>NC_044040.1:194313733-195647483 GCF_901765095.1 Microcaecilia unicolor | reverse complement strand
TGAGATTTGAACCTGGGGTCCTTGGTTTACAGTCCGCTGTGCTAATGACTAGGCTGACCCGCTGTGCCGCATGGATGCCCGTGTGGCCATTTTCTAAAAATGTTGTCATTCTGACGTCTACGTCCCTTGTTTACCCGTCTTCATAGTTTGGCTATTCCAGTTGGGTAAAATGGCTGCTCATGCTGGACATCTCCAACATATGGACGCCCATCTCACATATTTTCGAACAGGAGAGCTCAACATATTCCCTGTTTGAAAATACATGTGAAATGTACATCTCTTTTCTGACTTGGGGGGTCCTTTTACTAAGCCACGGTAAAAAGTGGCCTGCGGTAGTGTAGGCACGGGTTATGGGCACACGCAGAATTTTTTTTCATTTCACCTGTAAAAAAGGCCTCTTTCCCCCCCACATGTGAAAATTGACGTGCGGCAAAATCAAAATTGCAGAGCGCCCATTTTGGGTCTCAGATCTTACCACCAGCCATAGACCTAGCAGTAAAGAATCTGTGCGGTAATGACCTATGCGCATCAGATGCCACTTGGCGCGCATCCGCTACGCGCGCCAGAAAATAAAAAAATATTTTTCAGATGCATGTAGCGGACATGCGCCAAAAATGAAATTACCGCAAGAGCCATGCAGTAGTCGGGTGGTAAGTCCATTTTGGTGCGTGTTGGGCTTGCGTAGATGCTTATGCGGCTTATTAAAAGGGGCCTTTGGAAACTAGCAGAAATCCTGCAGAAATAGTGCCTAGGTAGGTGCAGACATTACACCTGCAGGAATAAATATTAAGACATACGACATAAGCATCGCCACACTGGGTCAGACCAAAGGTCCATCTAGCCCAGCACCCTGTCTCTGACAGTGGCCAATACAGGTCACAATCACTGGACAAGATCCACGGAGCAAAGCATTTTGTACTGCTTGTCCCAGGAATAGTGGATTTTTCCCTACGTTCCTTTAATAACATTCTATGGCCTTTTCCTTCAGGAAGCCGTCCAAACCTTTCTTAAACTCTGCTAAGCTAACCGCCTTAACCACATTCTCCGGCAATGAATTCCAGAGTCGAATTACGCGCTGAGTAAAGAAAGATTTTCTCTTATTTGTTTTAAGCTTATTGCACTCCAGCTTCATTGCATGCCCCCTTGTCCTAGTATTTTTGGAAAGCGTAAATAGACGCTCCATATCTATCTTTTCTACTCCACTCATTATTTTATAGACCTCTATCATATCACCCCTCAGCCGCCTTTTCTCCAAGCTGAAGAGCCCCAGCCGCTTTAGCCTTTCCTCATAGGAAAGTCGTCCCATCCCCTTAGTATTATTGGGGCTCATTTTCAAAAGAGAAAAAGTGGCATAAAGCAGTATTTGGACGTTTGTCTCTCAAAACTGTTCAATATTTTCAAAACCTATTTTTTAGATGTTTTTCTATGCTGATCGTCTGCGGTAACCAGGTAGCACAGGGTAATGTGCCTGTGCTACCTCATTAGCGCAGGCATGCCTACTCTCCGCCGGTGGGCACACCTCTTATGCTGCAAAATAAAAAATATTTTCTAGTGCGGGATTACTGTGCACTGAGTGGGAAATTACCACAGGACGCCTCAAGGCATCCCACAATAATGCTCTTTTAGCACGCAGTAGGCCCGCATTAGGCTTATCGAACCTTAGTAAATGGGCTCCTTAATGACTAGTGATAGCATGTTTCAAGTTTATTAGATGCTTGCTATACTGCCGTACAGAAGGGGCGTAGCCAGACTTTGGCGGGAGGGGGGGTCCAGAGCCCGAGGTGAGGGGGCACATTTTAGCCCCACCCGGCACCGCTGACCCCCCCGCCATTTTGACCCCCCCCACTGCCACCACCACCTTTCGACCCCCCCTTCCCGCCGCTACCAACCCTCCTCCGCCGTCGGGTACATTTGCTGGCGGGGGTCCCGAACCGGCTTTTTACGCATTAGTGACGGCTTTTACAGGAGCGATTTTTCGCATTGTGGCGAATATTTCCACATGATAGCACTTTGATGTGTTGAGGCATTTGACCTGCACAATTTATACACTACAGAATCAAATTTTGACCCCTGAGGCAGGCGTCATTTGACGCCGAAACACGGCCCGTGTCGGGTCACCTGTCAATAAAGCACTCCTGTTGTCCTAATCTTGAAGGCCCAGTGTTGCTTTTTTTGTTCGTGTCCAATGAGTCTACACCAGCGCAGGCCATTTTTCAACGCACCTTAGTAAAAGGGCCTCTAAATTTATTTTTTTGGCATGAGGGGTGTCTGGGACAGAGGGTGGGCATGATCTGCGCTAATTGGTTAGCTTTGCTACATTATTGTATGCTACCCAATTTTCACATGCTTTGCGCATGAGCCCTTGCCACCTACATAATGGGTGGCGGTAGGGGCTCATGCGCTAATGGCAAAATTAGTGCATGGCCATTAAGAAAGAAAGGGCCCCTTTTACCAAGCTGCAGCAAAAGGGGGCCTGCGCTGGCCTCGGTGCGTGTTTTTCACGCGTGCTGAGGCCCCCTTTTACTGCAGTGGGTAAAAGAGAAGTCTCTCCTGCAGGAAATGGTCGTGCGTCAAGTAAAGCACTTGCCTTGAGGCCATTTCGGGGGCAGCCCTTACCGCCATCCATCGAGGTGCGGTAAGGGATCCTGCACTAATCTGGCGGTAACCAGGCAGAGCGCAGCACTGCCTGATTACCGCCAGGTACAATCTGGTGCTACAAAAATATGACAGCGCACTAGGGATGGGAAGTACCATCAGGCTACTGCGGTAGCCTGGCGATACTTGCTGTTTAGCGAGCGCTAATTCCGCATTGGGCGTAATGCCACTTAATAAAAGGGGCCCAAAGGTAGAAAATTTAGCCATTTTACCTCAGCAATAAAAATGGCTTTAGGGCCAGATGCTATATACGGTGCCTAAAAAATCCGCATGGTAAAGATTTCCATCGAAACAATATTGTATAAGCGGCACCTAGATTAAGGCGCGGTATATAGAATACATTTAGGTGGAAATCCTACCACCCAAAACACTGCGTGTCCATTTAGGCCAACAAAAATGTGGCCTAAATCCCTGCGTGTAGATTTACGCATAACTGCGCACGTAAATTTTGGAACACCCACAAAATGCCCATTTCCCTCTGCATAGCCACACCGCTTTTGAACTGCATGCATTAGAATTTAGGTGCAATTCATTACAGAATACGCTTAGCGAGTTGTGCACGTAAATTCGAATTATTTTCAATTAGTGTTCATTGTTGCTTGTTAAGTGCTAAGATCAACGCTGATTAGCTTGTCAAGCCAATTAAGTTACGCGCGTTGTTATAGAATACGCCTAGATTTCAGCGTGGATCTCTAGGCACGCTATAAAGAATCCGGGAGTTAGCGTGCAGGAAAGACTGACATTAGGGTGCTCTAAGGCCACTTTTTTTACCGGTTTGGTGAAAGGGACCCTTTACTAAATAAATGGAAGTGGTGATGAGAGTCTCAATTCATTGTGTCTCTGCCCTTCGTTATGTTTGTTATCAGCAAGAGTTCACAATTACTTCCGAAATCTTCCATTAGAACAAGATCAGGAATCACAGAGAGACGTTTGTATTTGCCACATTCTTTAAGTTTGAAAAATTGTAACTGACGAATTATGTGGATCATTAAAAAAACACAAACCCATCAACAACCTGCAATGAGCTTTGGTAGAAGAAGGGGCTGCCAATTATATTGTGCTTGGAACAAGATTCTGTGATTGGGTCCATAAAATGTTAGTTAAACAAAAAAAAAAAATCTAAGGTGAAAAAGTACAAAATCACCAAGAAAACTTAAACAAATAACTTGTAAACAGAGAGTGACAAGCATAGTCGGACTCTGGATTGGTTATGGATGAGACGACAAGCGTATGATGAAATTAATAACCCCCTGTCAACTTTTTAGATCTCACTTTTACAGAGAATGGACCAAAAATCAATAGCCCCCAAACCACTAGGACTCCTGTGAACCAGGCATTCATTTATCTTACTGCTGGCACTCATATAGAAAGTGCAGTCGAGCATGGCATAGAACTTTCATTGGTAGTCATCATTACCTGCAGTGTTTGATCACTCCGGTTAAAGGTCAAAGGTTGCAGCATGGCTTCCTAGGAGATGAACCTGCTCTAAAATATTGTCTGCACACAGCTTGTCTGCGGATTCATGTGCAGAGCACAAGGAGCTGAAGTTTTCTTCTCAAACTCCTAAATAAAACCGAGAATCTTGGTACTACTAGCTGTGCAAAATTGTAATCAGTTTCCATTAGGGCTGTATCGACCATTCGTATTTGATTCGATTCGGCCTCAAATAGTTCCCTGAATACATTATTAGTATTTGGCCGAATCGTGATTTAAATACATCCCAAAGTTTTAACCACAACTACTGAAATACAGGAAATTGAACGGATGGTGTAACGGATTTGTCCAGTTGTCTGGTTTCTGCGTTGTCGCAGAATCCTCTTTCTTGGTATCGGTGGCATAGCCATGTGTGGGGCCTAGGTGGCACAGGCCCATCCACTTTGGGCTCAGGTCCACCCAACAAGAGCACACTGCTGAGGTAGCTGAGCAGTGGTGTACCAAGGGGGGGGGGGGCGGTGCGCCCCAGGTGCACGCCGCTGGGGGGTGCCGCGGCGCTCGCCTGGCTCCAAGTTTGCTATCTTCGCTCGTTTGCTGCAGCTCCCTCTGCCCCGGAACAGGTTACTTCCTGTTCCGGGGGAGAGGGAGCTGCAGCGAATGAGCGAAGTTAGCGAACTTTTCGGAGCCGACAGGCGCGCGTCGCTTCACCCCCCCCCCAGCAGCATGCACCCGGGGGGGGGGGTGTCATTTCGCCGGAGGGAGGTGTCATTTCACCGGGGGGGGGGGGGGCTGAACCCAGGGGGGGGGGGCGCGCATCGGCGATCCGCCCTGGGTGCCATCCAAGCTAGGAACGCCACTGTAGCTGATGGGGATGCTCAAGCCCTACTAGTTGAAGATCTCCACAAAGGCACCCAGAAACACTTGTGCTCTGCTTGGCAGTTGCCGGCTGCTTCCTGAGCCACCAACGCTGGTACTCTGTGCATGCTCAGTTTTCGCGCATGTGGAAAAACTGAGTATGCGCAGGGGTGCGGGCATCAGCAGCTTAGGAAGGATTTGCCGACTGCCGAGCTGAGCACAGGTTTCTGGGTGCCTCGGGGGAGATTTTCAGCTGGCAGGACTTGGGAATCCCTGCTAGCTCAGGTACTTATAATTCCTTTTAAAAGTTGTTTGGGAGAATAAAAGCAAAAGGCATGGCCATGTTTTGCCTTGAAATAGCTGTGTCAGGGGCACAGTTTGGGAATCATTGGGTTAGTGGTTTTTAAAGTATTGAACAGTATGGCGCCAAGTTATTTGAGCAACAAGCAAAGAAGTGAGGTAGATGCAAGGAGGATATCTAGAAGTCGTTAATAGCGTCCTCTGCAGCTCAGCGTTTTTGTCCTACCGAGGATATCACAAGGGAATCCAAAGCCTGGACTTTGAATTTACTCTTTTGTTAAGCGTTTTTGCCTGACCCCTGAGGCAGGCCTTTGTGCTGAAACACGGCTGTGTCCGGCCATCTTTCTACTGTTGACATTAAAGACTTCTAGATATCCTCCTTGCATCTACCTCACTGCTTTGCTTGTTGCTCACTTCATAAGTACATAAGTAATGCTACACTGGAAAAAAAGACCAAGGGTCCATCAAGCCCAGCATCCTGTCCACGACAGCGGCCAATCCAGGCCAAGGGCACCTCCAAGCTTCCCAAACGTACAAACATTCTATACATGTTATTCCTGGAATTGTGGATTTTTCCCAAGTCCATTTAGTAGTGGTTTATGGACTTGTCCTTTAGGAAACCATCTAACCCCTTTTTAAACTCTGCTAAGCTAACTGCCTTCACCACGTTCTCTGGCAACGAATTCCAGAGTTTAATTATGTGTTGGGTGGAGAAAAATTTTCTCCAATTTGTTTTAAATTTACTGCACTGTAGTTTCATCGCATGCCCCCTAGTCCTAGTATTTTTGGAGAGCGTGAACAGACGCTTCACATCCACCTGTTCCACTCCACTCATTATTTTATATACCTCTATCATGTCTCCCCTCAGCCATCTAGTCTCCAAACTGAAAAGCCCCAGCCTCCTTCCACGTGAGGTCTTTTTCTCCTCCTTTTTGTTCTGGTTCGTCCAAGTTATTTGACTCATTTTGTGTCTTCCTATGTTCCTAAAAGACATTTACGGTCTATGCTTGATATTCTCCTTCAGTGACCATCTTGAAAAAAATAGCTGGCTAAGTAATGCGAAGAAAAGACCATTATAGGGCAAGGTCCTGTGTTATGGAACTCCTTACTTTTGGAGAAAAGGAGTCAGACCTTACAGAATATTTAGAAAGGTTTTGAGAACATGGGGCCTAATATTCAATTGGTGACAATCAGCGTTTTGCTGATTGCCGCTGGAGTTAAACCCAGAAATTTAATGTCGGGCTATGTCCAGGCACCGACATTGACTTTCTGGTTTCTGGAGCTGGCTGGTGCATAGTTAGTTAAGTGCAATATTTAGCACTTAGGGGTCCTTTTACTAAGCCATGGTAAAAAGTGGTCATGCGTAGTGTAGGTGCATGTTTTGGGCACGCGCCAGGCCTGTTTTTACCGCGTCTGCAAAAAAGTTTTTTTTTTAAATGGGATGGGAAAAGGGCATGTGGTAAAACTGAAACCAGCACCTGCCTAAAACCGACCTGAGCCCTTAATGCCACCCATTGATCTTGCGGTAAGGGCTCACACGCTACACGTGTGGTGACCAGTCAGCATGCACCAACTGCCGATTACCGCTGGTGGGAGGAAATAAATAAATAAATCATCCAGGCATTATGGGCATGTGGGAAATCTGAAATTACTGCCGGGGGGGCGGGGGGCGTGGTAGCCTGGTGGTAGTTTGGTGAAGGTCCGCCAAGGCACAGGAACACTGAGATCCCACGGTATACTAACAGAGAGACAAAGGAAGTGGGAAATAGACCAGGAACAAACGAGGAGACTTCTAACGATGGTAAAGTGTTTATTGGTGAAGACTCGACACAGCACCATGTTTCGGCAGTTAGCCTGCTTCAGGAGTCTTCATATATATGTAAAACCATCAAACGTTAAATAAGCGTTGATGAAAGCAGATGAGGAAATATGGTCTTTTATGTTGTTAAGTGAATCCAGAATCACCACATCTTCCTTGTTGAGCTTCCTTTCTACTTCAGCTCTCAGTGTGCCTCTTAATTCTCTCTCTCCTTTTGAGAATCTGCATACACTCTGTTTCACTGCACCCCGAGCTGCTCATCGCCCACTATGTGCACCTCTCTGCCACTGGAGGCCCCTGCCACTAGGTAGTCGTTCAACTCCTTGGCTCTCCGGCTCTTCCCGCTACATGGTTTTACATATTCTCAGTCTGGTGGTAGTCTCATTTTGGTGCACACATAGAGCCTAACACACCTTTGTAAAAGGGCCCCTTAATTGGCTATGGGTTACCACATAAAGATAGGAGTGGCTTTTATGCAGTCCTCGTTATGCAGTTAACGTGACTGGTTAAGTGCTGAATATTGTCACTTAACCGGTCAAATGCTGACTCTGCCCCCAGGATGCCCAAAATTAGGGTTACCATTCATCCGGATTTCCCCGGACATGTCCTCTTTTTGAGGGCATGTCCGGGTCGTCTGGCGGGTTTTGCTCGCACACACGTTTGTCCGGATTTCTGGACAAACGTGTGGGTGTGCGGGCGGGCAGGCGGCGCCATGGGTCTCCTCTCTTCTCCCCTTCCCTTCCTTACTATCTGCCCTGGTGGTCTAGTGACCTGGCTGGAGCACTGCCTTGCCCTTCATCCTTCTCGGTCTCGGCTGGGGATTCAAAATGGCCGCTGAGAGTTGAAGTGACAAAGGGGCGGGGAGGTGACGGGGGGGGGGCAGGGGAGGGTAATATGTGACCCGGGGGGGGGAGGGGAATATGTGATGGGGCGGGATGAGGATCTGAAAGGGGCGTGGTGTGGGCAGGGCAGGGGGCGTGGTGTGGGGGCGGGGCAGGGGGCGTGACATGTGTCCTCTTTTTCAGAGGACAAAATATGGTAACCCTACCCAAAATCAGTTTTCAGTTCGGTGTTATCTGGTTATTTCAGGGCACTGACCAGAAGCTGTTTCTGTCTGTTTAAATCACTTTGAATATCAACCCCATGATTATTTACACATACTTTTAGATCTATTAAAGATGTGATTAAGGGGGGGGGGGGGAATTTATCAACGTGGGCTACAATTAAGACGTGTTATTCTACTGTTAACCTGGGTTATTAGTAATTCTGTTTTATTACATAAAACGGGGCTTGTGTTGATAACTATGTCCCTGTATGACTTTAAAAGTTGCTTAGTAGAGAGGATATGGGAGGGGGTGGGATTGAATTTATTGTGTTCTTGTAATTTGTGTTGTTTAAAGTGACTGCATTACTGGATATGACGGTCATTAAGATTGTAATTTGCTTTGAGCTTTGTGGTTGAAGTGGAATATAAAGCCACAAATTAAATTAAATTGTTGTTTTATAAAGATAACAATGATGCTTATGAAGTTTCAAGTGTATTAAGTATTTGATATTCCACTCTTGAAAGGAAATCTTTCCAGGCACTTTAGTAATCATAAATTGCTTGTTAAGTATGCAAGAAAGGAACAGGAAACACATTTTCCGATAGGATAGTGGGAGAGACAGGTGCCTTTATAAACTAGGTACCAGAGCTCAGGTTGGGGGCGGGGCGGGGGTGGGTGGGAGGGGCAAAATTCCCCAGGCTCAGGCTCCAAGGGGGCTCTGGCACCAGGGTCTGTCTCTCCCCTGTTCCTGTCATGACCAGGGTGGGTGCATTAATGCAATAACCCGGTCCCAGCACAGGAGCAGGAGAGAGAAGGAGAGAAGGAGCAGACGCACTGATGCAGGAAGGTGGGACGGGGCAGTGTCTGCATCCCAAATGGCCTGGCGGGGCAGCTGCAGCGACCCTGCCCCGGGCCCAGCTCTGCCTCTCAGTGGCCCTGCAAGAGCTATTTTCAATAGTGCACAAAATACTCTTGCATGGATTGACATTTGCTCCGAGGCAGGTGCACATATGGCCATGCACTCTACGCATATAAAGTGTGCCTACATCTCAATTCTGTCCTTGCTTTGCCCAAACAATTCTTCCCCTCCCCATTTTCTGCATTATTAAGTTTTGATATGCCGCTTTCACATGACATATCAAGACAGTTCACAGACGGGCTCATTTTCAAAGCATATGCATGTCTCAAAACAGCAAAAAAAAAAAAAAAAAGGTCCATCTGCCAAAAATGTTCAAAATGCAATTTTGGAAAGTCAGAATTTGGATGTCCTACACTGCAGTTCATCTAAATAGCAAGGGGACATGTTGTGGGCAGGACTAGGGAGGGCCCAAAATTAAGATGTCCAACAGCGATAATCGAATGAGAAGAAACATCCAAGTCTAAAAAGGACTTAAAAAAAATTCTTTCAGTCATGTCCAGGATGTCAAAAAAGTGCACTGATTCAGTAGCTGACCACTGGAGGGATTGAGGCATGACCCCTCCTTAATCCCCCAGTGGTTGCTGTCCCCCCCCCCCACCCTCCAACCTGAAAGTGAAAACAGAATGGAATACCAGGCTTTATGATGGCATCAGTGACGATCCTAGGTCGGCTGCCACCCAGGGCGGATCGCCGATGCGCACCCCCCCCCCCCCGGGGTGCAGCACGACACCCCCTTTGGCGCAATGACACCCCCTCTGGCGCATCAACCCCCTCCCCCCCCGGTGCATTCTTGGCTCCGCTGGCTCCCTGCTCCCTCTGCCCCGGAACAGGAAGTAACCTGTTCTGGGGCAGAGGGAGCAGGGAACCAACGGAGCCAACAGGCGCATGGCTGCTCTCTGCACCTCTCCAGCGGCGTGCACCCGGGGTGGACGGCCCCCACCACCTCGCCCTTGCTACGCCACTGGATGGCATCAGGTATTATGGGCATTCTGAAAAAAGCAGAAAGTAGGTCTGAGGAGTAGCTTATTGGTCAGTGCAGTGGACTGTGAATCAGGGGACCCAGGTTCAATTCCTAGTTCAGCTTTCTTTTCCCCCCCTTTTAATTTTGAACCCTCCAGAAACAGATATATACCTACTGTATGTAAATATTTATGACACCTGCAAGCCTGAAGGCTATTGAAGTGGTGTATAGTCTTGCACAGTAGGTATTTCGCTGTTCTTGGTGAGCTCAGCATTTAAAATAAAAGGGTTGTAGGGGGGATAGAAACCTGGTGCCGCAGTCCAGAGAAAAGGGGAAACCTTCCACAAATAAGCACAAGCAAACAACAGGGGTGGAAGAAATAAAACATCAAGATGATCTAAAGTTGTAAAAAGCAGTTCCTTTATTAACAACTGTGTATGCAAGTCCCAGATAGACGTACTCAACACAGGCCTTCATCAAGCTGTTTAGCCGAAACATGGTCTGTGTTGAATACGTCTGTTTTTTGCCTTGGTTTACAGTCCACTTCACTGACCATTAAGTAGGCTGCCCCTCTGCTCTACAAAGATCTGTGTGCTTTTTCTGTAAAAATGCTTCCAGACAGTCATCCTTGTCCCTTGATTTTTGGCATTCATAATTTGGATGTTCTCTCGTATTTTCGAACAGAAAACCCCAGTGAATTTACTGTTCGAAAATGGCTGTGAGATGGACTTTTTGGGGGGATGTTATAAGCAGAACGTCCCAATTCTGGCTTGGACGTCCTTTTGAAAATGTCCCTCTGTGTGTCAATAGAGTTATTCTAAAATGGGAAGAAGACAGAAAAGTCAACAAAAGACAAGTCAAGAAGAGATAAATTACCGACAAAGGGAGGATTAAGAGAGGAGGGCAAGGGAAGGGTTATTAACCACTTTGCATAGTCTCCCAAAGGCCTCTGCTACAGCTGGCTCCCACAGCCCTCCTCACCAAATGCAACTTTATTAATCCCATGTCTTGAGATCCACTTTATGCATTCTGGAATTACTCCTCCTTTAGACAAGTCAACTAATATTCCTGTGTCTCTGGAACCTAGCTAAAAATAACCCCCCCCCCCCCCGATATTCAACGTAATTCAACTGGCCAGAATGGCTACTGACCGGTAAAATAGTGTTTAACCAGTTATCCCCCCCCCCCCGAATATCCCTGGTTAGCCCGATATAACTGACTACCGATTTTTAAAGCCGGTTCAGCGGCTATATTTAGTTGCGTGAAAACATGGGATATCTTTGACTTGTTTAAAGATAACTGGCTAAGTCTGGGTATTGACTTAGCTGGTTAGCTTTAAACCAACCAAAAATAAACTGAATATTTAATGCTGGTCACCAGAAGTGGCCCGGTATTGACTATCCGGCCTTGGCACCGACTAACTCTGGCGGCCTGAATATCGGCTCCAAAGAATTTATCTTAATTTCCCCATCAACAGTAAATAAAAAGTTCTGTTCTATCACTTGCTCAAAATAACAACAACAAACAAACAAAATATCACAGCCACTCTTAGATAATAATGTAGCAGGCAATTGCGTTTCAAGGACGAACCCGGTTGTGGGGCAGTGTTATCAAGCAGTCGTCTTTCTCCAAATGTGAAGGCTCTGAAATGCTGACAGTGGCTACAAACAGTCTCGTGATGCAGATAATCTGTAATTACAACATGAACTCATCAGCGAGTTTTGCTGAGGAAGAGAATGTTTCTCCAGGGATGGAGGAGTGGCCTAGTGGTTAGGGTGGTGGACTTTGGTCCTGGGGAACTGAGGAACTGAGTTCGATTCCCACTTCAGGCACAGGCAGCTTCTTGTGACTCTGGGTAAGTCACTTAACCCTCCATTGCCCCATGTAAGCCGCATTGAGCCTGCCATGAGTGGGAAAGCGCAGGGTACAAATGTAACAAAAATAAAATAGATACTATTGGAGATTCTACATGGAATGTTGCTACTATTGGAGATTCTACATGGAATGTTAATGTTGCTATTCCACTAGCAACATTCCATGTAGAAGCCTGCCCATGCAGATCAGCTGCGCAGGCTTCTGTTTCTGTGAGTCTGACGTCCTGCATGTACGTGCAGGACGTCAGACTCACAGAAGCTTGCGCGGCCGTGTTGCTGATCTGCAAGGGCAAGCTTCTACATTGAATGCTGCTAGTAGAGGAGTGGCCTAGTGGTTAGGGTGGTGGACTTTGGTCCTGAAGAACTAAGTTCAATTCCCACTTCAGGCACAGGCAGCTCCTTGTGACTCTGGGCAAGTCACTTAACCCTCCGTTGCCCCATGTAAGCCGCATTGAGCCTGCCATGAGAGGGGAAAGCACGGGGTACAAATGTAACAAAAAAAAAAAACCCCAGTGGTAGCCCTGGAAAGTTTATTAACTTAAGATTACGCTTAAGCAAACAGCAGCAGCTAAACGTGGTTAAACGCAACAACTATGCATTGAACGCAGGATGCTGTCCACGGTATAAAGGATGGCTATGTAAGGGAGTGGAACATCATTAATCTTGATTTGTTTCAGCACTATATCTTTAGCAGCTGAAGGGGGGGAAAAAAAGGCTTGCTCCTAGCTCATAACCTGAGCGTTAAACCTGATGTCCTCCCCATTAAGGCCTGTAAACTCATCAGCACATTGCAATTTATCCTCTTTTATTTCTTCTCAATTATCCTAGCATCCATTGTATCTGGATCTGATTGCCCTTTCCCAGAGTCAAACATTATCTTGTAAATCATTTGCTTTAAGTCTAGGCCTGCCATTGCATTGCTCGAGATTTGCGTAGGCAGGTAATAAATCAATTAGCATTCAAGTTATGGCGTCATCAATTTTCTTCCCCTGCATCCGGGCTAAAGGAGCACCTGAGAGCCCTGGAGTCCCATCGCATTATATTGCACTGTCCGTCCTGCTTGCAGTTCAAATTTCAATACGCAAAAAGCCTGCGACTGTATTTATATGGGATGACCCATGGGCACATGAAACATGCAGAGCAGATGAAAGTTCCCGATTGGTCAGTCAAGAGTCCGTGCTATATGTAGCATTACCAGAATACTTATTGTCTGGCCGTCAGTATTAATTTTAATGTTTGTGCTCACTGCTGGGGATACAAGCTTTATTAAAAATGTGCCCCTTATTGAAGGAGTATTAGAATTATCAGTCATTTTGGAAGAAGCAGTTTTGATTAACCAGTGACTCAGTTAATTCTGTGTTTCTAGATCTTTTTGCAAAAGTTTAAAGCTAGTTTCAATCATCGTGGGTTTTTATTAATTGACATACTTTTAATTTTTCCTTTATGCTGAGTCACCAAGCATCACAATCCTTTCTTTCTAGATAGGTGTCACAACACACTGATGTTTCACGAACCCCTAGGAGGTTTGTCACAGGGTCAGCAATAGGCTTGTCTTTCCTCCTCTTCCTCTTGAGTGGTGGAGGCACTGGTGTGCTTGGAAGAGGTGAACAGGGTAATACATGGCCCTCACTGAGAGACGTGGCCTCATGGACGTCTGTTGCTGATCATGCTGAAGAGGATGAACAGGAGGTAGCAAGGTAGCACTGCTGGAGGTGAGCTCAATGTCTACCCTCTCACTCTCTTATAGTGTTCCACCTCTACTGCCACCAGGATAGGGAAGGAGGGAACAGCTTCTCACTGGCCCTGCCATACACCTTCTGGGTCTTTGTGACACACCGGCTTGTAACGATACTCTGGTTGATACTGATGAATTAAGCTAGGTCTTTGTAGCAAGTGACTTATTGACGTTAATGAGAAAAGAATGAGCAAGGAGATCTGCCAGGAAGATGACGAACCTTCATTCATTGCGATTTCTTGGGTTGCCTCAATAGGGAAAGGGAAGGGATTTGATATACTGCCTTTCTGTGGTTACAATCAAAAGCAGTTTCCTTATTATATACAGGTACATATTTAGTACCTGAGGCAATGGAGGACTAAGTGACTTGCCCAGATTCCCATGGAGCTGCAGTGGGAATTGAACCTGGTTCTCAGTCTACTGCACTAACCATTAGGCTACTCCTCTAGGCTAATAAAGTTATGAGTCTGTAAAGATGACTCTTTCCTCCAGGACCACTATGATACTGGAATTTTGAACTACCCTTCTTATAATAAATCAATATTTTACATTTTCAGTAGATTGCAAGCTGTTCTACCTTAAAAGAAATATTGTATGGAAATACCTCTAGATATTATGCCTTGTATGTAGGATATGACATTTCACGTTGCATTTCCATTTGATATACTGCAAATCTAGGAGGTTTACAAAAGTTATATTGCTATGAAAAGCAGATTGATAGGGAAACGCCGCATATGGAGGCCTAAAGTTACAATCATAATTATAATATATGCGTCAGGGGAATATAGGATGGCTAAGAAAAAGAGTTAATGATATTCATCTTAAAAAGATACAGTCGTGAGCAAGGGAAGGTGGTAACCAAGAGAGGAGTGTAATATATCTATCTATTTCTATCTATATCTATATTTTTTTAAAAGATGGTGTTCAGAACACCACAAAAATAAGAACATAAGGATTGCTATATTGGACAGGCCGAAGGTACATGAAGCCTAGTATCCTGTTTCCAACAGTGGCCAATCCAGGTTATAAGTACCTGGCAAAATCCCAAAAGATTTTATGCTGCTTATCCCAGGAATAAGCAGTGGACTTTCCCAAGTCCATCTTAATAGTGGTTTATGGACCTTTTTTTTAGGAAATTATCCAAACCTTTTTTTAAACCCTACTGAGCCAACTGTTTTTACCACATAGCTGAACTCACAAGAGAGCTAGCCAGCAAAGAAAGCCTGAACAAAATAATAAGTTGTTACAATTTCTAAATGAAGTTTCCAAGCATATATCTGGGGGTGCATTGTTCCAAAATAATGGGGCCAATATGCTGAAGCATGAGCATCAGGTGCAATCAAGATAGTTGTTCAGATGGGATGGAATAGCAAGACGATTATGCTGGGAAGAATGAAGTGATTGTGCAGGAGTGTAAGAAATGGTGATAATCCTGAATAAGAAATATGACAGGTAATACTAAGAATTTTAGGGGTCCTTTTACTAAGGTGCACTGAAAAATGACCTGTGCTAATGTATTGGATGCGCGCTGATCCATTTTTTAGCGTGCCTGTAACAAAGGCCTTCTTTTTTGTCTGAAAATGGACATTTGGCAAAATAGAAATTGGCGCGCGCCCATTTTGGGTCTGAGATCTTACCACCACCCACTGACTTAGCAGTAAGGTCTCACGTGTTAACCGGGCATGTGTACAGTGCCGATTACCGCCCGATTAACGCCGCATTTTGGAAAATAAAAATTATTTTCTGGCGCACATATTGGTCGCAAGTAAAAAATGGAATTACCGCCCGGGCCACATGGTAGCCGGGCGGTGGTTCCAAATTGGCACGCGTTGGACGTGCGTAGGCGCCTACGTGGCTTAGTAAAAGGGGCCCTTAAATGGTAACCAATAAGAAATTAGGAGTCAGTCCTGCTTATTTTCGAAGGAGAAGGGCGGCCATCTTCCGACACAAATCGGGAGATGGGCGCCCTTCTCCTAAGGGCGGCCAAATCGGTATAATCGAAAGCTGATTTTGGCCGCCCTCAACTGCTTTCCGTTGCAGGGCCGGCCAAAGCTCAAGGGGGCGTTTCGGCAGTGTACCGATGGCAGGACGGGGGCGTGGTTAAGAGATGGCTGTCCTCGGCTGATAATGGAAAAAAGAAGGGCGGCCCTGAGGAGCGTTTGGTGACTTTACTTGGTCCATTTATTTTCAGGACCAAGCCTCAAAAAGGTGTCCGAATTGACCAGATGACCACTGGAGGGAATCGGGGATGATCTCCCCGTACTCTCCCAGTGGTCACCAACCCACTCCCACCCTAAAAAAAAAATTAAAACCATTTTTTTGCCAGCCTCTATGCCAGCCTCAAGTGTCATACCCAGCTCCATGACAGCACTATGCAGGTCCCTGGAGCAGTTTTAGTGGGTGCAGTGCACTTCAGATAGGCTGACACAGGCCCATCCCACCCCCCCCCCACCTGTTACACTTGTGGTGGTAAATGGGAGCCCTCCAAAACCCACCCGAAACTCACTGTACCCACATGTAGGTGCCCCCTTTCGCCCATAAGGGCTGTGGTAGAGGTGTACAGTTGTTGGGAGTGGGTTTTGGGGGGGATGTGGGGGGGCTCAGCATCCAAGGGAAGGGAGCTATGTACCTGGGAGCAATTAATGAAGTCCACTGCAGTGCCCCCTAGGGTGCCCGGTTGGTGTCCTGGCATGTGAGGGGGACCAGTGCACTACAAATGCTGGCTCCCCCCAAGACCAAATGACTTGGATTTGGTCATTTCTGAGATGGACGTCCTCGGTTTCCATTATGGCCGAAAACCGGGGACGACCATCTCTAAGGTCGACCTAAATGTTGAGATTTGGGCGTCCCTGACCGTATTATTGAAACAAAAGATGGAGGCCCATCTTGTTTCGATAATACGGGTTTCCCCGCTCCTTCGCTGGGACGTCCTTAGAGATGGGCGCCCTTAGAGATGGTCGTCCCTGTTCGATTATGCCCCTCCACGTAATTTCCGCATGCTAAGGTCATTTTATCCACAGGGGTAAAATGGCTGGTTTTTCTATTTTCAGTATTAATGGCCATGTGCTAATTTTCCCATTAGCGTGTGGTCATTAGCGCCTGAGCCCCTATGGCCACTTATTTTGTTGGCGGCAAGGGCTCATGTGCTAACCATATGCTAATTAGTTAGCTTACAGCAATGTAGCTGTACTAACCAATTAGTGCAGAACACTCCCACTCTCCGACCCCAGTGCTAAAAATTAAAATTTATTTTTTAGTGCGTGGGTAGCACGCAGATACAAAAATTACTGCGGGACACCTCGGTGTGCTCCACAGTAAGTACATATTAATGCGTACGACCGCAGTTTAGTAAAAGGACCCCTTTATAAAATCTGGCTAGTTCCCTAGAGATAAGCAAGTGGGAATCGGAGCAAGTCTTGTACCCAAACTCACAGAAATGCCTGAGTTTAGCGTTATTAATTTGTTTGGCTTTAGTCCTGCAGATGATAAATTTATCAGCCTGCATTTTAGGGAGGAAGCCACATTAAAGGTACTGTACTTTTCAATAAAACAGTTACTGCTTTTCAGCATGATGAACATCTTGGACATTGTACAAAAGAAATTATTTTAAGCTTTCTAGATGAAATGTTCACATTCAGAAGCAGGCATGGTAAAATTTTTGATAAAATAATTTTACAGTTGCTTATTTGCTTAATAATGGGCCCCTTTTACCAAGCTGCGGCAAAAGGGGGCTGGCACTGGTGTCGGCATGTGTTTGACATGCGCGCCGAAGCCCCCTTTTACCACAGCTGGTAAAAAGGAAGTCTCACTTTCCTACAGGAAATGGCAGTGTGGCAAGTAAAGCATTTGCTGTGTGGCCATTTTGGGGGGGGGGGGGGGGGGGAGCCCTTATCGCCACCCACTGTGGTGGTGGTGGGCAGCACTGCCCGATTACCAAAAATAAATTTTTGTAGCACAGGAAATGATGGCGCTAGGGGTGGGAAGTACCGTCTGGCTGCTGCAGTAGCCCAGCGGTACTTCCTGTATAGCGAGCAGTAAGCCCGCATTGGGCTTACCCCCACTTAGTAAAAGGAGCTCAATGCAAAATAGAGAGGGTATGATTTATTAATCTAAGACAGGGGGTTTCAACCCAGTCCTCGGGACACTCCCAGATACCCACAATGAATATGCATGAGACAGATATGCATGCATTACTTCCATTGAATGCAAATCAATCTCATGCACATTCATTGTAGGTATCCTGAAAACCTGACTGGCTGGGTGTGTCCCGAGGACTGGGTTGAGAAGCCCTGATATAAGGGGTCAACATTCAAAGGGGTTTAACTGGTCAGAATAGGATTTTGACCAGTTAAATCTTCTGAATTGGCTGGCTGCCGATATTCAGCAGCAGTTAACTGGGTAGTGTTGCTGACTATAGTAACATAGTACAGTAACATAGTAAATGATGGCAGATAAAGACCTTGTGCGGTCCATCCAGTCTGCCCAACAAGATAAACTCAGTTTACATGGTATGTGATACTTTATATGTATACCCGAGTTTGATTTTCCTTGCCTTTCTCAGGGCACAGACCGTAGAAGTCTGCCCAGTACTGTTCTTGTACTAAATTCTGAAGCTAACATCGAAGCCCCTTAAAATTTACACTCCAGCCCATCCCAATCTATTCAGTCACGATCAGGGCGTAGACCGTAGATGTCTGCCAGCTCACGTTTTGTTTCCTAATTACCGGCGTCGCCACCCAATATCTGCTAAGATTCGAAGGAACCATTCCTTCTAAACAGGATTCCTTTGTGTTTATCCCACGCATGTTTGAATTCCATTACCGTTTTCATCTCCACCACCTCCCACAGAAGGGCATTCCACATATCCACCACCCTCTCCGTGAAAAAATGCTTCCTGACATTAGTCCTGAGTCTGCCCCCCTTCAACCTCAATTCATGTCCTCTAGTTCTACTGCCTTCCCGTCTCCGGAAAAGGTTCATTTGCGGATTAATACCTTTCAAATATTTGAACGTCTGTATCATATCTCCCGTTTCTCCTTTCCTGCAAGGTATACATGTTCAGGTCAGCAAGTCTCTCTTCATACGGTTTGCAACGCAAATGTCATACCATTTTTGTAGCTTCAGTCTTTTTACATCTTTAACAAGATACGACCTCCAAAACTGAACACAAAACTCCAAGTGGGGCCTCACCAACGACTTGTAGAGGGGCATCAACACCTCCTTTCTTCTGCTGGTTATGCCCTTCTCTACGCAGCCTAGCATCCTTCTGGCCATGGCTGTCACCTTGTCGCATTGTTTCTTCACCTTCAGATCCTCCGACACCAACACCCCAAGGTCTCTCTCCTGAGTCGAGCTTACTAATCTCTTCCCTCCTATCCAGTATATCTCTTTTGGGTTTCCGCACACCAAGTGCATCACTCTACACTTTTTGGCATTAAATGTTAACTGCCAGACCCTCGACCATTCTTCTAACGTTCGGAGATCCCTTCTCATCGTTTCTACTCCTTCCAGGGTATCTACTCTATTGGCTATTTTCGTGTCATCTGCAAAAAGGCACACCTTTCCTTCCAACCCTTCAACAATATCTCCCATTATCACCGCTAACTGGCCATTGAGAAAATGGCTAAGTTAGGGGAGGTCCAGGTTGGAGTTTGGGTGAAGCTTCTACTTTGTTTTGAGTGGTGATATTCTGCTAATTGACTAAGTAAACAGATAAAGTTAGGATAACAAAAAAGCTGTCCTAAATTTCACTGGGCTGAATATTGGCTGGTGCATGGATGACTTCCAGGTTACCGCAGTAACCCAGATACTCAATAATTGAAACTACAGCTGTGGGTGTCTTACAAGCCATTTACACTTACTGAAAATCGGGGCCTAAGGGAGAGATTCTATATATGGTGCCTAAAACATTGGCGTGGAAATCAGTGCCGACTAAGCGTATTTTGTAAGCGGTGCCTAGATTTAGGTGCAATATAGTTGATATATCAGAGCCTAAATCTACACACCTCCATTTACACCAATGAAAATGTGGCATAAATCCCAGCACTTAGATCTAGGTGCACTGCGCTATATGCTATAGCTAAGCGAGTAAATTTTGGAACACCCATGAAATGCCCATTTCCACACCTATAACCACACCCCTTTGCCTGCACACGTTAGAACTTAGGCACACTGCATTACGGAGTGCGCTTAGTGAGTTGTACATGTAAATTCTAATTATTGGCAATTAGTGGTCATTATTGCTTGCTATTTATTTTTATTTTATTTATTTGTTGCATTTGTATTCCACATTTCCCCACATTTTTGCAGGCTCAATGTGGCTTACATGGTACCGTAATCGGCGTTAACCGATTTCGGTATGAACAAATACAAGTTGCGATTAATATCAAGGTAATATTATGGTAGAGTGAGATACATGTATGGTAAAGACAGTTGGGGAGAACTTAGAGAGGGAAAGGAAGAGTTAGGGTATGTCCGTTACGATCTTTGGTTAAGTTGTGTCGCAGATGTCCAGGATTTTTTTATGTTGGGTCGGTGGGGTATGCCCTTCTGAACAGTTCTGTTTTTAGTGCTTTCCGGAAAGTGGTCGAGTGTGGTTTTTACTACTTTTGGTAGTGCGTTCCACAATTGTGCGCTCAGGTAGGAAAAGCTGGAAGCACAGGTGGATTTGTATTTGGGTCCTTTGCTGCTTGGGTAATGGAAGTTTAGGTATGATCTTGCTGATTTTATGATGTTTCTGGGTGGTAGGTCGATGAGGTCTGTCATGTATCCCGGTGCCTCACTGTAGATGATTTTGTGAACTGTCGTACAGATTTTGAATGTGATACGTTCCTTAATTGGAAGCCAGTTCAGGTTTCCTCTATTTTTTTCTATAAGCCGTTATCAATGCTGATTAGCTTGTTAAGCCAATTAAGCTATGTGCATTGTTATAGAATACGCTTGAATTTCAGTGCGGATCTCTAGTCACGCTATATAGAATCCGGGAGTAAATGTTTAACTCCGTTAAACAAATACTCCACCCTTCAGTTCCACTTCATTATTAGATCTCACAATAAGCTTTCTTCAGTTCCACAATCAAGTTTTTGTATGGTAGTATCTTTATAATCTTTCTCAAAGGAGGAGCTGTAGGAAAACGGGAAACTGCACCTTGATTTCATCAAAATATATGTTCTGTTGTGTAGAATTATTTGATTTCAGTTCTCTGTAGGTTCTCAGTGCATCATTAGTCTGTCTTTTTTTTTCATTCTCTTTTTACTTTTCAAATATATTCCTATAAACAGCTTTACGTTTGTGTCCATTCTTTACTGTAAGTTTTATAAAGTGGACAATTCTCTCATACAAGAAGCAGTAAAAAAACAAAACAAAAGTTTGACTGCATTTAATTATGATCCAAATATAAGCCGTTTAGATTAAGGGTTATAGCACTTGCTGACAAAAAAAAAAAATCCCATTCCTTCTAAGCATGTCTGCAGAGGATAAATCTTTCAGAAAGATTGAATCTGTATTTAATGCTGGACCTGTGCAACTGAAAAAAAAAAAAGCTATGACATTTCTGGCTGGTGCCTAAACACAAGAAAAATACCGGCACCCAGACCTATATATTTCAAAATCTGAATACCATAAAACTAGAAAACATTCATAGCTACATGATAGCATTCTTCCCAGATTTGTAAATGGGTATCTGCAGCCTTCCCCCACTGGAACTAAATCTAATGAATGGTGAATTTATGTAAGATTATAAAGATTTAAAAAGAAATGGTTATTAACTTCACAGAATGTTGAGTTGAATTGCAAAATGAGTTATACAATACAAACAATATTTCACTTTAAGAGTACTTAGGTTGTCAGAATTTAAGATGATTCTGGAATTGCAGTTTTCTACACTGAGCATACAAATTTTTAAGCAATTCTTCTGCAACAATATCCCCCGGATTCTATATAGTGCGACTTAAGTTGCGTGCGCAAATCCAGTCGTATTCTGCGTTTGTGTGCGCAACTTGATAAGCCAATCAGCACCAATAATTGCACTTAACAAGCAATTATTGACACTAATTGGTATGTTAGAATTTACGCGCATAACCGTCTAAGCGTATTCTATAAAGTGATGCGGATCTGAAAGAGGGGAGGGGCATGGGCAGGTTGTGTGCATTCCTTGACTTGACGTTCAGTGTAATAGAATATGCCTGCTCTGCACGTAATTTAGGTGTTGGCACTTACATCAGGCTTTCATTGGTGGAAATATCCACAGCCAAATATATTATTATTATTATTATTTGTTACATTTGTATCCCACATTTTCCCACCTTTTGCAGGCTCAATGTGGCTTACATATAACCGTTAATGGTGTTAGCTGATTTCGGTCTGAACAAATACATGGTATGAATGAATATAAATTGATATTGTAGTAGAATGAGGTAGATTTAAGGTGGTTACAGAAAATGGATGCTGGGCGTATTCTGTGCCTAGATTTGTGCATATTCTATAAACTAAGCCTGGATTTAGGTGTGTTCTATAAGCTACACCTAACTTTAGGCGTAATTTATAGAATATGCCTTGGCATATTTTTTTTCCGGTTCCGTTTTTTTAGATGTGATATACAGAATCTAGCCCTATATGTGTATCTCAGTTTAAATGAATTTGACCAGTGTGAAAGAAACCTTCCCATATCATGATTCTGTCCCAGTTCTGAGCAGAATTATGTAAAGAGCTTGTAATTCTTTGGGTTGTGTTAAGGCCAAGAAATGAGGCCGTAAGTATACATATAGGAATCCCTGTTAAGGTGTCCCTCTGGTGAAACAGGAACTGCCATGAAGGAATTCAGGAAGTGACATTGTTGCCTTGAAGTCAACATCAGATGGGATCTTTTTGAAACCCAATACACATTGAGGGGTGATGCAAAAAGCTACCATGGACAGAAGCATGCAGTTAACAAGGCATGTGTACAGATGTTATCCAGCACATGATGCAGAAAGGTACCACTAGTTCTGAGGTAGGAAAGAAGGGTTAGTTGCCCTGGTAGTATTGCAGCCCCCTGACCCAACCTGACTTGACTGACCCCCCTACCCTCCCAACAAAAACAAATGGTAGACTGCTGATTCAACCAAGATGGCATCTTGAGCAGTTGCTCGAGCGGGAGCTCTGGGTCTTACCTGTTGAAGACTGTTTTGTTGGCGTCCCTGCTTCTCCGTGATGGGGAGGAGAAGGGGGAAAGTCCAGTAGTTGCCTCCAGCTCTGGCCTCTACCCCGCTCATGAAGCAGACTACATTGGAGGGCTGTCGATGGCAGTCTCTTTAGCCCAGCCAAGGGAGGATTCCATCGGCAGCAGTATTGATGGGATTTCTTTAAGCCCCGCTCCCGAGTTGACTCCATCACAACCCAGAAGTTCTACAAGTGCTGGTTGGAGAAGTGAATATCTCATTGATGCCACTTTGTCCGAGTCTCACCTGGAGGATCTCCCGGTCTTGGAACACTCCCCTGATACTATCATTGCTAGAAGGGAAGATCTGAGAGCACAGATTCAACTAATAGTGCGAGTGCCCCCAATCTTCGGGAGGAAGGAACTTCTTTGGATGCGGTGGCTGTGCTCGTGAAGCTGACTATAGTGACTCTAGACTCATTATGGGATGCCACGCAAACCGTAAACTCTTCTTTGACTCGAGTGGTTGCTAATTTTTCTTCAGAGATGAATAATATGACTGGAACACTGAACGCTCAGGCCCAACTAGCAAATCAGCAAGGACTCAAGGTGACTGTTCTGGACACTAAGGTTTCTGAGCTGCAAGAGATTTGCAATGCTTTAGTTAAGGATAAGACCTTATGGCAAGGAAAGTGGAGTATATAGAAAATCAGTGAAAAAAATACTTTGAGATTTTTAAACTTCCCCAAATCTTCCCCAAATTGCCATTAAGTTTTGTTAATGCCATCTGAAATGTTGCCACCTATTCTGAAAGCTCAGTACTTGACCATAGCAAGATCTAAGAAAGGAGATAGCCAACATTGAACACATGTCTATGTTAAATTTGACTGTGTTTTTGGAGAGATCATTTGAAGTAGTGACCCAAAGAACCACTTTGTGACTTTTGCCTTGGAACTGGACAGGAACATAGTTCTAAAATTGTTTTTCCATTATATGGACTATTTTAGGTTCCAAGATTAGAATATCTCTCTATATAAAAGGCACCACCAACGTTCTAAATGAAGCCTCCAGCCGGAAGTGTGAAGGGGGAGAGATATCCGGTTTCCCCATGAGTGTCTGCCCCGCCCTCGCTCTCTCTGTAACACAAACAGTGAAGGAAAATACAGCAAAGTACAAAATCAAATCGCTCTCTCTGTAACAGTGAAGGACAGAGGGGGGAGGGGAGAGAGGGCAGAAGCCCTCACTATCTCTGTAACATAAACACAGCACAGCAAGAAACTTAACACTGAAGGACTCGACTCTGAGGGGGGGAGGGGACAGAGAGGACAGACAGCACAGGGGAAGGGAGAGAGGGCAGAGGGCAGGGACACACACACTCCCACATGCACACAGAAGAAAACCTTGCTAGCCCCCGTTTCATTTGCATCAGAAACGGGACTTTTTTTTACTAGTTTCCTAATATTTCGAAGAGTACCCAGAAGCGTGACCAAGAATTCCTCTCTGGGAATCTCTGTTTTGTTACAATTTCCGTGTTTGTTGTATTACCTGTGAAGGTAAATCTTATGTTTTTAGTGAACCTAAACAGTTTATAGATTTTGTGGTTTCAAAAGAAGAGTTGAGAGTGATAACATGATATTCCCTTAGTGTCGGGTATACTGTCAGAGCAGGCTGAGATGTTTCCTTAAGTGGTTGTCTGCACCGTATTGTTATTAGGTTTTTCCTTAAGATATATTTCCTATGTCTTGGTTCAATTATCTGTGAGTGTGGATGATGATACCTTCATTTCGTTTCCTTTTCCCCTACAATTGGGTGACTTAGATTTCTTGATTGTATATTTTTGTTCCTCTAAGAATTGCATTGTTTGATGTGATTGCATAATTGAAAAACTTTAAATAAAAAACTGAAAAAAAAAACTTAGGGCTGCACGTTAATCGCGCCGAACACGCCAATTATGAATCGCAATTAAAAAAATTAATCGCAGTTAATTATTGATGTCTCTCCCGCACACCCAGATCAGTATCTCTTCTTTTCCTCCTGGACCACCAGCTGCTCTCCTCTCCTGGTTTACCTTGTTACTTGTCTTGCATAAGTCTTTGCTCTGCAGAGGCAGTCTATTGAAACGTTGCCTTGGCCTGCACTGGGCCTTTCCTTCTGATCTGTCCCACCCCCTTCTGACATAACTTCCTGTTTTCAGAAGGGGGCACCGGGTCAGAAGGAAAGGCCCGGTGCAGGCTGAGGCAGCATTTCAATAAGCTGCTGCTGCAGGGTGAAGATTTATTACAAGACAAGTAACAAGGTAAACCTGGAGGGGAGAGCTGCCAGCAGTGGTCTGGGAGAGATGGCAAGGGAGCGAGGAAGAACATGGGAGGGCGGAGGAATTAAGGGAAAACACGGGAGGAGATGCATATTTGAGAGATAAAGAGAGAGAATGGGTGAAGGCACAGGGGGCACATGTAGGGAGAGAGAATGGGTGAAGGCACTGGGGGGGCACATGGAGGGAGAGAGAATGGGTGAAGACACAAGGGGGGCACATGGAGGGGGAGAGAGAGAGAATGGGTGAAGGCACATGGGGCACATGGAGGGAGAGAGAGAATGGGTGAAGGCACTGGGGGGGGCACATGAAGAGAGAGAGAATTTCAAGATAGAGCAGAAAATAGCTGTTATTAAATAAATAAGATAAATAAAAATAAGATAAATTAGGTGGTTAAAACATGCAGAAAACTTACCAGTTTAATACTCCTCAAGCTAGCCAACTAAAATCTGTCCACACAAAATTGCTGTGCACACAGATATAGAGGGGCATAATCGAACGGCGCCTGCCGGCCATCTCTATGGCCGGCGCCATAAAGGGGCGGCGCCAACCGTATTATCGAAAAAGATGGCCGCCCATCTTTTCTTTCAATAATACAGTTGGTGCCGGCCAAATCTCAACATTTAGGTCAAATGTTGAGATCGCCGGGTTTAGGGATCGCCGGATTTAGAGATGGCCGGCTTCGGTTATTGACCATAATGGAAACTGGGCCCGGCCATCTCAAACCCAGCCAAATGCAAGCCTTTTGGTCGTGGGAGGAGCCAGCGTTTGTAGTGCACTGGCCCCCCTCACATGCCAGGACACCAACCGGGCACCCTAGGGGGCACTGCAGTGGACTTCAAAAATTGCTCCCAGGTGCATACCTCCCTTACCTTGTGTGCTGAGCCCCCCAATCCCCCCTAAAACCCACTCCCTACAACTCTACACCACTACCATAGCCCTAAGGGGTGAAGGGGGGAACCTACATGTGGGTACAGTGGATTTTGGGGTTTTTTGGAGGGCTCAACATTTACCACCACAAGTGTAACAGGTAGAGGGGGGGATGGGCCTGGGTCCACCTGCCTGAAGTGCACTGCACCCATTAAATTCTGCTCCAGGGACCTGAATACTGCTGTCAGGGAGCTAAGTATGACATTAGAGGCTGGCAAAAATTTTATTTTTGGGTGGGAGGGGGTTGGTGACCACTGGGGGAGTAAGGGGAGGTGATCCCCTATTCCCTCCAGTGGTTATCTGGTCAATTGGGGCACTTTTATGACACTTGGTCCTAAAAATAAATGGACCAAGTGAAGCCGGCGAAATGCTTGTCAGAGCCGGCCATCTTTTTTCCATTATCGGGCGAAGCCGGCCATCTCGTAACCACGCCCTGTCCCTCCCCCATCCCGCCTTCGCTACCCTGCCGAAACGCCCCTTGAAGTTTGGCCGGCTATGTGACGGAACGCAGTTGTCGCCGGCCAAAATTGGCTTTCGATTATACCGATTTGGCCGGGTTCAGGAGATGGCCGGCCATCTCCCGATTTGTGTCGGAAGATGGCTGGCGATCTCTTTCGAAAATAAGCTGGATAGTGTCCCGAAAACGGGGCCAGATTAGGATATGCTGGTTTGCAAAAGCATAAGAGCCAAATTTACTATGAGCCCCTTTTACCAAGCTGCGGCGAAAGGGGGCATGTGCTTGCATCGGCACATGTTTTTGACACACGCCCAGGTCTTTCTTTTTTTGAGGAAATGGCCGTGTGGCCATTTACAGAATACTAGCTTGGAGTGGATCTTATGCTTAATTTTGGGCACCACTATTCCGTCTACGCTGAGCCGGATTCCTTCAACAACATTGCTTCCGGGGGGGGGGGGGGGGGCAGTACTTCAATATTGTGTTTTCAGTCACTAGAGATAGGCAGGTTCCCTGTAGTCCCGTAGAGCTTGCCTGTCCCTTGCTATTGAAAATGAGATGGTGAAGTAGCACCCCCCACTGGTAGAGCTGTAGGTGGAGGACTCCCGCTCAGCTTAGAGGGAACAGTGTTGGGCACAGCACTTACGTCAGCCAAAACATGGTGTAAGTGCTGGCACCCAACTTAAGGCAGTGGTGTGCATTGTGATAAGTATGAGACTGTCCTATACGGGGTAGGCCACTAGAGGGCGCTAGTTGGAGAATAGGTGGAGGTCACTAGGACCGGGGAGAGCCCTGGGATGTCCACAGGTGTAGGAGGTTATGGGCTGGGTCCTGTGTAGCTAATTAACCACTTTATACCCCACCTGAGTTGTGAAAGGAAGAGAAGTGAGCTGGCAGCAGGAGAAGAGAGATCCCCCTGAAAGATACTGACTAACCTTATGGACTTGTGGAGGACTGGGTGTCCAAAGCAGATCAGCAGGCTGAAAATCCTGGGGTAAGAAGTCCCTAAAGCATTAGTGTTTGACTGGGTGTCCTCAGTACTTATAGGAACTGTGTGTCCAAAGAAGAAAGGACTGTGTGTCCAGAACTGTGTGTTCAAAGAGGGGACTGTGTGTCCAGGACTGTGTGTCCAGAGAAGAAAGGACTGTGTGTCCAGAACTGTGTGTTCAAAGAGGGGACTGTGTGTCCCAGTACTGAGAGAAGCAGGCTGCAAAGCCTGGGGTTAGAAATCCCCAAAGTATTGGAGCTAGTACTGAGCCCATGTATCTGTGTGGGGAGGCTCAGTGGGAAGACCTATGAAAGTATAAAGTATTAAGCTAGAAGGTGTGCCCAGGGGCTGGAATAAAGAGTTACCTGAGAAATATGCAGTTGGTGAGACCTGTTTAATTTGCTGAGTGGGAACCAGGTCACCCTGAGCGAGAAGGGGTAGCACATTAATTTGCATATGATCTGCATATTGAGAGCCAGGTCACCCTGAGTGAGAAGGGGGATATCACAGCGTGCAAATGACTTTATTACACCATGACTAAATCCTGCGAATGCTCTGACCCTCCCATAGCCACACCCCCTTTTGAGTTGTGTGCTATACAGTTTAGGCGCTCATGTGATAGACTAGCTTGCAGGTCAGTTCCATGCACAAACCCTAATGACTGCCAATTAACACTTGTTATTGATTGTTAACACCTCATTAAGGGGCCCTTTTACTAAGGCGCACAGAAAAATGGCCTGTGGCCAAAAATGGACGTGCGACAAAATGAAAATGAGCCCACATCCATTTTGGTCCTGAGACCTTACCGCTACCCATTGACTTAGCGGTAAGGTCTCACGTGTACACTGCCAATTACCGCCCAGTTAGCACCACACGGTATAAAATAGAAATTATTTTCTGCCGCACGTTTTGGATGCACATCAAAATTAGAATTACCGCCCTGGGCACGCGGTAGCTTTAATTTGACGCACGTTGTACATGCGTAGGCGCCTACATATCTTGGTAAAAGGGCCCATATCTAATTAGTTTATGCACAGATCTGGGATCAGTGCCAAAATTTGGTGCTTAATAGTTTGTGCTGTTATAGAATGAGGGGCATAGCTTATCCAGGTAACGTCTGAATAGTGCCACTGTCTGGATTCTTTTTTGGCCGTCCTTGCTCCTCCTCTAATCTGGCCTTCAAATGCACAGGAAGTATGGAGCTATTTTAAATGGTCCGATGTTCATATATTTTATTTAAATGCACACCTAGGGTAAGAACATAAGCGTTGCCATACTGGGACAGACTGAAGGTCCATCAAGCCCGGTATCCTGTTTCCAACAGTGGACAATCCAGGTCAAAAGTACCTGGCAAGATCCCAGAACAGTAAAACAGGTTTGGATAAGTTCCTGGAGGAAAAGTCCATAGTCTGTTATTGAGATGGCCAAGGGGGAAGCCACTGATTGCCCTGGGATTGGTAGCATGGAATGTTGCTACTAATTGGGTTTCTGCCAGGTAGGTACTTGTGACCTGGATTTGCCACTGTTGGAAGCAGGATACTGGGCTAGATGGACCATTGGTCTGACCTAGTATAGCTATTCTTATGTTCTTATGCTGCTTATCCTATAAATAACCCTACTAAGCTAACTACTTTTACCACATTCTCAGGTAACGAATTCAAGAGTTTAATTACACCTTGAGTGAAGAAATATTTTCTCTGGTTTGTTTTAAATTTACTGCTTAGTAACTTCATTGCATGCCCCTACTCCTAGTATTTTTGGAAAGGATAATTATGCATTTGCTGGCAGCCAATGCACCCATAATAGCCTGGAAAATCAGCCCACCTTTTGCCATCATAAACAACAGAAATAAGTGTTTAATGACTTTTGACGTTCTTATCTGATGAATAATTTCGACATTTATATTTTCTGACAAAATGTAAAATTTTGGAAGAGAGTGCGCGAAGGAACTTGTGTGGTAACAAATGACCTGCTCCAGATGGTGAGTTGGAAAACGAGTAAAAAGAACAAAAAAAAAAAAGCAAAGAAGCCTAAACCAATTTTGACACTTGTGGAGGAGATTTTGAAAAGTTTAAAAAAAAAATATTATCGGTTGTTCTTTGCCTTATTTACCGTCGAGCTATCTTGCTATGAGCAGGCTTTTTAGTTCTGACAGCTCTGAGTTATGACCAGTGTGGGATCCTATCTCATTAACTGAAATGGGAAAATAAAACATCAAACAATCATAAAAATAATTTGGCACCGTGAAACCACTTAGGAGCAGCTGTCATACAGGTTGGAAGATAAACTTCTAAATAAAAAGAAGAGCGAAGGAGCTGCAACGTCCTGCCATATGCTCCTTCTGCATTGTAGACTCTTTAATGATATGGAGTGCCAGTGTTTATGCAGAATAGGCCAGACACTCCATATATGATATTGATTAAGCCTTAACCCCAATTTAGTTAAGACCTGCTCTTCTTTTACCTAATCAGATATTGCAGGAGATGGGGGGGGGGGGGGGGTTCTGTTGTTGAGAAAATGTCCCTAATGCCAAGCCATATTTTATCTCCAAAGACTGTGGCAGGAGATCAGGCTTTGTCCTGCTTGCCGATGTGGCTGGAAGCCCAGTCTTAGGACACCAAGGCCCCCTTTGGGGACTCCTCCAGCAGGTTTCATCCAGCAATTCAAAAGCATACATCTTTATCAAGCATGTTCTTGTCAGACAACCTTAGATAATTAATAGCCCATTTGTCAGGCCTTCAGAAAACACGATGAAATCCCAAAGACAATCAGGCTAAACATAGCCACTCATTCTCTGAAGCTTTTGGTCTGTCATATGGCAATTGCAGGCAGATATTTGCTATTAAACCAGACTCATTATTAATCACTGCTAATGTTAATTAATTAACTGCCTCCGTGTATTGAGGACTCTCTGTGACTTTCAGTTGCTTTAAGGAGCTAATTGGCAACCATGTGTATTGGTGTTTCGTATTCTCTTTGCAGAACTCTCTCTGAACAGACTCTTTATCCCAGACTTGGTATAACAGAGATCTCAAATTTCTAATTCCTGCTTGTGTATGAGACTGCTCATGTTGCCCATGGAATTGTAGGGCCCAGGAATGTTTTCCAAAGTTGTGGCAAGAAGGTAAGAACATAGGAATAGCCATACTGGGTCAGAATATTGTTCCATCTAGTCCAGTATCCTGCTTCCAATAGTGGCCAATCCAGGTCACAAGTACCTTACTGAAACCCAAATATTAGCAACATTCCATGTAGAACCCCAAAGAGTAGCAACATTCCATTCAGAATCTCAAATAGCAGCAACATTCCATGTAGAACCCTAAAGAGTAGCAACATTCCATTCAGAATCTCAAATAGCAGCAACATTCCATGTAGAACCCTAAAGAGTAGCAACATTCCTTTCAGAATCTCAAATAGTAGCAAAATTCCATGCTACCAACCCCAGGGCAGGCAGTGGCTTCCCCAAGTCCATCTGAATAGCAGACTATGGACTTTTCTAGAAACTTGTGCAAATCTTTTTTTTTTAACCCAGATTTGCTAACCGCTGTTACCACATCCTCTGGCAACGAGGTCCAGAGCTTAACTATTCCTTGAGCGAAAAAATATTTCCTCCTATTTGTTTTAAAACTATTTCCACTTAATTTCATTGAGTGTCCCCCTAGTCTTTGTACTATTTGAAAGAGTGAAAAATCGATTCACTTTTACCCGTTCTACAACACTGAGGATTTTAAAGACCTCATTCATATCCCTTCTCAGCCGTCTGTTTTCCAAGCTGAAGAGCCCTAACCTCTTTAGCCTTTCTTCATATGAGAGGAGTTCCATCCTCTTTATCATTTTGGTTACTCTTCTTTGAACCTTTTCTAATTCCGCTATATCTTTTTTTGAGATACGTTGACCAGAATTGAACACAATACTCAAGGTGAGGTTGCATCATGGTGCGATATAGAGGCATTATAATATTCTTGGTTTTATTTTGCATCCCTTTCCAAATAATTCCTAGTATCCTGTTTGTTTTTTTGGCTGTAGCCGCCGCACACTGGGCAGAAGATTTCAATGTATTGTCTACTGCTTGCCCTGGGATTGGTAACATGGAATGTTGCTGCTATTTAAGATTCTAAATGGAATCTTGCTACTCTTTGGGGTTCTACATGGAATGTTGCCACTAATTGGGTTTCTGCCAGGTACTTGTGACCTGGTTGGCACTGTTGGAAGCAGGATACTGGGCTAGATGGACCATTGGTCTGACCCAGTATGGCTATTCTTATGTTCTCATCACAGTCCATGGGGTAACTCGGCAGGAACTAGTAGGCTTCAATATTTCAGAAACAAATTGAGTCAATGCCAGTAGGTTAGCCATGGCCAGCTACCATCTAATAAGGCCACAGAAACTTAAGTGGCTGTATATTTAGACAATAGCCTCACTATTTTACAACTGCTGGGGGTCTCCAAAGCTATTGTACTGACCCCACAGTTAGTTTGATTTCCAGGATATCCAAAACAAATATATATATTTGCATACAATGTAGACATTCAGCATGCAAATTTATCCTATGCATATTCATTATGCATGGCCTGAAAGTCCGACTGGCTCAGAACAGTGTTTTATGATAAGACATGGAGAGGAGCTGGATGAGAGAGATGCCGGGTGTTGGAATACGTATGAGATCTTATGCTGATTAACCAGTATGGTAGAGAAACAAAGAGAAAGATGAGAAAAGTTAACTTTAAAAAGTACAATAACCTATACTTGGTCAAACTTCTGCAAGCTGAGATATATCCTTAGCAGAATGTATTCAAATGGCTGGACAAACTGGGCAAGGTCATCTGGTGCCATCTACTTTAATTTGTATTCTTTTGCGCAAAATCAAGACAATGACTTTAATTCTATAAATATTATTTATAGGAAACAGGCTATGCCACTGAAAAATGTGCTCAATGAACGCATATAGTATACTATAGCAGTGGTTCTCAACCTAGTTCTTGGTTAGGGGGTCCTTTTAATAAGCCGTGCTAAAAAGTGGCGTACGGTAGTGTAAGCACATTTTTGGGTGCACGCTGGGCCATTTTCTTTTACCTCAGCTGGGAAAAGGGCTTTTTTAATTGGACCAGGAAATGGGCGTACGCTGAAATTAAAAGTAGCGCGCGCCTATTTACGACCTGAGCCCTTACCGCCACCCGTTCACCTAGCGGTTAGGGCTCACACGCTACCCACATGGTAACCATGCAGTGTGTGCCTTCTGCTGATTACTGCCGGGAATGCCCCCATGGTGGAAAATAGAAAGTTATTTTCTACCATGGGATTTGGTGGGCGCCAAACTCAGAATTACCACAGAGCATATGTTCTAGCCTGGCGGTCGTGCTTACTTGGCACAAGCTACTCACGTGTTAGCCCCTCCGCTCCTTAGTAAAAGGCAGGGGCGTAGCCAGACCTCACGGTGGGAGGGGGCCTGAGCTCGAGGTTGGGGGCACATTTTGAGTGCTGCTCCCCCACTGCCTCGCCCCCCCACCGCCTCACCTCACCTCACCTCGCCCCCTCACAAACAAATACCTTTGCTGGCGGGGGTCCCCGACGCTGAGCGTCAGCGTGCACAAGAGGAGCAAGAAGAATGAAGAGCAGGGGGCAAGCGGCAAACGCGGCTGTGCCGGAGACCGTGATTGGGGACCCCCACCAGCCAAACCAGGGGCCCGGATGAAATTTGCGGGGGCCCAGGCCCCCGTGGACCCCCATAGCTATGCCCCTGGTAAAAGGGTCCCTAGGTTTCCAGGAGATCCACAATGCATCTCATGCATTAATCTATCTCATGCATATTCAGTGTGGATATTCTGAAAAGCTCAGAACTGGGTTGAGAACGTAGTAACGCGTCTAATGTCTTATAATGTCTCTGCTACACCACTATCTTGTATTTCTAATGTCTGATAATGTCTTCTGTAATACCACTATCTTGTATTTCATGACCACGTAACCCAAAATCCTTCTGTAAAACCAAATGTATATCCTCTTCTTATTTCCAGTATCCATGATGTATTGTAAGCCACATTGAGCCTGCAAAGAGGTGGGAAAACGTGGGATACAAATGCAATAAAATAAAATAAAAAAAAATATACTAGGCTACAGTATATGTTGATAGTAATGTTCACCAAATATGCATGTTTATTTGTATTATCTAGATTTCTCTCTATTATTATTATATGTAGCATTTGTATCCCACATTTTCCCACCAATTTGTAGGCTCAATGTGGCTTACATTTGACGTAATGGCGGTTGCCATTTCCGGGTAACAGAGTTACAAATGGTATTGCGTTCAGGTGCATACATACATGGTAACATACATAACATATATGGAACAGGTTATGGTATATATATATATATATACCATGTGCCTATATACATGGTAAAGCATGAAGGTTACTGAGTAATAGATTGGATTGTAGCATACATTTGCCAGCTTATAATTGAAAAAGAAAAACGCCTATATTGTGACCCAAATCGGGAGATAGACGTTTATCTCACAAAAATGAATAAAGCGGTATAATTGAAAGCCGAATTTGGACGTTTTCAACTGCACTCCGTCGCGGATGCGGACAAAGTTGATGGGGGCGTGTCGAAGGCGTGGTGAAGGCGGAACTGGGGCGTGGTTATCAGGCAATCAGAGATGGGCGCCTTTCGCCGATAATGGAAGAAAAATATGCGTTTTTAGCGAGAATTTAGGGCACTTTTCCTGGACCCTGTTTTTCCACGAATAAGGCCCCAAAGAGTGCCCTAAATGACCAGATGACCACTGGAGGGAATCAGGGATGACCTCCCCTGACTCCCCCAGTGGTCACAAACCCCCTCCCACCACAAAAATATGCCGTTTCACAACTTTTTATTTTCACCCTCAAATGTCATACCCACCTCCCTGGCAGCAGTATGCAGGTCCCTGGAGCAGTTATTAGGGGGTGCAGTGGACTTCAGGCAGGTGGACCCAGGCCCATCCCCCCCCTACCTGTTACAATTGTGCTGCTTAATGCTTATTAGTCGTCCAACCCCTCAAACCCACTGTACCCACATGTAGGTGCCCCCCTTCACCCCTTAGGGCTATAGTAATGGTGTAGACTTGTGGGCAGTGGGTTTTGAGGGGGATTTGGGGGGCTCAACACACAAGGGAAGGGTGCTATGCACCTGGGAGCTCTTTTACCTTTTTTTTTGTTTTTGTAAAAGTGCCCCCTAGGGTGCCCGGTTGGTGTTCTGGCATGTGAGGGGGACCAGTGCACTACGACTCCTGGCCCCTCCCACGAACAAATGCCTTGGATTTATTCGTTTTTGAGCTGGGCGCTTTCATTTTCCATTATCACTGAAAAACAAAAACGCCCAGCTCACAAATTGTCGAATAAAACATGGACGTCTATTTTTTTCGAAAATACGGTTCGGTCCGCCCCTTCACGGACCCGTTCTCGGAGATAAACGCCCATGGAGACAGACGTTTTCGTTCAATTATGCCCCTCTTGGTCATTTAGTGATAGTGCTTGATCATTCATAGCAAAGAGGATAGTCAGTCATGTGATAAGAGTTTGGTTTTGTATAGATCGTGTATAATGTTATTATTTAGTGTTTAAGATGGATGTTTATGGTATGCCTTCTTCTATCTATCCATACACACATATCTATATCTATAGCTATACCTATCCCTATCTATCTATAATAAAATAAACGTATCAATTCCTATATATTTGTATATATGAACTGTATTCAACTGAGACTCAAGTATGTAATTACCAGTCCTTTACACTGATTTTTATTTGCAAATACAACTCTTTAGAATTCTATTTCTTGCCTCTCTCTGGTACGTTTTGTGTGGTATTTCAGGAAGTCATGGGTCTGTCCACTCTTTCTATAACCATTATCTGTATCTGGTAGTTTTCTGCGTGATGAAAGAAATGCTTCCGATAGAGAGCACAATGCTACTTCCCTCTTGTCTTCCCATTTTGTCATCCGAAGGCGTAAGCTTCTGTTGTCTAGAGGGGAAAGAAAAGGTTTTTCCTTAGGATGTTAATTTCAAGGCTGACTGCTTTCTCCTCACTAGGGCCTTGCTGGAGGTATCATTCAAAACTTGCCTGCAGGCAGTCATTCATTTCACCTGCAGGCTGTACAACTTTTTGGGAAAGGGCGAGAACTTTCCGAATGGTCTAATTCTGCACCTGTGTGTCTTGAAGATTGCTCTCTCTACCCTTTGATCTCTGATTTATTTTTCTATGTGCTCAAAGAACAAGCTGTGTTTCGGTTGGTAAAATGGCACATATTTTGGAAATACAGGGGGCCCTTTTACTAAGCTGCGGTAAGCATTAATACTGCAGGATGTAAAGCATTAGCACGGAGCGCGCTCAGGCATTCCATGGTAGTTTTGGGATCAGCGCCGCTTCCCCTGTGCTTAAAAAATAAAATGTATTTTTTAGCCAGAGGTGAGGAGGAGGGGTGTATGGGGGCAGACAGTAGGCATGTTCTGCACTAATCGGTTAATGCAGCTATATCACCACATGCTAAGCAATTAGCGCGTGGTTAGTGCCTGAGCCCACAGAATAGGTGGTAGTAAGGGCTGGCACGCTAATGGCCATGCATTAACGGGGAAATCAGTGCGTGGCCGTTAATAGGAAAAAATGGAAAATGGGACCATTTTACTGCTGTGCTAAAAGTGACAGCGAGTGGGAAGAACCCGTACTGGGGATAGCGCTGGCCACTTTTTAGCGCAGCTTATATTCAAAGTGATTTAAATGGCTAGGGGGTCCTTTTACTAAGGTGCATTGAAAAAATGGCCTGCGGTAGTGTAGGCGCGCATTTTGGGCAAGCGCAGATCCATTTTTCAGCGCGCCTGCAAAAAAAAATGCCTTTTTAAAATTTTCGACAAAAATGGACGTGCGGCAAAATCAAAAATTGCCGCATGTCCATTTTGGGTCTGAGACCTTACCGCCAGCCGTTGACCTAGTGGTCAAGTCTGACATGGCAACCAGGCGGTAATGACCCATGCGGGTCAAATGCCGCTTGGTGCTCGTCCGATACACGCGTCCAAAATAAAAAAAATTATTTCTCAGGCGTGCATTTCGGATGCGCGCCAAAAATGAAATTACCACAAGAGCCATGTGGTAGCTGGGCGGTAACTCCATTTTGGCACGTGTTGGGTGAATGTATACGCTTACGCGGCTTAGTAAAAGGGCCCCTAGGAGAGGCTTCTGGCTGTTTAAATTTTGACTAGGGCTATCTGAGAATATTTTGCAGCACTTAACTAGACATTGCTGCTTAACATCCCCCCTCTATAGTTTATATCGACAGTAGCTAGTAAGTCAGACCTGCTAAAAACTCTAGCCAGGTATATTTTCTTAGGATCATACCTGTGGATGTTTCCGACATATGAAGTACTGCTCTTGCTTGTTGAGAGCTGTGACCATGGTTTTTGAAGGAAAAGAAAAAGTTGTTGAAACAATGAACCTCGATTTCTTTGTTGCAAGTAGGGTCTTATTCAGGGGAATGAAATAAAATGGAACTATAATAATCACCATATATATCACGTGAAGAAAATTACCTGTTTTCCATTGGAAGCATCTGGGAAAAGAAAAAGTTGCCTTTCCTTGGAAGGTAAAGAGAATAATTGATTTTGATGAATTACAGTTGACTAGCAGTGTGTTGATTAATAAAGACGCATCTTTTATTTATGGACAGAATTTCGAAAAGCTCTCCCGATCCTAGGTGACCAGGTACATAGTTCACAGTTTAAGAATATAGAGTTGATAAACCCGGAAATATATATATTTTTTAAAAATTGAATTTCTTCTATTAGCTTGATTGAGTATCTTATTTCAATTCATACTAAGGCCTTGTCTCTAGGTGTGGCTCTTTAGTTCGAGCGTCTCATAAATTACAGCCATAATGAAGCAGTCATTTACCCTGAGCTGATGATAAATGGCTTGCCCTAGGAGGAACTAAAGAATAGGCAAGTAGATCATTTTCATATTTGGCGAAAACAATATTAAGTACCCAGACCTCAGTGATCGCCCTAATAAATGAATAATCTGAGGTGAGGGGCTTGGCAGACAGCGTAAAAAATAACCCGAGCTTTCTCTGTCATTTGTCAGGCTTTGCTATGACAGCATGCATTATGGGTAAATGAGCAATCAGCAAGAACTATGTTATGGCTGGAATGTTTTGGAGAAATTTATCATAGGCATTGCTTGGTACCTTTAAGAACTGAAGACTTAATGGCTACGGTGCACGACTGTGAGTGAAAAACAGTTCAGATTTACCATCTAATGCTTCATTTACAGTTGATCACTTTTCAATTATCATATTGAAGTTCAATTAATATTTACAGGAATAATTTTTCATAAGGTGTAATGCACTGGCATTCTGATCTTTGTAGCAGCACAGTTTGAAGAAGGAACGAGGCATATTCGGAGTCTTAATTTCTTAATTTTAGTGTTTTTGGTATGTGGTTGACATTATCACATAGGCGTATCCCTACATTGAAACTGCAAGGACCAGAGGCTTGTTTGGTAAATGAAGCAATGTCTCCCTTGATTTTAATTCTTACCTTTATTTGAAATATGTGTTTTTCTTCTAGCTTGAGTGTTATTCACCTGTGTGAGAGTTTCAAACATGTATGAAAATGTTAAACACTTCCTGGGGCTGATTACAATGAGGCAAGACTTTGATGTATTTGTCTCTGTGTTATGAGTATTCCTTATATATTTATCAAGCATTTTGTTGTCCCTTTGTGCTCCAGTTTTTAAAAATGACTCCCATACACACATTTTTCTCACACATTTTAATGCAGAGGTTAATGTATCTGAATGTTAGTTGTTTGCATTGGTTCATGCAGATGGCTTGCCTCCAGCAGCTAATAGAGGCCTTGATTAGCCCTGTTTGCTCCCTACCATTTCACCCACAGTGCTGTAAACAAGAGATCAACGATGCTTTCATTGCCCTCATCTTCAAACTGGTATGTCTACAGGGAGCTTCAGAATAAATGTTGGCTGGGGAAAAGAATAAAACAATTGTAATATCAGTGAACAGTGATCAAGATGCAGCAGTAAAAACGAAAAGCTAGAACAAAGTGGCACACTTTAAATACCGTACGTTGGAGGAAACGGTTCTCTGTTATTATTGTTATTACGATTGTTATGAACATAATTATAAATTGCCTATTATATTACTTTTAAGCAAGTGGCAAAAACGTACAGTATAAAAATACAAACAACCATACCTAAAACAGAAAAGAAAGTAAGCGTGAACAGCCACTGCCATTTGACAACTTTCAAAGTTGAAGAAAATTTGGACCAGCAGCAAAGTCTCGGCGAAAATAAGACTCCATGGCTCTCATTTTATAAGCAGAAGGTCATATCAAAATGGCCAAAAATTGTCCAACTGCCGAAAAAACACCCAAATCGCGATTTTCAAAAGGCACAATTTTGACTCAAAAGGCACAATTTTGACGTTTTACACTGCATTTCATCTAAATAGCAAGTGGACGTGTTGGAGGCATGTTTTGGGTGGGGCTAGGGAAGGCACAAAATTAGGACGTTTTTTTTCAGCGATAATGGAACAGGAAGAAATGTCCAAAGCAAAAAAGAAGGACGTTTTTATCTAGACCTGTTTCAATCACATCTAGGGTACAAAAAGGTGTTCCGATCGAGCAGCTGACCACTAGAGAGATTAAGGCGTGACCCCCCTCTTTCATCTCCCAGTAGTTACTGACCCCCTTCCACCTCCCTAAGAAGTAAAACTGATGGTGAATACTAGTGTCTATGACAACATCAGGTAATATGGCCATTCCTAGTAGTGCCGCAAGCAAGAGTAAGGAGTAGCCTAGTGGTCAGTGCAGTGGACTTTGAACAACGGAACCCAGGTGTAACTCCCATTTTAACTCTTTTATTTCTGTACAAATATGTGAACCCTCCTGGAACATAGAAATGCTTACTGTATTTGAATTTATAAGATACTTGCAAGCATGGTTTTTATCTATTCCTGGAGGGCTCACAATAACATATCCAGAAATTAAGGTGGGATTTGTACCTGGGTCCCATTTTTTGAAGTCCATTACACTGACCACTAGGCTGCACCTCTGCTCTGCAGGAACATCTGTGTAAGCTGCCTCAGGAGTCTTGAGCGATGCAAAAAAAAGTTAAATTACTGGTCTTGAGCGATGCACACAAATGTATTTCCAAAACCATTTGGTCTGGTCAAAGACTTCCACGATCATCGGACTGAAGTATAGCGAGTTGAAACTGCCTCTTTCTTTCAAAAAGGAAAAAGTCATTGGTCCACTTCCCACTTCGTTTCTCTGTATCTTTACCTCGTGGGATTTTGCGTTCATCCACTCTGTGGAGAGTCTTCCCAGAGGTATGGACATGTCAGGGGTAATCCAAAAAGTTGCACACATACTTATAGAATACTAGGTCAGCGCATTTCAGCAGATGTAAATCTGGCACCCAAATTTGGGGGCGGGAATCGGCACTGCGCACAATTCCATTAAGGGCATGCACTCTTTTAGAGAATTGGCACCCATTTTTGAGCATGATTTATAGCATTTCCCCCAATCCCCCTAATTCTGTAAAAGTCACCAAAAATTGTGCATGCAAATTTTGTGCATGTGCCCAAATTGTGAGTTCAACTTAATTGAATAACAAGCTAATTAGTGCCAATAATTGTCTTTTTAACAAGCAGTTATTGGCACTAATTAGATTTATTTGCCATTTATATGCATAAATTTAGGCACAGGATCTGCGCCTAAAATTTACATGTGGTCTGAAAAAAGGAGGCAAGGAAATGGGAGGGTCATGGCGTAATGGGGGCATTCCCAAAATTAACACACATCTTATTATAGAATAAGAGGGATGCCTTGGTACCCCAACTCCCACCAGCTGAAGCGTTTTTGCCAGCGCTGGTCTCCATTTCCTGCCCTGCTCTCTCTTCCCCTCACATCCGGCACGTGCGTTTTAGTGAAACTGAGCATGTGCGTAGGCTCAATTTCATTTAAAATGAATATGCCGGACTTGATGTGAGGAGAAGAGAGAGCAGGGCTGGAAATGCAGTGGTGCTGGAGAACAGCGCTGGAAAACATGCTTCAGCTGGTGGGGGTTGGGGATCCCCGCCAGCCAAGGCATGTGTGGCCACAGCGGTGGTGGTGCTTCAGCTGGTGGGGGTTGGGGATCCCCACTAGCCAAAGTACGTTAAGGCCCTAATTGATCTTCTCCAGCCAACAGTGTCGCTTCAGGCATTTATTTTTCTGGCATGTTATTTTTGTAACAACAAGATTAAAAAAATCAGTAAAAATAAGAATTCAGCATTCAAATATGTGTACTCCTGTATCGATAATTGCTCAGCATGGGTAGGAGTTTAATGCACTGGATGAAAGCATATCACAGTCACTGCATATGTAATTACTGCTGACTTGCTATGCTGGAGCAATTATTCATGTCCCCAAATACGAAGGAATATAGACTTTAGGCAGGGCACAAGTGGGAATATCCTGCCATCGCTCTAAAACACAACTCATTGAATATTGAATGTCCATAGGAACTCAACCTTCTGAAACTATGCAACAGAAAAACCAGGCAATGATATATTATACACCACAAGAGAAGTTAAATTAGTCACTGCTAATGTATTCTATTTAATGTTCACAAAGCTCAGCAGAAAACATGTTTGACCCCCAAAGGTAAGAAGACATTAGTGTGAATTTTTCTATTTGTTGGCATTGTAAATTTGTTACCACATTTATCTGTCTAGGTATAGTACATTTCAGAAGTATCTAACACTTTCTGAGGACAATTTTCAAAGTCATTTACCAGGATAAAACAGCGAGTTACCCTGCTAAATGGGATTGGCTGGAAGTTGCACTACTGGACCAGACTGAAATGTGCAATCCTTCCTTCCATAGTTAGTATACTGTTAGCTGGGTTAAAAAGGAAGCATTCTCAAGGGGTGTGTTTAAGTGCGGCTGAGGTGGGGGAACAGCACATGTATGCACAGTTTGCAGATATAAAATCATTCACGGAGATGCCCCGGCCTACATGTCAGACCTTGTCGACCTACCGCCCAGAAATGCAAAAAGATCATCCCGCACATTCCTTAATCTACACTTCCCCAGTTGTAAAGGACTGACATACAGACAAACACATGTATCCAGCTTTCCATACACGGGCACGCAGTTGTGGAATGCCTTGCCACATAACTTAAAAACAATTTACAAACTAACCAACTTTTGCATATCTCTTCGACAAGGCATATCACAACATCAGTCAACCCTTTGTCATCAGCCATTCAGCCATTCAACCAGTTTCTAATCCAGTTCACCACCTGGTTTCCTCACTTCAGGCTGCTCAGTTTATTCATGAGCCTCCTATGAGGAATCATATCAAAGGCTTTGCTAAAACCCAAGTAGATTACATAGAGTCTATGTCCTTGATCTAGTTCTTTGGTCACCCACTCAAATAAATCAATTAGACTTGTTTGGCACAATCTTTCTTTGGAAAAGCTGTCCCCAAGATCACCCCCAGGCATCTCCCTGAGGCATCAGATCTCCCCCCTAAGTAACCTCCCCATGAGTCAACCACCCCTTGTAGACCCCCACTCTCCAAGCCCTGATCCCCTCCCTAGCCTTACTAGGGGTTCCTGGTGTCTAGTTAAGCAGGAGTGATGCCCACTCACTTCTGTTGTTGATGATCCTGGGTTCAAATATGGCTGCTAAGACCTCTAATGGTATTCCCGCAGTATTACTGCTAGGAGTCAGGGGGTTGAAGGGTTAGGGCGCTGCTGGATGGGTTGCCTTATGGGGGGATGGGAGACTGCCTATACTGGGATCAGGGCTTGCTAAAGGGGGAGTATTGATTTTAAAAAGTTACTCCCATGTGTATATGGTGGTGGTGGTGGTGGTGGGGGGGGGGGGGGGGTAGGAGAGGCTTATTTCTAGATTTGTTTTCCCCACTTCAAACTTTCTAAAATCACTACTCCCTCTGTGTGTGGAGAGATTTATATGTTTAATTTAACCCTGTACTTGTTTTACAAGAGACTATGTTTGACAGAGCTTCTTGTAAAATACTATGAGGCATATTTTCAAAGCACTTTGGGAGGCTAAGTTCCATAGGTTTCTATGGAACTTTGGGAGGCTAAGTGCTTTGAAAATGAGCCTCTATGGGAATTCTCCAAGTCTTAATCTGATGTGTGAATTCCTGATTTTCAGAGGCCACAGCTGTGTTCTATCTAAAATCTACCTTTTAATATATAATACCTTTTGATTATACCTTTTTGCAATATAATGTAAGCCAGAGCCAGTGATGGGAGGTGGGACTGGTGATTGGGAGGCGGGAAATACTGCTGGGCAGACTTGTACGGTCTGTGCCCTGAAAAAGGCAGGTGCAAATCAAGGTAAGGTATACACATATGAGTTTATCTTGTTGGGCAGACTGGATGGACCATGCAGGTCTTTTTCTGCCGTCATCTACTAAGTTACTATGTTATGTTACATTGAGCCTGCAAATAGGTAGGAAAATGTGGGGTACAAATGCAGCAAATAAATAAATAATAATCTCCATGACCCATAATATTCACTGTGGACATGATATTTAAAAGACACAGTTGGCATTGTCCTGACAACATAGGATTAGATTCTATATATCAAGCCTAAAAAATCGGCCCTGAAACGAAATACGCCTAGATGTATTTATAAAGTACACCTATTATTTATAGAATAAATCTAAATTTCCACACGGTTTATCGAATACGCCAAGCGCCTGTCCGCGTGACCAAATTTAGTCACGTTCAGTTATGCCAAGTAAAAGATGGTGTAAATGCCGACGCTTAAATTATGTGCAGTCTGGGTGTATTCTATGCCCAAGTCTGGGTGTATTCTATGCCCAAGACCCATCCATTCCATGTTCATGGCCATGTCCCCTTTCAACTATGTGACATAGAATTTACGTGTATTACATTATAGAATACGCTGACAGTTCTGCATGTAAATTCTTAATGCCAATTATTGTCAATAATTGATAAGTGGCAATTATCGGTGCTGACGGACTTGTTAACTAATTAAGTTGCACATGCAAATCCAGAATATGACTGGATTTGTGTGTGCAACTTAAGTCACGCTATATAGAATCCGGGGGAAAATGGCTAGGTTCCAGGGGCGAACTGAACATTTGGGCAACCGGGCAGAGAGGCGAGACTACCGTGGGAAGTCTTGGCAGCCATTTTGTAAACATGGTGCCGCGCCGGGCAGAGTAGAGGCAGTGGGTGGGCAGGAAACAGAAGATTTATTTCCTGTCCCCCGAAGAAGCCACAGCCACTAGACCACCAGGGCTCTTCTAGGTAGGGTGGGACAGCGGCAGCACGGTGGGGGTGGGAGCACTTGTGGTGGTGGCAGCAACATGGCAGGGGGGTGGCAGCAGCATGCCGGGGGGGGGGGGGGGGCGGCAGCAGCATGGCATGGGGCCCAGAGTACTCTCAGTCCATCCCTGCTAGGTTCTGTTACAAAATAGGTTCCTCCCCCTCCCCTGCTCTTGGAGCACCTAAATGGAGGTGCCTAGTTATAGAATTGTCCTCTTAGACCATAAGAATGAGTGTAGATCCCAGTATTCTAGTCATCTATGTGCATGTGTCAATACATAAGCACATAAATGTGCAGTTTCTGGCTAAGCGGTATTCTGTAAGGAATCACCTAGATGTGTTGCTGTGCATTTTGTGGGTGGGCATTCGCATGGGTGGAGTTTGGACACAATAAAGGTGGGGCACGATAATTAGTTGCATAAATTATAAAATTTTATAATCCCCTTGACCTGGATTGGCCGTTGTCGTGGACAGGATGCCGGGCTCGATGGGCCTTTGGTCTTTTCCCAGTATGGCATTACTCATGTACTCATGCTCTTTCCCAGTCTTGGTGCAAGTTACAGAACAGTGGCATAACTTCATTTAATAAGGAGCTGTTAATTGATGTTAATGAGAAGCAATTGGCTATAATTAATTGGTGCTGGATATATATTTTTTTTGTCTCGCCTTTTGGAAAAGATATTTGGGCCAGCTTGGGAATATTTGAATTTACTCTTTATGTCCGTATACACTTTTGCATGCCTAAAAATAAATAAAACATCAGGCAGGTTTTTGACTGGGGGTCCTTCTTATTTAAGCTGTTTTTTGTGGGAGGGGTGCAGAAAGAAATGTAAGCATATAGTAACATAGTAGATGACGGCAGAAAAAGACCAGCATGGTCCATCCAGTCTGCCCAACAAGATAAACTCATATGTGCTACTTCTTCTGTATACCTTACCTTGATTTGTATCTGCCATTTTCAGGGCACAGACCGTAGAAGTCTTGCCCAGCACTATCCCCGCCTCCCAACCAGCCCCGCCTCCCACCACCGGCTCTGGCACAGACCGTATAAGTCTGCCCAGCACTATCCCCACCTCCCACCACCGCCTCTGCCACCTAAACTTGGCTAAGCTCCCAAGGATACATTCCTTCTGAACAGGATTCCTTTATCTTTATCCCACGCTTGCTTGAATTCCGCTACTGTTTTCATCTCAACCACCTCCTGCGGGAGGGCATTCCAAGTATCCACCACTCTCTCCGTGAAAAAATACTTCCTGACATTTTTCTTGAGTTTGCCCCCCTTCAATCTCATATCATGTCTTCCAGTTCCACCGCCTTCCCATCTACGGAAAAGGTACGGAAAATGTAAGCATATGTAAATTGCAACAGAATATAGGGAGCCTTTTACAAAGGTGCGTAGGAGCCCATGTGCATCTAACACGCGTCAAATTGGAACTACCGCCCAGCTACCGCGTGCGGTAATTCCGTTTTTGATGCACATACAAAACACATGGTAGAAAACATTTTCTATTTTCTACCGCGCGGTGCTTACCTGGTGGTAAGCGTCAGTTCACGTATTCTGATGCTTACCGCCCGGTTAGCGCATGAGACCTTACTTCCAAATCAGTGGGTGGCGGTAAGGTCTCAGACTGAAAATGGACACGCGCTGGGTTTTAATTTTGCTGCACGTCCATTGTTGGTCACATGGAAAAATGGACCTGCGTGTGTCCAAAAACACGCGCCTACACCAGCGCAGGCCATTTTTCAGTTCGCCTTAGTAAAACAGCCCCTAAGCGGCTGCCGAGTTTTTATGCATGCATTTAATATAGAAACTGTAGCGTGTATTGTTTCTTTCAGAAAGCTGTTACAGTGATAACCATCAAGAAATAAAGTCTGATGATTATATCGTCGTGTGGAAGATATCCGAGAACCCTGTAGCAACAGGGTCCTCCATCTTGTGTTTTTGTGTTGAAAATGAGCTATGGCAAATAACGTTTTTTTTTTTCCCTTTATGAATGCCTAGCTCTAGAAATGAGCACCTGACTTAGAACGGAAAGACAAAAACTATTAGTTACATTATCTGGCCCTCATTTTTAATGTGGCTCAAGAAATGAGTGAATAGAAGGGAAAACGAGCTAAATGTTGGCAAATATAAATGGAGGCAATCCAGGGGCAGTGCTGGTGCAGAATGTTTCAGTCTGATGTGATTCTCTCTTTGACAGTTCTCCTAAGGTAGGTTATTTTGGAGAAAACATGTGTTTCCATTTTCTCTCCCTCCGCTTCCCTTTTAGTCCCCAGGCTCTGCTGGGGTCACAGCAACATTAAGGCTTTTGTCACTGTGATTAATAGCTCTTTAGATCATCTTTAATTCACTCACTAATGACTGAGGGTCCTTCTGCTCTCCAAGTAATCGGGTGATATATGAGTCGATAGTACACCTTGTGGCAGAGGTGAAAATCATTCCGGCAATGCAAATATTGTCACGGGAACAAATGTTTTCCCTGTTAATAAAAATTAATGAATTCTCTCCAGAAGCTAAGGAATTGAGCCTTGGGAAAGGACATCCAAGCACAAGCAGGATCCTGCTTCTTGCTACCATGCTTACAATCTTTTTTTTTTTTAAACATATATTAATGACAATACTTATTATCTGGTCAATTATGGCAGTGTATTACATAATCAGCCTTCTAGCTTTTTATTTTTTTTTGCCGATTTAACCATTAATTTTAGCATTATTGATTTTATTATTAAAATTCAGTGTTCTAAAAATTTACCGCCATGATTGGTAAATCCCATTAAATATTTCAGAGTTGCATAGTACATTGCATTCGTAATATTTTTGGAGCTGGGATGTAGATAATAGAATGAAAGTTTCATCTAGAAATATCCGTACAATAGCAGAAAGCATTTATAAACAATTGTGGTTGCCCTACATCAAAAAAGACTTATAGAAGAAATCGCTATTGCGCATTTACAAGGAAAACGCAAATGAAATGTGCCACCTAGAGATTGAAACTCTTGTCAGAGTGCTAGATTTTTTTCTTCTTTCTTGAGCTGCTTTGGCCAAATCTGGAAAAATCCATTACTTTTGACCCATAAACAATGTATTTTTATAATTAAAATACGAAAGCAACATATGATCACAATCTTGAAGAAAAACAAAAGTAATAATTAATGTAGCACGAGTTACCACCTCTGAATCTGAACGCTCCAAGTAAACTGATAGACCCAAGTTATCCTGCGTTAAATCAGCTTCTTTCCTGTTATCAGACCCTCCTTGCTATCTTGAATTCTTTTAGGGGCCCTTTTACCAAACTGCGGAATAAGCTGTGCGTTTTTTCTAGCAAAAAAGGTGCCAGTACTCAAATGCCTGGTCACCCTTCAGGGGTGGGGTAATCACTGAGGAACCCACTTCAAAATAGCCAGGACCCCTGCAACCAGTCACAGAATCTATGACAAGGCAGAATTGGTGTGAGTTTGAGCTCTTTTATTAAAATTGGGGACCATGGGGTCAATCTTAGCAGACAATGGAAAAGGTGCTGGTACTCAAATGCTAGGCCACTCTTCAGGGGTGGGGTAATCACTGAGGAACCCACTTCAAAATAGCCAGGACCCCTGCAACCAGTCACAGAATCTATGACAAGGCAGAATTGGTGTGTAGAGTTTGAGCTCTTTTATTAAAATTGGGGACCATGGGGTCAATCTTAGCAGACAATGGAAAAGGTGCCGGTACTCAAATGCTAGGCCACCCTTCAGGGGTGGGGTAATCACTGAGGGACCCACCCCACAACAACCTGGCCCTCTGCAACCAGTCACAGAATCTATGACAAGGTAGAATTGGTGTGTAGAGCCTGAACTCTTTCATTAAAACTTGGGGACCGACCATAGGTCAATTTTAGCAGACAATGGAAAAGGCGCCAGTACCCCCAAGTACCCCCTCAAAAAAAGCCCTGGGTGTAAGGGGCCTGCACTAGCGTCAGCATGTGTGTTTGATGCACGCTGAGGCCCCCTTGTACTGCAGCGGATAAAAGGCTGCTCATTTTTGAGAAAAAGAAATGGCCGTGTGGTAAGTGAACCACTTACCGCACAGCCATTTTGTTGGGGAACCCGTTACCGCGCTGCCTGATTACCGCCGGTTAAGTTCCAGCGCTACAAAAATCTAAAAAATACCTGCAGCGCCGTAAATGGCGCATGCTGTGGTGAGAGCTACCACTAGGCTCCTGCAGTAGCCCGGCGGTAGTTCTGGATTGGCGTACAGCAAGCTTATTGCCCTGCGCCAACCCTTTAGAAAAAGGGCCCTTTAAGGAACATAGGGGTCCTTTTCTAAAGGCGCACTGAAAAATGGCTTGCGGTAGTGTGGGTTTTGAGCGTGCGCCAATCCATTTTTTAGCGCGCCTGTAAAAAAAGGCCTCCTTTTTTTTTGCAGAAAATGGACGTGCGGCAAAATCAAAATTGCCACACATCCATTTTGCGTCTGAGACCTTACCGCCAGTCATAGACCTAGTGGTAAAGAGTCTGGGCAGCAGTGACCTACGCGCGCCAAATGCCACTTGGCGCACATCCGTTATGCGCACCAGAAAATAAAAAAATATTTTCCAGACGTGTAGTGGACACGCGCCAAAATTGAAATTACCGCAAGGGCCATGCGGTAACCAGGCGGTAACTCCAATTTAGCGCACATTCGGTGCCCATAGGCGCCTATGCGGCTTCGTAAAAGGGGCCCATAATAAAACATTGCAAAGGGCAGAAACACCTCCATAAGCAAGAAAAACACCTCCTCAAGATATTTCTGTAAATCTTTAGGTGTTAGTTTTCCTTTGGCTTTCTCTCTCCCTCTATTGGTGGACTATTTAGCACTTTTGAATTTCCTTTTTTTTAAATTTTTTACATTTTTATTTTTGTATGTTTAACATTGCCAATATTGTGCTTTTCTTTCAAGGTGGAACTTGTTAATTAAACTTAAGTGCAAATAAAAAACAATAGCGGAAAAAATTAAGATGTAAACATAATAATATCAAGACAAAAAAAGCTTTACAACATTTAGGGGCTCATTTTCGAAACAGAAAAATGGTCTCCCCCCCCCCCCCCCCCCCCAAAAAATGGCATAAAGTGGCAGATGGACGTTTTTCTTGCAAAAAAATGTCCAAATCTCTATTTTCAAAACACATTTTAAAGATGTTTTCCTATGCAGTTCATCTACAGTGCATCCAAATCGCAAGTGGAGCATGTTGGGGACATGTTGGGAGTGGGATTTGGTTGTTCCAACAACTTGGATGTTTTTCTGCCATAATGGAACAAAGCAAAAACTACCTGGGCTAAAAGTTGGACAATTTGGTCTGGGCCTGTTTCAATAACAACTGAGTCATAAAAAGGTGCCCTAAATGACCACTGGAGCAATTAAGGCATGACCCTCAGTGGTCACTGACCCCCTGCCAACCCCCAAGTTGTGAAAGAAACAGTACATACCAGCCATAGGAGCCAACTTTTCAAAATGATTGAGGGTGCTGAATTTTTTTTTTATACAGGTGGTGCATTCCCCCCCTCCCCTTCGACCCCTCCCTCTCCCCTGTCCCCCTCCCCTGTCCCCCTGTCCCCCCCCCAGTTCCAGGCCCCCCTCCCTCCTAGTTCTAGTCCCTCCCAGTTCCAGGCCCCCCTCCCTCCCCTCTCTCTCTCTTTTCCCTCCCCCCTCCCTCCAAGTTCCAGGGCCTCCCTCCCTCCAAGTTCCAGGGTCCCGGCCTCCCTCCCTCCCTCCCAGTTCCAGGGTCCCCCCTTCCCTCCCTCCCGTCCACCCAGTTCCAGGGTCGTCATCCCTCCCTCCCTTCCACCCAGTTCCAGGGTCGTCCCCCCTCCCTTTCTCCCTCCCTCCCTTCGAGTTCCAGGCCCCCTCCTCCGAATTTTAAAAGTCATCTATCATACCTCGTCGGGGTTAGGGCAGCAGCAGCGGTAAAAAGCATGCACGCTCGGCTCGGTGCTTAGTTGTTTTCCCTTCTCTCTCTCTCAGTTCTGGTCCCGCCCTCATTTCCTGTTTCCGCAAGGGCGGGACCAGAGCTGAGAGAGAGAGAGAAGGGAAAATAACTAAGCACCAAGCCGAGCGTGCATGCTTTTTACCGCTGCTGCCGCCCTAACCCCGACGAGGTATGATAGGTGACTTTTAAAATTTGGAGAGAGGGGGCCTGGAACTCGAAGGGAAGAGGGAGGGTGGGAACGAACTTCCAGTGGGTGAAATATTGGGGGTGCTCGAGCACCCGCAGCACCCACGGAGTCGGCGCCTATGATACCAGCCTCTATTGCAGCTTCAGATGTTATGGCCAGTCCTATTAGAGCAGCAAGCAGGTCCCTGGAGTAGCCTAGTGGTCTGCACTGTACATTGTAGAGAAGGAGACCCAGGCCCATATCCCACTCTAATTGTTACACTTGTGGTGGTGGAAAGTATGAGCCTTTTAAAACCCACAGAGTTTATATAATGACACGAACCTGTGTGGTATGGATCATCTGAATATAATCACGTGCATGCAATGATGTTCACTTAGAATGAATGGCTGTACTTAAGGCTGTTTTTGAACCAAGTGTAATAAACAAAATATACACAGAAGGGCCAGCAAACTTAAAGTATTGTTTTACTCTAAATGCTTTCAGTAAAAGGTCTTGTTATCTCATGATTGGTATTAGATGGTAGACATAAATCGTGTAGCTTGTTCTCCACACTCATGGCTAAGGAAAGCACTGGGAAAGAGAAATCAATTGAACTAGCAGGTAACAAATGGCCAGTCCTACGCAGCCATACAAGATGGAGAAAATAAAGTTATAGATATATATTACTTGGAAACACAGTAGTGACTCTCTTCCAATTTTGGAAATGCCTCACATACTCTAATGCCTGGTGCTGTCTGGCTCGGAACTGCCAAACCCACCAGAGCTATTATAAGTATAAAGAGAGTGAATTATTTTATCACATCATATTTTTGTTACCAGAATAATATGTGAAGTCAAAAGGCATAAAAACGCGGAGTGATTTTTATTCATTCTTCACTATAATCATACAGCTTTGATTAAAAGTAAACAATTTGGTTTAGATGAATCTTCATCGGATGCCTTTTAATTCTGCACGTTTGTTTTTTTGGAAACATTCCTTTCATGAATATTAAATGTTAAACAGATGTCCCGGGGAGCAGGTTTCACTCTGATCACTTTATATTTTGCCCAACATTTGAACAGCAAAAACAAAGCGCCCAACTTTTGGTTCCATGTCAATTCTCTACAACTAAACAGAAATCAAATATGAAGCATCTAAAAATACAGACAAATCTGCTTAACATTGGTATCTTAAAATAGTCTACAGAAAACTGCTGGACCTGTTTTTTCCAGAGTGGAGATTTAAAAAAAAAAAAGACCAATCACTGTTAATTTAGAATAAATAAAAGCCTTCAGCCTTCCTTCCTAGCACGTCACCAGCTACCAATCAAGTGCCCTTTTAGAACTTCTAGCAACCAGCTGCAGATCTTGCTAAGACCTGAATGAACACTTCAATAGTATCCCAACTTCTACGTGCAGGACATCAGAAACAGAAAGAAGCCTTTTGCGAGCAGAAGAGGACCTCGGCTGGCGGGGGTTAGGGTCCCCCGCCAGCAAAGGCAGGCGAAGGCGGGTTGGCGGCGGGAGGGGGGGTCAGGCGGGTCATCGGCAGGGGGGGTCCAGGGCCAAATCTACGGGGGCCCTGGCCCCCCTGGCCCCACGTAGCTACGCCACTGCTATAAAGGTTAATGGGACCAATGATACCTACAATTTAATGAATGGTTAATATAGGTGGTCTGCGGGAGCACTATATTTTGATTTAAATATTAGCACCTGACCATTAATAGTAAAAATGGGAAATTGGCCATTTTCCAGTAAAAATGGCTTTCGTGTGCTGGAAAATCCTGCGTAAGGGTGTACTAAGAGGCCCTTTTACCAAGCTGCAGTGGTGGTGGCTGTTTTTGCCATGTGCCAAGGCCCTTTTTACCGCAGTGGGTACAAAGCCCCAAAAAAGAAATGGCCATGCGGTAAGTTCTTACTTGCCACGGGGCCATTTCGGGTGGTGGTAAGTGCTCTCACGCTAACCCGGCGGTAACTGGGCAGCACACGGCGCTGCCCAATTACCGCCAGGTAACCCCCTGTGGTATTAATTTTTTGAAAAGAAATACTGCACGCCGGGGGCGGAACTACCGCCGGTGACCCCATTGGACCGACGGTAGTTCTGGGTTGCTGTGTGGCAACCCTTTAGTGAAAGGGCCCCAAAGGCTACTTTTTATTGCAGGTTAGTAAAAGGACCCCTTAGATTGTAAGCCCTTCAGGGACAAGGAAATATGTAGCATATCTGAGTGTAACTCACCTTCAGGTATTACTGAAAAGTGTTAGCTAAATCTAAATAAATATCCCCCCCAAAAAAACGGGATCTAGATGGTTTCCGGAACAACTCATGTGTCCTAGTAGAGTCCTTGAAAGCCCCTCTGGAATTTGTAATCTCTTGCAGATATGAGCAAAGCCAATTGTCTCCCTGATGCATTTTGAAAATAGTCACCTGAAATACTGCTTCTCCTTTTCATGTGGCCCGCTTGGTAGGATGAACTGACTTCTTAAAGGGTTAGTAATCTTCAAATATTTCAGCAAGACTTTGCAAGCGTCCTCCCTTTTTATGCTTCCAATTTTCTAAAAGAAGAGTGAAATAGTCTGATTCAAGTGAAATTACAATATCTCTTCGGAGAGAGAGAGGAGAGCATTGTTCTAAGAGTCACCATCTTGCTATAGAGAATCAAATAAGGATTCCTGCAAGACGGGCTTGAAACTGTGAAATACATCTGGCTGAGCATATGGCTACCAGAAATGTCATCTTGAAGGACATGTCCTTTAGTAGTGAGGGATGCATGTGTTTAATCTCCCGAAGAAAACAAGCAACACCTCAGTGGGCTACTACTGAATCCCTTTGGACTTGCCACTTCCAGTAGGCTAGAACCACCAGTTGAACGTTGAGAAAATTAAGTGCCAGCTCTCTTTCTAAGCCCCTCAAAAGAAAATGAGAATGGAGGAAATGATAGCTTTACAGGATGAAATCAACCCTTCCTGACACCAAGCCTCCAAAAAGTCTCCAAACCTTACATGCATCATATTTGCCGCACAGGAATCGCTAGCACAGTTTAGTAAAAGAAGTCTTTTGTTTGTAGTATGATTTAAGTTTATTTCTGTTTTTTTTTTAATGGTGCCTACATGTTTTACTAACAACAATTTTGCTGTAACAGTTCCACCTGCCCCTGATGCAGCACTGGGAAGGACGAAACTTGGCCATATCAAGCAATTCTTTTAAGCCCCTCTTGTGTTGTTGCTACCTTAATAACTCTTATTTTGGACCATATTGGACCACTTTGCTATCTTGGAGCTCTGACTGATCACCATGATGTTCACTTGTGGGCGGCCCGTTTGTCCATGATCATTCAAAATATTGTCACGTCCAGTTCCACTTCAGTGAGTGCCATCTCAAGAAATCTGCTTGCATGTTGTCTGCACCCGTGCTGCGTATGGTAGAGATGGCCTGCTCAAGCCAACAAGGAATTAAGAGAAGGTGCAGAGAAGGGCGACGAAAATGATAAAGGGAATGGAACGACTTCCCTATGAGGAAAGGCTGAGAAGGTTAGGGCTCTTCAGCTTGGAGAAAAGGCGGCTGAGGGGTGATATGATAGAAGTCTACGAGGTAATGAGCGGATTAGAGTGGACAGATGTGAAGCGTTTGTTTACACTTTCAAACAACAACAGAACCAGGGGACACAAGATGAAGCTAGAATACGGTAGATTTAAAACAAATAGGAGAAAGTTTTTCTTTACTCAGCGTGTAGTTGGACTCTGGAACTCGTTGCCAGAGAATGTAGTGACAGCAGCTGGCCTTACGGAGTTTAAAGGGGGTTTGGACAGATTCCTGAGGGAAAAGTCCATTGAACATTATTAAAAATTAAATTTTTTTAAATGAGTTTTGCCGGGTTCTTGAAGCCTGGATTGGCTGCTGTTGGAGACAGGATGCTGGGCTTGATGGACCCTTGGTCTTTTCCCAGTATGGCGGTGCTTATGTACTTATGTACTTATGTACTTATGTACTAAGCTTCTTGCGCAATTTGTGGACTCTTTGTTCCACTCCTCCCCTACTAGTCTGCTGTTACATTGTCTGAGGGTAGGGTAACTACTGAACTGCACATACAGTGGGGGAAATAAGTATTTGATCCCTTGCTGATTTTGTAAGTTTGCCCACTGACAAAGACATGAGCAGCCCATAATTGAAGGGTAGGTTATTGGTAACAGTGAGAGATAGCACATCACAAATTAAATCCGGAAAATCACATTGTGGAAAGTATATGAATTTATTTGCATTCTGCAGAGGGAAATAAGTATTTGATCCCTCTGGCAAACAAGACCTAATACTTGGTGGCAAAACCCTTGTTGGCAAGCACAGCGGTCAGACGTCTTCTGTAGTTGATGATGAGGTTTGCACACATGTCAGGAGGAATTTTGGTCCACTCCTCTTTGCAGATCATCTCTAAATCATTAAGAGTTCTGGGCTGTCGCTTGGCAACTCGCAGCTTCAGCTCCCTCCATAAGTTTTCAATGGGATTAAGGTCTGGTGACTGGCTAGGCCACTCCATGACCCTAATGTGCTTCTTCCTGAGCCACTCCTTTGTTGCCTTGGCTGTATGTTTTGGGTCATTGTCGTGCTGGAAGACCCAGCCACGACCCATTTTTAAGGCCCTGGCGGAGGGAAGGAGGTTGTCACTCAGAATTGTACGGTACATGGCCCCATCCATTCTCCCATTGATGCGGTGAAGTAGTCCTGTGCCCTTAGCAGAGAAACACCCCCAAAACATAACATTTCCACCTCCATGCTTGACAGTGGGGACGGTGTTCTTTGGGTCATAGGCAGCATTTCTCTTCCTCCAAACACGGCGAGTTGAGTTCATGCCAAAGAGCTCAATTTTTGTCTCATCTGACCACAGCACCTTCTCCCAATCACTCTCGGCATCATCCAGGTGTTCACTGGCAAACTTCAGACGGGCCGTCACATGTGCCTTCCGGAGCAGGGGGACCTTGCGGGCACTGCAGGATTGCAATCCGTTATGTCGTAATGTGTTACCTATGGTTTTCGTGGTGACAGTGGTCCCAGCTGCCTTGAGATCATTGACAAGTTCCCCCCTTGTAGTTGTAGGCTGATTTCTAACCTTCCTCATGATCAAGGATACCCCACGAGGTGAGATTTTGCGTGGAGCCCCAGATCTTGTCGATTGACAGTCATTTTGTACTTCTTCCATTTTCTTACTATGGCACCAACAGTTGTCTCCTTCTCGCCCAGCGTCTTACTGATGGTTTTGTAGCCCATTCCAGCCTTGTGCAGGTGTATGATCTTGTCCCTGACATCCTTAGACAGCTCCTTGCTCTTGGCCATTTTGTAGAGGTTAGAGTCTGACTGATTCACTGAGTCTGTGGACAGGTGTCTTTCATACAGGTGACCATTGCCGACAGCTGTCTGTCATGCAGGTAACGAGTTGATTTGGAGCATCTACCTGGTCTGTAGGGGCCAGATCTCTTACTGGTTGGTGGGGGATCAAATACTTATTTCCCTCTGCAGAATGCAAATAAATTCATATACTTTCCACAATGTGATTTTCCGGATTTAATTTGTGATGTGCTATCTCTCACTGTTACCAATAACCTACCCTTCAATTATGGGCTGCTCATGTCTTTGTCAGTGGGCAAACTTACAAAATCAGCAAGGGATCAAATACTTATTTCCCCCACTGTACAAGAAGGAAATGTTGGAGAGAGAGAAATGAATGGTCCTGGTTTCCAATTTATCTATGCACCAACTCACCTCTGTGCTTGCCAAAAGTCCCTGATCCACCTGATCCCAATAGTGCATCCCAACCCTGTCAAGCCCACATCTGTAATAAGGACTACTCATGTGAGAGTATCGTGGGACACCAGATCCATCTCTTTTTAGTGTTGTGGATAGACAAATAGTAGTATCAGAGGCAGAGGAACACTTTTTGGTCTGAGGGGGCCAAACAAACCAATCTATGGGGCCCTTTTACTAAGCTGCATAGGCGCGTACGTGCATTGTCAATTTTGAAATACCGCCCAGCTACCGCGTAGCCCGGGCGGTAATTTCATTTTTTACTCGTGTCCAGTAAGTGCGCCGGAAATTTTCTGGCGCGCAGTGCTAACCAAGCAGTAATCAACATTGTACACGTGTAGACCATTACCGCCGAGTTAACGCATGAGACCTTACCGCTAGGTCAATAGGTGGTGGTAAGGTCTTAGGCTCAAAATGGATGTGCGCCAATTTTTATTTTGCCGCACGTCCATTTTTGGACAAAAAAAGGTCTTTTTTGCAGGAGCGCTGAAAAATGGACCTGTGTGGGTCCAATACACGCGTCTACACCAGCGCAGGCCATTGTTCGGCGCACCTTTGTAAAATGACCCCTATGGCCCCACCCTAAAGCTCTGTAATTGCTGATACTCTGTTGTGCAAAATACTGGACAGGTCATGGTGCCAACGGTTCACTTCAGCTTGAGACTACAGTCAAGTTTTAGTTTAATGACATTAAAATTAAATTTCATGGTAAACTGGATCATATGAAATGCTTTTTAATGCATAGTAACATAGTAAATGAGGGCAGATAAAGACCTGTACGGTCCATCCAGTCTGCCCAACAAGATAAAGTCATTTTACATGGTATGTGCTACTTTATATGTATACCCGAGTATGATTTGTCCTTGCCTTTCTCAGGGCACAGACAGTAGAAGTCTGCCCAGTACTGTTCTTGTACTAAGTTCTGAAGCTAACATCGAAGCCCCTTAAAATTTACACTCCAGCCCATCCCTATCTATTCAGTCACGATCAGGGCGTAGACCGTAGAAGTCTGCCCAGCTCCCGTTTTGTTTCCCCAATTACCGGCGTCGCCACCCAATCTCCGCTAAGATTCCGCGGAACCATTCCTTCTAAAGAGGATTCCTTTGTGTTTATCCCACGCAGGTTTGAATTCCATTACTGTTTTCATCTCCACCACCTCCCGTGGGAGGGCAGTCCACATATCCGCGAAAAAATACTTCCTGACATTAGTCCTGAGTCTATTTACTTCTACTAATATAAGCATCAAGCAACCTTTGCGATAGTAGATGCCTTAAAAGTTTGTAAAGATGTTACCCAAGGTTGTCCAGATCTGCTAATAAAAAAGCTGTAAACTTTTGAGCACAATAATATCCGGGAGGGTATTCCGTAATGAAATTTTCATAAACTTATAAGGTCCTCCATACAGATCTAGGCTTCCTATTAAAAGTTTAAAAGGTTTTCATAACTGATGCAAAATCCTATAACTGAACCATGATAAGAAATAACTTACATGTAGCTGTTAGCTTTGTTATTACAATGCCATAATATGGCAAATTATTTGCTATCAAGAATTAACCATAGGTAGTAACTGATATTTAAAGTACAAATTTCTATTTTTTGTTAGCGGATATACTTACCTGATCATTAATAATTCACCTTAAAAAGCACAAAAGGTCATGGGTTCTGCTCTTCCAGGTTTTTACACGAGGGTCCAGACCCACCTGACAGTAAACATGGAAATCTAAAACGGGGTTAAAACTCTGATTTCACTTAAATTTAATCCAGCACAGAAAGAATACTGTGCGTACCCAGTATGAAAAAAATATGGGCACATTTAAACAAAGTGACATAGCTCAGCTGCAGATCAACTGAAAATGACAGCTCAATCAAACAGACGTATATTGAGAATTTCCACAGGGCAGTTTTAGCTCCAGCCAAGCCAAATTTGTTTAATGTATGTAAACTTGCTGCTTGGAAACTTTTGGCATGCTGCAGGATGGATGATGACTTTCACAGATAAACATCTCTTTAAGCGAATGTGCCAGCCCATTAAAGTGTTAGCACAGCATCAGCCTCATCTGTGGATGTTTTTGAAAATATGAACTCAAGACTGGCAAGGTAGCTTACTGGACCTGGGCGTGAATTCCAGGTCAGGTCTTGTGTTCTCCAGACCAGCTGTGACTCAGAATACTGCAGAAGCCAAATTCACAGCTACTAGGGGAAACCTTTTGCACTGGGAATACATACAGCCCCAATTTGCATAAGATGTGTAGATGAGTGAAAATAAGGATCAACAGTCAAGTTCTGAGTGATAGCCTTTTACTGGACTAACTTACCCTCCCCCCCCCCCCCCCCCCCGTTTACAAAGCTGTGCTAGCTGTTACTGTGTGGCAGTGTAAACGGGGGGGGGGGGGGGGGGGGGGGTTAGGGAGGAGTAGCCTAATGTTAGTGTAGCAGCCTGAGAACTAGGGAACTGATGTTCAATTCCCCTACAGCTCCTTGTGAAGCAGGTTAGCTTAGCAGAGTTTAAAAAGGGGCTAGACGGTTTCCTAAAGGGCAAGTCCATAAACCACTACTAAGTGGACTTGGGAAAAATCCACAATTCCAGGAATAACATGTATAGAATGTTTGTACGTTTGGGAAGCTCGCCAGGTGCCCTTGGCCTGGATTGGCCGCTGTCGTGGACAGGATGCTGGGCTCGATGGACCTTTGGTCTTTTCCCAGTGTGGCATTACTTATGTACTTATGTACATTGTCCCAGGTACAAAATAAATATCTATATATAATATCTAAACTGCTTTGATTGCAATCACAGAAAGGCAGTATATTTATTTATTTATTATTACATTTGTACCCCGCGCTTTCCCACTCAAAGCAGGTTCAATGCGGCTTACATAATAATATGGATTACAGAGTAGTGATAGAGAAAATATAAGTTAAATATAGCAGACTAATAAAAGAGGTAGGTAGGTAAAGATGGGCAAGGGTGAAGGGAGTAGGAGAGGTGTGAGCAAGGGGTAGGTGATCATTGGAGGGGGGGTAGAGAGGTGGGAGGGGGGATGGGACACATGATAAGCATAGGGAAATTTGGTGGGGGATGTAGTCTGGGTCCTTGTCGTCTCCTGGATATGTGTTGGGTAGATGGGTTCATAGGATTAGTTTGGTATATCAAACCCCATCCCCTTTCACTAAGGTGCGCTAAGAAATTTAGGGGTATGTTTACTAAGGTGCGTTAGCGTTTTAACGTGCCTGTAAATTTAAGGTGCGTTAAATGCTAACGCACCTATACATTTCTATGGGCATGTTAGTGTTTAACGTGTGTACACTATTTACACGCGTTAAAAACGCTAATGCGCCCATAGCGCCGTTAGTAAACCTAGCCCTTAGCATGCTAAATTATGACGCCCATGAGAATATAATGGACTTCTTATCATTTAGTGCACACTAATCAGCATGCACTAAGGGGTCCTTTTACTAAAGTGCGCTGAAAATGGCCTGCGCTATTGAAGACGCGTGTATTGGACGCGTGCAGGTCCATTTTTCAGCGCAACTGCAAAAAAAGGCCTTTCTTGGGGGCCGAAAATGGACATGTGGCAAAATGAAAAAATTGGCGCATGTTCATTTTGGGCCTGACACCTTACTGCCACCCAATCACTTAGCGGCAAGGTCTCACTCACCCGTTAACCAGGTTGTAATCTTCAGCTCGCGTACAATGCCGATTACTGCCCAGTGAGCTCCCCATGCCGGAAAACAAAATATATTTTCCAGTGTGCGGAGTGGACGCGTGTAAAAAAAATGAAATTACCACCCAGGACACGTGGTAGCCGGGCGGTAGTTCTGAATTGGGGCGTGTTGGGCGCACATAGGTGCCTACGCGGCTTAGTAAAAGGGCCCCTAAATCCATTAACACATCTTAGTAAAAGGACCCCTTAATGTGTCTTTGATAAACTTTCAAAAATTATCCTCTTTCATCAAGACAGTAAAAATGTAACATAGTTATACTGGGTGTAAATAGTACAACCTCATCTAGGTTTTAAGTTGTCTGCATATGTTAGTACAGTTCAGTGAAAGTAGGGTTACCATACGTCCGGATTTACCCGGACATGTCCTCTTTTTGAGGACATGTCTGGGCATCCGGGCGGGTTTTGCCAGTCCGCCCGTTTGTCCGGATTTCTGGACAAACGGGTGGGTGGGCGGCGGACTTATCCTAGCCTCCCCTCTCCTTACTATCTACTGCCCTGGTGGTCTCTTTGGGGCAGGAAAGAGAGCCCCCTCTTTCCTGCCTGGAGTGCTGCCCTTGCCCTGCATCCTGTTGCTGTGTGATGGTCTTGGGATTCAAAATGGCCGCCGAGAGTTGACGCAGCCTCGCGACACTTCAACTCTTGGCGGCCATTGAATTTTGAACTCTTGGAACCTTATTATAGTGGACTTGAGTGTTAGAAATTGTTTATTATATTATATTCCTTGAGAAATGCTGAAATATAATAACACTTTGCTGGATCAAGTGTATAACCTTGAAATATGTTATAAAAATGCAAAAAAAAAATTTTTTTTTTAAGTATGTGCATTGGTTTCCGAGCACATGTACTTGCAGTAAAAGGACAGGGCGAGGGTCAGCAGGAAGTTGTGCTCAGATTTCATCCTACTGTTTGGACCACTTGGTTTACTTCTCTAAGGCTTCCCTTTCATGAAAGTTATGATCAAAATCAGTGTACTGGCATTGAAGGCTCTGATGAGTAAGAAATAGGGCTGTAAGAGTGTGAGACTGAGAAAGCTTTCAAATGAGCATGACACACTCCTAATGAGTGAGACTTGGCACATTAGAGCAACATATTTTGGAACGGTCCCCTCTCTCTTTTTCTCCCGGCAGCAGTTTTAAGGTTTCGGCCGGGAAAGTTTTATCTGACCAATCCCTGCACAGGGCGGGATTTTCAAACCTTACCACGGTGTGCTCTGCATATATTAAACGGACACTATTCAAGGGTGGTGCCAGCTTGAACAATACTTATCATAGATGTGTGTGTGTGTGAGAATCGAGAGAACGAATGTACAAGTGATGACATTTCAAACGGCACGCAGAATTGCCTAATCACTCTGATCAAGGGATTAAAAGATGTGGCATATCTGAGGCGGTTCGAGGAAACTTGCAGCATGTAATTTGATCTCTGCAGAACGCCCCTGATCCGCCCATGCCCCTCCTATGGGTACGCCTCCTTTGCAAATGCAAGCAGCTGTTATCCAATAACTGGGCGTGTAAGTGTATTTCCGCATCAATCTGCTGTTTCAGTCCTGTTTCAGTGCCATGTGTCCATGGGAATGCATTTCTGTGCTGAAATATGAGTGCGTAATTTGTGCCTTGACTTTCCCAGATAATAAAAGAGATAATAGTGATCTTTAAGGCCCTCCCCACTGCATATTCTTAACATATATTTGTGTTTTTTAAAATGGAAATCCTCTTTTCTACTACTACTTCTCATTTCTATAGCATTACTAGACGTACACAACGCTGTACACAAACGTGTAAGAGAGAGTTCCTGCTCTACAGAGCTTACAATCTATTCAGGGCAGACAAAGAGGACAAATAAGGGATTAGGAAGTCATTTATTACGGGAATGATTAAAACAACATGGGTACCGAAGAGATGAATAAAGAGTTAAAGCAGACTCAAAACGTTGGGGGGTTGGTGGAGGAGGAGAAGAGAGACTTACCTGATGAACGGATTTCCCAGGAGGGATGTAGGGAGAGGGAAGAGAGGAGAGATACTGGGGAGCCGCAGAATAAATGCACTTGCAAATCAGTAAGAAGAGTCTGAACTGTATACGGAAACAGATATGGAGCCAGTGAGGTGACTCGAGAGGGGTTATGTGTGTGCAGCTACACTGATGGGAGATAAGTTGTCGCTTAATGTTATCAATTAGTTTGTTTAAAAATTTTTTTTTGTGGTCTAGAATAATTCTGATCATTTAGCTAGGTCTGATATTTCTCAGGAATAAATTTCAGAGGTAGGAGCCCAAGATGGATAACAAACACCCTGAACTTAGTCTCCGGCAGGGTAATGCAGTCACATAGCCTACCTGGACGGGAACCCAAGCCAGATGCAAACTCTTGTTAATGATGTCTCCAGACACCACAGCTTCATCAGTCAAAACAGAACTCTCTTTGTGAGCATGATCCATGCCAGCTCGGATTAGTTAGCACAGCATGTATCTTCCCAATTGTGTTGGGTACATTTGTCATCGTAGTACCCTTGATGTTTGTGGACAGATTTAAACAGGACAGGAGTGGAATTGTGAGCGGTGGCTATATAAACACCAATTGCCAGGGTAAAATCATGGTCAGACTAAAAGCGAATCAAAAAAAAATGGAAAAACTCTCTTAGCAGCCATGCCGTGTTTCAACTGCTTTGTTTTTCTAAGCCAGAGAAACGAGGGTCCTGTTTTCTAAGCATTTCTGCTCATTTTCCAATTATGGATAGGAGACACTTTCTTCTCAAGCAGTGCGTAGCCACTTTTAAAATGAGTTCCTTGAAATCACCCGCATTTTATCCATAGATGTAGATGAAAGTCAAACTTTTGTTAAGGGGAGGCGGGGTGGGGGGGGGGGGGATAATAGATGTCTATGAACAAAATAAAAAAATGTTTCTTGGATTTAATTGTGTAGATATTGTCAGTGGATTGCTTCAAACCAGTTAGAGGTTTTTCCTGGGACACAATAGATTTGTTATCTCAAGGGCAGGGGCCTGGGACTGGATTAATCCAAGAGGCCTGAAGGCAGAGTTCACTCACTCATTCCATGCTCTCTGAACCACTGTCTTTACTAAACTTCTAATGACTCTAGCAGTGGCAGATAGCAGGCATCTACCTTAATTATTTGTGAGGGCATATACAGATACTTTTTTTATCCGCTTCCTTCTCTATGCTGTTTCATTCTGTTTCCAGTCTCGGAAGCTCTTCTCTTCTTGGAAGCTCAAGATACCTGAGGCTCTCACCAAGAGCAGATATTGCTTTGCTCTGGGAAAGGAAAGTTGTTCTCATGGGACAGAGGATTGCCTGAGGATCTCTGCAGGTCTTCTTCCTCCAGCCTTTGGTGGTGACAATATGGGACAGCCAGAGTTCAGCAAGACGGTCCTGGGGTGCCCAGATGAAATTACTCGATAAACTCACTTTTCCCTTCCTCCTGTCTTCAGGAGAGGATCCAGCAAGTACCCCACTCTTGCTTTCCCTCCAAAATATTCTCTACCCTCACAAGTGCCATGGGCCAATGAGATAGTCCGCCTTTTTTCTACTTCCCCTCTGTGCTGCTAGAATCACACATACTCAGTTTGCCCAGCAACTCCTTATGTCACTGGTAAAAACTCCTTGCACTGTTCTTTTAATTGGACTCTGAAGGTTAAATGCAGGCATTACTGCTGCATGAACTTCTTGTAGGCTTTACAGGATTAACAGGAGAATTGTTTTTAATGTCAAGCTATTTTCCCTTATGCTCATATTTTCCTTTCATTGTCTAGCCATTCCAGTCATATTCCTCCAACAAGGTCCCCAGATGTTTGTGCCCTTGTAATTTATCCATCTAGAGATTGGCCAGTAGCTGCTGCTGTTGGCTAGTGAGTGAGATACTTTGTTCCTGCCTTTGTGAGCATCATGGGCTGCTGTTGACCTGAGAAATGGGGGATTAACAGATTGGCTTTCCAAAATTTTAGGGGTTCTTAGGTACTGCTAATCTTCAGAATTTACCAGATAGTGCCACTAAATATTCCTTTTGATTGCATTGGCCCCATCTGTGCTGGAGTGGTCTGTGGGTAGGACAAGGTGGTTTAATTGACAGGAGATGGAGGGACCGTGCTTGGCCCATTATCTGGCCTGAAGCCAGTAGGCGGAGCTTGCTACCATATCGAATCACCCAAAACAATAACAAATGCTTATTAGAAATAAGGACCACCTATGTGTGGCTTGGTGTGGATCAAAAGTTTGCTTTGGTTTAAGTGTATCAGGATGGCGGTTAAGGCTTCAGCCTTGTCACGCGACACTGTATCATGTCAATTATACCTCCTTGAGGTAGAACTTGGGCAGAGTCAGAGTTTATCCAGTTAGCAACCTTATTCAGACCACTAACCACATGATTTATTTATTTATTTGTTACATTTGTATCCCACATTTTCCCACATATTTGCAGGCTCAATGTGGCTTACATAATACCGTGAAGGCATTCGCCAAATCCAGTATGGGATAGATACAAAATGTTGTATTGGGATAGGGAAGATATGTTGTATTGGGATAGGGAAGATAAGATTCAATCAAATTGGGTTGAGGTAAAAGAGTTCATTAATGTCCAATACGGTCTTTAATAGTGAGGTGTTGCAGGGTTGAGCCATTTAAGTTGGGTCATTCAGATATGCCCTTCCGAATAGGTGAGTCTTTAAGGACTTTCTGAATTTAAACAAACGATTGCAGACGGTTAAAACGTACTACTTGTACAATTTGACATGTCCAGCGCCTTCGACATGGTTGATCATGGAATACTACTACATATCCTCGAGTATTTCGGAATTGGAGGCAACGTTCTCAACTGGTTCAGAGGGTTCCTAACCACGAGTTCATACCAAGTGACATCCAACTCGACTACCTCAGCTTCATGGATACTTGAACGCGGAGTCCCACAGGGTTCCCCCCTCTCACCGACCTTATTCAACTTAATGATGATACCCTTGGCGAAACTACTATCAAACCAAAACCTCAACCCATACATATACGCAGACGACGTAACAATCTACATCCCATTTAAACAAGATTTAAAGGAAATTTCCAAAGACATCAACCAAAGCCTACATATCATGCACACATGGGCGGACACATTTCAACTGAAACTCAATACAGAAAAAACCCAATGCCTAATACTAACCTCGCAACATAACAGGAACAAATTCACCACCATTAACACACCAAAATTGAATCTTCCAATTTCAGACACCCTAAAAATCCTTGGAGTTACCATTGATCGACACTAACACTTGAGAGTCACGCGAAAAACACCACCAAGAAGATGTTCCACTCAATGTGGAAACTAAAAAGAGTAAGACCTTTCTTCCCAAGAATCGTCTTCCGCAACCTGGTACAATCAATGGTACTCAGTCATCTAGATTACTGCAATGCACTCTACGCAGGCTGCAAAGAGCAAATAATCAAAAAACTTCAGACAGCTCAGAATACTGCAGCCAGACTCGTATTCGGTAAATCAAAATATGAAAGTGCTAGACCCCTACGAGAAAAGCTACATTGGCTCCCACTTAAAGAACGCATCACGCTCAAAACATGTACCCTAGTTCACACAATCATCCACGGAGACGCCCCAGCCTACATGTCAGACCTGATAGACCTACCACTCAGGAATGCCAAAAAATCATCCCGAACATTCCTCAATCTTCACCTCCCCAACTGCAAAGGTCTAAAATACAAGTCAACGCATGCGTCAACCTTTTCCTACCTGAGCACAAAATTCTGGAACGCTCTGCCGCGCAACCTAAAAACGCTCTATGAACTAACTAACTTCTGTAAACTACTGAAGACCCATCTCTTCAACAAGGCATAACCCAAAGATCAATAAATATGAACTCCAACACAACTATCCAGAAATGCCTTACAACACTAGCTTGTTAATCTACTAGTTTGTCTCATCATTATCGTGTTCGCGTGTTAAACTACTAATATGTTTTACTATTATGTTTTATCATTATCATGTTACCCAAGATCCTTTTATAATACTAATTGTATATCTTCATATATGCTTCCACTATTCACGATGTATTGTAAGCCACTTTGAGCCTGCAAAGAGGTGGGAAAAATGTGGGATACAAATGCAATAAAATAAATAAATAAAATTTTTAGGTAATCATAAGTTGTTTTCACCACTTGTGGCAATGCGTTCCACAGGCGTGCGCCTATGTAAGAGAAATTGGACGCATGGGTTGTCTTGTATTTTAGTCCTTTGCAATTTGGGTAATGGAGATTAACTTGATAAGAACATAAGAAGTGCTGTATTGGGTCATACTAAGGGTGTATCTAGCCCAGTATCCTCTTTCCAGCTGTGGTCAGTGGTCAGTCCTGGTCACAAGTACTTGGCAGAGTCCCAAAAAGTAGCAAGATTCCATGCTACTTAACTTTAGGGGTAAGCAGGGGCTTTTCTCAGGTCTAACTTAATAATGATTTATGGACTGCTCCTCCAGAAATTTGTCCACAATCTGTTCAAACCTTTTTTAAACAGCTACATTAATTGCTTTTACCGCTTGCTGTGGCAGTGTGTTCCAGAACTTAACCATAGAATGAGTGAAAAAAGATTTTCTCCTATTTATTTTAAATGTGCTACTATATAAATGATAGTTTTAGTTATAGTTTATTTTATTCGCTATACTGCTAGGCTTAAATAGATAAGATCACAGCGGTTCACAATATAAACAATAAAAATCAGATAAGAAAAGAAATCCATTAAGAACAGGAAAGAATCTATTCATAGGACCCAATATTCAGACTGGGGGAGTTAGCTGGGCTGACTCCCACAGTTGGCGTTGAGCCTGGATAATCAATGCCGGGCCTTTTCTGATGACTGACATTGAATATCTGGTTTATTTTTGGCCGATTTCAGTTTAATTGACCAAGTCGATATTCAGCACTGGCCAGTTAAGTTGAAACTGGCAAAGATAGGCCTGCAGCTGAATTTGGCCACCAAACGTAGCTGAATATTAGCAGATTGTCATGGGATGTAGCTGGTTATCCACTAACCCCTGGATTTTATATAGTGCGCTTAGATTTGGGTGCCTAAATTGACACAGATTCTATAACACCGCGCATAATTTAATTGGCTTAACAAGCAATAATGGGCACTAATTGGCACTGATTAGAATTTAGGCGCACAACTCACTAAGTGTATTCTGTAACGATGAGCGCCAAACTTCTAACGGGCGGAGGCAAAAAGGGGAATGGTTATGGGCAGGAAAATGGGCATTTCATGGGCTTTCCAAAATTTAGGCGCGTAGTTATAGAAAATGGCCCAGTGTGCCTAAATCTATGCGCTGAGATTTACACCAGGTTTTCATTGGTGTAAATGGATGCGCACAGATATCGGCGCTGAAATATCAACTAAGCATATGCTATAATTGGCGCCTAAATTTAGGTGCCGATTATAAAATACGTTTTTTTAGGCGCCATATACAGAATCTCCACCTAAAACCAACCCAAACATTAGGGACAATTTGTGAAAAAATGAAAGCTAATTGAGTTTGACTTGCCTGTGCCCATTCCTAGAAACCAAATAGGTCCCCTTTTTAGATGTATAATTACCTGAAACCTGCACCACAATCAACAGTACCTCTGTTCTTACTAGAGATCAAAAGTTCATATGGCAAGTTACTTTTAGGCTTACTGCCTCAGCAACCTTTTTGTGCTTCTTGAATTCTTCAGCCCTTCAGATTCAATTCTCTGAGTAATTCTCATCTTTGCTGTGCTTCCTTGTGTCTGTTTACGTATTGGATGGATAAAGGGGCTTTATGTCCTAGAAAAGCCTTGGAGGATTATCGAACAACTCTAGTGTGTTTCCTCATTTCTGTAAGAAATGAGCCCTGGTTAAAGAGAGGCCCACTATCCTGAGTGAGAAGGTCAAGAGGCTGGTGCTCAGAAGGGGGCCCATTTACCGCAAGCAGACCAGGTTCCTGAAATTCTCAGCATCCAGTCTGGCTACGAACCATTGCATCTGTGACTTGTTATAATTAGCTTGATCTGGATCAGATGTACTAAACATTTTTCGTACAGATAAAAAAAAAAGACTAAAACAGAATCCTCCCCATTTAAAAAAATGTGGACCTCTACTGCTAGCCTAACTGTAGTGTCTAATAGCCAGTCACACTGATGCTTATCTGCTCTATAATTTATTTATTTATTTATTTGTAACATTTGTATCCTGCATTTTCCAACATATTAGCAGGCTCAATGTGGCTCACAAAATACCGTAATGGTGAATGCCAAATACGGTAGGTATTAAACAAATACAATTAGAAAAAGGGTCAGGTAAGGTAGGGGTAAATGGGTACAATAAGGGACAAGGAAATAAGAAATAAAATATTCACTGCAATGTATGTATAAATGCATTGTAGAATTGAAGCTTTTAGGTAGAATCGAAAGGGTGATAGGTCTTTAAAATTCGCTTGAAGTTTTGATGATCGTGCATCGTTTTCAAACTCTTTGGTAATGCATTCCACATTTGCGTACTTAAGTATGAAAAATTGGATCCATGGGTTGATTTGTATCTGAGTCCAATACAGCTTGGATAGTGAAGGTTCAGATAAGTACGTGATGAACTGATTCTATTTCTAGCTGGAAGATCTATTAAATCAATCATATATCCTGGGGCATCACCGTAGATTATCTTATGGATCAGAGAGCAAATTTTGAAAGTAATGCGGTCCTTGATAGGGAGCCAGTGTAATTTTAATCGAACAGGTTTTGCACTATCAAATCTTTTTTTGTTGAATATCAGTCTGGCAGCTGTGTTTTGGGCTGTCTGGAGTTTTTTCATAAGTTGCGCTTTACAACCCACATATATTCCATTACAATAGTCTGTGTGGCTCAAGAGCTTTTACTAAGGTGCAGTGCCGTAGCGAGGGCAGCTGACACCCGGGGCCGGTCGCCGCTGCACCCCCCCCCGGGTACAGCACGGCGCACCCTCCCCCCTCCGAAGCGCACCCCCCAGAATGTGTACTTACATAGGAAAGCGGGCGGGAGGGCCGAACCGCCCCAAGTGCATGTCGCTGGGAGCTGCATCGGCTCCGCTGGTTCTGTGCTCTCTCTGCCCCGGAACGGGAAGTAATCTTTTCTGGGGCAGAGGGAGCAGGGAACCAGCAGAGCTGACACCTCCCCAGCGGCATGCACCTGGGGCGGACCGCCCCACCGCCCCCCTTCCTACGCCACTGCTAAGGTGCATAGGCGCCTACGCGTGTCCAACACATGTCAATTTGGAGCTGCTGCCCGACTACTGCGTGCTCCGGGCGGTAATTCCATTTTTACACGCGTCTGCTATGTGCGTTGGAAAATATTTTTTATATTCTGATGCACGGTGCTAATCAGGCAGTAAATGGCAGTGTAAACGCGCAGATGATTACCGCCTGGTTAATGTGTAGACCTTACCACTAAGTCAATGTGGTGATGGTAAGGTCTCAGGTCCAAAATGGACATGTGCCAATTTTTATTTTGCTGCACGTCCTTTTTCGGCCCCCCCCCCCAAAAAAAAGGCCTTTTGTGCAGGCACGATGAAAAATGGAACTGCTCATGTCCAAAACACGCGCTTACACTACCGCAGTGCACCTTAGTAAAAGGACCCCTATTTGTATTGATGCTATGAACACTGGAACAGCCCATCATATTTTTTGTGTGTCTGCATGTTACTGTACTTCTGCTCTCTTCCTCCTGAACTCCGAGTAATTAGATGCTCCGGAAGTTATTGAAAACTTTTCTCTTTAGAAAATGTATCTGCTCTGATTTTTAACGAATTTTTGCAACTGCTTGTTAAATGAACAGCTGTTTATTTTGATTAATTATGATTATTATGTAATGTTTCACGGTTGGTTCAGTTTTTGTTTACTTACTGTTACCCACAATGAACCATACTATGATATTTGCAGGCTATAAGACTTGTGTAATATAATGTAAGTGCTCTCCAAGCTTTTTATAACTACTACTATTGCTATTTATCATTTCTATAACGCTACAAGGCATACGTAGCGCTGTACACCATACACAAAAAGACAGACCCTGCTCAAAGAGCTTACAATCTAGATAGACGGGTAAACAGACAAAACGATTAAGGGTAAGGGAATAAATAGATGAGGATTAAGGACAGGGCAAGTGAGTAGTGGTTAGGAGTCAAAAGCAGTGGTAAAGAGGTGGGCTTTAAGTTTGGGCACTAGTAGCATGAGCCTTCATTCAGAGTTATCTGGGGGTTTTCACTACTACTACTACTACTTATCATTTCTATATCGCTACTAGACGTACACAGGGCTGTACACTTGAACATGAAGAGACAGTCCCTGCTCAACAGAGCTTACAATCTAATTAGGACAGACAAACAGGACAAATAAGAGATAAGGGAATTACTAAGGTGGGAATGAAAAATATGGGTACTAAACAAGTGAGTAAGGGTTAGGAGTTAAAAGCAGCGTCAAAAAGGTTGGCTTTTACCCTAGATTTTAAGATGGCCAGAGATGGAGCTAGACGTACCGGCTCAGAAAGTCTATTTTCACCCACTTTTATTCTTTTTTCTCCTCCCTGTCTAGACCAGCCGTTGTAGGGCAATCTTCTCATTGAAAGGCATGGATAATGGCTGCCTTTGAAATAAAGTACAAGTGTTCTCTTATGATGAGGGGGTGGAGCAATGAATGTTGTGTCTGATCATTCCCACCTCCTACCAGCAGAGGGAGCAAATGCCAGATCTAGGAAGGAAACAGAGATTTCCTGCCTGGCAGTCCTTCTGCCCTTATTTTCATTACCCATCTCTACCCTGTTGATTTCTCAGTTTTTATTTCCTATGAGTAACTAAACCATAAATGGCCATGTTGGCCTCAAGGAAGGTCATGAGATTCTTATAAGAAGAGGCATGCAAGAAACTCCATTAGAAACATAAGTTTAATCCATTTTATCTTCGTGTGGCCTGCACAGAGATTTTTGCAGAGTTCCTTTGGTGAGGAAAATAATTTATTTGAATGCTGATAAAAATTATTCCTTGGTGCCATTTCCCATGCCAGAAACTAATTTTTTATTTTCTAATGTGGGGGGTGGGGAGTAGGCATGCCTGGAGGTAATCGGGCAGCACTGATTACGGCAGGATTAGTGCGCGAGCCCTTATCACCAAGTAAATAGGAGACGGTAAGGGCTCATGCTTTAAATGGCCATGCACCAATTTGTATATTAGCGCATGGCCATTAATGACCTCCATTTAAAAATAGGTTTTTTACAGCTGCGATAGTAAGTGACCTTGGCGCGTGGCAATTCCACAAGCCCACAATACCACAGGCCACTTTCTACCACAGCTTAGTAAAAGGGCCCCAGAGATAAAACCAAGTTTTATGTGGTCTGATTTGCCCAGTGAACCTATGTGGTGATATGCTGAATATGAACACAACGCATAAGTGCCAACTCTGCCCCCGGACCGCCCACAAAATAGCCTGCTATGGATTTAGCGGTTAGTGCTGATTTTCAGTGGCATTAGCACATGAAGTGCCACTGAATATCAGTGGAAAGCCCAACACAAGCAATTTACTACTACTACTTAACATTTCTAAAGCGCTACTAGGGTTACGCAGCGCTGTACAATTTAACATGGAAGGACAGTCCCTGCTCAAGGAGCTTAATTTAACCAGCCAGGAGCTTCTCTTGGCCGGTTAAATCGCTTTGAATATCAACCTCAATAACGTATATGTCAGGGGTGTAGCCAGACTTCGACGGGAGGGGGGTCCAGAGCCCGAGGTGAGGCACATTTTAGCCCCCCCCCGGCGCCGCCGACCCCCCTGCCCGCCGCCAACTTTCACCCCCCCCCCCACAGCCGCCGCAACCCTCTCGACCCCCTTCCTGCCGTCAACCCTCTCCCACTGCGTACCTTTGCTGGCGGGGGACCCCAACCTCCGCCAGCCGAAGTTCTCTCCTCAGCCACGCGGAGTTGCTTGCTGAATGATCTGATCAAGTTTCTGTGCGTGCGTCTGACATCCTGGAACTTTGTAAGTCTAAGGGGTTCTTTTACTAAGGTGCACCGAAAAGTGGCCTGCGCTGATGTGGACGTGTGTATTAGACGCGCCCAGGTTCGTTTTTCAGCACACCTCTTTTTTGGGCCGAAAATGGACGTGCGGCAAAAAGAAAATTGGCACGCGTCCACTTTGGGCCTGAGACCTTACCGCCACCCATTGACATAGTGGTAAGGTCTCACGTGTTAATTGGGTGGTAATCATCAGCGCGCATACAATGCCGATTACCGCCTGGTTTGTGCTGCGCGCCGGAAATTTTCCAGCATGTGTAAAAAAATGAAATTACCGCCCAGGCCACGTGGTAGCCGGGTGGTAGTTCCGAATTGGCGTGCGTTGGGTGTGTGTAGGCACCTGCGCGGCTTAGTAAAAGGGCCCCTAAGCGCTTTGAAAATGAGCCCCTGCATCAGAGATGTGGGGGTGAGTTCAGGATACAGATAAGGCCATTTGCTCCTGCTGTTGAGATGAACTGAATTCAATCACATGGCTCCTGTATATGTATATAGGGAGGGTAATTTTATTAGGGGATGCCTAATGTAAGCCCATTTTCAGGCATCTATTTTAAGTCAATTTTGTAAAGACAAATAGGCATCTACTTGACTTTACAAAATACTAGCATAAGTGTCAGAAATTGTGCTTACATTGTAGGCGCCGATATTCACAATCTGCCCTGGAGCAGGTGTTACATATCCACATCTATGATTTTGAGTATATGCATAGATTATCGTATTTTATTATCTGCCTAAACTCTGCTCCTGTACATGTCTACCAGCAAAGTGCACACCATCATGTCAAAGTGTGTACTTTTATGCCATTTATGTGAGTATATATGGCCATGTTCATGCAAGAATGTCTTTAGAACATACCTGCACTATTCAGTCAAGATGTTTGGTCATTAAAGAGTCAGCCTAGCTTGACACAGATGAACCCTTCTGCAAATATGCAAATATGCAAACCAAGCCTGCCTTTCCCAACTTCATGCCTTGCCGATAATTTTTCTCAAGTGATAATGTTTTCCTGTATCTTTATCAGTGGCATATTCTTGCATGCTGACATGCAACCCTCACAAGCGGCTTTTAACACCAGGGCTGTGAACCTCCCTTGTTTTCTCATCACACCAAAAAATGACATACAGAAATATTTCGAATCCTGCCATTGCTCTGCAAATATGATAAATTTACTCCAATTAAGAGCCATTACCTGAACAAGATTCAATCTCTGTACGTTTTTGGTTTTAAATGTGATATTGTTTTGTATTTGTTTGCCTGCTCTCAATAAATAATACTTAAAAATAAATTACCTTTCTAAACTTTATTAGAATCCTTTCCTGTAGTTCCAACTAAGGTACCACGTACCTGTTCTGAATCAGAAATTATACTAGAGGAATAGCAAACAAATCATAGTTAATATTTTTTGCTTGCTGCTATTTCGTTTCTGAAATATTAAACTAAGGGCTCTATTTACCTACATTTAATTTTTTTTTATTTTATAAGTATTTATATTTTGCATGATCTGTACATTCTCAGCAGATAGCAGTATTAAAACATACAGTGGTGGAAATAAGTATTTGATCCCTTGCTGATTTTGTAAGTTTGCCCACTGACAAAGACATGAGCAGCCCATAATTGAAGGGTAGGTTATTGGTAACAGTGAGAGATAGCACATCACAAATTAAATCCGGAAAATCACATTGTGGAAAGTATATGAATTTATTTGCATTCTGCAGAGGGAAATAAGTATTTAATCCCTCTGGCAAACAAGACCTAATACTTGGTGGCAAAACCCTTGTTGGCAAGCACAGCGGTCAGACGTCTTCTGTAGTTGATGATGAGGTTTGCACACATGTCAGGAGGAATTTTGGTCCACTCCTCTTTGCAGATCATCTCTAAATCATTAAGAGTTCTGGGCTGTCGCTTGGCAACTCGCAGCTTCAGCTCCCTCCATAAGTTTTCAATGGGATTAAGGTCTGGTGACTGGCTAGGCCACTCCATGACCCTAATGTGCTTCTTCCTGAGCCACTCCTTTGTTGCCTTGGCTGTATGTTTTGGGTCATTGTCGTGCTGGAAGACCCAGCCACGACCCATTTTTAAGGCCCTGGCGGAGGGAAGGAGGTTGTCACTCAGAATTGTACGGTACATGGCCCCATCCATTCTCCCATTGATGCGGTGAAGTAGTCCTGTGCCCTTAGCAGAGAAACACCCCCAAAACATAACATTTCCACCTCCATGCTTGACAGTGGGGACGGTGTTCTTTGGGTCATAGGCAGCATTTCTCTTCCTCCAAACACGGCGAGTTGAGTTCATGCCAAAGAGCTCAATTTTTGTCTCATCTGACCACAGCACCTTCTCCCAATCACTCTCGGCATCATCCAGGTGTTCACTGGCAAACTTCAGACGGGCCGTCACATGTGCCTTCCGGAGCAGGGGGACCTTGCGGGCACTGCAGGATTGCAATCCGTTATGTCGTAATGTGTTACCAATGGTTTTCGTGGTGACAGTGGTCCCAGCTGCCTTGAGATCATTGACAAGTTCCCCCCTTGTAGTTGTAGGCTGATTTCTAACCTTCCTCATGATCAAGGATACCCCACGAGGTGAGATTTTGCGTGGAGCCCCAGATCTTTGTCGATTGACAGTCATTTTGTACTTCTTCCATTTTCTTACTATGGCACCAACAGTTGTCTCCTTCTCGCCCAGCGTCTTACTGATGGTTTTGTAGCCCATTCCAGCCTTGTGCAGGTGTATGATCTTGTCCCTGACATCCTTAGACAGCTCCTTGCTCTTGGCCATTTTGTAGAGGTTAGAGTCTGACTGATTCACTGAGTCTGTGGACAGGTGTCTTTCATACAGGTGACCATTGCCGACAGCTGTCTGTCATGCAGGTAACGAGTTGATTTGAAGCATCTACCTGGTCTGTAGGGGCCAGATCTCTTACTGGTTGGTGGGGGATCAAATACTTATTTCCCTCTGCAGAATGCAAATAAATTCATATACTTTCCACAATGTGATTTTCCGGATTTAATTTGTGATGTGCTATCTCTCACTGTTACCAATAACCTACCCTTCAATTATGGGCTGCTCATGTCTTTGTCAGTGGGCAAACTTACAAAATCAGCAAGGGATCAAATACTTATTTCCACCACTGTACATTATGTATTTATTTATTTATTTGTTACATTTGGTATCCAACATTTTCCCACCTATTTGCAGGCTCAATGTGGCTTACATTGTACCGTAAAGGTGTTTGCCAAGTCCGGTAGAGGAACAAATACAGTGTGATGTTAGGGTTGAATAAGATAGGTATGTTTCAGGCACATTAGGGGTCGAAGATAGGGAAGGGCTAGCTAGAAGTGGTGCTGGTATATCTAGGGTAAAATAATAAGCTGTTTGCCCAGTTAACAATTCACAGCCAACTGCTCAAAAAATCAGGTCTGGTTTTAACAATGAGGCAGCCTAGGGAGCTGCCTAGAGTGGCATCTTCTAAGGGGCAGCAAAGAGCTGCTACAGTCAAGGCAGAACCCTAGGTCATGACCTCTACATAAACTTGATCTTTTAGCTGCAGGGACAGTGAGCACTTTTCAAATGCCTTTTAGAAATTGGCCTTATGCATTTATCTCTGGAAGAAAAGTTTAATATTAAAAGTATGATTTCCAATTATGTGCTTTTATAGGATTGTTCTGTAAAGCAGTGGGTTTTAAACCCGTCCCGAGGAACCACCAGTCAGTCCGGCCCTCAGGATATCCCCAATCATTATGCATGAGACAGATTTGCATGCCAGTCATCTCAATTGTATGCAAATCTGCCATGCATATCCACCAGGGACATCCTGAAAACCTGACTGGCTGGTTCTCATAATGTTCTCATACATACAATACATTAAAAACAAAGGAAACAATAAACAAAAACTCCTGATTGCAACAGATTGTTCTTAGATAGCATCATTTTCATCAGATGCTCAAACAAATAATAACGTTTTAATTCTTTTTAAATAACTCCACATTCTGTACATGCTCTTAACTGGTTAGAGGTAGATTCAAGAAAGGGCACCAAAAGTTAGGCACTAAAGAATTGAGGGGCCCTTTTACTAAGCCACGGCAGGCTCTACACGCTTGCAGGTTGCGCCCAGATGAGACTACTGCCAGCCCAGCGTGCCCCCTGGCGGTAATTTCAGACTTGATGTGTGCCCATAATGCCTGGATGAATTATTTATTTATTTCCTCCCACGTGTGCCATTTCTGGCAGTAATCGGCATTTCGACGCCTCTCTACAAGTCGTTGGCGAGGCCCCACTTGGGAGTATTGTGTTCAGTTTTGGAGGCCGTATCTTGCTAAAGATGTAAAAAGACTGGAAGCGGTGCAAAGAAAAGCTGCAAAAATATTATGGGATTTGCGTTGCAAACCGTATGAGGAGAGACTTGCCGACCTGAACATGTATACCTTGGAGGAAAGGAGAAACAGGGGTGACATGATGCAGACGTTCAAATATTTGAAAGGTATTAATCCGGAAACGAACCTTTTCCGGAGACGGGAAGGTGGTGGAACTAGAGGACATGAATTGAGGTTGAAGGAGGGCAGACTCAGGAGTAATGTCAGGAAGTATTTTTTCATGGAAAGGGTGGTAGATACGTGGAATGCCCTCCCGCGGGAGGTGGTTGAGATGAAAACAGTAATGGAATTCAAACATGCATGGGATAAACACAAAGGAATCCTGTTTAGAAGGAATGGATCTAAGGAATCTTAGCAGAGATTGGGTGGTGACACCAGTATTTGGAAAGTAAAACCGGTGCAGGGCGGACTTCTACGGTCTGTGCCCTGATCGTGACTGAATAGATATGGATGAGCTGGAGTGTAAATTTTAAGGGGCTTCAACGTTAGCTTCAGAACTTTTAGTACAAGAACAGTGCTGGGCAGACTTTTATGGGCTGTGCCCTGAGAAAGGCAGGGACAAATCAAACTCGGGTATACATATAAAATATCACATACCATGTAAAATGAGTTTATCTTTTTGGGCAGACTGGATGGACTGTACAGGTCTTTATCTGCTGTCATTTACCACGTTACTACGTTACAACTGGTCACCACGTGTGTAGCATGTGAGCCCTTATCGCTAGATCAATAGGTGGCATTAAGGGCTCAGGCCAGTTTTAGACGCGTGCTGGTTTCAGTTTTTCCGCGTGTCCTTTTCCCGTCACATTAAAAAAAAACCCCTTTTTTGCAAACACGGTCAAAATTGGCCCGGTGCGTGCTTAATACACGCGCCTCCACTGCCGCAGTCCACTTTTTACCCTGGCTTAGTAAAAGGGCTCCTGAATGCTAAACAAGTATTCTATAACGGCAAAGTTGGGCACAGAAATCATTATAGAATACTATTTGAGTGCATATCAAAATGCTCGCACCTAAATATTAAATCAAATTGTATGGACAACCTCTCAAATGCAGGGATAACCAATCACATCAACAATATTAATCCCAGCAAAGGAGACTCTGATATAAATTTTTCAAGTTGTCACTACACAATATCAAATTTAAAAAAAAAACAACCTTCCGAATATGGCAATCTTAATGCATTTCAGCATCTTATTGCGACAGCTGCCTGATCGTCATCGGTCTTAGTTCTTGTAGTTTCATCAGTCTTATTTTTTTTTAATAATTTCTAAATTTGTGTTATATTCCTCAAAAATTCAAATGTACGATATTCAAAACTTTGTATTTAGTTTTGTTACTGCTGCTATCGATCTGACCTGCCGAATAGCAGTCTGCTATGACAGAAACATAAAACAACATTAAAAAAATGTTCTGAAATCATGAAACAATCTCCAAAATAGTGACATACATGTACAACATTGCAACCGTAACATTCTTCTCCAGCAGCTAAAATGGCGTTGTCGTGTTTGTCCCGCTTTTAAATATATGACAGCTATCACATGATCAGCATGACACAATGCTATTGGTTCGCACAGTCCCGATACTCAAAGCTGAGCAAGAGACCACCACTCGTGCTCTGCATTAAGCCTATAGGGATGAACAGATTTAAGTTGGTAAATCCATCGCTGTTCTTTATAATTCAAAAGCTGTTGCATTCCCACCCTCCCACACAAGCTGAACGCTATCAATCAGTCTCCATTTCAAACCTTGGCAGGAATGTTTGTAAACCAGCCAATGCTGAGCACTTCATTCAATATGCGTGATTTATTCTCTGTCAAATGTATTTTAACTGACCTTTGCTGAGCGTCCTAAATATTATCAGTTGTGTGCGTAATTGACAGTATTCTATAAACTTATTAAATGCCTGACCCACCCCTGATCCACCCATGCCCCTCCCATGTTAACACCCTCTTTTCAGTTACATGCTATCCCGCAGATCCTATATAGTGCCCTTAGATGTAGGTGCTGAAATCAGCATGGATTCTATAATGCTGTGCGTAACTTAATTGATTTAACAAGCTAATGAGCGCTGTTATCAGCACTTAACAAGCCATAATGACCACTAATTTGGCACTGGTTAGAATTTAGGCTCATAACTCGCTAAGCGTATTCTGTAATGATGTGCGCTGAACTTCTAATGCGCGCTGGCAAAAAGGGGCATGATGATGGGTGGGGAAATGGGCATTTTGTGGGCCCAATGTGCTTAAATCTGTGTGCCAGGATTTACACTATATTTTTGTTGGTGTAAGTGGATGCATGCAGATTTATGCTCTGAAATATCAACTAAGTGTATTCTGTAGTCCAGGGGCGTAGCTACGTGGGGCCACGGGGGCCTGGGACCCCATAGATTTGGCCCTAGACCCCCCTGCTGACGACCCTCTCGACCACCCTACCTCCCGCCGCCAACCCGCCATCGCCTACCTTTGCAGGCGGGGGACCCCAACCCTCACTAGCCGAGGTCCTCTTCTTCCTTCGTTCTGAGTCTGACGTCCTGCACGTCCCCTGCCAGCAAAGGTAGGCGACGGCGGGTTGACGGTGGATTGGCAGCGGCGGGGGGGGGGGGTCAAGGTGGCGGCGGGGGGTGGCGGCAATGGCGAAGGGGGTCGGCAATGGTGGGGGGGGGGGTCGGCGGTGCCGGGGGGGGAGCTAAAATGTGCCCCCTCACCTTGGGCTCTGGACCCCCCCTCCCGCCAAAGTCTGGCTACGCCCCTGCTATAGTCAGCACCTAACTCTGGGTGCCGATTATAGAATACACTTAGTCGGCACTGATTTCAGCACCAGTTTTTTAGGTGCTATATATAGAATCACTTCCTATACCTCTAATTCTATAAAAGGAGCTTTGAGATGCACATGCAAATTTGTGCCCATATTAAATTGTGAGTTCGTTTTAATTGAATCATTAGCCAATTAGCTCCAGTAGTTGGCTTTTTAACAAGCTATTATTGGTGCTAAATCAATTAAGATGCATGCGCGTACATTTAGAAGAGTGATCCACGCCTACATTTTACAGATGTCCCCAAAAAGGGGACACAGAAATAGGAAGGTCATGGGTGGTTCGGGGTGGATCATGGACGTGGTCTTTGGTTACACGTGCAATTACAGAATAAGGGGGCGCCGCACCTAAATTTAGGCATGGGTATTTGAACCACATATTTGTTGGTGCGGTGGATGTGCCTAAATTTAACCATGACCCCTTGGACTTAAGCGCTATTCTAAAAACCATGCCTAACTTTAGGCACAACTTATAGAATAGTGCTAGGCTATCTTTCTGCACCCATGCTTTTCTGTGTCATTAGAATAGCGCCTAAGTGCAGTTACACATTTAGCTACAAATTAGTGTTGACTAATGCCACTTAAAAGTTCATTATTGACAGTTAAAGCCAAGTGGTGCCCACTTAAGTTAGGCGCTATTCTAGAATTTGTATGCACAGGTTTGCATGCTAATAGTAGAATTGTGTATCCGAGTTTGTAGAATTAGGGGGTTAATGCACATTAATAGGCATTGATGCAATTAACGCTTGTTAACTCAGGCCTCAATGGTGCCTATTTATTTATTTGTTGCATTTGTACCCCACATTTTTCCACCTATTTGCAGGCTCAATGTGGCTTACGTAGTACCGTCAAAGGCGTTTGCCCAGTCGGTGAATAACAAATACAAAGTTGTATAGTGATTGTATGAGGTATAAGTGGAGGGTCGGAATGGATGACGATTGCGTGATGTCCTGTTCGATCATAGTCATGCTGTGTTGGTAGGTGAAGAGGGTTACGTGGGGTCGTTGGGGTAGGCCTTTTTGAAGAGGTTGGTTTTTAGTGATTTCCTGAAGTTCAAGTAGTCGTGGATTGTTTTCACAGCTTTTGGGAGCCCATTCCATAGTTGTGCGCTTATGTAGGAGAAGCTGGCTGCGTAAGTTGTTTTGTATTTCAGTCCTTTGCAATTTGGGTAGTGTAGGTTTAGGTAGGATCTTGACGATCTGACTTTGTTTCTTATTGGTAAGTCTATAAGGTCTGTCATGTATCCTGGGGCTACGCCGTGCATGATTTTGTGGACTAAGGTGCAGATTTTGAAAATCATCCGTTCTTTGATTGGGAGCCAATGCAACTTTTCTCAGAGGGGTTTGGCACTGTCGAAGCGTGTTTTGCTGAATATCAGCCTGGCTGCTGTATTTTGGGCGGTCTGGAGTTTTTTTATGAGTTGTTCTTTGTAGCCCGCGTAGATTCCATTGCAATAATCTGCATTCATTTACTAATTGCTCTTTAGTAAATTGCATTAGTAAACAGGTTAACGTGTTAGAGACCTATATTCATCATGATGGACATTAAAATATTCTTATATACAACTTATAGTAGATGTAAATGTGAGATTTATTTATTTTTATTTTTTTAATATCACATGGCATTATAAAAAGGGTTAGAGGAGTGTGGTAGCCGTGTTAAGTTATGTCCAATAAAAAAGGTATCATCTTATTTTCTTTTCCATGTTTTATTTTGTTTGATTTCTATTGATAATAAAAAGGGTTAGAAATCATTGGCTGGTTGTAATGGCTCCTGTTGTGCCTTGGGAGAGATACAGGAATCAGGACCCTTCGAGAAGGGACTTGTGCGTTATGGGGGAGGGTAGTTTCAATTTAGAAGGTTGGTTATTTGGGGGGGGGGGTTGCAGTGTGTATCGCTTATTGGATAAGTATAATATTCTGGACAGGAGGGGGGTGTGGAGAGGGGTAGGGGGCAGAAAAGGTAAAACGTTGATGGTGGGAGTATTTTCTTGCTATTATTATGTTGGTGTATTTTAACGGGTTGTTTCCTGAGATTATTGTCAGTTTGCCCTGATGTACCATCAATAAAAGTGTTGAACTGTAAAAAGGGTTAGAAAATGCCCCATAACCAAAGTGATGTAGTTGGTGTATAAGTTTTTTTTTAGTGCTATATATAACATATCATACATTTCAGTCACTTCTTTATACATCGGCTTTAGCTGAAAGATTTTTATGTTGTATCTAATTGTTATAGTTTTTTCTTCCTTCAAAACTAATGTTTCGCTTTTCAAAAGGTATTAACTAGCTAAGGGGCCAATTTACTATACTGTATTAGTTGCTTAATGAGGTAATTTCACACACTAACAGTTAATATAGCACATTAACTGTGAGTTTAATGCAGGAATTAACATGCACTAATGCAGAAAATGCAATTTTGGCATCTGGTATGGGCAGGGACCGTGCCTTGCTGTTAACACGAAGCTCATTATTGCCCATAAAATCTATAGCAGATAACACCAGGCAATTAAAATAAAATAAGTATATATTTAACTGCACTGTGCACGGTATGACTGCAGGTAACATTCAGTGGCAACGTTGTCAATGCTTTAACTATAAATTAGTCCTCTGAAAATGCTGGGAATGCCTCCAACAGTTACTTTGAAGGATTTGACAATTACCACACAATAACTGCAAAACTGTGCTGCTTTTTAGTAAATAGCAGGGCCGGTCCTAGGGGTTCTGGCGCCCTCCTGCAGCCTATTAGTCGGCGCCCCTACCCATCCAGGGGCGGGATCACTATGGCTCCGCCCCTACAGTAGTCACACCCCTTTTACTAGCCATGGCATCATTGAAAATATTACACCTGCCTTCCCTTCCCTCCATCCATCCATGTCCAACAATTCTCTCCCTGCCCTCCCCTCCATCCACCCATGTCCAGCAACTCCCTTGCCCTCCATCCATCTATCCATCCATATCCAGCAATTCTCCTCTCCCTGGCTGCTCCCCTCCATCCATCCATATCCAGCAATTCTCTTCTCTAACCCCTGCCCTCCCCTCCATGTCCAGCAATTTCTCCTCTCTCCCTGGGCCCTGCCCTCCCATCCATGTCCATCCTTGTCCATCGATGCTCCTCTCTCCCCTTCCCTCCTCCATCCACCCATATCCAGCAATTATCCTCCCTCCCCTCCCCTGCATGTCCAGCAATTTCTCCTCTCTCCCTGGGCCCTCTCCTCCCATCCATGTCCATCGATCAATGCGCCTCTCTCCCTTGCCCTCCCGCTCCCATGTCCATCTGCCCGCCCTCTTCTCTGGTTTAAATCTTGTGTTTAAATTTACCTCTGATGACGCAGCAGCTGCGCAGCGTCAGTGAAAGCGCTGCTGCCGACGTCTCCCAGCCTTCCCTTCACTCGTTTGTTCCCTCAGTGTCCCTCCTTCTTCTGATGTCATTTCCTTGCGAGGGCGGGACACTAAGAGGGAACGAACGAGCATAGGGAAAATTAGAGACGTCGGGCAGCAGCGCTTTCACTGATGCTGCACAGCTGCTGCGACATCGGAGGTAAATTTAAATACAAGATTTAAATGCCCCAGGGCAGCGCGGGTACCGGAGCAGGAAACCAAAGGCAGGGCTGCTGTCAGGGTTTGGGAGCTGAGGTAAGCGGTGAGGGTATACATGGCATGGTGGCGCCCTCCAGAGGTCGGCGCCCTCCTGCCATGCTTACCTCGCTTACTAGGTTGGACCGGCCCTGATAAATAGGCCCTGTGACGGAGTTTCCAGTCCCTCATAACAACATTCCCTCACAGGGCCACCTTAAGAAGTCAGGTCCTGCAGTCAGGGCAGAACAGGGAGGCCGTGGTTCAAGCAGCCAGGTAAAAGTACTGATCACAGTCAAGCTTTAAGAGGCCCAGGGAACAGAGAAGCAGCCCTACAACCTATGCCTCCACTAGATATGTGTAAGCTATCAAAAATCTGATTAAGGTAGGCCAAGCTTTACTTTTGAGAGAATCTGGTTTCTTGAGGCATGGCTGGAGCTAGTAATACAAAAAAAACAGAAGAAACCAGTCTTCGCAAAAAAAAAAAAAACCAACAATGGACAAAACAGCGAAGATGACTAATAAAAACGAAAGCAAAAATAAAATAAAAAAAAATAAAAAATAAGACAACACTTCAAATATGAAAACTAAAAAACATTGCAACTGTAACATTCTTCTCCAGCAGCTAAAATGGCGTCGTCATCTTTGTCCCGCTTTTAAATATATGACAGCTATCACATGATCACCATGGCACAATGCTATTGGTTCGCACAGTCCCAATACTCAAAGCTAAGCAAGAGACCACCACTCATGTTCTGCATTAAGCCTATAGGGATGAACAGATTTAAGCTGGTTTGATTTCATAGATGCGAGACGCCAACTTGAGCAGCTCCAGTCTATATTGCTTTGAGCTATTTTTAGCACTACAAGTTCCTTGAAGAGACAACCGGAGAGTTGTTTATAAAGATGTTCTCAATATAATTTAGCCATAAGTTGTTCTACATATTAATAAAAAACAACCAATGTAGAACTAGAGAAAGACACTTTATATGGTGAGAAGACTCCTGACGCAGGCCTTACCGGCCGAAACACAGCTGTGTTGAGTCCTGTTCTCTTTTATTCTGCTTTAATTTTATGGTCAATAAATATTTTTTAGTTTTCATATTTGAAGTGTCGTCCTATTTTTTATTTTTGCTTTTGTTTTTATTAGTCATCTTCGCTGTTTTGTCCATTGCTGGCTGGAGCTAGGCCATGATTTATATAACACAGCAGCTAGGTTGCACACACTCCCCGGATTCTATATGTGGTGCTGAAGGATCAGCATCTAACTTTAGGCATGGATCCAACAGCTTGCATATATCTAAATTAATTAGGGCGTCTTTTACTAAGGCACGCTCACGTTTTTAGCGCGCGCTAAAACTGTGGGCACGCTAAACATTAGAGACGCCCATAGGAGTGCATTGGTGTCTCTAACGTTTAGCGCGCCCACAATTTTAGCGCGTGTTAAAAACGTGAACGCGTCTTAGTAAAAGACCCCCTAAATGAGCTGTCAACAATGAATTAATAGGCCTTAACAATCAGTAATAGCACTTAATTGGATTTGTGCATGCATCTTCCTGCGCACTATTCTATAACACCCCATGGCTAAATCCTGTAGTGCGTAACTGAAAAGGGGACATGGCCAGGGGAGGGGCACGGGTATTCCAAAACGTTGCATACAGTTTTAAAGAATAGTGCCATTTACACCCTGAAATGCTATCCCCATCCAATATTCAGCCAGCGGCGGTCAGTATATATATTTTTTTAAACGCTGACCGTCACCAGCTAGAATAGCCCCCAATATTTAGGGCCAGGCCCTAAATATTGAACTGACATTGAATATTGGGGGCTATATGTGGGTGGGCTGGCTGCCGGAACCTATGTGGGTTCCAGCTGATATTTAGCTGGGGTCCGCATGGACAGTTGAATATTGGCAGAGACTCGCATACTAATCTGATGCCAACATCCTCAGGGAAGGGGTTCTCTGAAGAAACAGAAAAATCATAAAGATGTTATAGCTTCATATTCACTTTCATCCCCCGCAGCAATATTCGAGATCCGATAACACTCAGAACTGCGATGAAATTATGCTGCCAGCCAAAGATATGTGATGTCATACGCTATATGTGATATGCTAACATTATAAGTTTGGGATAATGCTGGAAATGAAGTTAAAGACACTAAAAGCAATTTAAAAAGTAAAAATAGGTGGATCAATGCCGATTTGCACCACAACCATTGTCTCAAAGGAACGTGATGTTCATATGGTGTGAGCTGCAGCAGAAGATCCCCTTCAGAAAATTGATTGCACTCATCTACATTGATATGAAGACGTTTTGATCTGTTAAACATTACACAGAATTTCAAAATATTATTCTAAAGGTTACTGTTTGGGACATTGTATGTATTTTGTTGATATTGGGTCCCCACATATTAAATATACGGTCTGTAGAACTGGAGTGGCATGTCTAACCTTAGGCAGTTAGACACATAAATGCTAGTATTCCATAACTTCTGCAACTAACTACCTGACATGCCCCTGATATGCTCATGCCCCTCCCAGGTCCACACTGGAATTTTCAAATGCACAAATAAAGGCCATAGCACTTAGCATAGGTATTTAAATATGCTTCTGCTACTAACCTACAAATGTACTCGATCTGCAGCCCCTCCTTACCTCTCAACCCTCATCTCCCCTTACATTCCTACCCGTAACCTCCGCTCTCAGGACAAATCCCTCCTTTCAGTACCCTTCTCCACCACCGCCAACTCCAGGCTCCGCCCTTTCTGCCTCGCCTCACCCCACGCGTGGAACAAACTCCCCGAGCCCATACGCCAGGCCCCCTCCCTGCCCATCTTCAAATCCCTGCTTAAAGCCCACCTCTTCAATGTCGCCTTCGGCACCTAACCTCTACACCTCTACCCAGGAAATCTTGACTGCCCCAACTTGACATTTCGTTCTTTAGATTGTAAGCTCCTTTGAGCAGGGACCGTCCTTCTTTGTGTATTTTGTACAGCGCTGCGTAACCCTAGTAGCGCTCTAGAAATGTTAAGTAGTAGTAGTAGTAGTATGTGACTGCTGGACAAATCTGATTGTTAAAGAAGTCTGAAAGTGGGAAATTTCAATGTCTAGGCCAGGGGTGGGAAATCAGGGTCCTCGAGGACCACCCCAGTCGGGTTCTCAAGATTTGCACAGTGACTAGGCATGAGATTGATTTGCACACGCTACATCCATTGTATGCAAATAGATCTCATGCCTATTCATTGAGGAAATCTTGAAAACCTAGCTGGGTTGTGGCCCTCAAGGATCGTGGTTGCCGACCTTTGGTCTAGTCATTGGAATTTGGACTTGACGGTGGGTGGGCATATCGAACAGACTAGGGTGGTTTCCATATTTGTCCACTTGGATACATAGAAAAAAACAAGCAAGTTAAAGTGACTGTTCATTTATCGGATTAAGTTCATACATTTGTAATTAGCTTGTGAGAACTATGCTCCTTCGTCAGGGCTGATGCAGAATCAGCTCTGGATGATGATTGCCGAATGTACGAGTAACTGACAGGTTGCTATACAATGGTGGTTTTTGTTTTCACAGTTGTAAAGAGTTACATAGTAGATGGGGATGGGGTGGGAGCCATGTGTTGGCAGAAGGGTGAGAACACTGAGTAAGATAAATTGCCAAATTTCCTGTTCCAGGAGGACCGTGTCTGGCAATGGGTAGGAAAGCCAACGTCTCCATTATGTCCCTTTGTGTCTGTTTCAGAGCATTTTCTCATTTTCATTTTGAGAAAGCTCAAAACTGAACCCGAATTCTTGCATCACGCATCCCCTGAAAGACTGGCCCAGAAATCTACTGAACAGTTTGCTAGACGCAGTATCAAAAGGTACACCAGTGTTTGGAGGCCCTACTAATTTTGACCAGTTCTTATTTTTTTAATGTTCAGTATTGTACGGAGTCAGCATGACAGAATGGTTGAGCTGTTGCGTGCTGCTGCACTGGTTTATGCATGTGCCTTGGGACCAGCAATCCATTTGTTTGAACTCCCTCTTCCGCTGCACATACATAATTCTAGCTTTGATGCTGAGCTCTTTGCTATAAGAATGGCTTTCTCTTGTACTGCAGCAAGGGACAAGGCAGCTTGCATTAAATCAGCGGCAAGAAGATGGTTTATGACATTGCTTCAGAATGCATCGATAAATCTGAGCGTGTATAATCAGAAAGTTAAAAGTCCGCGTAAGCGACGTGTCTTCCGATTCCCAGCAAACTTGGAATTCCGAATGCATCGGTGAATTTTATGGTGTCTAATCTTTGCTCCTTAGTTAGAGCATAAGAATAATCTAGTTGCCTATTTATAGAGCGATCATATTTGATTCTCTAATGGGATGGATTCACTAACAAGAAGTAGCCCGCAGTTTGTGTTAATGTGTGTTATTTGCCTTTTTATACTACTAATAAAGGAGTCCTTTTTACTAAGGTGCGCTAACGGGTTTAGGGCATATTAACGATTAGCACGCGCTAAATTCTGAGAAACCCATAGGTATAAAATGGACTTATCATTAGGGTGTGCTAAATCCATTAGCGCACCTTAGTAAAAGGACCCCAAAATATGTTAACGTGCCCTACCACCAGGGGCGTAGCCAGACTTCGGCGGGAGGGGGTCCAGGGCCCGAAGTGAGGGGGCACATTTTATCCCCCCCATTGCCGACCCCCCCGCCTTTGCCAACCCCCCCCGCCATTGCTGACCCCCCCGCCGCTGCCGCCAACAACAACTTTGACCTCCCTCCCCGCTGCTGACCCTCTCGACCCCCCTCCCGCTGCCAACCCTCTCCCACCACCGCCATCGCCTACCTTTGCTGGTGGGGACCCCAACCCCCGCCAGCCGAGGTCATCTTCTTCCCACGAAACGGCTTCATTCATTCGTCGGCAGGGGGTTCCAGGGCCAAATCTACAGGGCCCAGGCCCCCGTGGCCTCACATAGCTACGCCCCTGCTTACCACATACTAGTGAATCACTCCCTTATTCCTTAGTTGAGAACTTTTATTGTTTTTTGAACTATGAAAACAATACACTTAACAGCAACAACAACAAAAAAAGCAAAGCAGAATCAAATGCATTACAGGAAACGTCTTCTTACTTGTGCTATACAATTTGAAAGTAAAGAAAGTAAAAGGCCTGTCAAACCAAAAGAAAGTAACCCCCATAGTATACATTATATTCTCAAGAGTGGTCATACAATCACAGAAAGCTTCCTATGGCCTCCTGAAAGTGTGCAAACTTTTTATCAGCAACACTTATGTACTTAGGTATAAGCTGCAAAGAATTCCACCAAAAGCTGTCATTCAGTTGAGCACAGTCTGTCCAACTGCTAAAAATATTCTATCATGCCAGAGATTGCCGGGGGATTGCTTGATTTCCAAACTATTTATTTGTTTAACTGATTTATGCCTCGCCAAATCGCCAGGGTTCACGGTGAATTACAATAACTATAAATAAAAAATCTACACATACTAATATGCATCACAAACACAACTCACCAACTGATATACAACCCTGTTGTACATTCAAAATGCTTTTAAAAGTAGGCTAGACCCACTGCCAAAATGGCTGGATATGCAAATAATAGTAAAGAAATGATATGGAGTAATTTTATAAAATCTTTTTCTTATGACTAATAGTGAGCCATCGTAGAGTAGGTGGAGTTACACCCGCTGAGTCAGAGGGGTGGGGCTCAGGCCAGGAGGTGGTTAAATGCCTTGAGCTAAGTTTTAGTAAAAGACTCCCTTACTGAGGGGCCCTTTTCTAAGCCACGCTAAAAGGGGCCAAACTCTATGATTAGCGCGTGGGTTTTCCCACATGTCGAGGCCACTTTTAGTGAGGCTGTAAAATGGCCACATTTCCATTTTTTCTATTAATAGCCAGGCACTAACTTCCTAATTATCATGTGGCCATTAGCGCGTGAGCCCTTACTGACCCCTATTTAGTAGGCGGAAAGAGGGCTCATACACTAACCAGTTGGCATGCGGCAATGTAGCTGCGCTAACCAATTAGCACTGGGCATGCCTACTCTCCGCTCCTCCATACACAAGGGTATGGGTGGCGGAGAGTAGGCGTGCCCTCGGAAAGCGTGTGCAGATGATTGAACTACCATTAGGCACCCGAGCATGCTCCATGGTAGTGCATTTTGGCATGCGGGAAGCACGCGTTAGTGCTTACCTTCGCTTAGTAAACGGACCCCTTAATAGCTTGGATGGTGCCAGGAAGGAGAGTTAAACGGGCCTTCGGTAACACATGACACTTACTGAAGTTTATTTAAGTATGGCTGTGGAGCTGTAAGTTTTCACTTTTTCTAGCAGCAGAATAAAGGAACCCCTCTGTTTGAAGGTCATCAAGTTACCCTTCCATAATTTATTCAAACAACCAGTGGGTCTTTGTTTATGCATTTAACCGAATTAAGAGGGGCTGGACCCAGTGTGCTCTGGGCTACATGCTCTACTGCTTCAGTATTTCATTTAATTTGAGAAAATAAACATGAACTCACTCTGTTAGCTCAGGTCTACTATACTGACTGTGATTTTCTGTTCGCAAGGTATTCGCTCGTCGCCAAGCACATAAAACATTTAGCAGAAAGATAACGTTTTTCAGTTTAGGGTTCTTAGAGCCCCAACCCTCTCTGGTGCACTTTAATGTGACGTTTAAAACTTCCTCCCAATATGCTCCTTCTGGCAGCTTTCTTATTACGTTCTGACTGGGGAATGGGTACGATATTTTTTCTCAACCTACTGTTGGACTATTTCCTGGCAGCAGGCAGCAAATGTGTTACTTTTAAGTCATACCTGCCCAGACCTAATTTAACAGAACAAATCTAGGACTTTAGGCATGATGTCTACATGATGAAGAAAATTTTGGGTACGATTGTGAATTGGATTTTAATGATTTAAAAAAATGTATCGATATATTTTACATGTTTCTCTTGATGATCCACTGCAATATTGAGGTTTAGGTATTTTGTTTTTATTCCACTATAATTGTGATATTGTAAACCACTCAGATGGCCTACTGATGGGTGGTATAACAAATGTTTAATAAACTTGAAACATGAAACTGCTCCTCTATACGATGCCTTCCAACTCGTGTGATATGACCTTCTGATCTCTACTTGCAAACATCATATTCAGTTCCGCTACATTTACTAACAGCGAATCATACGTTGAGGATTGCCCTCAATGAGTTTCTTCCGCCTAGACCGATATGCTCATATCACCCCTCTCCTCAAGTCACTTCACTGGCTTCCGATCAGATACCGCATACAGTTCAAGCTTCTCCTATTAACCTACAAATGCACTCAATCTGCAGCCCCTCACTACCCTCATCTCCCCTTACGCTCCTACCCGTAACCTCCGCTCACAGGACAAATCCCTCCTCTCAGTACCCTTCTCCACCACCGACAACTCCAGACTCCGCCCTTTCTGCCTCGCCTCACCCTATGCTTGGAATAAACTCCCTGAGCCCATACGCCAAGCCCCCTCCCTGCCCATCTTCAAATCCTTGCTCAAAGCCCACCTCTTCAATGTCGCATTCAGCACCTAACCATTGTACCTCTATCCAGGAAATCTAGACTGCCTCAATCTTGATTGACTGCACTTTTGTCCTTTAGATTGTAAGCTCCTTTGAGCAGGGACTGTCCTTCTTTGTTAATTGTACAGCGCTGCGCAACCCTGGTAGCGCTTTAGAAATGTTAAATAGTAAATAGTAGTAGTTTCTGTTAACCTGTGCATTCTTAAAATGAAATTTGAATAATTATCTGGCCGGGTCAGCCTGGTAGCTCTGCGCCAAGGCAGAACATTGCTCTGCAGAAACTCACCAGTTTATTTCCTAGCCTGGGATGCTGGGGAGGTAGCTTTCATATCCCCTTAGGGCAGGGGTCCTATTCATTGCTAAGGATGATACCAGGATTACAGCCTAGAGTACAAGGTTCTGGAAGAGATCCTTATTCAAGGTTCTGAGCCTTGGGGCAGGCTGCTGTGATGACTAGGACAGGACAAGGGAAAGGATAAGTTGATTAAAATAAGGTGGGGGAGGGTTATTTATTTAAAATATTTGTAGTTTGCATTATGTATAAAATCTAAGCAGATTACAACTAAACAAACAAAAAATAAGCACAATAAAAAGAAACAATATATATCAATTATCATATCCACATTGCAACCAAAGATAATTGACCACAGTTATATTAATCAAATTAAGTAAATGCTTGCCGAAACAAAGAGACCTTCAAAAACTTCCTGAAAGTGAGCAAAGAAGTGATTTGTCTTAATTCTAACGGAAGGTTGTTCCATAAAGCAGGATTTGCAATAAAGAACAGATATGCTCTATTTTCTTCCAAACAAACCTGAAGGAAAGAAGGGACATCTAGGAGACATTTACCCTGTGATCTTAAAGTTCTGGCGGGATGAGAAATCCTTATATTAGAAGCAATACCCAAAGGCGCATCATTCGTTAACGCTTTAAAAACTAGTATCAAGGCTTTGAACTGAATAAGGAGATCCTCAAGAGTTGTGAATGAAGGCTCATGGCACCATAATTCCAGAGCTGGTTCCAACTAAGATGAAGGAGAAAGAAGAAATTACTGGACTGAAAAAAAAATACAGACTTCCAAGTTGTTGATCTGCTGCTGGCTCACACTTGTATTTCCGTTATTTTTCTGCTCCTCCCCTAGAGTTCTCCACCCGTGGCAGTTGCTCCCTTTGCCCTCCATTAGTTATGACCCTGCTTTCTACCACCTTAGCATCCTCTTGCCAATATCCCATGCCACCACCATGAATTTTATTTTTTCAGACTCTTTCAGAAGACAGTAGTCACTTGCTTCATTCAATCAATCAGGATCTGCCATCAAACATATAAACAGCAAGTGACCGACTCACCTGCAAATGCGCAGTAGAGACTTCCCTGTCTGTCCCGCCCTCGCGTCAAGACGTGATGACGTCAGAGGGCGGAGCAGAGAGGGAAACGGAGTCGGAGTCACTGTCGGACGCTGCCGCCTGGAAACGAACATGGCGCGCACCAACCTCCACCCTCCCCCCCATCCCCGCCCCCCTCTGCATCGGGCCCCCTGCACTGACCTGACAGCGCCTCTCACCTCCGTGTGGAAGTGCTGCAGGCAGCACCAGAGCGATCTGCTGCTGCCTGTAGCGCTTTCACACGGAGGTGAGATTCGCTGTCAGGTCAGTGCAGGGGGCCCGGCACGGAGGGGGGAGGGAGCGGTGGCGAGGAGGGTAGCTGGAAATCTTGCACGTTTTTACGGGCTTAATGGCTACAATACAATAGTAATAGTAAATAGAGTACAATAGTAAATGGAGAGAGTTGAAATCAGGCATTTTCTCATCATGGTTATTTATTTGCTCCTATTCTGAATAAGTTTATTTTCATATACAATTCAGAATTCTAAATGAAGAGTAACTAGAAATAAGATTACTGACCACTAAGGAATGATGCGTTTTTAGTTTTGGATGGCCTGAATATGGTTTAGAAAATCAATTCTTCAGCCTGGGGATTTGTGGTTGGTCACTCTGGAAGTTCAGATGTTAACACCTGACGAACGAGGTGCTGACTTATTCTCCTACCCTCACTATTTGCAACGTCACTCCTCATCCAGTTCAACAGAACTAACATTTTTCTAAATTTATTTATTTATTTAATACATTTGTATCCCGCGCTTTCCCACTAAAAGCAGGTTCAATGCAGCTTACATAGTATTAGGCTATACAGACTTTTGTTAGATAGGTAGGAAAATTAAATGAAGCATAGGAATAGCTTGGATGGGTTGGTAAATATAGGCGATATGGGGTAGTGATTGGATGGAGAAGTGGAAAAATGGATGGGTCAGTAGGGATAGGTGATGTGGGGGGTGATGTGGGAGATGTACTCTGGGTAAATGTCGTTGTCATTGCTTCTTCGGTGTTCGTTAGGTAGATCGGTTCATAAGTTTAATCAAGGTCTTTAGGGTAGGCTTGCTTGAATAAATGGGTTTTTAATGCTTTCCTGAAAGGCAGATGGTCATAGATTGGTCGGATATGTCTAGGGAGGGCGTTCCAGAGTTGGCTGCCCAGGAAGGAGAAATTGGATCCATAATAAGTTTTGTACTTGAGACCTTTACAGTTGGGATAGAAGTTGGGATAGAAGATGAGCATCCACACTCTATGCTTGCCAAAATGTTTATTTGAGGGAGATGTGCTTAGAAAGGGCTGAGTCCAGGGGCATGACCAAGATGACGGCATAAACTGACAGCACTGTGTCTTGAAGGAAGAGACTGCTCAAACTTTTACTTGTTTCTTCCCTTTTTGTGGAGTTGTCAAGGCTACTCCCCCAGTGGCCAAGACCTCTTTTCCCGTTCAGCAAACGATTCCAAGGTATGCTGCCAGGACCCAGGAGCAGGAGCCAAAGAGGGAGTGCCCCGCGGTAGTACTGGTTGAAGGAGGTTCTGGTTTTTTGGGGCTTGATGATACTCTTTATAGAATGGCTTCTTGCACCGGGATCCATGCCCAATTTTGGGCACAAGGATTTACACCAACTGAAACCTGGTGAAAATTCTCATGCCTTAATTAGACACAGATCCCCTTATTCTGAAACACTGCAAATTCCAGGGACACCCCTGATCTGCCCCTTCCCTTCCAGTGTCCCCTTTTCTGATCCGTGCATAAAATTTATGTGTGGATCCCAGGACCTAAAGATGTATGTGTAAATTTTAAATCATTGGCAATTAGCGCTGATAATCGATTATTAGTGCCCATTTATTGGTCCTAATTGGTTCACTTCTCAATTAAATTGTGTGTGCAAATTGGGTGCAAGCCCAAATTTTCATTCGCAATTTTCAGTGCCATATATAGAATTAGGGTGCTAGTGTGAAAATTAGCTAATTCCTGAGGTAATTTCATACCATGGCAGGGGGTGGAAAAGGGTGGAGAATGAGCAGGTTATGGGCATGAACAGTGCTTATAATTAGCATTTGGTGTGGCCAGTAGTGTAAACAAATACTGATCACTCAGTCAGCACTCAGAAACCCACCTCTCAGCCTCTGATGAGCAGCCCCTAGTCCTCAGCCCTCGTCAGCCAGCATCCACCCACATCCCCGATCCTGAGGGGTGTTCCACAGACACTCCTGTCTCATCACTGGCACAGGTTCAAAGTGCTGGCTCTGACCTCTGAAAGTAGTATCATAGTACTAACGCTAAGAATCAAGCTTCCAAATAAGCATTGATGCTCCTGCTCCCCATTAACCTAACAGGGGCACCCCCAGTAAGTGCTAGAGGGAACAAGGGGGGTGGCATTGCTGATCAGGGTTGGTGTGTTTATTGGGGTGCTGGGGCCAGGTGGGAGAATGCTCTTTGGAGGTTGACATGCTCACTGGGAGGATCAGCATTTTGTCGCAGCACTGTGGTAAATGCATCAACAATACAGATGCATTTACTGATGAATTTATCATGCGTGGTAGCTGCAGGTCAGATAGTGGCCACGTCCATAACAGTTACTGCATAAGCTTTGCAGTTATTGTGCGTATGCACATGGTAGCGCAAAACATTACTCTAGTAAACGGACCCCTTTTGATATCATTGTTTCTATAAAAACTAAAAAGAAAATAACTTTTAGATCAAAAGCTCTTTATACCATAATGCTGCTCTGAACTTTGGGTCCCTTTTCTTACGTTTTCGGCTTAATGCGTTATAATGCAGAATTTTAATGTGTGGCAAGCCCAAATCTAATGCCTCATCAAGAAGGAGCTTTCTCAATACTTTTCCGATTAATGCATGGCATCTGCTCCCAGTTAACGTGGAAGCCCAGGAAACGAGCTGTTGCATTCTGCAGTGTCTGTAGTCAACAAAGTTGAGAATTTGGAAGTCCAATATAAACCACATTAGCATAATCGAAGAGGAAAAATCACAAAAGCGTGCATCAGAGTGTGTAGATTAGAGGACTCAAGAAATTTAGAAATAGAGCAGAGACGTCTAAGAGAAAAGAATCCACACTGGAGAACAGAAGAAACCTGGGAAGAGGTTAGCATGAAGCATAAGCACCTGCAGGTTGTTCTTGCTCCTCTCTAGACCATCATGGATGGCCTTCAGTAGGTATCAGGGGTAGGATAAGGTCCTGAGGGGGGGGGGTGCTCTTCACTGCCAGAGGAGTCATTACTTTGGGTATGGGTACAAGGAATCATGACTGAGGTGGGTTTGGGGGGGGGGGTCACAACTGCTTTGAGTGTGAGTTTGGGACCTTGTCTGCCGCTTTGGGTGTAGGTTTGTAGAGGGATCATGACTGCTTTGAGTGTGGGCTTGGGAGGGTGTCTACTGCTTTGGGTGTAGCTTTGGAATGGGGGTTTATATGCTTTAGGAAGGGAGGTTTGCGAGGAGGTCTGGACTGGTGCAAAATAGGATCGAGGATGCATGGATGTTGGGAACACCAATTTTAAGAAGCTGCTCCCACACAAAATTGAAGGCGAGCAGGACACTTCTCTTGTACTACATGCAGCTTTTTGAAACTGCTGTTCCCTCTGGGCATGCTGGTATATAACTATATAGTCCTTCATGTCTCTACAGGGGTTTGTGCCTTTCTTATGCTTGGCCTGGGAGTCATAACCTTGGAGGCTGGTAAAGGGGTCCCTTTTGGGTCAGTTTTCAAGGATGGCTGCTTCTGTTCTGCTAGACATGAGTTGAGTGCAGACAATCTGTTTGCTGCCTGGGGAGCTGACTGGGCGGAAATACCAAATAACTCTCACAGGCTATAGTGGAAAGTATGGGCAGATGTATAGCTGGCTTGCTGGGAAGAGGTCCGGCACAGGCTAGGAGTCCAGTTGGTTTTGGCTCAAGACTTCTCCTTAGGTGCATTCATACATAATTTTTCTTGTTGGAATCATAGTTAGTGAGAAAATACAGGCTCCCATATCCACCCTTTTCTAACCTCTACTACCGGTTTCCTTTGAAATTTATTTTTGTTTTCATTGCAAGTACAAGGAACATAATGGAAGGAAATACATAAAACTTGGGGATTATCTGATCCATCTGCCAGCCCTTCACTTTTAAAGAAGTTGTAATTGTTTTCTGTTTTTATTAACGGGCATTGTACAAGCACTTCTAAGAACATGGAGGTCCTGCAGACCTATTCCAGTTTTGCAACTTTTTCTGGACAAGCTGTAATAACTGGAAATAAAATAGAGCGGGAAAGTATAGTTTTGTACTTCTTTTGGTTACACAGTAAAGAACTCTGCCTGGCCTCGTTTGTCTGACCAAATTGTGACATCTACCTTTTATGATACTCTACCTCAGTGGTTCACAAATTTTCCTTGAGGGACGCCGGCCAGTCAGGTTTTCAGGATATCGGCAGTGAATATTCATGAGTTAGGTTTGCATGCAATGGAAGATCTACCTGGATGAGCATAACTGTTTGGAATTTTCCTGGAGGTCAACAGTACTGGTAGACTGGTAGACTGGTAGAGTGGCCTAGTGGTTAGGGTGGTGGACTTTGGTCCTGGGGAACTGAGGAACTGAGTTTGATTCCCACTTCAGGCACAGGCAGCTCCTTGTGACTCTGGGCCAGTCACTTAACCCTCCATTGCCCCATGTAAGCTGCATTGAGCCTGCCATGAGTGGGAAAGCGCGGGGTACAAATGTAACAAAAAAAAAAAGACAGATATCTGGTCCTTCAGAAGAAAATGTCTTAGAACTTTATTCAAAAAGGATATTTTTCCATTCTGTACCCAAAAGAACATAAGTACATGAGAACTGTCATACTAGTTCAGACCAACATAAGCCTGGCTCTTCTACCAAGCCTTTAATGGAAGAAGCAACTAACCAGCTAGGCCACACATAAACCCTCTGATTCTATAAAGTTGGGGGCTCAAATTTCCAGCTAGAGTGCAATCCATAGAATGGTTCTGGTTGCGAGCCTAACTTAGGTCCCCTTTTACTAAGCTGTGTAAGCGTCTACGCGTTCCCAATGCGCGCCAAAATGATCTTACCGCCCGACTACCACGTGGCTCTTGCAGTAATTTCATTTTTGCCACATGTCCGCTACTTGCGTCTGAAAAATATTTTCTGCTGTGTGCCAAGTGGCATCTGACATTCATAGGTTGTTACAGCGCAAATTCCTTACCGCTAGGTCTATGGCTGGTGATAAGGTCAGACACCCAAAATGGACGTGCGGCAATTTTGATTTTGTTGCATGTCCATTTTCGGGGGGGGGGGGGGCATTTTTGGTACGTGCGCTGAAAAAATTTCAGCGCGCACCCAAAACCTGCGCCTACACTACTGCAAGCCACTTTTTACTGCGGCTTTGTAAAAGGACCCCTTAATTGTTAAATTAGGCCCTAATAGGCACTGAGGGGTTCTTTTATTAAGCCACAGTAGCGTTTTTAGCTCGTGGTAGAAATCAGCAGGTGGTAAACACCGAGACGCCCGTTATATTCCTGTAGGCGTCTTGGAGGGGCATAATCGAATGGCGCCAGCCAAATAGCTGGCCAGCCATCTTCGGGGCCGGCGCCGTAAGTGGGCGGAGCCAACCGTATTTTTGAAAAAGATGGAGGCCATCTTTTTCTTCGCTAATACGGTTGGGCCCGGCCAAATGTCAGAGTTTGCTAGGTTTGAGATGGCCGGCATCGGTTTTCGGCCATAATGGAAAATGATGCCGGCGATCTCAAACCTGGCAAAATCCAAGGCATTTGGTCATGGGAAGAGCCAGCATTTGTAGTGCACTGGCCCCCCTCACATGCCAGTACACCAAGCGGGCACCCTAGGGGGCACATCTAAAAATTTTAAAAAATAATAAAAATAGCTCCCAGGTGCATAGCTCCCTTACCTTGTGTGCTGAGCTCCCCAAATCCCCCCCCCCAAAACCCACTCCCCACAACTCTACACCATTACCATAGCCCTAAGGGGTGAAGGGGGGCACCTACATGTGGGTACAGTGCGTTTTGGGTGGGTTTTTGAGGGCTCCCTTTTACCACCACAAGTGTAACAGGTAGGGGGGATGGGCCTGGGTCCACCTGTCTGAAGTGCACTGCACCCACTAAAAACTGCTCCAGGGACCTGCATACTGCTGTCAGGGAGCTGGGTATGACATTAGAGGATGGCATAGAAGCTGGCAAAAAAGTTTTTTTTTTGGGTGACAGGGGGTTGGTGACCACTGGGGGAGTAAGGGGAGGTTATCCCCGATTCCCTCCCATGGTCATTTGGTCAGCTGGGGCTCCTTTTTGAAGCTTGGTCGTGAAAAAAAAGGGACCAAGTAGAGCCGGTGAAATGCTCGTCTTTTTTTCATTATCGGGCGAAGCCGGCCATCTCGTGAGCACGCCCCCATCCCGCCCCCGTCCTGCCTTCACTGCCCTACCGACACGCCCCCTTGATGTTTTGCTGGCTCCGCAACGGAAAGCAGCTGAACCCGGCCAAAATCAGCTTTCGATTATACCGATTTGTCCGGTTTCAGGCTCAATGTGGCTTACACAAAACCGCAGGGTAGGCTAAGGTTCAGAAAGTATAATTAAACATTGTAGAAGTAGGTTATTAGCACATTGGTATCATTAAAATAATAACTGATAGCAATCACTAACGAGATCAACCAAAGCCTCCAAACAATGCACACATGGGCAGATGCATTCCAACTAAAACTTAACGCAGAAAAAACACAATGTCTCGTACTCACCTCGCAACATAACACAAAAAATTTCTCCACCATAATCACACCATACTGTTCTCTTCCTATCTCTCAAAACTTGAAAATTCTTGGAGTGACCATTGATCGAAACCTCACTCTTGATGCCCACGTGAAAAACACGACGAAAAAGATGTTCTACTCCATGTGGAAACTCAAAAGAGTAAAACCGTTCTTCCCCGTACCCTGGTACAGTCAATGATAATAAGTCATCTGGACTACTGGAACGCACTGTACGCTGGCTGTAAAGAACAGACTATCAAAAAACTCCAAACTGCCCAGAATACTGCCGCCAGACTCATATTTGGAAAAACTAAATATGAAAGTGCAAAACCCTAAGAGAGAAACTTCACTGGCTCCCACTTAAGGAACGAATTGTGTTCAAAATCTGCACGATTGTACACAAAATCAATCACGCAGACGCTCCAATATACATGCTAAACCTCGTGGACCTACCTCCCAGAAACGCAAATTTCTCAACCTGCACTTCCCCAGCTGTAAAGGACTAAAATACAAGCTGATGCATGCCACTACCTTCTCTTACATGAGCATGCAGTTATGGAATGCACTACCTACAGACCTGAAAACAATCAATGAAATAACTATCTTTCGCAAATCTCTGAAGACATACTTCTTCAACAAAGCCTACAATGAGAACCGATAACCGAAACCTCACTAATTCACCTCACCAACCCACTCAGTTATGAAAATCCACCTTTACAACTACCCTAATCACTCCCTTCCTTCTTCTCTCTGCCCTACTTAATCTCTGCACAATAATAACTCTATCTGATATCTTGTAATGACATTGTTAACAAAACTATGTAAGCCACATTGAGCCTACAAATAGGTGGGAAAATGTGGGATACACATGCAATAAATAAAATAAAGATAGTAAAAAGTCCATGAATTATGCTGAAAAACAGGAGGAATTACACTAGTTTGAGTCTGTAAGGTTTGCCTTTTTGAACATGGTGGTCTTCAATAGTTTTCTGAAATTTATATAGTTTTGGGTTGATTTTAGGGTTCTAGGCAGTGCATTCCACAGTTGTGTGCCTATGAAGGAGAAGTTGGATGCATAGGTAGATTTGTACTTCAGGCCACTGCAATCTGGGTAATGTAAATTTAGGAAGGATCGGGAGGAATTGAAACTGTTTCTGGGTGGAAGATCCACCAGATCTAGCATATAATTGGGAACTTGATTGATGATTTCTGAATGTACTTATATTATTCATACTGAAAGATCTTTTTAGAGTTTAAAATGATGGCAACAAGTTATAAAAAGTAGGCACTAGCGATAAATTTTATACAGAAATCATCCTGCAGTTGTATGTTATGCCTCTGTTAATTCCAGAGGGGTTTATCATGATTAGCTGTAATAGCATTCCAGCATGCGCTGGATGTAAAGAGATGTAAATGAACTCATGAATGATAATTAGTATTAGAAGCATAAGAGAGTGTGGTCTGAAAGATAGTCTGGAAACTTGTGGTTGTTTCCTTGCATCAGAAAATGGCATAGTCAGGAAGTGCTCATTGCGCTGGCTACCATGTAAAAAAGAGTTAAATGTGTTTTTAGATGCGTTATATATTTATTTATTACGTATAGAATTCTTGATTTCTAGCTCAGCCATTTCCATTTATTAATGCACTGTTTGGCTAAGATGCGAATGCGAAGGCCGCAACCTAGTTGGGTTTTCAGTATTTCCCCAATGAATATGCATGAGATCGATTTGCATACAATGGAGGCAGTGCGTGCAGATAGATCTCATGCACATTTATTGGAGAAATCCTGAAAGCCGATTGGGTTGCGGCCCTCAAGGACCGAGGTTGCCCACCCCTTAGCTAAGAGCCCTTGACTTTGTTCAGTGCCTTCAAACCCTCTGACAGTCCTTTCTCCCTTGGGTTCATTCAGTAAAGATGGAGGAAGATGGGATAAATATATGACGCCCAGATTTGGGCGCGATCCTGGGATGTGCACAACCCAATTGGCTAACGAGCCCTCTAATGAGCAATAATTGGCCACTAATAACCAATTATTGATGTTAATTGGCACCAATTAGGATTTGTGCACACATTTGGCTGAGCACTGTACTATAACACTTGTTGTGGTTTCATTCCTACCTTAGTAATTCCCTTATCTCTTATTTGTCCTGTTTGTCTGTCCTAATTAGATTGTAAGCTCTGTCAAGCAGGGACTGCCTCTTCATGATCAAGTGTACAGCGCTGCGTACATATTGTAGCGCTATAGAAATGATAAGTAGTAGTAGTAGCGTTATATGTGTAATTATAGAATAGCGATGCTTTGCGCATAAATTTAAGAGCAGGTATTTGCACTACATTTTTATTGGTGCAAATGGCGGAACCTAAATTTACGCATATCATCTCCACTTAAGCTTTAATTCTTTAAACCACGCCAAACTTTAGGCATAGTTTATAGAAAACCGTTTAAGGGTTTTTTTTAGTGCCAATTTTTTAGGCGCTATTTATAGAATCTAGCTCTATATAAGGATACAATCTATATATATAAAAGGCACCTCCAACGTTCCATTGAAGCCTTAAGCCGGAAACTTGAGGCGCCCGAGATATCCGGTTTGGCCTGCAGGCTGCAGTCACTATAGCTTCGCCCTCACATCAAAACGCGATGACGTTGAGGGCGGGGCGGGTCTGCAGTCAGTGTACCTACGCCCTCAAGTCAACACGCGATGACGCAGAAGGCGGGGCGGCGAAGACACAACGGACGACTTCCACACATTCTCTGACAGCTGCTGGGAGAGCGCACCGAACTTCGCAAACACTGATGGATGGAGGGAGGGAGAGGAGAGGTGTGGAACTCGGAAGGGAGGCACGGAGGGGGTGTCTGGAACTTGGAAGGGAGGGACGGAGGGAGGATGGTGGGGGGGGGGATTATCCTGCTAGCGCCCGTTTTATTTTCCCCCGAAACGGGCATTTCTTACTAGTATTAAATATTGCTGCAAATGCACACAGAGAGAGAGAGAGAGAGAAAGTAAACTGTTTCCAGTAAGGCTTTGCAACTCGAAAATAATTATTTTTAATATAACTTCTCAGTTGAAATGTGAATAACGTGCTGCTTCCCACCATACATTAACTTTAGCAGTACCGTAGCTGTGTCCTAAGAGGAAATTTCTCATGGGTAGGTGGGACTGCATAGAGTATATAGACAGTCCCGCGGGAAACGTGGATTTACAGCCCATTTCAGAAACAAGATGTAATTATGTGTGTGCTGTAATTCCAGAAGAAAAGTGTCTGTGACTATCAGTAATGAAAGTGCAATAAAAAAATTGCAGAGGAGGACGGGTGCTGAATGGATGTATTTGTCTTTGTTTACATTTATTGTTACACCTTGCACGAAGCTTTCCACCTGAGTAATATTTTTGTATAATTTAATGCAGTGCTTTCGCTTTCATGAGAGTACTGTATCCTTTTGGGGGTTCAACAAGAAGGGGAGTGATTATTTAAAAAAAAACTTATCTGGGTAGCAGCATCCGTTACCTGGATAAACCCCTCCAAAACAAATATCCAGTGGCACTTTCCAGATCGCTTACAGACCTGCTTGGCACTATGCGAATAGTCCTGGGGAAATCCAGAGATGGGGCCATGAAGGAGATCAGAGTACATCAGGTTAGCAGTAATAGAATAATGGGGATATGCGCTGAATTTAAGCAAGTACATTTGCACTGCATTTCAGTTGGTGCAAAAGGCCATGCCTAAAACTAGTCGTGATCCCAGGTGAAGAGCTATTCTATAAACCATGCCTAACTTTAAGCATGGCTTATAGAATAGTGCTTTTTTGTTCAGCGTCATATATAGAATTCACCCTTAAATGTATAAACTGAACAAGTTCTTAGAGTGGGGGAAACTCCTTGAACATAGCAGACCCTAAGGTTCATACTGTTTGATCTATTTGTAGGTATTGATGGCTTGTATGATAGTTTTCCCGAAATCCATTTGGAGGAAATGCCAGACTCTGACAGAGAGGCTAGCACGTTGCTTAGTGCTCAAGAACCGTCTTCCCCAGCGACATCAAGTGATGACTTCACACCCAATGAGGGATCACCATACAAAGCCCCCATCTACATTCCAGATGACATTCCTATTCCTCCTGAATTTGAGCTCCGAGAGTCAAATGTTCCTGGAGCAGGATTAGGAATATGGACAAAACGGAAGATAGAAGTTGGTGAAAAATTTGGACCATATGAAGGAGAGCAGCAGACATACCTCAAAGATCCCAGTTATGGGTGGGAGGTAAGAAATTTTCATTTTAGTATTGTGTGTTTTTCTTAAGAAGTTCACTGTAGAAGAAGCAATGAATTTAGAAGTGCGATCTTAAATAAATACCTGGTTAAAGTTAGATTCTATATATCACGCCTAAAAATTCAGCGCCAAAATGAAATTTGCTTAGGCGTATTCTATAAAGTATGCTTTAATTTAGGTGTATTGATAACTTCCCCACTTAATGTGCAGAGTTTCAGGCTCTAGTAACCAGAGCTGATATTGTGATATACTGGTATTGTGATGTCATAATGCTTCATTCCACCAATGCCTAAGAGCCAACCTCATCAGTGATGTCACAATGGCTTGATTATCCTATACTTGGCTCACTTTTATTACATATAGCAGTAATTTCTGATTCCAGAGACATTTCTTTTCTATTTAATTAAGGGGGGTAGAGTTATCAATATGGGCTACCGTTAAGACATGCTACTTTACTGTTAACCCCAGTTATTAGTAACTAGGTCTCATTACATAAAATGGGACCCAGTGCTAAAATAAGAAAACAGGAAAGGAGGACAAAGCCAAATCCTCATAGATGTGTAGACACCAAACAAAGTAGTGAGGCGAATATAAAAGAGGATTTTCAGTATTCACGGACCTTTATTGTAGTCACAGTAGCAACACATTAAAGACCCGACACGGCCGTGTTTCAGCGGGTGAGCCTGCCTCAGGGGTCATCAATCCTGTAAGCATATGTTGATGAGAATACAGGTGACACCTGTGAAAAAAACAGTCCTTTCTAAAATCAATCGCTTTGCCCATATGTGAACCAGGTGCTTCTACTCTACTGTGCGTAAACTGCTCCAGAAAACCAGGCACAGCAATTGATTTTAGAAAGGACCGTTTTTCCATATATGTGACCTGTATTCTCATCAACATATATGCTTACAGGTTTGATGACGCCTGAGGCAGGCTCACACACCGAAACACGGTCATGTCGGGTCTTTAATGTGTTGCTACAGTGACTACAATAAAGGTCTTTGAATATTGAAAATCCTCTTTTGTATTCGCTTCACTACTTTGTTTGTGTTAAAATAACCCATCTTAACAGTAGCCCACATTGATAACGTCCTCCCTTATTGAGTTTGGATCCTATTGGCAACTATAATGCAATAAGCCCAAGATGACTGGCTTTATTTTGCCCATTTCTAGTTTTGTACTTCTAAACCTTTCCTAGGAAAAAACGACAGAGGGTGTTGACACTTTATAAATGAACCAATGAGCCCTATGAGTTTTGCTGCTCCAAACTAACATGGTGCCAACCTCTCAAAACTGTACTAGGAAGCTTTTCTAAACGTTTTGGAATACGATAGAGCAACTCCGCGTTATGTGTTGTGCTCAAAATCCACAACAAACAATTTTTCTAATTGCCTTCGAAGTCTAGATCATGCTGCTGGGTTCGCATACAACAGAACTTGGGGGCTTGTTTACTAAAGCCATAGGAATAAAATGGGTCCTGCTGCAGATAACTCGAGCTAAGCTTTAGTAAACAGGGGGGTTGGAATGGAAATCATTGATACTAACTAAATATTGTCCAAGTCTCATCAGACACAAAGAATTTGAAGCATAAAAAAAACTTAAAATGCTTGTTTAAGAATGTTTTTAGTTTGAAATGTTTTAGAGGATCCAAGATAACATTAAAAAATAATAGACCTTTTGGATTATATATTTATCAGTGTCCTGCCATCATGTGTGCTCACTTGTGCCCTTTTACTAAGATGTGGTAAAAATGGCTCTGTACAGTGGGCAAAAAGTCTGAAAAATGGCATGGCCATGAGATAAGATTTCATTTGCCATGTGGCCATGCAGGGAGGGGGGAGCACTTAACCCCATCCATTGAGGTGGCATTAAGAGCTCCTGCGACAACCCGACGGTAACCAGGTAGCATGCGGCGCTGCCCAATTAATGCCAGGTTAGCGCCTGCGGAAATATTTTTTTAATATTTCCGCTAGCGTGTGAGATGGCATTCGCTGGGGCTGGAACTACCGCTGGCGCCTGCGTTGGGCCGGCGGTATCTCCAGATTAGCGTTGGGGTTACCGCCATTTTGTAAAAGGGTCCCTTATTTTTGCTGTAGATTTTTCAAGTCATGTGAAGGGCAATTCTATAACCGAGTACCTGCACGTTACATGCTATTTGCACACATAACTGTACTGAATTCCAGCACTTTCAGTCATAGGAGCCAAGTTTTCAAAATTATTGGGAGTGCTAAGCCCAATGAAAATAACCCCTCCCTGGACACATACAAGGAATTTTCTCAATATTGGGGGTGCTCAAGCACCCACAGCACCCACAGAGTCGGCTCCAATGATTTCAGTACACTTTTGCACGTTAGCGATAGCATAACAACTTCATTATTCAATTAGGGTGCATGTAAGTGGCATAATGCATAAATGCAAGGCTGCATTCACATGGGAGGGGCATGGAAGGTGCTGACAGTTCCATGCCCAACTTACAGAATGCTCTCAGTTACTCATGTCCTTGTCACATTTAGGTGCCCGCAATTATATTGGGTTTATGGCGTAAATGTGAGGTGAGCTGATAGCAAGTTACACTGGTATTCTATAACAGAATCTGAGTGCCCAGATGTCATTATAGAATAGGCTTTCATCACACACCTAGGGGCACCTAATAGGAGGTGCGCATGTATAGACTTTCCCCCAAATTCTAGATATGGCATCTTAACTTGTGCGTGCTAATTTAGCAACATGGCCAAATTGCACGTACAACTTAATTGATTAACAAGCCAATAGCGCCAGTAACTGGTACTTAACAACCAAATAGGGGCACTAATTGGCTTTAATTAGAATATATGCGCACAGCTTTCTAGGCATTTCTACAATGCGGTGCGTGTAAATTCTAATGCGTGCAGTCAAAAAGGGGGCATGGCCATGGGTGTGGAATGGGTGGGTAGTGGGCATTTCAAAAATCTATGCACACTATTATGGATTACACCAGATCTGCGCTTAACTTAGACGCTGGTTATTTAGGCCTGTTTTAGGTGTCCTAAATGGGTGTGCCTAAATTTTAGTCGCAATAATGGCATGGCAGCATATTCTATAAACTACACCTAACTTTAGTTGTACTTTATAAAATCACACTAACCGCGTGATTTTTAGCACCAATTTTTAAGGTGTCATTTATAGAATTTAGCCCTTTTCCACTAAGGGGGGGGGGGGGGGGAGTTATCAATGTGGGCTACTGTTGAGATGGATTATTTTACTGTTGACTTGGGTTATTAGTAACTAGGTCTCACTACATAGAATGGAACCTGTGCTAACATAGCACAAGTTAGTGGTAAAATAACCTGTCTTAACGGTAACCCATGTTGATAACTTCTCCCCTAAATGTGCTGAAATGGTGGAAACAGCATATTTTTATTTATTTGTGACATGTATATCCCACTTTATCCCAAACAAGGCTGAGTTCAATGTGGCTTACAATAAACAGTATAGGATACATAACAAAGAATAAAGTAATTTGTTGTAAGAATCCAGTTTTACAATACAGTATCATAAACATACTGGGATAACTATGGATATGGAATCAGGACGCTTGACTTGCAATTTTTATGTCTGCTTGGTGTTGGGTTGTTTTTTTTTTTCTTTTTTTGCTTTGTTTTTTTAGCACTGCTAGGATTTGCTATCCGTTAGTACATAATTTTGGAGTAAAAGTCCCTGAGCGTTCTTTTCCTGTTTTCATTTGACAAAATACCTACAGTACCTGAATATAACTCACCTCACCTTGTGCTACAATTAAAAACACCAAATCTAAATAAATAAATAAATACCACAATCTTTGCAGGTCTATGGCTATCTTGCACCAACTGGCTGGTGGACACTGCGCCATGCATTTCAAAATATTTACTTTTACCCCAGGTCTTCGTGATAGAATGAGCTGTAATCACAAAAGCAAGGTTGACGTCCATGGAAACGCCATCCATGATTGGAGTGCTGTAGACCATTTCAAATGAAAAGCCATAAATTAGAATTTTATCTCATTTTGTAGGCCGAAAGCTGACCATTATCTAATCAGGTCTGGGCTAGCTAAAGTACAAATCGAACAAGAGGTCATCAGACAAGGGCAAGGGTCAGCTTTTCTGGCAGTCTGTCACTGGGGTTTTAGTGTTTCTCGGCAGCTCAGTTATCTTATAGGGCCCAAAAGCAGCAGGACAGCAATGGCTTAGGAAAAGAGAATAGACCACTCCTTAACCAACAAAGAAATCAAGCACTTAAGGGCTTGTCAATAGCTTCAAGGAAACAAAAGCACATTCTTAGATTCTTAATTTCATGCTTATGTTTAGTATGAAGTCTTAGTAGGGTGATAAGGAAGGTGCCAAATTAGTACATCTCGGTTGCCTTTAATTAGGAGAAAATTTCACACCTGCAGAGCAGAATAACTTTTTTTAGGAGCTGCCGATTGTTTCAGATATAATCACAACCTTTTGGAGACTCAACCAAACTACTAGCTATTGATTTTATATGGCCTCTTTACAAAATGCTGAATTGGCCAGTGTGATCAGTCCTTTTCCAGTGGATAATGCTGAGATGTGTAGCCACATATTAATTAATTAATTTTTCAATTTCTAGCCTGCCAATTAATTAAAAGCACAAAACTTCACATCTATAAACACATGTAGGGCCCCTTTTACTAAGCGACGGTAAGCCCAACACAGTCTTACAGCTCGCTAAACAAGAAGTACCTCCATGCTATCCCAGCAGCCCGGCAGTACTTTCCACCCTTAGTGCGCCGTCACATCATATGGCACCTAAATCTAGATGCTGCTTATAGGACATGCTTGGGTGGAAATGTTTTCCATGCAGATATTTTAGGTTCCATATAGAGAATCCCCCCCCTTAACAACTGCAATACAGGGCACAATGGCTTGAGACATAAATTGAATAGTAATACAGACAGTGCTGAATCTTGAGAAATACCAGTAGTCAAAGGGAAAAAAACTCTCAGATACTGCATTCCTCCACTGCACCTGCATTGCCCTTCCCATCATATATGTAGAAAACCAAGAACACATCTTGAGGGGCATTCTATAAATGGCACAGAAAATCAGCGCTGAAAAAAATCGGTGCGGCATGCTGTTCTATAAACAGCACTTAGAGCGGATTCCTGCACCAAAAGCTGGGCACTGATATTTATGCCAGCTGAAACCTGGTATAAATACCAGCACCCAACTCCTGGCATTTATACGCAGAAATGGGGCTATTTTATATCCCCACGTGCAACTTTTTGGAATTCCCTTGCCCTTCCCCTGGCCACGTCCCATTTTGAGTTCCACTAAGGAATTTAGGCATGTGGGGTTATAAGTATAGCGTACAGGCAGATAAGTACATAAGTATTGCCATACTGGGAAAGACCAAAGGTCCATCGAGCCCAGCATCCTGTTTCCAACAGTGGCCAATCCAGGTCACAAATACCTGGCAGAAACCTAAACAATAGCAACATTCCATGTAGAACCCCAAAGAGTAGCAACATTCCATTCAGATTCTCAAATAGTAGCAACATTCCATGTAGAACCCCAAAGAGTAGCAACATTCCATTCAGAATCTCAAATAGTAGCATAAGTACATAAGTATTGCCATACTGGGACAGACCAAAGGTCCATTAAGCCCAGCATCCTGTTTCCAATAGTGGCCAATCCAGGTCACAATACCCGGCAAGATCCCCAAAATGCACAAAACATCTTATACTGCTTATCCCAGAAATAATTGATTTTTCCCCAAGTCCATTTAATAACGGTCTATTGACTTTTCCTTTAGGAAGCCGTCCAAACCTTTTTTAAACTCCGCTAAGCTAATGTACATGCAAATCTCAATTATTGCCAATTAACTGCAACAGTGGATTGTTAATTGATAGTTAATGGCTTGTAAGCTAATTAAGATGCGTGCTTATCTTGGATCCATGCTCAATACTCAGCGTCAAAATCTCAGCACCATATATAGAATCTAGGGCTTATGTCTGAAACCCATAGGGTACAGTCATTGCAACAAAATTGTTTAATCTACTATATCGAAAGCTGAAGAAACATCCAGAGAAACAAAACAAAAAGTGAGTTTTCTGTCCATACCTTGTCTAATTGTATCAACAATCAAAAGCAATCAATCCTGAACAACTGTTCTTTGTACCCTTCGTAGGTCTTCCACTTTTTTCACCATATTTATTTGATTTCCTCACAGAATCTACTTCTATTTCAGAACGTTTAGCAGATATATCATTTTAAGCTCAGTCCGAATGTTCATTGGAAGCAAGAACAACTTGAGAACCATCTAAGGAAGAATAATGTGAGATCTGTGAATTTCCTGTGTGTCCCTCATTTAGCCCCAAGAAAATAATTTAAGAAGTATATGGGGGACATTAAAAAATCCATATAGAAAGAGGCAGTCTGAAGAACAATAGAAGGGGAGGATTTACAATTCCACCGCCAGTGTCACTGGATACTCCAGATGTTTCAGAAATTGTAGAAACTTCTTTAGATACTATGGAAGAATTATTTATTTATTTATTTTACAGTGCTTATATCCCACAATTTCCCACCTCTGGCAGGCTCAATGTGGCTTACAACATTTGAATAACAAATAGACAGGGTACAATAAATGGAAAGGGGTAAGCAGGGCAGAGAGGTAAGGATAAAGAAATGGGTCAGTCCATAATAGCAGCGTCAGTCCATAATGGCAGCGTCCTGAGGTTAGTGAGGCTGGACAGGATCTTTGGGGTACGCTTGCTCAAATAAGCAGGTGTTAAGCGACTTCCTAAAACAGATGATCCTGGACCGTTTTCACTGATTTTGGTAGGGCATTCCACAAGTGAGTACCGACGTAGGCAAAGGTGGAAGCATACATGGTTTTATACTTCAGCCTAGAACACGCAGGGTAATGGAGGGTTAAGTAAGACCGGGCAGTTCTAAGTGAGTTTCTTGGTGGTAAGTGGGCTGCTCCATATGCCCTAGTCCATAGAGAATCTTGTGGACTAGGGCACAGATTCTAAAAGTTATACGCTCTTGTACAGGAAGCCAATGTAATTTCTCACGAAGTGGACTGGAACTGGTGAACTTTGACACTCCATAGATGAGTCGAGCTGCTGTGTTTTGGACGGTTTGTAGCTTCTTTAAGAGTACACCAGTGCACCCTACGTAGATGCCATTGCAGTAATCCAGTCGGCTCAAGACTAACGATCTGACTAGATTGCAAAAAAATGAGCAATTCTATTGGTCTCTTTTGCTTTTGAAACTGATAAAAATAATATTTTGAATTTTTTTTCAAGCATCGGGCAGAATTGTTCTTAGGGGAAAAGATCTGGTGTTTTCTAAATATAGGACAGCTAGATAAACCACTGGTTCAAACAGTCCAATTTATTCCTTAAAATGTATGTAAAAACTTCAAAGCCTCAAATTCACGCTGAGAGTCTCAGTGTCATGGGGTAGACGTGACACTGAGACTCTCAGCGTGAATTTGTTCATGATGTATCTTCTACACGTATGTGGTCTTTTTCAAGACCTATACATTACTCAAAGTATTCATTGACTTTATTGATTTTTACAAACAGACTCCTGAAGCAGGCATCGTGCGTGCCGAAACACGGTTGCCCTGTCGAGCTTTGAAGTTTTATATACATTTTAAGGAATAAATTGGACTGTTTGAACCAGTGGTTTGTCTAGCTGTCCTTCATTTCTCACTTCTGGACTTCACCCGTTGGTTTCTCCGTGGGGTCTCTTGTGTTCAGTTACCATGTTGGTTTTCTAAATATAAGCAGGAGTGCCAACATTGCTTTCTGCTGGCATGTATATTCTTTGAGATTCTCTGTGAAATTATTTCTTAAATTTGATAATATTCAATATACAGTTATCTGCTTTTCTGGATAATAAGTTTCTGGTTCAAATGTAAAAAGATGTAAATAGAATTGAGGCGGTGCAAAGAAAAGCTACGAGAATGTTATGGGAATTTGCGTTACAAGACGTATGAGGAGAGACTTGCTGACCTGAACATGTATACCCTGGAGGAAAGGAGAAACAGGGGTGATATGATACAGACGTTCAAATATTTGAAAGGTATTAATCCGCAAACGAACCTTTTCCGGAGATGGGAAGGCGGTAGAACTAGGGGGCATGAAATGAGATTGAAGGGGGGCAGACTCAAGAAAAATGTCAGGAAGTATTTTTTCACGGAGAGAGTAGTGGATGCTTGGAATGCCCTCCCGCGGGAGGTGGTGGAGATGAAAACGGTAACGGAGTTCAAACATGCGTGGGATAAACATAGAGGAATCCTGTTCAGAAGGAATGGATCCTCAGAATCTTAGCTGAGATTGGGTGGCAGAGCCGGTGGTGGGAGGCGGGGCTGGTGGTTAAGAGGCGGGGGTAGTGCTGGGCAGATTTCTACGGTCTGTGCCCTGAAAATGACAGATACAAATCAAGGTAAGGTATACAGTATTTTCCCTTTCTTCTCCAACTTTTAGGTATCTACAACCAGATCTTTATCAAGCTGCTTTGATTGTGCGGGAGGTCTGTAGACAACACCCATATGGATAGAGATTGTATCTTCTCTTTTCAAGGCGATCTTACTACTTTGTAATTCTTTATATTGTTACTATGTAAGCCGCATTGAGCCTGCCATGTGTGGGAAAGCGCGGGGTACAAATGTCAGAAATAATAATAATAATAATAATACACAGAAAGTGACACATATGAGTTTCTCTTGTTGGGCAGACTGGATGGACCGTGCAGGTCTTTTTCTGCCGTCATCTACTATGTTACTATGTAAATAGGTATTTATTTATTTATTTAGAAAATTTATACCCCGCTTTTTGCCACTGAAAGCAGCCCCAAAGCGGTTGTATTACTTCCAAGGCCTTTAATGTTGTCTGGGAAGTGTAATCAGGCATTTTAAATAGCATGAATCTCCATCTTTTTTCTTTCTTTTTACCTTAATAGGTTTTCTGGTGATTTCCTCCATATTTCTGCCCCCCCCCCCCCCCTTCTTCATTTTCCTATTTTTTCCTTTTTTGTGGACAAAGATTGTACTGCTAAGTTGCATGGTATTTGATTTCATGAATATTTCATTAATGGGATCTTTTCTGTAACTCAAATTGTTAACAAACAAATCAGCTCCGATAACTGGTTGTTAACAAGTAATTATCATCACTGTCTAATTGGCACTAATTAGAATTTACACGCAGCACTCGCTAAGAAGGAAATTCTATATATTGCGCCTAAAATTGGTGCTGAAATAAGTGCCAGCTAAGCATATTCTACAATCAGTGCCTAGATTTAGGCGCCGATAATAGAATACACTTAGTTGATATTTCAGCGCCGATATCTGTGCGTTTCTATTTATACCACCGAAAAACCTGGTGTAAATCTCAGTGCATAGATTTAGGAGCACTGGACCATCTTCCATAACTAGGTGCCTAAATTTTGGAACGCCCATGAAACGCCCATTTCCCTACCTATAGCCACGCCTCTTTTTGCCTCCATACGTTAGAAGTTCAGCGCACATTGTTACAGATTACAGTTAGCAAGTTGTGTGCCTAAATTCTAATCAGTGCCAATTAGTGGTCATTATTGCTTGTTAAGTGCAGTTCTCAGCGCTCATTAGCTTGTTAAGTTCCGCGCATTGTTATACAATCCGCACAGATTTCAGCATGGATCTCTAAGGCGCTCTATATAGAATCCGAGGGACAGCACCATCCATGCAACTAAAATTTAGGTGCAGCCATTTACACCAATGAAAAGCATTTGCAAAGTAAGTTCAATAGCCAGAGATGTCTAAATAACGCCCTCCAGTAACGAAATCATTTGCCAGCTCTGTCGTATCTTCTCTGATATTGAAAAGTCATCAAGGGTGCTCAATTTCAGCCCTTGAGGTCCGCAACCCAGTTTGGATTTCAGGATATCCACAATGAATATCCATGGGATCTAGTTGCATACAATGGAGGCAGTGCATTCAAATAGATCTCATGCATATTCATTGTGGAAATCCTGAAAAGCCAACTGGGTTGCAGACCTCGGGGATTGAGATTGAGCACCCCTGTTCTAAACGAATGCAAACATTTTCTCTAATGATTTATGAAGGACATATATATTTGGGTGATTATTTTTTGAAAAAATTAGTACTTCCTTTTAAAAACTAAATTGATTTATTTAATGGCTACATCTGCTACAGATGTGTATATACATAATGTGATGCAGACAGGAATATTCGATGCATCACATCCATTTCCTGATCACTGAATATTAAATTATGCACACTAGCTTTTGATGATCCATCTTACTTCATTGTTATGGTAAAACTTAACAGAAACAAGAGGCAGAAAATCTAATAAGTTGTATTTTGTTCTACAGTTAACAAAATCTTTTGGCCTCAAGATAATTTGATTTAGGAGTCTACGATCTAATGCATGCTTGGAGATTTTTTTATGCATCAGGACTGATGCGTGGAACCTTGTTACAGGTGAAGGATTCTGAACAAAGGAACTTCAAATGTCCCCGTGAAACAGGTCTGAATCACAAATAAACAAAGAAAGGGCTTGCTTTTTAGGATGGGGTTGTATTTTAATGTGAAACATAAAATTTTAAAAACTAAGGCTCCCTTTTATTGCCAGTCCAGTAATGCCAACACAGCCCATTCATTTTGAAAGGGTTGTTTCGGCATTGCCGCGTGGCAGCCGCTAACGCGGCTTGATAAAAGAGGGCCTAAATGAATAAAGACTTAGTGTTATGCTTTCTTTTTTGATAATGTTCTAATAATATAAATACCTAAAACAATTATAAATGTAGAATGTGCTTGACTACAGCTTAAAACTTTATACACACGTGATTTCTCTCTCTCTCTCTCATGGTGTGGTTCATGTGCCCTTTAGGAAATGAATGCTGGAAAAATGTCTAATGTGACTTTATTTTATTGTTCTGCTGCTAAAAAAAGAAAGTTCTCCTTGTGCTTAGAAACATTTGCTGCCATTAAAACCCTTCACATATACCCCTAATTCTATAAAAGTCACTAAAATTTGCTTGTGCAAATTTAGACGAGCACAATTTAATTGAATTACGAGCTAATTAGCGCTAATTGGCTTAACCAATTATTGGCACTAATTAGATTGAATTGGAATTTATGCATGTAAATGTAGTGCAGGATCAGAGCTTAAATTTTATGTGCGAGTAAAAAAAGGGGGTGCGGAAATGGGAGGGTCATGGGTGGAATGGGGGTGTTCCTAGCATTTACGTGTGTTGTTGTTGAATAATGGGGGGATACGTGCCTAATTAGCACACACAAGTTGTGGAGTACATTTACATGCATAACTTAATATAATAATTAGCTGCTAATTAGCATTAACAACCAATTATTGGCTACAATTGATGTTGATTGGTGCTAATTGGCACTAATTAGCAGTTATCCCCCGATTCTGTAAAAGGTTGCCAAAAACTGTACTTGCAAATGTAGGTGCGGTACCAATTTGCACACACAGTTTAACTGAATATCAATCCAATTAGTGCCAATAATTACCTTTTTAGATTGGCACTAATTAGATTTAATTGGGTGTTATGTGTGTAAAGTTAGACATAGTATCCAAACCTAATCTTTAGGCGTGGCCCAAAAGTGGGTGAGCGGAAAGGGCGTTTCAGGGTTATGCAAGTAATTATAGAATAACGGTGCTCCACATGTAAATTTAGACACAGGCATTTGCACCACATTTTCGTTCATGCAAATTGTCGACGTGCTGCCTAAAGTTCGGCACGGTTTATAGAATCATGCTCAAGCAGTTTTTTTTCCAGCACCGATCTGTTAGGTGCCATTTACTGAATCTACCCCTATATGTGCAATTGCCCTTAATTAGGATTCAGCAAATTGCTCATGAAAAAATCCATAGCACACAATGTCAAGGGGGGGGGGGGGGGGGGGGGGGTCATGGACCTGGGAAGGGCACATAGGCAGGTCAATGGCATGCCTAACACTTAGCAAGGAGAAAACCACTACAAAGATGGGGGGTACACTGAACCCGTACGTAAGTCAGTCAAGCAAAAAAGGAGGAGTAGGGTGAGCTGGCTCTTTCCAAACAACAAGGGAGGCATATATGTGGTCCTTAGAAGTTTATCGAAACTCTGGTTTCACAGCATTAGATTCATTTTTGTATTTACAACCTCTTACAAGCGTACATCAGCCCACTATATTGTAAGACTCCTGAAGCAGGTGCTTAGGCGCCGAAACACAGCAGCTGTGTCGAGTCGTTTTAATAAAGATTTTGTTGTTTGGAAAGAGCCAGATCACCCTACTCCTCCTTTTTTGCATGCCTAACACTTACACACATAGGTTATAAAATATTAGCAGTTATGTGCCTAATTGCCAGCAGTTGTGCGCGAGCATTTACAACATCCATTGGGTGTTACATTTCCCTAACTACTGTTTTGGGATCTTGCCAGGTACTTGTAACCTGGATTGGCCACTGTTGGAAACAGGATGCTGAGTTTAATGGACCTTCGGTCTGTCCCAGTATGGCAATGCTTATGTACTTCTATGTACTTAAGTACATAACTTTGCATATATCCATATTAAACTTTATCTGCGGTTTAAATGCCCAGTCTTCTGGCTTCGTAAGGTCCCCTTGCAATTCCTTGTAATCAGTTTGTGGTCTGAGAGCTTTGAAGAATTTTGTGCCTTTGCAAATTTGATCACTTGACTTGTTGTTTCACCATTGAAACCATTTATAAATATGCTTTATTTATAAATGGTTGTGATGGGAGGCGGGGATAGTGCTGAGCAGACTTATACGGTCTGTGCCAGAGCCGGTGGTTGGGAGGCGGGGCTGGTGGTTGGGAGGCGGGGATAGAGCTGGGCAGACTTATACGGTCTGTGCCAGAGCCGGTGGTGGGAGGCGGGGCTGGTGGTTGGGAGGCGGGGATAGTGCTGGGCAGACTTACACGGTCTGTGCCCTGAAGAGCATAGGTACAAATCAAAGTAGGGTATACACAAAAAGTAGCACACATGAGTTGTCTTGTTGGGCAGACTGGATGGACCGTGCAGGTCTTTTTCTGCCGTCATCTACTATGTTACTATGTTTAAAAGCACTTGTTCCAACATAAATCCCTGAGCTATTCCACTATTTACCTTTCTTCACTGAGAAAATTGACCATTTAACCCCACTATCTGTTTTCTATCTTTTAACCTGTTACTAATCCACAGTAAATTATTGCCTCCTATCGCATGGCTTTTCATTTCCCCTCAAAAGCCTGAGGGACTTTATCAAATGCCTTCTGAAAATTCACATATTGGGTCACCCTTATCTACATGTTTATGAACTTCCTTCAAAAAAAATCTAATGACTTGGTAAGGCAAGACTTCTTTCTGTCAAATCTGTGTTCATCGGGGGTTCATATCTTGGAAACCTTTCTCACCTCAATTTCATATGATGATCTGTTGCCCTAGAAATCTTTATTTTATGGAAAACTAGTAAAAAAGGCCCGTTTCTGAAAGAAATTAAACGGGTGCTAGTAAGGTTTTCCTCGGAGTGTGTATGTTTGAGAGAGTGTGTGTGAGAGTGACTGTGTGAGAGAGCGAGAGAGTGAATATGCAAGTGTGTGTGACAGAGAGAGAGTGAGTCTGGGTGCGAGTGTGCCTGTGAGAGAGTGTGTGTGTGAGATTGAGAGTGTGTGCCACCCCCCTCCCTTTGAGTTCCAGGGTCGTCCCCTCCCTCCCTCCGAGTTCCAGGGTCGTCCCCTCCCTCCCTCCTCTCTCCCAGTTCCAGGGTCCCCCCTCCCTCCCAGTTCCAGGGTCGTTGTCCCTCCCTTCCTCCCTTCCAGTTCCAGGCCCCCTCCCTACGAAGTTTGAAAGTCATCTTGACTTACCTCGTTGGGGTTACGGCGGCCGCCAGCAGTGGTAAAAGGCGTGCAGGCTCAGCCCTTTTCTCTCTCTCAGCTGTGGTCCCGCCCTCATTTCCTGTTTCCACAAGGGCAGGACCACAGCTGAGAGAGAGAGAAAAGTGCCTAGGCTGCACGCCTTTTACCGCTGCTGGCGGCCGCCGTAACCATGACTTGGTAAGTGAAGATGGAACGTCCGGCACCGATACGTGAGCGGGAAGCGAGAGGGATGTGGGGTTGCAGAGGAGAGCAGCAGGCACTGATACCTGAGCGTGAAGCGAGAGGGACATGAGGTTGCGGAGGAGAGCGGCAGCGATGCTGAGTCCGAAGACAGCGAGACAGAGGCAACCTCAGTAACATCTCCTGACGTCAGGCTTCTACTGTGGGTGAGTGATGGAGCTGGGTATGACATTTGAGGCTGGCAGAAAAATGTTTATAATTTCTTTTTTTTTTTTGGGTGGGAGGGGGTTGGTGACCACTGGGGGAGTAAGGGGATCCCCTATTCCCTCCGGTGGTCATCTGCTCATTTGGGGCACTTTTTTGACGCTTGGCCCTAAAAATAAAGGGACCAAGTAAAGTTGGCCAAGTGCTCGTCAGAGCCGGCCTTCTTTTTTCCATTATCGGCCAAAGCCGGCCATCTCGTAACCACGTCCCCGTCCCGCCTTCGGTACACTGCCAACACACCCCCTTGAACTTTCGCTGGCTCCGCGATGGAAAGCAGTTTGAGCTGGCCAAAATCGGCTTTCGATTATACCGATTTGGCCGGGTTTATGAGATGGCCGGCCATCTCCCGATTTGTGTTGGAAGATGGCCGGCCTTCTCGTTTGAAAATAAGCAGGATAGTATAAAAATAAGACCTCTAGTGAATATTATCTGTTAATGCATGTTAACAAGAGCCAATTTAGCTGAAGTTGTGCAATATTTTTGCCAGAATTTGCTATTTTCAGTTTTCACATTTCTTCTAGAAGACAATTACATGTTTGATAGATTTTATTATTTTACAACTCTGTCACGAAAAGTTCCTACCTCTACCCTTGTTAGACAGCTAGAGCGGGTTTTGTGACTACACGGCTGGTTTTACTGCACCATAGATGTTAGTGTGCATCCATGCTAATCTCTACCACATGGTAAAACGCATGCTAGCAACTTAGTAAAAGACCCCCTAAATATTTTTTGCATCCTGCATAAAATCATGTACTTGCCTCCTTGACAGCAATGCAACTCAAAAAAATGTAAGTTAAGAGCCATACAACACAATGTTTAATGGGAAAGGTAATGATTTACATATTATATACAGGTACTTAGGGCTTATATTACAAAGACGCGCCATCGATTCCCACGCAGCAAATGAGAGGAAACCCATAGGAATTGAATGGGCTTCCTCGCATTTGTTGCACCAGGAATTGGTAACGTAGCTTTGTAAAAGAAGCCCTTATTTTGTATCTTGGGCAAAGGAGGGTTAAGTGACTTTCCCAGAGTCACAAGGAGCTGCAGTGAGAATTGAACTCAGTTCCCCAGGTTCTCAGGCTACCACACTCATTGCTAGGCTACTCTTCCATTCTACTTTAAAAACATCAAAGATTAATAAATCAAAATGAGTATCACTATTGATATATGGGGGTGGGTATATGAACATGTTTTGCTTCTGTTCCAAATTTAATGTCAAGTTTGTTGGAATATCATAACCAACCAAAATTAACCAGGCAAAGGTATCAGCCTGCTTATCCGACATTGCTGCCTGGATGCCCAACCGCCAACCTGAAACTGAACATGTCCAAGACTGAGCTCATCATCTTTCCACCAAAACCCACTTCTCCTCTTCCTCCACTTTCTATCTCAGTTGATAACACCCTCATCCTCCCCGTCTCATCTGCCCGCAACCTCGGAGTCATCTTTGACTCCTCCCTCTCTTTCTCTGCGCATATCCAGCAGATAGCCAAGACCTGTCACTTCTTCCTCTTTAACATCAGCAAAATTCGCCCTTTCCTCTCTGAACACACCACCTGAACTCTCGTCCACGCTCTCATTACCTCTCGCCTGGACTACTGCAACTTACTCCTCACCGGCCTCCCACTTAGCCATCTATCCCCTCTTCAATCTATTCAGAATGCTGCTGCATGTCTCATATTTCGCCAGAACCGATATACTCATATCACCCCTCTCCTCAGGTCACTTCACTGGCTTCCAATCAGATACCGCATTCAATTCAAGCTTCTCCTTCTTACCTACAAATGCACTCAGTCTGCTGCCCCTCACTACCTTTCTACCCTCATCTCCCCTTACGTTCCCGCCCGTAACCTCCGTTCACAGTACAAATCCCTCCTCTCAGTACCCTTCTCCACCACCGCCAACTCCAGGCTCCGCTCATTCTGCCTCGCCTCACCCTATGCTTGGAACAACCTTCCTGAGCCCTTACGCCAAGCCCCCTCCCTGCCCATCTTCAAGTCTTTGCTTAAAACCCACCTCTTCAATGCTGCATTCGGCACCTAACCCTTACCATTCAGTGAATCCAGACTGCCTCTATTTTGACTGCCCCTATCGGTCCGACCGTTCATATGTCTATTAGATTGTAAGCTCTTTGAGCAGGGACTGTCTCTCTTTGTGAAATTGTACAGCGCTGCGTAACCCTGGTAGCACTTTAGAAATGTTAAGTAGTAGTAGTAGTAGTAATATAGGGCTAATACAAATACCTTGGAACAATATTTCAAAAATTATATGTATTTTAAAAAATTGTTGGCATCAAATATCCTCTACTAAGCACTCAGAACACCAAAGAGCTTATACAACAGCCATATTGAGCATTGAAAGTCTGGCATAACAAGTTCTCAGCACTTACCAACAATTCATAGTAATAAAATTGCAACTATTTTTAAAATTTCCACTTATCTTGAAAGTGGTCCCAAAATAATGTGCATCTTAAAATCCACACTAAGGTGGAAGAATGTGCAAAACCCTGGATTCTATATGTGGTGCCCAAATTTGGGTGCCCACATTTGTGCATGATCCTGAGATGCGTGCACAACTTAATTGGCTAACGAACTATTAATGAGCAATAATTGGCCCTTAACCAATTATTGACAGTAATTGGGAGTAATTAGAATTATCATAAGCATCTAGACTGAGGAGGGGGATAGGAAACTTGGGAAAAAGAAAGACAGACAGAGGGGGCAATGAAATTGCTGAAGAGGGGATGAGAGGGAGATGTGAAAAGCTGGTAGGGAGATGAGTGAAATGGAAAACTAGCCTTGAGGGTGATAGGGAGAATGAGGGGTAAACTTTATATATAGGTAGATATAGAGGCAGAGAAGAGTGGCCTAGTGGTTAGGGTGGTGGACTTTGGTCCTGGGGAACTGAGGAACTGAGTTTGATTCCCACTTCAGGCACAGGCAGCTCCTTGTGACTCTGGGCAAGTCACTTAACCCTCCATTGCCCCATGTAAGCCGCATTGAGCCTGCCATGAGTGGGAAAGCGCAGGGTACAAATGTAACAAAAATAAAATAGATACTATTGGAGATTCTACATGGAATGTTGCTACTATTGGAGATTCTACATGGAATGTTAATGTTGCTATTCCACTAGCAACGTTCCATGTAGAAGCCTGCCCTTGCAGACCAGCCGCGCAGGCTTCTGCTTCTGTGAGTCTGACGTCCTGCACGTACGTGCAGGACGTCAGACTCACAGAAACAGAAGTCTGTGCGGCCATGTTGTTGATCTGCAAGGGCAAGCTTCTACATTGAATGCTGCTAGTGGAGGAGTAGCCTAGTGGTTACCGTGGTGGACTTTGGTCCTGGGGAACTGAGTTTGATTCCCACTTCAGGCACAGGCAGCTCCTTGTGACTCTGGGCAAGTCACTTAACCCTCCATTGCCCCATGTAAGCCGCATTGAGCCTGCCATGAGTGGGAAAGCGCGGGGTACAAATGTAACAACAACAACAACAAAGGAAACATAAAAAAAAAAGAGATCTGTGCCAGATGTATATAGAGAAGGAAGGGAAGAAGGACAAGAGGAGAGAGAAGAAATGGAAAGGCAGACATGGACAAGAATTTAGGACAAGACTGACACAAAAAGTGGAACAGATTAGGCTCAACCCAATTATAAAAGTGCCCAGACAACAAAGGTAGAAAAAATTATTTAATTATTTTTAATGGTTGGAATGTGTCCATTTTGAGAATTGTACATCTTATCAATTTCTGTATTTTAGCAGAGTACAGGAGGAAATACATTTCTGTTTCTTTTACCAGAATTGCACTGCTTATAGAGTCTGGCTTTCTTTGGCAGAAGGGAAAGGGGGTGGGGGGGGGGGTCTCTATTTCAGTTTTTGTCTGCTTGTTCATTGTGATCCCCTATTTTGTATGAGGTGAGGGTCTAGAATACATAGAACCAACCCATCTGAAGACATTTCTCTGGAAGATATGAAACTACTTGCTATCACTGTCAGCCATTTTGCCTCCCCAATATTGCATTTCTGCTTCTAGAGCCTGTGTATTTCTAAGGTCCACACTGGGGGGAGGAGGGAAGTGCTAGGTAAGGAGGGATGAAGGGAGAAAAAGCTGAGCTTTGGAGAAGAAGAAAAGTCAAGGTGGTGGTGTCAGGCCTAGGGAAGGGGATCAGAAAAAGTGTGTTCTCCCCTTGCTAATTCATGTGAATGTTAGAGGGGGCATAATGAGTGGAGGAGTGGCCTAATGGCTAGTGTAGTGGGTTGCGGACCTGGGGAACTGGGCTTAATTTCTGCTGCTGACTTATGGTCAGCAGTGGGTTGAGATCCTGGGGATCCAGGTTCAATTCCCTCTGCAGTTCTGTGTGACCCTGGGCAAATCACTTAACCCTCCGTTGTCCTAGGTACAATGTACTAGCTAGATTGTGAGTCCACTATGGACAGTGGCATATAAATACATGATTGAATGAAATTTCCCATTGTTGGCCAATTTTCATTTAAAAAAAGTTATCTATCTATATATCTTCACTGTTTTGATATAGCGGCTTCCTAGTCAGTTTGTTTTTGTCTGTTTTTAGGAATAACCATAATGAATATATATTTATTTATTTGTTACATTTGTATCCCACATTTTCCCACCTATTTGTAGGCTCAATGTGGCTTACATAGTACCGGAGAGGCCTTTGCAGGCTCCGGTGTGAACAAATACAGGGTGATGTGTTAAGATCAAGTTCATGTGGCACAGCCACATTAGGGAATCGGAGAACGGAAGAGTTGTGTTATGTCCATTATGTGCTTTAGTTTGGTTGTGTTGCAGAGATTAGGCATTTAAGTTGGATCGGTAGAGTATGCCTTTTTAAACAGGTTGGTTTTTAGTGATTTCCGGAAGTTTAGGTGGTCGTACGTTGTTTTCAAGGCTTTTGGTAATGCATTTCACAGTTGTGTGCTTATGTGGGAAAAACTAGATGTATGAGATGTATGTATGCAAATTAATATGCTAATGTGCCACAGCCCACCTTTTACCCCTCCCCCAAATGAAACAGTCAAACTACGCCCATGGTATTGTGTCATCTTTTGATTTCAGATGGCAGTTTAAGGATATGAGATTCCAGTCTGTCTATGTTGTTGGTGTGCATTTGACTGGATAGAGTATATATTTGAATTGTTTTAATATTGTTTGTTTTTCTTATTTTATTGTGTATGTTATTTTGTTAATCTGCCTTAAGTAAAGGCGGATTATAAATGAATAAACAAACATATTTGAAAAAAAAAATTGCTTTAAGACTTTTCTACCATTCTGTGTCTATTGTGTGGGTGGGTGGGGGGGGGGGGGGGGCTGGGCGAATCAGGTTCTAAATCTCATTCCAGCACTGAGAGTCCTTAAAGAGAACAAAAAGTGAACATGGTTTGGCTATAAGGAAGATAATACCAGAAAAGAAGAATTATTGTTTTATCTAATGAAAGAACTGACAGGCAATCGTAATTCTTTCCATTAAGTAAATATGTTATAAAGCATTTATTATGAAATGATACATTATGCAAAGATGACATTCTGCATTAAGTACAGTAGATGCCATTAAGGAAAACAGTCAATATGTCACTAAGCCTATGGCCTGTAAAATTAAATTGATTTGGTAAATGTAAGTGAGATAGATCTGTTTGCTTTCATCATCAATTTTGAGTGGGTGAACAGGTGATGTCACCAACCTGGGAGCGATAAAGATGCAGGACCATCTGGAAAGGCAGGTGATGGATGGGCAACTGCTTTTGGATGGTGACAGTGCTCTGCTACTTTGTCACTTGGGATGCAGTACTTAATAACTTTTCAATACCATCATAATAAATTTCACTGCCTTATTAATATAGAAATGGTGAGTTATTACCATGATGGCGATTGTAAATAACAGGAGATGCAGCTGTCAAAAGCTGATTGTTTGGGCATGTTTCTTTAAGCAATACAGTTGACTTGAGATAATCAACCTTTGTCTTTACCGGCACACTTTATTGCTCTTGTCAAGAGAAACAGTAGTCGTATTCAAAATTATTTGAAGTCTGATGAAACAGGTTTAATTTATTAACAGACTTTTCATATACATTTTCAAGACCAGGATCATAAATCATGCTCTCTAGTTTGTGGATGCTGTTTCATGCATAAAACTGTTCCTGTGCAATTATAAAATCCTTTAGAACTACATTAAAACGATGATAATGTATTTTTTTTGTTCTGCAAAAGCCTCCGTGGGTGAATTTGCTCTTGCAAATTGTTGGCTTCTTACTACGGAACCTGCTCGCTAGCTGTAAAGCATGAGTATAACAACCACAGTTTATCTGAACTAGTTGTTAAGAACCCTATATATAGATGAGTTGCAGGGCATTTGGTAGAGTAGGCACCTGCCTAGGGGGTCTCTGGAGTGTGGCATGTACCTTAAAGGAGGTACTTTCAAGTAGGGGAAGAGAGCTAGCAGATGAACAGAAGAGTCAGCCATTGATCACATTCCATTCTTGGATGGAGTCCCACTTCTCCCCAATTCTGTGATTTTCAAGGGGGATCTTTCATTGCCCACTTCTGTCACTGTCTGAGAAGAAGACACCCACTAACTAGGGATCTAGATTAGGAAAGAGGGGGAAAGAGGGTTATGAGAAGGAAGGAAGAGCCAGCCATTGATCACATCGCAGGCTTGGATAGCTCTCCACTTCTCCCCAGTTCTGTGATTTTCAAGGGGGATCTTTCATTGCCCACTTCTGTCACTGTCTGAGAAGAAGACACCCACTAACTAGGGATCTAGATTAGGAAAGAGGGGGAAAGAGGGTTATCAGAAGGAAGGAAGAGCCAGCCATTGATCACATCACATGCTTGGGATGGAGCTCCACTTCTCCCCAGTTCTGTGATTTTCAAGGGGGATCTTTCATTGCTCACTTCTGTCACTGAGAAGAAGACACCGATCAACTAGGGATGCACAAGTTGCTAAATATTTCAGTGTAGTGAATGGAGAGACCAGTGCGCTTGTTTAAAAGGAATTTAGAAGCTACATTATGTTTGCCACTGTTGTAACCAGTATAATGATCAGAAACACAACATGTGTATATATATTTTTTATTTATTTTATTTGTAGCATTTGTATCCCACATTTTCCCACTAATTTGCAGGCTCAATGTGGCTTACATTTGCCGTAATGGCGGTTGCCATTTTCGGGTAACAGAATTGTAAATGGTATTGTGATAAGGTGCATACATACATGGTAGCGTAATTGGAACATACATAGAACATAACATATATGGGACAGATCATGGTATATATATATATATATACCGTGTGCATACATACATGGTAGAGAAGAGTACATTATGGTATTGCACGAAGGTTCCTGAGTAATAAATTGGATTGTACATACATTAGGTCATCGGCTATAGAGAGATCCTGTTCGATATAAGGTTTAGAGTGGTAGTGCTTGATTATTCATAGCAAAGAGGTTAATCAGTCATGTGATAGGAGTTTGGTTTTGTATAAATCGTGTATAATGTTATTATTTAGTGTTTAAGATGGATGTTTATGTTAGGCCTTCTTGAAAAGATCTGTTTTCAGTAGCCTTTGGAAGATGGTTAGGTCTTGGGTTGTTTTTATGGCCTTCGGTAGTATATATAAGAAAAAGACAGTTGTTTAATGCTACTGTAAGAATTGTGTTTAGTACTGTCAGTCCAATTAAATAAATTATGCCTTTCTGATTCGCTTGCAAAGAAAATATAACGAGACCCCCTTCCCCTGGCACATGAGTGTGCTCCTGTTAGTGTCTGTTAACTTTCCCCCAACTTCAGTTCTAAAGTTGTCTTTCATTCCCTAACTGGGTGAGTCTTTTCAATTATACAACTCTCCGCGTTCTATTAATGCTGAAAAAGGAGCCAGCTGTCTAACAGGCAATAACGTTCAGGAAGCCAAGGACTAGTTTCTGGGGTCAGAGGTGAAAATTGTGTGCTGAATCAAGCAAAGGTGTGCCTTGATGGCAGCATGGAGGCACAGCAATAAAGGGGTGTCAGAGTTAGGCAGCAGAAAGGGGTCTCTCTATAGTCGATGACCTAATGTATGTTGCAACCCAATCTATTACTCAGGAACCCTCATGCAATACCATAACTTATTCTTCTTTACCATGTATGTATGAACTTGCTATATATATATATATATATATATATATATATATATATATAATGATCTGTTCCATATATCTTATGTTCCATGTATATTATCATGTATGTATGCACCTTAACGCAATACTACTACTACTACTTATCATTTCTGTAGTGCTACTAGATGTGCGCAGCGCTGTACACTTGAACATGAAGAGACAGTCCCTGCTTGAAAGAGCTTACAATCTAATTAGGACAGACAAACTGGACAAATAAGGGATAAAGGGCTGCTAGTGAGAATCTGTCAGAAGTAGAGGAGAGAGTTCTTATAGGACGCTACTGCGTTCCCCCCCCCCCAACCAGTCTGAGTCTTGGGGGGGGGGGGAGATCCAACAGGAGACGTAGTACCCTACATCCTCCAAAGCACTCTGAGCCCTACAAGTGGCTGCTGCTGGGAATCCGTCCTGGGGTGGGGTGGAGGGGGGGGGGGGGGAGAAGGGGAACCAACAGGAAGCATTGCGGTCACATCAAGTTCTGCCCTTATTTTCAGCGAAAACCGCTTTGACCAACGCAATACCATTTGTAATTCTATTACCCGGAAATGGCAACCGCCATTACGGCAAATGTAAGCCACATTGAGCCTGCAAATTGGTGGGAAAATGTGGGATACAAATACTTCAAATAAATAAATACATAAATAAATAAAAATGTATTTGAGATGGCCTGCATGGTCGCCATAAGCAGCTTAACATTAGCATTTACTGAATCTAACTCTATCCCCTTAATTCTACAAAATGTCACTGCAAAATTGCGCATGCCAATTTGGGCACGTGCCCAATTTGTGCACATCATTTGATTGAATAATGAGCCAATTAGTGCTACTAATTGGCTTTTTAACAAGCAATTATTGGCCCTAATTAGATTTAATAGGAACTTACGTGTGTAAGTTTAGGCGCGGGATCCACACCTAAATTTTATGTACGATTAAAAAAAAAAAAAAAAGATGTGGAAATGGAAGGGGCATGGGCGAAACAGGGGTGTTCCTAAAATTAAGATGCATTGTTATAGAATCACGGGGCTATGCTACATTTGGCGACACCTAAAATTAGGTATGATTCCTGGTCATAAGTGTTAGTGTATAAACAGCACCTAACTTTAAGTGCGACTTATAGAATAGCACTTTTTTCTGCACTGATAGGGCCTTATACTAAGCTGTGGTATCATTTTTGGTACGCGCTAAAACAAGCTTGCGTTAAATGCTAGAGATGCCCATATATTCCTATGATAACATAAAATGCTAAAACCAAGACTGAATATGCTGTATTATTAATAAAGCTATAACTACTCCCCTAACAAGGCTCATATATGGTTTTAACCTCCACCTTAACCATATATCATATAGAAATCGTTCATATGTTTTTTATGTTTTTTATCGCCTCAGCAGTGCACATGACCAACTTCACTCTTTTATTGGACATTCAACAGCACCCAAATCCTCACTGGCAATAATATTTTATTAAACTGTTTCTTCATTTACTTATTTAACTGTTCATTTTACTTTTTAATCTCTAAGTTACTTATAAGCAATACTTAACTTGCACTGAACGGTCAGACCAGGGGTTCAACAATGCCCGACATGCATGTTTCGCCCTAAAAGGCTGTGTCAAGGGCTCCCCCTTAGCCGTTCTTAGTACCAGCCTCGCAATGTTTTCTTTCTGGATTTCCTCCTGCTAAGATAGTTGAAAGGCTCTTAAAGAGAGAGTTAGTAGTGCCAAGTACTTGCGGTTATTAATAAAGCTACCAGCTCCATAAGCAATATCTTTCTTTTTTAAACAGTTTTTTTTACTTTATTTTACTTTTTTCTTTTTCTTTTCCTTGCTTTTATTATTAAATAGTGCCCTCAGCATAAAACCACTATTTAAGGCAATTCATTTCTTTGCCATGTGGTATAGCACTTAATTCATCGGGCTACTCTTTGTTTTTATGTGCCATAGCCTATTGTAAATAGTGCTTTAATTTAAATATAAAAGACTCAGAACGTGAACTTAACGTTCTCTACGATGTGCACTGTATTTCTTGCTGCCACTTCACTCTCCTTGGTCACTGTGTCTGACCGATTGTCTGGCTTCCCCTGAAAACGCCCGGCTCCGCGGGTTTTAACAAGTGAATATCCATATATTCCTATGGGCATCTCTAGCATTTACCCCCAGATTCTATATAGTACGCTTAGGTATAGACGCCCAAATCAGCGCAGATTCTATAACACCACGTGTAACTTAATTGGCTTAACAAGTTAATGAGCGCTGATATCAGCAGTTAACAAGCAATAATGAGCACTAATTGGCACTGACTAGAATTTAAGTGCACAGCTTGCTAAGCGTATTCTATAATGATGTGTGCTGAACTTCTAATGCACGCAGGCAAAAAGGGGGCATGGTTATGGGCGGGGAAATGGGCGTTTCATGGGCATGCTGAAATTTAGGCGCCTAGTTATAGAATATGGTCCATTGTGCCTAAATCTGTGTGCCGGGATTTATACCATGCTTTAGTTAGTGTCTCTTCAGCCCGCAATCTTGGAGTCATCTTCGACTCCTCCCTCTCCTTCTCTGCCCATATCCAGCAGACAGCTAAAACCTGTCGCTTCTTCCTCTTTAATATTAGCAAAATTCGCCCATTCCTCTCTGAACAGACCACCCGAACCCTCGTCCACTCGCTCGTTACCTCTCGTCTTGACTATTGCAACCTTCTTCTCACTGGCCTCCCGCTTAGCCATCTATCCCCCCTTCAATCTGTTCAAAATTCCGCCGCACGTCTTATCTACCGTGTGAATCGATACTCTCATATCACCCCTCTCCTCAAGTCGCTTCACTGGCTCCCGATCCACTACCGTATACAGTTCAAGCTTCTCCTATTGACCTTCAAGTGCACTCAATCTGCAGCCCCCCTTTACCTCTCTACCCTCCTCTCCCCGTATGTTCCCACCCGTAACCTCCGCTCTCAGGACAAATCACTACTATCTGTACCCTTCTCTACCACCGCTAACTCCAGACTCCGCCCCTTCTACCTCGCATCACCTTATGCCTGGAACAGACTTCCCGAGCCCATACGCCATGCGCCCTCCTTGCCCATCTTCAAGTCCTTACTCAAAGCCCATCTCTTCTCCCTTGCTTTTGGCGCCTAACCACCTTCCCCATTCATGTCACCTCCACTGAGTACATAGTTTATAACCTTTAGATTGTAAGCTACCTACATTGACTACCTAAGTTGTAAGTTACCTACACTGACTACATAGTTTGTAACCTTTAGATTGTAAGCTCTCTTGAGCAGGGACTGTCCTTCTCCATGCTAAACTTGTACAGCGCTGCGTAACCCTAGCAGCGCTATAGAAATGCTAAGTAGTAGTAGTAGTAGTGAATGGATGCGTGGAGATTTAGACTTTGAAATATCAACTTAGCGTATTCTATAGTTGGCGCCTAAATCTAGGTTGCCAATTATAGAATACACTTAGCGCTGATTTCAGCACCAATTTTTTAGATGCTGTGTGTAAAATCTCCTCAGCATGCGCTAATTATTAGCGTGTGCTAAAAACGCTACCGCGGCTTAGTAAAAGACTCCCTGATTTTTTTTAGCAGCATATATGGAAATGGGACTTGATATACCGCCTTTCTGAGGTTTTTGCAACTACATTCAAAGCGGTCTACATATATTAAGGTACTTATTTTGTACAAGGGGCAATGGAGGGTTAAGTGACTTGCCCAGAGTCACAAGGAGCTGCAGTGGGAATTGAACTCAGTTCCCCAGGATCAAAGTCCACTGTACTAACTGTACTAACCACTAGGCTACTCCTCCACCCTGTATGTGCATAGTGTACACTCTTGATAGCAAGTGGCATTCATTTTAAATGAATGTCCATCCCTATTAAAGTGCAGCCACTGCCCATTCTCTGTCCATTGCATGACTACTTCTATGTTAACTGTTAAAACAGCAACATTTAGTGTACATTAACAATCAACACACCACAATAACATGATGGCCGAGTTGTTAGTGCATGTTATCTGCCACGTTAACTGCTAGCACAGCGTAGTGAACAGACCCTTAAATGAGTGCGCTAACCCCCGGATTCTATATAGCGTTGCCTAGATTTACATGCGATTCTGTGCATAAATCCAGGCACATTTTATAACTATGCGTGTAAATTAAGCACTAATTGGCAAAAGTTAGAATTTATCCATGTGCATTGCTAAGCGTATTCTATAATGTACGTCACCTAAATTCTAATGCGCACAGGCAAAAAGGGGCATGATTAAGGGCGTGGAAATGGGCATTTCGTGGGCGTTCCAAAATTTACACGCTTTGTTATAAAATATGGACTGGTGTGCGTAAATGTACGCACAGGGATTTACACCAGCCTTCTACTGGCGTAAATGGATGCTTTTAGATTCTGTTGCATAAACGGCGCCTAAGTGTATTCTAAATTCTTTGTGTAGATTTATGCATGGTATTTAGAATATGCTTAGCAGGGGCGTAGCCAGAGAACAGGTTTTGGGTGGGCCTGGGCAAGAAGTGGGTGGGCACCAAGTGTTCTCCCTCCCCCACCACCACGAAAAAAATATCTCAGCTGGTGGAAAAACATTTCTTTCCACCTTGGCCTTCTGCAGCAGGCATACACTGAAAACTGAGCATTTGCAGGTGCCAGTATCGTGGAGAGTAGCTTTTTCATTACCATCAGGAGGAAGTCTTCAGCAGGCAGAGCTGGGGATCCCCACCATCTACTGCCAAACATGTGCAACTGATGGGTGGGCCTGAGCCCTAAATGGGTGGGCCCCAGCCCACCTAGGCCCACCTATGGCTATGCCACTGATGCTTAGGTGTAATTGTTTACTGCGTGTTAATTTTAGGTGCCGTATATAGAATCTGGCCCTAATCGCCATTCTATAAAGATCACGTGATCTTTATAGAATATGAGCATAGCACACAAGTCACGCCTGACTCTGGGCACTGAACTTATGCCTCATAAATGCAGGTATAGCTACATAAGTACATAAGTAGTGCCATACTGGGAAAGACCAAAGGTCCATCTAGCCCAGCATCCTGTCACCGACAGTGGCCAATCCAGGTCAAGGGCACCTGGCACGCTCCCCAAACGTAAAAACATTCCAGACAAGTTATACCTAAAAATGCGGAATTTTTCCAAGTCCATTTAATAGCGGTCTATGGACTTGTCCTTTAGGAATCTATCTAACCCCTTTTTAAACTCCGTCAAGCTAACCGCCCGTACCACGTTCTCCGGCAACGAATTCCAGAGTCTAATTACACGGGTGAAGAAAAATTTTCTCCGATTCGTTTTAAATTTACCACGCTGTAGCTTCAACTCATGCCCTCTAGTCCTATTATTTTTGGATAGCGTGAACAGTCGCTTCACATCCACCCGATCCATTCCACTCATTATTTTATACACTTCTATCATATCTCCCCTCAGCCGTCTCTTCTCCAAGCTGAAAAGCCCTAGCCTTCTCAGCCTCTCTTCATAGGAAAGTCGTCCCATCCCCACTATCATTTTCGTCGCCCTTCGCTGTACCTTTTCCAATTCTACTATATCTTTTTTGAGATACGGAGACCAGTACTGAACACAATACTCCAGGTGCGGTCGCACCATGGAGCGATACAACGGCATTATAACATCCGCACACCTGGACTCCATACCCTTCCTAATAACACCCAACATTCTATTTGCTTTCCTAGCCGCAGCAGCACACTGAGCAGAAGGTTTCAGTGTATCATCGACGACGACACCCAGATCCCTTTCTTGATCCGTAACTCCTAACGCGGAACCTTGCAAGACGTAGCTATAATTCGGGTTCCTCTTACCCACATGCATCACTTTGCACTTGTCAACATTGAACTTCATCTGCCACTTGCACGCCCATTCTCCCAGTCTCGCAAGGTCCTCCTGTAATCGTTCACATTCCTCCTGCGACTTGACGACCCTGAATAATTTTGTGTCATCGGCGAATTTAATTACCTCACTAGTTATTCCCATCTCTAGGTCATTTATGAATACATTAAAAAGCAACGGACCCAGCACAGACCCCTGCGGGACCCCACTAACTACCCTCCTCCACTGAGAATACTGGCCACGCAATCCTACTCTCTGCTTCCTATCTTTCAACCAGTTCTTAATCCATAATAATACCCTTCCTCCGATTCCATGACTCTGCAATTTCTTCAGGAGTCTTTCGTGCGGCACTTTGTCAAACGCCTTCTGAAAATCCAGATATACAATATCAACCGGCTCCCCATTGTCCACATGTTTGCTTACCCCCTCAAAAAAATGCATTAGATTGGTGAGGCAAGACTTCCCTTCACTAAATCCGTGCTGACTTTGTCTCATCAGTCCATGTTTTTGTATATGCTCTGCAATTTTATTCTTAATAATAGCCTCCACCATCTTGCCCGGCACCGACGTCAGACTCACCGGTCTATAATTTCCCGGATCTCCTCTGGAACCCTTCTTAAAAATCGGAGTAACATTGGCTACCCTCCAGTCTTCCGGTACTACACTCGATTTTAGGGACAAATTGCATATTTCTAACAGTAGCTCCGCAAGTTCATTTTTTAGTTCTATTAATACTCTGGGATGAATACCATCAGGTCCCGGTGATTTACTACTCTTCAGCTTGCTGAACTGACCCATTACATCCTGTGTCCAAAGTTAGGCATGGACAGGTCTAATTCTGTAAAACCACACCTAACTTTCAGAAATGCCCTGACCCCTTTTGACATCCGTACGAAACCAGTTAGGCACAGTTGGTGAAGTGTGCAGATCAGAGATCCACATATAACCCCCAACTGGTGTCACTTGTTAACACTAATAATTGCACCAGTTAACCAATAATTGACCCAATCAGGGCTGCCGAGAGACTGAGCCAGGCCCGGGGCAAGGCCACCCCTGGGGCCCCGCGTCGCCACCCCCTCCTGAGGCTGCCGCCCCCCAAGGCCGCCGCCCCCCCTATAGCTACTCAGGCCGCTGGCGCCACAGTCCCCAGACTCCATCCGCCCACCCCCAGCCCGCCTCCATCCGCCACCGGGACCCCTGCATTCAAATTGGCAGCGCCTCACCTCAGTGTGAAAACGCAGCGGAAGATCGCCTCCCTTCGGGCCTACCCTCCCTGTGTCCTGCCCTCATGGAAACAGGAAGTGACATCAGATGATGGCAGGACATGGAGGGAAGGCCTGAAGGGAGGCAATCTACCGCTGCGCTTTCACACGGAGGTGAGGCGCTGCCGATTTGAATGCGGTGGGGGGGGGCCCAGTGGCGGACGGAGAGGGGCTGTAGACGGAGCCGCGGGCGGGTGAGACCGGGTACTGCGGTGCAGGGCCCCCCTTGGAGGCCCGGGCCTGGGGAATTTTGTCCCCCCTGCCCCCCCCCTCTCAGCAGCCCTGGACCCAATTATGCAATTAAGTTGCAAATGGATCTCTGATCCATGTACAAATTCTGGCACTGATATTTCAGTGCCACATATATAATTCGGGTTTTGTATTACGTATTATTCTTGTAGATCATTAATAACTTTGCTTTATAGATAATTTGATGAAACAGGTTTTAACTTACCATCTTCACAACAGAAAAGAAAAGCTCTGTGTGATCTAGATTTCCTTTGGTTTCATCCTATTTCTGAAGTGATACAGAGTATTCACATTTTCCTTTCTAAAAGTTTCATAATGCATCAAGAGATCAACAGGAGGAGTGACCTAGTGGTTAGAGGGGTGGACTTTGGTCCTGGAGAACTGGGTTTGATTCCCACTGCAGGCACAGGCAGCTCCTTGTGACTCTGGGCAAGTCACTTAACCCTCCAGTGCCCCAGGTACAAATAAGTACCTGTATATAATATGTAAGCCGCATTGAGCCTGCCATGAGTCGGAAAGCGCGGGGTACAAATGTAACAACAACATGGAATGTTGCTACTATTGGAGATTCTAGATGGAATGTTGCTACTATTGAGATTCTGTTGCTACTATTTGAGATTCTACATGGAATGTTAATGTTGCTATTCCACTAGCAACATTCCATGTAGAAGCCTGCCCTTGCAGATCAGCAACGCGGCCGCGCAGGCTTCTGTTTCTGTGAGTCTGACATTGTGTGAGTCTGACGTCCTGAGTGACCTAGTGGTTAGAGTGGTGAACTTTGGTCCTGGGGAACTGGGTTCGATTCCCACTGCAGGCACAGGCAGCTCCTTGTGACTCTGGGCAAGTCACTTAACCCTCCATTGCCCCAGGTACAAAATAAGTACCTAAGCCGCATTGAGCCTGCCACGAGCGGGAAAGCGCAGGGTACAAAAAAAAAACCAATGGGCATAACTGTGGGCCCAAGGAGATAGAGCCCTGGCTGTCGACTACCTTGTTTGCATATTTTATTATTTTTTTTCCCCCACTACTGCAGACTGGGCAGAGGAACCAAGAAAAGAAAATAAGTAACAGAGTCTGAAAAGTGTTTAGTGATTAAAAACGTAAAATTTCAGATGACCTGTCTGGACTGACAGAATAATGGAACGTTTGGTGGTAGAGCGTACGTTTTTTTTGTCTCCTGCTAGGCTTGTATACTGAGTGAATGCAGATGTTATCACAGTGTCCCAGGCAGACACAGTCCGTGCAATGTGACAAGCTGTCAGTGGAGCGGCATTGAGTTGATTTGGGTTAATATCAGAAAAACCTTTGTCAATTTTATATACGTACACATATACAAGCACATACACGTACTGTATATGTATAATTCTGAGCTCATTCCTGGATAGAAATGAGTGCATTCATTTTAGATCATCATTCATTGCAATGTTTGGAGTATTGAGAAAGTGGAACTTGTGTGGCGAAATTAGTTCAGACAGACGTCAGAAATCAGGTTTAATAGAAATACTACGAAGGCTTTCTTGTGGTGAAAAGGAGTTTTCAAAAGTGACATATTTTTACAAAAACATAACCTGATCTATTAAAAAGTGCTGTTTTCTCCTCCAAACTTAGAAATGGATATTAAGGTGTCAGAGACATAATTGTTCCCTGTAGAACCCCAAAGAGAAAACTGAACTGTCTTGGATCTGTAACACGGAACAACACGTGTATTGATTCGCTAACCAAATTCTTATGGCGGTTACCTCAAAGGCTTCAGTTCAGATGTCTTTCATTTTTTTATGCTGTAACAAAAGATTGCTGAGGTAGATACAGCATTTCCGGATCAGATTCTGAGTTACTTCATTTCATTAAATTGGACTTTGTACATTGTTAAAGGCATTTATATATATTAAAAAAAATAAGTAAGTGTAGTTTACATGAAAGCAAAGGCTAATGGGCATCACCTTTCAAAATTAATAATATAGTTATTTATTTATTAGGATTTATTTACTGCCTTCTTGAAAGAGTTCCCTTAGGGGGGCCTTTTACAAAGGCACGGTAGCGTTTTTAGCTCGCACTAAATGCTAGGAATATATGGGCGTCTCTAACATTTAACACACACTTATTTTTACCACATGCCAAAAACGCTAGTGCAGGGCCGCCGAGAGACTGGGCTGAGCCCCCGGGGCCAAGCCCCCTCCGCCCCCGCCGCCCACCAAGGTAGCTGCCATTACTCCCCCCTGAGGCCGCCGCCGGGCCCCTTGGGTTGAAATCACAGCGCCTCTCACCTCCGTGTGAAAGCGCTGCAGGCAGCAGCAGATTGCCTCCCTTCGGGCCTCCTTCCCTCCCTGTGTCCCGCCCTCGTCTGACGTAACTTCCTCGAGCAGCAGATTGCCTCCCCTCGGGCCTCCTTCCCTCCCTGTGTCCCGCCCTCGTCTGACGTAACTTCCTCGAGCAGCAGATTGCCTCCCCTCGGGCCTCCTTCCCTCCCTGTGTCCCGCTCTCGTCTGACGTAACTTCCTCGAGCAGCAGATTGCCTCCCCTCGGGCCTCCTTCCCTCCCTGTGTCCCGCCCTCGTCTGACGTAACTTCACAGAAACAGAACAAAGCCCTGCAGATCACAAGGCTTCGTACTGTTTCTGTGAGTCTGACGTCCTGCACGTTGTGTACGTGCAGGACGTTAGACAGACTCAGAAACCAAAATAAAGCAAGAAGACTTCAGCTGGCGGGGGTTAGGGTCCCCCGCCAGCAAAGGTAGCAGACGGCAACGGCAGGTTGGCAGTGGGAGGGGGGGGGGTTGAGAGGGTCGTTGGCAGGGGGGTCCAGGGCCAAATCTACGGGGGCCCTGGCCCCCGTGGCCCCATAGCAGCTACGCCCCTGGTACACACCTAAATTAGATGCGTATCCCGCTCATTCAATAACAATGTGTGTAAATCTTAAGAATGCTCCCGTTCTGCCCGTGACCCTCCCATTTCTGCAACCCCTTTTTCAACTTGCATGTAAAATTTAATTAAATCTAATTAGTGCCAATAGTTGCCAATTATTGGCCCTAATTAGCTTATTATTCAATTAAAAAAATGAGAAAACATAAAAAAAAATTAGAAAGCACTTTCTAATTTTTTTGATGTTTTCTAATTTTTTTATGGGATATTGGCTTTATACTATTTATGTGAAGTCTGTTTTTTTGGAACACCCAACTCTTGACATTTGGGCTTGGGAACGGCACTATCCTATAACAATGCACGCAATTTTTTGGAATGCCCCTGCTTTGCCCCTGCCATGCCCCCTTAACTTGTGAGCACTAATTTGGCCCATGGCCAAATTCCACACAACTTAATTGATGAACAGTCCAATCATTGCCAATAATTGGTACTTTACAACCAATTAGCAGTACTAATTGGCTTTAATTAGAATGTACGTGCATAACTTTCTAGGTGTATTCTACAATGCTGTGCATGTAAATTCTAATGTGCGCAGTTGAAAAGGGGGCATGGCCATGAGCATAGAATAGGTTGTGGGCATTTCAGAAAACTATGCGCACTATTATGGAATACATCCGATCTGCGCCTAACTTAGGTGCAGGTAATTGGGCCTGATTTTCGGTGACCTAAATGGGTGCGCCTCAATTTTAGTTGCAAGAATGGCGCATGAACATATTCTGTAAACCACGCCTAACTTTAGGCGTCGTTTATAGAATCATGCTAACCACGTGGTTTTTCGGTGTCAATTTTTAAGGTACCATTTATAGAATTTGGCCCAGTGTATATAAGGCTCTATTAATTAATTTTCCTTAGGTATTGCAGTTACTACATGATATCTGCCAAAATTAATGCACAGTAAGTGCAAAACTCTTTGTGTTAAAAGTTGGGGTGTTTCCGTCAACATTTCAGTATATTTATTTATTGGGCTTTATTAATCAACATTATGAACAGGTTCACCCAAGGCAGTGTACAACAGATGTAGCTTGACATAAACGACCTTTCATTATGTTAACAACATAACAATAATAAAATGACCAAATGTAAACTTGGAGAACTGCAAATTAGATCCTAGTAATAGCAATGACAGTATCAGAAATATATGTATGTATTTATTTATTTATTTTATTTTTGTGCATTTTTACCCCACATTTTCCCACAAGAGCAGGCACAATGTGGCTTACATTAATACAAGAGGAAACCTTACAATGCATGGAGGACACAGTTACAGAGTGAGACAGGCAGGGAATGGAATAGAGGACTACACGGGATGAGAGAAAGGGGCAAAGCAACCGGCAGATAATCATATACAGAGCCGTAGTGAGGGGAGCTGACACCCGGGGCGGGTCGCCGCTGCGCACCCCCTCCCGGGTCCAGCACGGCGCACCCTCCTCCCGCTGGAGCACACCCCCCCGGAGCGCATACCTCCACCCTCCCAGAGCGCATGCCTGCGGCGAGGGACGGGCGGGAGGGCCGATCCGCCCCGACTGCACGTTGCTGGGGTGTGTCGGCTCCGCGCTGGTTCACTGCTCTCTCTGTCCCGGAACAGGAAGTAACCTGTTCCAGGGCAGAGAGGGCAGTGCACCAGCGCGGACCGCCCCCCCTTCCTACGCCACTGATCATATATAGGCAGCAAGGGTGAGGGGTTAAACAGAGGAGTTGCCTGTGGAATACGCTTTGGCGAATAAGAATGTTTTTAAAGACTTTTTGAACAGTTGGTGGTCAGCCAATTCTTTCAGTTGTCTTGGCAGAACGTTCCAGAATTTTGGGCAGAGGAAGGAGGAAGCAAAAAGGGTCTTGTATCTAACATTCCTGCAGCTGGGATAATGGAGATTGAGGTAGGTCCTTGCAGTCGGGAGCGCGTTGCGAGAAGGTAGATCTATGAGTTGGAGCATATATTCTGGGGCTTCTCCATGAATAATCTTGTGCGATAGTGAGCCGATTTTAAATTGAATACGATCTTTAACAGGGAGCCAGTGTAATTTAAAACGCAGTGGCTGTGCGATTTGTACAAAATGAGCCTTACTGCCGTGTTTTGAGCAGTCTGAAGCTGCTTCAGAATGTAGTCCCGACAACCAGCATAAATCCCGCTACAGCAGTCGATATGGGATATACACGTTAGAACTGCAGAGTAGAACATCCATATAACAGAAACAGAATACGTCAGAAGAATACCAATGACGCACCATAACAGACAGCATGGAAGGACATTCATATAAAAGATATGATATGATGTCAGCACAATACAAATCAAACACTTCATTAGAACATTTAACACTGGCTCCCGCTCAAGGAACGAATTGAGTTCAAGATCTGCACGACTGTACACAAAATCATTCATGCAGATGCCCCACTCTATATGCTAAACCTAGTGGACTTACCGCCCAGGAATGCCAAAAGATTGGCCCGCAAATTCCTCAACCTGAACTTCCCCAGCAGTAAAGGAATGAAATACAAACAGGCTTATGCTACTACCTTTGCGTACAAAAGCACACAGTCTTGGAACGCACTACCCATGGCCCTGAAAACCATGAACAATCTAACCAGCTTTCGCAAAGCTTTGAAAACACATCTCTTCAACAAAGCCTACAAAAGTCACCCTCAATGAAACAAATCATTCCTTAAACTAACCAAGTACACCTAAAACACCTCTCACACGACCTTACCTAACACCTTTCCATCTGAATTCCTCTTTCACCTCAGCTTATGATTGACTGTTTTTTTAAATCATGTAATGATGTTTTCATTTCCATACTCTGTAAGCCACATTGAGCCTGCAAAGAGGTGGGAAAATGTGGGGTACAAATACAATAAATAAATAAATAAATAAACTAACAGATATGATGCTCACAATGTCAGTACAATACAATGAAACATCTTAATAGTGCAGTTTCCATTGATGAGGGTAGAGATAGTGATTTTCCTCAAGAGGACCTTAGAGGCTTCAAAGATGTGTAGAGACTAGGGGCTCTTTTACTAAGCTGCATAAGTACATAAGTACATAAGTAGTGCCATACTGGGAAAGACCAAAGGTCCATCTAGCCCAGCATCCTGTCACCGACAGTGGCCAATCCAGGTCAAGGGCACCTGGCACGCTCCCCAAACGTAAAAACATTCCAGACAAGTTATACCTAAAAATGCGGAATTTTTCCAAGTCCATTTAATAGCGGTCTATGGACTTGTCCTTTAGGAATCTATCTAAAGATGCCTATGCGTGTGAATTCCGAGTTACCGCCTGGTTACCGCGTGGCCCGAGCGGTAATTTCATTTTTACATGCGTCCACTACGTGCTTCGGCAAATATATTTTATTTTCCGGTGCATGGCGAAAACCTGGTGGTAATCGGCATTGTGCCTGCATAGACCATTACCACACCCATTTAACGCGCAAGACCATACCGCTAAGTAAATGGGTGGCGGTAAGGACTCGGACCCAAAACGGGCGCGTGCCAATTTTGATTTTGCCGCATGTTCATTTTCGGCAAAAGTTTTTTTAAAAAGGCCTTTTTTTTGCAGGTGCGCTGAAAAATGGATCCGCGTGCGTCCAAAACGCGCGCCTACACTAGCGCAGCCCATTTTTCAGCGCACCTTAGTAAAAGCATCCCTAACTTATTCTTTAGATACTCTGTCTCTGTCCCATTTTGTCTGAGGGCTTTGAAAATCAAAGAGCGTTTTAAATTTGGCCCAGTTCAGCTTTTGTAGGAAGGGTGTGATCTGATCATGCCACTTGGAACCCCCTGTCAGTCGTTTTGCAGCTTTCTGAATTCACTGGAGCTGCTGCAAACTGCTTTTGTAGTCTAACTGTGATGTTTTCACGGCATGGATCGCTGACATCGGATCAGACTCATTTACTCAATAGATAGAGACTGCTTTTGTAGTTGCTGCAGGTGAGTTTTGGAAGTAACTGATGAATTTTGCAGTTCCTCAAGATTTCTGACCTGTGATTTTAGGGGTAGATCGTACTTCCCAAATGGTATTTTGAAGCCACATAGCTGTCCACTAGGGTTAGGATTCTACAGAATCTCTGTTTTACTTGAGTTCGGCAGAGTTTGTAGTTTTTTGCTTATTTCCAAGTGGCTGTTAGACAGACGGTCAAGTTACTCAAAGCTATGGGTAGATCTGGTTCACTGTTTATGAGTAGTTGTACACAGTGGCGTACCAAGCGGGGGGCGGTGGGGGGAGCGGTCCGCCCCGGGTGCATGCCGCTGGGGGGGGGGGGTGCCGCGCACCTGTCAGCTCTTCGTTTTCATGCTCTCTTTGCCCCGGAACAGGTTACTTCCTGTTCCGGGGCAGAGGGAGCATGAAATCGAAGAGCCGGCAGGCGCGCGGCACCCCCCCCCCCCAGCGGCGTGCACCCGGGGGGGGTTCTTTCGCCAGGGGATCGGGGTTCTTTCACTGGGGGGGGCGTCGTGCTGTTCTGGGGGGGTGCTGCACCTGGGGGGCGGGGTGCATTGGCGATCCGCCCCGGGTGTCAGCCCCCCTAGGAACGCCACTGGTTGTACATCATCAACATAAATATAGAACTGTGTGTCCTTCAACTGAAGCAGCTCAGCTAGAGGCTTGAGGTACTGTAGATATTAAATAAAATAGTTGGCACTATGGATCCCTGTGGTACGCTGCAGTTCAGTGCCCAAGGTGATGATATGCGGTTACTGAACTGAACTGATTGTTGTCTGTCTGAGAGACAGGATTTGAACCATGTAAATACTGTGCCACTGATACATATTCCACTAGCCAAGCAAGCATGGCATTATGGTCCATAGTGTCAAAGGTTGCTGAGAAATCCAGCAGCACTAGTATTCAGGCGAATCCCCTGTTGCAGTTTTGTTGGAGATTGTCAAGCAAGGTTAAAATAACTGTCTGTTTCATACCCGATCTGAAGCTAAACTGACAGGGGTCTAGTCAGTTTCTTCCATTTAGCTAGTCATAGTTTTGCCGGGAAAGGGATGCTGGAAACTGGTCAGTAGTTTTCGAGCTTGTCCTAGTCAAGGGAGCTCTTTTTCAGTAGTCAAAGTAAAAAAAAAAAAAAACAGGTCTTGTCAGCCACATGAACTCGAAGAACCATCAGCATATTTTAATATGCATTTTACAGGATGTTTGTGTGATGACCATGATGTTGAGTTTAATTATAAAAAATAGTCAGGGTGGGAGGGGGCTACAGGTTAGGGGCCTGAAAGTTAATTGAAGGGGGGGGGGGGTGTAAGGCTAAAAGTTTGCCTAGGGTGCCTACCATCTTTGTACTGTCCCTGATTAGCCTGAATCACTTTGGTACTTTTCATGCCCCTCACCTGTTTTCCGTGGTCTCCAGCAGCATTCCGTGCCAGAAGAATCTGTTTTACTTCCTGTAACCACGCACTTCCCTGCAAGAGGGCACTGATTGATGTCATCACTTCCTGTCTAGTGGTTTATAAGGAAGTTCCTGACTCTCAACCAGTGCCTTTGCAACAGGTCGCCTACCTTTGCCTGGGGTGAGTTGCTTCGCTTCTTCCTGAGTTCCTATGTGCCTGTGTTCCTGTATTCCTGCTTCGCCTAGTTCCTGAGTTCTTGCCTGTTCCTGCCTTGTCCCATCCCTGTCTTCCCGCCTGTTACCTGCTTAGCCCTGTTTCAGGGTTCCTGCCTCATGCAACCCCCAAAGGTTCTTCTAAGAACCACTCCCTGCTTTGGTTTCTGTACATCTCTCCAGTCTCCCTGCCTTGGTTCCTGTATGTCTCTTCGGACTGCCCTTGTTCCTGCTCTCTTCCTTGGACTGACTTCTTAGCCTTTGACCTTGGCCTATCTCTTCTACTCCTCTGCCACCTGCCTCAACCTCCAGGATTGCTAGGACTTTCTCGACCTTCTCTCATACCATTGTTGGTATGTGGACCAGCTTGCCTACTGTGACCTTTGTTACTGTTCGCCTAACTCTCCTCTATACTTGGCTCTCTTGGTCCTAGCCTGAGCATGACTTGCCTGCTGCCAGGCAGGGCCTACCTAGCTTTCTGGCTAGTTAGGCAGTGCCAACTCGGCTGCGACCCAAGGATTCGCCCTCCCTGGCCCTTGACATGCCTCTTAAGTTTTTTAATTCAGTTGTTTGGTGCACTAAAATCCTATAGTAATAAGCCTCCCTTTCTACTACTGCTGTTGACACATTTCTAAAGCATTACTTGTAAAGTTAATTACTCTGCTGATGTGTTAAAGGCGTATTAACTTTCCCCTGCTTTAGCATTGTAATGAGCATACGATACTATCCCTGTTTTCTAGAGCACCTCATTTTAAGCATTTATGTATGTATATTGCATCAGGTCCACAGGAAAGGTGTTTCATAAATGTGCCATACATTTTGGAGAGAACTGCACATAACTGGGAGCACCTTCTCATCTGTAATATAGATTTGAAATTATGGATTGTTTTGCAAAACGAAGGCCAAATTTAATTCTAGTCTCAGGCAATTAGCTACAGAGAAAAGCATGACAATTAAAAAAATAAATAAAGATGGGTGATAGCATCCTATGTTTCAGCAGAATTATATATATGCTGGAAATTATCTAGAATAAGTCTAGCCGCTAATCACACACATGCCAAAGTTTTAAATTTCATCTGTCTGCTCAGATCTGTTGTGGGCCATTAAGTACCTTCCTTTTCTTTTTCGGACAAATTGAATGCTGCAACGGCAGGGAATTCTTTTGTTCTTTTAATTCAGTCAGCATGGAAATGATTTTCTCATTTCAGGCCCTTTTCTGTCCCCTCCTCATTGTGTCAGTAAAATAGAACTTTGCAGAGCCGCTCTAATCAGCTTATCGTGCTAATTCATTGCGCTGGGATGCTATCTACATTGGGCTACAGGTGGGCGCTACAAGGGGTCGGTCTCCAGGGACCGTGCAATTACCTCTTGTGACTTGATTACTCCAGTCTTAAGACCAAACTATATAACAGCTCAGCAACCAAAAAATAAATCCATCCCATAATCAGATGTATAATCACTTGGGTGTTAGCATGCAGTGCAGCTATGTATAACGAATCTTTTGCACTAGGTTCTGCATTTGAAAATAGCAGTGAAAAGATCAGCCTGATATAAACATTTTAAAAGATGTCTGTGTGTGAATTAAAAAAAACCCAAACAAACTATGAAATAGGAGAATGGTGCAGGAGAAAATCCTTATCCCACCATGGACAAATGTTTTTTCAACTTTGACTGCAGCACACTGGATCAAGAATGAAGAAAGGTCACACATTGCAGTATTAAAAATAACTAAGATGCGCATGAGGAGAATTAGATTAGAAAAGGAACTATGCAGATTATCATTATGTGATTTGAGAAAGGGGTAAACTCATCTTCATCAAAAGGGAAAGTAAATTAAGCTCCTTATTAGAGAGAGGGCAGGTCTGAGAGGTGCGGCAAGCAGGAGATACAAAGGGCTGAAAGTTAGTTGATGGAGTTTCAGGTTAATGATAGGGACAGGAAATGGAGATCAGGAGGAAATGGAGGAGCAGTAAAGGTCACTGACCTTATTAGATTAGGAATGAGTGGTAGATCTTCAAATGCTTTCACCTGCTATCCTTTGAATATTCTTATTCAAGTCATTTGGGAAAAACAGTGACAAGAAGGTACGCAAATTGGGTGTATTTTGGTAAATGTTTGAAAAAAAATTAAAATCTAAATCGATGAGGGGCGGACTGCAAAGCGGTTATGTTTCACAATTCCAAGAGGGAAACCTTTTGGCCAGTTCTGCTGTTGATCTTACATCTCAAAGCATGGTGGTATTTGTGGTCCTGGATTCTGCTCATTGTATTGAGTGCTGCAGGTCCCAGAATACATCAGAACATAGTAACATAGTAGATGACGGCAGAGAAAGACCTGTACGGTCCATCCAGTCTGCCCAACAAGATAAACTGATATGAAAGTAGCTCATATGAGTTTATCTGACCTTGATTTGTATCTGCCATTTTTAGGGCACAGACTGTAGAAGTCTGCCCAGCACTAGCCCCGCCTGGACTAGCCTGAAATCTCACTTCTGGAACTGGATGACTTAGCAGTTCTGGGACTGACTTTTGTGTGTGTGGGATGGTAATGGGGGTGGGGGAATTTTATACAAGGGTCCTTTTACAAGCTGCAATAAAAAGTGGCCTTATGTGGGTCCTTCCCATGCACTAAGCCCATTTTTACCCTAGCCATAAAAGTGAGTTTTTTTTCCCCATTTTTTTGATTAATGATTGTGTGCTAATGTTAACTACACAAAAATAGTTTGCTCTAAAAATTGAGAGAGAGAGAAATACTATTTCCAATTCCTGATATTTAAACAAATAAGCCTCAACTGCCCTGGGAAAGTCAAAGACTTTTACATGTAACAACCCACTAGGGCTAACTCTCATGGGCTTAATGGTGGACTGCAAAATCCACAGAGGAAAACAACTCCCAAACTGGGAGAAAAAGCCACTGCAGAAGAAAACCCAGCCACTCACAATCTAACGTGTTACCTCTACTCAATTTTCTATCTAGAAATCTTCTAAACTAGTTCCAGTGGATAGAGCTCAGCATGCCAAAAATTGCTCCATTTACCTGCATGTAACAAAATCCAAAGGCAACGTCAGTCCCAAGATGATTGTAGGGAAACGTAGGCTGCTGCTTGCTCAAATCCCGGACCCCAACAAAGGCCTCCTTGTTTTGCCAAGCTGCATCAGAAGGAGGAGCTTTCTTTGTACAATATAGAGCCGTATGTTCCATGGAATTTTAGCGGAGTTTGGGTGGCGATGCCGGTAACTGGGAAACAAAATGGGAGCTGGGCAGACTTCTACTGTCTATGCCCTGATCGTGACTGAATAGATAAGGATGGGCTGGAGAGTAAATTTTAAGGGGCTTTGACGTTAGCTTCAGAACTTAGTACAAGAGCAGTACTGGGCAGCCTTCTACGGTCTGTGCCCTGAGAAAGGCAAGGACAAATCAAACTCGGGTATACATATAAAGTATCACATACCATGTAAAATGAGTTTATTTTGTTGGGCAGACTGGATGGACCGTACAGGTCTTTATCTGCCATCATTTACTATATTACTCTTTGGGGTTCTACATGGAATGTTGCTACTAATTGGGATTCCAGAATCTTGTAACTCTTTAGGATTCCAGAATCTTCAGAACTTTTAGTACAAGAACAGTGCTGGACAGACTTCTACGGTCTGTGCCCTTAGAAAGGCAAGGACCAATCAAACTCGGGTATACATATAAAGTATCAAATACCATGTAAAATGAGTTTATCTTGTTGGGCAGACTGGATGGACCGTACAGGTCTTTATCTGCCGTCATTTACTATGTTACTATGTATCTTTTGGAACTGGTTTACAAGATTTATAGATAGAAACCTGAGTAGAGATAACGCTATATTTACATTTTTTTTTAATTAGATTGTGAATGGCTGTTTTTTTCTGCAGTGGCTTTTTCTCCTGGGGCATTTTTTAAGCCGCAGTAGAGGCGCACTAGCGTTTTTAACATGTGCCAACCGTATAGATGCCTCTAATATTCCTATCAGCGTCTACATGGTTAGTGCGTGCTAATTTTTAGCATGCACTAAAAAAACGCTAGTGCACCTTAGTAAACAGGTCCCCCAGTTTGGGAGTTGTTTTCCACTGCGGTTTTTACAGTCCACCATTTAGCCGATGAGAGTTAGCCCTAGTAGGTTGTTAAATGTAAAAGTCTTTGACTTTCCCAGGGCAGTTGAGGCTTATTTGTTTAAATATCAGGAATTGGAAAGCTCCGCCCACTGGCTTCAGCCCACAGAATGGGCCATATAGAGGCATATTTTCAAAGCACTTTGGGAGGCTAAGTTCCATAGGTTTCTATGGAACTTTGGGAGGCTAAGTGCTTTGAAAATGAGCCTCATAGGCTCCTGCTGTCTCCTGTCATAAAACCTCCTTGATTTAACCAGCAAGGAGCTGTTCCTGGGCAGTTAGAACCTAATATCAGGCAGATAATCTCAAACTCCGCTCAGGAAACCTTACCCCTATTGTTAGTACAAGTGATGTGTAGTGGACCTGTGTTTATAATGTGTTATAATGCCTTTGTATCGGTCCATGGTGCGACCGCACCTCGAATATTGTGTTCAATTCTGGTCGCCGCATCTCAAAAAAGATTTAGTGGAATTAGAAAAGGTACAAAGAAGGGAGACAGGAATGATAAAGGGGATGGGATGACTTCCCTATGTGGAAAGGCTGAAGCGTCTAAGGCTCTTCAGCTTGGAGAAGAGATGGCTGAGGGGAGATATGATAGAGATCTATAAAATGAGTGGAGTGAAATGAGTAGACTTGAATCGTTTGTTTACTCTTTCTAAAAATACTAGGACTAGAGGGCATGCGATGAAGCTACAAAGTAGTACATTTAATATGAACCAGAGAAAATTTTTCTTCACTCAATGTGTAATTAAACTCTGGAATTCATTGCCACAGAAAGTGGTAAAGTTGGTTAGCTTAGCGGGGTTTAGAAAGGGTCTAGATGGCTTCCTAAAAGAAGAATCCATAGGCCATTCATAAATTGACTTGGGGAAAATCCACTGCTGGGATAAGCAGCATAAAATGTATTGAGCTTTTTTGGGATCCTGCCAGGTATTTGTGGCCTGGATTGGCCACTGTTGGAAACAGGATGCTGGGCTCGATGGACCTTTGGCCTGTCCCAGTGTGGCAATACTTATGCACAAAGCTGGACGTGTTTAAAAAAGCCAATTTTTTTCAGATGAGGCGCTGTTTTACCATGGAAACAGCTTTGAGAATTACATTCTTAATATATCAAGCGGTAGATATTCAGCCTGATTCACAGGCGGAGAGGGGATATTCACTGGCACTTGACTGGGCAGTACCACTGATTATCTGACTGCCACAGCACTGTCCAGTTAGTGCCAGGGCAATTGATGGGTGGAGTCAGTGCCATTGTACTTAGTCTGGCAGATAGGACTGCACAAAAAACAGGTTAGGTATGTGGGTACTGACACTGAGGGGGCCCTTTTACTAAGCCACATAGGTGTCTACGCATGCCCAACGCATGTCAGTTACTGTCCGGCTACCGCGTGGCCCTTGTGGCAATTTCATTTTTGATGCGCGTCCATTATGCATGCCAGAAAATATTTTTTGTTTTCTGGCGCGTGGGCAGCAATCGGCATTTTCGCACGTAGACCATTACCTCCTGATTACCGCGTGAGACTTTACCGCTAGGTCAATGGCTGGCGGTAAGGTCTCAGACTCAAAATGGACACGCAGCAATTTTCATTTTGCCGCACGTCCATTTTCGGCAAAAATTTAAAAAGGCATTTTTTTACAGGTGCGCTGAAAAATGATTCTGCGCATGCCCAAAACACATGTCTACACTACCGCAGGCCATTTTCAGCGCGCTTTTGTTAAAGGACCCTTGAGTATCTGGTGGTAGCTTCATAACTTCTGGGTCTACTGAAGACCCAGATTTTCAATGCCAGTGCCCCGGCATGGCCTGACACTGAATATTCTGTTCTCGCTCAGCCCACCGCTGAATATTGCCCAGAAAATATTTAAATTACAATTGGGTGAATGTAATGGCATTAGGTTTTGTGTAGCAAAGCAACTTCGCCATAGCCGAAAATTTCAGCACAGATTTCCTAAGAAAGTAAGCCATAAATCATGGAGGGCTGCAAACTAGAGAGCTGCACGGGAATGGGGATTACGGGAATACGACGGAACTCACAGGAATCCCACAGGATGGAAGAAGTTGCCACAGGATTCCTGTGGGAATGTAAGAAGTTTCTGCCGTATTCCGATGAGAGTGTAATCAAAATCTTTGGTAACACCAGAATGAGGCTTGGAATGCACTGAGAGAAGCACTTGGAACCAGGGGCGTAGCCAGACTTCGGTGGGAGGGGGGTCCAGAGCCCGAGGTGAGGGGGCAGATTTTAGCCCCCCCCCCGGCACCGCTGACCCCCCCCCCATGATTACCGACTTTGCCCCCCCTGCCGCCGACCCCCCCCCGCCATTGCCGACTTTGCCCCCTCCTGCCACCGACCCTCTCGACCCTCCCCTCCCGCCGCCAACCCGCCGTCGCCTACCTTTGCTGGGGGGAGACCCCAACCCCCGCCAGCCGAGGTCCTCTTCTTCTCGCAAAAGGCTTCCTTCTGTTTCTGATCTGCAAGGCTTCGTTCTGTGAGTCTGACGTCTTGCACGTACAACATGCAGGACATCAGAAACAGAAGGAAGCCTTTTTGCGAGAAGAAGAGGACCTCGGCTGGCAGGGGTTGGGGTCTCCCGCCAGCAAAGGCAGGCGATGGCGGGTTGGCGGCGGGGGGGGGGGGGAGCGGGTCGTTGGCAGGGGGGTCCAGGGCCAAATCTACAGGGGCCCAGGCCCCCCCAGGCCCCACGTAACTACGCCACTGCCTGGAACACCAGAATGAGACCTGGAATGCACAGAGAGGAAGCCAGAACACCAGACTGAGGCTTGGCATGCTGATTGGTTGAATAGTGAATACAGCCCAAAAAAACATGGGAAGCTGTTGGGGCTGGGAGGAAATAGAAGGCTGTGAGCAAGTTAATAATAGCATTGACTCCTGTGGGTACGGGTGGGGATGGAGAAGATTAATTGCAGGGATGAATGGGGATGGAATGGATCTCAACGGGTACAGGTGGGGATGGGTTAGATTCCAGAAGTAGTCCAAGGTCTGTGCTTGAACTCTCAGCGGCCATTTTGAATTGGGGCTTGGAGAAAGACAGTCTGCAGATGCGCCGGGCAGGAAAGAGGGGGCTCTTTCCTGCCTCGAAGAGGTCACTAGACCCTCAGGACACCACACTAAGGTAAAGAAGGGGAGCTGAGGGGTAGTGAATGGAGTCATGTAGGTGGAGGGTAGGGTACTTCCATTGCTTTCCATTGAAAGCAATGGAAGTAAAACCCGGCTGGCTCAATTACTTCCATTGAAAGCAATGGAAGTAAAACCTGGCTGGCTCAATCCGTCCTCCTTTTTCTGGAGCCATATGGTAACCCTAGTGGAGGGAGGCTGGAAAATTGGGGATAGGATCTACATGGGGCAGAGAGAGGGAATCTGGCTTTCTTTAGGGGGATCAGAGTGACAGGAGGCGGGGTGGGGTGTGACAGGGGGCAGGGTAGGGTGTGACAGGTGTGACGTGTGTGGCAGGGGTGCAACAGGGGGCGAGGCATGTGCACTCTTTTTTTCAGGGCAAATATGGTAACCCTAACCTGAGTGTAACTAACCTTGAGCTACCACTAAATAAGGTGTGAGCAAAATCCAAATAAATAGCGTAGGGGCAGCTCTGGAGACAAAATCACATCACACAGTGTCTTTTGGAGAGAGTGTGGTTAGGATTATCAGTAATCTGTCAAACATTCAGCTGAACCATTATTCTGAATGTTTGTGTAACTCTAGTGGTCAGTTCAGCAGTGTGAGCTCTTGGTTGTAGTTTCCTGCTGGATTGTGTGCAGGCAGCACTGTGAGAGTAACACAATAACATAGTAGATGACGGCAGATAAAACTTGTACAATCCATCCATGTCTGGTCATTGTTATGCCATGCTTACAACAGACTCTGTTAAGTGAAGTAACAGAAAGAAGCAGTAAGCTGTAATTGACATTAAAAATACGTCACATTTACAACTTTTTGCTCCTTGTGACTCTGGGCAAGTCACTTAACCCTCCATTGCCCCATGTAAGCCGCATTGAGCCTGCCATGAGTGGAAAAGTGCAGGGTACAAATGTAACAAAAATAAAATAGATACTATTGGAGATTCTACATGGAATGTTGCTACTATTGGAGATTCTACATGGAATGTTGCTATTCCACTAGCAACATTCCATGTAGAAGGCTGCGCAGGCTTCTGTTTCTGTGAGTCTGACGTCCTGCACGTATGTGCAGGACGTCAGACTCACAGAAGCAGAAGCCTGCGCGGCCACATTGGTGATCTGCAAGGGCCAACTTCTACATGGAATGTTGCTAGTGGAATGTAGAATCTCAAATAGTAGCAACAGTGGAGGAGTGGCCTAGTGGTTAGGGTGGTGGACTTTGCTCCTGGGGAACTGAGGAACTGAGTTCGATTCCCACTTCAGGCACAGGCAGCTCCTTGTGACTCTGGGCACATTGAGCCGCATTGAGCCTGCCATGAGTGGGAAAGAGCGGGGTACAAATGTAACAAAAATAAAATAGATACTATTGGAGATTCTACATGGAATGTTGCTACTATTGGAGATTCTACATGGAATGTTGCTATTCCACTAGCAACATTCCATGTAGAAGGCTGCGCAGGCTTCTGTTTCTGTGAGTCTGACGTCCTGCACGTATGTGCAGGACGTCAGACTCACAGAAGCAGAACCCTGCGCGGCCACATTGGTGATCTGCAAGGGCCGACTTCTACATGGAATGTTGCTAGTGGAATAGCAACATTCCGTGTAGAATCTCAAATAGTAGCAACAGTGGAGGAGTGGCCTAGTGGTTAGGGTGGTGGACTTTGGTCCTGAAGAACTGAGTTCGATTCCCACTTCAGGCACAGGCAGCTCCTTGTGACTCTGGGCAAGTCACTTAACCCTCCATTGCCCCATGTAAGCCGCATTGAGCCTGCCATGAGTGGAAAAGCGCAGGGTACAAATGTAACAAAAATAAAATAGATACTATTGGAGATTCTACATGGAATGTTGCTACTATTGGAGATTCTACGTAGAATGCTGCTACTATTGGAGATTCTACATGGAATGTTGCTATTCCACTAGCAACATTCCATGTAGAATCTCATAATAGTAGCAACAGTGGAGGAGTGGCCTAGTGGTTAGGGTGGTGGACTTTGGTCCTGAAGAACTGAGTTCGATTCCCACTTCAGGCACAGGCAGCTCCTTGTGACTCTGGGCAAGTCACTTAACCCTCCATTGCCCCATGTAAGCCGCATTGAGCCTGCCATGAGTGGGAAAGGGCGGGGTACAAATGTAGCAAAAATAAATAAATAAAAATTGTTACAGCAGATAGAACTACAGTTGTTCTTTGGCTATCATTTTTATCACTGTGCATTTTTTTAACTTATAATTCGTCATGAAGAATATGTTTTTATTGGGGGATTTCTCCTGGATAAAACACCGTTGTAACTGCAAAATATTGAGAAACAGTGCGTGGAAATTTGTTTTAAGATGGAGTTTACTAATGTAAATTAGAACAGTGTGTTCCATCTGTCCAGTTAAGGGAGTGCATGCATCAGTCCAAAGGGCTCCACAGCATGGCCTTAACTATATTAAAGCTCCCAAAGAAAGAGAAAGGCTGCCATGACTGATTAGACGTGGTTTGTAACCGGCGATCCTGTTTTCACTCACTACAGTAGAACATTTCTACCAAACTAGCAACAGCAGAAGGTAATAAGAAACACGCCAAACCTAAAGCAAGGGGCAGGGAGGAGGAGGGGGAATGTAACCTACATAAGGAAGCAGAGACGATCAATTACCCAAGTGTGGCACTCATAGATACCTTATCTTAAAACAAGAACCTGATTGTTTCCAAATGAGTCTGAGAAACACAGTGATTTGGGCAGCGGGGCAACTAGTGTTTTAAGAAAAAACGATTTGAAGTTGAGCTCATGAAAAGAGCTACCAGAGATGTTACATAATACATAAGTATTGCCATACTGGGACAGACCAAAGGTCCATCAAGCCCAGCATCCTGTTTCCAGTGTCCAATCCAGGTCAGAAGTACCTGGCAAGATCCTAAAAAAGTACAATACATTTTATGCTGCTTATCCTAGAAATAAGCAGTGGATTTTCCCCAAGTCCATTTTAATAATGGTCTATGGACTTTTCCTTTAGGAAGTCGTACAAACCTTTTTTAAACCCCGCTAAGCTATCCGCCTTTACCACATTCTCTGGCAACAAATTGCAGAGTTTAATTACACGTTGAGTGAAGAAAATGTTTCTCTGATTCGTTTTAAATTTACTACTTTGTAGCAGGGGCGTATCTGAACTGCGGCGGTAGGGGGGGCCAGGGCCAGAGTGAGGGGGCACATTATAGCCCCCCCCCCCCGCCGCCGCCGCCGCCGCCGCTGCCATTGCCGATCCCCCTCCCCCCAGCTGCTACCATTTCCAACCCTCCCCCTCCGTTGCTTGCCTACCTTCGCTGGCGGGGGACCCCAACCCCCGCCAGCCGAGGTCCGCGTCCTCCTGCCGCTGCCGCTGCCGCTGCCGGCTGCCTTTGGTCCTTTCATTTGTCCATTGAAGCTGCCTGGCGCCGACGAAAGTTTCTTTTGACTCTGACGTCGCTGCACGTTGTACGTGCAGGACGTCAGACTCAGAAACATTTTCTGAGCCTGACGTCCTGCACGTACAACGTGCAGCGACGTCAGACTCAAAAGAAACTTTCGTCGGCGCCAGCTTCAATAGACAAATGAAAGGACCAAAGGCAGCCGGCAGCGGCAGGAAGACGCGGACCTCGGCTGGCGGGGGTTGGGGTCCCCCGCCAGCGAAGGTAGGCGAGCAACGGAGGGGGAGGGTTGGCAGCGGTAGGGGGGTCCAGGGCGAAATCTGCGGGGGCCCAGGCCCCTGAGGCCCCACGCAGATACGCCCCTGCTTTGTAGCTTCATCGCATGCCCCTAGTGAATTTGGAAAGAGTAAACAAGTGATTCACGTCTACCTGTTCCACTCCACTCATTATTTTATAGACCTCTATCATATCTCCCTTCATCCATCTTTTCTCCAAGCTAAAGATCCCTAGCCGATTCAGCCTTTCCTCATAGGGAAGTCGTCCCATCCCCTTTATCATTTTCGTTGTCCTTCTCTGTACCTTTTCTAATTCCACTACATCTTTTTTGAGATGCGGCGACCAGAATTGAACACAATATTCGAGGTGCAGTCACACTATGGAGTGATACAAAGGCATTATAGCGTCCTCATTTTTGTTTTCCATTCCTTTCCTAATAATACCTAACAAGAAACTTGCCAAATCCAGTAAATGTATTAAAAGTTAAAATTACTCCACACGGAGCTTGTGAAGAAACCTGTTATTGCAAAGTCCCACAACAAACAGTTCTTTAGCCAGTTATCAAGAAGCGTTTACAAGATCTTCAACTCACTGAGATGCTCATCTAGGGGTAGACATCCTCCAGTTCCCGTGATCATCAATCCTCTTGAGTTTTCAGCATGTTCCTAATAAATATGCATGAGATAGATTTGCATGCACAATTTCAGTTGTATGCATGCCCGTTAGGTTAGGAATATTGCCTACCACGGTGTCCACCGTGTTTCCTAAAGTAGTGCAACACAGGGTTCTTAGGAGCTCCCGTCGGTATATCACTGGATTTAGAATTCTTCAATGATTGCTTGAATACTTTGAGAATGCAAAGGATAATCATAGAGATGGGGAGAGGGGGGTGACGCTGTAACATAGTAGATGACTGCAGAAAAAGACCTGCACAGTCCATCCAGTCTGCCCAACAAGATAAACTCATATGTGCCACTTTTTGTGTATACCTTACCTTGATTTGTACCTGCCTCTTCAGGGCACAGACCGTATAAGTCTGCCCAGCACTATCCCGCCTCCCAACCACCAGCCCCGCCTCCCACCACTGGCTCTGGCACAGACCGTATAAGTCTGCCCAGAGAGCCAGAGCCTGTCTAGACAATACGTGTTGCACATAACTCTGCCATGTGCATACATCAGAAATTACTACTACTACTTATCATTTCTATAGCGATACTAGTTGTACACAGCGCTGTACACTGGACATAAAGAGACAGTCCCTGCTCGACAGAGCTTACAATCTTATTAAGACAGACAAACAGGGCAAATAAGAAATAAGGGAATTACTAAGGTGGGAATGATAAAACATGGTTACTGAAAAAGTAAGTAAGGGTTAGGAGTTAAAAGCAGCATCAAAAAGGTGGGCTTTTAGCTTAGATTTGAAGACGGCCAGAGATGGAGCTTGACCTACCGGCTCAGGAAGTCTATTCCAGGCATATGGTGCAGCAAGATAAAAGGAACAGAGTCTGGAGTTAGCAGTGGAGGAGAAGGGTGCAGATAAGACTACTACTACTACTACTACTATTTAGCATTTCTATAGCGCTACAAGGCATACGCAGCGCTGCACAAACATAGAAGAAAGACAGTCCCTGCTCAAAGAGCTTACAATCTAATAGACAAAAAGATAAGAGAGATTTACCCAGTGAACGGAGTTCCCGGGGAGGAGTGTAGGGAGAGATGAGAGTGGAGAGGTACTGAGGAGCTGCAGAGTGAATGCACTTGTAAGTCAATAAGAGGAGTTCGAACTGTATGCAGAAATGGATAGGGAGCCAATGAAGCGACTTGAGGAGAGGGCTAATATGAGAATAGCCACGCTGGCAGAATATAAGTCGTGCAGAGAAGAATTTTGAACAGATTGAAGAGGAGAGAGATGGCTAAGTGGGAGACCTGTGCGAAGCAAGTTGCAGTACTCTGAGAGGAGAGAAGAGTGTGGATAAGAAATGAAACCCGGTCATGAGAAGTGCTTCTGTTTACAGCTGAAAGCTATGAATTGTGTTCCATGAGGCAGTTTAAGCTATTTGCATGACTGTTATATTGAATTGACGTTTCTAGCGTACTCGCTGAGAAAAGAAAATAGCCCTTTCCAGCAAATAAAGGTAAGATGTGTAACGTTAGCACACTGCACAAGTACCTTTTATTTATATTTTTAATGCATGTGGATTTATGATAGCTCCTATCGCTTAGTTTTACTTAGTGGTTGAATACATAAACAAGTGTAGCTCACTACGGCTCTATAAAAAGGCCCATTAATAGCAAGATATACAGTTTAATTGACCTGTTTGCTTTTAGAGGTGTCTGCTTTTTTTTGTTAAATCTCCCTGCTAAAGACAGTGTTAAAATCTTTTATGCAAACCACTGTCAAGCATTGTACAATATCTTTTGGCAAAAGCTAAGTACAACACTATAGTTTTGAAACATTTAAATGTAAATATTCCCTTCCACTAGAATATTATGCCTGGCTGAAGACCTAAACTTGCAGACTGCAGACATTTGTCTGTGACAAAGCACTGACTGCTTTAACATCCATGTACAAGAGTGGAATTTAAGAGATTAACTTGCACTGGACCTGTTCCAGCTCTGTTGGTAATGAGGGGTGCAGGGGCACAGAGTTAATCTCTCTCAATTTGTGGCTCTCAGGGGTGCTGCAAAGTTTCAGAGATCTTGAATTGTGCAAGTCTCCTGCTGAGCTGAGCAACTTACTGCACTCAATAGGACAGTCTGAAAACTAGAGGAATTAAAAAAATGCAAAAGTTCTTTTTCTCTCCTAACTCAAGATTCAGAGTATAATTGTTTAGTTTATTTCAACTGTACATCTTACTGCATCATGTATTACTACTACATGTACACATTGGACAGGTACACCTGCTGCTAAAATGTTCACCTTCATGCATAAAATCTAGGTTTTTTGGACTGGAAAGCATAGCCAAATTTTCAAAAGTGTCCTGAAAGAGAGATCTAGAAAAAAGCAAAAACTGAATACAGAGCACCCAAATCTTTTGTAACAAAACATAAACAAATAAATAAATAACTGAATAAATAAACATAAATAATGTACACTTAACTACATCAGTGGCGTAGCTACGTGGGGCCTGAGGGGGCCGAGGCCCCCGCAGAATCACCCCAGGACCCCCTTCCCGGCGAACCCGCCCCCGCCGCCGCCTACCTTTACTTTTGCTGGCGGGGGATCCCACTCCCCGCCAGCCGACGTCTTCTCAGTCCTTCCTGCTCTTCAATTTGTTTCCTGACGTCCTGCACGTAATTGTACGTGCAGGACGTCAGACTCAAAGAACAGTTCTGTTCTCTGAGTCTGACGTGTACGTGCAGGACGTCAGCAAACAAATTGAAGAGCAGGAAGCGACTGAGAAGAAGACGTCGGCTGGCGGGGAGTGGGATCCCCCGCCAGCAAAAGTAAAGGTAGGCTGCAGCGGCGGCGGGTTCGCGGCGGGAGGGGGGGGCGGCAATGTCGGCGGTGGGGGGGGGGGGCGGCGCCGGGGGGAGGGCTAAAATGTGCCCCCTCCCCCTGGGCTCTGGACCCCTCCCCCACGGAAGGCTGGCTAAGCCCCTGAACTACATGAACAATGTTGTATATGTGAGTGGCGGAAGGGCTCCCCCCCCCGAATTGGCTGCATGGCAAGTGCTTTACTTGCCGTCTGGCCATTTCCTGTAGGAAAGTGAGACTTCCCTTTTATCAGCTGTGGTAAACAGAGGCCTCGGCGCGCGTGTAAAAACTCATGCGGACACCAGCGCCGGCCCCCTTTTGCCGCAGCTTGGTAAAAGGGGCCCTTAAATTCTACCTTCACACAACACACATGCAGTACAAATGATAAGTTAAAATATGTATCCCCTAAAGCTATACCTTTAGGACCTAATTCTTTCACGTCACCTAAAAAATTAGCACCAAGGGAAAACACGCTTAGGCATATTCTGAAAACTGTGCCTAAAGTTAGGTGCGGGTTACAGAGTACACTTAAGTCACTCCACGTGACTAGAATTTAGGTGTAGCCATTTATGCCAGTGAAAACCTGGTACAAACACCCATGCCTAACTTTAGGAGCAGAGTAACACTGCACATAAATTTTTGGAATGCCCATGACCCACCTATGCTCCTCTCATAGCCATACCCCCTTTTGGGTTCTGCACAGTAGAATTTACATGGACTACATTAAAGAATACGCTTAGCAAGTAGAGTTTATAGATTCTAATCATTGCCAGTTAGTGCTGATAATTGCTTGTTAGCATCCAATTATCAGCACTGATTGGCTTGTTATCAAATTAAGTTATGTGCGCAAATCAGAATACGCTCAGATTTGTGTGCATAACTCAAGGTGCCTTATAGAATCTGGGGGTTAGCACCAGTGACGTAGCTACGTGGGGCCAGGGGGCCTGGGCTCCCGTAAATTTGACCCTGGACCCCCTGCCGATGACCTTCTCGACCCCCCCTCTCGCCGCCAACCCTCCCCCGCCGTCGCCGTGAGCTACCTTTGCTGGCGGGGGACCCCAATCCTCGCCAGCCGAGGAGGTCCTCTTCTTCCCACAAAGGCTTCATTCTGTTTCTGACATCCTAGGGGGGGTTCACAATCTAAGTTTTTTTTGTACCTGGGGCAATGAAGGGTTAAGTGACTTGCCCAAGGTCGCAAGGAGCTGCAGTGGGAATTGAACCCAGGTTGCCAGGATCAAACCCACTGCACTAACCATTAGGCTACTTCTCCACTCCAAAATAAATAAAAATGTATTTTCTACCGCGAGATTCGGCGCACACCAAATTTGGAATTACCACGCTAGCTGGGCAGTAGTGCCGATTTGTCGCATGCTGTCCACGCGTAGGCCCTTCTGCAGTTTAGTGAAAGGGCCCCATAGATGTTTATGTTACCTCTATACAATCATGTTAAATTAGGTGCTTTTCTGAACTTTCCACATAAGACATCCACTTCTAACCCCCTCCCCCACCCCCCACACATGCATAACTTTATCTGACCTGGGAAGAAGCACTCTTTGGGGTGGGGTGGGGGCAGGCTTTGTATATGTGCACATATTTTATAAAATACACATTTATGCACATAAGGTAAAATGGGATATTTGTGGGGTCAAAGAGCAGGTGTAAATGCGCATGTGCATTTTCTGTGGGGTAATTTTCAAAGGGAAAATGTGCACCTAGCTTCCCTTTGAAAACTGGTTTATCGACATATCCACTGCTCAAATTAGATGACCTGCCATAAAATTATCCTCAAAACATAAAATACAGCAAATTAATTTAATAATAAAAAGTATAATTTTATATGTATACTGCATTACATCTAAACTTGTTTAATATGAAAGGGACACGATCAGGAAGAGTTAGTGTTTTTGGATTTTAAGAGTCTCGAGTGTTATTTGGATGAATATGTCCAGAGATTAAGCAAGACACACTAACTGGAGGAGTGGCCTAGTGGAGTGGAGGAGTGGCCTAGTGGTTAGAGCACCGGTCTTGCAATCCAGAGGTGGCTGGTTGAAATCCCACTGCTGCTCCTTGTGATCTTGGGCAAGTCACTTAACCCTCCATTGCCTCAGGTACAAACTTAGATTGTGAGCCTAGTGGGCCAGGAAGATGAGAGTTCAAATGCTACTGAGGCGCCTTTTGACCTTGGACCTTCCCTTACCTCAGGACTACACTGAGATGGCTCTTTTACTAAGCTACATTCATTTGAGTTAAACACACAGGAAATAGGTTCCATTGATAATTCTTGAGCTTACACTAGTTGATGTGCACTAACATATGTTAATAAATAGAGCCCTTGGGTCGTAAGCCCTCTGGGAACAGGGAAATACCTATTGAATCTTTTTGAAGCTTGCCTTGAAAAGGCAGGAACTAAATCCAAGTAAAATTAGATTGCCAAAAAAACCATCTTATATTTTGCGTTAATCATTGGTGTGAAGAGAGCAATGGCAGAGTCTATAGAACTACACAGTGTTAACATGTTTCAATTTTTTTTGTGCTCCCAAGATTCCAAAGGAGCTTCCAGCTTTGCTTTTCCTAACAGCTGCCAACACTGTCAGCGCTGATCTGTCAGAAAGGATTTCTCCTGGCAAAACTTTGAAGCTACTTTCTGACATCTTCAACAAACTAATTGTTGTCTTCTGCCTCTAAGAACCCTCTGAAGTCCCAATGAGTTAGTGTCTTCCCAAGAGATGAGAAAAGGAACTTGCAAAATCAATTTATCAGGCCATTACGCATTGTCATCTGCCAAAACAAAAACCTACTGAAGACAGGAGAAAAACTGGAAGGAATGGGTCTCTGAGAAAAGGTTACAGAACATCCATCTTCTCTCCTCTTCTGATTGTTTCCATTCTTTCCCATTTTCATACCCACTTCCCTGCTCTAAAAGAGATTTTATGACAAGCATTGTAATCTCTTTAGATCGCAGGGGAACTCTTGTTTAGGATCCCATCTTTGCGGTTTGTGAGTGACAGCGGGAAGGGGTCCAATTGCCACTGAGGACACTAGGCAATAAATCATCCACCCCTGGCTTAAAATAGCTGGATTAAGTTCCCACTTCCTGGGCTGCTACCAGAGCCTAGATATAACAAAACCACAATTGTCAGTCCAGAGCAGACTCTCTCTCTCTCTCTTCCCTCCACTGGGACATTCAGTTCACTGAAGATTAAAGAAATAAAAATTAAATCATAGGAAGAACACACAAGCGAATCAGGTCCGAAAGGGACATGATGAAATTTTGGAAGCAAAGTCTGTTTTACTACATGTGTGAGAGAAATGTCATCTTGGTTTCTATTAAGCAAGTTCTGAAGATTTGCATCCTGAATTATATCTGTGTTTTCATTTAACAAAATTTTAATATGAGAAATCTGGTTTTCCAGCTCTACTCTTATAATAAACCACTTTTCTGTTAGAAATGTAATTTGGAAATTCTTGTCTGACTCAAATGTGTGGCTCTAGATTTGTCAGCCAAATTTGTTCATCTTTCTATCAGTTAAACTCAACCTTTTTTTTTATTTATATTGACGGCATCATACAAAATGCAAACAGGAAATTTCTACTACTCAAAATATTCAGAAACCTCCAGAGTAAACAATGCGTCAAGATCATTTCTACAGGAAGAAGCAGTTCATTGATAATATAAAAGACAGTTTATAGATTATACGTAATCAGTGAAAGTTATACATTTACTAATGAATCATGTGGAAAATAAGGGATTATGACAGGATGGGTCTTCCAGAGTTGCATTGGAAGATCAGCAAAGGATGTGACTATCACAGAATTATTCAGCATTACACTTTTATTGCGGTGCCATTGAAGGTGGCTTTCTCAGGAAAATTAGTCATAGAAAGCTAACCAGATGTTAATTACTGCTAGTGAAGACACTCTGGTCTGACTGTCTCTGAACTTAGAACTGTCTGTGTCCAGAGGAAGAGCTTGAATGGCTGTAGAACTTAAACAATGACTTTGCTGTGTGCCCTTGCTAATTGTTTTCTGTGATGATAGAGGTAAGTACAAATCTGTATTTGCATTTCTTTGTAACTACGCTGCTCTGTTTATCATCAACACTACTAGTTACTTTTATATTGCAGGGTAACTATGTATTTATATAGTTGTATCTATGTGTGTGTGTGTGCGTACATATATAAAATATATATATGTAATTCCCAATTAAGGCTATTTAATGCCAATAATTGGTTGCTAGTAGCCAGTTATTGGCACTGATTGACTCATTACCCAATTAAGTTGTGCACACAAATCAGCAGTGCACACTGATTTGCCAGCGCGATTTTAGTCCCCATATATAGAATCTCTGGATAAATCTATAAGGGCTCCCAATGTGGGCTTACTGCTTGCTAAACAGGAAGTACTGCCGGGCTACCGCAGCAGCCCGGTGGTACTTCCCACCCCTAGCGTGCCGTCATTTCCAGCGCTACAAAGATTTATTTATTTTTGTAGCTCTGAAGTGTACCTGGCGGTAATTGGACAGTGCCGCGCACTGCCCAGTTACCGCCGGGTTAACACGGGAGCCCTTACCGCCACCCTGGCTGCGCAGCAAGTGCTTTACTTGCCGCATGGCCATTTCCTTTTACCAGCTGCTGTAAAAGGGGGCCTAGGCGTGCGTGTAAAACATGTGCCAAGGCCAGCACCGGCCCCCTTTTGCTGCAGCTTGGTAAAAGAGGCCCGCAATGCCTTTTCAGTACTGGATAGCGCCCCTGTATAGGACCAGGTCGCACCAAAGATGTATATTCCCAACGACTTGTAGATACATCAGTATTTTAAACACCGAGTTAAATATTGATCTGTTGATATCTATATCTACACCTTTTCATTTGTATCATGGATTTTATTGAAAGTGTGAAAAAATCTATATAGGTAACTACTTTTTTCTTGGACTTGGGAATTAAAATTCATTAAAAAAATATGTTTTGTTCTCTATGAAGGGTGGCTCCTACTGTTGGCTATTAACAATTTGATTTGAAGTGATGCGTAATATTGTGATTCTGTTTTTAACAGACCGTGCCCGTCTGAAATGATTTTGTTAACTGGCACAGTACTGGAGAGGGTGGCCCCCATTTCTCTTGGTGTTGTGAAGGAGAAAATGTCTTTATGGTTTTTTTTTTTAACATAATCAAATTGATACAGCACATAAAGCATAGGAGATGATAGTATAGCAGGTCTTATGACAGTCCCTTCCCAGTTCATCATCCTAACTAAAAAATAATCCTATACAACCTGGAATCCACAGCAGCTACAAGAAGAAAATAAATCCAGCCCACTGCTCAGACTTGTAACCTAACAGCTATCATAAATAATCAGAACCTATTTGAAGGTGGAAGATGGGACATTAGAAGCTATTTACACTACTAGACTAATGCCATCGATCAGTTACAGCAGCCCGTAGATAAGACTCATATGATGTCATGGTTATTTATGATGGGCTTTGATAGTAAAGCTGCTATGGAATTTTCTCCTGGACAGCTTCATTCATTTTTGGTTGTGATGCATTTCTTAGAGAAGCAATCAATAGCAAAATGGCGAGAGTGAAAGTTACTATTTATTAAAAGCTGAAAAAAATGGATCTAAGAACAGAATGTCTATGCATTATAGTTTACAAAGCATTAATTTTAGGGAATATACAAAAGAGTGGCTAGCAGTATGCACTGTGCCTTAGGATTTTCTCTTTTTAATGCTCCCCTTTTAATTATTATGATTCTAGGTTGCTATCGCAATATTTTGGTCCGTTTTGAAAATATATCAGCAACATTCTGGTGTTGCACCGGTGCCCAGAAGGAAAGGTTCTTATTGGCAAAGAAAAATATTGTTATAAAAATAGCAGTCCTTGGATAGTATTTGGCAAGTGCACAAATGAAAGCCCAGATCAGTCATCACGTCCCATTGTAAGCTGGAAATAGAAGTGCTCTCGGGAGACTTTTGCATTACCTTCTTAATGAACACAGAAGGAGGTGATCTTCTCGCATCTTCTTTAGATGGCCTAGTGGTTAGGGTGGTGGACTTTGGTCCTGGGGAACTGAGGAACTGGGTTCAATTCCCACATCAGGCACAGGCAGCTCCTTGTGACTCTGGGCAAGTCACTTAACCCTCCATTGCCCCATGTAAGCTGCATTGAGCCTGCCATGAGTGGGAAAGCGCAGGGTACAAATGTAACAAATATAAAATAGATACTATTGGAGATTCTATATAGAATGTTGCTACTATTGGAGATTCTACATGGAATGTTGCTACTGTCGGAGATTCTACATGGAATGTTCCTATTCCACTAGCAACATTCCAGGTAGAAGCCTGCGTGGCCCTAGCAACATTCCATGTAGAATCTCAAATAGTAGCAACAGTGGAGGAGTGGCCTAGTGGTTAGGGTGGTGGACTTTGGTCCTGAGGAACTGAGTTTGATTCCCACTTCAGGCACAGGCAGCTCCTTGTGACTCTGGGCAAGTCACTTAACCCTCCATTGCCCCATGTAAGCCGCATTGAGCCTGCCATGAGTGGGGAAAGTGCGGGGTACAAATGTAACAAAAAATAAATAAAGGAATGGATCCTGTTTCTTTATAGGGCACTCACAACTTCCATAGCTTTTTGTGTAGTCTGCTGCTTTTAACTCCTAACCCTTACCCACTTGTTAAGTACCCTTATTTTATCATTCCCACCTTTGTTTATTTATTTATTTATTTGTTTGTTTGTTTGTTGCATTTGTACCCCACATTCTCCCACCTATTTGCAAGCTCAATGTGGCTTACAATTTTTCCGTCATGACTTATGCCATTTCAGAGTACAGATACAATTGGTAATATATATTGAACATGGATGATATAATGAACAGTCAGGTAAAAAAGGGAAAATATACAATTGGTATCACATATCGAACATGAATTACATACAATTGGTAAAACATACTGAATGTGGATTACATAATAAAATTAGACAATACGATACAGGGAGAAAATAATCTCTATCTCTTCCCTTATCTCTTATTTGTCCTGTTTGTCTTTCCTAATTAGATTGTAAGCTCTGTCGAGCAGGGACTGTCTCTTCATGTCCAGTGTACAGCGCTGCATAGGTCTAGTAGTGCTATAGAAATTATAAGCAGTAATAGTAGTAGTCTTTGGGATTCCGGAATCTTGTTACTATTTGGGATTCTGCACAGATTCTTGATACTCTTTGGGATTCCGGAATCTTACTACTCTTTTGGATTCTGCATGGAGTCTTGCTACGCTTTGGGATTCCGGAATCTTGCTTCTCTTTGTCCTTATCCCTTATTTGTCCTGTTTGCCTGTCCTAATTAGATTGTAAGCTCTGTCGAACAGGGACTGTCTCTTCTTGTTCAAGTGTATAGTGCTGCGTACATCTAGTAGCGCTATAGAAATGAAAAGTAGTAGTAGTAGTAGTCCTTGGGATTCCGGAATCTGGGACTCCAGAATCTTGCTACTCTTTGGGATTCTGCACAGAATCTTGCTACACTTTGGGATTCTGGAATCTTGCTACTCTTTGGTATTCCGGAATCTTGCTACTCTTTGTCCTTATCCTTTATTTGTCCTATTTGTCTTGATTAGATTGTAAGCTCTGTCGAGCAGGGCTTTCCCTTCATGTTCAAGTAAACAGCGCTGCGTATGTCTTGTAGCGCTATAGAAATGATAAGTAGTAGTAGTAATAGTAGTAAACTGTATATTTCTTTAAATGGCAGACCATACCATTTTGTTCTTCATTGATAGAGTGAGCTCTCCTTTACGGCTAGGTCATCTTGCAAGAATATCTGCAAGCATTACTATGTGTGATACCATTAGACAAACAAGTGCAAATGTGAAAGAGAGAAAGATGAAACTCCTGAAGTGGGATTTTACCATATGCAAACTGCAAATTTATTGCAGCATTTTTATAGGGTTTTTACATTTTTTTTGCAGATTGTGCACTAATACTCTCATTAGCATGTATTAGCTGCAGAAAGTTAAGAACATAAGCATTGCCATACTGGGACAGACTGAAGGTCCATCAAGCCCAGTATCCTGTTTCTAACAGTGGCAAATCCAGGTCACAAGTACCTGGCAAGATCCCAGAACAGCAAAGCAGGTTTTATGCTGCTTATCCTAGAATATGCAGTGGAGTTTCCCAAGTCCATCTTAATAATGGCTTATGGACTTTTCTTTTATGAAATTATCCACACCTTTTTAAAACCCTCCTAAGCTAACTGCTTTTACCACATTCTATGGCAATGAATTCCAGAGTTTAATTACTCGTCGAGTAAAGAAATATTTTCTCCAATGCATTTTAAATATACTACTTAGTAGCTTCTTTTTTGTGTCCCCTAGTCCTAGTATTTTTGGAAAGCGTAAACAAGCGAGTCACATGTACCCGTTCCGCTCCACTCAGTATTTTATAAGCCTCTATCATATCTCCAAGCTGAAGAGCCCCAGCCGCTTTAGCCTTTCCTCATGGGAGCACTTACCGCTGAAATGCAGCCCATGGGAAGCAGGCCAACTAAGTCCCACGATCAACGCTGAGCCCGCATATTCAATGCCGGGCTGTTTCTGGTGACAGACATTGAATATCCATTTTTCCTCCTTTTTTTTAAAATTTGTACCCCACGCTTTCCCACTCATGCCAGGCTCAATGCGGCTTAGGTACCTATTTGTACCTGGGGCAATGGAGGGTTAAGTGACTTGCCCAGAGTCACAAGGAGCTGCCTGTGCCTGCAGTGGGAATCGAACCCATTTCCCCAGGATCAAAGTTCACCACTCTAACCACTAGGCCAAGTTAATAATCAGCATTGACTGGTTAAGTTTATAACGGCCAAAGATATAGGACTGCTATTTAGGTGGTCCTATTTGGCCGTTAAACTTAGCTGGCGATGCATTGAATATTCACTTCTAGCTGGTTAGCAATATAGCCAGTCATCTGCTATGCGCTAAGTGCTAATATTCAGTGCAGATAACTGGCTATCTCACGCTGAATACTAGCGTTTAGCCGGATACGTGCTATTTAACTAAATAAGTCGTTGCTGACCGGTTAAATAGTGCTGAATATCGACTGGTTAGTGCCTCCTAGTTAGGTGGTGCTATGTGCTCCCATATGAACTCTGCATTAGCCAATTAGCACACAGTAATCATTTATTTATTTATTTGTTACATTTGTACCCCGCGCTTTCCCACTCATAGCAGGTTCAATGCGGCTTACATAGTAACATAGTAACATAGTAGATGACGGCAGAAAAAGACCTGCATGGTCCATCCAGTCTGCCCAAGACAAACTCATATGTGTATACCTTACCTTGAATTGAATTTGTACCTGTCCTTTTCAGGGCACAGACCATATAAGTCTGCCCAGCAGTATTTCCCGCCTCCCAACCACCAGTCCCGCCTCCCATCAGCGGCTCTGGTACAGACCGTATAAGTCTGCCCTCCCCTATCCTCGCCTCCCAACCACCACCCCCTCTTCCCCCCAACTGCTCCGCCACCCAATTTCAGCTAAGCTTCTGAGGATCCATTCCTTCTGCACAGGATTCCTCTATGCATATCCCACGCATGTTTGAACTCCGTTACCGTTTTCATCTCCACCACCTCCCGCGGGAGGGCATTCCAAGCGTCCACCACCCTCTCCGTGAAAAAATACTTCCTGACATCTTTCCTGAGTCTGCCCCCCTTCAATCTCATTTCATGTCCTCTCGTTCTACTGCTTTCCCATCTCCGGAAAAGATTCGTTTGCGGATTAATACCTTTCAAATATTTGAACGTCTGAATCATATCACCCCTGTTCCTCCTTTCCTCCAGGGTGTACATGTTCAGGTCAGCAAGCCTCTCTTCATACGTCTTGGAACGTAAATCCCATACCATCCTCGTAGCTTTTCTTTGCACCGCTTCCATTTTTTTAACATCCTTCGCAAGATACGGCCTCCAAAACTGAACACAATACTCCAGGTGGGGCCTCACCAACGTCTTAGTAGTAGGATTGCAAAGTATAGTACAGAGAGACCAAGCTAAGCTTGGCTTCTAGACCTCCTTTAATTACACCTTAACAAAAATGTTGTGCTGCTAGGCACCAAGGTCTTAATGCTCTAAGGCCTCCTTTTACTCCCATATGCCGCCATGACTTCTCCTTTTACTAAGGTGCGCTGAAAAATGGCCTATGCTGGTGAAGACGCATGTATTGGACGCACGCAGGAACATTTTTCAGCGCACCTGCAAAAAAGGCCTTTTTGGGGAGGGTGCCAAAAATGGAGTCCTTACTGCCACCTCAGTGGGTGGCGGTAAGTGCTTCCCCCCCTCCCCCACATGGGCACATGGCAAGGGCCCCTGGTTGAATTAAGATGACCATGGGACTCCAATCTTGAAAGGAATAGTATTTGAAATATATTGGGATGCAAATCTTGATCATTCAAATGGTCCGTTGAAGACAATTTGGAGATGCAGTGACAAAGCTGTAAATATTTAAAGTATTGGTCAGAGGGCAATGCAAGTCAATGCTGAAGAGTTGGCTGCATTTTTGCTTTGATACAGCTCCCATATTTGTTAAAAAGCATGCTGCATCTAATCTAAATTGGTCAAAGTTTATTCTCATTCTGTGGTTATCCTTGCCTTACCTAGTGATGTCTATTGGCCCTTCACTCTGATATATATATATTTTTTGTTACATTTGTACCCTGCGCTTTCCCACTCATGGCAGGCTCAATACGGCTTACATGGGGCAATGGAGGGTTAAGTGACTTGCCCAGAGTCACAAGGAGCTGCCTGTGCCTGAAGTGGGAATTGAACTCAGTTCCTCAGGACTAAAGTCTACCACCCTAACCACTAGGCCACTCCTCCACTGTTGCTACTATTTGAGATTCTACATGGAATGTTGCTATTCCACTAGAAGTCGTCCCTTGCAGATCACCAATGTGGCCGCGCAGGCTTCTGCTTCTGTGAGTCTGACGTCCTGCACGTACGTGCAGGACGTCAGACTCACAGAAACAGAAGCCTGCGCAGCCTTCTACATGGAATGTTGCTAGTGGAAAAGCAACAGTCCATGTAGAATCTCCAATAGTAGCAACATTCCATGTAGAATCTCCAATAGTATCTATTTTATTTTTGTTACATTTGTACCCTGCGCTTTCCCACTCATGGCAGGCTCAATGCGGCTTACATGGGGCAATGGAGGGTTAAGTGACTTGCCCAGAGTCACAAGGAGCTGCCTGTGCCTGAAGTGGGAATTGAACTCAGTTCCTCAGTTCCCCAGGACCAAAGTCTACCACCCTAACCACTAGGCCACTCCTCCACTCCTATTTTGACAAACCCTTTAAGGAATAAATAAAATAATTTAATGGAAAATCTTTTTTAAAACATCAGATTAATCATCTATCTCAGAGCAGAATGAGTGCAAGGTTATCTTTACTGTTTGGCACTAAAAGCCATCATATTGCTTCAGTAATGCAAACTCCATCAACAATGTTCTGTAGCTCAGCTCGATACTTCTGTGTATAGATTTCATCATAGATTCTGTGATAGGTACACACTAAAGCTATAAGTATCTGCTTTCGGAATCAGTGTGATATTCTGTAAATCATGACCTTTAGATTCAATTGTCTCTTTTAATATAGGGGACAATGCCCAACACTGAAGCGGCCATCATTTTAGCATGCAGTAGTTAAATGTGCGTTACTTAAGCAACTGTGACATATAAGCGTGTGTTATTTAAGCATGTAATATTTAAATGCCACTTCTTGATTTCTGTTTCAATTCAGCGTCAGTGTCTCATTAACCGCATACTACAGTTAAGCGTGTGATATTTAAACATCTGTTGTTGATTCCTGTTGCGAAAAGAAGAGAACCATTTCATATTACAGAATGGAAGTATACAGGTCGTCGAAAGGAAGGGATAAAATTAATCTGAATGGCTATTTTTGTTTTTCAAGAAAAACAAGACAAAATGAAATTGGAAATGTGATCAACAACATTGAAATGATAATTTAATGACTTCTATTATGTACAGTGCAACTCATTACGCTCCCGACCGCTACATAACTGACCTCACATCCCACCTAAACTACATGCTCCAACAAGGCCTCTTCCCTAAGGAAAATGGTAACATCCTACTCACCCCAATACCAAAAGGTACCAAGAAAAAAACAAACGAAATCACCAACTACCGCCCAGTAGCATTTATCCCATTGGTAGTCAAACTGATGGAAAGCATGGTAACCAAGCAACTCACCGACTATATAAACAGATTCTCTATACTAATGACTCTCAATCAGGATTTTGCCCCTCCATAGCACCGAAACAGTACTAATTACTCTCCTAGCCAAATTCAAACAAGAAATAGCTACAGGGAAAAGCATACTTCTCATCCAATTCGACATGTCTAGCGCATTCGACATGGTGAACCATAATATATACTACTAAGACTCCTCGATTACTTCGGGATTGGTGGAAAAATACTTAGTTGGATCAAGTGAAATCAAATACAAACATATCATCACCGTGGAAAGCAGACTGCGGAGTTCCGCAAGGATCACCACTATCTCCGCTCCTCTTCAACCTAATGATGACCCCACTAGCCACATCCTCAGGTACAAAATAAGTACCTGAATATATGTAAACCGCTTTGAATGTAGTTGCAAAAACCCCAGAAAGGCGGTATATCAAGTCCCATTTCCCTTTCCCCCTTATCTAACCTAGGCCTCAATCCCTTCATCTACGCAGACGATGTCACTATATACATCCCCTATAAACACGATCCGACTGAAATCACTAACGAAATCAATTTAACTTTGAACATCATGAACTCATGGGCAAATGCATTTCAACTAAAACTAAATACTGAAAAAACACACTGTCTCATCCTATCATCCCAACACAATGCAAACAAACCCACAAATATAAACACCCCAGATTACACCCTCCCTATCTCAGACAGCTTGAAAATACTCTGCGTCACAATCAACCGTAACTTTACACTAGAGAGCCAAGTGAAATCTACAACAAAGAAAATGTTCCAATGAATGTGGAAACTTAAACGCGTGAAGTCATTCTTCCCGAGAGAAATATTTCATAACCCGATACAATCAATGGTACTAAGCCAAGTAGACTACTGCAATGGAATATATGCAGGATGCAAAGAACAAATCATAAAGAAACTACAGACTGCTCAGTACATGGAAGCCAGGCTCGTATTTGGAAAAATGCGTTTCGAAAGCACCAAACCCCTCCGAGAAAAACTGCATTGGCTCCCAATCATGCACCATGGTTCATAAAATTATCTACAGCGAGGCCCCGGCATTCATGACAGACCTCATAGACTTACCAATCAGAAATACAATCAGATCAACAAGAGCATACTTAAACTTCCATTACCCGAGCTGCAAAGGACTTAAATATAAATCAACTCATGCAGCCAGCTTCTCCTACATAAGTACACAACTGTGGAACACACTACCAAAAGCCGTAAAAACAACCTATGACCACCTAGACTTCCGGAGATCACTAAAAACCAATCTATTCAAAAAGGCATACCTACGGACCCAACTTAAGCGCCAGGATCCTGCTACACAATGAAACCAAAGCTCGTAATGGACATAACATAACTCTTCCTCTCTATGTTTCCAAATGTGTCTGTAACATTTGAACCTATCCTACAATTCCCAAACGTGTCTATAACACATGAACCTTTTCTACTACACATCACACTGTACTGTATTTGTTCTTAACCGGACTGAGCGAACACCTTTACGGTACTATGTAAGCCACACTGAGCCTGCAAATAGGTGGGAAAATGTGGGATACAAATGTAACAAATAAATAAATAAAATTCCAATTTTAAAAGAAATGCTTAACTGTAGAACACGATTACTGCTCAACTCATCCCGATTTTAAAGAACTGAGATGCCATCACATGCTTAACCATAGTACGCAGTTACTGGGACACAGATGGTGAATCAAAACAAAAATCAACAAGTGGCACTTAAATAACACATGCTTAATGAGCATGATTTAAATGATGCAGTTGCTTAAGTGATGCCACTTAAATGTCACAGTTGCTTAAGTGCCGCATGCATAGATGCCAGATGCTCAAATGACAGATACTGAAATGATTGAAAGTGATAGAGAATAGTTGAGTTGTGCTGTTCCATTTGACTGCATTTGGTACATGTTACTACAAGACTTTGTAATATTTTAGGGAGATACGGCTTTCTATGAAATTTGAATTGCACTTGTGATCTCACAGGAATTTTTTTAACTCATTGTTGAAATATCTTACTCTACATGTGTATGTGTGCAATGTATACCTGTTCTTGAGCAGATATAAGTAAGTGCACCTTTTATTCAAGGTGTGTTCTTTTCCACATACGTGCATATCCTATAAAGATACAGAGGGGCTCATTTTCCAAAGAGAAAAACATTTAAAAAGTGACATAAAGCAGCATTTGGACGTCGTTTCGCTTGCCAAAATGTTCAAATCGCTATTTTTTTGAAACCTATTTTGCAGATGTTTATCTATGCAGTTCATCTGCAGTGGATCCAAATCACAAGGGGGTATGTCGGGGGCAGAATTAAGGCATTCCTAACACTTGGATGTTTTTCTGCCGTAATGGAACAAAACCAAAATGTTGAGGATTAAAACTAAGACCTTTTGAGCTAGACCTATTTTAATAACGACTAACAAAACAACTAAGCCACAAAAAAGTACCCTAAATGACCAGATGACCAGTGGAAGAATAAAGGAATGACCCCCTTACTCCCCCAGAGGTCACTGATCCCCTCCCACCCCCAAGATGTGAAAGAAAGTACAAACCAGCCTCTATGGCAGCCTCAGATGCTATGGCCAGGCCTATTAGAGCAGCAAGCAGGTCCCTGGAATAGCCTAGTGGTAGGTGCAGTGCACTGTGGAGAAGGGGACTCAGGCCCATAATCCACTCTGTTACACTTGTGGTGGAAAGTGTCAGCCCCCACAAAACCCACCAAAAACTTACTGTACCCACATGTAGGTGATACTTGCAGACATAAGAGCTAATGTTCTGGTGTATAGTTGGGTACAGTAGGTTTTTGGTGGGTTTTGGAGGGCTCACCATACAATATAAGGGAGCAACAGTGAAATGTGTACCTGGGAGCTTTTAGGTGAAGTTCACTGCAGTGTCTCCTAGGGTGCCCTACTGCTCTGCTGGGTTGTCTGTTTGGCCAGTCTACAAGAATGCTGGCGCCTCCTACATCCCAATGGCTTGATTTTGTGCGTTTTTCCCTTGGAATTTTTTTTTCAAAAATGGACGAAAAAGATAAACGCACAGCTCATAAAAACATTCAGCAAGTGGCCATTAAAAACCCCCCCAGACGTTTTGCTGTTTTGAAAATTGTTATATTTGCCACTAGGTTTCTAGACGTTTTGAGCAAAATGTCTGCAGTCCGCCAACTTAGACGTCATATCGAAAATTCCCCTCCACGTTACCTACTTGTCTTTATAAAATAGCCTCTATGCAGGTGCCTCTGTAGGCACCAACCTATGACACCCTGTTATAAAATTACTCTCCACTTGAACAAACATGTGGACAAAGGGGAGCCGGTCGATATTGTATATCTAGATTTTCAGAAGGCGTTTGACAAAGTGCCTCATGAAAGACTCCAAAGGAAACTGGAGAGTCATGGGATCGGAGGCAGTGTATTATTATGGATTAAGAGCTGGTTAAAAGATAGGAAGCAGAGAGTAGGGTTGAATGATCATTATTCTCAATGGAGAAGGGTAGTTAATGGGGTCCCTCAGGGGTCTGTGCTGGGACCGCTGCTTTTTAACATATTTATAAATGACCTTGAGATGGGAGTAACTAGTGAGGTAATTAAATTCGCAGATGACACAAAGTTATCCAGGGTCGTCTCGTTGCGGGAGGAGTGTGAAAGATTACAAGAGGACCTTGTGAGACTGGGGAATTGGGCGTTCAAATGGCAGATGAAGTTCAACGTTGACAAGTGCAAAGTGATGCACGTGGGAAGGAGGAACCCGAATTACGTCTATGTCATGCAAGGTTCCGCTTTAGGAGTTACGGACCGAGAAAGGGATCTGGGAGTCATCGTGGATAGGACGTTGAAATCTTCCGCTCAATGTGCTGCGGCGGCTAAGAGGGCGAACAGAATGTTGAGTATTATTAGAAAAGGGATGGAAAACAAGCATGAGGATGTTATAATGCTGTTATATCGCTCCATGGTGCGACCGCACCTGGAGTATTGTGTTCAGTTCTGGTCGCCTCATCTCAAAAAAGATATTAAGGAATTGGAGAAGGTGCAGAGAAGGGCGACGAAAATGATAAAAGGGATGGGACGACTACCTTATGAGGAGAGGTTAAGAAGGCTAGGACTCTTTAGCCTGGAGAAAAGGCAGCTGAGGGGTGATATGATAGAGGTGTACAAAATAATGAGTGGGGTAGAGCGGACAGATGTGAAGCGTTTGTTTACGCTTTCTAACAATAATAGAACCAGGGGACACAAGATGAAATTAGAATGTGGTAGGTTTAAAACAAATTGGAGAAAGTTTTTCTTTACACTGCGCGTGATTAGACTCTGGAACTCATTGCCGGAGAAGGTAGTGACGGCAGCTGGCCTTGCTGAGTTTAAAGGGGGTCTGGACAGATCCTGAAGGAAAAGTCCATTGATCGTTATTAAATTTTGGGGGTTTGCCAGGTTCTTGGGGCCTGGATTGGCCGCTGTCGGAGACGGAGTGCTGGGCTTGATGGACCTTTGGTCTTTTCCCAGCGTGGCAGTGCTTATGTACTTATGTACTGCTAAAGATATCAACTCTTTTGAAGATTGGGTTGATAATACTTATTTATGCTAATTTAATGACACTCCGTATCTGGGGCTCTTTGCGGTTACAAGAAACACACTATGCAAAGAATGTATCATTATCAAATGCATAATAAATATTTAAAAAAATACAATTTTAAAAACAAATTCCATATGTGAAATGATATTTGTGTCGAACTCCCCCATTCAGTTTGCACAGATGGTAGTTTTGGACAAAGCCCTTTGAAGGTCTACATCTAGAGCGAAGTTTGTCTGCCACCGTGTGTTTGTGTAAATAACTGTGGCAGTTTCAGAGCCACGTAAAACCCTGTGCCCAGCTCACTTGCTGGCTGGTGTTTGTTCAGTGCTTTGGAGACCAAAACAAAAGTCTCCTTGGTGATTACACTATTAGGAACAGGCAATTTATTTCAGTATACAGTCACACAAAGCATCCTGATGAACAGAAGTTAAATACACTTTTAAATGATTACAGCTAAAAATGCCTTTTGAATATTTATTGGATACAAAGCTATTTGTCTGTTTTATCTGAATACAGAGGCCAACCTCATTAAAGTACATAGAGAGGGAAGTTTTTATGGCAGACCACGTAACTTGTGTGACAGGTATGCATATCGATTGCACCAGTTTTAAAAAGCAACATATCCATATACATACTGTTCCTTTTACAATACCACCCCAGAAAGTACTCTTGACAGTTTCACCTGATCTGAAGAACATACAAATTCCCTGACTTATTTTATATATATAAGGGTGAATTCTATAAATCACGCCTAAAAAATTGGCACTTTAAAAACCCACTTAAACGCTATTCTATAAGCCATGCCTAAAGTTAGGCACAGTTTATAGAACAGTGCTTAAGCGCAGGGGTCATGTGTAAATTTATGCACGTCCATTTTCTCCGACAAAAACAGGGTACAAATACCCCGCCTAAATTTACGTGCAGAAGCCCCTTATTCTATAATTGTGCGCTTCACTGGTATCCATGCCCACACTCAGTCCCAAAACACCCAAGACCCTCCCATGTCCATGCCTCCTTTTCTGGGACATGTGTAAAATTCAGGTGCTGGTCAGATGCCTAAATTTATGCACGTACATGTAAATTGATTTCAATTAGCGCAGATAATTGGCTTGTTATTCAATTAAATTGCACACACAACTTTTCAGGACTTTTCTAGAATTAGGGGGTTAGGGTGCTATTCTCTAAAGTCACTCCGAGCTGAGCAGCTCCTTGTGACTGTGGGCAAGTCACTTAACCCTCCATTGCCCCTGGTACAAAATAAGTACCTGAATATATGTAAACCGCTTTGAATGTAGTTGCAAAAACCTCATAAAGGCGGTATATCAAGTCCTATTTCCCGTTCCCTTTATAGAATAGCGTGTAGTGCTCATTCCCACGCCTAAATTTGGACACCAAGACTTGGGTCTGCTGAAACCAGGTGTAATTCCAGGTGCCCAATTTGGGTGTGCATCCCTAATATTGTATAACACCGTGACCAAATTTTTGGAATGCCCATGCCCCTCCCATGTCCACGCCCCCTTTTGGGTTGCCCAATATTATAGAATAGCACGCAGCCGGATATGCACATAAATCCTAATTGGCGCCAATTAACATCACTAATCGATTGTTAGTAGCAGTATTAGTAATCTTCATATTTGCTTTTATGTTGATAGTTTTCACATTTTGGTAAGTTATTTTACAGTTAAGAACGGGGATATCACCATAACAGGGAAGATAGAGTATCCTGATAGTGAGGTTGCAAAAGAGATTGTAGTAGATCGGGTATCCTTAAATAACAATAAAAATCAGACAAAAGATTGCCAATTAATACTGTCAAGTACTAAGCATGATGTACTTAGGAACAACAAACATAGTTTGAAATGTCTATATGCGAATGCCAGGAGCCTAAGAAATAAGATGGGGGAGTTAGAATATATTGCACTAAATGAAAAATTAGATATAATAGGCATCTCTGAGACCTGGTGGAAGGAGGATAACCAGTGGGACACTGTCATACCGGGGTACAAATTATATCGTAGTGATAGGGTGAATCGGATTGGTGGAGGGGTAGCATTGTATATTAACGAGAGCCTTGAATCAAATAGATTGAAAATTCTGCAGGAAACAAAACACTCCTTGGAATCACTGTGGATTGAAATTCCATGTGCAAAGGGGAAAAGGATAGTGATAGGAGTGTACTACCGTCCGCCTGGCCAGGACGAACAGACGGATGCGGAAATGTTAAAGGAAATCAGGGACGCAAACAAACTGGGCAACACAATAATAATGGGGGATTTCAATTACCCGCATATAGACTGGGTTAATGTAACATCTGTACACGCAAGGGACATAAGATTTCTTGATGAAATCAAGGACAGCTTCATGGAACAGCTAGTTCAGGAGCCGACAAGTCCTTAGTGGTGCTCATGATCTAGTGCAGGGGGTAACGGTACGAGGGCCGCTTGATAACAGTGATCATAATATGATCGGTTTTGATATTGGCATTGAAGGAAGTGAAACTAGGAAATCAAGTACGCTAGCGTTTAACTATAGAAAAGGTGATTACGACAAAATGAGAAAAATGGTGAAAAAAAGATTGAAAGGAGCAGCTCGCAGAGTAAAAAACTTGCGTCAGGCGTGGATGCTGTTTAAAAACACCATCCTGGAGGTTCAGGACAAATATATTCCACGTATTAGAAAAAAGGGAAAAAAGACTAAACGTCAGCCGGCGTGGCTAAACAGTAAGATAAAGGAAGTCATTAGAGCCAAAAAACAATCCTTCAGAAAGTGGAGAAGAGAACCAACTGAAAGTAACAGGATAGATCATAAGGAATGCCAAGCCAAATGCAAAGCGGAGATAAGGAGGGCAAAAAAGGACTTTGAGAAGAAATTAGCGTTGGAAGCAAAAATACATAGTAAAATTTTTTTTAGATACATTAAAAGCAGGAAACCGGCCAAAGAGTCGGTTGGGCCGCTGGACGAAAATGGTGTTAAAGGGGCGATCAGGGAGGACAAAGCCGTAGCGGAGAAATTAAATGAATTCTTTGCTTCGGTCTTCACCGAGGAGGATTTGGGGGGGACACCGGTGCCGGAAAGAATATTTGAAGCGGGGGAGTCGGAGAAACTAAACGAATTCTCTGTAACCTTGGAGGATGTAATGGGTCAGTTCAGCAAGCTGAAGAGTAGTAAATCACCGGGACCTGATGGTATTCATCCCAGAGTATTAATAGAACTAAAAAATGAACTTGCGGAGCTACTGTTAGAAATATGCAATCTGTCCCTAAAATCGAGTGTAGTACCGGAAGACTGGAGGGTAGCCAATGTTACTCCGATTTTTAAGAAGGGTTCCAGAGGAGATCCGGGAAATTATAGACCGGTGAGTCTGACGTCGGTGCCGGGCAAGATGGTGGAGGCTATTATTAAGAATAAAATTGCAGAGCATATACAAAAACATGGACTGATGAGACAAAGTCAGCACGGATTTAGTGAAGGGAAGTCTTGCCTCACCAATCTAATGTATTTTTTTGAGGGGGTAAGCAAACATGTGGACAATGGGGAGCCGGTTGATATTGTATATCTGGATTTTCAGAAGGCGTTTGACAAAGTGCCGCACGAAAGACTCCTGAAGAAATTGCAGAGTCATGGAATCGGAGGTAGGGTATTATTATGGATTAAGAACTGGTTGAAAGATAGGAAGCAGAGAGTAGGATTGCGTGGCCAGTATTCTCAGTGGAGGAGGGTAGTTAGTGGGGTCCCGCAGGGGTCTGTGCTGGGTCCGTTGCTTTTTAATGTATTTATAAATGACCTAGAGATGGGAATAACTAGTGAGGTAATTAAATTCGCCGATGACACAAAATTATTCAGGGTCGTCAAGTCGCAGGAGGAATGTGAACGATTACAGGAGGACCTTGCGAGACTGGGAGATTGGGCGTGCAAGTGGCAGATGAAGTTCAATGTTGACAAGTGCAAAGTGATGCATGTGGGTAAGAGGAACCCGAATTATAGCTACGTCTTGCAAGGTTCCGCGTTAGGAGTTACGGATCAAGAAAGGGATCTGGGTGTCGTCGTCGATGATACGCTGAAACCTTCTGCTCAGTGTGCTGCTGCGGCTAGGAAAGCGAATAGAATGTTGGGTGTTATTAGGAAGGGTATGGAGTCCAGGTGTGCGGATGTTATAATGCCGTTGTATCGCTTCATGGTGCGACCGCACCTGGAGTATTGTGTTCAGTACTGGTCTCCGTATCTCAAAAAAGATATAGTAGAATTGGAAAAGGTACAGCGAAGGGCGACGAAAATGATAGTGGGGATGGGACGACTTTCCTATGAAGAGAGGCTGAGAAGGCTAGGGCTTTTTAGCTTGGAGAAGAGACGGCTGAGGGGAGATATGATAGAAGTGTATAAAATAATGAGTGGAATGGATCGGGTGGATGTGAAGCGACTGTTCACGCTATCCAAAAATACTAGGACTAGAGGGCATGAGTTGAAGCTACAGTGTGGTAAATTTAAAACGAATCGGAGAAAATTTTTCTTCACCCGTGTAATTAGACTCTGGAATTCGTTGCCGGAGAACGTGGTACGGGCGGTTAGCTTGACGGAGTTTAAAAAGGGGTTAGATAGATTCCTAAAGGACAAGTCCATAGACCGCTATTAAATGGACTTGGAAAAATTCCGCATTTTTAGGTATAACTTGTCTGGAATGTTTTTACGTTTGGGGAGCGTGCCAGGTGCCCTTGACCTGGATTGGCCACTGTCGGTGACAGGATGCTGGGCTAGATGGACCTTTGGTCTTTCCCAGTATGGCACTACTTATGTACTTATGTACTTATCAGTATGGCACTACTTATGTACTTATGTACTTATGAGATTCTGTACATGGCGCCTAAGCAATCGGCACGGAAATCAGTGCTGGCTAAGCGTATTCTATAAGCGGCACCTAGATTTATGCACAGTATATACAATATGCTTAGTTGATATCCCAGCGCCTAAACTACATGCCTCCATTTACACCAATGAAAACATGGTGTAAATCCTGGTGCATAGATTTATTTATTTATTTATTTGCTGCATTTGTACCCCACATTTTCCCACCTATTTGCAGGCTCAATGTGGCTTACATTATATTGCAAAAGGTATAATCATAAATAGAGTAAGGATTTGGTCTAATTTAACATATTACTGTGTAAGAAATTAGGTAGACAGATCAGTAGAATGATTTACATAACACAAAATAAAACAGGTAAGATATAATGACCAATAGTGATAATATGATTAACATAATCAAATTAGAAGGGATCAGTATTAGTTGGTTTAGATATAGAATGGAATCAAGTCATTAAGGAGGATTCTCATTGTAAGTCTCTTCAAACAGGTGCGTCTTCAATAACTTCCGGAAAGGTGTCAAGTCACGCTCTGTTTTTATAGCATTCGGTAGTTTATTCCATGATTTTGTGCAGGGGTATGTGAAGGTAGATGCATGTAATGATTTGTATTTGAGTCCTCTGCAATTGGGGTAGTGGAGGTTTAGGAAGGTATGTGATGAACTTTTGATATTTCGTGCTGGTAAGTCAATTAGGTCTGACATGTATGATGGAGCTTCTCCATGGATGATTTTATGGGTTAAGGTGCAAATTTTGAATGCAATTCAATCTTTTGGTGGAAGCCAGTGTAATTTTTCTCTGAGGGGTTTGGCACTCTCATATTTCGCCTTTCCGAATACGAGTCTAGCTGCGATGTTTTGGGCGGTCTGGAGTTTCTTAATGGTTTTTTCTTTACCTCCTGCGAAAATGGAGTTACAGTAATCCAGATGGCTCAGTACAAGTGATTGCACTAGCTTGCGGAATATTTCCCTTGGGAAAAAAGGTTTCACTCTTTTCAGCTTCCACGTTGCAAAAAACATTTTCTTTGTCACATTCTTTGCATGGCAATCAAGGGTGAGATTTCGATGAATAGTAACACCCAGGAGTTTTACGTTATTCGCAGTAGGGAGAGTGTGACATGGTGTATTTAGATTTAGGCGCACGGGCTATATTCTGCAACTACGCACATACATTTTGGAATGCCCGTGAAACACCCATTTCTCCACCCATAACCGTACCTCTTTTTGGCTGCGTGCATTAGAAGTTAGACGCACTGCGTTACAGAATACGCTTAGCGAGTTGTGCGTATAAATTCTATTTATTGCCAATTAGTGCTCATTATTGCTTGTTAAGTGCTGTTATGAACGCTGATTGGCTTGTTAAGCCAATTAAGTTACGAATGTTGTTACAGAATATGCTTAGATTTCGGCGTAGATCTCTAGGTGCACTATGGGGTAGTGCAAGTCTTTTTTTCTATTACGTTAATTAGTTCAAGGCTCCTGTATTTCAGGGGTTAAGGAGCTTGGACACTTTGCATAGGTGAGGTGTCTAAGCTCTGGAAAGGGTGGGGAACAACAGACGATGCCACAGTGACCCCTGCTGTTGGTCTGAGAGCAAGGCTGAAGTGTTTTTTTTCTTTGAGAAATTTTCCCATCTAGCTCTCGATCAGCGCGAGAATCTGAGAGACTCTCTGGGTGTTAGTCTTCCTGGGGGAGGACAAAGGGGCAGGGGGAGGTATATATATTTTTAAAATACCAACCTTTTCCTCCCACTGTTCACTCCGTCCTGAATGCCCCGACTTTCACACGTAGGTGGAATTGGAACAATATAACAACCATTCTAAGACTTCTAAACTGAAACATTTTATTTGTCCCATAAAAATCAGTTGAAAGACTAGAACAGTAGTGAATATACAAACCCATGTGATTATTTCAGTTTATGTCAACAGAGAAGGTGAAAAGTGCAGCTCAGCCTGCTTGTTAGGATTGGAAGGAGGGGCTGAGAAAATATTAGCAACAACAAAGAGATAGTTGGTAAGATTTAGTAGCTTTCTTCAGTAGGGGTGTTGGGAAGCCGGAGCTAGAGATCACTAGGGGTCAAACAAAGTGCAAAAGATTGCTTGTATTCAGGGAGAAGTTTCTAGTTCAAGTATATATAACATTTAGATGATCCAAAAGTTCAATTTATGATAGAATATTGGGGTTTTCACTTGAATTTTTTTATTTTTTGTTACATTTGTACCCCGCGCTTTCCCACTCATGGCAGGCTCAATGCGGTAGGCAATGGAGGGTTAAGTGACTTGCCCAGAGTCACAAGGAGCTGCCTGTGCCAGGAATCGAACTCAGTTCCCCAGGGCCAAAGTCCACCACCCTAACCACCAGGCCACTCCTGGGACTATGCACTATGCACACTAATATTTGGATAGGTATGCATGGCATTACACATGTTGTTTTTGGTAGAATCTTCAATTTTTCTTCTTTGCTATGTTTACAGTAGTGTATATAGTTTTGTGACTGACGTACATAAGTATACAAGTATTGCCATACTGGGACAGAATGAAGGTCCATCAAGCCCAGCATCCTGTTTTCCAACAATGGCCAATCCAGGTCACAAGTACCTGGCAAGATCCCGAAACAGTACAATACATTTTATGCTGCTTATCCTAGAAATAAGCAGTGGATTTTCCCCAAGTCCATCTTAATAATGGTCTACGGACTTTTCCTTTAAGAAGCCATCCAAACCTTTTTTGCACCCCACTAAGCTAACTGCTTTTACTACATTCTCTGGCAACGAATTTCAGTGTTTAATTACACATTAAGTGAAGAAATATTTTCTCTGATTCATTTTAAATTTACTACTTTGTAGCTTCATCGCGTGCCCCCTAGTTCTAGTATTTTTGGAAAGAGTAGACAAGCGATTCATGTCTACCCGTTCCACTCAACTCATTATTTTATAGACCTCTATCAAATCTCCCCTCAGCCGTCTTTTCTCCAAGCTGAAGAGCCCTAGCCGCTTTAGCTTTTCCTCATAGGGAAGTCGTCCCATCCCCTTTATCATTTTCGTCACCCTTCTCTGTACCTTTTCTAATTCCACTACATCTTTTTTGAGATGCGGTGACCAGAATTGAACACAATATTCGAGGTGCGGTCGCACCATGGACCGATACAAAGGCATTATAACGTCCTCGTTTTTGTTTTCCATTCCTTTCCTAATAATACCTAACATTCTAGTTTCTTGCTATCTCTGAATGCAACATTGCAGATTAGGATGGATAAATATTATTGTGTGCATAATTTGATGAAATTTATCTTTGTTTAGTTTCATTATATGTATACACCAGTGATGTTTAATTGAGCAGAATGAGGCCATAGACAGAAAACAATAGATATGACAGCATTTATCTACCCTACCAAGCATTTATCTTGAACACTGATATTCAGCCGGCGACAGGCAACACTTTTGCTGTCCACTGCTGGCGTTAAACCCATATTCGATACCAGCATTGAATATATGGGTTTATTTAAACCGTTAAACATTAACCGGTTTTGCCGATATTCAGTGGTAACCGGTTAAAGTTTTAGCGGTTAAAAATAGGACATCTCTTTGTATGGTCCTATTTGACTGCTAAACTTATCCGGTTGGGTGCTGAATATCGGTGTCTAATTGGGGGCTCCTTTTACTAAGCAGCAGTAAGCCCAACGCAGGCTTGCCGCTCGCTATAACGGAAGTACCGCCAGGCTACTGCAGCAGCCCGGCGGTATTTTTTTTAGCGCCAGCTGCACCTGGCGGTAATCGGGCAGTGCCGCTCACTGCCCAGTTACTGCCAGGTTAGCACAGGAGCCCTTATGGCTGGAGGTGAGGGTCCCCCTCCCCCAAAATGGCTGCGCGGCAAGTGCTTTACTTGCCGCTCGGCTGTTTCCTGCAGGAAAGCGAGACCTTCCCTTTTACCAGCTGCGGTAAAAGGGGGCCTCGGCGCACATGTAAAACACGCGCCAATACCAGCGCCTGCCCCTTTTTGCCGTAGCTTGGTAAAAGGGGCCCTGGATAAATTGCGTGGTATAGCCGATTATGTGCTAGGTGCTAACCAGTTTATCCACTTCTACCCTAGCTGAGATAACATTCAATCATCTCTCTGACCTCATGTGCAACTTTCTTTAAATTAGTCACCTTACTTTCTAACTCCTCTTACTCTCTTACCTATCTATATGTTCCATCTTTACTTCTACCCTGCACTGTCTATTAAAATGTTCTATTACATATTGTGTTGACATTGTAAATAGTGTACAGGGTGTTACAGTGAAACTTCTTGTGGAGCTTTACCCGGTCGGAGATTAAAGCTGGTATCGATGAGTTACAGCATCCACCCAGGTGGAGAAGCTGAATGCTCTAGTGGCATTTTTGTATTTTTCAGTATGTTGTCTGGTTCAACTAGACATTAACCCTATTGATTATTGTCGTTTGAACACTTTTCTCTGTTTTTCGGCTACAGTGGTTTTTTCTCCTATTGGGAGTTGTTTTCCACTGTATTCAGAGGATTTATTGGCTCCCTGACACAGATCGCATCACCTTTAAACTTTGCTCTCTAGTTCACCAAATCCTCTATGGTGAAGTACCTGGCTATATGATACATCTCATCTCCCTACCGCTTCGGAATACGTTCCGGCTCTCCCGTTCATATCTTACCCTTAACTATCCGAACTGCAATGGAGTCAAGCACAAGACTGCGTACGCTACCTCCTTCTCTTTCATTGGCACTCAGTTTTGGAACTCTTTACCGAGGTCCATCAAAACCACTACAGATCATCTAACTTTCCGGAAATCGCTGAAGATCATGTTATTCAGAAGTGCCTACCCTGTGGACTCAAGTGACTCCACTGCTGGAAGCACACTGATCTAGAGACATTTGGACATATCCCCCTTCCCTCTTCCCTCAAACTTTGCCCGCTCCTTCCATCCATTCCTATTCTTTCCCATTATCTCTTGTAGGTTTGCTGTATTAGCTTCATTTTACTGCATTGGCGCCTGCCTCTGTGGTGCATTGTAAGCCACATTGAGCCTGACACTGTTGGGAAACTGTGGGGTACAAATGAGATAATAAATAAATAAAAATAAATAAATAAAAATTGAAACCGGTGATAAGAGCCTTTTAAAGGGGAAGACCATCTATGTAGGAGCCCCTGGCTATTAAGGCTTCCTTTCTTTAATATATTATTTCTAGATAATTTCTAGGGTTACTGTTCTGATTTAGGGCAAATTATAATAAATAAATACATATGTAGCGGAGATAGTCGGTTACCTGCTGCTGAATATCAGCTGTGACTGGTTAATTAGCTTTGAATATGGGGTGGGAGGTGATATTTGGAATGAAAATAGAAGACTGTATACAATGACCTTTGCTGCTGCTCTCACTATTGACCTTGGAAGTGCCTTGCCTTAAGATGTGAAGAATGTATGCCAAGAATTGTCTTTGTGACATAAGAGTTCATGCTTAGGCTATCAGGGTTATTAAAATTGCCTGGGCTATCATTGGGTGTCTTTTACTTAGGCGCGCTGGTGTTTTTAGCGCGCATTAAAAATAGGTGCACACTAAATGCTAAAGACGCCAATGTATTCCTGTGGGCATCTTTAGCGATTAGCATGTGCCTATTTTTAATGCACGCTAAAAACGCCAGCGTGCCTATATAAAAGTCCCTCTTAGTCATGGCGTTCTACTAACTAGTAACCTCTCTACACAGGGAATTCACACTAAATCATACACGATAAGCTATTCAAAATAGTTTGAAATTTTTTAAAAATATTTTTGTGTATCAATCACTTGTTTCTAAAAAATTTCAATAAAGGAATTTAAAATATCTACTTTAACAAATGTGACCTCAAAACTCCCGATAGGGATAAATACAAAAAGTATTAGTAAATCCACTATCATAAATGGAAGTAAGATAATATCATTGGTCCATATATATAAGGAAAAAAGAATCAGCTGCAAAAACTCCTTCACCAGGAGAAAATGAGGTAATTAAAGAAAAAAGAAGAAACAAGTGAATGGTCACACAAAAACAAAATTGCAAAAAATGGCAAATCCTAAATATCCATTTCAAAACAAAAATCAAGCAGGAACCCCACAAGTCAGCAAACTGCACTTCAAAAATAGAGTCAGAAACAAAAAACCACAGAGAGCATGGCCAGCCCCTCCAAAATAAAACTGAAGCTGTCCTTGAAGCCTTTACTGGAACTGACGCTCAGCTGGTATATGGTCATCCATAAGACCTACAATTCAACTCCAAGTATTTAAGGCAGTGCATTGTAGAATCCTCTTGACCATTAATGGTAAAGAGGATTCTACAGTGCGCTGCCGTAAGTACTTGGAGTTGGATTGGAGTTGAAAGTGAATTTAATGGTCAAGAGGACCTGGACGGGAGATTGGGAAACTAAGGAACCCGGAAAACAGAGAGGAAGGGAACAAGAAATTAACAGGGTAAAGAAGGAGGTGAGTTAAGGAAACCTTAGGGAAAGAAGGAGAGAAACCTGGGGGGAAACTGAGAAAAGAGAGAAGCCAAGGTGTGCTATAGGCTAACTGGTACCCTACAAAAAAACAAACAAAAAAAATAGATTTACATCTTCTCATGGATCATTTCTGGGGAGGTTTCTTGCAACTTCTCCTTGGCATTCACTTCCCTAACATTCAGCCTCTCTTAATCACCCCCCCCCCCCCCCCACAAGTAATCACCTCCCTTTACCATGGTCCCCTTCATTTTTTTTCTTCTCCTTGTGCGCAGAACATAGCAGAGAAAGTTTGCGACTCTATCTACAGCTCCTCATGCTTTTCAGCCAACATGCCATGAGTGTGAAAATAGCTAGGGAGGGATTGCCTCATAGAGCATCACAGCCCTTGGTTCCTCCCCTCTAGAGCTGCCGTGGTCCTGCTTCCCCTCAGCTGTGTGGTCTCTGTACTATTGCTGGTGAGCAGTGAGAAGGGCAGTTCAAACCTGGCTATTATATTCTTGGTTTTGAATTTCTCCTGGTAACCAGCTGGCAACCTGACCCCTGACAGCACCTTCTCTCATTGCCTTTCTCTAAATCCATGATCTCTTCCCATCTCCCCTATAAACTCTTACAGGCTCTTTTCTATTTTTCTCACTCACATATGGTCCTCTTCCCTGGTCTTCTGCCCCCATCTTTTCTTGGCTCGCCTTATTTGGATAATCCTGGACCTGGTAGCAGCAGGGACTGTCAGGATACAACTGCTTTCTTTTGAAGTAAAAAGTCAATGTGGGAGGAGGGAATGGACCATGACAGGGTCTGAGATTCAGGGCCGGCCCAAGAGTATCTTACTCATAAGAGTAGCCATACTGGGTCAGACCAATGGTCCATCTAGCCCCATATCCTGTTTCCAAACAGTGGCCAAGACAGGTCACAAGTACCTAGCAGAAACCCATCTGGTCTGGGCTTCCAAGATGGTATTTTTGAATAACGTCCACACCTGATTTAGTGTCCAAACCTTTGCAGCCAATCCTTTTAGTTTCCTTTTACCATTTTATTATAGTCCCCCTTTCGAAAATTAAATAAATCTAGAGTAGATTTCCTTTGCGGGTTCATCCTAGATAGTTGCTCAGACTTGATCATGTTATTTATGATCACTGTTTCCCCGGGGACCCAACAACCAAGTGAACTTCAATCTCTCCCCTACCCAGTGGCGTATCAAAGGTGGGGGCGGTGGGGGCGGTCCGCCCCGGGTACACGCTGCTGGAGGGTGCAGAGAGCAGCCGTGCGCTTGTCGGCTCCACTGGTTCCCTGCTCCCTCTGCCCCGGAACAGGTTACTTCCTGGGGAGGCGGGTGTCATTGCGCCGGGGGGGGGGGGGGTTGATGCACCGGGGAGAAGGGGTGTCATTGTGCCGGGGGGGGGGGAGGGTGTCGTGCTGCACCGGAGGTGTGTGTCATGCTGCACCCTGGGGGGACGGATGCCGCTACACCCGGGGAGGGGGGGGGGTGCGTAGCGGCGATCCGCCCCGGGTGGCAGCAGACCTAGGATCGCCACTGACCCTACCATTAATCTCCTAGGTGTTCATATCGAGTACGCTCTTTCCCTGGAAGCACAAGTCAATGCCCTGACTAAAAACTGTTTCTACCTAATGAGAAAGTTCTGTACCATTCGGAAGTACTTTGAAATCAACCAGTATGAAAGGTTGGTACATGCACTGGTACTATCATCTCTTGATATTGCAAACTAATATACCTAGGCTGTACAAAAACCTTCCTAAAGAGACTCCAAACCATTCAAAACACATCAATCAGACTAATCTTCAGTCTATCAAAGTTCGTCAGGTGTCTCCCCTTCATACATCAAACTGCACTGGCTCCCCATTGAGGTGAGTGTTTTTTCAAACTGGCCTGCTTCCTCTTTAAGGGGTCTTTTTACAAACGTGTGCTGAAAAATGGCTTGCGGTAGAATAGGCGTGGGTTTTGGGCGTGCGCCTATCCATTTTTTAGCACGCCTTTTTTTTTGCTGCAAATGGATGTGCGGCAAAATCAAAATTGCCGTGCGTCCATTTTGGGTCTGAGACCTTACCGCCAGCCATTGACCTAGAGGTAAAGAATCTGGGCGGTAATGATCTATGCGCATCAAGTGCCAATTGGCGTGCGTCCGTTACGCTTGCCCGAAAATAAACGCGCGTATTGGATGCATGCCAAAAATGAAATTATTGCAAGAGCCATGCAGTTGTCAGGTAGTAACTCCATTTTGGCGTGCATTGGGCATGTGTAGACGCTTACGCGGCTTAGTAAAATGGCCTCTAAACACTGCGAGGACTGATTCCAAGCTATCTACTAGCTCATTTCTGCTTTGCAACCTCAACTAGATCTAGGAGACAAGAAACCACCAAATTCTTCACTTTCCCCTCATCTAAGGGCAAGAAGAGACTAGCGATCTTCAACAAATCCCTTGCCATTCAAGCTGCCAGACTCTGGAAATACATTGCCGGAATGTGCTACCCTACACAATCTTATCTCACTTTGTGAAAAAAGATAAAAACTTCCTTATTTAAAAAAATATCTATTGTAGTTAGAATTCTGCATATCTCCAAAGCAACCATTGTAATTCTCAGAGGAATGTTCTGATCTCTATAATCACTACAAAACGCTTATAAACTGCTTAGAACTGAAAAGATGTTATTGGGATATAAGACATAATGTAATGTAATGGTGGAATTGTGTCAGAGCACCAGAAGTAAGGAAAGACTCAGGTGGGCTGAATTCTCATGAATGGCCCTCTGGATGACAGCACATCTTGCACACCCCAAAAGCCAACCCTGAGAAAACAAAAAAAGGGGGGGGGGGGGGGGGGGGAATGGAGAACGAATGAAATGGAGCCTGAGGGATGAAAGGGGAAATAGAGGGGTCTCTCACTCTCTTCTGGTCCTGGCAGGACCCGGGTGAGTGTGTGCCGGCAGCAGCAGGAGAGAGAAAACTCTGGTGCCGGGCCCCCCTTGGAGGCTGGGGAGGACCTGGAGGATCAGACGCTGCAGGTCCTCCTCCAGCACTGCTCTTCACTCTGCCCATTGCTTGCCAAGTGGCTCCTTTTCCTCTCAGGCCGCGCATGCTCGGTTTTGAAACCGAGCATGCGCTGAGAGGAAGACCTCTTGTGCTGGCGGGGACTCGAGATCACCGCCAGCTAAGGTATTTGTAAGTTGCGGCGGCAGCAGCGGAGGCGATCCATGGGGGGGGGGGGTAGTGGTGGTGATCCTGGGGGGCGGCAGCGACAATGATCGTGGGAGGCCCCATCCTTGGCCACCTTTATCTCTAGACTGAAAGCCCACCTCTTTAACATTGCTTTTGACTCGTAACCACTTGTAACCACTCGCCTCCACCTACCCTCCTCTCCTCCTTCCTGTTCACATTAATTGATTTGATTTGCTTACTTTATTTTTGTCTATTAGATTGTAAGCTCTTCGAGTAGGGACTGTCTTTCTTCTATGTTTGTGCAGCGCTGCGTATGCCTTGTAGCGCTATAGAAATGCTAAATAGTAGGAGGAGGGGGGTGGCGGCCCTGCTTTCTTTTGAAGTAAAAAGTCAATGTGGGAGAAGAGAATGGACCACGGTCTGAGATTCAGGGCCGGCCCAAGAGTATCTTACAGATAAGAACATGAGTAGCCATACTGGGTCAGACCAATGGTCCATCTAGCCACGCATCCTGTTTCCAAACAGTGGCCAAGACAGGTCACAAGTACCTGGCAGAAACCCATCTGGTCTGGGCTTCCAAGATGGTATTTTTGGATAACGTCCATGCCTGATTTAGTGTCTTAACCTTAGCAGCCGATCCTTTTTATCATCGTGGGAGGGGGGGGGGGGGTGGCAACCCTGCCCCGGGCCCGGCTCAGTCCCTCTACGGCCCTGGGCTGTGAAACTGTTCATACAAAACCTCTGTCAGTTGTTTTGCGCTTTAGACTTCTCTGTAGGGTGTATATTAGTTGCCGTTAGCATCTGTCTGTCTGTGAGGGGGCTGCACCTTGTTGAAATGAACTTGCTTGCTGAGATTCCATTTGCCTACCCTCCCATTCCTGGGAACCTTAAACCTGCAGGATCGCCTGACACCCAGGCACTCCTTCCTTCATCTGAATATAACAAGCAGTGTCCACGCCGACCTTTAGCAGAAACAGATAGGAATCAATGAAGGAAGACTTTATGTTGGAAAGATTCTTTAGATGGGAGCATTCTTTACACAGCTTTATGCCTTAACCAGCATCAAATAATCTCCCAAATAGACAGAAAACAAACAGAGCACCTACTATCTAACCTTCATTTAACCTCCTTGAAACTGCCTGAACTCTCTTCGGTATTGTCCTCATTTCTTTAAAACTGTCTTTTGAGTGTTATCTTTAAAACAATTTGTTTGACTTTTATACAAGAAGTTGGCAATAATTTACTATTAAGCAAATAAAACTCTGGCCGTGCAGTTTGAATCTGCTGCTATCTGAAGGTATCATTCACACCCTCTCTCTCCTCTGTTCCATTGCGGCCAGGTAAACAGTGCTGACACTGTCATTTGTTTAATAAATGAACAATTTTTTAAGTCTCATGACATTACACTCCTAGAGAGGGTAATGCAGTTCCTTTCTGGTTCTCTTCTACTATCTTTCCTTGATAAGATTTGCTATAATAATATCATGAGACTTGTCAGAAGTCCTAGAAATGATACACATGAAAATGAATAAGTCATTTATGTCTGGAAGGAAAACATCAGCGTTTTTTTTCCCCCAAATGTCTTTTCTGTAACCTGATTTTCAGAAAATGTTATTAGCATACGAGTTGAACAGTATCAATTTACCATTATGCCAATAATATGGGTTTGGTCTGTCTATATGGCCTGCTTATCTATAGATGTACTGGTTCTGCCGCCTTCCGAGTTATCTTGTTTTTTTCAGTCTTGAAGGTTAGATAAATGTTCACTGTATGAAGAAAAAAATTTGCTGTTTGAAGGGTGATAACAGGACTCGTAAAAACGTCCTTGGCTTCCCATAGTCTGTGGTGGAGGAGAATAGATTTCTCTTGTACGTTATAAGGATGTGCACAAGAAAAACACGTGCTTAGTTTTTGTTTTATCCAAATTATTCCTCATTTTGGAATTTTTAATAAAATAATTTCACATGGTGTAGGATTTTTATGCGCCTCGGTTGACTTAACAGACGTTAATTTGTAGGTTAGTATGAATGAACTCACTCTAGTATGCACCAAGGGGGCCTTTTACAAAACAGCGCCAAAAATCAGCATGTGTTAAACCAGTGTTTCCCAAGTCCGGTCCTGGAGTACCCCTTGCCAGTCAGATTTTCAAGATATCCACAATGAATATACATGAAAGAGATTTGCATATAATGGAGACAGTGTACGCAAATCAAGTTCATGCTTATTCATTGTGGATATCCTGAAAACCTGACTGGCAAGAGATATGCCAGAGGTCTATAAAATAATGAGTGGAGTTGAACGGGTAGATGTGAAGCGTCCAATAAAGATATCATCTTATTTCCATTCTCTTTATTAACACAGTTACCACATTACTTTATACTAAACTAAAAATAACATTCATTTTTCCTACCTTTGTTGTCTAATTGTGTTGGTCCCAATCTCTTGTTTCTTCTTTCCTTGATCTCTTCTTAACTCTCGTCAGAGTCTATCCCTCTCTCTCCCCCCTTTCCATCCAGCATCTGCCCCCTCTCCTCCCCCCTTTCCATCCAGCATCTGTCTCTTCTCTTCCCCCTTTCCATCCAGCATCTGACCCTTCTCTCTCTTCACTTCCATCCAGAGTCTCTCCTCTTTTTCTCCCTCCTCCATCCAGCATCTGGCCTCTCTCTCTCTTCACTTCCATCCACTCAGGCCCCTCTCTCTCCCCAGTTCCATCCAACAACTACATCCTCTCTCCCCCTTCCATCCAGCTTCTATCCCCTCTCTCCCCTTCATCCACTGTCTGTCCCTCCTCTCCCCATTTCCATCTACTACTACTACTACTACTACTTAACATTTCTAAAGCGCTACTAGGGTTACGCAGCACTGTACAATTTAACATGGAAGGACAGTCCCTGCTCGAAGAGCTTACAATCTAAAAAGACAAGTGTACAGTTAATCAGATAGGTCAGACAGATTGGGGCAACCTATATGTTCGAAAGGTTAGGTTCCGAATGCAGCATTGAAGAGGTGAGCTTTAAGCAAGGATTTGAAGATGGGTAGGGAGGGGGCTTGGCGTAGGGATTCAGGAAGACTTCCAGGCATAGGGTGAGGCAAGGCAAAATGAGTGGAACCTGGAGTTGGCAATGGTGGAGAAGGGTACTGAGAGGAAGGATTTGTCATGTGAGCGGAGGTTACGGGCAGGAACATCTGGCATATGTCCCTTCTCTCTCCCTCATCCAGTGACTGTCCCTCCTCTCCCTCTTTCCATCTGACATCTGTCCCCTCTCTCCTCATCCAGCATCTGTCCCCCCCTTCCCCCTCCATCCGGCATCTGTTCCCCCTCCCCACTCCATTTTCCATCCATCGTCTGTCCTTCCCCATCACCCAGTCACCCTGCACCTGGGGTCCTCTTTATTCCTGTTCAATTTATATGTCCCCACTATCACCCCACCTAATCCCCATATCCCCACTCTTCCACACTACCCTCACTTACAATCACACCCTCTCCTTCCATCCAGTGTTAGTCTTTTTTTCAGCCCCACCCAACACCCAAACCTTCTCCCCCCCCCCCACAGACACCCCCACTACCACTGGCACACTAGGACCAGGCTATCCCCACTCCCACCCAATACCCCCCTGCTGCGACCACCACTGCTGCTGCCCTGCTACTGTTTCAGCAGAGGCGGCAAAAATAGAAAAAAAGATTGCGGGGCTGCACTGTTATTCCCTAACCGCTCGCAGCTGACCGGCTCTGCCCCGGAACAGGAAATTGTTAGAAGAAGGCAGGACGGTCAGCCATGAACAGGAGGAACAGTGCAGCTCCGCGTTGCGATCTTTATTTCTGTTTTTGCCGCCACAGCTGTAAGAGCAGCATCAGTAGCAGTGGCTGCGGCAGGAAGGTAGTGTGTAATAGTGTGCTTTTAAATGTTTAACAGCAGGCTCTCTCCCCGGTCCACCTCTGCGCCCCCCCCCCATCCACCTCTGCGCCCCTCGTCCACCTCTGCACCCCCGTCCACCTCTGCGCCCCCCCCCCCCATCCACCTCTGCGCCCCTCGTCCACCTCTGCACCCCGGTCCACCTCTGCGCCCCCCCCCCATCCACCTCTGCGCCCCTCGTCCACCTCTGCACCCCCGTCCACCTCTGTGCCCCCCCCAAACTGCAGAGCTGGCTATAGCCGGGGAGAGAGCCTGGGGGGGGGGGGGCAATGCATTACTCTCTCAGGGAAAAAAAATTTAAATGATCCCAGGTTCCAATCTAATTCATGTTTAATGTGGGATAAAATGCCATAAATAAGTAAATAAATATAAACTTTTAATGTTGAGCACCTGATTCTCAAAGTAAACATATTCCAAACACTATAATGAAAATAAAATGATTTTTTTTCTACCTTTGTTATCTGGTGACTTTGTTTTTCTGATCATGCTGGCACAGTATCTGATTCTGCTGCTATCTGTCCTCTTAACTCCATTTCCAGGGCTTCCTTTCCATTTATTTCTTTACTTTCCGCCTTTCTTCTTCATTTCTTGCCCTACATCCGTAAGTAAAAGCTGGGTCCTCCGCAGACTTGACTGTCCAGTGGATCCAGCTTCTGCCTAATTTCTTCATCCATGTGCAGTTTTTCTCCTCTCTTCCTTTTCCCTTATCTCATCTCCTTCTTCACTCTTTCCTCCCCTCCATCCATGTCCAGCATTTCGTCTCTCTCCCTGCCCTCCCCTCCATCCACCCATGTCCAGCAACCCTCCTCTCCCCCCCTGCCCTCCCCTCTATTTATGCACACAGCTGTCTAAGCATATTCTGTAAAGTAGTGCGTGCAAATTCCAATGCATGGATCACAAAAGGGGGTGTGGCCATGGGAAGGGCATGTGTGGGTCATGGGCATTCCTTAAAATTACGTGCCCTGTTACAGAATATGCCTGATCTGTGCCTAAATAAGGCGTGAGCATTTACACCAGGTTTTAATTGGCATAAATAGCTGTGCCTAAATTTTAGTCATATTCTATAAACCACGCCTAACGTTAGGTGAGGTTTATAGAGTAGCGCTAAGTGTGGGGTTTTTCAGTGCTGAATTTTTCAGCGCCATATATAGAATTCCCCCCTAACTGGATAAAACTGGCTCCTGTATTAATATTTTTGCAGGTCTTGCGCACTAATGGAAAAATTAGCATGGGACCTGCAAATGAAAAAAGAGAAAAGCCCTATTTTAGGGATCCGCTGGAAATGGGCGTAGCGCCTCGGAAAGTCCTGCGTTAAAATACGCTAATCCCATTTCATAGCATATCTTAGTAAAAGAGCCCCTCAATGAGCTGTTCAAAATGGGGCTTCTCACCTTCTAAAAATGGACTTGTGCGATCCTGGAATCTCATGACATTCTGATTTTGGATCAATAAAAAGTACGATCACCTGCAGGGAATCTAGTTTCTTTGGTAAAAGGATGAGCAGTCTAGTGGTTGCAAAAATGGGCTGAGATCCAGGAAGACTACGGTTCCGGTCTGTACCCTGAGAAAGGCAAGGACAAATCGAACTCAGGTATACATATAAAGTATCACATACCATGTAAAATGAGTTTATCTTGTTGGGCAGACTGGATGGACCGTACAGGTCTTTATCTGCCGTCATTTACTATGTGAAATGAGTTAGTTAATCTTGTTGGGCAGACTGGATGGACCGTTCAGGTCTTTATCTGCCATCATTTACTATGTTACTCTTTGAGGTTCTACATGGAATGTTGCTACTAACTGGGATTCCAGAATCTTGTAACTCTTTAGGATTCCAGAATCTTCAGAACTTTTAGTGCAAGAACAGTGCTGGGCACACTTCTACGGTCTACGCCCTGATCATGACTGAATAGATAGGGATGGGCTGGAGTGAAAATTTTAAGTGGCTTCGACATTAGCTTCAGAACTTATTACAAGAACAGTGCTGGGCAGACTTCTACAGTCTGTGCCCTGAGAATGGCAAGGACAAATCAAAGTCAGGTATACATATAAAGTATCACATACCATGTAAAATGAGTTTATCTTGTTGGGCAGACTGGATGGACCGTACAGGCCTTTATCTGCCGTCATTTACTATGTTAATCTTTGGGGTTCTACATGGAATGTTGCTACTAATTGGGATTCCAGAATCTTGTAACTCTTTAGGATTCCAGAATCTTCAGAACTTTTAGTACAAGAACAGTGCTGGGCAGACTTCTACGGTCTGTGCCCTGAGAATGGCAAGGACAAATCAAACTCAGGTATACATATAAAGTATCACATACCATGTAAAATGAGTTTATCTTGTTGGGCAGACTGGATGGACCGTACAGGCCTTTATCTGCCGTCATTTACTATGTTAATCTTTGGAGTTCTACATGGAATGTTGCTACTAATTGGGATTCCAGAATCTTGTAACTCTTTAGGATTCCAGAATCTTCAGAACTTTTAGTACAAGAACAGTGCTGGGCAGACTTCTACGGTCTGTGCCCTGAGAATGGCAAGGACAAATCAAACTCAGGTATACATATAAAGTATCACATACCATGTAAAATGAATTTATCTTGTTGGGCAGACTGGATGGACTGTACAGGCCTTTATCTGCCGTCATTTACTATGTTACATAAGTTCATAAATACATAAGCACTGCCATACTGGGAAAAGACCAAGGGTCCATCAAGCCCAGCATTCTGTCTCCGACAGTGGCCAATTCAGGCTTCAAGAACCCGGCAACCCCCCCCTCCCCCCCAAAAAAAACAAACAAAAAAACCCAACAACCTTAATTCTTAATAATGTTCAGTGGACTTTTCCCTCAGGAATCTGTCCAAACCCCCTTTAAATTCTGTAAGGCCAGCTGCTGTCACTACATTTTCCGGCAACGAGTTCCAGAGTCTACCTACATGCTGAGTAAAGAAAAACTTTCTCCTATTTGTTTTAAATCTACCATATTCTAGCTTCATCTTGTGTCCCCTATGGTTCAAATCCTGCTGCTCGTGATCTTTCCGACATTTTTCTTGTTGATTCGAGTGTCTGCTTATATTATAAGCTCTTGGGTGCAGACTTAGCATTGCGGAGCACTATCTATGCCCAGTAGTTAAAAAAAATATATAATAATAAACAGTTCTGGCCTTCGAGCTCTAGTCTTTATTTTTTCACAGTAATTGCATGTATCTTGCCATCTGTTATACATTGTTCAATTTGAAATCTGGGATCAACTACTGTATTTTTGAAAACAATCCTAAGCGTGAGTCCTCACCTTTGGGGTAATAGAAGCTAAATTTAGCCCTTCTTTGTTGTTTCCAAGCTATACATTTACTTAACAACTTCATATTTTAAGTAGCTGTTGAAAGAATAGAAACTCTTAAGTTGTATAACCACTAAATAGTTGATACTATCCATGGCTTAAAGCCCAGACTTTGCCTTCTTGGCCAATACCTGACAGTTATTTTGGATTACACAAGTGTTAACGTTTTTGTATTTTAAATATTTTTGTCTCTTCTGCTTGTTCTACTGGTACGTGCAGGGCTTTTTTTTAGGGGGTACTTGGGGGTACTGAGTACCGGCACCTTTTCCATTGTTTGCTAAAATTGACCCATGGACCCCCAAGTCTTAATGAAAGAGCTCAGGATTTACACACCAATTCTGCCTTGTCATAGATTCTGTGACTGGTTGCAGGGGGTCTGGCTATTGTGGGGTGGGTCCCTCAGTGATCATCCCATCCCTGAAGGGTGGCCTGGCATTTTAGTACCAGCACCTTTTTCGCTAGAAAAAAACACACTGCTTACGTATAACATTTTTTTTTCAGGAGTGGGCAACCCACTTTCAGAGAGCATTGGAACTGAATGGTTATATTAATACTGTGAATGATTTTAGGCCTTATTAATTTGAAATGTGCAGGAAAAACGCACGTTTTTTATTGTGCATAATGGACATTATTTTTCTGGTTTGTGCTTGTGGCCTATCCGGTTGGTTTTCAGAAATGTGCGGAAAATAAACACAGAAGCCTGTAACTCATGCAAATGACAGGCTGTCTGTAAAGTGCACCTGGTTTCTAAGATCAGGTAATGAATGATGACAATTATGCATCTGCATTGATCTACTGTACATACAAAGTACATGGTGAGAACTCTGTCCATTAAGACCAGAACTGGGTAAATAGCAATTTACCGGGGTCAAATGACCTGTCTACAAATTATTTTCCTCAGAGGGTCTGAAAAGTATATCGAGAGGTTCACAATGTGTGCACTCTTCAGCTGCACTGAAAAGGTGGAAGGCATAAGAACATATGCATTGCTGTACTGGGACAGACCAAAGGTCCATCAAGCCCAGTATTCTGTTTCCAACAGTGACCAATCCAGGTCACAAGTACCTGGCAAGATCCCAAAAGAGTAAAACAGATTTTATGCTGCTCATCCTAGAATTAATCAGTGGATTTTCCCAAGTCCATCTTGATAGCTGTTTATGGACTTCTCTTATAGGAAATTGTCCAAACGTTTTAAAAACTCCGCTAAGCTAACTGCTTTTACCTAATTCTCTGGCAAAGAATTGCAGAGTTTAATTACACGTTGAGTGAAGAAATATTTTTATTTATTTATTTTCTTTGTAACATTTGTATCCCACATTTTCCCACCTATTTTTAGGCTCAGTGTGGCTTACATAGTACCGGAGAGGCGTTTGCAGACTCCGGTGTAAACAAATACAAAGTGATGTTGTGGTAAGATAAAGTTCATGTGGTACAGCCACATTTGGTAATCGTACAACGAAAGAGTTGTGTTATGTCCATTACGCAGGGCCGCCGAGAGGGAGGGACAGGGGGGACAAAAGTCCCCGGGCCCGGGCCTCCGGTGGGGGGGGGGGGCCCGGCGCCGCTGCAGTCTGGCCTGCCCACGTAGCTCCCGGAACTAACCTGAAGCGCCTTCACGTTCGCATAGCAGCAGGCAGCAGCAGCAGGGCAGGCCACTCCTTCCTTCCATGTCCCGCCCTCGCCTGATGTAACGTCCATGAGGGAGGGGCTCGGAAGGAAGGAGAGGTCTGCCCTGCTGATGCTGATGCTGCTTGCTGCGAACGTGAAGGCGCTTCAGGTTAGATCGGAGGGCCCGGCAGCGAGTGGAGGGGGGGGCCCGGCGACTTCGGGTGGGGGGCGGGGCGTGATGCGACATCGGGTGGGGGGGCCCGGGGGCGGTCTTGGCCCGGCCCTGGCTCTCGGTGGCCCTGCCATTACGTACTTTAGTTTTGTTGTGTTGCAGAGATCAGGCATTTATGTTGGATTGGTAAGGTATGCCTTTTTAAACAGGTTAGTTTTTAGTTTTTTCCGGAAATTTAGGTGGTCGTACGTAGTTTTCAAGGCCTTTGGTAATGCGTTCCACAGTTGAGTGCTTATGTAGGAGAAACTGGATGCGTAAGTTGATTTATATTTGAGTCCTTTCTCCGATATGTTTTAAATTTACTACTTTGTAGCTTCATTGCGTACCCCCTAGTCCTAGTATTTTTGGAAAGAGTAAACACGTGATTCACATCTACCAGCTCCACTCCACTCCACTCAGTATTTTATAGACCTCTGTCATATCTCCTCTCAGCTGTCTCTTCTCCATGTTGAAGAGTCCTAGTCACTTTAGTCTTTCCTCATAGGGGGTCCTTTTACCAAGCTACGGGAAAAAAGTCTTTTTGTGCTAACAGTGGGGGCCACATGCCCCCAGATATCCATGGCCACATGCGGCAGGGAGCCCTTGAGGTGGTAATAAGGTCTCCTGCGCTAACCCAGCGGTAACTGGACAACACGTGGCGATGCCCGATTACCGCCAGATTATCACTGTGCAAGCCATTTCTGGGGGTTTTCATTTTCCCCCAGAAATGGCGCACGCTCGGGGCGGGACTACTGCTGGTGGTCGCATTGGGCTGGCAATGGTCCCAGAAGAGAGAGCAGTAACCCCGCGTTGGGCTTACCAGTGCTCTGTGAAAGGGTCCCAGGATGTTTAGGGCATTTTCAAAAATTCATGTACTGTTTTACTCCCTCTTCTCTTCCACATGTGTAGCAGGTACACAGTAAGGGGGCGCTGTTGGAATGATTTCTGTACATTTGCCAAATTTCAAAGGGAAGCTGTCTGCATAGTTTTCCTTTCAACAATTAGATGTAAAGATTGTGGTGCAAGAACAGGACCAAAAAAACCCCACAAAGAGTGGAAAGAACACAAAGGTCCCATTAAGTAGACAAGGTCAAACAACAAGGAGTGGGAACTGGATCAGGCTCTTTGAAAACAGACTCAGGACTCCAAAGTGAAATTATAAGTGTTTATTTAAGCTGACTCGACATGGCACCATGTTTCGGCACATACATGCCTGCCTCAGGAGACTATATAAGTAAAAAACAGATACATAAATAAGACAAATACACGAATAGACAATCTTAAAATCATGCATAATGGTCTAAAAAAAAGAAAATAGGTAATGAGACCTAACTATCCTAATTACATTGCGTGATGTGGTATGGAATGTGGATGTAATGAAACAAATAAATCATGGGAATATCCAGGTATTGTTGTACCTTCCCGCATTAAAAAAAAAACATTATCACACATCTTGGCACAGAAGTTAGGCGTGGTTCCCTGGTATTCAGTAATGCTGTGCATATCTGTGGTGAACACCCCTGACCCACCCATGTTCCTCTCATGGCCACACCCCCTTTTGAGTTGCATGATCTTTATAGAATAACTCTTAGCAACATGCACGCACATATCCAAATTGTTGCCAATTAACGCCAATAATTCATTGTTAATACCCAATGGACTCAAGGGTGGTACTTCCCACCCCTAGCACGCCGTCATGTCCAGTTACCATCAGGTTAATGCGGAAGCCCTTACTAAGGGCTCCCCCCCCTGAAATGACTGCGCAGCAAGTGCTTTACTTGCCACAACCACCATTTCCTGAAGGAAGGCGAGACTTCCCTTTTACTAGCTGTGGTAAAAGGGGGCCTCGGCACGCATGTAAAACACACACTGACACCAGCGCTGGCCCCCTTTTTGCCGCAGCTTGGTAAAAGGGACCCTAAATGGCCATGCGCTAATGCCATCATTAGCATATGGCCAGAAAGTCTACAAGTGGAATACTTCCTTCTTTACAGACTGCCCCAGAAATGGGTTTAGCATGCAGGAAAGTCCTCCCCATTACTAACACAGCTTAGTAAAAGAGTCCCAAAGTTTTAACTTGTGTACGGTCTGTGCATGTGTATCTTTATGTGAACTGAGTAGAAGCATTTTGTGGACAAGTTTGGGGTAGGTTTGTGGGTCTATCATTAAAAATTGAATCCCAACAATGTATTTGTGAAAAGGAGCTGGCATAAATGTGAGTACATAAATTTCCTGGGGTACTTCTTAAAGTGAAAGCATGTGTGTGGAGGGCAATTCAATAAAAGGCACATGGATGCCTACTTTAGAGCATACTGGTGCACCCAGGTATATTCATGCATACCCCCTAATTAGAGAAAATGGCATGCACAAATTATCGAACGAGGCCAGTTGAGTGCATAACTTAATTTAATAATGAACTGATAATTACTGTTGATGAGCAATAGTAATCTATAATTGGTTCCACTACTACTAATCATTTCTATAGTGCTAATAGATGTACATAGTGCTGTACACATTATATACAGGTACTATCTCTGTCCCTAGAGGGCTCAATGGAGGGTTAAGTGACAAAGCCAAGGTCACAAAGAACTGCAGTGAGAATTGAACCCAGGTCTCCAGAATCAAAGCTTGCTGCACAGACCGTAGAAGTCTTGCCCAGCACTAGCCCCGCCTCCCAAACACCAACCCCGTCTCCCAATCTCGGCTAAGCTTCTGAGGATCCATTCCTCCAGGCTGTAATAATGTAAGGGAAAAAAAGAACACATGCATGGAAACAGGATGCTGGGCTCGATGGACCTTGGTCTTTCCCAGTATGGCAATACTTATGTACTTATGTCCCTTCCAGCACCCCCACAGCACATCACAGTACTCACCACCTTCTCTGTCCTCAGTTGTGGGACCTGACAATCTGGAATCTTCCAGATGTTCACCTAGAAACATAGAGCTTGCTGATGAGCATTGATTGGCTTGATTTACAGTAGGCTTGCCTCTGCAATGCTCAGCTTTTACCATTGATTTAGTTGAATAGCCCAGAAAATGCCAAACTGTTCCCCTCTTCCCTGACATTACACTGCCTCTTGGGCCACCCAGAATGTGAATGGCCAAAGTTAGCAGCTCAGCCCAGTCAGTTTTCAAAGGCTTTGATCTAGCTGGGTAAACTTACCCATTTAGATCGCTTTGAAAATTGATTCTAAAGTAACAGCCCTGGGCTCTATTTACTGAGCTGCTATAGCGTATTTGCATGTGGTCAACACTGTTATGGGAAATAACACTCAAGCATCTTGATAATCTCAGACTTTCATCTTGTTATTTCTATGCTCCTAAATGCGGTGCACTATGCCAATGGTAATGAGCTGTGCCGCATACAATTACATGCAAAGTTACTCACTGCAATGGCAATAGATGCAGCTCAGGAAAATCTTTGCAAATAGAGCTACCGAAAAAAAGCTGGCCACACCTCAAGAGAGGCAAAAGGGAGCCACATATCAACTGACAACATTTTCAAAGATGGTGCCAGAGGTGCAAGGGTGAGAAGGGGTTGCTCGTGCCCACTGAAGATCCCCAAGCTTTTGGGGAGCTGTTTGAGGGCGGGGGGGGGGGGGGGGGTTGGGGGTAGATGAGGTCTAACCCAAGGGAGGGTTTACATATTTGGAAAGGAGCAGGACTTTGATTCTAAGGACCCCCCAATATGCACCATTTCCGGTGCTGAAAAAATGTTTTAGCACTGTGGGCTTACCCAGCGGTAATCAGGCAGCCCCGCATCAGTGGCCTGGGTGGGCCAGGGCCCACCCACTTAGGGCTCAGGCCCACCCAACAGTAACACACGTTTAGCGGTAGCTGGTGAGGATCCCAAGCTCCGCCAGCTGAAGATATCCCTCTGATAGTAATTAAAACGCCGCTCTCCATGATACTGGCAATTGCGCATGCTCAGTTTTCAGCGCATGTCTACTGCAGACTGCCAAGGTGGAAAGAAGCATTTTCCCGCCAGCTCAGATATTTTTCTGGCGGGGGTTGGGAAGAACACTTGGTGCCCACCCAATTCTTGCCTATGCCCACCCAAAATCTGTTGTCTGGCTACGCCCCTGCCCCGCATGCTGCCCAGTTACCACCGGGTTAGCTCAGGAGCCCTTACCGCCTCCAAAATAGGAGGCGGTAAGGGCTCCCCCCAGAACTGGCCACGCAGCACGTGTTAACGCTTACCTCACCGCCAATCCATGTGCTGACGCTACTTCAGGGTTCCTTTTACCGCAGCTTTGTAAAAGGTGCCCTAAGAGCACTATTGTAAAGGCTACCAGGGTTTTTGACAGAAGGTAGGGGCCACATTTCAGGGCCTTTTGGTGCCTTTTACATGGTGTCCTCAAGATGGGAAAGGAAGTAAAATTTCTGCATGATATACTAAACTGTTCTTTGCAGGTACCAGTATTGATTTTGCCCATGTTGTTTTACTGCATTTATGTGAACATGCTTTATACAAAGGGGTTGATTTAGGACAAGCTTCAAATTTGTGCTAATTCAATGCCTTTTTGTATCTGATTTGAAAAAAATCCCATCACACCTAATGACTCACATCAGTTGCCTGTTTTAGCGTACTTATCAGAATTGGTACATGATATGCTGATAAATTTCTAATGAGGCAGTAAGAACTTTTCTAGACAATTTACAAACTGCATCCTTATTATTATTTTCTTTCAGTGAGTTCAGTTCAGAAAAATACAATCTGACAAAAAGTTATCTTCCACCTTTCTTCAATCTGTACAGTTATCAAAATAAAACTGGATAAGTCTGTAGGAGACAGTGTGCAAATGAGCCAATAGCGAGCAACTCATTTGCATACAATTTCCTTCATGCATGCCCATTCCTTTCCGGATCGGTAAGGGAAGGGCTTTTTCCATTCAGTTACTGGAACCAGTGCACCATGAATGCTGGCTCCTCCCACGACCAAATGGCTTGGATTTGGTCGTTTCTGAGATGGCCGTTCTCGGTTTCCATTATCGCCAAAAACCGGGGACGACCATCTCTAAGGTCGATCTAAATTTCATGTTTTGGGCGTCCCCGACCATATTATCGAAACGAAAGATGGACGTCCATCTTCTTTCGATAATACGGGTTGCCCCACCCCGTTACGGGGCTGTCCTTAGAGATGGGCGCCCTTAGAGATGGGCGCCCCCGTTCGATTATCCCCCTCTCTGTCACCTATGAAGCTTAATGCAATGCAATGCAATGTATTTCTCATTCTGGAAATGGCGATCGCCATTACGGAACAATGTAGGCCACATTGAGCCTGCAAATAGGTGGGAAAATGTGGGATACAAATGCAACAAATAAATAAAAATTGTGCGTGTAAATTTATGCGCAGTTCCGATTTGCGCACACAATTTAATTTAACAAGCAATTATTGGCACTATTTAGAATTAATTGGGTGTTACGCATGTAAAGTTAGGCGCAGGATCTGCAACCAAAATGTACATGTGGGCTGAAAAAGGTGGTGCAGAAAGAAGGACGGTTATGGGTGTTTCGAGGTGGAATGGGGGCATGGTTTTGAGTTACGTGCATAATTATGGAATAAAGGTGCTCCACATGGAAATTTAGGCTCAGACATTTGCACCACATTTTCATCAGTACAAATGGTGGTACCTAAATTTATGTGCGACCTTAACTTTACATAGTAACACAGTAAATGACGGCAGATAAAGACCTGTTCGGTCCATCCAGTCAGCCCAACAAGATAAATTCATTTTACATGGTATGTGCTACTTTATATGTATACCTGAGTTTGATTTGTCCTTGCCTTTCTCAGGGCGTAGACCGTAGAAGTGTGCCCAGCACGGTTCTTGCACTAAAAGTTCTGAAGATTCTGGAATCCTAAAGAGTTACAAGATTCTGGAATCCCAGTTAGTAGCAACATTCCATGTAGAACCCCAAAGAGTAACAGTAACATAGTAAATGATGGCAGATAAAGACCTGAATGGTCCATCCAGTCTGCCCAACAAGATAAACTAATTTTACATGATATGTGATACTTTATATGTCTACCTGAGTTTGATTTGTCCTTGCCTTTCTCAGGGCACAGACCGTAGAAGTCTACCCAGCACTGTTCTTGTACTAAGTTCTGAAGCTAACGTCGAAGCCCCTTAAAATTTACACTCCAGCCCATCCCTGTCTATTCAGTCATGATCAGGATGTATACCGTAGAAGTCTGCCCAGCACCCGTTTTGTTTCCAATTACCGGCATCGCCACCCAATCTCCGCTAAGATTCCACGGAACCAACTTTAGGCGCGGCTTATAGAATACCGCTTAAGCAGGTTTTTTCTGGGGCTAATTTTTTAGGTGCCATTTACTGAATCTAGCCCAGAATGTGCACAGTAACAATTATTATTCATATAGAAATTCAGAGCCTGTACACTTGTGTACAAAACAAATGATGATGATCCAGATGTGCAGCAACGTGTGATTGCTGAACTGGACTGATGCCACCTGAGTTCCTTTTGTCAAAAGCATGGCTTTATTAACACATGTTTGGTTCATTAATGTGCCTTAACAATTTCAGAGCCCTGTTTACTAAGGCGTGCTACCATTTTTAGCGTGTGCACAAAATTAGCACTTGCTATGTAGGCGCCCAAAGGAATATTGTGGGCGCCTACACAGTTAGCGCACGCTAAAAATGCTAACGCGCCTCTAGTGTGGCTTAGTAAACAGGGCCCGTCGTGTGCACAAAAGCAATTTAACATGCTTACAATTGATATACACGTGTTAAAAATTTCTAAAACGAGTTATAAAATGTATTAAAATGAATGTGTCAAACAAATTTTTTTAAAATGCCTGAAATCTGGGGGGAAAACCCCCAAAATGTACCTAAACCGAGCAGAAATAGTTTCGAGAGTCTAAGCGTTATTTGTTTATTATTAGGATTTATTTGCCGCCTTTTCGAAGGAATTCACTCGTGTGACATTGCTGCAATTGTTCAAATTTAAAGTTCATAAAAAATACTCAGTATGAAATGGTAAATAAATCATCAAATAACTAACAAAACAATCATTTCTCTTTTTAAATTACAGCTACGGAATTGCAGGTTACCTTCAATATTCGGCAGCACTACTTGGTTAAGTGCCACTAAAAACTGGTGGCCAGGCAGTTCCGTGGGATTTTACAGAGCAGTAACCTCTCCTGCTCAGTTAAAACCCTTTAAATATTGACCCCATAACTAAGTCACACGAGTATCTTCAGTAACACTTACACCAGCTCTATAGAATTGATCCTTGGCTTTCCTGACTCTTAGCCTGCGGCATTGACCAATTAGGCTTCTAGATTTATTTATTTAAGACATTTATATCCCGCATTTCCCCCACTTAGTTGCAGGCTCAATGTGGCTTACACAATACCGTAGAGGTAGGCTCCAGTTCAATAATACAAACACATGGTATAGTAGTAAGCATGTAAGAAACCTAAGTATAAAGAAACAAAGAAGTAAAGAGGGGGTGGTGATAGAAGTCTAGTACGGTCCATATTTTGCTGTGTCGCAGGAAGTAAAAGTTAATTTGGGTCATGGGGGTAGGCCTTCTTAAACAAGTTGGTTTTCAGTAGTTTCCTGAAGTTAAGATGGTTATGGATAGATTTCACGGTTTTGGGCAAAGCGTTCCACAGTTGTGTACTTATGTAAGAAAAGCTGGATGCATAAGTTGATTTGTATCTAAGTCCATTGCAGTCTGGATAATGCAGATTTAAATAAGTTCGGGATAGGCAAGATTCCTTTGCTGGTTCCATCCTACTGTTTTTTTTTTGTTTAAAGATGTAAAGTTCTGAAGCTTAGCTGCTTTACAAATGGTATCTTATAAAATAAATATTTAAAGTTAAATAATAATTGCCTTCTTGTCGATATTTTTATCCTTGCATCAGTGGCGTAGGAAGGGGGGGCGGGAGGGGCGGTCCGCCCCGGGTGCACGCGCTCGGGGGGTGCCGGCCCCGCTGGTTCCCTGCTCCCTCTGCACTTCCGGGGCAGAGAGAGCAGGGAACCAGCGGGGAGACGCAGCTCCGAGTGACGTGCACTCGGGGCAGATCGGCCCTCCCGCAGGTAAGAATGTGGTCCGGGGTGGGGGTGCGCCCTGGGAGGGGGGCGCGCCGCAGAGGGGGGGGGGGGGTGCGCAGCGGCGACCCGTCCCGGGTGTCATTAGCCCTTGCTACGGCACTGCCTTGCATTAATGTTATGGATTTTAGTACAGTTACCTGGCTAAAGACACCGCTGTATTCTCCACTTTGCTTCAGTGCCTGTACGCCCTTTCCTTCCACTACAGAGGATTATTGCATTGCCACATATTTGACAATAAGTGTGATTCCAGATAAATGATGATAGATAAACCACAGATAAACAGGAAGATAAGCAAGATAAGGTAATTTTGAATAAATAGTACAAACGAGCAGAAAGGTTTTAAGTATTGGGTTTAGAATTCATGAATAGGAGATGAGGAGGGCAATTTTCAAAGCTGATTATATGTGGATAGATAGCAATTTACCTGCATAAATTGGCTATCTGAAAACTGTCCTTCCGTCAGTGCGGCTAACGGTGCATGTATTGAAGAACACCCTCTGTGTTTCTAGATGCATATACCACAGGTGTTTCTGAGGATATATTTAGACAAGGGGAAGAAAAATCCACATGTAATTTGTGTTTTGCATTCTTTCTCTTTTTCCAGCAAATTTCTACCCATACAAAGAGCAGGTGAAAGTGTCTTTGGGTACAAAGTACCCAAGGCAAGTATTAGAGTGAACTTGAAGGGACGTGGGGGAAAAAAAAGTTGTGGATAAGACTACTTACAGCCTTTATCTCAGCAGTGGAGGGACAGTTCAGTGGTTAGAGCAGCAAACTAAGATCCCGAGAAGTCAACATTCAAATTCTTTGTGATCTTGGGCAAGTCTCGTAACCCTACATTGCCTCAGGTAGAAAAAGCCTGCAAGCATTCTGGGGACTTGAAAACCTACTGCAACTGAATGTAACTTGGCCTTCAGCTAAAATACTATGGAGAAAAGCACGAGCTAAATTCAAATCCAGATCCAAAAAGCGATCACGTGAAGATCTTCCCCTTTTCTGCCGTCATCTACTATGTTACTATGTTAAATCTGTTAGTACCCAGAATTCAATTCTGTTAATTTCCCCCACTCCTTTGTATTTCCACCTTATGTAAGGAAAGCTTGTGCCGTACATGGTGTGGTGCCTTAGGCATTATTATAAAGATATGATTGCGTTAAATCCCAGACGGAATTCATTTTATACAATCCTGCATATTTTTAAGTGTCTTGTATTGCCTGCAGAGTAGTGTTTCAGGGGGATTGGTTTTGTTCTTACATGATGGAAGTCAGCAGAATAATATTGTTCTTGGCTACTCTCCTGATTAACCTAGACATTTTAATGTGTGTTATGATAGGTTCCTTGATTGATGGTCACCTGTAGCCCTGTGATCCACTGAAACTTTCCCACTTGTGCTGGCCCTAGTTGCTGGATGTCACAGTTTCCCATCTCTTGCTTGATTAATAGTTCCTTTTGTGATATAAAAGGGAAGTGTCTGGAGGCTTTCTTCCCTCGGTAGTAATAAGCAGTCAGGATGAGCAGGAAATTTCTTCATGGAAGGAGTGAAGGGGTAGCCTAAACGGTTGAGAACCTGGAGACTGGTGGCTCCATATGATCCTGAGAAAGTTGCTTTACCCTCCATTGCACCAGGTATAAAAACTTAGGGGTTCTTTTATTATACTGCATTCATGCACTTAGGAATAGATTCTATAAATGACACTTAAAAAAATCTGCGCCAAAAAAATACGCACTTAGCGTTATTCTGTAAACTTTGCCTAAAGCTGGTTGCAGTTTATAGAATACTAGTAAAACAGGTCCGTTTCTGACACAAATGAAACGGGTGCTAGCAAGGTTTTCCTCGGAGTGTGTATGTTTGAGAGAGAAAGTGTGTGTGTGAGAGAGAAAGTGTGTGTGAGAGATGGAGTGTGTGTGTGAGTGAGAGAGAGAATGAGTGAGAGACAGACAGACAGACAGAGTGTGTGTGTGTTTGTGTGAGAGAGAGAGTGTGTGAGAGGCAGAGTATATGTCTATGTGAGAGTGAGTGTGTGTGAGAGAGAGAGTGTGAGAGAGAGAGAGAGAGTGTGTGAGAAACAGAGAGTGTATGTGTATGTGTGGGGCTCCGAGTTCCATGACCCCCTCCTTCCCTCCAGATTCCAGGCCCCCCTTCCGTCCGAGGTGCAGGCGCCCCTCCCTCCCTCCCTCTCCTCTACCCTCTCTCTCCCTCTCCTCTCCCCTCTCTCTCCTCCCCCTCTCTCTCCTCCCCTCCGAGTTCTTGGCCCCCCTTCCCTCTGAGTTCCATGCCCCCTCCCTCTCCTTCCCAGCGTGTTCCATGCCCCCCTTTCCTCGGAGTGTGTATGTTTGAGAGAGAGTGTGTGGGTGAGAGATGGAGTGTGTATGTGAGAGAGAATGAGTGAGAGACAGACAGACAAGCAGAGTGTGTGTGTATGTGTTTGTGTCAGAGAGAGAGAGAGTGTATGAGAGACAGAGTGTGTGTGTGAGTCTGTATGTGAGAGAGAGTGTATGTGAGAGACAGAGAGTGAGTGTGTGTGTGTGTGTGTGAGAATGTGAAGCCTTCAAGCCTTGAAGCATTCGTGCACTCTGTAAGGCTCTATCTCCTCAATTGATGACACGTAGTTCCGGAACGTTGCAGGAATGCTTCAAGGCTTGAAGGCTTCACTTTCTCGGCTTCAGAATGTTGGAGGTGCGTTTTATTATATAGGATGCGTAGTGCCTGTCCCCACAACTAAGATTTAGGTGTGAACATTTACGCCGACTAAAACCTGGTGGAAATGCCCTTGCCTAATTTAGGCGCAGGTCAAGTGTATTCTATAACAGTGCGTGCAATTTTTAGGATTGCCCAGTACTCGTCCATGCCCCTCCCGTAGCTAGACTCCCTTTTGTGATCCATGTAGTAAAATTCACGTGCACCACTTTACAGAATACACTTAGAAAGCTGCACACATAAATTCTAATTAGTATCAATTAGTGCCGATAATTACTTGTTAGTGGGCAATTATTAGCACTGATTAGCTTGTTAAGCAATTAAGTTGCATATGCAAATCAGCTGTATGCGCTGACTTGCGCATGCAAATTTAGTCACCATTTATAGAATCTTGGGGTTAATGCAGGAAAATGGTCTAACGCAGCATATGCTGAAGTGTCATGCAGTAGTTTGTGTAGGGTAACTGCATGGTAAATATTTTGGGGGGAATTTTTTGAGGGGGTATGTTAGGAGCAGAGAGTGGCAATATTAGTGTACAGCCATTATAAAATAAATAAGAAAAAGGCTATTTTATGGCTGTGGTAAAATGTACTTGGCGTGCGGGAAAGATCCGCGTAAAAGGGCACGCTCAGGCCAATTTTTACTGTAGCTTAGTAAAAGGACCCCTTAGATTGTGAACCCACTAGGGGCAGAAAAAGTACCTGGATGTAAATATATAAGTCACTTCCCCCCTGTTTACTAAGCCACGCTGGTAGCTGCCGTGCGCTAATGCTGACACAGTCCATTCACTTTGAATGGGCTGTGTCTGCATTGCCGTGCGGCTTAGTAAACGGGGGGGGGGGGGGGGGGGGGGGTTGATTGTACCTCAGGAAGGAAGTATATCAAATCCATGACCCCCTTTACTCTTCAATAAATTGAAATGTGTTCAAGCTACCAAAATCATTGCTTGATTCATACTCCTTTCTGTTCCTCTCCTTATATTTTCAATAGACTTGGTAACCATTTGCAAAGTTCATGTTTTGAAATGCTGCAACAATTTAACTACAATTTTTATGCTACTTTTCGTATTCTTGGTTTTGTTTTTATAAACCAGGCTTAATCCATTGTGGAAAGGCTTATTTTTTTATATGAACTTAGTAACATAGCAGGTGAAGAGAGATAAAGATAGAAATGGTCTAGCTAGTATGCTCAGTAAGGTGTTTAGGCAACCCCCACCTCACCCTATTATCTTTGAAGTACAAAAATGCTATTTCACTGCTCTTCTGAGCTAAGGTTCCCAGTGCTTGTTTCTGTCTTTTTGCTCTTAAGGGAACCTTTGGGGCTTATTTTAAAAGCAATATTCATGTTTCAGGTGTCCATAAACTGATGGACATCCATGCTTCATGAACGTGCAAATCCCAATTTCACAAAGCTGGGTTATGGATGTCTAAAATTGAAGACCATCCAAATAGCTGATTATGTGAATCTTCTTTAACATACTCATGTGGGTCTCCAAAGAATCACCCAACAGGGGCCCCTGTTTTGCATACAAGTTGCTTCAGGAGTTTTATCATAACTTTTCTTGTCACAAGATGGCCCTCAAGATGGCTGCAGAGGTTGAAATAGATGCCAACTCGCAACATACTCCAGTCCCAATCCCTAATGTGAGACAAAGCTCCACCTGTGAAAAGTTAACGTATAACTCTTCAATGTAAGTCCATCTTCCATAAAACTTTTCACTTTAAATCAGAATCTCATACTACCACCAATGGTGAACAATAAAATGCATTGCGTTCCACAGTGTTATGAATCCGTAAGGCTCCATGATATTTAAAGTGAAAATCCGTTTTTGTTCACATTGATGTAAATGCTTGTGTTCAGAGGTCAAAGGATTCCCAACTTGTTTCAAAAAGAGAAAACCAGAACGTATTCTGCATCTCCCACCTGATGTATCTGGATAAGTTCAAGGGAGAATCCCCTATAAAAAAATGATCACCACTCCAGGACCCTTGCCATGACCCCTGTGTTCTATGGACTTTATCTGCCTACATTTTTCTATCTTTCTATGTTTCATTGGATAAGTTAGGACTAGGGAAACAGAATCTCTCTCCTCCAGCCATATCTTCCTTCTTTTGCCTCTCCCAGGACACAGAGAAACATAAGACAGTACTCCAAGTTGAAATCATGGAACACAACTCCCTTATTTAAATAGTTCTGTGTAAGTTTAGCAACTGGTTCATCTTACCTACTCTTGCCAACCACAACATGGCTTCGAGAGACATAGTTCCCTGATAAGGATCCGATTGGTTCTTATGCAGTGCTTACTTTTTGTATGTCATCAGGCAACTTTCTCTTTGTTTGAGCCAAAAGCCAACCACAACCTGACTCTGCTGGGTCTGGAATGTCATGAACCTTCATTCACAAATATCCAGGGCTTCCCCAATTTTATTATAAGCTTATTCTCTTCTAATCTGTTACAGTGAAATCCTTGGAGAGGGCTGTAAGCTACGATTTCCCTTTTAAGTTGGTAGGAACACAACCCTTATTTGTCAAGTAGTTGATGACTGACACTTTCTCCTTCATGGGGGCTGTGAACTACTTTCTCTATAGCATTTGCAGCCTCAGCCCACCTGAGAAGAAACTGGTTTGGGTTTGGAATCAAACCCAGATCTCCCACATGGAAGCAAGCAGCAGTACCAGGGAACCTTCAGTTCAGCCTCTCACAATATTTACTAGGGTAGAAATAAGGAAGCAATTAAAAGGGCCAAGCTGCAGGTCAAGGAAAGGATGAAAAATGAACATTAGTATGTGCATAGAACTGAAAAACTGATTGTTCTACAAAATATCTTTTGAGAAAAATGTAGTCCAATAGTAAGCATGAAAAGCATATTGAAATTTTAAAATGATCCTTATTTGTGCCTGCCAGTGGTAGGATCATCAATGCTTATAATTAAACACTAACCAATTACATCTGCAATTTTAAATAAATGAAAGGCAGATTGGTCATAGAAATAGTCACATATAATGTGATATTTGGTTCCTCCAATAAGCATGTTCTCCTGAAGTTGCCTTGTGATTTTCTTCTAATAATGTGGAAATACAGTTTTGGCTCACTATAACTATTCTCCTGCTGTAGCTCATTTGCTTTCCTTGTTCATCTGGATTTGGATTAAATTATTTGTCTTTCCAAAATGAAGCCCGAGGTGGGTTACAATGTGGTTAGAGCTGTTAAGTCCCTGCCCCAGAGAAACCTTCCAATCTAAGTTAGTACCTGAGAAAATGTAGGGCAAAGTGACTTGCTCAAGGTCAGAAGGAAAAGCAAGATTTGAACCCTGGCTTCCGTGGTTCCTAGTTACTTTAACCACTCAGCATATCTAGATATGAGCTTAATGTGACAGTCTAAGAGCCCTTAGGACTTTAAGACTAGCTGCAAAATGGGTTGGTTTCCTTTTCAGTCTCCTGAAGGCCTCAAATGAAAGTAGATAACTGAGACTTCCTAAAGACATGCATTCCACAGTTTCCTGTTCCTGGCTGAGGGCAGCAGTGTAAGCCACAGTACAAACCAGGCTTGCATTTGGAAACAGCTTTAATTGTGTTGAAAGCTGACTGAAAGCAATTCATTTTTAAATTGGTTTCATATGAAAATATTTAAGAAACTTACAGGCAATTCTGTAACACGGCGTCTGACAGGAGCCTATTCTATAAAGCGTTTTAAAATTAATAGTAATGAAAAAAAAGTACATGTATTTAATTTTTATGTTCATTTTCAAATAGTATTAAAAGTTGCCAAAGGATACAAAAGGAAGGGAGTGGCAAGACAACAGCTTGATCTCTGGCCTGCTGTAGCAAGCAAGGAGATGGTGAAAAATGAGAATTAAATGCACAAATGATCCAAATCTTGTCTCAAAAAGATATGTTTTAATACAAGCCTTAAATAAAAAAAATAATAATAATAATGTACAGAAGTAGTGAATTCCATAATGGGGCAGTAACAGAGAAAGAAGTACTATGTGTGGCTTCAAAATAGACTTTCCTCTGTGAAGGAACAATACTACTACTACTTATCATTTCTATAGTGTTCCTAGACCTTACGCAGCGCTGTACACTGGTCTTGAAGAGACAGTCCCTGCTCGACAGAGCTTACAATCCAATTAGAACAGACAAACAGGACAAATAAGGGATAAGGACAAAGAGAAGCAAGATTCCGGAATCCCAAAGAGTATCAAGATTCTGTGCAGAATCCCAAATAGTAACAAGATTCCGGAATCCCAAAGACTACTACTATTACTGCTTATAATTTCTATAGCGCTACTAGACCTACGCAGCGCTGTACACTGGACATGAAGAGACAGTCCCTGCTCGACAGAAGTTACAATCCAATTAGGACAGACAAACAGGACAAATAAGGGATAAGGACAAAGAGTAGCAAGATTCCGGAATCCCAAAGAGTAGCAAGATTCCGGAATCCCAAAGACTACAATCTAATTAGGACAGACAAACAGGACAAATAAGGGATAAGGGAATTACTAAGTGGGAGTGATAAAACATGGGTACTGAACAATTGTGTAAGGGTTAGGAGTTAAAAACACTGCTGCTGTGAAAAACGAAGAGACCTAGCTGAAATATATGAAATTAAATGACTAGAGATAAAACAGAACACACCAGAATAGTGAATGGAAAAAGGATCCGAATGAAGAAACAAGACGCAACATAAGCCCTGGTGAGTTAAACGCAAAGCATTGATAGAGAGGGGTAAAATAGAAATTGAAGAGAAACTTGCCATAGAGGCAAAAACTCATAGTAATAGCTGTCTCGGGTGTGGAACTGTTAGATCATCAAGGAGTAAAAGGGACATTTAAGGAGGACACGGCCTTAGTGGAGAGACTGACTGAATTCTTTGCTTCAGGCTTTACTAAAAATGAGGTAAGAGATATCTACCTGTGTCAGAAATGGTTTTCAAGAGTGACAATATAGAGGAACTGAAACAAATCTTGGTGAACCTGGAAGACATTCTGAACCAAATTGACAAGTCAAAGAGTAGTAAATCACCTGGACTGGATGGTATACACCCCAGGGTATTGAAAGAGCGCGAACATATAATTGCTAATCTACTATTAGTGATCTTTAACCTGCCACTAAAATCGTCCATGGTATCTGAAGATTGGAGGGTGGCCAATGTAACACTAATTTTTAAAAAGGGTTCCAGGGATGATCTGGAAAATACAGACCAGTAAGCTCTGATGTCAGTGCTGGGCAAATTGATAGCAACTATTATAAAGAATGAAATTATCAATACATAAAACAAACATGGTATAATGGGACAGAGTCAATATGGATGCAACGAAGGAAAAGCTTGCCTCATCAATTTGCTTCATTTATTTATTTATTTATTTATGGGTTACTTATATCCCACATTTTCCCACTCATGCAGGCGCAATGTGGCTTACAGAGAATTAAATAAGAGTACAAAGTTACAAGCTTAGGCAAGCATAAAAGAAGCAAATAGGGGGGGAGAAACTAACAGCGTGAACTAGGCAGGGTAAGGGACAAGGGATGCATCAATCAACATGGTAAGTTGAGGGGTAAGTCTTAGCAAAGAGGAATGTCTTTAACAACTTCTTAAAAAGGGCATGGTCCACTTGAGTTTTAAGGTGACGAGGTAGCGTGTTCCAGTGTTTGGGACTCCAATAACGGAAGGACGAGGTGAAGATTTTCTTGTACTTGACACCCTTACAATTCGGAAAATGGAGGTGGAGATAGGACCGAGCAGCAGGGTTGGCATTTCTAGGCGGAAGGTCGATCAAGGGGAGCATGTAATCCGGGGCAGCCCCATAGATGATTTTATGTGTTAGGGAGCAGATCTTAAAAGCAATGCGCTCCTGTACAGGCAGCCAATGAAGTTTAAAGCGCAGGGGTTCGGCGTGTGCAAAACGCCTTTCTCTAAGGATGAGCCTCGCCGCAGTGTTCTGAGCCGTTTGGAACTTTTTCAATAAGGAGGCCTGGCAACCCACATAAATTCCACTACAGTAATCCAGATGGGACAGGACAAGCCAGTGGACAAGGTTACGAAACAAGTCTCTCAGAAGGAGGTATCTGATGCGCCGAAGCCTCCACTTGGCCTGGAACATTTTTTTGGAGACCAAGTGTACATGATCAACCAGCTGGAGATGTGAGTCCAGATGCACTCCTAAAAGCCGCAGGCTGTTGGCAATCGGGAGGGCAGAGCCCAGAACTGGAAGCATTGTGTCAGATACATGAGCGTGCGTGGACGAGAGGATGAGACAATGAGTTTTTTCCCTGTTTAGCCTTAAGCGGAACACCCTGGCCCAATGTTCTAAAGTGGAGAAACAGGCATCTATGAGGTTGGCAACTTCTGATACTGTGGAGTGAAACGGGATGTAGACTGTAATATCGTCCGCATAGATGAAAGGGTTGAGGTCCAGGTTTGCAAGTGCTGTGGCTAAAGGCATCATCATAATATTAAATAGGGTAGGTGAAAGGGGAGAGCCCTGAGGGACCCCACAGGAAGCACTTAACTGACTATCCGGCACTCATCATTCCGACTTCCAGATCATTTATAAATATGATAATTAATACCGGTCCCAGTACTGATCCCTGTGGCACTCCACTATTCACCCTCATCCATTGAGAAAAATAGCTATTTAACCCTACCCTTAGTTTTCCGTCCAATAACCCTGTGGTTATCGGCAGCTTGTGGTGATTTGCCTGCGCTATCCAATTAAACAAGGCACGCCTACTTTCTGCACCCAAACACACCCCCCGCACTAAAGAAATATTTTATATTTTTTAGCACATGATTGGAGTGCGCTGATAGCAGAACTTCAGCGGAGCACCAGAGCGGGTCCTGTGGTGCATTTTTCGCATGCTGTAAGCACGAGATAGTTTTGTCCACCAAATCAGTATGAAAATGTGCTGAACTCTTCTGAGGAGAAAAATTTAATTTCTCTGCATTCAGCTCTTTAAACCATTGTTTTCATTTTCTATCATTCGGTTGGGGAAATGCCAATGCAAAGCAGCCTTATGAGAGTCAATAAGATTTTTAATTGCAAAGATTTCCTGTGACGTGATGGTTAATGAATGTCAAAGCAATAACACAAAAGACATTACTTGTTTAATGATTGACAGAACTAGAATAGCACAAGGTCTTTTGCTGGATAAGTGACTACAGTTCTGTGTTCCTTTACATTAGCAATATCAACACTGATCACATGGCAAGAGATAATAGCTACAGCAATTAAGTGCCTGGGTGCAGAATAAGAGTGATCACAACTCCTGGTGTTGTTTTTCCCAGTCACAATGTAGGAGGCATATATAGGATCTCAAGTCTGTAACAGGTCTCAGTGTCAGCGGAGAGACTCTGACATATTCGGGTGAACCCGCTCAGCAGGTACTTGTAACATTTAAATCACAGTAAAGATTTGCTTAAGTACGCAGTAGTTCAAATCAGGACAAACTTTTTCTTTCAAATTTAGGAGCCCTTTTACTGAGCTGCGCTAAAAAGTGGCCTGCGGTATCAGTAGGGTGGGGGCTTTACCGTGCACTGAGGCAGGGGCCCTTTTACTAAGGCGCGTAGGCACCTACTTGCGTCCAACGTGCCCAGGGCGGTAATTCTATTTTTGACACGCATCTAAAACGCACGGCAGAAAATATTTTCTATTTTCGACTATGGTGCTAACCGGGCGGTAATTGGCATTCTACGCACTCTGACGATTGCCGCCCGGTTAACGCATGAGACCTTACCGCTAAGTCAATGGGTGGCGGTAAGGTTTCAGGCCCCAAATAGACACGCGCTCATTTTAATTTTGAAGTGCGTCCATTTTTGGTCACAATAAAAAAGGCCTTTTTTTTGCAGTTGCACTGAAAAATGGACCTGCACGCGTCCGATACATGCGCCTACACCAGCTCAAGCTATTTTTCAGCGCGCTTTAGTAAAAGGACCCCTTAGTGCGGCTGTAAAATGGACGCATTTCCCATTTTCTGTATCAATGGCCACACACTAATTTCCCAATTATAGTAACATAGTAGATGACGGCAGAAAAAGACCTGCACGGTCCATCCAGTCTGACCAACAAGATAAACTCACATGTGCTACTTTTTGTGTATACCTTACCTTGATTTGTACCTGTCCTTTTCAGGGCACAGACCGTATAAGTCTGCCCAGCACTATCCCCGCCTCCCAACCACCAGTCCCGCCTCCCACCACCGGCTCTGGCACAGACCGTATAAGTCTGCCCAGCACCATCTCCACGTCCCGCCACCGGTTCTGCCACCCAATCTTGGCTAAGCTTCTTAGGATCCATTCCTTCTGAACAGGATTCCTTTATGTTTATCCCACGCATGTTTGAATTCCGTTACTGTTCTCGTTTCCACCACCTCCCGCGGGAGGGCTTTCCAAGCATCCACTACTCTCTCCGTGAAAAAATACGGAGCCCTTACGGCCATCTATTTACTAGGCGGTGAGGGCACAAGTGCTAGCCATGTGCTAATCGATTAGCATGCAGCAATGCAAGTACTCTAACCAATTAGCTCTGGGCATGCCTACTCTCCACCCCCAAGCACACCCCAGCAGAAGAAAACATTTTTTATTTTTTAGCACCTGAGTAGCACGCGCTAAACATAAAACTGCCGCGGGACGCTTCAGCACTCCCCACGGTAGTGGATTTCAATCTGCGGTAAGCACGCATTAATGCTTACCGTAGTTTAGTAAAAGGACCCCATATTCTTTGGGAAAAAACCTTGTCCACAATAGTGGCTCATTGCATTCTGTTTTTTATTTTTATGTGTTACAATCTGATATCCATAACTTAAGAACATAAAATTACAGCATCCTGTTTCTAGTGGCCACCAACTTATCATTGAAGGGTGAGGAATAAAGAATATATTCTGACCAGAAGATCAAAGGGTATGATCTAGAGAACAAGACTATTAAAGATCATCTTAAAGGGACTGGAGTGTTGTTAAAAACACAAACAATTAAAAAAAAAAAAACAATCATTGCCAAACCGCTGTAGGAGCTATAATCAAAAAGATAGTGATTCCTCAAGGCCTCCGGCTTTGTGTTATAATAGTGCCAAATCCATGGGAGGGGCAGTGGCAGTGTCGGGTACATCTGTTTCCAAGATGGACACTTTGGGACAAAAGCAGATGGGGATGGGCCCTACTCCCTTTAGTAATGGCACCTTTGGGGTGATTGGGGAGTTTTTGGGTAGGGGGAGCTAGGCAGGAGATGGGGGATTTTTAGTGAAAGAAGTGTAACTTTGGGTTATGAATTTGAACTCAGATCTGCAGAACAGAACTTGGGGTGCCCCAGTAGACCCCAGGAATTCTCTTCTTAGTAAGAGTCGGAGGCTGATCACAATGAGGGTTCACACAATTTTCAATCAAGGCTGTAGACTTTGATAGGGCTGCTGTCTCTTTTACTTTGCCCCCGCTAGGTGTGCACGGGAGGCCTTTCTTTCTTTCTTTCTTTCTTTCTTTCTTTCCTGACACGTCAACCCCTATAAATTGGAAACATGGCAATATTATCGACTTTGAAATAACATTAAAGAATGACCCATTCCACCAAGGCCCTGCTAAAAAGAATAATAATTGTTAATGAGAAAGCATGTTAACATGTTAATGAAATTCACAAAGTGAAGTGGTTCATCCATATAAACTGGTAATTTAAATAGCGAGGAAGGATCTAGTTCAGTGTCAGTAGTGATTAATCAGGCAAAAATAAACAGCATAACAGCATTGCCCGATTCCACTAAACTGTACTGTTATTAATGACCAAGCTGGTTAATGCAGCTGATGGTACAATTACAGATTAGTTAGCTTGGGAAAAATACAAATAGATATTTACACTAATTTCTTTGGCAACAATATTCAGCCCACGGTGGTAAGACCACCATGGGTTGAATCAGACCTGCATATGCAGTGCTGGACCTAATGTAGCTAGTGGCACTGGATATCCAGTCTTTGGAGGGTACCAGACAGAGGCGGACTGACCATTTGGGCAACCGGACAGTGCCCAAGGGCCCAGAGGCTCTAGGGGGCCCAGAGACTCTGCCCGGATGCCCACCGCACACTGCAGCCCTCCCCAGTCCTACCTTTAAAGGCGCGCCACTGGTGATCTAGTGTTCTACTGGGGGGGGGGGAACATGTTCTTTCCTACCCGTTGTGCTACAGCTATTCCCCCTGCCCGGCACTTCCGTACTTTAAAAATGGCATCCGAGACTCCCTGCAGAAGTCTTGCGAGACTGAGACTCGCGAGACTACCACGGGAAGTCTCAGCTGCCATTTTGAAAAGACGGCGACGCCGGCAGGTGGAGGAATGGTGGCAGCACAGCAGTAAGGAAAGAACATGCTCCCCCCCCCCCCCAGAGACCACTAGACCACCAGGGACCTTCAGGTAGGACCGGGGCAGCGGTGGCATCGGCTTCGGCAGTAGGAGGGCAGCAGCGCAGCGGTAGAGGGTGTCGGGCAGCGGCCAGGCGAGGGACCCAGAACACCTTCAGTGTTCGGGGGCCCAGCCCACTCTCAGTCTGCCTCTGGTACTGGAAGTTGTCCAGGTCCAACTGATACTCAGTTCCAGTAGACGAATATCTAACTGGCCATCGTTGGGACAGCATTTTATGTAATCCTACTTGCCCAGTTAGTTATGCAGGCAATCGATGGTGCAATTGAAAATCGATGGTGCAAGTCAGTCCACCCCAACTATGGACTGCCCCAGTACTATCTGCAGAGCGCCAAAGCTGTCTAAAAATCAGCAGTTCTCTCCAGTTGAGTACCGCTGCCTGAATATTAGCGTTTGGGCTAAGCAGAGCAATTGAACTGGGCCAGTTAAATCACTCTGAACATTGACCCTTTTAGTTTTATCAGTTCCACCCTATCTTTGCAAATAGTGGCACAGAAAAGCAGCAATTTAGATTATTTTTTCATTTGGTTGGTTTGTCCTTTGTCGGGGACAGGGAGATGTACAGATCTTACATTGAGAGTCAGCCTTATTGATACCAAAATCTGTGTATAATTTTACTCCCAGCTGTTTTGGTGTTATCCTTTAATACAGTGGTCCTCAACCAGTGTGTCCCTAAGAGGTGGGAGGTGTGTCCCTTGAAATCACAACTGGTCCATATTTCTGCTTCTTGACTACCCTGCTGCCATCAGTCCCAATTAGAAATGTTGCAAGTCTTCTGTCCACCTGTTCTGTTTGCTACATAGTTTCTGAGTATTTGCAGGGTTTTGTGTTACTTCACAGTATCTGGCAGTTGTGTTGCTGTTACCGAGGTGACACCAGAATTTGAAAATATGCTTGTTTTGTATGATAAGATGTATAGGCTCAAGAATGGATAAAAGTTTCTTGATTTGACAATAAGGTTATTATGAATTTGCTTACTATACAATCCCATATGGAAAAACTGCATGCAGCTCCTCCCAGATTCTCATTAATAAAGATCAAAACTTTTTTGAACAAAAAAAAAATATAATAGCTATTTGTTTATGAACTGTTGTTAAAATTAAAGTAAATTTATGTTTAAGAATATTTTATATTTATATTTATATTTCCCTTGCATCATTTTTAACAATGATATATTTAGGAGGTTTTTTTTCTCTTTGTTCAGTTGTGAATTTTAGGGGTTCTACATGCCAAGAAGCCCAGAGGTCTAAAATGGGCTTCTTAACATTTAGTGCACGCTAATCATTAGTGCATGCTAAATCTGTTAGCGCATCGTGGTAAAAGGACCCCTTAGCGTTCAGTGTGTAACATACATGAACACTGTCTGTCAGGTGTGTCACAACAGAAGAAAGATTGAGAACCACTATAATGGCTGGAGGTCTCTACTACCAGCATGTGAGTGAGCACGTATATGTAAAGCTAATGAACAAATATCTATGAGCTAACGAGCAAATCCTATTAACCGGATTCTCGAGTTCTCAGTCTGGTGCATTCTGTTTCAAAATTGGATAGGGTCACCCTGCTGTTTGTCAAGTTGCATTGGCTTCCAGTAGAGGCTAGGGTGGTCTTCAAGTTATGTTATGTTAGTTTTTATTATTGTGTATGATCAAGATCTGAATTATGTTTTGTTTTTTTTAATTTAATTTTATTTTATTTATAACAACTTAATTTTACAAGCACTAAAATAACTTGCCAGAAATACAGAGAAAATAACACACAAGAATTATTTCAATCAGGTAATTCTATACTCTTCCTTAGACCACAAAATAGGGAGAGTGAAACAGGACAAGGAGATCAATTAAACAACAGTAAACAAAGAAAACGCGGTATTAACCTGATTATCCCCAGTTATTATTTATCTGAATCATTATTCCACATTGATCGTCTGGTTGGCTTCTTCAAGCCCAAAATAGTGTATAGTCAATTTATTTAGTTGGAAACATACTTATTGTTCAATATTAGTGGAAATAATACACATGATTTCATTTTCTTCTCTTTTAAAACCAGAAATTATTTAACAATACAAACACTTAAGTCTCTAATCCACTTCCCACTGATTAAGGTAATCCCAGTTGTCAAGCTCTGAATTATGGACTAGATTCTATTTATGGTGCCAAAAATATTTCCACCTAGGTATTTTCTGTAAATCACCCCTAGATTTAGGCATGGTTTATAGAATTACATCTAGCGGGGTTTATAGAATATGCCTAACAGCCATGCCTGTACCCATCTCAAAAGATGCATCCATTTACGCCAAGCAAAACTTGGTGTAAATACCGACGCCTGGCATGGAGGAAGTGTATTCTGTAACCCTGTACATAGATTTATAGATTGTCCACAGCCTGCCCATTCCACACCCATGGCCACACACCCTTTTTGGCAACGCACATTACAATTTACGCGTACCGCTTTAAAGAATACGCTTAGCAAGTTGTGCACATAAATTCTAATTCATGCCAATTAATGTCAATAATTGCTTATTAAGTGGCAATTATCAGCACTGATTGGCTTGTTAAGTAATTAAATTGCACTTGCAGAATATGACCAGATTTGCGCTCGCAATTTCAGTCATGCTATACAGAAACCGGGGGTCTAAGTGTAATTTGTTGTTGTTACCAAACAATAATAGGGTAAAGACAGCTAGAGACTATCTCGGTCTTCAGTATCTGAGTTCTAGAGAGCATTTTATAGGTCTATTTTACTACTACTACTACTTAACATTTCTAAAGTGCTACTAGGGTTACGCAGCACTGTACAATTTAACAAAGAAGGACATTCCCTGCTCAAAGGAGTTTACAATCTAAAGGACGAAATGTCAGGTTGGGGCAATCTAGATTTCCTGAATAGAGGTATAATGGTTATGTGCCGAAGGCGACATTGAAGAGGTGGGCTTTGAGTAAGGATTTGAAGATGGGCAGGGAGGGGGCTTGGCGTATGGGCTCAGGGAGTTTATTCCACACATAGGGTGAGGCGAGGCAGAAAGGGCGGAGTCTGGAGTTGGCGGTGGTGGAGAAGGGTACTGAGAGGAGGGATTTGTCCTGTGAGCGGAGGTTACGGGTAGGAGCGTAAGGGGAGATGAGGGTAGAGAGGTAGTGAGGGGCTACAGATTGAGTGCATTTGTAGGTTAGTAGGAGAAGCTTGAACTGTATGTGGTACCTGATCGGAAGCCAGTGAAGTGACTTGAGGAGAGGGGTGATATGGGCATATCGGTCCAGACGGAAGATGAGACGTGCAGCAGAGTTCTGAACGGATTGAAGGGGGGATAGATGGCTAAGTGGGAGGCCAGTGAGGAGTAGGTTGCAGTAGTCAAGGCGAGAGGTAATGAGAGAGTGGATGAGATTTCGGGTGGTGTGCTCAGAGAGGACAGCTAGAGACTATCTCGGTCTTCAGTATCTGAGTTCTAGAGAGCATTTTATAGGTCCATTTTATCTGATTCCTTTGCTTATTGGGCAGCAAAATGGTGGAATTCTCTGCCTTTACATCTTAGGAGAATTTCTCAGTATGGTTTAATTTCGTAAATCATAGAAAGCATTTTTATTTAACATATCAAAAGTTTAGGTTTCAATCTAATTTGCGTTTGGAGATTTGTGAAATCCTAGGAATGCCTAGATCTCTGTTTGTAAACCGCATTGAACTCTGTGGGGCCAATATTCAGACTGCGGGAGTTAGCCCAGCTTATACCGTATATTCAATGCCAGGCCGTTTCAGGTGACCAACATTGAATATCTGGTTTATTTTTGGCCGGTTTAAACTTAACCAGCCAAGCTGATATTCGGTGCTGGCCAGTTAAGTTCAATTTGGCCAAAGATATACCAGCTATACACGTGGCCAAAGATGGCCACCAAGCCCATTCTAGAAATTGGTATAATGATATAACCAGCTATCTGCTAGCCACTAAGGGCCCCTTTTACCAAGCTGCGGCAAAAGGAGGCCAGCACTGGCGTTGGCATGTGTTTTACACGTGCGCCGAGGTCCCTTTTTACTGCAGCTGGTAAAAGGAAAGTCTCGCCTTCCTACAGGAAATGGCCATGCGACAAGTAAAGCACTTTCCATGTGGCCATTTTGGGGGGGAGCCCTTACCGCCACCCATTAAGGTGGAGGTAAGGGCTCCCGCGCTAACCCAGCGTTAACCGGGCAGCGTGCAGCACTGCCTGATTACCGCCGGGTACACTCTGGTGCTACAAAAATAAATACATTTTTGAAACACCAGAAATAACGGCTCACTAGGGGTGGGAAGTACCGCCGGGTTGCACGTTGGGCTTACTGCCACTTACTAAAAGGAGCCCTAACTGAGTATATTCAGCGAGAGATAGCTGGCTAAGTACCATTTAATTGGCCAGGTGCTGTTCCTGGCCCGTTAAATGTTTTTAAACGTCGGGAGTTACATGGGCATGTTCAAATCCCACTGCTGCTCCTTGTGATCTTGGGCAAGTCACTTAACCCTCCATTGCCTCAGGTACAAACTTAGATTGTGAGCTCTCCTGGGACAGAGAAACATCCAGTATACCTGAATGTAACTCACCTTGAGCTACTACTGAAAAAGGTGTGAGCAAAATCCAAATAAATCATTTGAGATTCTGTTGCTACTATCTGAGATTTTACACAGAATGTTGCTACTATTTGAGATTCTATATGGAATGTTGATATTATCTGAGATTCTACATGGAATGTTGGTCTATATGGAATGTTGCTACTATTTGAAATTCTGTTGCTACTATTTGAGATTCTACATGGAATGTTGCTAGTGGAGGAGTGGCCTAGTGGTTAGAGCACCGATCTTGCAATCCAGAGGTGGCTGGTTCAAAACCCGCTGCTGCTCCTTGTGATCTTGGGCAAGTCACTTAACCCTCTATTACCTCAGGTACAAACTTAGATTGTGAGCTCTCCTGAGACAGAGAAACATCCAGTGTACCTGAATGTAACTCACCTTGAGCTACTACTGAAAAAGGAGTGAGCAAAATCTAAATAAATATATGAGATTCTAGATGGAATGTTACTACTATTGAGATTCTGTTGCTACTATTTGAGATTCTACATGGAATGTTAATGTTGCTATTCCACTAGCAACATTCCATGTAGAAGCCTACCCTTGCAGATCAGCAACGCGGCCGCGCAGGCTTCTGTTTCTGTGAGTCTGATGTCCTGCACGTACGTGCAGGACATCAGACTCACAGAAACAGAAGCCTGCGCGGCCGCGTTGCTGATCTGCAAGGGCAGGCTTCTACGTGGAATGTTGCTAGTGGAGGAGTGGCCTAGTGGTTAGAGCACAGATCTTGCAATCCTGAGGTGGCCGGTTCAAAACCCGCTGCTGCTCCTTGCGATCTTGGTCACTTAACCCTCCATTGCCTCAGGTACAAACTTAGATTGTGAGCCCTCCTGGGCCAGAGAAACATCCAGAGTACCTGAATGTAACTTACCTTGAGCTACTACTGAAAAAGGTGTGAGCAAAATCCAAATAAATCATTTGAGATTCTGTTGCTACTATCTGAGATTTTACACAGAATGTTGCTACTATTTGAGATTCTATATGGAATGTTGATATTATCTGAGATTCTACATGGAATGTTGGTCTATATGGAATGTTGCTACTATTTGAAATTCTGTTGCTACTATTTGAGATTCTACATGGAATGTTGCTAGTGGAGGAGTGGCCTAGTGGTTAGAACACCGATCTTGCAATCCAGAGGTGGCTGGTTCAAAACCCACTGCTGCTCCTTGTGATCTTGGGCAAGTCACTTAACCCTCTATTACCTCAGGTACAAACTTAGGTTGTGAGCTCTCCTGAGACAGAGAAACATCCAGTGTACCTGAATGTAACTCACCTTGAGCTACTACTGAAAAAGGAGTGAGCAAAATCTAAATAAATATATGAGATTCTAGATGGAATGTTACTACTATTGAGATTCTGTTGCTACTATTTGAGATTCTACATGGAATGTTAATGTTGCTATTCCACTAGCAACATTCCATGTAGAAGCCTACCCTTGCAGATCAGCAACGCGGCCGCGCAGACTCACAGAAACAGAAGCCTGCGCGGCCGCGTTGCTGATCTGCAAGGGCAGGCTTCTACGTGGAATGTTGCTAGTGGAGGAGTGGCCTAGTGGTTAGAGCACAGATCTTGCAATCCAGAGGTGGCCGGTTCAAAACCCGCTGCTGCTCCTTGCGATCTTGGTCACTTAACCCTCCATTGCCTCAGGTACAAACTTAGATTGTGAGCCCTCCTGGGCCAGAGAAACATCCAGAGTACCTGAATGTAACTTACCTTGAGCTACTACTGAAAAAGGTGTGAGCAAAATCCAAATAAATCATTTGAGATTCTGTTGTTACTATCTGAGATTTTACACAGAATGTTGCTACTATTTGAGATTCTGTTGCTACTATTTGAGATTCTACATGGAGTGTTGCTAGTGGAGGAGTGGCCTAGTGGTTAGAGCACCAGTCTTGCAATCCAGAGGTGGCCAGTTCAAATCCCACTGTTGCTCTGTGTGATCTTGGGCAAGTCACTTAACCCTCCATTGCCTCAGGTACAAACTTAGATTGTGAGCCCTCCTGGGACAGAGAACTATCCAGAGTACCTGAATGTAACTCACCTTGAGCTACTACTGAAAAAGGGGTGAGCAAAATATAAATAAATAAAATAGGCAGTATAAAAGCAACATAATGTTCTCGGGATCTTGAAAGTTCTTAACCCTTTAAGGATAGCTTCTTAACCTATGAAGCATCATTTTCAAAGCTTACAAAGTGGTACACTAGTAGCACGATGGGGCTTTGTTATATCTTATAAAATATTTTGCAGTTTTGCTACTAATGGATATAAAATATAAAGATAATTGTAATGTGTGTCCTTGGTAAGTTGTGATGATTTTTCTTGACCCAGAGGGTCAAGACAACAGACGTCCCTTGTTCAGGTTGCACACTGGTGAAAAGCCCCATGTAGGCTCAAAATTTGAAATACCTCTTACATAGGTCTGATAAAAGGCATTGCACCATTGCCTTAGCATAGATTGGTTTAACAACAGCCCATAATTTGGTCCTTAAACAGAGGATGCAAGAGATGATTTATTAATTCAATTAGAGTTGTAATATATTTTTGTATTAAGTCATTTAAATTGTAGAAAGACAAATTGTTATTTTGAGAACTATAACATTTATTTCAATTATTTATATTCAAATATAAAATATCCATCATTCTAACAATGTAATTACCTGAGTATATATTTTTCAAGGGAAAAAAAATCTATCTTATTACAGATTCCTTGCCTCGGGGCTGCATTGGCTGTCACTAGAGGAGGTCTTGTGGTTGAAAATGCCAAGATGTGGAGTAGATAAGACATGTTCTCCTTGTGCCTTCAATTGAGGTCTCCGCCATTTCTGTGTTTGCTTCGGGCCTTACCTGTTAGATTCCCTGTAATCTTTGTTGCAACAGTGAATGCTGACTTGTAAACGCAGTGAAGCATGACAGGGATATTGAAAAGGTCGAATGAAGTAGAAATGTGATATTTTCTGTCTACTCTGGGCCCAGGAAGTAGAACGCCTTCTCCAGAGCTGGTACTTAGCGCCTATTATCAGATGTAATGTAAGAAAGTTGCGAGGTTTAGGGGCCATTTTACCTAAGTGTGGTGAAGTTTTTAATTTACTGCATTGGAAGGAGGTCATTTTATATACCATTTTTACCTGTAAAATTCTGATTTATATGTGTATAAAAGTAGGTTAAGCCTAGAAGTGCGTGTGGTGGAAGCTGACCTGTATTCAGGACCAACCCAAGGTATCAGCAAACCTTCATTGGGCCACCTTCCCCCACATTCACAGTGTGCTTTCTCCCACAATGAACATCCCCTCCCACTATGTGCCCCCCTGGTGTACCCACACCCACCCCTTGCCGTCCTCCATTATTTTTGGAAAATAAATACAAAAATGTCTGTACTTATAACAAATGTATCTCTCCCTGTTTCCCCCTTTCCAATCTCTCTCTTCCCCCTCCACTCCTCCTCCACTTCCCCATCTTTTTGCTCTCTACCCAGTCTGGTCCACCTTATCTCTTCCTTCACATTTGCAGCTTAGCATCTCCATGTACCTTCTCCTTTCTCCCCCCCAACAGTGCAGTATCTCCCTCTCACTCTCCTTCTCAACATCGTCAGCATCTCTCCCTCTCTATTCCCTTCTTCCCCCCATAGTGAGCATCGCCCAACTCTTTCCTACTTTATGCCAGATTCCCCCTGTATGTTACCCTCCCCATCTCCACTTTCCCTTCTCTTCCCTGATCAGCATCTTCCCCTCCCTTTTCCATCCCTCCTGTTGTTCATTATCTCTCCTTCCCCTTCTCTCCTTTCCACCTGCAGTTCAGCATCTCTCTTTTTACTTCTCTCCTCCCCCCTCCCACCATGATTCAGTAAGTTATCCATCTACTTTGGTATACCTTCAAACTTTCATTTACTTCTAAACATTGCTGGCAGTGGCAGGCAGGGATTCACACACACTGCCTGCTGCTATTCTGACATGATTTCCTGTTTCCGGCTGGGCAGAATGTGTCAGAGGGAACGTCTTTGGGGCAGCTGCAGGCAGCATGCCTGAATCATTGCCTGTTTAGAAGGAATGGTTCTGCTGAATCTTAGTGGAGATTGGGTGGCAACACCGGTAATTGGGAAACAAAATGGGAGCTCGGCAGACTTCTACGGTCTGTGCCCCGATTGTGAGTGGATAGAGATGGGCTGGAGTGTAAATTTTAAGGGTTCTTCGACGTTAGCTCCAGAACTTAGTACAAGAACAGTACTGGGCAGACTTCTACGGTCTGTGCCCTGAGAAAGGCAAGGACAAATCAAACTCGGGTATACATATAAAGTATCACATACCATGAAAAATGAGTTTATCTTGTTGAGCAGACTGGATGGACCGTACAGGTCTTTATCTGCCGTCATTTACTATGTTACTATCGTTACACAACTGGTGACATTTAGAATTAAAACACAAGTTTGAAGCTACACTGAGGGAGGGGAAGGGGGGACTTTCCAGTTTGTGGAAGAGATGCCAGACCACAGATAGGGAGAGTGGGAGAGATTGATGCCCCTAAAATGGGGCTGATTTAGGTGGTTGCCTAGTTCTAGGGCCACTTGTATGCGCTTGTACAGTAGATATGCTCCGGGACAGAGTTTGAGCAGAGTTACAGTTTACAGATGTATTTTATAAAAAAACATAAAATTCTGTGTACTGAATGCAACATATATTTGCACCTGCTCTTGAGCAGGTGTAATGTCTGCATCTTCAATCTAGGTGTGATTTCTGCAAGATTTGATACTGTAGTTAAAGACACATGGAGGGGCATAATTGAACGTCGCCGGCGAAATAGGTCGCCGGCGATCTATTTTGGCGGCGGCGCAACAACTAGTTGGAACCGTATTTTGGAAAAAGATGGCCGGCCATCTTTTTTTTCGATAATACGGTTTAGGCTGGCCAAATGCCAGAGTTCGCCTGGTTTGAGATGGCCAGTTTTGTTTTTCAGCAATAATGGAAAAAAATGCCGGCGATCTCAAACCCGGCGAAATCCAAGGCATTTGGTCGTGGGAGGAGCCAGCATTTGTAGTGCACTGGTCCCCCTGACATGCCAGGACACTAACCGGGCACCCTAGGGGGCACTACAGTGGACTTGGCAAATTGGTCCCAGGTGCATAGCTCCCTTACCTTGGGTGCTGAGCCCCCCAAATCCCCCCAAACCCCCCTACCCAGAACTCTACACCATTACCATAGCCCTTATGGATGAAGGGGGGCACCTACATGTGGGTACAGTGGGTTTTGGGGGGGTTTGTAGGGCTCAACACTTAGCACCACAAGTGTAACAGGTAGGGGGAGGGGATGGACCTGGGTCTGCCTGCCTGAAGTGCACTGCACCCATTAAAAACTGCTCCAGGGAGCTGGGTATGACATTTGAGGCTGGCATACAGGCTAGCAAAAAAGTGTTTTATTTTTATTTTTTTTAGTGTGGGAGAGGGTTGGTGGCCACTGGGAGAGTATGGAGAGGTCATCCCCCATTCCCTCCGGTGGTCATCTGGTCAATTGGGGCAACTTTTTGAGGCTTGGTCGTGAAAATTAAAGGACCAAGTAAACCCGGCGAAATACTGCTTAACACCGCTTTGTTTTTTTCCATTATCCGCAAAAGCCGGCAATCTGGTAGCCACGCCCATGCCCACCCATGTCCTGCCTTCGCTTCACCGCCGACACGCCCTCTTGTACTTTCACCGGCGCGGCAACGGGAAAGCGGCGATGGTGTCAAAAACATGGCTTTCGATTATACCGATTTCGCTGCTTTTGTGAAATCACTGGCCATCTCCCGATTTATGTCGGAAAATGGCCGGGGATCACTTTCAAAAATAAGCCTGATAGGCACAAAGGCTTTACTTAGTCTAAACCGTGCAAAGTTTTTACAAGGCATGTTAGGATTTATGCCATTCTATGGACTTTCTAGGCATACTTTATGAATTTCTATTTGATAATATGCTGATTCTGAACTTCTGCCATCTACTCCCAATTTAAAATATGCTAATTTTGAATGCACATATGTCATTTTGACAACACAGGCGTTGGCTATTAAAGATAAGCTAAAACTAATTAAGTTGATTGGATAATGTAAATGATGCAGGCCATTGGTATTTTCATAGATAAAGTCAATAGCTGTGAATCTACAAGTATAAAACTTGTTTTATAAAATGTAAAATAAATTTGATATAAATATATAAGTCCTTACAGGTTTGAGTTGGTTGAAATGGTTGAATTTACTGAAATTATTTTTGACCTCTGGAGTGTGAGTAATGGGAAAAAACCTGACCAGCACCTGGTGTAAAACCAGATAATTGTGAGATACTTAGATAGCATTATGATAGACTGGCCCTCTGGCCTTTCTTCACTAATTCCTTTGAACCTAGAGTTACCATATGTTTGGATTTACCCGGACATGTCCTCTTTTTGAGGACATCTCCGGGCAACCGGGCGGGTTTTGCCAATCTGCCCATTTGTCCAGATTTCTGGACAAACGGGCAGGCTGGGGGGCCCGCCTGCCAGCCTGCCCGTTTGTCCAAAAATCTGGACAAATGGGCAGATTGTAGCCTTCCCTTACTTACTACTGCCCTGGTGGTCTAGTGACCTCTTCCGCCTTCAGGGCAGGAAAGAGCCCCCTCTTTCCTGCCCAGAGCGCTGCCCTGCATGCATCCTTCCTGTTCCTGATTTCGGCGCCGATTCAAAATGGCCACCGAGAGTTGAAGTGACCTCATGAGACTTCAACTCTCGGCGGCCATTTTGAATCGGCGCCTAGATCAGCAACAGGAAGGATGCATGCAGGGCAGCGCTCCAGGCAGGAAAAATGGGGCTCTTTCCTGGCCTGAAGAGGTCACTAGACCACCAGGCCAGTAGTAAGGGGAGGGGGGTGACAGGGAGGGGGAGTGACGGGGTGTGTGACAGGGGGGAGGGGAAAATGTGACAGGGGCGGAGCGAGGGTGTGAAAGGGGGCGGGGTAGGGTGTGAAAGGGGGCGGGTGTGAAAGGGGGCAGGGCATGTGTCCTTTTTTGGGGACAAAATATGGTAACCCTATTTGAACCAAGCTGTCACCACAGTCTTGTTTCTACAGGAAAGGTTTCTCTCTCTCTCTCTCTCTCTCTCTCTGTCTCCCTGGGCCCTAGTAAGGGGAAAGGGGACAGCATGTTTTCTCTACCTTTGGCCCCACTTTCCCTCCAGGTTTCTTAACTGGGCTCTAAGGTATTCATTTCTTTTCTCAGTCAGTTACTTCCTGGCCACATACAGGCCTCTGACACTATACCTCTCCTTTCTGAGCTCTTTTTGAGCTTCTGTGGTTGCCTTTTCCCTGGTCATTTGTAGAACTGTGGGTGTAAGCAGAGGTGTAGCTGGGAGGGAGGTGCAAGGGGAGTGGTCGCTCCCCCAAATGGATTTTGAATGAAGTGGCACTTATGTAGGTTGCCCCTTCAGTCTCGCATCAGTGCCTATTATACAAAAGGTCTGCTCCTACTAATGACAAAATCTGGCTATGCTTCTGGGTGTAAGCCGTTGGAATAGATATTGGTCTTGTCCTCTTCCTGACCTCTTCCTTTTAGATTCCTATTTTTTTTCCTGATAGCAGAACTTCAGATCAATCAAGAGTTGCCTGTCAAATGGGACACCATAGTGCTGGGGCCTTTAACACCCAGAACTTCTGAGTCCTAGCACTGTCCTGTTCCTATTTGGAGTGTTTCACTGTAGTGGGGGTGGGGGGGATAGGGTGTCACTAATTACCTAGTGTGTTGTGGGGAAGGATCTTCCTTTCTAGTCAAATCACTCGTCCTGGCAAGACTGCTGGTTGTGGAGCTTCAAATTCTCTGTGTTATTTGTATTTGAAATCCCAAATTTAGGATGTTAGGATTTAATTTTTGTTAAATGGCCACATGCTTATGCTAACATTAATGCACTGACAGAAATGCAACACATAGAAAAAATGCAACACATAGAAAAAAAGCCCCTTATGATGGCTGTACTAGAAATGGGCTTAGTACGCAAGAAAGGTCTGTGTAAGGAGTTCTAAACACCAGGGCTTTTTTTGAGGGGGTAGTTGGGGGGACTGAGTACCGGCACCTTTTCCATTGTCTGCTAAAATTGACCCATGGAACCCAAGTTTTAATGAAAGAGCTCAGGCTCTACACACCAATTCTGCCTTGTCATAGATTCTGTGACTGGGTGCAGGGGGGGGCTGGCTATTGTGGGGTGGGTCCCTCAATGCTCACCCCACTCCTGAAGGGTGGTCTGGTATTTGAGTACCTGCACCTTTTCGCTAGAAAAAACGCACTGCTAAACACTTTTACTAGCACCTCTTCGAGAGTTAGGGGCCCTTTTACTAAGCAGTGCTAAAAAGTGACCTTCAATATCCTCAGCAAAGGTCAATCCCATGTGCTAAAGGCCACTTTTAGCGCTGCTGGAAAATGGCCGATTTGTCTATTTTGGCAATAACAGCCACATGCTAATTTTCCCTTCAGCATGTGGCCATTAGCACATGAGCACTTCCCCACGCCTATTTTGTAGACGGTAAGGGCTCACGCACTAATTGGTTAGCACATGGCAGTGTAGCTGAACTATGCCTAACTGAAACTCAGAAATGGGCAAACAACAACAAACTTTGCCTGAACCCAAATAAAACAGAAATTCTTTGGGTACCAAACACAAGTGGACAAATGCCCAACTTCAAAATACCTTTTGGGAAGTATGAAGTCCCCCTAAAATCACAGGTCAGGAATCTTGGGATACTGCTAAGACTCATCACTCGCTCTGATCCCACAAATTCAAACACCCTTCAAAAATGGTCTCTATCACCTACGGCAGCTACGAAATCTCTCTCCGTATATTGAAAAGACGAGTGTTACCACAGTGGTCCGTGCCGTGATAACATCATGACTATACTGTAATGCCCTGTACACTGGCCAAACCAGAAAGGGTTTTTATCAGCTCCAACTAATTCAGAAAGCTGCAGCACAACTGATAGAAGGCTGCAAGTGACATGACTGCATCACGCCCTTCCTGCAAAAGCTACTACTACTTATCACTTCTATAGCGCTACAAGGCATACACAGCGCTGTACACCATACATGAAAAGTCAGTCCCTGCTCAAAGAGCTTACAATCTAAATAGGACAGGCAAACAGACAGAACAACTAAGAGGTAAGGGAATTAAAGAGGTGGGGATAACAAGGTACAGGGCAAGTGAGTAGTGGTTAGGAGTCAAAAGCAGCGTTAAAGAGGCGGGCTTTTAGCCTGGATTTGAAAACGGCCAAAGACAGGGCTAGACGTACAGGCTCGGGAAGTCTATTCCAGGCGTGAGGTGCAGCGAGATAAAAGGAACGGAGTCTGGAATTAGCAGTAGAGGAGAAGGGGACAGACAAGAGAGATTTATCCACAGAACGGAGTACCCGAGGGGGGGGGGGGGCATAGGGAGAGACAAGAGTGGAGAGGTACTGGGGAGCGGTAGAGTGACTGCACTTGTAGGTCAGTAAAAGCTACACTGGCTACCTGCACCTTACAGGGCTAAATTTAAAACTCTATGTTTGATTTTCAAGGCCCTCAGACAAATTGGGCCAGAGTACTTAAAGAATAAGTTAGCCCTGTACACACCTTTAAGAACTTTAAGGTCCTCTCAAGGATCATCACTATCTGTACCCTCATCAATAGAAATGGTATGATGTGATACCCACCAGCAAACCTTCTCAGGAATAGCCCCAATGCTCTGGAATTTACTCCCAGAGGGGCTACGAATAACTCGAGACTACCTCTACTTCAGGAAGCAGGTGAAAGCCTGACTCTTCTACCAAGCCTTTAATGCTTAGGGTGACTGACAATGCACCCATTCTGCACCTGGACTACCTTGCTACACATACAGTACCATACCTTATCTCTTGCTTAACTATACGAACTTCCCTTGAGTTTAGCTAACCATCAAATTATCCCAACTGACTCTGTACCACGCATCTTGTTACCATCATATACCTGTTCTTGGTCCCTCAGCTCTATGTTAAGCCGTATTGTAGAAACTATTTAGCATCATAGCTATGTTAGTTGAATGATGTAATGCATGCTTATTAGGTGTATCATTAGTATTATGCTAACATTGTATTATATCTCTGGTATTTGAATTCCAGTGCTGTTAAATATGTATATTTTTGATACTGTTTCATGCACATAACCATGCCCACTTTTCAACTCACATGACTTATACTTACTCGTACCATGCTACAGACTTCGCTTAGCAAGTAGTGTGCATATATTCTAATTAATGCCAATTAGTGCTGATAATTGATTGTTAACATCCAATTATTAGCACTGATTAGCTTGTTAACTAATTAAGAACCTCTTTTGCTAAGATGCACTAGCATTTTTAGTGTGCACTAATATTTAGGGCATGCTAAACATTAGAGATGTCCATAGGAATATATGGATGTCTCTAACGTTTAGTGTGCTCTAAATATTAGCATGCGCTAAAAACGCTAGCGTGCCTTAGTAAAAGACTCCCTTATTATGTATATTGTTATAGAATATGCTTTGATTTTTGAAAAGAAATCTCAGTGCAGTATATATATATGGAATCCTGGGGATATTGGGGAATTCTATAAATGGCGTTCAAAATTTGATTCTCAAAAAATTAACAAATCTGCTTAGAGCAATAGATTAAGAAACTTGTAGAAGAATGCCCTAAATAAGAATTATTACTAGTGCATATGTAGAAAGTTACTTTTAAGAAGATTATACATAAAGGCCTCACAAGCCCAGGGTACCAACTCAGTGGACACACCTGTAACGGCTTTCATCACGGGCCAACCACCACCTCTGAAAAAACCTGCAGAGTGATACAACTTAATTCAATCTGCAGTAAAAAAACAGAGAGTGGTGTGGTAGCAAATCAATTTTAAATTCTCAATATGCACGAGTAATCTGTTGAACTAAATAAACATTTAGTATATATTATCGGAAGAGTAATAGTCAAAAAGCGAAAAAGAAACTATATCCGGGGGACACCATATGAGGAATAATCAAAACTACAAAAAGTGAAGAAGTACTTAGCTTCAACCACGGGAAAAATAGTTCACATCTGTGAGGCACTTCCAGTGTTAATGTAGTATAAAGAAACTACCAAAGTCCCACAGAAACAAATTGGCACTAAGCGCAATTCTATAGAGGGTGTGTGCCCTATGTAGAATAGAGGTATTGCCAATTTCTGCGTCTACCTTTAGGCACCAGACTTATGCCTGCTGAAACCTGATGTAGATGCTGGCGTCTACGTTAGGCGCATTGAGGCACTTTTCTGTAGCTACACATGCAACGTTTTGGAACACTGTTGACGTGCCTATGGCCACGCCCCCTTTTGTGTTATGCGCTAGTAAAGTTAGGCAACATGCCTTATAGAATTGTGTGCAGCCAGATGCGCGTGCAAATTTTAATGAGTGTCAATTAACTTAATTGATAATTAAGGGCTCGTTATTGATAATTTAGGGCTTTTATTGATAGTTAAGGGCTCGATACTCAATTAATTTGTGTGCACATCTCAGGCACGTGTACAAATTTGGGTGCGCAAATTTGGACGCCATATATAAAACCCAGAGATAGTGACACTTGCATCATACTTTCTATTTGTATCCATATTATTTTTTTTCCCATTTCAATGTTTCCTTAACAGAAATACATGTATACATGATCCATAGCACAATGTACCTACATTGCTGTGATATTACACAACACGTTTAATGCTGTCAGACAGTACATTTATCTTAGTCCGTCTGACATGCCCACTGTTCACAGCAGGAGGTAACAACGGGATACTCAGTTTTTCTGTACCGTACAAGTTAACAGCATGCATAAACAACTCACATTCTTTCTTTACATCACACACTACATCACCACTGACAGGTCATCATTTCACTGCCATACACAGCACTTAAGAGTAGACGGCATGCACCAAATTACTACTGACATAAAAATCTGCAAAACATAAGGTTCTCTAGAGCAGAGGCGTAGCCAGACTTGGTATTTTGGATGGTTCCAGAGGTAAATTGGATGGGCCCTTCCAAGTGCCCCCTCCTCCCCCCAACCACACATCACAAAAATATCTTCCTGGAGATACTTTTTTAAGAACATAAGAGAGGTTTTTTTTCACCTACCCCACATCTTCTCCCTCTCCTCTGCGGCATCCCGGCATCTGTGCTCCTGTCTCTGAACTCCGTCCCTCCCCGATGTCGGTATAGGCGTCCTTGGCGCCTTCGGAGATTCATTCTCGCTGCTTATGCCAGACCCTCAGGCTTCCATCTGCCATCTCCCGCCCTCGCTGACGTTATTGCCTGCTTCCTGTCTGGTGGAACGCGGCAGATGGAAGCCTGCGGGTCCGATGCAAGCAGCAAGTATGAATCGCTGCAGGCCGAGGACACCTGTACTGACACTGGGGAGGGAAGGGGGTTCAGAGACCGGAGTGTAGATGCTGAGATGCCACGGAGGAGAGGGGAGAAGAGAGCGGTGTGGCGCTGCAGCTGGCTGGGCCTCAGCCAAGATTGGGTGGGCCTATGCCCGCCCAGGCCCACCCGTAGCTACGCCACTGCTTTAGAGTTGAAATAAGGGTTATCGAGTTATAGGCAATACCTTTTTACTGGACTAACGTAATATGTCTGTGTCAAGCATTCCAAAGTTATCCAGTCAGTGAAAAGGTATCAGCCACAACTTCCTTGTTGACCCTTACTTCAATACATTTATTTATGTAATGATTTTGTGCACTGCCATTCGCATGGGTACATCAAAGCAGTTCATGATGTAAACTAAAGATAGCCGCAATGACAGAGACAACAGAAAGGACTGAATAAGAGAGGCACAGGAGACAACATCACATCAAGACACAGCAAAAGAGAAAGCAGGTGGGAAATAAGTTACGCCTTGGTTGAAGACCATGAATAGGGTCAAGGTCAACAGTCACATTTTCATCCCAGTTTTAAATATGTCCTGTGGTATTCAGAACCATTTTGCCAGCTAAATGGCCCTTAGCTGGATATCTGGCAGTATTCAGTGAGGGATAGCCAGCTATCCTCAGCTGAATATCGCTGGTTAGCGACTAGCAGATAGCCGGTTATATCATGCGATATATCCGGCTGTCTGCCGATTTTCAGCATGAAGCTGGCTACGTTTGGCAGCCATATTTGGCCGTGTCAATAGGTGGAATATCTTTGGCCGGTTCCAACTTAACCAGTCAGCGCTAAAAAATTGGCTTGGCCGGTTAAGATGAAACCAGCCGAATTTAAACTGGATATTCAATGCTGGTCACTGGAAGTGGCCTGGCATTGAATATCCCGGGCTCAGCACCGACTTTGGGAGGCAGCCCGGCCACCTCCTGTGGTCTGAATATCGTCCCCATGGAATTCTTATCCCTCTGTTCCGGGATAGTGCTAAGACACAGAAGGTAAGAGGATTAACACTGCAACCACAATTTTTGATCTTTTACAAAGGAATATTTTGAATGTGTACTCTTGGCCACGTTGCATGGATTCCTCTTAAGGGTGATTTGGTAGGGGCGTGGAGTGCTTGTGTTGTAGTCCAATTTTTAATGAACAGAGAAACATGGAAAACAATGATTAATAAAGACCTTTATGGTCTATCCAGTTTGCTTATCCTCACCAACTGCTCACTCCTAAAATTCCTTTCTCTTCCTTTGTGTTTGTCCCCTGATTTTTTTAAATTCAGACACGGTCCTCATTTCCACCACCTCTGATGGAAGACTGTTCCATGGATCCACCACTCTTTCTCTTTTTTATTGCATTGAACATAAACCATCAAGTACAACGATACAGCAAATAAGGTGGAATACCTCGTAAAAAGAACCACCCAAAGAAAGACAAAGAAACGGAATCAATACATCACAATTAACTCTAGAGAGCACAGTACATTTCATGTAACATATAGTAACATAGTAAAGGACGGCAGAAAAAGACCTGCACGGTCCATCCAGTCTGCCCAACAAGATAAATTCATATGTGTTATTTTTTGTATATACCTTACCTTGATTTGTACCTGTTGTTTTCAGGGTACAGACCGTATAAATCTGCCCAGCACTATCCCCGCCTCCCACCACCAGCCCCGCCTCCCACCACCGGTTCTGGCACAGACCGTATAAGTCTGCCCAGCACTATCCCCTCCTCCCAACCACCAGCCCCGCCTCCCACCACCGGCTCTGGCACCCAATCTCGGCTAAGCTCCTTAGGATCCATTCCTTCTGAACAGGATTCCTTTATGTTTATCCCACGCATGTTTGAATTCCGTTACCGTTTTCATTTCCACCACCTCCCATGTACAGAACATAAGCAAAATAAGACCTACAGCTACCAACACCCGCCATGAACAGAGAGCCCTAAACCTTTACCATTCCTCAGTCTATCTGTAGCAAACATTCAGAAACCAAACACATTCATTCCTTAGACTCCAAAAAGAATCTATTTCACTTAAGACAGCTTATGAATATATTTGCAAGGAAATCTCTATCTGCCAACCTTGCTATAAAGAAATATTTCCTTAGATTACTCCTGAGTCCTCGCTGCATCGGGGGTGGGGGTGGGGTGCACCCAGGGGGCGCCGCCCCGGGTGTCCGCCCCCCTAGGAACGCCATTGCTGTCTTTTCATGTTAATTTGTACAGTGCTGCGTAAGTCTAGTAGCGCTATAGAAATGTTTAATAGTAGTAGTAGTAGAGTCTACCCCCTTCACCCTCATTTTGCAGCTTCCTTTCTATTGAAAGAGGCCACATTTTGTGCATTTTTACCACACAGGTACTTACATGTCTCTATCACATTTCTCCTATCCGGCCATTCTTCCAAAGTATACGTGGAGGGGCATAATTGAACGGGGACGACCATCTCTAAGGGCGCCCATCTCTAAGGACGTCCCGGCGAAGGGGCGGGGAAACCGCTATTATCGAAACAAGATGGGCATCCATCTTTCGTTTCGATAATACGGTTGGGGACGCCCAAATCTCAACATTTAGGTTGACCTTAGAGATGGTCGACCTAAATGTTGAGATAGTCGACCTTAGAGAAGGTTGTTCCCGGTTTTCGACGATAATGGAAACCGAGGACGCCCATCTCAAAAACGGGAGACCATTATACATGTGGCACTTAGTACAAAGAAGTGGATAGATAGCCCCTATCTCTCACTCTTGGACTGCTGTCTACATCTTAGTATTGATGTGTTGTTTAGTTATTTAAGGTTGCTAGGGAATAATGATACTTCAACTAATATATAGTCTGTTAAATTTATGTTTGCTTCTCAATGACTACAAAGATTGGGAGGCGGGGCTGGTGGTTGGGAGGCGGGGCTAGTGCTGGGCAAGACTTCTATGGTCTGTGTCCTGAAAATGGCAGATACAAATCAAGGTAAGGTATACGCAAGAAGTAGCACATACGAGTTTATCTTTTTGGGCAGACTAGATGGACCGTGCAGGTCTTTTTCTGCCATCATCTACTATGTTACTATGTAAAGGACTTAAAAGTAATCTATTGTTATGGATTAATCACTTGCAGATGAAAATCCCCAATGAAGTTTCTGTGGCGATAATTTACCTCTTATCTTCCTAATTGACTTAAAAGTATATAAATCAAAGATTGAGCCTTTTTGTGCAACTAGCGGGGCGTATTCCCCCCCCTCCCCCCCATAACTTTTTAAGGAGATGGTCATGGGCCAGATTGTGCACCAGGACTCCTTCCAGAAAGGGCTCTGAATCTGGCCAGGAGGTGGCAGCACTGAGTGATTACTACAATTCCCTCCCCCTCCTATTCTATTCTATTTATATAGGAGTCTTATATACTGCATGTTTTCCAAAAGGCAGGATTCACAATGGTTTACATATTAAGAGTAACTCTACGATAGAGACTGACGACATCATCAAATGATACAGATCTAGCCAATCCAGGAACTTATAATGGAAGACTTTACATGGGGTTCAAAAGATGGAGTTTTCCCATAGCATTGCTACTAAACCCCTGGGCTGGACCTTTACTGCACACGGTCCTTACCAATGCTTAAATTTTCCTTTAATGTTATATGCTAAAACACTTTTAAGCTAATATTCTGTAAGGGTCTAAAATACAAACTAGTACATGCGTCCTGCTTTTCCTACATTGGCACGCAGCTGTGGAATGCATTACCACTTGATCTGAAAGCTATTCAAGACCAAATCAACTTTCGAAAATCACTAAAGACTTTTCTTTTTAACAAGGCTTACCATAATAATCAACAATTGGAATTCCAATGCATCACTATTTACTTCATAGTCTGACTGCTTTCTGATTTACTGAATTGACTATTCCATTATGTTACACTTGTTTTTTTCTGTATGTAACCAATTGTTTATCTACTCTTGAATGGCGCTTGCCATGATGTAATATTGTAAGCCACATTGAGTCTGCAAATAGGTGGGAAAATGTGGGATACAAATGCAACACATAAATAAATATTCTTTTAAAGATTAAGCTGGGTCAGTGTTTACGAATTCTGACAATTGTTTTTAAAATGCAGATGAACTGGTAAACCGCCCGGGTAATGTAATAGACATCATGGCTGTTTTGTTAGCAACAGAGGACCTACATCTGCTATTGACATTTGTGGATAGGCAATAGTCTGCCTCGGCCTAGCTTTTTCGAAGGCTTAGATTTGATTTTGAGGAAGGTAGGTGACATCATTAACCTTTAATCTTTCCGAAGCAAACTTCGTAGGTTAAAATCTATTTGCTTTAGCAAGTGTGTTCAGTGTTTTAATATATGAATTTCTGAATTTCCTTTTGTGAGTTCTTTAGCTCAAGAAAAACACAGCTGTGTACGAGACAAATTATGTTTATTTTCTCATTAGGAAGGGAACAAGAAGATAGTATCAGTGGCAAAATAATAAGAAAGAATGACTAAAGAAAGCCCTCCATTTGTTTGCAGTGCCACTTTATGAAGGCTTTCCAAACATTCTTTTCAGATGTACTAGTGAAAGATATCTTAAAAGTAAAAAAAAGACAAAGGTAATGCATTTGTAGAAGTAGCATTCCAGATAACGCTTCCCAGAGTGTTTAGATTAGTTAGTTATTAGTGAAATAGTGATATAAACTTTGGTTTCGTAAAATTTTGAAGTTGTATTTTTAAGGTGCCACATAGGGCACATCAAAGAGTTTTATGGTGCTTAAAAAATCGACACAACCTCCCCCCCCCCCCCACACTTAAGCGTTATTCTATAAGCTGTGCCTAAAGTTTGGTGCAGGGGCGTAGCTACGTAGAGCCACGGGGGCATGGGCTCCCGTAGATTTGGCCCTGGCCCCCCCTGCCGCCAACCCCTTAGACCCCCCTCCCGCCGCCAACCGTCCCCCGCCGCCGTTGGGTACCTTTGCTGGCGGGGGTCCCCAACCCCCACCAGCCGAGGTCCTCTTCTCCGGCACGGCCGCGTTGCCAGACTCACAGAAACAGATGCCTGCCCTTGCAGATCAGCAATGCGGCCACGCCAGAGAAGAGGACTTCGGCTGGCGGGGTTTGGGGACCCCGTCAGCAAAGATACCCGGCGGCGGGGGAGGGTTGGCGGTGGTGGGAAGAGGGGGTCAAAGGTGGCGGTGGCGGCGGGGAGGTAAAAAATGGGGGGGGGGTGGCGGTGCCAGGGGGGGGGCTAAAATGTGCCCCCTCACCTCAGGCTCTGGACCCCCCTCCTGCCGAAGTCTGGCTATGCCCCTGGTTTGGTGTGGTTTATAGAATAATGTTTAAGCATTATGGTCATGTGCAAATTTAGTCGCCATCATTTGCACCAATGAAAATGTAGTGGAAATGCACGCGCCTAAATTTATACGCAGGGCACTTTCCGCCCTGAAATGCCTATGACTGTCCCCTTTCTGTTTCCCCTTTTTTGGGCCATGTGTAAAGTTTAGGCGTGTATCCCGCGCCTAACTTTATGCACATAACAACCAATTCAATCTAATTAGTAACAATAATTGCTTGTTAAAAAGCCAATTATTGGCACTAATTGTCTCATTATCCTATGAAATTGCGCATGCAAATCAGGACCCTGCCTAAATTTGCACACATAAATTTCAGCAACCTTTCTAGAATCAGGGGGAAAATGCTTAGGATATTTCATACTCATCCTGTTCAGTAGTTATCTGATGTGAGTATAAGTCGAACTCCGAAGCTGCACGGTGGAAGTTTGGCCTAGGAAGCCCTTTTACTAAGCTGCATAAGCACCTATGTGTGCCCAACATGCGCCAGTTCTTAGTTACCGCCCGGCAACCGCGTGGCCCGGGTGGTAATTTCATTTTTGATGCGCGTCCACTACGCATGGCAGAAAATAATTTTTATTTGCTGGCGTACAGCGCTGCCGGGCAGTAAAAGACATTTGTCACGAGTAGTCCATTACCACCCGGTTAATGCGTGAGACCTTACCGCTGAGTCAATGGGTGGCGGTTAGGTCTCAGACCTAAAATGGACGCACGTCAATTTTCATTTTGACGCATGTCCATTTTCGGTAAAAAAAAAACAGGCATTTTTACAGGTGCGCTGAAAAATGGATCTGCGTGCATCCAAAACACATGCCTACACTACCACAGGCCATTTTTCAGCACACCTTAGTAAAAAATCCTTATGTAGAATGTATAACAAATCTACTATAATAAAACGCAGCCTCAACGTTCTGAGGACACTGACGTCACTGAAGTCACTCACACACCGGTTCGTGGTTTCACACAACATCTTCATGCCCCGCCCTCGTGTCACACGTGTCAACACGAAAACAAGGCTAATTAATGCACGGGGAGCAGCGCGTGTTTCCCTACTCCTCCCCTACCAAAAAATCCCAGCCGCCCTACTCCTCCCCTACCAAAAAATCCCAGCCGCCCAGGACGTCCACATCAACTCGGCCCCTTTCCCCACATAGCCCCGCCCCTTAGAAGTTACCACCCCGCCCACGGTACCACACTCACCCTCAGCAACCTCCCTCCCCCCCTGTCACCTCCCCTCCCCTTCCCTTACGCGTGTCTCCCTGCTGGTCTAGAGGTACCTGTTCGGTGGGGGCAGGAAAGAAAGATCCCCCTCTTTCCTGCCCGTAGCGATGGTGGTAGCATCCTTGCTACATCGTGTGGGAGTCTGGCTCTCGACGTTTCAAAATGGCCGCCGAGAGTTCAAGCTGCATCGCGAGACTTCAACTCTCGGCGGCCATTTTGAAACGCCGAGAGCCAGACTCCCACACGATGTAGCAAGGATGCTACCACCACCGCTACGGGCAGGAAAGAAGGGGCTCTTTCTTTCCTGCCCCCACCGAACAGGTACCTCTAGACCACCAGGGAGACACGCGTAAGGGGAGGGGAAGGGAGTCCCCTGCCCGCTAGCGCCCGTTTCATCGCCGCCAGAAACGGGCCATTTTTACTAGTGACTTAATAAAGCAGCATGGTTAGATTGCTTGATCAGGGTTCAACTTGTATGATTTAACACACAGTAGAAGCAATTTTATAACAAGATGCCAATGTGAAAAGTCCAAAAAAAAGCATCTATTTTATGCCCATTTCATAATGGCCGTATATTTATTTATTATTACATTTGTACCCCATGCTTTCCCACTCAGAGCAGGTTCAATGCGGCTTACATAGTAACAGGGATTACAGAGTATTGATGACGAAAAAAGTAAGTTAAGTATATCAGAATAATAAAAGAAATAAGTAGGTAGAGATGGGCAAGAGTGAAGGGAGTAGAAGAGGTATGAGCAAGGGTAGGTGAGCAATTGGAGGAGGGGTAGAGGAGGCAGAAGGGGGATAGGACATGGGATAAGCATAGGGAAATTAGGTAGGAGATGTGGACTAGGTCATTGTCGTTATCTCCTGGAAATGTGATGGTAGATGGGTTCATAGGAATTAGTCTTGGTCATTTGGGTAGCCTTGCTTGAACAGATGGGTTTTTAGTGATTTCCGGAAGGGTAGATAGTCACTGATTGATCGGATAGGTCTGGGGAGGGCATTCCAGAGTTGGCTGCCTAAGAAAGAGAAGTTGGATCCATAATAGGTTTTGTACTTGAGTCCTTTGCAATTGGGGTAATGTAGGTTGAGGTAAGTTCGTGAAGTTACAGACATGTTTCTGGTGGGAAGGTCAACCAGATTGAGCATATAGCCCAGAGATTCACCGTGGATAATCTTGTGGATTAATGCGTGGACCTTGAAGTTGATTCGTTCTCTGATAGGAAGCCAGTGAAGTTTTTCACGAAGAGGTATAGGCATCTAAACTGCATCAGTCCCAACAGAGTGCAAATTTAGATGCGCAGCCTTCTCCAAAAAGGGAGTAAATATGCACAAATTGAATTTATTTCAATTTATAATCCGCTTTTTTCCAAAGCGGAGAACAACAATGACATACACAACGAAACACGTTCCACACAAAATCAAACTACAGACAACAATAAAAAATAAGAGAAAAGGCAGTCAATTAAAGAGTGATTCTACGGTCATTGCAATCATAATTCCGAACCAGCCCCTGAGAACAAATGCTGTTTCAGCAGTTTTTTTAACACTGTCAAATTCCTCTGCTTCCTAAGAGCAACTGGTAACTTATACTTGCATGTTTTAGAAAGTGTCTCAGCTCTACCCCAGTTCCACCCAAAGGTTGCCCTGGGGACGTCTATGTGGTGTGTCTATAAATATGCACCATCCTGTAGACATGGGTACTTCTATGTCTGTATATAACAATAATAACTATAACAATATGTCTTATATTCCGTAGTTGACCTTCCAGTTCTATGTGGATTACAACAAGAATCTGGACATTACCAGGAAATACAATATCCAATCATATACAACTACAATATCTGATCAAAATAGATCAAATAAAATAAATTCAAACAAACATCTGCATTCCCTTTCTCTTAGTACAAATTCCCTAAATAGAAATGTTTTAATCAGATTTCTGAAGTGCCTATAATTTGTGCCAGATAGTAAATAGCTTAAAACACATTGGGGCCCTTTCACCACCTGGCGGAGGTTCCGGGGCTGCCGCACACTATTTCTGGCGCTAGAAAAGATTTTGTAGCACCGGTGGGCGGGGAATGAGCGTGCCCGGCTGTAATCGGGCGGCACCACGCACTACCCAATTACTGCTGGATCCTTCACCGCCTCCAAAATAGGAAGTGGTAAAGGCTCCGGCAGTAGATGGCTGCTCTGCAAATTTGTAATTACCACACGGCCATTTACTGCCCCTTTATTGAAAACACTTTTACCCGTGGCGATAGAAGGTGGCCTCGGTGTGCGGCAATTTCACGCGCTGACACCACTGCGGGCCACCTTTTTCCGCCGTTGGTAAAAGGGCCACTACATCACACTTGTCTCATTCAAAACTGGAACTTTGTTTTTTCGGTGTTTAGTTTTAATTTAAAATTTCTCATCCAACCCTCCAAAATAGTTATGACTTCATAAATTATAGTAGATTCAGACGACACTAACCCCTGAATAGGAATTAATACAGTTATATCGTCCGCATAACTGTAGAAACAGATATCCAGTTTTTCCAGTTCGCAACCAAGCAAATGTAAATATAGGTTAAATAATAGCTGCAAAAGTCTGTAAAAGGCATTTCTACATGTAAATACTAGCTTTACATGGGGAAAAAAACTTAATAAAATGACCTCACTCTCAGGGGCATTTTTGAAAGAGAAGGGCGCCCATCTTCCGACACAAATCGGGAGATGGACGTCCTCTCAGGGTCGCCCAAATTGGCATAATTGAAAGCCGATTTTGGGTGTCCTCAACTACAGGCCGTCGTGGGGATGACCAAAGTTCACGGAGGTGTGTCAGAGGCGTAGCGAAGGCGGGACTGGGGCATGCTTAAAAGATGAGCATCCTCGGCCGATAATGAAAAAAAGAAGGGCGTCCCTGTCGAGCATTTGGTCAACTTTACTTGGTCCATTTTTTTTCATGACCAAGCCTCAAAAAGGTGCCTGAACTGACCAGATGACTACCAACCCCCTCCCACCCTAAAAAAATTTTGACAGCCTCTATGCCAGCCTCAAATGTCATACCCAGCTCCATGACAGCAGTATGCAGGTCCCTGGAGCAGTTCTAGTGGGTGCAGTGCACTTCAGGCAGGCGGACCCAGGCCCATCCCCCACCTACCTGTTACACTTGTGCTGGTAAATGTGAGCCCTTCAAAACCCACCCGAAACCCACTGTACCCACATGTAGGTACCCCCCTTCACCCCTTAGGGCTATGGTAGTGGTGTACAGTTGTGGGTAGTGGGCTTTGGAGGGGGTTGGGGGGCTCAGCACCCAAGGTAAGGGAGCTATGCACCTGGGAGCAATTTGTGAAATCCACTGCAGTGCCCCCTAGGGTGCCCGGTTGGTGTCCTGGCATTAGAGGGGGACCAGTGCACTACGAATGCTGGCTCCTCCCATGACCAAAAGCTTTGGATTTGGTCGTTTTTGAGATGGGTGTCCTCGGTTTCCATTATCGCCGAAAACCAGGGACGACCATCTCTAAGGTCGACCATCACTAAGGTCGACCTAAATGTTGAGATTTGGGCATCCCCGACCGTATTATCGAAACAAAAGATGGACGCCCATCTTGTTTCAATAATAGCGGTTTCCCCGCCCCTTCGCTGGGATGTCCTTAGAGATGGGCGCCCTTAGAGATGGTCGTCCCCGTTCAATTATGCCCCTCTATGTCCTCTTAAGAGTGTTTGTTTTGAATTGTATTTCACTTAGCATCTGAGAGTTGCCTTAATCCAAACAGGTGGCATTGTTACATCTGTAATTAAGTTTCACGTCTAACTGGCTCGTCAATCTCAACTGCTGTTGTGGCTTTTTGAGGGCCACTTTTAAAAGACCATGCAATAGTGTTATAATGAAATGGACCTCCCGCTTTAACCCTCCCTTTTACAAAGCCACGCGGCAATGCTGACACAACCCATTCACTTTGAGTGGGCTGTGTCGGCATTACCGCACCGGCAGCCGCTAGCATGGCTTTATTAAAGGGGGGGGGGGGGGTAACACAGCACTCAACTATCAGGTAACAATTATAATACGTACAGAAATGTTAATAGCACTAATCTCTGTGGGGCCTGGTAATTTACCCTGACCTCTGTTCTGCTCCCTTGCCGCCTTCTGCATAATTTGGATCACAATAAATTATTGGGCGCTAGAAAACTCTGATATGGGAGAGGGAAGGGGGAGATACATGAACCATGCCTCTATAGGGACAATTTTAAAATAGACCTTATTTTATTTATTTTATTTGTTGCATTTGTATCCCACCTTATCCCACCTCTTTGCAGGCTCAAAGTGGCTTACAATACATCATGAGTAATGGAGGAATGTTGGTAAATAAACATTTAGTATAACAGAGTATTGGTCAGCATGATGATAATTAAACAAAGTTATAGTATACAAACAGATAAGTGGGAAACAGTTCTAAACATAGATAGGCGAGTTGTGCATATTCACATTGGTTGATCATAGTAACATAGTAGATGACGGCAGAAAAAGACCTGCATGGTCCATCCAGTCTGCCCAAGACAAACTCATATGTGTATACCTTACCTTGAATTTGTACCTGTCCTTTTCAGGGCACAGACCATATAAGTCTACCCAGCAGTATTTCCCGCCTCCCAACCACCAGTCCCGCCTCCCATCACCGGCTCTGGTACAGACTGTATAAGTCTGCCCTCCCCTATCCTCGCCTCCCAACCACCACCCCCTCTTCCCCCCAACTGCTCCGCCACCCAATTTCAGCTAAGCTTCTGAGGATCTATTCCTTCTGCACAGGATTTCTTCTATGCATATCCCACGCATGTTTGAACTCCATTACCGTTTTCATCTCCACCACCTCCCGCGGGAGGGCATTCCAAACGTCTACCACCCTCTCCGTGAAAAAATACTTCCTGACATCTTTCCTGAGTCTGCCCCCCTTCAATCTTTGTGGTACGCTTTATTAAAGAGATGGGTCTTCAGTGATATGCGGAAGTTCGTTCTTTTGTAGATCGATTTTAAGCTGCGCGGCAGTGCGTTCCATAACTGTGTGCTCAGGTAGCTAAAGTTTGACGCATACATTAGTTTGTATTTCATTCCTTTTCAGCTGGGGAAGTGTAGATCAAGGAATGTGCGGGTTGATCTTTTGGCATTCCTAGGTGGTAGGTCTATCAGGTCAGACATATAAGCTGGTGCGTCTCCATGGATGATTTTGTGAACTAGTGAGCATACTTTGAACGTGATGTGTTCTTTAAGTGGTTCCTTGTAGTCACACTATCTGAAGCTCAGTTTCAAAAAGAAGCTAAAAAATTATATATTGTTTTTGAAAATTGGTTAACATAAAATCCATGCACTAAAGTGCTTATGTAGCCTTGTGCTGGTGGGGGAGAGGAAATAAAATAGCCCAGATATTTCTGGAAATTATGGACATATAGTTCCAGATTCTGTATAGGTCGCCCAAGTTTGGGCATGAATTGCAGATGTGGATATAAGCTAATTAATTAGTGAAGTTAGCAATCAGTAATTGGTGTTAATTCACACGCCGAGGACGCCTGTACCGACATCAGGGAGGGACGGAGTTCAGACAGGAGCGCAGATGCTGGGACTCCGCAGAGGCGAGGGAGAAAATGTGGGGTAGGTGAAAAAAAACCTCTTATGTTTTTAAAAAATATCTCCGGGAAGATATTTTTGGTTTATGGTTGGGGGAGGAGGGGAGGAGGCATGTGCGCGTGGTAGGGTCCATCCAATTTACCTCTGGGCCCATCCAAAATACCGAGTCTGGCTCTCTAACTGAGGGGAGATAAAGCAATAGTGTCTTTGAATTTCTCAACAGCAAAAAAGTAGCGAGATCAACACGACACTTCCAAGACACCGTTAAAGAAAGTTAAAAAGCATTTTGATTACTCGCCTCCACGGTATCTTGGAAGTGTCGTGTTGATCTCGCTACTTTTTTGCTGTTCTTTTATTTTTATCCACGTAGTGGATCTAGTTTCTCCACTTTTCTTGGTTTTTTTTTGTTTGAATTTCCCAAGCCAGCTCTATTTTTTTTTAAATAGTAACATAGTAACATAGTAGATGACGGCAGAAAAAGACCTGCACGGTCCATCCAGTCTGCCCAAGAAGATAAATTTATATGTGCTACTTTTTTATTTGCACTGTACTCTTCAGGGCACAGACCATATAAGTCTGGCCAGCCCTATCCCCGCCTCCCAACCACCAACCCCGCCTCCCACCACCAGCTCTGGCACAGACTGTATAAGTCTGCCCAGCACTATCCCCGCCGCCCAACCACCAGCCCCGGCACAGACCGTATAAGTCTGCCCAGCACTAGCCCCGCCTCCCAACCACCAGCTCTGCCACCCATTCTAGGCTAAGCTCCTTAGGATCCCTTCCTTCTGCACAGGATTCCTTTATGTTTATCCCATGCATGTTTGAATTGCGTTACCGTTTTCATCTCCACCACCTCCCGCGGGAGGGTATTCCAAGCATCCACCACTCTCTCCGTGAAAAAATACTTCCTGACATTCTTCTTCAGTCTGCTCCCCCTCAATCTCATTTTATGCCCTCTCGTTCTACCGCCTTCCCATCTCCGGAAAAGGTTTGTTTGCGGATTAATACCTTTCAGATATTTGAACGTCTGTATCATATCACCCCTGTTCCTCCTTTCCTCCAGGGTATACATGTTCAGGTCATCAAGTCTCTCCTCACACGTCTTGTAACGCAAATCCCATACCATCCTCGTAGCTTTTCTTTGCACCGCTTCAATTCTTTTTACATCCTTAGCAAGATACGGCCTCCAAAACTGAACACAATACTCCAGGTGGGGCCTCACCAACGACTTGTACAGGGGCATCAACACCTCTTTTCTTCTGCTGGTCACACCTCTCTCTATACAGCCTAGTATCCTTCTAGCTAAGACCACCACCTTGTCACACTGTTTTATCACCTTCAGATCCTCAGATACTATCACCCCAAGATCCTTCTCCCCATCCATACCTAGCAGACTCTCACCGCCTAACACATATGCCTCTCTTGGATTTCTACTCCCTAAGTGCTTTGGATCCCATATAAAGTAAACAGCCTTTCCACGTGGTACAAGACTTTACAAATGCACATCCCAGAGGGGGGTACGGAAAGGTTGGTGGGGCAATGGAACAAAGAGCTAGGCACGAACTATACACTCCAAATGTTCAACAAGCTCTTTGCCACATTATACGCAATGGTTAAGGCAGCAGATTTACAGGAAACACAATACAAGATACTGCATCAAGCTTATATTACCAAGGCTAAAGGGGTAATTATGGGTCTGTGGGGGGATGGACAGTGTGTGAGAGGTCAACGGGGAGGGGGAACTTTTCTTCACTCTTTCCTGGTATGTTTGTACGTTTGGGAAGCTTGCCAGATGCCCTTGGCCTGGATTTGCCGCTGTCGTGGACAGGATGCTGGGCTCGATGGACCCTTGGTCTTTTCCCAGTATGGCATTACTTATGTACTTATGTCCGAGCCTCTCCCTATGGAATGAGGCCTTTCAATTAATACACCAGGAGGCATATTTTCAAAGCACTTTGGAAGGCTAAGTTCCATAGGTTTCTATGGAACTTTGGGAGGCTAAGTGCTTTGAAAATGAGCCTGCAGGTCACTCAAAAATGGATAGAGTGGGACTATGCAACATTACTTCTAGGGGATCAAACTCTCTTGATAGCACAGGTACTATTGCAACCGTATAGGAGATTCATACCTCCGATCTTACTTGAGCTGAATCCATAAAAACATTTATAAATCAAACAGGCAATTTTAAAATAAACACGAGGTTCTATTCTTAACCAATATAATTCTTTTAGAAGAAGAGTAACCTCATGATATTTATTCATTCTAAAAATCAGTCTGGCAGTAGTATTTTGCAGAAGTTGTAATCTCTTCTGTTGTAGATTATTTATAGCACAATATAATGAATTACAATAATCCAAGAAAGAGAACTGACTGAACAATGATCCTAAAACTTTCCAGATTTAATGATGGTGGCTGTTGGCTTGTGTGTCATGTGGGCCAGAAACTTTGCTTAGATACATTTCTGCAATTTAATATTAGTATTAGCTCAATGACTGCATTGATTTGATTGAACATGGTTTAAACTGCCATCTGCTGGTTTCTGTATTTCAATTATTTCTATTTAGAACATAGTTTCTTTGCTTTTAAAATCAAATTTCTCCTCCTTTGTATATATATATTTTTTGTTACATTTGTACCCTGCACTTTCCCACTCATGGCAGGCTTACATGGGGCAATGGAGGGTTAAGTGACCTGCCCAGAGTCACAAGGAGCTGCCTGTGCCTGAAGTGGGAATTGAACTCAGTTCGTCAGGACCAAAGTCCACCACCCTAACCACTAGGCCACTCCTCCACTGTTGCTACTATTTGAGATTCTACATGGAATGTTGCTATTCCACTAGCAACATTCCATGTAGAAGTCGGCCCTTGCAGATCACCAATGTGGCCGCGCAGGCTTCTGCGAGTCTGACGTCCAGACTCACAGAAACAGAAGCCTGCGCAGCTCTACATGGAATGTTGCTAGTGGAATAGCAACATTAACATTCCATGTAGAATCTCCAACAGTAGCAACATTCCATGTAGAATCTCCAATAGTATCTATTTTATTTTTGTTACATTTGTACCCTGCACTTTCCCACTCATAGCAGGCTCAATGCGGCTTACATGGGGCAATGGAGGGTTAAGTGACTTGCCCAGAGTCACAAGGAGCTGCCTGTGCCTGAAGTGGGAATCGAACTCAGTTCATCAGTTCCCCAGGACCAAAGTCCACCACCCCAACCACTAGGCCACTCCTCCACATATTGGGAAAGTAGTAAATATAATAAGCTACTCCATTTATTTACCACTTTCCCACTATTCTTAGTTTCTCAGATTTATTTCTACACATCTGGCAGATTAAACTCTTCTATTTTTCCTATTTGTGCCATTTAAAAACTACACATATGGGTGCCTGTGTGCAGTTTTTGTCCAAGAAAGATAACACATGTATGGTGTACACCGCTGCGTATGCCTTGTAGCACTATAGAAATGATAAATAGTAGTAGTAGTAGTAGTAGTAAATTGAACCCGCCAATTCCAAATATGAACTCCGAATTTGCCTGACACGTCTAGATTTTAAGTTATACATGCAAAGCCTATTCACTTATAATATTAATGCATTATATATTGGAAACATGGAGAGAGGTTCCATAAAGACATTTCTACAATGGAGAACAGATGTCAAGGCCACTGGAATCCCAACATGATGGGGGACTTCTGCTGGTTTTTGCAACGGGAAAATACGACCGGTCACAAACGCAAAAGCAGATGCCTGAAGCACATTTAACAGTACTGGGCCTTGCTGAAGTAAGACTTTTAAACTGGAATAGGAGACTTTTTTGAAATTTTGTTATTCCATTACATTTTCATATACTGTTTACTACGAAAACTTTGATGTAGATCAGGTAATTGTTGGAGTAAAACTCGTTCTGTAAAAAAATTATTCAATGCTTTCCAAGTGCTTAATTCATTTGGGCAAACTTATGCATAACAAAATTTCCTGACGTGTTACAACAATTCTGACTTCGGATTTGGAATACGCACACTGAATTTAGTATAGGGCAAATGGTTTTTGCCCAGTAGCACACGCAAATTTTTTTGTTGTTGTGCTGTGTAATCTGCCACTTTTCTGACTGTTATCAATTGAAATGTGCATTTGTTTGAAATGACATGGGAAATCCCAAAATGTCATTTTTTTTCTTTGTTGTCAATATTGTGCACTATTGGCCATTGTGTCCTATTTCAAAATAGTGTGCAATATTTATCAGTAGACACGATTGAAAAATGGTGCACACTGTTGAGACTAGTGCACACTGCTGTGAAATAATCCAGACAATTGACAATAGTGCGTAGATTATAAAATGCTATAATTTACAAGCAAACTTGTGAAATATAGGTGCACATGTAACGGCAACCATTTTGATGAGGCAGGAGCGTCTGCTCCTGAACCACCAAGGATTTTAGGTAGGTCTGGGGGGGGGGGCATAGGCGTAGTTTGACTGTTTCATTTGGGGGGGCAAAGAATGGGCGGAGCATATTAGCATATCATTTGCATATATACATATGCAAATGAATATGCTAATGTGGAGGAAGGAATTGAAATTTACAGGCAAAATATCACAGATGCACATTTCAAAAAGCTGACACATTTCAATTAATAAATTCTGAATAAAATACTTTTATCTACCTTTGTTGTCTGATCATTTAGTTTTTCTATTCGCTTTGGTCCCAGTGTCTTCTGTTTTATGCAGTGTCTTCTTTCCAGTAGGCTTCCCTCTGCTCCCCACCCTCCAAGTCCCATCCATCTCTTGCTCCTTCCCTCTGCTGTGCCTGACCTGTCCCAATCCCATCCATCTCCTGGTCCTTCCCTCTGCTCCCCACCCCTCCCAGTCCCATCCATCTCTTGCTCCTTCCCTCTGCTGTGCCTGACCTCTCCCAATCCCATCCATCTCCTGGTCCATCCCTCTGCTCCCCACCCCTCGCAGTCCCATCCATCTCTTGCTCCTTCCCTCTGCTCCCCACCCCTCGCAGTCCCATCCATCTCTTGCTCCTTCCTTCTGCTCCCCACCCCTCGCAGTCCCATCCATCTCTTGCTCCTTCCTTCTGCTCCCCACCCCTCGCAGTCCCATCCATCTCTTGCTCCTTCCCTCTGCTCCCCACCCCTTGCAGTCCCATCCATCTCTTGCTCCTTCCTTCTGCTCCCCACCCCTCGCAGTCCCATCCATCTCTTGCTCCTTCCTTCTGCTCCCCACCCCTCCCAGTCCCATCCATCTCTTGCTCCTTCCCTCTGCTCCCCACCCCTACCAGTCCCATCCATCTTCTGTTCCTTCCCTCTGCTCACCATCCCTCCGTCCCATCCATCTTCTGCTCCTTCCCTCTGCTGTGCCTGACCTCTCCCAATCCCATCCATCTCCTGGTCCATCCCTCTGCTCCCCACCCCTCCCAGTACCATCCATCTTCCCTCTGCTCCCCACCCCCCCCCGCAAGGTCCAAGATGGTGACTCCGTTTACCCCCTCTCTTCCTCCCTCCCTCCGGCGCAGGCAACAGTCTTCAGCTTTTTCAGCGTTCCTGGCAGCGGTAGCGATGTACACGCTGCCTTCGGTCTGCCCCGGAAACCTTCTCTTCAAGTTCCTGTTCCCACCTATGTGGGAACAGGAACTTGAAGAGAAGGCTTCAGGGCAGAGCCGAAGGCAGCGTGTACAACGCTACCGCTGCCAGGAACGCTAGAAAAGACTGCTGCCTGCGGCGGAGGGAGGGAGGGAGGGAGGGAGGGAGGGAGGAAGAGAGAGGGGTAGACGGACACGCTCCTCTCCGTCCGCTACTCCGCTTGGCTTCCCTGCCCTCTCTGTCTGCGTCCCGCCTTCCTCTGACGTCAGAGGAAGGCGGGACGCAGACAGAGAGAGCAGGGAAGCCAAGCGGATGGAGAGGAGCGCGTGTGTGCATGTGTTTTTTTTTTTTAAAACTAATGGCGCGGCGGCGCCTCGTCGTCGTTTGGGGGGGCATTGTCCCCCCTCCCCCCCCCAGTCTACGCCTATGGGGGGGGCTATCCTAAATAGGGAAGGCTTGGGAGGGGGATCTTGTTCTTGATGATGGGAGGAAGGGGGATCAGGACTGACCTGTAGGGGGGGGTAATGTTCTCAGTGGGGGTTGGGATGGGGGAGAAGGAAGGGGAACTGCAATGGTGCTGTCTGGTACTGGCACCTATGAACATAAGAACATAAGAATACCCATACTGGGTCAGACCAATGGTCCATCTAGCCTAGTAACCTGCTTCCAGCAGTGGCCAATTCAGGTCACAAGTACCTGACAGAAACCCAATTAGTAGCAACATTCCATGCTACCAATCCCAGAGCAAGCAGTGACTTCCCCCTTGTCCCTCTCAATAACAGACTATAGACTTTTCTTCCAGGAACTTGTCCAAACCTTTTTTAAACCCAGATACGTTAACCGCCGTAACCACATCCTCTGGCAACAAGTTCCAGAGTTTAACTATTCTTTCGGTGGAAAAATACTTTCTCCTATTTGTTTTAAAAGTATTTTCATGTAACTTCCTCAAATGTCCCCCAGTCTTTGTACTTTATGAAAGAGTGAAAAACCAATTCACTTCTAAAGAGTTGGGCAGACTTATACGGTCTTGGGCAGACTTATACGGTCTGTGCCAGATCCGGTGGTGGGAGGCAGGGATAGTGCTGGGCAGACTTATACGGTCTGTGCCAGAGCTGGTGGTTGGGAGGCGGGGTTGGTGGTTGGGAGGCGGGGATAGGGCTGGCCAGACTTATACGGTCTGTGCCAGAGCTGGTGGTGGAAGGCGGGACTGGTAGTTGGTAGGCGGGGATAGTGCTGGGCAGACTTATAGGTTCTGTGCCAGAGCTGATGGTTGGGAGGCGGGGTTGGTGGTTGGGAGGCGGGGATAGTGCTGGCCAGACTTATACGGTCTGTGCCAGAGCTGGTGGTGGAAGGTGGGACTGGTAGTTGGGAGGCGGGGATAGTGCTGGGCAGACTTTTACGGTCTGTGCCAGAGCTGGTGGAGGGAGGCGGGACTGGTGGTTGGGAGGCGGGGATAGTGCTGGGCAGACTTATACGGTCTGTGCCAGAGCTGGTGGTGGAAGGCGGGACTGGTAGTTGGGAGGCGGGGATAGGGCTGGCCAGACTTACACGGTCTGTGCACTGAAGAGGACAGTACAAATAAAAAAGTAGCACATATGAATTTATCTTCTTGGGCAGACTGAATGGATCGTCCAGGTCTTTTTCTGCCGTCATTTACTATGTTTACTATTTATTCTACACCACTCAGGATTTTGTGGACATCAATCATATCCCCTTTCAGTCATCTCTTTTCCAAGCTGAAGAGTTCTAACCTCTTTTAGCCTTTCCTCATATGGGAGGAGTCCCAACTCCGTTATCATTTTCGTCACTCTTCTTTGAACCTTTTCTTATTCCGTTATATCATTTTTGAGACATGGCAACTAGAATTGAATGCAACACTCAAAGTTAGGTCGCACCATGGAGCGGTACGGAGGCATTATAATATTCTTGGTCTTATTTTGCATCCCTCGCCTAATAATTCCTAGCATCCTGTTTACTTTTTTGGCTGCCGCCACACACTGGGCAGAAGATTTCAGCATATTGTCTACAATGATACCTAGATCTTTTTCTTGAGTGCTGACTCCTAAGGTGGGCCCTAGCATGAGATTACTCTTCCCTATGTGAAACACTTTGCATTTGTCCACATTAAAATTCTTCTGCCATTTGGGAGTCTTCAATGGGTGTGGCTAGAAGATCCTGTCCATGGAAAAATCACGTGGACGTGGGAGGAGCCAGCATTTGGAGTGCACTGGTCCCCCTGACATGCCAGGACACCAACCGGGCACCCTGGGGGGCACTGCAGTGGACTTCATAAAATGCTCCCAGGAACATAGCCCCCTTTCCTTGTGTGCTGAGCCCCCCAATCCCCCCCAAAACCCACTACCCCCAACTGTACAGCACTACCATAGCCCTTACGGGTGAAGGGGGGCACCTATATGTGGATACAGTGGGCTTGTGGTGGGTTTTGGAGAGCTTGCTGTTTCCTCCACAAATGTAACAGGTGGGGGGGGGGGGTATGGGCCTGGGTCTGCCTGTATGAAGTGCACTGCAGCACCCACTGAAACTGCTTCTGGGACTTTCATGCGTTGTCACGGACCTGAGTATGACATCTGAGGCTGGCACAAAATATTTTTAAAGATGTTTTTTGAGGGTGGGAGGGGGTTAGTGACCACTGGGGGAGTAATGGGAGGTCACTGGGGGAGTAATGGGAGGTCATTTTGGGCACCTTTTTGTGCCTTATTCATAAAAAAAACACGTCCGGGTGAAAATGTCCAAGTGCTCGTCAGGGATGTCCTTGCTTTTTTCGATTATGGTTCAAAGACGCCCAAGTCCTGCCTTCGCTGCGCCTCCAACACACCCCCTTGAAATCTGGACGTCCTTGCGATGGACTGCAGTTAGAGACATCCAAAATCAGGTTTTGATTATACTGATTTGGATGACTCTGGGAGAAGAACGTCCATCTTCCGATTTATGTTGAAAGATGGACGTCCTAAGAAACAACAAGGCAAGCGATCCGCCAACTCCAACGTGGAAAACAAAAAAGCAGATCAGTAACAGATATTTAAAAACTTTATTAGTGGTACCGTATACCGCCAGTATACGGTACCACTAATAAAGTTTTTAACTATCTGTTACTGATCTGCTTTTTTGTTTTCCACAAAAGATGGACGTCCTTCTCTTTTGAAAATGAGCCCATATGCGACTTACAATTTACACACACCATGTTATAGAATATACTTAGGGAACTGTGCATGTAAATTCTAATTATTCCAATTAGTGCTAATTGCTTGTTAACATCCAGTTAACAGCACTGATTAGCTAGTTAACCAATTAAGTTACGCATATTGTTATAGAATACATTCTGATTTCCATGCAGAAATTAAGGCGCGATATATAGATTTCAGGGTTTGTGAATGAAATTTAATTGAATAATGAGCCAATTAGTGCCAATAATTGGGCATTAATAATCAATTATCGGCACTAATTGACATTAATTGAAATTTATGCATGCGTTTTTAGTCATGGAGGGGCTCTATAAAGGGGGCAAGGCCATGGGAGGGTCATGGGTGCATCAAGGGTACTCCTAGAATTTATGTGCGCTGTTATAGAATAAGGGGGATCCACGCCTAATTTAGATGCAGTGATTTACACCAGGGTTTACTTGGTGTAAGTCCTCACATCTAAAGTTAGGCGCTAAGCATATTCTATAAATGGCGCCTAACTTTCAGCACTGTTTATAGAGTAGTACTTAGCATGTTATTTTGTTTGGTACCGATTTTTCTGTGCTATTTATAGATATAGATCCAAAATGTGCATTTGTACTTCCTCAGAAGTGGATTATCTGCGATTTTCTTGGCCTTGTTGAGTCTTCTTTTTCTATTCATTTGCTTTTCTTATACTAGATTTATTTATTTATTTATTTATTTATTTATTTATTTATTTATTTATTTATTTATGTAGAGGGATTTATTTACTGCCTTTTGAAGGAATTCACTCAAGAATAAATCAAACATAAGCAATAGACAATTATAGCAGTAAAAATATTCAGATGACAAAACAAAGTTTGGCGTAGTACACTACTTACAATGTCAACACAATACGTAATAGAACATTTTAGTAGACACCGTAGGATATAAGCAAAGATGGAACATATAGGGACTCTTTTACAGAGTGGCGGTAAGCCCAACGTGAGCTTACCGCTTGCTCTTTCCGGACTACCGCTGGCCCAACACAGCCATCGGCGATAGTCCCGCCCCAAGTGCGCGCCATTAGCGGGAGAAAAAGAGTACCCCCGTAAATGGCTTGCACAGCGGTAACCTGGCGGTAATCGGGCATCGCAGCTCACTGCCTGGTTACCGCCGGGTTCACGGGAGCCCTTATTGTTACACCTCAGTGGGTGGCGGTAAGGGCTCCCCATCGCATGGCCACTTGGCAATGTGTGCGTGGGGTCTTTTTACCCACTGCAATAAAAAGGGCCCTGATTTGTGGAATAATGGCCCCGGCCGCCAGCACGGGGCCCTTTTTCCCACAGCTTGGTAAAAGGGCCCCATAGATAGGTAAGAGAGTTAGAAAATAAGGGGATTAACTTCAAGAAAGTTGCACATGAGTTTTGAGTACAAAGGCCCAGGGCCGCCGAGAGGGGGGGACAGGGGGGACAAAAGGGCCCGGGCCTCCGGAGGGGGCCCGGAGCCACCGCAGTCAGGCCCGCCCATCGTCGCTCCCGAACTAACTAACCTTAAACGCTTCCTTCCTTTCCTTTCACCACCTTCGCGGCAAGCAGCAGCAGGGCAGAGCAGACCTCTCCTTCCTTCCGTGTCCCGCCCTCGCCTGACATAACGTCCGCGAGGGCGGAGCACAGAAGGAAGGAGAGGTCTGCCCTGCTGCTGCTTGCCGCGAAGGTGGTGAAAGGAAAGGAAGGAGGTGTTTAAGGTTAGTTCAGGGCCCGGTAGCGGGTGGAGGGAGGGGGCCGGTGACCTCGGGTGGGGGGGCCCAGCGGCGACGATGACCTCGGGTGGGGTGGGTGGGGGAGCCCGGGGGCGGCCTTGTCCCGGGCCCGGCTCTGGCTCCCGGCGGCCCTGCAAATGCCTTGCTGATTAAAGATCTTGTCTTGAGCTGCATATATAGAATAACTTATGGTTAGCTCTGCACCCGAGGAGTCAAATCCAAACATCACCTTGTGCTATTTTCCTTTTCTGCAACACAATCTTTACTTACCATCCTTACTAGAAAAGTCGTTCCATTTGTTTAACTTAAAACCATTTGTGGGGTTTAAGTTGACTAAAATTATGATATAACCTTTGCATCACAGTAGCACCCGAGCGGCTATCAGGTTCCATTAGGTACATGAGCTTTCAGTGAGGGTCGTATGGCATAAACGACTTGCAGAAAATAGACCAGTCGTGCTTATAGTTTCACAGACAAATCCAGGAAATCTGGGATGACATCCCCTGCAGGTTAGTAATTTGACCCAATGTTTATAATGGTTTGAGCTGATTTTTAAAATGCTCTCATGAAACCAGATAGGGGTTAGCATGTTTGAAGCATTTTGCTTACCAGATCCAATAAATATGTGAAATTATCGAGTGGGTTTGCCGAATGGAATCTTCTAATGGATAAGGTCCTGTCTAATTTAAGAATCCAGCATGCACTATTCTTTCATATGTTACAACCTTTGCATATTTTTAAAATCATTTTTATTAGCTTAAGGACGAATTATGTTCATTATTTTTCTCTTGTATTCAAAATGAGGAAAAACACCTTAGTATGTCAGACCCCAAGTTTAAGTATATTGGATTCAATTTTCTTAACTTTTTAAGTGTATACCTCTTGGTAAGAAGCACAAGCAGCCTGCTTACTATACAAAAAAAAATTTACAGAAAAGTTGTGTTTTGCGGTTTTGTTTTTTTGTTTTTAGCAAAACCAAGGCTTAAAATGCCAGCAGGGGTTTAATGTGCCTATATGTTTGTGGGGATGATAATTTCATTGATAATTCCAGACTCCTCTGACTTCAAAGCAGTTTCTGTCTTATTTATTTATTTATTTATTTATTTATGGCATTTATATCCCACATTATTCCCACCCATGGACAGGCTCAATGTGAATTTAATATATTCAGTGCCATTAAACATTCAGTAATATATGTGGACAGGGCTCGCCATCAGTTAACTATAGCAATAATATTCAGCTGCTTTCTCTATGCATTTTGTTTGCCCTAATTTAATCACTTGACTCTACAGATAAAAACAGCGAAAAAAAAATGTAGGCAGATAAAGACCATATGGACTATCCAGTCTGCCCATCCATGCCACATACTCTCTCTATCACTCCCTTAGAGATCCTATGTACTTGTCCCAAGCTCTCTTGAATTCACTTCCAGTTTTGTCTCCACCACCTCCACCACTGGGAGGCCGTTCTATGAATTCATCACCCTTTCTGTGAAGACGTATTTCCTCAGGTTACTTCTGAGTCTATCCCCTTTTACCTTCCTCCTATGCCTCTTCATTCCAGAGCTTCCTTTCAATTGAAAGAGATTTGCTTCCTGTGCATTTATGCCGCATAAGTATTTAAATGTCCCTATCATATCTCCCCTCTCTCCCCTTTCTTCCAGGATATACCAATTGAGATCTTTAAGTCTGTCCCCATACCCTTTATGATGACTACCACTGATCATTTCAGTAGCTGCCTTCTGGACCGATTCCATCCTGTTTATATCTTTTTGAAGGTGTGGTCTCCAGAATTGTATACAATATTCTAAATGAGATCTCAGCAGAGTCTTATACAGGGGCATCATCACCTCCTTTTTCCTGCTGGCCATTCCTCTCCCTTTGCACCCAAGCATCCTTCTAGCTTTCGTCGTTTCTTTTTCTACCTGTTTGGCCACCTTGAGATCATCACATGCAATCACACCCAAGTCCCACTCTTCTTTCATGCACAAATGTTCTTCACCCCCCTAAACTGCACCGTTCTCTCAGGTTTTTGCTGAATAGCACTGCTATGTGTATAGTTAGGCAAAACATTCTTGATCCATCTTCAGTTGATGCTATGTGGATAGTGCTGGAATAGTCAGAAGACATTTTCGAAGGCATTCTCCATATAGGGAGCAATTCTACAACTGGGCACCTCTATTTAGGCACCAAGGACATGGGAGGTGAATTGTATATAAATGATGAAAAAATCGGCACTGAAAAAAGCGCTATTCTGTAAGCCAAACTTACAGTTAGGTACGCTTGATAGAATAGTGTTTAAGCCCAGGAATTGTGCCTAACTTTAGGTGCGGTCATTTGCACCGACTGAAATGTGGTGCAAAGGTACACAGCTCAATTGGGCACATATCCCCCCCCCTGTATTCTATAACAATGCACATAAATGCTAGGAACGCCCCCGTTTCACCCATGACCCTTCCATTTCTGCACCCCTTTTTTTACTCATAGATCCCGTGCCTAAATTTGTGTACGGAAGTTCTAATTAAATCGAATTAGTGCCAATAGTTGCTTGTTTAGGAGCGTAAGTTTATTCTCTAAAGGTTATGCTCCTAAATATAAAATTCTAAATTTATGAGCATAATTTATGCTGCTAAATGTATGCTAAATCTATGAGCGTAATAGGCCTGATATTAGGAGTATAAATTTAGGAGCATAGATTACACTTGTAATTTAAGAGCGTAAATTTAGGAGCATAACCTTTATAGAATAAGGCTCAGAGCCAGTGTATTGTATAATAACCCGCATAGATATTTGAAATGCCCACGCCCTGCCCATGGCCATGCCTCCTTTTTAACGATACGACTTAGAATTTAGTGTACCACGTTACAGAATATGCTTAGCCAATCTTAATTAATGCCAATTAGTGCTGATAATTGCCTATTAACATCCAGAGTTGAAAAACACTGAAAATCCACGTGCAAGTATGTTTTCACTTCTTCCCTTGGTTTCAAGTGATCCCTTAGGACGTTAAGCTGAGTTTATGCTATTTGAATTCTTGAATCTCTTAATCATGTCTCACTAAGGGGCCCTTTTACTAAAGTGCGTAGGCACCTAGGCATCCAACGTGCATCAGTTTGGAACTACCGCCCAGCTACCGTGAGTCCTGGGTGGTAATTCCATTTTTTACACGTGTGCAATGCGAGCGGCAGAAAATATTTTTTATTTTCTACTGTGTGGCGCTAACCAGGAGGTAATCGGCAGTGTATGCACGCTCACGATTGCTGCCCAGTTAACGCGTGAGACCTTACCGCTAAGTCAATGAGTGGCAGTAAGGGCTCGGGCCCAAAATGGACCTGTGCCAATTTTTATTTTGATGCACGCCCATTTTCGGTTAAAAAAAAAAGGCCTTTATGCAGGTGTGCTGAAAAAGGGACCTGTCCTGTGACCCAAAGAAGCTTGACATCTGATAAACATATGTACAGTACTGTTTATTATTATACGTACAGTATACAGTCTCCGTTAACTGACGTTAGGCTTACTTGAAGTAATCAGTTATAGTCCTCTGTAAGCTATTGGGTCTGTGAGTTCCATAGACTGTGTCTTCCAGATGGTAAAAACTGTCATAGTATTGACATCCAGTGGCCTTCTGATAGGCCCGCACGGTGTTGAGACTCTCCAGCACTCTTGCAAAAGTGACGGGAGGAGGTTGTTGAATTTCGTCAGCATGTGCCTCACTGCTCATTTCATCATCTGTTTCATCATCAGCCGTTGTTGCCTGCGTGTAGGCACATATCTTGACATTAGTGCTGTTGTCAGCTGTTTGTAGCGATGAAACTCCTCTTCAGTAACAGTGGTTGGGATGTCAATAACCTGTACATCTGACGCGTTTGCAACAGCTGTAACTGTTTCGTTCCTCTCCACATCCTTAACAAAGCTTGCCCACTTGTAGCAGTTCACAATGGTTGCCTGTGCAACATGATTCCAGGCTTCTTTCTGCATATATAGGGAATCCAAGAGTGATACATTACGAGCCAGTTCAACAGCACGTTTATCCTTGCCAATCTGGTCATCCTTAACGCTCATCAGACGACGTAGCACAAGAGCCCGATAATGTTGTTTGAAATTGGCTATTATGCCCTGATCCATACGTTGGATCAGAGAGGTAGTGTTTGGTGGCAGGAAGACCATCTTGACGTTAGACAGCCTGACATCATCTCTGTGTGCAGCACAATTATCACAAAGCAACAAAATCTGACGCTTTTGTGCCCGCATTCTAGTGTCTAACTTCTTTAGCCACTGCTTCCAAATTTCCCCAGTCATCCATGAATTTGCGTTAGCCTCGTATGACACAGGAAGTCGCTTAACTTTCTTGAAGCAATGGGGCTGTTTGCTCTTTCCAATGATGAGGGGTTCCAACTTCTCACTCCCATCCATATTGCAGCAAAGGAGGATCGTCAGTCGGTCCGACGTTTTACCTCCAGTAATTTCGGCATTTTTGAATGCAAGTGTTCCATCAGGAACACTCGCCAGTAGAGACCGTTTTCATCAGCATTGAAAATATCACGAGGTGCAAACTCGTTCAAGATGGTAGGAAGAACTGAAACAACCCAATTTTCAGCACCAAAGTCATCAGCGTCTTGTTTCTTACCATGCTGTTTCTTGAATTTTATGTTGTTCCTCTCCTTCCATCTTTCCAACCATCCAACAGTGGCTTTGAATTCAGTTAGTCCAAAACTTTCAGCTAGCTGATTAGCTTTCTCCATAAGCAGTGGACCACTGACAGGAAACTGTCTGCTCCTAACTCGAGAAAACCACCGAAGAAGAGCATCTTGTACCTCCTCAGCTTTTCCCGCCCGTTTTCGTTTCCTTTGCGGATTTGTATTGTTTTGCTAGTCTTCCAGAAGCTGGTCTTTCTGTTTCCAGACTCTTGAAATTTGACTGGGATTGACACGTGCTGTGATGTTTTCTAGTTGAAGTGCTGATTTGTTACCGTGACCATATTCTTTAGCAATAGATGCTTGACTTTGTTTGTTTTCTCATTTTTTAAGAACTTCTGTTCGTTCAGCCAGTGTTAGTCTTACAGTTGCACGATGACGACGACTCAAGTGTACACTCTAACAACATTCTTTCGCTTATTCTGCCTGTGGCAGTTAAAGGGGCGGTAAATTTGAAATCTCGTTGGTTGTCATGCGCTAATCAGCTTCCATATTCCGTGCGCTCGCTTATGCGGAGTCCTTCCTGCAGAGGAGCGGTCTTAAACCATGCATACACGCAAATCTTGCACTTATGAGTGGTGCGCTACACGAAGTTTGTCCCCATAGAAATTGATGGCGCCAAAAACGGGACCGAAGTACGGCATGCAGTTAAACAGAGCATGCGCTTATCAGACATGCACTTAAATGGAGTGCACTGTATATATATATATATATATATATATATATATATATATATATATATATGTCGCTGTTTTTTTTTCTTTGTGTTCTCCACAACTCAGGTAGCAGACAGAAAGCACCAACTTAGACATTCACTTAATCTTTGCTAGTCATTCTGGCTCCTCATGGGTTGGCTACGATCCATGGTTTGAATTCCTCAGGAATGCATATTGCGGGGAGCTTCTGTGCGTGAGGGAAGCATAAGCTCTTAGGACTGGTGGCCCTAGCAGACGGATTTCATTTCCAGCAAGTGCCTTATGCTCCCAGTTTCCCTCATCTATCAGAGCATATTCAACACTGGGATATCAGCCAGTCATGTTTCGGAGCTGGAACAGTACCTGACAGGCCACACAGGAACTCTAACATATGTTTAGTTATAGCAGAAGAGTTTTCTGGCACAAGTCAACCCAAATCTGCTCACGGACAATCTGGATAATAGGAAACAGGGTAGAAGAATTTGCTCACGTTTTTCATCTTTGGGATGCTAATCGTGATTGAGTGGAATGATCGCCTACTAATTGGGACTGTTGAAATTAAAACGAAAACTTGGAGAATCGGGGTTCTGTGTTACTCACTCTGCCATAGTCCTTACCCTTTTCTTGTTCAACATATCCCTTATGCTGTCCTGCCAAGATATTAAATAATTGTTTGATAAGTATTGCAAAGTTGAGGCAATAGCTATTACTACACACTTTTGTATTCTCATTAAATTAGTTCTTGTTGCGATAGAAACGTATTACCTTATATTTGAATCGAATGAAAATGATGTCTAATCTGCTCCATTTTTGCATGTCAAGAGATTTCTTGTAACTATTGTTAATACTTGTAAAAAAAAAAAAATTAGTTCTTGTTTTGTTGGTGGAAAGTTCTTGGCCACTCCAGATTCTCATGTCTCATGTCTAACCTTGAATCTATTGCGTCCTAGTCTTTTTCTACCTCTCTCACTTCTTTATTTCTTTCTCTAGTATTAATATTTCTTTATTTTTCTCACTTTTATGTTTTCTTGGTTTCCATCTTTTTGGAAGTCATAAAAAGCGTGTTCAATCAGATTTTTTTTAATTAGGAGGCATGTGGAAGGGGATTTTTGTATTGCTATTGTTTTTAATGCAATTAATGGGCCCCTTTTACTAGGCGATGGGAAGCCCAACGCGGACTTACTGCTCACTAAACAGGAAGTACTGCCGGCTACTGCAGCAGGCCAGCGGTACTTCCCACCCCAAGTGCGCCGTCATATCTGGCGCTACAAAAATCCAGACCAAAGTTTCAGCCTGCCTATCTGACATCGCTGCCTGGATGTCTCAACGTCATCTGAAACTTAACATGGCCAAAACCCAGCTTCTCATCTTTCTCCCTAAACCCACCTCTCCTCTCCCCCCTTTCTCTATTTCTGTGGATAGCACTCTCATTCTCCCTGTCTCATCAGCTCCTAACCTTGGGGTCATCTTCGACTCCTCTCTCTCCTTCTCTGCTCACATTCAGCAGATTGCCAAAACCTGTTGTTTCTTTCTCTATAACATCAGCAAAATCCGTCCCTTCATCTCTGAGCACTCTGCCAGAACCCTCTCGTCTTGATTATTGTAACCTGCTTCTCACCGGCGTCCCTCTCAGCCATCTCTCTCCTCTTCAATCAGTCCAAAACTCTGCTGCGCGACTCATTTTCCGCCAAAGTCGCTATGCTCACATTAGCCCTCTCCTTAAGTCACTTTACTGGCTCCCTATCCGTTTCCGCATTTTCTTATTGACCTATAAGTGCATTCACTCTGCCGCTCCCCAGTACCTCTCCACTCTTGTCTCTCCCTACGCCCCCCCTCGGGTACTCCGTTCTGTTGATAAATCTCTCTTATCTGTTCCCTTCTCCTCTACTGCTATTTCCAGACTCCGTTCCTTTTATCTTGCTGCACCTCACGCCTGGAATAAACTTCCCGAGCCTGTACGTCTAGCCCCCTCTTTGGCCGTTTTCAAGTCCAAACTTAAAGCCCACCTCTTTTCCACTGCTTTTGACTCCTAACCACTGCTCACTTGCCCTATCCTTTATCCTCACCTCTTTATTCACCTACCCTTAATTGTTCTGTCTGTCTGATGTCTTATCTAGATTGTAAGCTCTTTGAGCAGGGACTGTCTTTTTGTGTATGGTGTGCAGCGCTGCATATGCCTTGTAGCGCTATAGAAATGATAAGTAGTAGTAGTAGTACAAAAATATATTTATTTTTGTAGCGTTGGAGTGTACCTGATGGTAATCAGGCAGCACCGTGTGCTGCCCGGTTACCGCCAGGTTAGTGCGAGAGCCCTTACCGCCACCTCAATGGGTGGCGGTAAGGTCCCCCCCCCCCCCCCCCCCCCCCCCGATATGGCCGCACGGCAAGTGCTTTACTTACCACACAGCCATTTTCTGCAGGAAAGAGAGACTTCCCTTTTACTCACTGCGGTAAAAGGGGAGCTTGGCGCACATGAAATACACGTGCGATGGCAGCGCAGGCCCCTCTTTGCTACAACTTGGTAAAAGGGGCCCAATATTTTTATGTTTCACTTCTCAGAGAGATTAATTATTTGATCGTGTTTAGAAATGTTTGTAAATAAATAAACAAAATTTCCTTCATGCAATCTTATCTTACTCCACTCTGGCATTTTCCTTTCATACCTCCTGCCACCCTGTCTTTGTCCCCTTAACATACCAGTTTCTTACCTGTCTCCACCATCATTGCCATCATTTCTAGTCTGTCCAACAGCTTCTTACCTGCTAACTAAAGGGTCCTTTTACAAAGGCGCAGTGAAAAATGGCCTGTGGTAGTGTAGGCGCGGGTTTTGGGTGTGCGCAGAATCATTTTTCAGCGCACCTGTAAAAAAAGGCCTTTTTAAAATTTTTGCTGAAAATGGACGTATGGCAAAATCAAAATTGCTGTGAGTCCAATTTTGGATCTGAGATCTTACCACCAGCCATAGGCGTAGCGGTAAACAATTTTGGCGGTAATGACCTACGCGCATCCGCTACTTGTGCCAGAAAATAAAAATTTTCCCCCCCAAATTTGCCTAGAGATCCACGCTGAAAGTCAAGCAGCCAGGCTTATATTTGGAAAAACGCGTTTTGAAAGCGCCAAACCCCTCCGAGAAAAACTGCACTAGCTCCCAATCAAAGAGCGTATTGCTTTCAAAATCTGCACAATAGTTCATAAAATTATTTACGGCGAAGCTCCAGGATACATGACAGACCTCATAGACCTGCCACCCAGAAACACTACAAGATCAGCACGATCATACCTAAATCTCCACTACCCAAGCACCAAAGGACTCAAATAGAAATCAACTTACGCATCCAGCTTTCCCTATTTAAGCGCACAACTATGGAACGCACTGCCAAAAGTAGTAAAAATTTCCGAAAAGTACTAAAAACAAACCTGTCCAGAAAGGCATACCCCACCGACCCAACTTAAAAACCTGGGTACCTGCGACGCAACAAAACCAAAGACCGTAATGGACATATCCTAACTCGTCTTGTTCCTCTCTGAGTTCCCCCAATGTATTTACCATACATGAACCTGATTCTACCACAATATCACCTTGTATTTGCTCATACCGGAAATGGCAGACGCCGTTCCGGTACTATGTAAGCCACATTGAGCCTGCAAATAGGTGGGAAAATGTGGGATACAAATGTAACAAATAATAATAATAATAAAATTCAAGTGTATTCTGTAACCACATGTAATTTAATTGGTTTAACAAGGCAATCAGCGTTGTTAACAACACTTAAACAATAATGGGCACTAATTGACAATAATTAGAATTTACATGCACAACTCTCTAAGCGTATTCTATAACACACTGTGCCTAAATTTTAATGCAGTCAGGTAAAAAGGGACATGGTTATGGATGGAGAAACGGACATTTTGTGGGTGTTTCAACATTTATGCGCCTAAATGTACATGCCAGGATTCATACCACATTTTCATTGGTGTAAATGAAGGCGCCTTATTTTAGTTGCTTTGATCTCAACCAAGCGTATTCTGTAAACCACGCCTAAATCTAGGCACCGCTTACTCTTTCCAACTGGATCATCTCTGTGATACTTCATACCATACTCTGTGTTATCTCTGTGGTACTTTGTACCACACCTTGTACCTTACTTTGTGTTATCTCTATGATACTCTGTACCACATCCTGTAAGCCGCACTGAGCCTGCTATCGAGCGGGAAAGAGCGGGGTATAAATGCCATAAATAAATAACAATAAATTACAGAATACACTTAGGCAGAAATGTTTTCTGCTCAGATTTTGAAGGCGCCATATATAGAATCTGGACCTATTATGTTGCGTCTCGCTGTTTAGCGCCAACTGATTTCTACCGTGAGCTAAAAATGCTACTGTGGCTTAGTAAAAGATCCCCTACCGTGTTTCCCCGAAAATAAGACCTACCTGAAGCAGTGCCGCCGAGAGCCGGACAAAGGCTGCCGCCGCCGCCCCCCCCTCCACCGCTCCCGGAACTACCAGTACCTGAAACGCCTCCTTTCACCTTCCTTCGCAAGTTCAGAGCAAGCAGCAGCAGGGCAGGCCACTCCTTCCTTCCGTGTTCCGCCCTCGCCTGACGTAACGTAACGTCAGGCGAAGGCGAGGCACAGAAGGAAGGAGAGGTCTGCCCTGCTGCTGCTTGCTCCGAACTTGCGAAGGAAGGTGAAAGGAGGCATTTCAGGTTGGGAGCGACGGAGGGTGGGTGGAGGAGGGGCCCGGCGACCTCGGTTGGGGGGGGCGACCTTGGGCGGGGGTGGCGACCCCGATGTTTCCCCGAAAAAAAATAAGACCTCCCCTGAAAATAAGACCTAGCGGGTCTTGGGGAGGGAAAATTAATATAAGACAGTGTCTTATATTTGGGGAAACACGGTCCATAGAATAGTGTTTTTACATCTGGTACAAGCTAGTCTCGTAAGCAACTCATGGTAAATTTTAAAACTGTCCAACAGAGAACATTCGGTCTATGAGCTCCAGAGACGTAGAAAGTAACCAGAGAAATTAAAGTGACTGGTCTTTACCAAGCAGAGAGCTGATTGGTGTTTATGCTACAGACATCGTGAATAGTATTTTGACTTCCATGATTATTTAGTTTTGCATTTGTGTCCAAACTGCATATGCATGAAACATAGGTGACAGATCACAGAAACGTATTTCCACTTCATCGTGGTAGCCATGCTCTAATCTGCGTTTCTTGCAGAGCTGATCAGCTAAACTTTTGAAGTTGCTCACAGTAATAGCCATACGAAGGAAACACGAGATTTAAGTTTATTTTGCAAAGTATCAAAACACGACAGACGTGATTTATATCGGTGTACGGATATGACATTATTGTCTATCAGTGCAAAAGGCACTTTGAATAACAGTCTAAGTTCTTTGTGCTTCTGAAATTTGAATCAAGGCACTCATGTTGTTTGTTATTCTAGAACCGCAATTATACTTAAGAAATTAATGAAAGCCAGGGGATGCCTTTGAAAAAAATTTTTTAAGTGAACCTTAACCGTTGCCTTAGGCTAAAATCTCAAAGTGAAAAAAAAAAATGAAGGTGAACTAGCCATTGCTACCGAGAGTCAATTGACAGAATGCATGGGTCATTAATTTTCTGTCCTTTGTTTTGTCAGTGTGCTTTAGTGATGCCTGGTAAAGAAAGTAAACCCAGTCAAGCCGAAAATTGTCTGCTCTGTAGCTTGTTTCCCCTCCCAGCATGCACTGACCCAAAGGAAGTAGGCTTCAGGTCAGTGGCCTTCCATTTCCCTTCCAAACAAAGCACGGTTGATAACAGATATTAATGCAGTTTTGGCAATGGCATAGTTAATTCTGGTCAGGTTTGTACGCAAACAAATTGAGTGTGTATTTGTAGGTAACAACAGCTGTAAGGATTACTAACGTAGGGGCAGACAGATAGAAATAACAGCTATCAAACCAGCTTTAAATTTAATTGTGATAGAAAAATGCAAATATTGCGCTTCCCGCAGTTTGCTTTAGCTTTTCCATTTTTGTAGCTGGACTATCCTGATTTCATTTGACATGAACAAGAAGAGATGTTCAGACGACACAAGTCAATTCTGATGGGCATTGTTACCCATGTGGTACAGTGACTAGCTACAGACTGAGTAATCTTCAAATTGCTTGAACTGCCTTTACGCCTTGACAATATTTATTTATTTATTTATTACATTTGTATGCCACATTTTCCCACCTATTTGCAGGCGCAATGTGGCTTACATAGTACCGTGAAGCAGTGGCGTAGCAAGGGTGGGGTGGGAGGGGCGGTCCGCCCCGGGTGTCAGCTCAAGGGGGTTGCTCCCTGCCAGCTCCCCCCCCCTCCGGGTGCAGCACGATGACATCCCCCCCTCGGCGCATCAACACCCCCCCCCCGACCCAGTGCCTACCCTCCTCAACTCCATCCAACTAGCTCCCGCACCCTACCTTTAAAGAAATATCGGAAGGCGAGGCGCAGCGCCTCGCGCCTGCATGTAAAAGAAGTGTGGACCGTCTCATCGGGCCTTCCCTCGCTCTGTCTGTCCCGCCCTTACGGAAATAGGAAGTTGCGTCGGCGGAGGGCGGGACAGATAGAGCGAGGGAAGGCCCGATGAGACGGTCCACACTTCTTTTACATGCAGGCGCGAGGCGCTGAGCCTCGCTTCGGCTTCCGATATTTCTTTAAAGGTAGGGTCCGGGAGCTGGTTGGACGAAGTTGAGGAGGGTAGGCACTGGGTCGGAGGGGGGGGGGGTGTTGATGCGCCGAGGGGGCGGGATGTCATCGTGCTGCACCCGGGGGGGTGCAACGGCGAACCGCCCCGCCCCGGGTGGCAGCCCTCCTTGCTACGCCACTGCCGTGAAGGCATTTGCCAAGTTCGGTAGGGGACAAGTACAAAAGATGTTACGGTGGAATAGGGAAGATAAGATTCAGGCACGTGGGGTTAAAGGTAAGGAGGGTTTGATAATGTCAAATACGATCTTTGGTAGTGAAGTGTTGCAGAGTTAAGGCATTTAAGTTGGGTCAGTCCGAATAGATGAGTCTTTAATGATTTTCTGAATTTTAGGTGATCGTAGATTGTTTTCACAGCTTGTGGCAGTGCGTTCCACAGTCATGTGCTTATGTAAGAGAAGTTGGATGCATGGGTTGTCTTGTATTATAGTCATTTTTTTACAAAGGCACGCAAGGGCCTATACACATCCAGCATGCATCCAGCATTACTGCCTGGCTACCGTGTGCGGTAATTCTGAATTTGGCACGTGCCAAAAACACGCAGTAGAAAATATTTTCTATTTTCTACCTCGTGGTGCTTATCGGTGATAAACGGCAGTGGACGTGCGCTGCATGCCTATCACTCGGGTAGCACGTAAGACCTTACTGCTAAGTCAATGGGTGGTGGTAAGGTCTCAGGCTGAAAATGGACGCATCCTGGTTTTTAGTTTGCTGCACGTACATTTTCTGGCCCCTTAAAAAAGGCTCTTTTTCCAGGATGTGGCAAAAACTGGCTCAGCGCATGCCCAAAAGATGTGCTCTCACTGCCGCAGGCCACTTTTTGCCAAAGCTTAGTAAAAGAGCTTCTACGTACTAAGGGGGGAATGTCTATATTTGATGCCTTAAAAATCAGTGCCATAAAACAGTTAGCGTGATTCTGTAAACTACGCTTAAAGTTAGGCGTAGATTATAGAATATCGATTTTCCAATATGGACCCTACACGGACTGTGTTTCGGCACACAGCGCCTGCATCAGGGGTCAAGTATGATCGAATATGAAATGAATACTGTGTACAGCAACCCAACTTTTTTTTCTCTTATGAAATAAAAAGGAGTTCTGTCCGCTCTATAAAATAGTAACTCCAGGCACTGAGAGCAAAAGGTCCCTTCTTGCCTGGAGTCCTTTTTCCTCTCAATGCCTGGAGTTACCACTTTATACAGCGGATGGAACTCCTTGTTATTTCATAAGGAAAAAGTTTGGTTGCTGCACACAGTATTCATTTCATATTCGATCATACTTGACCCCTGACGCAGGCGCTGTGCACCGAAACACAGTCCGTGTAGGGTCCATATTGGAAAATCGATTTTTATGATTAAAGGAAACTGTGTCACGTTTCTGAAGGCTCTTGGTGCTTTTTGCTATACCTTCAAAAAATTCAAGACAGCTCTAAAGGCTTTGTCTATCTCGCCAAATCTTTAATCTCTCGGAATATCTGTTTGTTGTTTGTCACTGCTGCTTCATTCAACTTCCCTTATTTCCCCACCTTGCTTAACTGCTCCCTGATTCCCCTTTACCTCCTACCTCTAGCCCCCTCTTTTGAATATCTTTTTACTTTATCTGGAATGAATGTTGACTACTTTCCTTTCAATTTATTCTAATTCCTTTTTTTCATATTGTATGTTTTATTTAGATTGTAAACCGCCTAGGTCTACAAGTTAGTAAAGGCGTTATAACAAGTTACTGTTAATAAATAAATACAGTCTTGTTTATGTAGCCCCAAAACCGGGGCTTGGGGGGGTCTTTGCATAATGTCAGAGTTCAGGAAGTTCTGGCTGACAAGTTTAGAAATTCTTGTGGTGCCTTAAAAGTGCTCAACATTTGGAGATTTCATTTACACCTTCAGTCTGAAACTACTACTACTACTACTACTACTTATCATTTCTATATCGCTACTAGACGTACGCAGCGCTGTACACTTGAACATGAAAAGACAGTCCCTGCTCGACAGAGCTTACAATCAAATTAGGACAGACAAACAGGACAAATAAGGGATAAGGACAAAGAGAAGCAAGATTCCGGAATCCCAAAGAGTAGCAAGGTTCCGGAATCCCAAAGAGTAGCAAGGTTCCGGAATCCCAAAGAGTAACAAGATTCTGGAATCTCAAAGACTACTACTACTACTACTTATCATTTCTATATCGCTACTAGACGTACGCAGCGCTGTACACTTGAACATGAAGAGGCAGTCCCTGCTCCACAGAGCTTACAATCTAATTAACTGCAGTAAGGGGCCCTTTTACTAAGGCGTGTAGATATCTACGAGCATTCAACGCATGTCAGTTTGAAATTACCGCCCAGCTACTGCGTGCCCTGGGTGGTAATTCCATTTTTTATGTGCATCTGATACCCGCGGCTGAAAATATTTTTTTATTTTCTACCTCATGGCACTAACTGGGCGGTAATTGGCTATGTACACGTGCTGGCGATTACCACCCGGTTAATGTGTGAAACCTTACTGCTAAGCAGGGCTTTTTTTGAGGGGGTACTTGGGGGTACTGAGTACCGGCACCTTTTTCATTGTCTGCTAAAATTGATCCATGGATTGCAAGTTTTAATGAAAGAGCTCAGGCTCTACACACCAATTCTGCCTTGTCATAGATTCTGTGACTGGCTGCAGGGGCCCTGGCTATTGTGGGGTGGATCCTTCAGTGATCACCCCACCCCTGAAGGGTGGTCTAGCATTTGAGTACCAGCACCTTTTTTGCTAGATTAAATGCACTGCTGCTAAGTCAATGGGTAGCGGGTAAGGTCTCAAGCCACAAATAGATGCTGGCTAATTTATTTTGCCGCACGTTCAATTTTGGCCAAAAAAGGCCTTTTTTGCAGGCGCACTGAAAAATGGACCTGCGTGTGTCCAATACATGCACCTACAGCACAGGCTATTTTTTTGGCGTACCTTAGTAAAAGGACCCCTAAATTTGTTAAAAGCAAAATTGCCACCACTCCGATTTGTTATAGGATGGTGACCCAGGGGAAAATCTCTTCTGTTGAAGCCACATTTGTGATTATGTAGGACTTGGAACAAATGCAATTTAACATTTGTGAACAATCATGGTGATAGGAAACAACTTGTGGGATGGCCCTTTATTTTTATCTGTGACTACATTGTGCCTTACATATTAAGAAATGTAAACAGTGTTAGACAAACCTTCTTCCTCTGAACCTTTCCTTGGGAATTCATGTGCTCGGTTTAATTAAATGCAGCATTGTTTTCAAAGTGAGGAAGGATGTGTTGGTATCTTTCCTCTGTCACCTAGCAGGGATGGGCAAGTCATCAATAAATGCAAACAAGAAGAAAAAAACAACATATTCCATTCATGTGCACAGACTCATACTCTATCAGGCTTATTTTCGAAAGTGATCACCGGCGATCTTCCGACATAAATCGGGAGATGGCCGGTGATCTCGCAAAAGCGGCGAAATCGGTATAATCGAAAGCTGCTTTTTTGACACCATCGCCGCTTTCCTGTCGCCGAGCTGGCGAAAGTTCAAGGGGGTGTGTCGTCAGCGAAGCGAAGGCGGGACATGGGCAGGCATGGGCGTGGCTACCAGATGGCCGGCTTTTGCGGATAATGGGAAAAAAAGCGGCGTTAATCAGTATTTCGACGCTTTTACTTGGCCTTTTATTTTCACGACCAAGCCTCAAAAGGTGCCCGAACTGACCAGATGACCACCGGAGGGAATAGGGGATGACGTCCCCGTACTCCCCCAGTGGTCACCAACCCCCTCCCACACTAAAACAATAGGCAGCAGTATGAAGGTCCCTGGAACAGTTTATGTTGGTTGCAGTGGACTTTAGGCAGTTGGACCCAGGCCCATCCCCCCCTACCTGTTACACTTGTTGTGGTAAGTGTTGAGCCCTCCAAACCCCCCCAAAACCCACTGTACCCACATGTAGGTGCCCCCCTTCACTCATAAGGACTATGGTAGTGGTGTAGAGTTGTGGGGAGTGGGTTTTGGGGGGGATTTGGGGGGCTCAGCACCCAAGGTAAGGGAGCTATGCACCTGGGAGGTATTTGTATATTTTTAAAAAATTTTTAGAAGTGCCCCCTAGGGTGCCCGGTTGGTGTCCTGGCATGTGAGGGGGACCAGTGCACTACAAATGCTGGCTCCTCCCACGACCAAATGCCTTGGATGTCGCCAAGTTGGAGATGGCCGGCATTTTTTTTCATTATCGCTGAAAAACAAAACTGGCCATCTCAAACCCGGCGAACTCTGGCATTTGGCTGGGCTAAACCGTATTATAAAAAAAAAAAAGATGGCCGGCCATCTTTTTGATAATACGGTTCCGGCCAGCTCTTGCGCCGCCGCCAAAATAGATCGCCGGCGATGTATTTTGCCAGCGACGTTCGATTATGCCCCTCCACGTCATCACATTTAAGCACCTTTTTGTGGAATAGCTCATAGTCGAGATATTGACATTGACACTTGTATGTATTCTGATAATTTCTGCACCTTCTTGGCTCCTAAATGTTGGCACCCTCTTTATAGCATTATCCCCCTTTTAGGGCAATTCTGTAATTTGGGCGCTCAAATTTACGAGCATGTTAAGGGGGGAATTCTACAAATGGTGTTCAAAAATCTGTGCTGGAAAAAAATCAGCGCTAAATGCACACTTTATCAAATCATGCTTAGCTCCGATTCCCGTTTATGCCTGCTGAAATTTAAGACAGAATGAGGGACAATTATTTAGTACTATTCTTCAAAAATTGTATATGTAAATAATAAGAATAGATTTATACATTGATTATCATTCCAAATATCTATTTATTGCTATAGTGCTTCTACCTTATGTGTATTGTACCGTTCAAACACATATAACATAGTAACATAGTAGATGATGGCAGAAAAAGACCTGCACGGTCCATCCAGTCTGCCCAACAAGATAAACTCATATGTGCTACTTTTTGTGTATACCCTACTTTGATTTGTACCTATCCTCTTCAGGGCACAGACCGTATAAGTCTGCCCAGCACTATCCCCGCCTCCCAACCACCAGCTCCGCCTTCCACCACCGGCTCTGGCACAGACCGTATAAGTTTGCCCAGCACGATCCCCGCCTCCCAACCACCAGCCCCGCCTCCCACCACCGGCTCTGGCACAGACCGTATAAGTCTGCCCAGCACTATCCCCGCCTCCCAACCACCAGCCCCGCCTCCCACCACCGGCTCTGGCACAGACCGTATAAGTCTGCCCAGCACTATCCCCGCCTCCCAACCACCAGCCCCGCCTCCCACCACCGGTTCTGGCACCGACCGTATAAGTTTGCCCAGCACGATCCCCGCCTCCCAACCACCAGCCCCGCCTCCCACCACCGGTTCTGCCACCCAATCTCCGCTAAGCTTCTGAGGATCCCTTCCTTCTGAACAGGATTCCTTTATGTTTATCCCAAGCATTTTTGAATTCCGTTACCGTTTTCATCTCCACCACCTCCCGCGGGAGGGCATTCCAAGTATCCACCACTCTCTCCGTGAAAAAATACTCTCCACAAAGCAGCGGTTGCTATGTTGGTAATTGTATTATTACAAATACTGACACCAATGTCCTTAAGAGCCGTAAACCCACTGTTTTGTCGTCAAGAGTCCTTTGAAGTAAAGAAAGCAAGAAAGAAAGATCCCGTTGTGTTGTGATAAATCAGTTCATATCTTTTCTTTATAATCCAAACATGATGAGTTCAAACACTTGAATTGTGGATAATTTCCTGAGTTTTGATCACGATGGTCATTATATAAATAATATTGAGCTTCAAGAATATTTATGTAACTTACAGAGCTTATTTATGGGCTTACGTTTACATAAGCTCTCTGGCTTGGTACAGTGACACCTGGTTATGATGGTACTCTAGAAAGGAACATAGGGCCCCTTTTACCAAGCTGCGGCAAAAGGTGGCCGGCCCCGGCATCGGCGCGTGTTTTACATGCACGCTGAGGCCCCCATTTACCGCAGCTGGTAAAAGGCAAGTCTCGCTTTCCTACAGGAAATGGTTGGGCGGCAAGTAAAGCACTTGCCGCGCAACCATTTCAGGGGGGGAGCCCTTACTGCCACCCATTGAGGTGGCGGTAAGGGCTCCCGCATTAACCCAGTGGTAACTGGGCAGCTCGCGGCACTGCCCGATTACTGTCGGGTACAATACATTTTTGGAGCGCTGGAAATGACGGTGCGCTAGGGGTGGGAAGTACCGCCGGGCTGCAAGCACAGCCTAGGTTGCACTGTATAGAATCCGGGGGATTCTGCGTTAGGCTATTTTTGCTGCATTAGACAAGCATGAGTGCTGAACACCGCTTAGTAAATGGTTACCTAAGCTTGTAACTGAGGCAATAGAGGGTTAAGGAGTCCTTTTACTAAGCTGCGGAAAAAAGGGCCCTGCAGTTTTTCCCATGTGCCAGGGCCATTTTTACCGCAGTGGGTAAATCTCTCTTATCTGCACCCTTCTCCTCCACCGCTAACTCCAGACTCCGTTCCTTTTATCTTGCCGCACCATATGCCTGGGATAGACTTCCTGAGCCGGTACGTCAAGCTCCATCTCTGGCCGTCTTCAAATCTAAGCTAAAAGCCCACCTTTTTGATGCTGCTTTTAACTCCTAACCCTTGTTCACTTGTTCAGAACCCTGATTTTATCATCCTCGCTTTAATATTCCTTTATCTCTTGTTTGTCCTGTTTGTCCTAATTAGATTGTGAGCTCTGTTGAGCAGGGACTGTCCCTTCATGTTCAAGTGTACAGCTCTGCGTATGTCTAGTAGCGCTATAGAAATGATAAGTAGTAGTAGGTAAAAAGCCCCTAAAAAATGGCCATGTGGTAGGAGTACTCTTACCTTGTGGCCATGTGGGTGGAAGCTCTTACCGCCACCCTTTGAGGTGGTGGTAAGGGCTCCCGTGGTAACCCAGTGGTAACTGGGTACTATGTGGTGATGCCTGATTATCGCCATGTTAGTGCCATGCTATTAAATAAAAACATATTTCCCAGCATGCCAGAAATGGTATGCACTCAAGACAGAACTCCCGCCGGTGGCTGTGTTGGGCTGGCGATAGTTCCAGGATAGTGTGCGGTAAGCCCACGTTAGGCTTACCAGTGCTCTGTAAAAAGGGCCCGTAAATGATTTACCCAAAAGTCACAAGTAACCACAGTGGGGTCTGAACAAGGCTTCCCTGTTTCTCAGTCCACTGCTCTAAGCACTAGGCTGCTCCTCCATCTCCTTGAAAAGTTACATTTTTCTCCTATAGAATGATGAAAAATGTCTCAAACTGCTTGCTAGTAAAATGTTATGTCTCTGTAACATGAGCACTGTTAAATATTATCTGGTTATTAGGGTAACTGGTCCATGTGGGTGAAATCATTGGACTATGTAGAAATGGGACAATCACAACGAGGGGAGATATGATAGAGGCCTTTAAAATAATGAGTGGAGTGGAATGGGTAGACGTGAATCGTTTGTTTACTCGTTCCAAAAATACTAGGACTAGGGGGCATTCGATAAAGCTACAAAGTAGTAAATTTAAACTCTGGAATTCGTTGCCAGAGAATGTAGTGAAAGCAGTTAGCTTAGCAGGGTTTAAAAAAAGATTTGGATGACTTCCTAAAGGAAATGTCCATAGACCATTATTAAAACGGACTTGGGGAAAATCCACTGCTTATTTCTAGGATAAGCAGCATAAAATGTATTGTACTTTTTGGGGATCTTGCCAGGTACTTGTGACCTGGATTGGCCACTGTTGGAAACAGGACGCTGGGCTTGATGGACCTTCGGTCTGTCCCGGTGTGGCAATACTTATGTACTTATGTACAAAGGGAATTTAGCGGCCAGGGGAGGAGGAGAAGACCACAGACTGAATGTGATTTGTGACAGCATAGCAGGCAGCCATACTTGGGCAGAGCAAACACAGGGCACCTTCCATTTCTATGAACTCCGTTTTCTTGTGACTATAAGGCCTTGATTTTTCAAGTTATTACAAACCACTTTACTTGTAAGCTTATTTAAAATGATTACAGTTGTAAAATATGGTGTAGAAAGGATGAGTTGTTTTTTGTTATTTATAAGTCAGATACGCAGAAAATGTTTCATTAAGACTAATATTCACTTTTTTGCAGAAAGTAAAAAAAACGCTTTGGCAGACAGATTGAAACTACCAGATGGAATAGATTGTGCCATGTGAATTATAAATCTTTTCTCGCTTCCTTATTGATGCTCTAAATTGAACATGTTCCATCTGTCTGCTCTCAATAATGAATAGCTGGAGTTTTATTTTATTGTAAAGGTAACAAATTCCATATAGAATACATTAATTCAAGCATGTAATGAAACAGGCAGGACGTAATGTAAAATAGTAGTATGTGAAAAGTTTGGACTTATGCGGCTGAATCCAGACTCCCCATATAATTCAAGTGAGCAGGGGGTTAGGTTTAGGCTTATTTATTTGATATACTACATTTCAAATGAACATTATTATTATTATTAATATTGTTCTCCACAATTCACAAATAGTTTATCACAGCAATTGCTGTTGTAAATATTGTTATTGTTATTATTATTAAAACATGTATTCTTCCTCATCATAACACTTTAGGTGATTAACAACTAACACACACAATAAAAAACAAATGTACAATCACAAAGACATAATACACCCACCACTAAAATCATCACTCCTCCGTTATTAAATGAAGAAAATAAAAGAGAAAAAATTAAAATATATACAAAGACAAAATACAAATAGATATTCCTACTGAAAATACAATCCTGAAGAAAGCAAATAAAGAGGACAAATAACTATTACACAAAAGACAACAGAGCTGGTGCTGTACCCAAACGCCTGCTCTGCTTAAATCTGGACCGCCTTCGAAATTGGTCCGAAATGAAGAACTATTGGTTCCGATTTCAGAAGAGAAGAAATTACGGTGGAGTGGTGCCTGATGGCTGGATGCTGTTCTCTGCATAAATTCCAGGCAGATCTTAGTGGGAGGTGAACAATCAGTAATTTAAGGTCAGCAGCCCTTAAGGTGCACCATGGAGCATACAGAGTAAGATTTTCAGCCAAGTCCAGTCTATTACTACTACTACTACTTATCATTTCTAAAGCACTACTAGATGTACGCACGCTGTACACTTGAACATGAAGAGACAGTCCCTGCTCGACAGAGCTTACAATCTAATTAGGACAGACAAACAGGACAAATAAGGGATAAGGACAAAGAGTAGCAAGATTCCGTGCAGAATCCCAAAGAGTAGCAAGATTCTGGAATCCCACTGTAGCAACATTCTGTGCGGAATCCCAAAGAGCAGCAAGATTCCAGAATCACGAAGACTACTACTACTACTACTTATCATTTCTAAAGCGCTACTAGATGTACGCAGTGCTGTATACTTGAACATGAAGAGACAGTCCCTGCTCGACAGAGCTTACAATCTAATTAGGACAGACAAACAGGACAAACAAAAGATAAGGGAATATTAAAGCGAGGATGATAAAATAAGGGTTCTGAACAAGTGAATAAGGGTTAGGAGTTAAAAGCAGCAACAAAAAGGTGGGCTTTTAGCCTAGATTTGAAGATGGCAGCATCCTGTGCAGGACAAGACAGAGACGGGTGTATGGATCAGTAAGGAGATGGCTTTACAGTCGGTTCCCCAGCTGCAAAATGACGGGGTCCTTTTACTAAGCTGCGGTAAAAGGGGGCCTTCGCTAGCATCAGCGAGTGTTTTTGATGTGCGCTAAGGCACCCTTTTCTGCAGCGGGTAAAAGGCTGTCTTTTTGTCTGGAAAAGAAATGGCTGTGCAGTAAGTGAACCCCTTGCTGCATGGCCATTTTGGGGGGAGCACTTACCGCCACCTATTGATATGGCGGTAAGGGCTCCCGCGCTAACATGGCGGTACAAAAATAGAAGCTATTTGTGTAGCACCGGAAATGGCATATGCTGGGGGGTGGGAACGACTGCTGGGCTCCCCTACGTGGAGTGAAATGTGATGATCCAGGGAGCACTCGTGAAGTTGAAGAACTCTGCTAGGTCGGTCCACTAAGCTGGACAAATCAGGTGTATAACCCAATTACAGTATATGTATACATGCACAAAAACAGCCTGACACAGGCCGTGTTTCGCGCAACAGGGCTGCTTCAGGGGCTATAAAAGAAATAATACAATGAATAAAAAAATACAATGAATAAAAAAACAACATATATATGGTTTGTTGTATACATGTACGTCTTGTTAAAAATAATATAATCAAAAGACAATTATAAATAAATATGTCTAATTGATATACAAAAACATATATATATGTAAGTTAATGCACATATATAAATATATCTAGATATATATAAATGTAAATATATGAAAATATGAAAATAAACGAAACACCAATATCCCAATTAAATTTGAAGATTTATCTCTGGTTGCACATATGATTATTATTAGTATATATATATATATATATATATATATATATATATATATATATATATATATAAGATTTTACAATTATTATTTTTTCTTTTTTAGTCATTACAGTATATTGAGCATATGTCTATTATACTTGACAGTAAAGGATTACTGTGTCCTTTGTTTTATATTTATTTATTTTATTTTATTGCATCATCATATACATTATATTATATTTGTTTTTAAATTTATTTTTATTTATGGCTTCAGTCTAGGAAAGTTGTGTTTGTATTATTTAATTATATATATGTTGTTAATTTATGTTATGCTATATATATATATATATATATATATATATATTTGGTGGGATATTGGTGTTTCGTTTATTTTCATATTTTTATATTTACATTTATATATATCTAGATATATTTATATATGTGCATTAACTTACATATATATATGTTTTTGTATATCAATTAGACATATTTATTTATAATTGTCTTTTGATTATATTATTTTTAACAAGACGTACATGTATACAACAAACCACATATATGTTGTTTTTTTTATTCATTGTATTTTTTTATTCATTGTATTATTTCCTTTGTAGCCCCTGAAGCAGCCCTGTTGGGCGAAACACGGCCTGTGTCGGGCTGTTTTTGTGCGTGTATACATATACTGTAATTGGGTTATATTAATAAATCTTGTTTTGTTTGCCTACGATCTGCTCCGTTTGTTTTCCATCTTGGAGATCGCAGACCGTCTGCCTCTGTGCTTTCTTGGATCAAATCAGGTGTATTCCAGAGACAATAGAAGTTCTGAGCTGAAACTCCTTGAGCCTTGTGAAGTGAGATACCCATAACTGCATCGTGTCGAACATGGAAGCCTGCTGATATTAGGTGCTGTTAATCATGGAGAGTCTTGCCTATCTGTCTGTCTGTCTTTAATCTAAAGGTTCAGTTTTGTCCAGCATACATACAGCCACATTGTTCTTGCACATTTCTGGGTCAGTTCTATAAAGGAGGTGTTAACATTTATATGTGTCCATGTGCACATTTACGTGTTTATTTATTTATTTGTAACATTTTATACCCTGTGCTTTCCCACTTATTAGCAGGTTCAGTGCGGCTTACATAATATAACTAGTAAAAAAGGCCCGTTTCTGGAGCAAATGAAACAGGCGCTAGCAAGGTTTTCCTCCCGAAACCCCCCTCCCTACCCACTCCTTCGTCATTGTGAAGCCACTGACGCCATTGCTTCGCACCTCGTCAACGCACTCCACCTTCATCTCCTGAGTCCTTGTTCGTTGTGAAGCCACTGACGCCACTGCTCTGCCCTCGATCTGTGATGCCATTGCTCCGCCCTCGACGTCATCACGTATGATGCGAGGGCGGGGCCCAGAGACAGTGATTTCGGTGGCTTCACCACCACGAACCCTTCGAACCCGAAGGAAGTGACACTGATGTCAGTGTCTTCAGAACGTTGAGGGTGAGTTTTATTATATAGGATAGGTTTACAAGATAACACAGAATGGATAACAGCTGTAATATAGTGTATGAAGAGGTGGACAGCAAAATGTGGATGAGTGAGATGGGTGAGGGAGAAAGATGGGAGAGGTAGGGAGTGGGAAGAGGGTGCATATTGGGATAGTGTGTTGTTAATTAAGGGATAATGTATAATGAGGGCATGCTGCATGCCAGTATGCTGCCTAAACACTATTCTGGAAGTACCCATTAACTCGGGCACCAGAACAGTATATCCAGTGGCGTAGGAAGGGGGGGCGGTGGGGCGGTCCGCCCCGGGTGCACGCTGCTGGGGGGGGGGGGTGTCGGCTCCGCTGGTTCCCTGCTCCCTCTGCCCCGGAACAAGTTACTTCCTGTTCCAGGGCAGAGAGAGCAGGGAACCAGCAGAGCCGATGCAGCTCCCAGTGACGTGCACTCGGGGGCGGATCGGCCCTCTCGCCCGCCCTTCGCTTCCTAATTCAAGTAAGAATGCGCTCCGGAGGGGGGAGGGTGCATGCCAAGGTGGGGCGCCTTGCTGCACCCTGGAGGGGGGGGGGGCGCAGAGGCGACCCGCCCCGGGTGTCAGCCGCCCTCGCTACGGCACTGAGTAGATCACTAAAGTTAAAGATCAAAATGTCCAGGTTATTGGCCACATAAAACAATAAATCCCCTGTTTACTAAGCCACGCTAACAGTTGCCACGCCCCATTTAAAGTGAACGGGTTGTGTCGGCATTGGTGCACAGCAGCCACTAGCATGGCTTAGTAAACGGGGGGGGGGGGGGGGTAATATATATAAATAATTAAAAGCCCAACACGCCCATGTTTCGCCGTCTCAAGGGCTGTGTCAGGGGCTTGTTAAAGTACCCAGAGGTGTAGTTTCAGAGCGTCACCTACTGGTTGAAAAAATGCTTCTCTCCTACGCATGTTGGTCTTTAATCTTTGCGATTTACTGTTTCGGTGTCTGTGTTATTTCTTATGGATCGTCTGCCTGTTTGTTTCTTGGAACCGATACGCATTTAACTTACGTGGAGGGGCATAATTGAACAAAAACGTCTATCTCCATGGGCGTTTATCTCTGAGAACGGGTCCGTGAAGGGGCGGACCGAACCGTATTTTCGAAAAAAATAGACGTCCATGTTTTATTCGACAATTTGTGAGCTGGGCGTTTTTGTTTTTCAGTGATAATGGAAAATGAAAGCGCCAGCTCAAAAACGAATAAATCCAAGGCATTTGTTCGTGGGAGGGGCCAGGATTCGTAGTGCACTGGTCCCCCTCACATGCCAAGACACCAACCGGGCACCCTAGGGGGCACTTTTACAAAAACAAAAAAAAAGGTAAAAGAGCTCCCAGGTGCATAGCATCCTTCCCTTGTGTGTTGAGCCCCCCAAATCCCCCTCAAAACCCACTGCCCACAAGTCTACACCATTACTATAGCCCTAAGGGGTGAAGGGGGGCACCTATATGTGGGTACAGTGGGTTTGGGGGGGTTGGACGACTAAGCATTAAGCAGCACAATTGTAACAGGTAGGGGGGGATGGGCCTGGGTCCACCTGCCTGAAGTCCACTGCACCCCCTAACAACTGCTCCAGGGACCTGCATACTGCTGCCAGGGAGGTGGGTATGACATTTGAGGGTGAAAATAAAAAGTTGTGAAACATCATGTTTTGTGGTGGGAGGTGGTTAGTGACCACTGGGGGAGTCAGGGGAGGTCATCCCCGATTCCCTCTGGGGGTAATCTGGTCATTTAGGGCACTTTTTGGGGCCTTATTCGTGAAAAAACAGGGTCCAGGAAAAGTGCCCTAAATTCTAGCTACAAATGCATATTTTTTTCCATTATCGGCGAAAGGCGCCTATCTCTGTTTGGGTGATAACCACGCCCCAGTCCCGCCTTCACCACGCCTCCGACACGCCCCCGTCAACTTTGTACGCTTCCGCGATGGAGTGCAGTTGAAAACGTCCAAAATCGCCTTTCCATTATACCGCTTTATTCGTTTTTGTGAGATAAACGTCTATCTCCCGATTTGGGTCGCAATATAGGCGTTTTTCTTTTTCAATTATAAGCTGGATAGGGGACCTTTTAACAAACTGTGGTAAAAAAAGGTCCTGCGATAGCAGCAGCTGTTTTTGCCACGCGCCGTGGCCCTTTTTACTGCAGCAGGTATAAAGCCTGAAAAAACACATACGGCCATGCAGTAAGCTTGCACTTCCCACTTGGCCATGTGGGTGGGAGGGGGAGGGGGAAGGAATTCACTCAAGGCGGTGTACAGCAAGAGCAACTCAGATATAAGCTATAGACAATTATAGCCGTAAAAATATTTCAACAACAATACAAAGTACGACTTGGGTATGCTACGCTACAAAGTCAACACAATACACAATAAAACATTTTCCAAATGTAAAGAAGTCTTTATTAAATAAATAGAGACAATACAAAGCAACAAATACAACTTCAGAAAACAAACAAGAAGAAACAGCTTAAAAGTGTGATAAACCTCTAAATATCAGTAAATTGTATACTAAATTATAACTTCAATGTTTTATAACAATACTAGTAAAAAAGGCCCGTTTCTGTTTGAAAGGAAACGGGCGCTAGCAAGGTTTTCCTCGGAGTGTGTATGTTTGAGAGAGTGAATGTGCGAGTGTGTGTGTGTGACAGAGAGGGAGTGAGACTGGGTGCGAGTGTGTGTGTGTGTGTATGTGATTTTGCATTTGTCAGTTGTGGCTGTGTGTTGATTTTGTGGTGGGTTCAAGTTGGAGGCATACATTAATTGATAATTGGTACAGTTTTGAGAGTTGCTGACAACAAACACTAACCCCCCTTGATTAGTGCAACTGCTGCTGGATTAGGGTTTCCCAAAGTTTCCTCCCAGTCTGTCTTTGCTGCTGAACTCATAGCTCCACTGCCTCCTTAGACTTATAGTTCCCCCACTTCTTTGAGTAATATGCACCTTTTCTTATTTTGTTACGTTCCTCACCTCTGTGAGGGACACTTCCCGCTCCGTCTGACGCTGGCGATTTGGGGCGCTCGTTCCTGCGGCCATCTTGGCGTTCCAGTGGCACGCCTGTTCCTCTGCCTACCTGTGATACGGAGCGCCGGCCATCTTGGCGGACCCGGCGCTCTGGGAGCCCTCTCTGTCTGTTCCAATCCTCGTGGGGACGCTGAGATTGTGGCGCCGCCCCCAGTTTGTCGGATTGGTCATCACTCTGCCCTTTCTCCCTCTATTTTTGCTTTCCGGAGCAATAAATAAATCCAGCTCGGCGGGGGATCTGGGGAAGGGCAGCGCTTGGGGGTGGCGGTTTTTTCGCCAGCTGGGTGGCAGTTTCGGGAGAGGGAGGGCAGGCGGTGGTTTTTTGACGGCGGTGTGCAGCGATTCCTAGGCAGGGGGAGGAGTAGGGAAACATGCGGAGCGTGTTTCCCTACTCCTCCCCCTGGCTGGGTCGCGGTTTGCCTGGGTTGTCACTGTTTATGCTGTTTGCTGGGTGTCGTGCTGGACTGGGAGGTGCAGCCAATCAGTGGCACTTCAGGAATGACGTCACTTTTATCTACTCCACTTTCCTGAGCAGCTCTGGCCGGAATCCATGGTTCCAGGCAGCCTCAGGTGAGAATTATTATATAGGATTCTTAAAAGGAAACCACATAACTGATGAGCATACTAAAGGGAAGGGAGGAGAGATAAAAAAATTAAAAATAAATTAAAAATAAAACAAAATGCTACCTTAAAAAGATTATGCTTAAAAGGAACAATGTGAAACAAAAGGCTCCCAAATCACCTCCCATAAAACATTGTAATAGTCAGCATAGAGGGTATAAGCAAAGATAGAAGATATAGATAGATAAGATACAGTAACAGGAGTAAGAAAATAAGGGACTAATTTAAAGAAAGTTGCAAATGAGGTCAGAAAGGTGCTTGAACATTATCTTAGCTAGTAGGGTAGGAGTGGATAAACATGTCCTGCTATAGTATGTGCAGCTGATGTCATTATGTGTGTGTGCAGTGGCGTTCCTAGGGGGGGGGGGCGGTGGGGGCGGTCCGCCCCGGGTGCACGCCGCTGCGGGGGGGGGGGGGGGGTGCCACGCGCGCTTGTCCATCATTCGTTCCATGCTCCCCCTGCCCCGGAACTGGTTACTTCCCCCAGCGGCGGGCACCCGGGGGGGGGGGGGGTCTTTTGCGGGGGTGTCCTTTCACCAGGGGGGGGGGTCGTGCTGCATCCAGGGGGGGTGGGCGCTGCACCCGGGGGGGTGGGGCGCATCGGCGATCCGCCCCGGGTGTCAGCCCCCCTAGGAACGCCACTGTGTGTGTGGCTAACTTTAAGCATGTAATATATATAAAAATGATTATAGAGAGTTATTATTATTATTTGTTGCATTTGTATCCCACATTTTCCCACCTATTTGCAGGCTCAATGTGGCTTACATGGTACCGTGATGGCGAACGCCAGTTCCGGTATGAGTAATACAGAGTGGTAATTGCGTTAAATCATGGTGAATTAGGTGGTTAAGGAGGAAGAATTAAGTGTCCTGTTCTGGTACAAGTTTCATTGTGTTGCGGGGTCCGGGTGTTTAGGTTGGATCGTTATGGTTTGCCTTCTTGAACAAATTGGTCTTTAATGATTTCCGAAAGATTGTTAGTTCTTGCATTGCTTTCAAGAGTTCTCTTAAGGTCTGACTATTTTTTAAACCAGTTGTTCCTACAACTTTAGGCATGGCCATTTGCACCAACTGAAATGTGGTGCAAATGTGCACACCTAAATTAGACGCGTATAACCCTCATTCAATAACTAATGTGTGCACCATTTTTAGCGGCTTTTATAGAATTTGGGGGTGAGTGTATATCTCTGGCACTGAAGTACACACACACCAGCTCTCCTCCTAGCAGAAGGGCTTGCTTCTCCAGCAACCTTTAGGTCTATATTTTTGCGACTACAGTAACATAGTAGATGGCAGCAGAAAAAGACCTGCACGGTCCATCCAGTCTGCCCAACAATAAAGTAGTCCGTCTTATTCTTTTTATAGAATAGGTTCCTACCAGGCACTGAACATCAGGCTTGCAGGGGGTATATATGAAATTAAATTAAAATAAAATAAATTACCCCCTTTGGTCCCTGTAGCTTGGAGGCGATTGCCATTACCATGGACATGTAGGGCATCTTGAATCTGTCCTAGTGACCCCACGGCCAGTTGGATTTTCAGATATGCTTAATGAATATGCACGAACTGGTGGCCCAGTATATACAAACTTATCACAAGCATATTCATTGAGGGTATCCTGAAAACTCAGCTGGCTGTATGGTCACCTGTACAGGTTTGAGAAGCCTGAGTCTAAGTTTCAGAAAAAAAGAAAAAGTAGTTGGATTTTTAACACATTAGCCTTGTTGATGTTTGAGTAGACTAATGAACACAGTGACTGATAGAAGACTGTGAAAACTACACTGGCTACCAGTATCTTACAGTGCTAAATTTAAAACCCTTATGTTTAATTTTCAAGGTCCTCAGTCAAAATGGGCCAGAGTACTTAAAGAACAAGTTAGCTCTTTACACACCTTTGAGACCTCTAAGGTCCACTCAAGGATCATCGCTATCTGTACCCTTGTCAAAAGAAATTGTACAATGTGATATCCACCAGCGAACCTTCCCAGGAGTAGCCCCCATACTCTGGAATTTACTCCCAGATGGGCTATGTATAACTCTAGACTACCTCTACTTCAGAAAGCAGGTGAAAGCCTGGCTCTTCTCCCAAACCTTTAATACATAGGGTGACTGACTATACACTCATTCTGCACTTGGACTAGCTTGCAGTACACACCGTAACTTAGATCAGTTCTGTATTTCTTGCTTAACTATACAATGAACTTGCCTTGAGTTTAGCTAACCATCAATTTATCCCAACTGATTCTGTACCGCTCATCTTGTTCCCATCATATAACTGCTCTTGGCCCCTCAGCTATATAGTAAGCCGTATTGTAGAACAGCATTACTACTACAAATCATTTCTATAGCGCTACCAGTTGTACGCAATTAGCATCATATCTATGTTAGTTGAATGTTCTAATGCATGCTTATTAGGTGTATCATTAGTATTATGCTAACACTGTATTATATCTCTGGTATTTGAATTCCAGTGCGATTAAATGTGTATATTTTTTATACTGTTTCATGGTAGTTCTATTTCTAGGTTTCAATTTACTGTTTTTGAGTTTATCTCATTTATTGTATTTAGTTTATTCTTGGTTATTTTACTATTTTTTTTTGTTATGCTATTAACAAAATTGTAAGTTTTATGTAAATTTGTACCTGCTGTACACCGCCTTAGTTGAATCTCTTCATAAATGCGGTTAATAAATCCTAATAAATAGATAAATGTGCCTTTATACCTTCATTGCACTGTTTCTGATATTCCTTGTTGCAAGGCATCTGAACTGCTTTTTTTTCCATTCCCTTTTTTTGATGCTGTGCTTAGATGGAGTTGATTTGGTGGGAGTTCGAAGCGGACTGATTTTTCTTAGTTCAGTTATTCTAGGGTTATGTTAGGATGCAAGTGTGTTAAACTAATCTTTAAACACAGTTGGCTTTGAATAAGATGTAATAGTCTTTTCTTTTTGTGATAAGAACTGTTATCTGGAATTGGAAATTGCTCTTTCTTTGGTTAAGGATAATTGGTGCAGATCACACTTGTTCAAGTCAAAACAAACAACTGAATTCTTTATGACATGCTGATGTGATTAATCACAGACTTTTTTACGTTAGAACCTGCAAAGAGTAAAACTGCATTGCATGCGGTGATATGTCAGAAACTCCAGAGTTGTACGTTTCCTGTTGCTAATGGCCAGTGAAGATCCCAAATAACCTAATGGCCAAATGGCCAGTGAAGATCCCAAATAACATGTCTGACTTAATAGACCTACCACCCAGGAATGCTAAAAGATCTTCTCGAACTTTTCTTAACCTCCACTTCCCTAATTGCAAAGGCATAAAATACAAGGCGCTGCACGCATCAACCTTTTCTTACATAAGCACGCAATTCTGGAATATACTACCACGCAACTTGAAAACAATCCACAAACTAACCAACTTCCGCAAACTACTGAAGACTCATCTCTTTGTTAAAATTTACTGCAAGGACCAATACACATGAAGTCCACACTCACTGTCCCAGAAATACACCAATACATTCTTTTCTGAACTCTCATCCCCCGTAATTTTATCACACTTAAACCTTCACTCACAGAAAATGTTATACCAAATGTTCTTTTTGCCAAGGTTCTATTACCCTATTATTTGCCCGTTGTCTCTTCCTATTGTCCCATTGTTCTTTTCCTTGTCCTATTCCCTAACAATACCTTGACTCTGTCTTCGCATAACTTCTCACAATGTAATCCATAACTGAATTGTAACAAATTGTATTTCCATTATTTACAATGTATTGTAAGCCACACTGAGCCCGCAAATAGGTGGGAAAATGTAGGATACAAATGCAATTAAATAAAAATAATAGAAGGCTGATATCTACAGAGTTCCAACTGCTTGGGTATAGAAGTCTAGCAACATTTAGTAAGTGAGAGGGAGAACAACGATTCTTGGTGGTGGTGGTGGTGGGGGGGGGGGGAATAAAATTTGATATCCCGTGGGTTGAAAAGCTGATTGGGACAGGTAGGCACAGTGGGGTGTAGGATAATGAGGCCCTTGGCAAATGCCATGCACAGATGTTAAACCAGCTGTAGCCCTGGTTGGAGGAGTTGCACATGCCATGGCTTTATGCCTTAAGGCTATGTCTAGACCAGAACATTTGGAGCAGTAAACTGCGGTGACATTAGGTTCAAATTAATCCATTACTCCAGAGCTGTGAAATGTTGGTTGCTTACTTCAGAATTACATTGCCCCTGGGTGAAATGTTTTAGGCCAATTTTAATGCATACTCATGGCTTTCAGAACAGATTAAAGAGGAGAAGAGGGGAAAGGAAATTAGAATAGTTAGGAAAGCTGGTGAAGTGCACATTTCTGGTTAAAGTATATGGAGAAAAAAAAAGGGATTGCTTATTTCACAAGCTGGCCTGGTCTCCTGTTTGCCACCCCGGTGTGAGTGAAATTTCCCATATTTTAATCCATGTAGGTCTGCAGAAACTTTTAAATACTTCAAACCTGCAACGGTAGACAAAGAATTTTTGTCTGTTTTCTCAAAAGAAAATCCTAGGTTTTGTTTTAATATGCCTATCTCTCATTCTGTGTCTATGGAGAGAAAAAAGGTTTCCTTAACCAGGCATCAAACCTGGCATCGGCTCATTTCAAAAGCAGAGGCTATGTTTTTTCTTACTTGGTATAAAAAGAAGTTCTGAAAGTTATCATTTGCAGTAGTCCATATATCAAAACTGACACTGGTAAAAATTCTACTAACATTTGAAAACACATTATCTCCTGGATTCTATATATGACGCCCAAAACTGGGCACTTGCTCAAGTTGCACATGCAACTTAATTGCGTAATGAGCCAATTAACGCATCTGGCTGTGCGCTATTCAATAAGGCTCGGTGCCTAATTTTTATAGCATGTATCTGAAAAGGGGCGTGTTAGGGGCATTCCAAAAAGTTACCGCTGTGAAAACAACATACGACCACCTACCATATTTTTCGGACTATAAGACGCACCGGACCATAAGACGCACCTAGGTTTTAGAGGAGGGAAATAGGAAAAAAATTTTTTTCCTTTTTCCCTCCTCTAAAACCTAGGTGCTCCGGTGCGTCTTGTCCGAGTTCGGGATCGCCCTCCCCCCGGCCCTGTCACCACTTCTCCCTACTCACGTCACGCGATCTTCCCTGGTGGTCTAGTAACGTCGGGGCAGGAAAGAGCCCCCTCTTTCCTGCCCAGCGCGCTGCTCTCCGTCCTCCTGTATGCTGCCTGACGGTCTCGGCGAGATTCAAAATGGCCGCCAAGAATTGCAGTCTCGGTGGCCATTTTGAATCTCGCCGAGACCGTCAGGCTGCATACAGGAGGACGGGGAGCAGCGCGCTGGGCAGGAAAGAGGGGGCTCTTTCCTGCCCCGACGTCACCAGACCACCAGGGAAGATCGCGTGATGTGAGTAGGGAGAAGTGGTGACAGGGCCGGGGGGAGGGCGATCCCGAACTCGGAGGGAGGGAGGGCGGGCGGGCGATCCCGAACTCGGAGGGAGGGAGGGAAATCTCTACCTTCGGACTATAAGACGCACCCCCCATTTTCCTCCCAAATTTGGGGGGGAAAAAGTGCGTCTTATAGTCCAAAAAATACGGTAATCTTCCGGAAACTCCTAAAGACTTACCTGTTCAAAAATGCATACTCAAATGACTCAACCTAAATGCCTAAGCCCGCAACACAATATAATAAATGTTCATATTGGACATAACCTACTCTTCCCCTTGACCCCAAATAGGTCTATCAATTCTGATTATTAGTCTGTTATAACCTCGCTTTGTATTTGTTCATGCCGGTATTGGCGACTGCCACTACTGTACTATGTAAGCCTCATTGAGCCTGCAAATAAGTGGGAAAATTAGGGATACAAATGCAACAAATAAATAAATAAATTTACAGAATACGGCCTGAGCGTGCTGAGATCAGGCACCAACATTTATACCTGGTTTTACCAGGCGCAAGTCTGGCACCTAAAATTTCGATGCAGAATAGGCGCTAAGCACGATTCTGTTTATTTATTTATTACATTTGTACCCCGCGCTTTCCCACTCAAAGCAGGTTCAATGCGGCTTACATAGTAATTGATATTACAAAGTATTGATGAAGAGATATAAGTTGGGTGTTATCGGAGTAATAAAAGAAGAATGTGGAGATACAAGGATGAGGGGAGTAGTACAAGGATGAGCAAGTGAGCAATTGGAGGGGTAGATGAGGCGGAAGGGGATGGGCAAGAGTGAAGGGAGTAGGAGAGGTGAGAGCAAGGGTAGGTGAGCATTGGGGAGGGGTCGATGAGGCAAAAGGGGATATAGCAAGGGATAGACAGGGGAAAATGTGGTGGGAGATGTAGTCTAGGTCATTATCATTGTCTCCTGGATATGTGATGGATAGATAGGTTCATAGGAATTAACAACAGATGGGTTTTTAGTGATTTCCGGAAGGGCAGATGGTCATTGAGTGATCGGATTGGTCTGGGGAGGGCATTCCAGAGTTGGCTGCCTAGGAAGGAGAAGTTGGATCCATAATAGGTTTTGTACTTGAGTCCTTTGCAATTGGGGTAATGTAGGTTGAGGTAAGTTTGTGATGTTGTAGACATGTTCCTGGTGGGGAGGTCAATCACATACACCTATTATTTATTTATGATATTTAGAAACATAGAACCATGACGGCAGATGAAGGCCATATTAAGCCCTGTTTTACATCTAGGTAGGAACTGGGAGATCCATGTCAGGAAATTCATAATTTCCCCAGCATTTTACAAATGGCACTGTTGAAAGTGGAGCCTTCTGTAAAATATGTATAAGGACGCTAGCAAATGCACATGGATTTCCCGACGTGTACAGCAAGAACATTTTCACTTACGTTCCTGTTCAGAAAAGGAGTAGCCACACTCGGTAGCTTTCACATCTAAGCAATGATTTCACTACTTCCACATATAAGTGCTAACAATTATTTATATATATATATATATACCTCACTTCTGGAATACGCCTCTTATATATATATATATATAGTTAAGTTAAGGAGCAAAGCCCTGAAGGGGAAAGTTTTACATTTCAAAGGTGGTACAAATTCTCAGGGGTTAAGCACATTTGACCCCTCAACAAGTTGTTTCAAGCCTTTGCTGAAACTTACCTATATGTCTCAGAGATAATCCAAAAGCCAATGGTGACATTTTTTTTTAATTATACATATATTCCCACTGCAAAATGGAAAATGCAGTTTTACTGGTCAATACTCAGCCCAGGCACCAGCACTGAATTTCTGGGGCTGATTTTTGATATGGAAGTTGTTGGAACTTATGTAGGTATTGGCCAATATTCAGCAGACCCTACATAAGATGCTTATGCAGGCCCCAGCTGAATATTGGCTGGGATCCACATAAGTAGAAGCAGATTCACTCTTCCCAATTATGATCTCCCTCCCTCCCTCCCTCCCCTCCCCCACAAGCCAGTAATCCGGAGACCAGGCACCCCTCCCACCTCTGTAGGCCCCCCCAGGCTTATCTTTTCATTCCCTGGTGGTCTGGTGGAGTCCTATGGGCAGGAATGGTGTCTACTTCTCCTGCCTATCACTGCTCCTTTCTCAAAATGACTGCTGTGACCTCTAGCGGAAGCCTGGCAGTACTAGAAAGGAGCTATGATGGGCAGGTGTGAGTGGGCATTGATCCTTCTCATAATACCCCACTTGACCACCAGGGAATGAAAAAATAGGCCTGGGGGCCTACTGGGGTGGGGGGGGGGGGGGCAGGTCTCCATCTTACTTGCTTTGGGGGGGAGGAGGGAGGATGATCACGATTGGAGGGGAAAAGGGCGACTCCAAGAATCCTGTAGACTGGTGTCCGGTTAGCTCCATGGATAAAGTTGGGGCAGCCATTTTGCATTCCTAACATTATCCATTGACTTAACTGCTTAGCAGTGTGAATAGTGCCACTAAATGATTAAGTACTGGCCCTGCTCAAGCTCCATCCAAGGACTGCACCTGTATCAACTGGACAGTGCAGGGGCAGTTAGAGCTGATAGAGTCTCCCCTCTCTGGCTCTCCAGAGTTATGATAAATGATAGCATGAGGAAAAGATAACCTTCAATGAGAGCAAGATCACCGAGGCCAAATACTGAAACTCCCTGCTGACTTCTCTGTACACTGCAGCCTCTGTACGTGTTTTAATCATCCAGAGACTCTCCTGCCTGATTAAATTGCTTTATATATCGGATGGATACATTTTAGGACCATCTAAGTCATGCCCACACCATGCCACCTTAGAATCTGTCCAGCTGATACTCAAAGTGAGTTAACAGGCCAGGAATGGCCGCCGACTCGTTAAGGTCATTTTCAGTGGCACTTAACTGGTTATCTTTGCGGAAAATGACCAGTTAGCACTGAAGTGTAAGTTGGCTATGTCGGGAGTGTTCTGGGGGCATTTCGGAGGTGAAGATCCAATTAGCTCTCGATATTCATTGCTAAGCAGTCTGTGTTAGCGCATAAATAAAACCTCATAAATAGCTGTCCTCTCTTTATGCGCTAACAAATAGCTGGTTAGCTCTGAATATCGAGTTAACCAAGCGTGCGTTAGCCAACTTAACCCCCCCCCCCTGGAAATTGATTGCTGACAACTGGATATTGCCCAGCATTGAATATTCAGGCTCAGCGGCGATGCTGGACATTAGCAGTACTGCCCACCACGGCTAAATACCAGGGGATGTGTGTCCTGTGGCATCTACACATGTAAATAATGGCATTCTGAAATCGCCGTTTATACGCGTATGCAATCTACATGTGAAAATGGTGCTATTTACCCAGGTAGATGCTACGAAAGGCTTGTAAAATGACCTCCAGAATGACTAAACTGGCAAAAATGTCTTAGGGTTATCTGTAATGAACATGTTTACTACCCTCGACAACTTTTTGTGCAAAAATACTTAATTGAAATGCTCCAGAACAACCTGGCACCGAAGTCAATAAAACCCGTAGAATAGAGTTTATAGGACTTGTCTATGTACATAATTAAATCCTTCAGGCGCTTTAAAAATCTGCAAACTAAATGGTTATGGAAAAAAAAAAGGCCCTTCTGAGAGGAGAAATGCTTGTATCAGCTGTAACCAGCTGCTCTCAACCCGATGTTCTGCTGTTGGAACCAGAAAGCTATTAGAACACCGAAAGACTGCAAGCCACGTACAAATCATCTCTGGTACAGACACTTCAGGGAGTACTTTGTGGTAGCTGTCAAGACCAGTACAGAACTTCATTTGTGCTTGAAGAAAAGTCAAATGCCATTATTCAAAAAGATGATATTAGTGACAAAACAACAGGCACTGGCAAATAATATTAAGCGTCTTAAACTGGTTTAGCTGTTGCAGAAAGTGTTCAATTTAATTGGTCTCTCCTAAATAAATACGCATGTAAAAATTCCAAGGATCGATGGAATTACAGAGGTTAATTGTGTGAAATGATCTGCTGCTGTAACAGGAGCCTGAGAGGACATACTACACTAGAGTTTGATTTCACCGTCCTTTGGGGAACACTGTTTAAGGGGTGGGATAATTATTATGGGGGGGGGGGGGGGGGGGAGAGAGGTTGGTGAAGAGTTTCATGAATGCATCCAATAGAAATGTGTAAGTTTGTTTCTCCCCTCTCTGGCTCTCCAGAGTTATGATAAATGATAGCATGAGGAAAAGATAACCTTCAATGAGAGCAAGATCACCGAGGCCAAATACTGAAACTCCCTGCTGACTTCTCTGTACACTGCAGCCTCTGTACGTGTTTATTTTTTCTGCTCACTCTTGGTTTCGTCAATCAGTATGATAGACGATAACTCTTGACTAGAGCAGCCTGTGTCCTGCTCTCTCACGGTGGGTAGCATGTTGTGGTTGGCGCCGTGTAGTCGGAGGATCACCCGCATCAGGAGCACCAGGGGATGAGGTACGGAGTGGTCTTCCAAGCAGTTAAGCTGTTTAGAGGACAGCAGCCAGTGTCGTTATCAGCACGAAGTGGCCCTGCTAAGAGACGGACTGCACATTAGTAGCATTGTTTGGGTAGGGTCTAGTGGGGCTGCTACTCGCAAAAAGTTGAGACGGACACACCCACTCTCTTTCTGTGTCTTTTTTTGGTTAGACTGTCTTGGTTACAAGTGTTAAAAGAAAACTTGTTCAAAAAAAAAAAAGAAACCACGCGCTGCTTGCCTGGCACATATAGGTTTTCAAAAAGTGCTCATGTTGTAGGGATAAAGGGAAGTACAATTTTGTATAGTGATGATGTATTTTTATTGCTATGTTTATGTTATTTTATGTTGTATGTGGTTTGTTCCCCGCTTAGACTGTTCCAGCTATAGCGGGCTATAAATAAAGTTTTATTATTATTATATAAACCCCAGTAAACTGAAAATAAAGATTGTGGCCTCTGTATTTAATTAGCAGCAGCATTCTCATATATAGATTTACATAATGGCCACACACACATGTGTTGAGTGGAGGAGTGGCCTAGTGGTTAGAGCACCGGTCTTGCAATCCAGAGGTGGCCGGTTCAAATCCCACCTCTGCGTCTTGTGATCTTGGGCAAGTCAATTAACCCTCCATTGCCTCAGGTACAAACTTAGATTGTGAGCCCTCCTGGGACAGAGAAATATACAGAGTACCTGAATGGAACTCATCTTGAGCTACTACTGAAAAAGGTGTGAGCAAAATCTAAATAAATAAGATTCTGGAATCTTAAAGAGTGACAAGATTCCATGCAGAATCTCAAAGAGTAGCGACATTCCATGTAGAACCCCAAAGAATAGCAAGATTCCGGAGTGGAGGAGTGGCCTAGTGGTTAGAGCACGGGTTTGGCAATCCAGAAGTGGCCAGTTCAAATCCTACTGCTGCTCCTTGTGATCTTGGGCAAGTCACTGTACCCTCCTCAGGTACAAACTTAGATTGTGAGCCCTCCTGGGACAGAGGAATATCCAGAGTACCTGAATGTAACTCACCTTGAGCTACTACTGAAAAAGGTGTGAGCAAAATCCAAATAAATCATTGGAGATTCTGTTGCTACTATCTGAGATTTTACACAGAATGTTGCTACTATTTGAGATTCTATATGGAATGTTGATATTATCTGAGATTCTACATGGACTGTTGCTAGTGGAGGAGTGGCCTAGTGGTTAGAGCACCGCTCTTGTAATCCAGAGGTGGCCGGCTCAAATCCCGCTGCTGCTCCTTGTGGTATTGGGCAAGTCACTTAACCCCAAGGCTTTTTTTGAGGGGGTACTGAGTACCGGCACCTTTTTCATTGTCTACTAAAGCTGACCCATGGTCCCCAAGTTTTAATGGAAGAGGTCAGGCTCTACACACCAATTTTACCATGTCATAGATTCTGTGACTGGTTGCAGGGGGCCTGGCCATTGTGGGGTGGTTCCCTTAGTGATCACCCCACCCCTGAAGGGTGGCCTGGCATTTGAGTACCGGCACCTGTTCTGCTAGAAAAAATGCACTGCTTAACCCTCCATTGCCTTAGGTACAAAGTTAGATTGTGAGCCCTCCTGGGACAGAGAAATATCCAGTGTACCTGAATGTAACTTACCTTGAGCTACTACTGAAAAAGGTGTGAGCAAAATCTAAATATATAAATAAAAATTGGAGATTCTACATGGAATGCTGCTATTCCACTAGCAGCATTCCATGTAGAAGTCTGCCCTTGTAGATCAGCAACGTGGCCACACAGGCTTCTGTTTCTGTGAGTCTGATGTCCTGCACATACATGCAGGACATCAGACTCACAGAAACAGAAGCCTGCGTGGCCGCGCTGCTGATCTGCAAGGGCAGGCTTCTACATGGATTGTTGCTACTGTTTGAGATTCTAGATGGAATGTTGCTAGTGGAGGAGTGGCGGTCTTGCAATCCAGAGGTGGCCGGTTCAAATCCCACTGCTACTCCGTGTGATCTTGGACAAGTCACTTAACCCTCTATTGCCTTAGGTACAAACTTAGATTGTGAGCCCTCCTGGGACAGAGAAATATCCAAAGCATCTGAATGTAACTCACCTTGAGCTACTACTGAAAAAGGTGTGAGCAAAATCTAAATAAATAAACACTTACATGGGTAAGTTGTGAAATACCAGCTTAGACTTGTGTTGGCCCTTACCTAACATAGTAACATAGTAGATGACGGCAGAAAAAGACCTGCACGGTCCATCCAGTCTGCCCAACAAAATAAACTCATATGTGCTAGTTTTTTGTGTATACCTTACCTTGATTTGTACCTGTCTTTTTCAGGGCACAGACCGTATAAGTCCGCCCAGTACTATCCCTGCCTCCCAACCACCAGCCCCTCCTCCCACCACCGACTCTGGCACAGACCGTATAAGTCTACCCAGCACTATCCCCGCCTCCCAACCACCAGCCCTGGCACAGACCATATAAGTCTGCCCAGCACTAGCCCCGCCTCCCAACCGTCTCTGCCACCCATTCAAGGCTAAGCTCCTGAGGATCCTGTGTAAGTTTCCTCCACTGATTTTTTTTTCATGTGTATATTTGTAAAATGGATGCTTCTGTATGTTGTGCCCATAAATACATGTTATTTTAGGGGTGTAGAATAGGCATAGTCTGTGCTAACCATCAGCGCAGCTATATTGCTGTGCAGTAACCAATTAGTGTGAAGCTAGCGTGTGAGCCCTTACCACCTACAAAATAGGTGTAGTTAAGGGCGCACTTGCTCATGGCGATGAAAATGATAAAAGGGATGGGACGACTACCTTATGAGAAGAGGTTAAGAAGGCTAGGACTCTTTAACCTGGAGGGGTGATATGATAGAGGTCTACAAAATAATGAGTGGGGTAGAGTGGACAGATGTGAAGCGTTTGTTTACACTTTCTAACAATAATAGAACCAGGGGATACAAGATGAAATTAGAATGTGGTAGGTTTAAAACAAATTGGAGAAAGTTTTTCTTTACTCAGCGCGTAGTTAGACTCTGGAACTCATTGCCGGAGAAGGTAGTGACGGCAGCTGGCCTTGCTGAGTTCAAAGGGGGTCTGGACAGAAACCCTGAAGGAAAAGTCCATTAATCGTTATTAAATTTGGGGTTTTCACCAGGTTCTTTGGGCCTGGATTGGCCGCTGTCGGAGACAGAGTGCTGGGCTTGATGGACCTTTGGTCTTTTCCCAGCGTGGCAGTGCTTATGTATGGCAACGCGCTAAGAGGAAAATTAGCGCGTGACCATTAATGCTGGAAATAGGAAAATTTGCATTTTACCCTGTGGAAAAATGGCCTTGGCGTGCAGGAATGACCCGCATAAGCTGCATCTCAGAGAAAAGGGCCCCTTAGAAAACGTTTTGTGCTGGTAGAGCCTTTTCTAAAACAACTTTGTGTGTTTGGTTGCAAGCCACCCAGAATTGTAGATGGAGCGGAGGATAAAAGTCTTAAAGTAAATAAATAAAATAAATAGCCCCAGTAATGAGCATGTCCCGGCCTAGATGTACCAGTTCCAATCTCTATGTTCAATGTAAAATGGGGCTCAATGTGTTCTGTTTTATGGGAGATTTTAAATAAGTGGTAACATGTCATTTGGTAATGAAAAGTTGTGTTGTGTGAATTCAAGGGATGTGAGTGAATTGGCCTTAACCTGTAGAGTGCCGTTGAAGAATCCATCTTGGGGAAAATCCCCAGGACGAAGTTGTTTTCGGTATTTTATGCATTTGCCTCTTAACAATTGGTGGTCTGTGGCATTGTGGGATTTAACACAAGAATATATAGCCTTGTTGGGTAATTATGTCACTGCTAGCCCATGAATTTAAGATTTAGGGGTAGGTCTGTTTCTAGTTATCCTGCCAAGATCTTTCCTTGATGGAGGGGGGTCGGTTTCATTCTACTTGGCTCCCTAACCTTAGTAACCTCTGGTTTCCTCTTTGCTTCGGGAATCAGTCTCCCCCTGGTAGCACGGAAAGAGTGAAAACGTATTCGCCACCAAGCAGAATGCATTCACAGAATATCAGTCTTTTCAAAAGTGCCTTTTTGTCTAGCAGAATGTAGATGCTGTAGGATAGGGTTATGTGTCTAATTGCAGGGTGTTACGTAAAAGGAATTTGGTTACCAAGTGAAAGCAGAAGTGGCTCTTTGATTTGTCCTTCCACTGTTGTAATAGAGATCTTTTCTAATACACCTACAGCTGCTTGGCTCATTCTTGGCTGAAACTGTCCAGGGTTCACAAAAGCAATTTGGTTTCATTATTAATTGTCCTTATGCTGTGCCCTTGTTCCCTCGGGGCACAGTGTTTATTCGAGGCAGTTAATAACTGCGTGTGACGGCTGTGCACAGGATATCTGTACAAATTAAAAGCTGATCAAACTAAGGGGCCCTTTTACTAAGCTAATGCAGGAAAAATGGCCTACCGTAGCCAGAGATGCCAAGTTACCCAGCTCCAGGCTCCCTCCACACCTTCAGTGCTTCTTGCTGGCCTCCCACTTAGTCACCTCCCCCCTCTCCAATCGGTTCAAAACTCTGCTGCCCGTCTCGTCTTCCGCCAGGGTCGCTTTGCTCACACTACCCCTCTCCTCAAGTCGCTTCACTGGCTCCCTATCCATTTTCGCATCCTGTTCAAACTTCTTCTACTAACCTATAAATGTACTCACTCTGCTGCTCCCCAGTATCTCTCCACACTCGTCCTTCCCTACACCCCTTCCCGTGCACTCCGCTCCATGGATAAATCCTTCTTATCTGTTCCCTTCTCCACTACTGCCAACTCCAGACTTCGCGCCTTCTGTCTCGCTGCACCCTACGCCTGGAATAAACTTCCTGAGCCCCTACGTCTTGCCCCATCCTTGGCCACCTTTAAATCTAGACTGAAAGCCCACCTCTTTAACATTGCTTTTGACTCGTAACCACTCGCCTCCACCTACCCTCCTCTCCTCCTTCCTGTACACATTAATTGATTTGATTTGCTTACTTTATTTATTTTTTGTCTATTAGATTGTAAGCTCTTTGAGCAGGGACTGTCTTTCTTCTATGTTTGTGCAACGCTGCGTACACCTTGTAGCGCTATAGAAATGCTAAATAGTAGTAGTAACCTATAAATGTACTCACTCTGCTGCTCCCCAGTATCTCTCCACACTCGTCCTTCCCTACACCCCTTCCTGTGCACTCCGCTCCATGGATAAATCCTTCTTATCTGTTCCCTTCTCCACTACTGCCAACTCCAGACTTCGCGCCTTTTGTCTCGCTGCACCCTACGCCTGGAATAAACTTCCTGAGCCCCTACGTCTTGCCCCATCCTTGGCCACCTTTAAATCTAGACTGAAAGCCCACCTCTTTAACATTGCTGTTGACTTGTAACCACTTGTAACCACTCGCCTCCACCTACCCTCCTCTCCTCCTTCCTGTACACATTAATTGATTTGATTTGCTTACTTTATTTTTTGTCTATTAGATTGTAAGCTCTTTGAGCAGGGACTGTCTTCTATGTTTGTGCAGCGCTGTGTACCCCTTGTAGCGCTATACAAATGCTAAATAGTAGTAGTAGGATTTGGGGCATTTTTATTTATTTATTTGTTGCATTTGTATCCCACATTTCCCCACCTTTTTGCAGGCTCAATGTGGCTTACATAGTTTCGTTTACGGCGTTAGCCGGTTCCGGTCTGAACAGATACAATGTATAGCGAATACACAAGGTGATGTTGTGGTAGAATGAGGTACATGTGTGATAGGTATAATTGGGGGGGAAATTAGAAAGGGGGAGGAAGAGTCAGGTAATGTCCATTACGGTCTTTGGTTATGTTGTGTCCCAGGTATCCAGGTATTTTTATGTTGGGTCGGTGGGGTAGGCTCTTCTGAACAGGTCTGTCTTCAGTGCTTTCTGTAAATTTAGATGGTCGAACGTAGTTTTTACTGCTTTTGGCAGTGCGTTCCATAGTTGTGCACTTAAGTAGGAAAAGCTGGATGCATAGGTGGATTTGTATTTGAGTCCTTTGCTGTTTGGGTAGTGGAGGATTAGGTATGATCGTGCTGATTTTGTGGTGTTTCTGGATGGCAGGTCGATGAGGTCTGTCATTGATCAGGCAATACAACGTCTCACACTGCTTTGGTATGTAAGTTCAAAACTAGGACTGTCCCAAAATCTCCAGCCTGGAATTGGGTAAACTGGCATCTCTGCACTGGGGGACCCTTTTACAAAGCGGCAGTAAGCCCAACGCGGGCTTACCGCTCGCTAAAAGGGAAGTACCCCTGGGCTACCGCAGCAGCCCGGCAGTAGTTCCCACCCCCAGCGCGCATCATATCCGGCGCTACAAAGATATTTTAATTTTTGTAGCACCTGTGTGTACGTACCCGTTGGTAATCAAGCAGTGCTGCGCACTGTCCGGTTACCGCCGGGTTAGCGCGGGAGCCCTTACTGCCACCTCAATGGGTGGCGGTAACTGCTTCCCCATGAAATGGCCATGTGGCAAGTGCTTCACTTGCCATTTCATGAAAGAAACAAAGACCTGCTTTTTACCCGCTGCGGTAAAAGGGGCCTCGGCATGCGCCAAAAAACACGCGCCAATGTCAGTGAAGGCCCCCTTATGCTGTAGCTTTGTAAAGGGGGCCCTGGGTGTTGCTAAAGTGATCTGGGTTAGTTTTCCATCTGCATCTGTTAAACATGTGGTGTTTATTTATTTATTTTTCGGAGGGAGTATGTCAGGGGTGGAGCATGCTGAGGTAGGTCAGAAAGGGAAGGGGCATGCTTGATCCGGGGGCAGGAGAGAGCAGAGCGAGGTGGCTGCCACTGAACTTTTTTGGTGAGCCATTCAGGGTGGGCCTGAGCCAAGAATAGGTAGGCCTAGGCCCTCCCAGGCCCACCCATAGCTACATGACTGTTGCAGCATCCCCCGTACAGAGGAACCTATATTAGAGAAGCCAGTACATAAGTTGATGGCTCGGTTATGGAAGGTGGGGGAAATGCTGTTGGTGCTCAGCAAAGAAAGCTCATGGTAACTCCGCTTTCAGTCCTTATTGTGTAAGGCAGATCTACGTCAGATGGAGGAATGGGAATTGCACCAAGAAAGCCCATCTCCATGTCTGTAATCCAGAGCGGTCTCAGCCTCAAGCAGGCTGGTGCCATTTTGAAATATGGAACTGGCGGAGCAGAAGCAACTGGGGAGTGCACCCCTTCCCTTCTCAAAGCAACAGATGGGGAAAGAGGCTAGGGAAAATCCAGGGTGTAGGAAATTGGCAAATGGGATGGAGGGTGTATTAAAAACTCAAGAAACTTCCATGCCATTGGACGAGTGAAGAATTGTCCGTCCTTGTTTTCTTTAATTTGAAGAATGGTCCGTCTCTGTTCCCTTTGATTTACCTCTGGGTTAGTAGCCTTGGTCCTGGGTTGACTAGGAAAGTTCTGTCTTGCTCTGGCTGCTTTCTCCTCTGGGCTGTACATATTGGATCACATGAGACGGTGTCAGCAGGCTGCTCTCAGAGTTTCAGCAGAAGTATTTCTTCCACTAATGGAAGTTTATACCTCTCACAGGCTGTACTGTCTGTGTTGAAATATTACTCTCTCCAAGGCCCAATACAGAACAAGTGGTTAGAGGCTCTGGTTGTCCTCTGTGCTTGTTGTGGCTGTTTCTGGGGGGCCTTTCTCTCACCTCCTCCAAGCCCTTCTGTCTCTGGCTGAGTCACTCTGAGCTCCCTGTATACGGTATCTTCAGATGGGTGGGGGGAGGGGGGGAGTTAAAAGTTTTAAAAATCTGCAGTTATGTGGTTTACAGCCAGGCAGCCTGTCCTTGCTGGAACTTTGCTGGACCCAATAACAACCCAGGTGAGCTTGAGAACAGGGGGACTTCAATTAATGAAGCTACTGACAAAAAAGTATCATTTTGATATTGGAACCACACTGTTTATGGAAAAACTGTATATTGGTCCCCTTGGACCTAACAATCATGGTGGCCTTGATTCTGGAACTGCACTGAGTGATAGGGTTCTGCATAGGGTTACCATACGTCCGGATTTACCCGGACATGTCCCCTTTTTGAGGACATGTCCGGGCGTCCGGACGGGTTTTGCCAGTCTGCCCGTTTGTCCGGATTTCTGGACAAACGGGCAGGCGGCGGGCCTATCCTAGCCTCCCCTCCCCTTCCCTTACTTACTATCTACTGCCCTGGTGGTCTAGTGACCTCTTCGGGGCAGGAAAGAGCCCCCTCTTTCCTGCCCGGAGCACTGCCTTGCCGGGCAGGGGCATTCTGTTGCTGTGACGGTCTCGGGAGTTGATGCAGCCTCGCGAGACTTCAACTCTCGGTGGCCATTTTGAATCCCAAGACCGTCATAGCAACAGGATGCAGGGCAAGGACAGAGCTCTGGGCAGGAAAGAGGGGCTCTTTCCTTCCACGAAGAGGTCACTAGACCACCAGGGCAGTAGATAGTAAGGGGAGGGGAGGTGACGGGGGGGGCAGGGGAGGGGAATATGTGACCCAGGGGGAGGGGTATATGTGACGGGGGCAGGGCGAGAATGCAAAAGGGGCGGGGTGTGGGCGGGGCAGGGCAGGGGTGGGACATGTGTCCTCTTTTTCAGAGGACAAAATATGGTAACCCTAGTTCTACAGTACTCCAAGGTGGCCCATTGTCTGTTCCAGGGAGGATTTTAGAAAAAACAGTAGGTTAGACAGGTCTGTAGAGCTATGTCATAGCATTAAATATCTGTACAGGGACATTTTGAAATAGAATGTTTTCCTTTGTAGGTGCAGAAAGTGAAAGTATGAAGTGAAATGTCAGCATCCAACAGTTTTACTGTAGTGCAAGGTGTTACTGCATCTTTACCCCCCACACCCATAGAATATTAGTTTTACTGGGATTAATCTTCAGATCATTCACCGATATTCATTGAGACATCCTGTTAAACAGAGAAGATATCAATTCTGCAGTCTCTTGATAACTACGGGCACAGTTTACTGAGCCGCACTGCAGGCGTGCTAACTTTATAGCATGAGCTAAAAATTAGCACGCGCTAATGCTAAAGACACCCATAGGAATATATGGGGCCCTTTTAATAAGCCGTGCGAGTGCGTACTTTTGGCGCGCTCCGGGCCAGTTTTTACCACGTCCTAGAAAAACAACCTTTTTTTAAGGGGCCAGAAATAGACGTGTGGCAAAATAGAAACCAGCGCACACCCATTTTTGGCCTGAGACCTTTCTGCCACCCATCGACTCACGCGCTACCCAGGCAGTAGGCATGCAGCATTTACTGCCGGTTAAACACCACGCAGTAGAAAAGAGAAAATATTTTCTTTTGTGTGTTTTTGGCACGTCCTCGGCAGATAATGGAAAAAAGAAGGGCATCCTTGACGAACACTTGGTCGACTTTACTTGGTCCTTTTTTTTACGACCAAGCCACAAAGATGTGCCCTAAATGACCAGATGACCACCGGAGGGAATCGGGGATGACCTCCCCCTACTCCCCTAGTGGTCACTAATTCCCTCCAACCCTAAAAAAAAAAGTTTAAAATAGTTTTTCCCAGCCTCTATGCCAGCCTCAAATATCATACCCAGCTCCAAGACAGCAGTATGCAGGTCCCTGGAGCAGTTTTAGTGGGTACTGCAGTGCACTTCAGGCAGGCGGACCCAGCCCCCCCCCCCCCCCCCACCTGTTACACGTGGTGGTAAATGTGAGCCCTCCAAAACCCACCAAAAACCCACTGTACCCACATCTAGGTGCCCCCCTTCATCCCTAAGGGCTATGGTAGTGGTGTACAGTTGTGGGGAGTGGGGGTTTTTGGGGGGGCTCAGTACACAAGGTAAGGGAGCTATGCACCTGGGAGCTCTTTCTGAAGTCCACTGCAGTGCCCCCTAGGGTGCCTGGTTGGTGTCCTGGCATGTCAGGGAGACCAGTGCACTACAAATGCTGGTTCCTCCCACGACCAAAGGGCTTGCATTTGGTCATTTCTGAGATGGGTGTCCTCGGGTTCCATTATCGCCAAAAATCAGGGATGACCATCTCTAGGGACGACCATCTCTAAGGTCAACATAAATGTGGAGATTTGGGCGTCCCCGACCGTATTATCGAAACGAAAGATGGCCGCCCATCTTGTTTCGATAATACGGGTTCCCCCCCTTCACGGGGACGTCCTGCGAGGACGCCCTCAGGAAAACTTGGCGCCCCATTCGATTATGCGCCTCCACATGTCACTGGAAATATCATAGTTTTTTTTAGAGGGGAAGAGGGATCAAGTAGGCTTTGCTTAAAAATAATATTTTGTATCTGTTCCATGCCCTTGGTGTATCATTGATGTATCATTGAACACATTTGCATAGATTCTTGGAAGATCAATTTTCTTTATAGTTCTCAAGTATTGTATAGTTTGAGTTCCTGCCTGCCTTAAGGTAGGCACAGGCCCAAAATAAATGACTCATAGCAGCCACCTCTTTTGTACATTAAAGACAGAGATCTGAACTGAAAGACTGACTCTGATATATGTGTACTCTCCTCATAAATTTGTAATGTATCTGTCTCGGAAGTGTGTTTTCAGTTCTGCTTTTAATTTACGTAAAGTACTTTCTGAATTTATACATTGTCATTTCATATTTGTTTTCTGTTTCCATTTGCTCAAAAAAAAAAAACTATTAAGTCCTTGTCCTTCATCTCTTTATTCATGCTGAATAAACAAAATAAATGGATATTTTATTGTCTGAATTTCTGAAGAAGACTTTTTCTTTGTTTTGTTTGTATTCTGTGCAATCCCGCATTCCTCCTCCTGCTGGTTCCCTCCCTTCCCCTCCTCTACCTTATTCTCTGATTTGTACTACATAAGTACATAAGTACATAAGTAGTGCCATACTGGGAAAGACCAAAGGTCCATCTAGCCCAGCATCCTGTCACCGACAGTGGCCAATCCAGGTCAAGGGCACCTGGCACGCTCCCCAAACGTAAAAACATTCCAGACAAGTTATACCTAAAAATGCGGAATTTTTCCAAGTCCATTTAATAGCGGTCTATGGACTTGTCCTTTAGGAATCTATCTAACCCCTTTTTAAACTCCGTCAAGCTAACCGCCCGTACCACGTTCTCCGGAAACGAATTCCAGAGTCTAATTACACGTTGGGTGAAGAAAAATTTTCTCCGATTCGTTTTAAATTTACCACACTGTAGCTTCAACTCATGCCCTCTAGTCCTAGTATTTTTGGATAGCGTGAACAGTCGCTTCACATCCACCCGATCCATTCCACTCATTATTTTATACACTTCTATCATATCTCCCCTCAGCCGTCTCTTCTCCAAGCTGAAAAGCCCTAGCCTTCTCAGCCTCTCTTCATAGGAAAGTCGTCCCATCCCCACTATCATTTTCGTCGCCCTTCGCTGTACCTTTTCCAATTCTACTATATCTTTTTTGAGATACGGAGACCAGTACTGAACACAATACTCCAGGTGCGGTCGCACCATGGAGCGATACAACGGCATTATAACATCCGCACACCTGGACTCCATACCCTTCCTAATAACACCCAACATTCTATTCGCTTTCCTAGCCGCAGCAGCACACTGAGCAGAAGGTTTCAGCGTATCATCGACGACGACACCCAGATCCCTTTCTTGATCCGTAACTCCTAACGCGGAACCTTGCAAGACGTAGCTATAATTCGGGTTCCTCTTACCCACATGCATCACTTTGCACTACAATTATTATGTTGTTCTTTTCACCAAATGTTGTAAGCCACATAGAGCCTGCCCTAGTGGGATTATGTGGGATATAAATGTTCACAATAAATACATAAATAAATAAATAACCAGTGCACACAACTGTAAGGAATCTTCCTTGAAATAACTGCAGACAGCTCAAAATACCGCTGACAGATTAGTCTACACAGTTATGAGATTTGAAAGTGCACCCCTTTGCTTATAAAGGTATACTGGCTCCCAATCAAAGCCAGAATAACATTCAAACTATGTAGATTTGTTTTCAAAATTCTATGGGCCGTTTACTAAGCCGCGTTAGTGTTTTTAACGCGCGTTAACCATGTACGCGCGTTAACAGTGTACACGCCTACAATATCCTTATGGGCAACTACACAGTTAGCAGGCACGCTAATTGCTGGTGTGTTAGAAATGCTAACGTGCCTTAGTAAACAGGGCCCTGTATGGCAACCCCCGATTATATGCAACTTTTAATTGATCTTCCCCTTCGCAACACTCTCCCTGGTTCAAGAGATTATCTAACCCTCCACTATCCCAGTTGCAACAATGCGATCTACAAGTCAGTCTATATGTCAGGATTCCCTTACCTCTGTACCAAATGGTGGAATTCCATCTCAAAATGTCATCAGATCGAAACCTAATTATTTAGTATTCCAGAAATTCCTTAAAGCCTCTCTGTTTAAGCAATTTCTCACGGATTATCATAATTAATTTAAATTAATTTATGGCCCCCGCAATAGGTGGAATAACTTTGGCCGATTTTACTTTAACTGGCCGGCTCTGAATATCAGCGTGGCCGGTTAAAATCGGACCGGCCAAAGTTAAACCGGACCGGCATTGAATATCCGGATTTAGTGCTGCCCGCAGGAGACAGCCCGGTTATCTGCCGCGGTCTGAATATCAGGGCCATAGACTTTTACAATTGAAAACCCCTCAAGGGCTCTCTCTCATCGACTTCTGTGGTAAACTTCGAAAACAACAGCAGGAAACAACTCCACTCAGGGAGAAACACCACTGCCGAGAAAAGCAGATACAGCATACAAAATAAAACCAAATTTTAGTGTCCTCTCAACTTAATTTTATATACATCAGGGGCGTAGCCACGGTTGGGCCTGGATGGGCCCAGGCCCAGCCACTTTTGCTCCAGGCCTGCCCAGCCTCTTCTGCCCGCTCTCCCCGTCCGCGTGGTCTGCTCACTTTTACTGCCCTGAAGCGCCGTTCTCCCTCCAGCACCGGCGATTCCCATAGCCATCCTTCTGCCAGCGCGCATTGTCGGGGCCTCTTCTCAGGCGCGTCCCACCTACTCTGCAACTTCCTGCGTCCCACCTTTGCGGAAAACAGGAAGTTGCAGAGTAGGCGGGACGCGCCTGAGAAAAGGCTCCGACGACGCGCGCTGGCAGAGGCTATGGGAATCGCTGGTGCTGGAGGGAGAACGGCGCTTCAGGTCAGTAAAAATGACCAGAACTGACCATGTGCAGGGGGCTGTCGCGGGGGGAGGGGGTAGCGGGCGGATGGAGAAGAAATGCGGTGGCGGGCGGGCGGGGGTGTGTGGCAGCGGAAATGCGAGGCCTGTGCCCACCAGTCCACCTCCAGGCCCATCTAAAAATTAAACTCTGGCTATGCTACTGATATACATAGAAAAATATGTTCTGCAGGATAGAGCTTGGCATGTTGATCGGCAGCAGGTCAGAACCGTCAACCAATGTGAAGACTGCAGGACCAGTTTCCTGTGTGCGTCATTACTAGCAAAACGTGCAAAGTTGGACTTAGACGTCATATCGAAGATGCCCCTCCATGTAACTTTGTAAGACTAAGAGGTGCATAATCGAAAGGGATACCCAAGTTTTGCTGAGGACGTCCTTGCAAAACGTCCGGGCGAAGGGGCGGGGAAACCTGTATTATTGAAACAAGATGGACGTCCATCTTTCGTTTGGATAATACGGTCGGGGATGCCCAAATTCTGAAATTTAGGTCCCCTGCCCCGGTGCATCACCTCCAAGCCCCCTGCCCCGGGTGCATTGTTCTTACCTCCTGGGGTGCTGGAAGCAGCCGAGCGGCTGTTGGCTCCTCCGGTTCACTGCTCCCTTTGCCCTGGAACAGGAAGTAACATCAGACGGAGCAGGGAACCTGCAGAGCTGACAGCTGCATGGCTGCTCCAAGCACCCCTCCTGCAGAGTGCACCCGGGACGGACCGCCCCCACCGCCCCGCCCTCGGTACGCTGCTGGTGGTGAGGGCGCATTAGTGTTTACCGCAGCTTTGTAAATGGGCTCCTCTGTTTATTGGAATTTGTCCTTGCAGTACTATTCAGATCTTGTCTAAACCTGATCTTTTCATGTTTACAGCAGCCTGCCTAGAGGATCTAACACATCAGCCTTTTTTGTTACTGCTGCAGCCAGGGAAAGGGAAGTGATATGTGGAGTCCAATTTTGTGTAGTTACTGGTGATAGTAAAGAGATAATGGGCTCATCTTTAAGACTTCCTGTGCTTTCCTGATTAAATCATTCACGCTCTTTCAGTCAAGCGTGCAAAAAGCAACTCCAATCCTTTCCAGAGCCTAACAAAAACATTTTCTTGAACTCATTCCTCCTGTCCTTTGAGCTTGTTTGGAATAGTTATCTTCCCTCTTCTCAATAATAGAGCTATCACCGTGTACTGCAAGTGATACATTATAAATTTCTCTCTTTAAATTGGGACATTGTGAGGCTCAGTCATGCGAAGGAGTTTCACACGCTGGCTATTAGATCTTTAAGTTGCTGGTGTACGTGGGTCCCTATTGAGGTGTAATGAAAAGAGTCAACTTTGCAGGCCCTTGTTTATGATGTAATAAAGACATCCTGATGTCACAGTGCTATCGGTGTAAAACGCTGAATACAATCTCAAGCCTAGCTATAGGATGGGAACCATTGTCTACTCTCTAGCTGCTGTTTAGAATCTGGAAAATATTTTCCTAGCAGTATTCAGCCCACTGACTGCTATGGGCAGAATTAGCCCCAGGTACTTAATGCTGGGCTATGTCTGGGCACTGGCATTGAATATCTAGGTCTGATTTGTTATGCGCTAGCTGCCTGGTCTTATGTGGGTTCCGGCCGTTATTCAACCAGGACCCGCATAAGTCACTTATGTGGGTCCCAGCTACCGACCGTCCGATGATATCCAATCCACCCCTCCTACACACACACCTCAGAACATCCAGAACCCCTCTCCCAGGTTCCCCCCTCCATCTCAACCCCCTGGAGCATATGAACTCCAACTCTCGATCCATCTTACCAGAACATCCAGACCCTTTCCCTATGGGCCTACCTACTCAATCCCTGGCAGTCTAGCAGGAAATGATCAGGAGTGATGTCCACTTGCTCTTGCCTATCATAGCTGCCCTTTCAAAATGGCTGCCACAACTGACACCTACTTTTATGCCAGAATGGAAGAGAGCATTGAAGAAGAAGAATAAACATCTGTCTTCCCCCACGTAACCGTGGGCCCGATATTCAGCTTGCAGTGATCAGAATTTGCTGACCATGGTCAGCGTTATCCCTGTAAATTAAATGCTGGCCCGTGTTCATAATCTGGTACTGAATTTCCAGGTATATAGAGCCAGAGAAAACATAGCTGGTTAAGTGCAATATTTGGGTTTTTTGCAGCTCTATTTATGCACTTATCTTAGCCGGTTAAATGCTGAAAATCAGTACTTAACCGGCTAAGTGTCGTCTCCACCCCTGGAATGCCTCCCAAATAACTGGTTTTGACTTGGTTAAGTGCCACTGAAAATGCCCTGTTAGCCCCGGACAGGCCATTTAATACTGGGCCTCGTCTAGGAGTGGAGGAGTGGCCTAGTGGTTAGGGTGGTGGACTTTGGTCCTGGGGAACTGAGGAACTGAGTTAGATTCCCGGCACAGGCAGCTCCTTGTGACTCTGGGCAAGTCACTTAACCCTCCATTGCCCCATGTAAGCCGCATTGAGCCTGCCATGAGTGGGAAAGCGCAGGGTACAAATGTAACAAAAATAAAATAGATACTATTGGAGATTCTACATGGAATGTTGCTACTATTGGAGATTCTACATGGAATGTTGCTAGTCCACTAGCAACATTCCATGCAGAAGCCTGCGCGGCCACATTGGTGATCTGCAAGGGCCGACTTCTACATGGAATGTTGCTAGTGGAATAGCAACATTCCATGTAGAATCTATAGAAATCAAACAAAATAAAACATGGAAAAGAAAATAAGATGATACCTTTTTTATTGGACATAACTTAATCCATTTCTTGATTAGCTTTCGAAGGTTGCCCTTCTTCCTCAGATCGGAAATAAGCAAATGTGCTAGCTGACAGTGTATATAAGTGAAAACATTCAAGCATTACTATGACAGTAAAATAGATACCATTGGAGATTCTACATGGAATGTTGCTACTATTGGAGATTCTACATGGAATGTTGCTATTCCACTAGCAACATTCCATGTAGAAGGCTGCGCAGGCTTCTGTTTCTGTGAGTCTGACGTCCTGCACGTATGTGCAGGACGTCAGACTCACAGAAGCAGAAGCCTGCGCGGCCACATTGGTGATCTGCAAGGGCCGACTTCTACATGGAATGTTGCTAGTGGAATAGCAACATTCCATGTAGAATCTCAAATAGTAGCAACAGTGGAGGAGTGGCCTAGTGGTTAGGGTGGTGGACTTTGGTCCTGAGGAACTGAGTTCGATTCCCCCTTCAGGCACAGGCAGCTCCTTGTGACTCTGGGCAAGTCACTTAACCCTCCATTGCCCCATGTAAGCCGCATTGAGCCTGCCATGAGTGGGAAAGCGCGGGGTACAAATGTAACAAAAATAAATAAATAGAAAATGATCCAAATTCTTCAATAATTTGGAAGAGTTTAGGAATTGATTGGGCAGGTGAGGCGAGGTAAAGCACAATGTCATCTGCATAAGTAGACAGTTACATGGGTACATCCCCTGCCCTTCTTGTTGGGATGAAATATGTATAAGTAGGGTCTGTAGTGCTAATATAAAAAGGAAAGGGGAAAAAGGGAATGAGGAAGCAAGAGTCGAATTTATACACAGCATAGCAGTGGGGTAGGAATATAGGGCCCCATGTTCAGCCGGCAGGAGACAGCCTGCATAAGTCCTATGGTTTGCGCTGACCCCAGGCTGTTTCCGGTGACTGGCATTGAATATCCGGTTTCATTTTTTGCCCCCCAGAACTTAACCACTATTCAACCAGCCAGGAGCCATTGCTGGCCTGTTAAATAGTTGACCCTGTCAACAAAGATGTTATCCAACTGAAGCCGTTCTAACACATAAAACAAGTAAAAGCATTCAAATATAATCAAACGCTTTTTCTGTGTCTGGTGAAATGACATGTGCAGGTTCATTGAATATTGAGCTGCTTGCAAAGTATGATTGAAAATTCTTGGATTATCCGTCACTTGTCTCCCTTGTACAAAACCATTCTGCTCCAGGGCAATCTGCAAATGGATAACACCAGAAAGACAATCCACAAGTACCTTTGTCTAAGTTCTACAATCATAATGAAGCAATGATGTAGATCTGTAGCAGTTATGCACCCAGAAGTTGAATTTTTGGAAGGCCTGAGCCCAAAGTGTGTGTTTGTATTAGGGGGGCACTGCTCCAGCCCTGCTCTCCATGAACTGGAGCTGGCAGGTATCTCCAAGCCCTGCCAGTGGAAGACGTTCTCCTCTGGCAGCCAGAAATATTCCAACACTGGCAGTCAGTGGCACATTCTATGGGCTGCTGCCATACTGACCCCCCCCCCCCACCCACACACACTTGTATATGGAGGAAAACTAAGCCTATACGGGGTAGGGGTGGGGATGCGGTAACAGCTCTTGAAAAGTGCCACCGACCGCGAGTATTGGACTATTTCTGGCCGTCAGAGAAGGACCTCTTTCGCTGGTGGGGCTTCCAGATATCCCCCAGCCAAATCAATTCATAAGACCTGTTTGTAAGATAACAGTGTGCTGACAAAAGAATGCATCTGTTCTGTTCTCGATAGCAAGCATTGGGGGAAAGGGGAGGAGTTTTCTAAGGAGGAATACCAGTTAGTGATTTCTGTTGGTCAGGGGGAGTTCTGTGATGTCCGTCAGTGAAAGCAGAGCATAGATGAAAAAGGTGTGAGATATTTTACCAGAACTGAATTCACATAGGGTTTGTTGTAGTTTCCTGAGGGAAAGGGAAGGAACTATTTTACCCATGAGTCCCTTTGTCTTCAGGCACCATAAGGGACTGAGGGCATGTTACTTTATAAAAGTGGGATTACAAAATTGTTTCTTTGGCGAATTCAGTTCTAAACAGCATCACTCTCCTCAGGCACACCACCTAAACCAGGGTTTCAAAAACATGCCCTGGAAACTCCACAGCTAGTAAATCTAATATTTTGGCTACCGTTATTTTATAACATGGTGCCTAAATGTAATGGCATGTAGTTTGGATGTGGGTATTCATAGGGGTAGCGTGTGAGCAGGACATACATGTATAGATTATAGAATACTATAATCTTTGCATGTTTTTTTAATGATTTAGGTGCAAACATTTACACTGGCTCTGTGTATGGTGTAAATGATTGTGCTTTAATTCTAGACATGTGAAAGCAAGTAAAAGCTTGGCTTATCTCCCAAGCTTTTAATGAAAGAAGCAACTAGCTGGTCACACACACCAGCTGTGCATACTTTAGAAGGACTTGCTTATCCACTCCTACTTTATTTGAGATCATTGTCTTGCATCTTCTCTGATTTCATGTACAATTTTTCCTTCAGTTAGTCACCCTTATTGTCTAACTTCTGTTATTCAGTTTTATCTGTCTAAGAGATGGCCGAGGGGAGATATGACAGAGGTCTATAAAATACTGAGTAGAGTGGAACGGGAAGAGGTATATCGTTTGTTTACTCTTTCCAAAAATACTAGGACTAGGGGGCATGTGATGAAGCTACTAAGTAGTAATTTTAAAATAAACCAGAGAAAATATTTTTTTCACTCAACTTGTAACTAAAATCTGGAATTTGTTGATAAAAGCAGTTAGCTTAGCAGGGTATAAAAAGGTTTGGATAGTTTCCTAAAAGAAAAGTCCATAAGTCATTATTAAGATGGACTTGGGAAAAACCACTGCTTATTTCTAGGATAAGCAGCATAAAATCTGTTTTACTGTTCTGGGATCTTGCGAGGTACTTGTGACCTGGATTAGCCACTGTTGAAAACAGGATACTGGGCTTGATGGACCTTCAGTCTGTCCCAGTATGGCAATGCTTATGTTCCAAATCTGTTTAACCCTATGCTTCCTATTAAGAAATTTTCGTGTGTATTGTGTTCACATTATAAGTAGCATACTATGGCATAATCCCCCAGACTCTGTATCGGGTACCCAATTATTGGGCATCCAAATTCGGGCACACAGGGCACAGATGAGTTAAGGAGTTTTTCAACGATCAATTATTGATGTTAATTGGCACTAATTAGGATGTACGCGTGGATCTTCTTGTGTGCTATTCTATAACACTGCACATCTAAATTGTCTTCCGATCGTCAGATATGTCACTTGTTGAAAGTTGACTTTTATTCTTTTCTCCATCTTCACTCTCTTCGTAGCTTTCTTTCTGCATTTGCTTTTCACACATTAGTACAGGCTCTTCTTATCTCTCAAATGGATTACTATAACTCTGTCTATGCAGGAATCACAAAGAGGCATATTTTCGAAGCACTTAGCCTTCCAAAGTTCCATAGGTTTCTAGCTGATGCCTAGTGGAATCACTCGTGATTATGCCTGCCACTGAGAGCAAAGCCTTCAAGAGCAAATTCTTTATCAATATCAGCTCTGATGGGCTGATTCTTCCCTGCATTCCTTCCCTCCACTGTTTCAGCTGTCATTGTAGGCAGTACCGGCAGCTCCTGACCACCCATTAAATTTTCAATGGTATAGTTAGGTACATGTTTCTGTTCATTTGTCCATCGCTTTGCATGCAAATTTGAATGGTAATTAACCCATTATAATAGCTTTGCATACAATTTTTGTTAGCTGCTACCGTGACAGGACAAGAGCTCAGAGAGCTCTTTTGTGCATGTCTCGCTTTACTCCTTGCTCACTAACCCACATTGCTAGCTCATTAGGTTTTGTGCATCTGGGCCATTGAGACAGATATGGGGAAGCCACTACTTGCCCTGGGATTCGTAGCATGGAATATTGCTGCTATTTGAGATTCTGAATGGAATGTTGCCACTCTTTGGAGTTCTATATGGAATGTTGCTACTATTTGAGATTCTGCCAGGTACTTGCGACCTGAATTGGCCACTGTTGGAAGCAGGATACTGGGCTAGATGGACCATTGATCTGACCCAGTATGTCTATTCTTATGTTCTTAGAGTTTCTCTTTTTCCAAATTTCAGGGAGCTGTGGCCTAGCAGTTAGTGCACTGAATTACAGGTCAAATCTCAGGTAATCTTCTGAGCCAGTAAATTCAGAAACTGGTTCCAGGCTGGTTTTCCACTAGAAAATAAATGTTTTTCATTCCCTGTGAAATCTGGCTTCAGAGCACTGGCCGAAAGTTAAGTGAGAACTAGATGAATCGGGTGAACTCCTGGGATTCCGTCCACCACCGACTTTGGATAAATCAATTTCTCTCTCTGTACCTCAGTCCTAACCAAGTGCAATTAGGCAGGCGGAATAATAATTTTTCTTGTCGCTTGTCCATGAGAAACTTGCATCTTAACCCATCCTACAGTGAAGCGTGTGTATTTTTGATGGATTAATTTTCAATGTGGGTTTCTACATTTTTTTTTAAAAAACAGGAGCTGTAGAAATCAAAGCTTTCTGTTATTATTAACTATTATTGGATTGTGCTGCTCTAGCTGTTCACATCTTTCAGTGAAACCTTAGATAATAATAAGGTGTGTTTTATTGAACTATGTAAACATACCTTTGAATTGGTTGTGATGCCCAAGGTGAAAGGCTGCCTGCTACCTTAGTTGTTTTAGTGATTATACAGCCCAATTAAAACCATCCTGTTCATACTATATACTACAGTCCCAGGATATATGACAGATCTTATAGACATACCACTCAGAAACAGTGGCGTACCAAGGTGGGGGGCGCAGTCCGCCCTGGGTGCACGCTGCTGGGGGGTGCCGCGGCGCGCGCCTGCTGCGAGAGTTCGCTAACTTCTCTCGTTTGCTGCAGCTCCCTCTGCCCCGGAACAGGTTACTTCCTGTTCCGGGGCAGAGGGAGCTGCAGCGAACGAGCAACGTTAGTAAACTTGCAGCAGGCGCGCACTGCGGCACCCCCCCCCCCAGCGGCATGCACCCGGGGGGGCTCTTTCACGGGGGGGGGGGTGTCTTTCGCCGGGGGGGGGGCACTGCACCCGGGGGGCGGGGCGCCGCCCCGGGTGTCCGCCCCCCTAGGAACGCCACTGCTCAGAAACATAACCAGATCATCTCGAACATATCTGAACCTCCACTATCCAAACTGCAAAAAAAATTCAATACAAAACAACCTATGCATCCAGCTTCTCCTATACAAGCACACAATTATGGAACGCACTGCCTAAAGTTGTGAAGACAACCTATGACCACCTAAACTTCAGGAAATCATTAAAGACCTACCTGTTCAAAAAGGCATACCCCGCCGACCCAACATAATTGCCTGCACTCTGCAACACATCATAACCAAAGCTTGTACTGGACACTAAATAATCTTTCCTCTCCTTGATTCCCATTGTATCTGAAACATATGTTCCTTACTCAACCATAATACCACTTGTATTTGTTTCTTTACCGGACTGGCGAATGCCTCTACGGTACTATGTAAGCCACATTGAGCCTGCAAATAGGTGGGAAAATGTGGGATACAAATGTAACAAATAATAATAATAATAATAATAAATGGTGAATAAATGCAAAGAAACTTGTGAGTAGCTGCTGACTGAAACATGTACCTAACAACAGCAAAAGGAGCAGAAAATCATCTTATCTTTCAATGGTCGCTTTTTTGAGCCATGCAGTCATTTGAAAGAACAGCATAGAAAAAGACATAGAAGCACTGTTCCCTCTAAGATGAGTGGGAGTCCTCCACCTACATTCCTGCCACTCGGGGGTGCTGTTTCACTGTCTAAATTTAGTCACGCGGACGGGCACTCGGCATATTCTATAATCCGCGCAGACATTTAGGCTAATTCTATAAAGTACACCTAAAGTTAGAATGCGGAAACGGATAGGGAGCCAGTGACGTGACTTGAGGAGAGGGCTAATGTGAGCATAGCGACTCTGGCGGAAAATGAGTCGCGCAGCAGAGTTTTGGACTAATTGAAGAGGCGAGAGACGGCTAAGTGGGAGGCTGATGAGAAGCACGTTGGAATAATCTAGGCGAGAGGTGATAAGAGTGTGGACAAGGGTTCTGGTAGAGTGCTCAGAGAGGAAGGGACGGATTTTGCTGATGTTATAAAGAAAGAAACGACAGGTTTTGGCAATCTGCTGAATGTGAACAGAAAAACTTTAAAAATATCATTAGACATATGCTCTCCTGGTTTCTGTGCCACCTCTATTGCATTTGACTGGGCTATCCTGTCCAGGTAATTTATGCGCTCTGTACTTAGCTGCCCTCTGTCTGACTTGAGGCTCTGCTTAAAGTTTTCTTTTTTCACCTCCTACGGAGATGCTGTAGGCTAGTAGAATCACTGCCTTGTTTTCCGTGTCGAGACTGGATATATATATTCTCTGATCTCCTCTGTGCATTTCAATCTTTCACTGGAAATTTGCCAACAACAAGAAAAGAGGAGTTTTTTTTTGTACGTTCAGTTATTCAATGCACTCTATCTGCTCTATGCTAATTGTGCAACAGGTCAATATATTTTTTGAGCCGTTCGAACTTAATGGTCTGTTCTTTTATTCATTCCTACTATATCCTTTGTTGCATATCAGATAAATTACTCAAGCAACAACTCTGCTGCAATAAACTCTGAAATATTGGTGCTTTTCCATACTCTTTGCTGATTTACATCTTTCAGGGTTTCCTCTGGTTTCTGCTTTCAAGTGGCGTAATAATCTTTACATAGAAATGTTTCTCCCTTCGGAAGGAGCAAGGGGACTGGACCAGTGGCTCAGGTGCCAAGTGCTGTGCGGAAGATCCCTGAGGGAGGCAGCATTTACAGTCAGTGGGAGTAGTGGGGGGGGGGGGGAGGGGGGTCATGGGCGTTGCTTAAGATCGACATCTGGTGGCCAGATTAAGGGATTATGAATGTAGAATCCCCAGCATAGGACCATCACTGCAATGACCAGACTAGATGTGCTGGTGGAAAATTCCCAGATCCCAGCTCCAGTCCCTATTGAAAGTTTAAAGTAGGAGAGAGCCGGGGAAAAAAACTGCAACACCAACTCCTGTGCTCCTCTCCTCGCCAAAAGAAAAAAAGAAAAAGAAAAGAAAATCCAAAAATTGAGTCTGGAGTAACCTGATGAAGACTTGCTGCTTTCCGTGACTACAGATGGAACGATGCCATATTAGTTTTCTTTCACTGAAGGTGCCACTGACCCATGTAATCCAAAATAAACACATTTCTTTTAAACTGTTTGGCAGCAAAATACATTTTCGTGCAACCCATACCCCCCTCCCCCACACACAGAATAAGAAGTTTGGACCAAAGGAAAAACATACATAGAGGCGTATTTTCAAAGTAGTTAGACTTACAAAATTACGTGGTAACATATGGTATTTAAGTGCTGTGAAAATGAGCCTCATAGTCTCGCTAATTTATTTATTTATTTATTTTATTTGTTACATTTGTATCCCACATTTCCCCACCTATTTGTAGACTCAATGTGGTTCAAGGGGCGTTTGCAGACTCCGGTGTAAACAAATACAAAGTGATATTGTGGTTAGATAAAGTTCATGTGGCACAGCCACATTATGGAGTCGTACAACGGGAGTTGTGTTAAGTCCATTACGTACTTTAGTTTTGTTGTGTTGCAGAGATCAGGCATTTATGTTGGATTGGTAGGGTATGCCTTTTTAAACAGGTTAGTTTTTAGTTTTTTCCGGAAGTTTAGGTGGTCGTACGTAGTTTTCAAGGCTTTTGGTAATGCGTTCCACAGTTTGTGTGCTTATGTAGGAGAAACTGGATGCGTAAATTGATTTGTATTTGAGTCCTTTGCAGCTTGGGTAGTTAGCATTCCAGTTTTGTATAACCACTGCTTGTCTTTGGTGTTCTTAGAACAACTGCAGAAGCATGGGCTATCCTGTCAGTTAAAATATGTATCTGGTCAGTATTCAGCCAGTGACAAGCAGTGTTTCTTAAAGCACTAATTGGCATCAGCTACCTAGATATTCAATGCCAGGCCATGACCAAGGGAGAGAGAAGAACCTTTCCCTCGTGCACAGAAATACAAATACTCAGGGGCCTTTCACTAAGCCGTGTAAGCGTCTATATGTTCCCAACGCGCGCCAAAATGGAGTTACCGCCTGACTACCGCATGGCTCTTGCGGTAATTTCATTTTTGGCGCACATCCACTACGTGCATCTGAAAAATATTTTTTATTTACTGGCGCACGTAACAGACGTGTGCCAAGTGGCATTTGGCACGTATAGGTCATTACCGCCCGGTTTGCACGTGAGTCTTTACCGCTAGGTCAATGGCTGGCGGTAAGGTCTCAGACCCAAAATGGACGTGTGGCAATTTTCATTTTGCCGCACGTCCATTTTCGACAAAAATTTTTAAAAGGCCCTTTTTACAGGCACAATAAAAAATGGATTGGTGTGTGCCCAAAACCCACGCCTATACTACCGCAAGCCATTTGTTAGCATGCCTTTGTAAAAGGACCCCTCAACCTGCCCTTGCCCCTCCTATTCTCCTATTCCTCTCAATCCCCTCCACAAACACATCCCTACCTCCCACAACCCCTGCATACCCCCTGCTCCCTCACATCCCCGAACACAACCCATACCTTCCCCCCCTCAGATATCCCTTCCATTCCCCCTAGTAATTCCCCAAACAACTGCTCTCAGACACCCTCTCACAATACACATTCCCACAGATACACACCTATGCTCTTTGCACAGATACAAATATAGCCATAACATCTGTCACAGAAAAATACATCCTATACCCCGCTTTCTCAACTTCATGAAAGACCTTACCGCTGACAGCCACCAGCAAGGAGACAATTATCGGCACTCCGGTAAAGGCGGAGGGTCACCCAGGGCGCAACTGGGACTCTGGGGTAAGCGATAATGATGTGACCACCAAAGAGCCTAAATTCTCTCATGACTGGATGAACATAGGCTCATGCACAGGCCAACACGCTCCTACCTGTTGGCTAGAGACCGGCGGCTGTAGTAACATAGGCGAGGCCCACAGTTCATCAGCTCCGCACCGGGAAAGTGCCACAAGACAGAGGTGAACACTACTACCCCACGGACAGAAGCGCCGGATCCTAAGAGCTACACACCAAACTCAGGGTCCCAACGAGTCTGAACAACCCAAGCAGCGTACCGACGAGGCTCACAGTTCATCGCCTCCACACCCGGTACAGGCACTATGAGACAGAGGTGAACGTGACAATCTCCTAGGTGCAAGCGCCAAACTCTTAAAGCTAAATGCTTCACTCCAGGTCCTGACTACCCCGAACCACCCAAGCAATGCACTGGTCATCCCAAGTTAAGACAGACCAAAATGGGAACAACTGTAATATCACCCAACACAACAGCTGATAAGTACTCCAGTGGTAGGCAAAGGATACCTGAGGTTGCAGCACAAACATTCCAGCTAAAGAGACAAACAATTATAATCATCCGACAGAACAGCTGGCAAGAAAACTAACGGCAGGACCCAAGATACCTGAACTTCAGTTCAAACAGATCAGCTGAAGAGGCAGACAACTAAAGTGGCACAACACAGCTCAACCAAAAGGGGTCCACACAGCCACACACCTCCTAACCCAAAGAAAACAACTGAGAACAAATATAGCAAAGTACAAGCAAACAAGACCTCAATATAGCCATACACAAACAAAAACTAAAACATCCACGAACCCAAACACACACACACACTCCTGAAAATAACAAACAAACAACCCCCCCCCCCCCCCCCCCCAAAAAAACTGACTGGACAGAAGCGGAAGTCTCTAGGCATCTCACCAACAGACCTGGGAAGCGCACCCTCCTCCCAAACCCGGGACCACACCACGCACCCACCCACCCAACAGAACACAACTCAAATCAAACAACACAACTAAAAGATACCAAAATGAATACCTTAAAACTGCTCTTAACTATCTACTCCCTAACACTGATCCACACAACACTAACCACCCCTCTTGCAGAAAGCAACACGATACTCATAATATATAATCACCAAAGATCAATCAGACAGAACACACATCACCATACCGACAAGAACTCAAACAAAGGAAAAACACCAACCTGTGGACAAACACTACAAAATGCAAATAAGGGCCCAAACAAACCCAAGTCAACAAATAAACAACAACTAATAAAAGTCCACACAATACCAAATGCAGAAGAATCATTCCAAACAATCCAAGTGGGCTATGCCAACGCCAGATCTGCAGTAAACAAAACAGCAATACTATCAGACTGGATCACAGCGGAAGATCTCAATCTACTTTTCATCAATGAAACTTGGATATATGATCAAAAGGACCCCATAATCCTAGACCTGTGCCCTCCAGGATACAAAATTATACACTGGAGCAGAAAGGAAAAGAGAGGTGGAGGCATCGCTCTAATCTATTGATCTCACTTTACCACTGAAACCACTGCCGCGTCCATGACACCACAACTTGAAATTGCCTCAATCAGGATGCATAACAAAACCCTTCACGACCATCTGAATTTCATCTTATTCTACAGACCCCCAGGTAATTGGAACAAAGCCCAGACTAAATTCATGGACTTTCTAACACATGTGCAACTACCTCCAACGTACTAGTATTAGGAGACATTAACCTTCACCTAGAAGACCCAAACTCAACCAGCACACGGGAATGTAAGGAACTCCTCAACTAATGGGACCTTAAATGGCCTCAAATGCAAGCAACCCACATAAAAGGACACACACTCAACCTACTCTCACACAAATTCTCACCAGACCAGAACTTAGCCATAACAGATCTTAAATGGACAGAAACACCTTGGACTGATCACTACAAATTAAACTTATCCCTACACTGGCAGAAGAAAGGATTATACCAAATACAAGAACGCACATCCTACAGCACTAGAGGTCAAATAGACACAAAATCATTCTGGCAATTGATATACAACAATGAATGGTCAGCACAAACGAACTCCACACATTACCTTGCGGAATGGGAAAAAAGATGCACTGGCTTCCAATCAAAGAACGAATTGCTTTCAAAATCTGCTCACTGTTTCATAAAATAATCCACGGTCTAGTTCCGGGATACATAATCGACTTGATCGACCTACCAACGAGAAACACATCCGAATCAGCAAGAACATACCTAAATCTTCACTTCCCAAGATGTAAAGGACTCAAATACAAATCAACATATGCGTCCAGTTTTTCCTACATTAGCACACAAGTGTGGAACACATTACCAAAAGCCTTGAAAAATACGAATGACCACCTAAACTTCCGGAGAAACCTAAAAACTCACCTGTTCAAAAAGGCATACCCCACCGATCCAACATAAATGCCCGATCTCTGCAACACAACGTAACTAAATCACGGTACCGACTGGACACAAATCTTCAGTTGGACAATCCCCAATGTGGTTGCACCATATTAACTCTATCGAACTACTTAACCACAACATCACTTTGTATTTGTCTACGCCGGAGTCCGCAAGTGCTGCTCTGGAACTATGTAAGCCGCATTGAACCTACAAATAGGTGGGAAAATGTAGGCTACAAATGTAACAAATAAATAAAAAATAAACTACACAGCTGTTTCCAGTCTACTGAGGCATACTCCACCATGTGTCTGCCCAGCTTGTCCCACATAGATGTGTCCGAGTCTGAAAGAAGGAAGGGAAACGCGCAGTTTTAGTCATTTTATAAGTGTGCACCTTCAAATCTGTGGACTACGCAGAAACAGGAAGTTGTCATTCTTGGTTCTCATGCAATGCAATGGATTTCTTGAACTGTTTTAAAAAGCAGGTGCCGGTTTAGCTTTGCTCTCTAGGGCTGATTTATTCAGGGGTTTTGCTGAAGTGCTGAAAGGGAAAATTCCCTGATGAATTAAAGCCCATATTGGTCTGGACTGAATAAAGCAGAATACTGGGAAATGTCAGCATGTTCGCTGTTAACAAACATTCGGGAGAATCGTGCAAGATTTATTGTGCTGTAACATAGTCCAATGTTGCCTACATCTAGTAGCGCTTTAGAAATGATAAGACGTTTAAGTGGTGGCAATAAAAGTAAGGCTTCTCGTGTTAGGTAAATATTTGTCTAATAGTTGCCAAGTTTCAGGAATATTAACAAATCCATAAAGGCTTCCTTTAGTTGCCCTGGGTAACAAATAATCAGTCGAATTCAGTGCAAACAATGAAAAATGATATCCTATTTGCAAAATTGATAGAATGAATTTGCACCTTTGTACAGTCTTTCTAATTAGGCGTCATTGGAATCAACTATTACAATAATTACCCCAATAATGTGGATATTAAATTATTAAAAATCGTTATTGAAATATTGTAAACTATTACTAGTCAATATTTAAAGCCTGTGGTCTCTGAAATCATTTATGCACATTCAGTATTGCTATACTGAACTATGTGGATAGCATCGAAATTCAGCCTCTGTTCGTGCTTCTAAGAGGCCCCCCCCTTACTAAACCTCATTTGCAGTTATGTTGGCTTGACATGGGAGGCATTTGTAGTATTTTTTTTAAATTTAGGTCATGTGTTAATATTCCCATTAGTGCATAATTCCTGCTCACAGTTAACACAGGGCTTCTTTAACAAAGCCGCGCTACTGATTTCCGCGGAGCAAATGAAAGCAAGCCCATAGGAATTGAAAGGGTTTCCTCTCATTTGCTGTACCGAGAATCGGTAGCGCGGCTTTGTAAAAGAAGCCCACAGTTAGCTCATGGTAAGTATAACACACTATCTGGATAATCTTTCCAAACCCATTCCATGCGGAAAACATTTCCACCTAAATGTATTCTATAATGGGCGCCTATATTTAGGCACGGTATATAGAATACTAGTAAAAAAGCCCCGTTTCTGATGCAAATGAAACGGGGCTAGCAAGGTTTTCTTCTGTGTGCATGTGGGAGTGTGTGTGTCCCTGCCCTCTGCCCTCTCTCCCTTCCCGTGTGCTGTCTGTCCCCTCTGCTCTCTGTCCCCTCCCCCCTCGGAGTCGAGTCCTTCAGTGTTAAGTTTCCTGCTGTGCTGTGTTTGTGTTACAGAGATAGTGAGGGCTTCTGCCCTCTCTCCCCTCCCCCCTCTGAGTCCTTCACTGTTACAGAGAGAGCCATTTGATTTCGTGCTTTGCTGTGTTTTCCTTCACTGTTTGTGTTACAGAGAGAGTGAGGGCGGGGCAGACACTCATGGGGAAACCGGATATCTCTCCCCCTTCACACTTCCGGCTGGAGGCTTCATTTAGAACGTTGGTGGTGCCTTTTATATATAGAGATGATTAATTGATATTCTAGTACCTAAAACTACACACCTCTATTTACACCAACGAAAACATGGTGTAAATCCCAGCACGTAGATTTAGGCTCATTGGGTCATGTGGAGGGGCATAATCGAACGCAAACGCCCAACTCCATGGGCGTCTATCTCCAAGAACGGGTACCTGAAGGGGCGGGACAAACCGTATTTTCAGAAAAAATGGGCGTCCATCTTTTTTCCAATAATACAGTTTGTACCAGCGAAATGCATCGGATTTGTGCGGATTTGAGCTGGGCGGGTTCGTTTTTCAGCGATAATGGAAGCTGAAGGCGTCCAGCTCAAAAACGACCAAATCCAAAGCATTGGGTCGTGGAAGGGGCCAGGATTCATAGTGCACTGGTCCCCCTCACATGCCAGGACACCAACCGGGCACCCTAGGGGGCACTTGTAACAATTTTTAAAAAAAGTTAACTACCTCCCAAGTCCATAGCTCCCTTCCCTTGGGTGCTGAGCCCCCCCCAAATCCCCCCCAAAACCCACTCCCCACAACTCTACACCATTACCATAGCACTTATGGCTGAAGGGGGGCACCTAGATGTGTGTACAGTGGGCTTTGGGGGCGGTTTGGAGGGCTCCCATCTACCACCACAAGTGTAACAGGTAGGGGGGGTGGGCCTGGGTCCACCTGGCTGAAGTCCACTGCACCCACTAACAACTGCTCCAGGGACCTGAATACTGCTGTGATGGAGCTGGGTAAGACATTTGAGGCTGGCATACAGGCTGGAAAAAAAAGTTTTTAAAGTTGTTTTTTTTTGGGTGGGAGGAGGTTAGTGACCACTGGGGGAATCAGGGGTGGTCATCCCCGATTCCCTCTGGTGGTCATCTGGTCATTTAGGGCACTTTTTTGGGACTTGTTTGTGAAAAAAAGGGTAAAAAAAAAGAGACCCAAATTCGCGCTAAAAACCTTTCTTTTTTTGATTATCGGCCGAGGACACCCATCTCTCCTCGGCTGATAAACACGCCCCAGTCCCGCCTTCACCACACCTCTGACACGCCCCCATCAACTTTGCCCGTTTCCGCGACAGATTGCAGTGGAAGACGCCCAAAAATCGGCTTTTGATTATACCGATTTGGGCGCCCACGGGAGAAAGACGCCCATCTCCCGATTTGGGTCGAAATATGGGCGTTTTTCTCTTTCAAAAATAAGGCGGATTTTGTAACAACGTGCATAAATTTAGGAACGCCCACAAAATGACCATTTCCCCACCTATAACCTCTCCCCTATTTGCCTGAGTGCATTAGAATTTAGGCACAGTGCATTATAGAATATGCTTAGCGAGTAGACGGGAAGGCGGTAGAACTAGAGGACATGAATTGAGGTTGAAGGGGGGCAGACAGGAGTAATGTCAGGAAGTATTTTTTCATGGAGAGAGTGGTGGATATGTGGAATGCCCTCTCGCAGGAGGTGGTGGAGGTGAAAACGGTAATGGAATTCAAACGTGCATGGGATAAACACAAAGGAATCCTGTTTAGAAGGAGTGGATCCACGAAATCGTAGCGGAGATTAGGTGGCGACGCCAGTAATTGGGAAGCGAAACCGGTGCTGGGCAGACTTCTACGGTCTATGCCCTGATCGTGACTGAATAGATAGGGATGGGCTGGAGTGTAAATTTTAAGGGGTTTCAATGTTACCTTCAGAATTTAGTACAGGAACCGTGCTGGGCAGAATTCTATGGTCTGTGCCCTGAGAATGGCAAGGACAAATCAAACTCAGGTATAAAGTATCACATACCATATAAAATGAGTTTATCTTGTTGGGCAGACTGGATGGACCAAACAGGTCTTTATCTGCCGTCATTTACTATATTATTTATTTACATTTTGCTCACACATTTTTATGTGTGTAAATTCTAATTATTGCCAATTAGTGCTCATTATTGCTTGTTAAGTGCTGTTAATAATGCTGATTGGCTTGCTAAGCCAATTAAGTTATGTTCGTTGTTACAGAATATGCTTGGATTTTGGTGTAGAACGCTAGGTGCACTATATAGAATCCGGGGGTAAGGACTTTATTCTATAAAGTTTATGCTCCTAAATTTACACTCCTAAAATTTATGCTTCTATTTTTATGAGCATAATTTATGCTTCTAAATTTACGCTCCTAAATTATGAGCTTAATCTATGCTCCAAAATAGATTACACTCATAATTTAGGAGCATTAGAGAATAAGGCCCTAACCGCACATTCACAGGAGAATTCAAAAGTTGAGTGTCCAACTTTGGACACAGATAACAGATCCACTTGATAACTCACTAGCCAATTAGGTGCTACTGCTAATAATTATTGATGTTAATAAGCACTTAATTTGCAATAATTAGGGGTTAACATGTGGATGTGCACTCCACCCTGTTCTATAACATGTGCACCTAGATTTCATAGTGTGCAAATCCAAAGGGGACAAGGCCATGGTAGGGGCATGGGCGGGGTCAGGGGAATTCCCAGAATGTAATGATGTTATAGAATACCTGCATTTGCGTGCTTAACTGCCATTAGTCGGGCACTAGCATTTACACCAGCCTTTGGCAGGCGTTAAGTGCTTGTGCCCAAAGTTAGGCGCAAAATGCACGCTAAGCTAGTATTCTATAAAGGATGCTGTGCGCTGAACGCCAATCACAGAATACGAGCTTAGCGAGGAACATTCCGGTGCCTTTGGGCATCATTTATTGAATGTCCCCCTAAGTGCCTAACAAACTTTAGTAAAGGGGCCCTTAAGTGGTTTAAATTAGCATTTTTTTCTGACCTGATCTCAACTACTTTCCATATAGCCTGCAGGAATGTCTTTGCTCCATGCCACCACTATCCCCCTAATTCTTTAAAAGTCACCAAAAATTGTTCACTCACTCAATTTGTGCATGTAATTTAATTGAATGATGAGCCAGTTAGTGCCAATAATTGGCTTTTTAAAAAGCAATTATTGGCACTAATCAGATGGAATTGGTATTTACGCTCATAAATTTCGGCACGGGATTCACACCTAAAATGTGCATGCGATCGGAAGAGTCATGGGTGTAACGGGAGCATTCCTAAAATTAACATGCGTTGTTATAGAATAATGGGGATGCACGCCTAATCTGGGTATGTACGTTTGCGCCACATTTCAGTTAGGTGTGACTCCCGGGCATAAGCACTATTCTATAAACCACGCCTAACTTTAAGCGCGGCTTACATATTGGCACCAATTTTATAGGCGTAATATATAAAATCTAGTCCTATATAGAGAATGCCAGGGTGGCCAGTAAGAAGTTTCGGAAGCACTATTTACATAATGCTGCTGACAATTCATGGGTAAGGCACCCACATTTATGTGGATTTACAATACTAGCACCCGACTAGGGAATGCGTTGCCAAAAGCTGTCAAATCTATTCAAAACCATCTCAACTTTAGGAAATCACTCAAGACCAACCTGTTCGTCCAATATAAAACCTAAAGTCCTGCAAAACAGCATATAAATGGACCATTTTGGACTCTTTTTACCTTTAACTCACTTTCCCTTCACACCCTATTCTTTCATTCCTTGCTGACTACTACAATCTATTGTTTTTATATAACTACCGGATTGGTGATAGCCTTTTTGGTTTATTGGAAGCCACATTGAACCTGCAAAAATGTGGGAAAATTGTGGGGTATAAATGTGATAAATAATAATAATAAATAAATGAGTAAGTGCCCACAAACCCACATAAGTGCAAACAAGACATCTAAGTGCTAATACCTGTGTAACTTTCTTAGCGTGCACAAGAGAGGAATATGGGTAAGACTTAGGTAGGGCTCCTACTTATGCAGTCAACTTACAAAATACTAGAAATTATGCATGCCCCTGCCGCATGTAGGAACCCACACATGCCAGCTCTAGGGCTGGCATAACTGTTGGCACCTAAATGATAGGTGCACTGATACCGGGCTGTACTAGTATTCTGTAATGAAACCTAGGTGCTTAGATTCTGTTAGAGAATAGTCTTGGGGCACCTAAATGGAGGCACCCACTTATAGGATTGCCCAGGGGCGGACTGACTGTGCTCTGGCCCTGGGCAGTAGGGTCATTGGGCCCCCCCACCAGGCATTGCTTGCAACCCCCATCTGCACACTGCTACCCTTCTGCACACTAGTACACCCTCCCTCGTCCTACCTTGAAGGACCCTGGTGGTCTGCTGGCCTCTTTGGGGGGCAGGAAAGATCCCCACTATTGCCCAACGCCGCTGTGTTTTCAAATTGGCTGTCGAGACTTCCTGTGGTAGCTTCGCGGGTTTCAGCAGCCTTGCTAGATTGCCACAGGGAAGTCTCAACGGCCATTTTGAAAATGCAGCGGCGCCAGGCAGGAAAGAGTGGGGATCTTTTCCTGCCCCCGAAGAGGCCACTAGACCATCAAGGCCTGTTAAAGTGGAACCGGTGGGGGGAGAGTCTCTGGGCCCTCGGGCACTGCCTGTTTGCCCATATGGTCAGTCTGCCCCTGGGATTGCCTCTTTATTGGCTGCTAGTAAATATAGATCATGAAGAAAAAGAAGGGAAAAAAAAATCCTCCACAGATGGTGCAAACCAAAGATGGAACAAAAAGTGGCGTCAAGTGTGGGAACCAGGTGATTCTTTTATTGCCAGCATCAATAATAAGAATAAAGCCGAACACAGCTGTGTTTCAGCATAAAAATATCTGCATCAGGGTTAAGCAGAATACCTTATTGTCAGGTGACAGTGGAATCAATAAATGAAATCTAAAGGCAGAAATACAAGTCAAGGAGCTTAATTCACCATTCAGACAGTACGCCTCGCTCAAAACTATGCTGGTAAAGATATAAATGCCTTTGAATATCTAGCTGTTAGGAATTAAACTGAAAAAAATGTAAGGTTCCAGTAATTATGAAAGTATACCCATCTAAATACAAATTCAATCACTGTATTTATTTATTTATTTGTTACATTTGTATCCCACATTTTCCCACCTTTTTGCAGGCTCAATGTGGCTTACATAGTACCGTAAACGGCTTTAGCCGATTCCGGTATGAACAAGGTGATATTGAGGTACATGTATGGTAAAGACCATTGGGGAGAACTTAGAGAGGGAGAGGAAGGATTAAGATATGTCCAGTTACGGTCTTTGGTTACATTATGTCGCTGGTATCCCTTGCCAGTCAGGATTTCAGGATATCCAAAATGGAGTATGCATGAAAGAGATCTGCATATAATGGAGGCAGTGTATGTGCTCTGATTAGTTTTATGTTATGCCAAACATTAGTAAGCAGACATTAATTGTAAAAGCGTGTACATGACTGCCAAGCGGAGGACCTGGATTTTATTTCAAGGACGGGTCTTCCTTTCCTCTGGCCAGGTGAGTTTGTTGCAGAAACAAGGTTTGCAAACTTGGGAAGAGTGGCATCTCAGTCATTGTGCATTGTTGACCCCTAGTGGCCTGGTGGTGTAGGGCTCATGATTACAAGGTTCCAAAAGGAACTCTAGCAGATGCCTCCCTGGATGGAAATAGTTGCCACAGCTGTGAGTTAGGAGGAACTGTTAAACAGAGGGAAAATACCTGGGTTGTAGCAACTGAAGGCTCATGATGCTGATTGAACGGGAAGCCGCTGGGCCAAATACACTGCATTCTTACACTGTTAAATAAATTGTAAATTGTGGATAAGGAGCGAACATTTTAATTCATCGAAAAGAAACAAAGTAGCTGGAGAGAAATGATAACTATTATACTAACAAATACATTAGTACATAAGCTTTCAGGGATACTGTACTCTTTATCTCAACCAACGTAATGTAAGCAAAGCGAAGATGCATGGAAGCTGTGACTCTACTGTATCTTATTTGCATATGGTTAAAGTGATTAATAAAGACAGCGGGCAAATTTAATGATACATGCTTGGGATTTTAGGTCTTATGCTCCTTCTGCATTTTTAAAGACGTAAAAAATCTAATTGTTTTCTAGGTAAAGGCACAATCCACCCTTAATACAATAATTTCTCTTTATTTGATTCTATTGCTCCTGCAACAAGATTATAAAACCAATAATTTGATTCAGAGATCTTTTAAGCTTCAGTGATGTTGGTTCATGGAGTAGTAGATAAATGACCATAAGAAAACTTCACAGAATTAGTGTTTACACTTAATCTGGCAATGAACGATAATTTGATTGGTAAAAAAAATCATTTGTTGTACCTCTGGCCCCTTTCTGCTGGATAATGAAAATTTATATCCACGTTTTAGACATCTGGGAAGGACATGACAGCTTTGGGGCTGAATGAAAGATTATGCCACAGTGACTTCTGTCAGCATTTCCTCACTGCCTAGTTACGCAAAAACCTAAAAGCGATCATGGATATTTTTTTTGCTAGAGTGGGTTTTCATTGTGTTAAGGAAGGGTAATGGCAGTGGAAATCTAATAGGCCATTTCTGAGGTATCACTTTGGTAGTTCATACAACCGACCAGAAGAGCTTATGGACACCTTTTTGGACATTTTTGGATGGCAACCTGTGAGTAGGCCTTAAGGCTGATAAAAGGTGTTTCTTTAACACATTTAAGTTCATTCACCGGGTGTGCAGCCACTTCATATGCTTGGTTGAAGGTGGAATTCTCACAGATATTATGAATTACTTGCTATGTTTATGTGGATAACTAAGGGCCTCTTTTATAACGCGGGCTTACTGCTAGCTAAAAAGGAACTACCACTGGGCTACGGCTAGCACAGCAGCCTAGTGGTACTTCCCACCCCCAGTGTGCCATTGAAAGTTTAGAGAACCAACAGAGATCAAAAACACTACGACTAATACATTTTCCAAAACAGATGTCGGTTGCACCTCTAATTACCTTTAAAAGGTATATATTTGAAATATTGAAAATTCTGGAGCAAGCTTGTCCTCCGGTATCAAAAATATATTATTTACAACCTTATAAGAAAAAAAGGACGGATCAACCTATTTCAGAAGAGGCTGATATTGTTTTTGAGACTTTAAACCTCACATAAACTATTGAAGATGATCATTTGAGTTTACAACCAGCAACATTAATTGTGACTTTCGTACTATAGCCAGATAGAGACTGGATATTAAAATTGAAGCGGTGCAAAGAAAAGCTACAAGAATGGTATGGGATTTGCGTTACAAGACGTATGAGGAGAGGCTTGCTGAACTAAACATGTATACTCTGGAGGAAAGGAGAAACAGGGGTGACATGATACAGACGTTCAAATATTTGAAAGGTATTAATCCGCAAACGAACCTTTTCCGGAGATGGGAAGGTGGTAGAACGAGAGGACATGAAATGAGATTGAAGGGGGGCAGACTCAAGAAAAATGTCAGGAAGTATTTTTTCACGGAGAGAGTAGTGGATGCTTGGAATGCCCTCCCGCAGGAGGTGGTGGAAATGAAAACGGTAACGGAATTCAAACATGCATGGGATAAGCATAAAGGAATCCTGTGCCGAAGGAATGGATCCTCAGGAGCTTAGTCAAGATCGGGAGGCAGGGCTGGTGGTTGGGAGGCGGGGATAGTGCTGGGCAGACTTATACGGTCTGTGCCAGAGCCAGTGGTGGGCAGCGGGACTGGTGGTTGGGAGGCGGGGATAGTGCTGGGCAGACTTATATGGCCTGTGCCAGAGCCGGTGGTGGGCAGCGGGACTGGTGGTTGGGAGGTGGGGATAGTGCTGGGCAGACTTATACGGTCTGTGCCAGAGCCAGTGGTGGGCAGCAGGACTGGTGGTTGGGAGGCAGAGATAGTGCTGGGCAGACTTATACGGTCTGTGCCAGAGCCGGTGGTTGGGAGGAGGGGCTGGTGGTTGGGAGGTGAGGATAGTGCTGTGCAGACTTATACGGTCTGTGCCCTGAAGAGCACAGGTACAAATCAAAGTAGGGTATACACAAAAAGCAGCAAATATGAGTTATCTTGTTGGGCAGACTGGATGGACCGTGCAGGTCTTTTTCTGCCGTCATCTACTATGTTACTATGTCATAGGGAGGAAACGTTTTTGAACTATAAGATAAGAATTTTTCCTGATGTATCTTGTGTAACCCAGAAAAAGCGCCAACATTTCCTTAAACTTCGCCCCCTGTTCTTCAGTTGGGAGGTCTTTTTTGGTTGAATTTTCCATGCAAATGTATAGTGAAGTTTAATTCAGTGAAATATGTTTTCTTTGATCCATTACATTTAAGTTCTTTTCTGGAATCTAGGTCAGTAATAACTCCATCTCCAATTCCAGAAACGGTGATGTCATCTACACCATAGTCTGTTATTTGATTTTCCCATGTGAACCTCCCTTCATGTCTCTAATAGTAGATTAGTTAAAGAAAATTATCCTGAGTATTGTGCCTTGTCCTCTTCGCCAAATTGTGGATTGAATAGGATAATAAGTATTTTTTTTTTCCTTTTCACAAATTGTAATGTTCCACTCAATGTGGAAGCTAAAAAGAGTAAGACGTTTCTTCCCAAGGACTGTTTTCCGCAACCTGGTACATTCAATGGTGCTCAGTCATCTAGACTACTGCAATGTACTATATGCCGGCTGTAAAGAGCAAATAATCAAGAAACTTCAGACAGCCCAGAACACTGCAACTAGACTCATATTCGGTAAAACAAAATATGAAAGTGCTGAACCCCTATGAGAAAAACTACACTGGCTCCTACTTAAAGAACGCATCACGTTCAAAATATGCTCCCTAGTTCACAAAATCATTCACGGAGATGCACCAACCTACATATCAGACCTGATAGACCTACCACCCAGGAATGCCAAAAGATCATCCCGCACATTCCTTAATCTACACTTCCCTAACTGCAAAGGTCTGAAATACAAACTAATGCACGCATCAAACTTTACCTACTTGAGCACACAGTTATGGAATGCATTGCCACGCAACTTACGAGCTAACAAACTTTCGCAAACTACTGAAGACCCATCTCTTTAACAAGGGATACCACAAAGATCAACCAATGTGAATATACACAACTCCTCCACATATACTCAGAACTGCCCTACTATATCTGCTTGTTATACTACTATCATGTTTTATCATTATCATGTTTTTTTTTTGTTACATTTGTACCCCGCACTTTCCCACTCATGGCAGGCTCAATGCGGCTTACATGGGGCAATGGAGGGTTAAGTGACTTGCCCAGAGTCACAAGGAGCTACCTGTGCCTGAAGTGGGAATTGAACTCAGTTCCTCAGGACCAGAGTCCACCAACCTAACCACTAGGCCACTCCTCCACTCTGCCCAAGATCCTTCTGTAACACTAAATGTCTATTTCTAATGTATTTCCACTATTCATGATGTATTGTAAGCCACATTGAGCCTGCAAAGAAGTGGGAAAATGTGGGATACAAGTGCAATAAATAAATAAATAAATAAATAATGTAACAGATTTGCTTTATTATTCCTTTTTTCTATAACAAGATTGTTCTTGGAATTGTATTATAAATCTTTAAAATTAAAAGGCTTACGCTCTTGACTCGCCCCGCCCCGCTACCTATTGAATTCTACTTTCTATCCATATTTTCCCACCTCTGCTATTACTCACTTGTCCCTTTCCCTACAATGCCGTTGACTGATTGTTGAAGATTTGATGTATGCTTTTGTAAATTACTGTAAGCCACATTGGGCCTGCCCGTGGGTGGGAAAATGTGGGATATAAATGCTGTGCAACACTGGGCCTTCAAGACTAGGACAACAGGAGTACTTTATTAACAGGTGACCCGACACGGGCCGTGTTTCGGCGCCAAATGACGCCTGCCTCAGGGGTCAGAGTATTGATACTGAAGTATATTAATAATGTAGGTCAAGTGCCTCAACGCATTAAGTGTTGTTTAGGATATCCGCTGTAATGCGAAAAAACAGGCTCTAGCAAAAAGCCTTCTCCTGTGCACTGGTGCTTTTTGCTAGAGCCTGTTTTTTCGTGTTACAGCGGATATCCTAAACAACACTTTATTTTATTTTTATTACATTTGTACCCCGCGCTTTCCCATGGAAGGCTCGATGCGGCAATGGAGGGTTAAGTGACTTGCCCAGAGTCACAAGGAGCTGCCTGTGCCTGAAGTGGGAATCGAACTCAGTTCCTCAGGACCAAAGTCCACCACCCTAACCACTAGAAGTCGGCCCTTGCAGATCACCAATGTGGCCGCGCAGGCTTCTGCTTCTGTGAGTCTGACGTCCTGCACATACGTGCAGGACGTCAGACTCACAGAAACAGAAGCCTGCGCAGCCTTCTACATGGAATGTTGCTAGTGGAATAGCAACATTCCATGTAGAATCTCCAATAGTAGCAACATTCCATGTAGAATCTCCAATAGTATCTATTTTATTTTTGTTACATTTGTACCCTGCGCTTTCCCACTCATGGCAGGCTCAATGCGGCTTACATGGGGCAATGGAGGGTTAAGTGACTTGCCCAGAGTCACAAGGAGCTGCCTGTGCCTGAAGTGGGAATCGAACTCAGTTCCCCAGGACCAAAGTCCACCACCGTAACCACTAGGCCACTCCTCCACTCCACTTTAATGCGTTGAGGCAGTTGACCTACATTATTAATATACTTCAGTATCAATACTTTGACCCCTGAGGCAGGCATCATTTGGCACCGAAACACGGCCCGTGTCGGGTCACCTGTTAATAAAGTGCTCCTGTTGTCCTAGTCTTGAAGGCCCAGTGTTGCTCTTTTCTGTCTGTATACTTTGATTATATGCTGTTTTACCCTCTCTATTTGTACTGGATATAAATGCTGTAAAATAAAAATAAATAAATTTTAAAAAGGGCTTTTTTACAGGCGCGCTGAAAACCTGCGCCTACACTATCGCAAGCCATTTTTCAGTGCACCTTTGTAAAAGAACTCCTAAGGGCCCTGTTTACGGTCTTCCCTCTGAACTATTAGTTAGTCTATTTTTGGTTTTTTATATTTTAAATCAGGGGCGTAGCCAGACACCCAGTTTTGAGTGGGCCTGGGCCCAAGATGGGTGGGCAGAAGAACCCCACACCATCCCACAGGTAATTTGGTCTCTCCTTCTCTCGCCTGCATGCCATATATTCTCTCAAACATCTCCCCTCCCCCACATACCTTTTGAATAGCAGATTTTCACTGGCAGCGAGCAGCAACTAATACACAATGCTCATGTTGGCCCCACAGCCTTCCCTCTGATGCAACTTCCTGTTTCCACATAGGCGGGAATAAGGCTGTGGGGCCGGAGTGAGCGGTATGTATCAGTCGCTGCTTGCTGCAGATGAATACGTGTGCAGAAGAGACAGATGTTGGGAGTTTTCAGCTGTTGGGAATCCCTACCAGCCACATCATAGGTGTGCTGCTACAGGTTGGGCCTGAACCCAAAGTGGGTGGGCCTGGGCCATCTGGGCCCACCCTTGGCTACGCCACTGTTTTAAATTGTGTTGATTATTCTTTATTTTAATGCTTGTATTACAAACTAGTCTGTACACTGCAGTGAACCTGCAAGGGGATATAGTTCTATCTAAGAGATATATTGACATAGACGATAGATACACATAGATGCATGTATTATCTTTAGAAACCAACAGTACATTTTAAGCTTCGCACCTAATAAGAGAAACAGCGCTTTCACAAAAAGAGCTGCTTCCAGAATGTTCTGTATCTAAATCAATCCAGGCTCCATTGTTTCAGTCACCAGTCAACTACATTTTTAAATGCAATTAAAATGTATCTCGTTAAGTTACATATCATAATGCAATGCAAGTATCATGACAGTCCCATTGAAGTCCAATAACAGATGCCTATGGCTGTCCCTGCTTTATTATAATTTAGACACCTTTAAGAAACAACATTCATTCAGAGGACTGATCACTGGAAACATGCCAAAGTACTCATGTGGCTTGTACCGAACCGTATTACCGACTTTGTCCAAGTCAGCACCAGGATTTGGATGCTCTGCCTGAAATCTTCAGGAACAGGTCAACTCCAACGAACTTGTAACTAGTTGATCTAACTTTTAATGATGGTACTACCAGTAGGAGTCATGTTTCCATGTTACGGCTTCCTTTGCCGTTCAGGCCTGTCCCCTAGACACCTTGGCCACGCTTCTCTTTGGGTGAGTCATGGGGGAGGGTCTTCAATCTGGGGAGTGCCCTTCAGGGTGGGTGTTACAGCTGGGGTGTATGGGGGGGGGCCCATGCGGAATACTAGGGCTTGAAGACCTGATGCTCGCAGGTGGGATTACTTTACTGTAATTTAACAGCCATAATGCGATTTGTGGTGGGCACCTGGTGTTCACTGCAAGTTGCGATATGGAATTTACATAGTAATGAGGTGCTTCACGCCCGCGGTGACTTAAATATCACAATATTAGGGCAGCACAAGCTGTTTTAGTGCCCTAAGGAGCAAATAATGTGACTTAAAGCTCTAACGCATCTTGACAACGTTCCCCCTTAGTTGGGTTGCTCCAATATTTGGATAATTTGAAATGGTTTTTTTTTTTGCATGTTCCAAGTTATAAGTGTATACTCAATGGTACTTTCTAAACAGATAGCACTGCTGAATACGTGTATAATTGGAAACGTCTAAATTAGATGTTTCAAATTATACATTGATTATCTTGGCTGATATTGTCCTAGCTTTTTTGTTTCTAATTCACTGGCTTAGTTCAGAGAAAATGTACACATGAATCAGAATTTAATGAAGCACGAGTACTCCCCTGACCCGGTACATTATGTAACATACAATGTGTTTGGATAATGCGGTGAAATATGACAGATCAGTGACTGTTGTCCTCTCATGACCGGTTAAATTGTTTTGAATATCTCCCCCTTATGGTAACTTGCTGAGTGAAGAGAACATAAATGCCGATTTGCTGGTAGTGATCCAGGAGATGAGAAACACAATCAGTTTACAGTTAGTTCTTTCTTACAGTTCTGTACTCTTCTCGAAAATGTTATTTCTTATTGCATTTGTACTTGTTTTGGTTTTATTAAAAGTTATTGGTTAACCACTTTTGATATTATTGGTAAAGTAGTATGTCAAAAACATGACTTATAAACTACTTCCCTAGATTATATTCTGATACCAAAGCAGATGATTATTCTGACTGAATTGTTTTCCTTCTAGGAACTCATGTTCCTCTTCCTATGTATATGTGTGTGTGGATATTTATGTATATGTGTGTGGATACTAAGAAAAAAGCACAGCTGGGCCTTCAAGGGGTCTACGTTTCAATACAAAGATACACAAGCAGGGAGTTCACTTTGGCGGTTTCTTTCAACCGACGGCGTTTAACAGGACGTTTTGCGATCGAAATCTTGGGGAGTTGCATATTTAGAGGATTTGCTCTTATTGAACTCCCTGCTTGTGTATCTTTGTATTGAAACTTGGATCCCTGTGGCAGGCGTTGTTTACGCCGAAACACGGCCTGTGTCGGCTCTGATATTAATAAAGGACTCCTGTTGTCTCAGTCTTGAAGGCCCAGCTGTGTGTTTTTCTTTGTGTGCTACTTGTGTATACTGTTTTACCCTCTCTGGTTATTGTATGTGTGTGGATATGCATACATATGTATATATATATATGGGTGCGTGGGTGTGGATATGCATGTATATGTGTATAGGTGTGTGGATGTATGTGGATAGGTGTGTGGATACGTGGTTTATAGAACACCCCTTTATGCGGAGATGGATTATGTGCGCCTGGCTCTCGGTTGGTCAGTAGATCTTGAGTGTGAGGTGTCGGCAGACACGTGTAGGTCCTACTTAAATATATATTTACTGAGACTTTCAATACCACAGAGGGAGCGGCTGTACAAATGGCTCCTAAGGTTGTATATATCCCCACACCGGGCATATCTGGCAAAAGTTGCAAATAGTGGGAGTTGCCCTAAGTGTGGGGGAAGGTTAGCTACACTGGGGCATATGTTTTGAAGTGTAAGTTCATACAAAAATTCTGGAAAACTATGTTGCTACGTGTGGAGCAAATGTGGGACTGTATATTACTGTATGACCCCCTGATGTTATTCAATAATTTTAAATTCTCAGCTGATCCACCTTCAGGATTCAAGGGTTTTGTAAAGATGGCCATATTTGGGAGGATAACCTCCATATTACGCTCGTGGCGGTCCCCTGATGGGCCATCGTTGCAAGTCTGGAGGTCGTTGCTCCTGCAACAGATGCGTCTAGACAGGTGTGGTGTCAAGGACCTTGAGAGTGTCCCGGGCCTTAAATTCCGGGCGATGTGGGAGCCATTGTGGGTGACTCTTCCCCCTATGGGAAGAAGTCTTCTGCTGAATTTCTAACCAGGATATGCCAGGGCGACAGGTCAAGGGGGGCGGTGGGGGGGAGGTTGGGGAATAGATAGGTAAGAGCTTGATGTCATCTCTAGACCTATAGTAGAGGATTTGGGATTAAAAGTTGGATAATGGAAAACTTGTATAGGTCATGAAAATTCTGTTCTTATATGTGTTTTTGTGATTGAAAAGTTATGTTCTAATTTGTACAGAGATATTTGTTGCTTGGAATTTATCAATAAAAACGATTGAACATAGAACATCCCTTTTTTCGGTGTCAATTGCACCATATATAGAATCTGGCCCTATGTGCCTAATGGATAAATCTGCCCTGTACTGTCTCTTTGTATCAGGTGTTCAGCGCTGCATGCATCTGGTAGCGCTATACAAATGCTAATAATAATAATCCACCAGAGTCTATGGTACCGCAATTTTGGCACTGAAATTTGCACGCCTGTTAATTGCAGTTAATTCATCTTAATGATCACTTATTACAGTTAAATGGCAATAATTGAAATTTGTGCACGCATCTGCCTACATCCTATTCTATAACCCCACGCACCTAAATCCCCTCAAAAAAGGGCATGGCCAGGGGAATGTCAGGAGCATTCCTAAAAGTGACGCACAGGGGTGTTAGAATAGCCCCATTTCTGCCCCAAAATGGCTGGAGTTGGGCACCGGCATTTGTACCAGTTCTCCCCCCCCCCCCCCCCCGTGAATACTGGTACTCAACGTTCGGCGTGGAAACGGGATCTAAGCACTATTCTGTAAACGGCAATCAACCCAGAGTGCCATATATGGAATATCTCCATCCAAGCCAATTTTTTCCGCACCAAAATCTCGGCACCATTTATACACTGCCCCCCCCCCCCCATGCATAGGTGGGTTTTTGGCATTTACATACATATGTGCATACATACATACATGCACGTATGCCATTATTCTATTTGTTTATGTAAATGTTAACACCTAATTTAATTATCCTTTTAACGCATGAATTAGTGCCTTCTGTCATGACCACCATGCTCATGTGCTAACACCGCGTGCTAATTTATGCACTAACTGCTTACTGCACTTTAGTAAACGGGCCTCAGATTGAAGAAGTACCTTTTAACGTTTAGCTGCTATTCTTTTTATGATGAAGAAGTGCCGAGAACAAATCAAGTCAAATTATATATGGCTTTAAGCTTTCAGGATGTATTTGTTGTAAATCGAAATTCAAATTACCCGGATTAGAGTATGCCGTTAGGTGACAAATGGGGCCCGATGCCAACCCTGGAACTAATACATATTCTCTTCAGTGTTATCTGTACATAGGCCTTCAGAATACAGTAGCTTCCAGAGTGCTTCCTTGGAATTGATTTTGCAAATTAACAATATTAGACTTCATGTATAATAGACGGTGCATTATTCATTGTGCCTTTACTTTATCCTGAAAGGAAATCTATTGTTCTTTTATAATGAAATGGCATGGCAGGAAAAAAAATGTGTGCCGGAGCAGGTGAGAGAATTGCATTCAGCTGTCAGGATAGTTTAATGAGGGATTCTTAAACGTGAGAGCAAAGAGGCGCCGAGCATAACTGTCAGTGATGAACTCCGGAAAGGAAATCTCTCTCTGAATTGTTCAGAAGAAGGGGATATAAATGTTTTAAATAAACAAAACAAACAAATAAAGAACTCAGTTGATCATTTCCACCATCTCCTCCCCCCCCCTCCCCTCCTGAAGTTTTGTGGAGTAGGATGGACAACCACTGACATAAAGGCTGGCTGGGGATTTTGCGGAGGTTGCATTACAGTCCCTGGCAGGGATCTTCAGTCTGTGAACAGGGTTGCCAAATTAAAAAAAAAATTCCCACACAAAACAGCCCAAAACCCGCCCAAAAACCGCACACACCCCACCCCTTCCGTCATCAACCCCGCCCCTTCTGTCATCACCCCCACCCCCGCCGTCATCAACCTCGCCCCTTCCGTCATCACCCCCGCCCCCGCCGTCATCAGCCCCACCCCTTCCATCATCAGCCCTGCCCCTGCCGTCATCAGCCCCGCCCCCACCGTCATCGCCCCGCCCAATACATCACCAAACCCCGCCTAAAACGTCACAAACCCCGCCTCTGTCGCCATTAGCCCCACCCCTACTAGCCGAAAAACCGTCCCAAAATCCGCACAAAAAACACAAAATGAGCCCAAAAAACCGCAACCCGCCGCGGGCAAAAGTTTCCCGTGGCGGGTTGCGGAAAACCGCCCAATTGGGCGGGAAAACCGCCCATCTGGCAACCGTGTCTGTGAATAAGGGATCAGACTAAAGGCCTAGGGTCAATGTGTGTTCCCCATCTGAGAGTGCTAGAGCCAAGTGACCAGGGAGGGAAATAGTTGCAAATGAAGGTGTATTGCATGCTAGCTCAGGGGTCCTTTTATTAAGGCGTGCTGAAAAATGGCCTGCGGTAGTGTAGACGCGTGTTTTGGGCACACGCAAATTATTTTTCAGAACACCTAGAAAAAAAAATGCCTTTATAAAATTTTTTGCCGAAAATGGACGTGCGGTAAAATGAAAATTGCCGCGCGTGCATTTGGGGTCTGAGACCTTACCGTAAGCCATTGATCTAGCGGTAAGGTCTCACGCGGTAACCGGGCAGTAATGGTCTACGCACGTCAGAAAATAAAAAATATGTTTGGGACGTGTGTAGCGGACACACGCCAAAATTGAAATTGCCGCAAGGACCAAGCGGGAACCGGGTGGTAACTCCAATTTGGCACGCATTGGGCGCGCTTAGGTGCCTGCGCGGCTTAGTGAAAGGCCTCATCAGTGTAGATTGGATCTGACTGAACTGGAAGCTCAATGAACAGGAGAAAACTGAGCAACCAAATTAAAATTCATTCCTACATCTCCATTATCCTATCTGCAATGGCCTCAAATATAAATCCTCCTACGCTTTATCCTTTTCCTTTATCAGCACCCAATTATGGAATGCACTGCCAAAAGCTGTCAAAACTACTCAAAACCATCTCAACTTTAGGAAATTACTCAAGACCAGCCTATTCTGGAAGGCCTACCACCAGGTTCCAACATAAAACTCAAAGTCCTTCAAACCAGCATATAAATGGACCATCTTGGACTCTCTTACCTTTACCCTTTCTCCCTTTATTATTATTATTACATTTGTACCCCGCGCTTTCCCACACAATGCAGGCTCAATGCGGCTTACATAGTAATTTGAAATACAAAGTTAATAGAATTTTAATAAAACAGTAGTAAAACAATGTAAAGTTGGGCTTATTAAAGTTGAGCTAGATAATATATGACTAGGATAAAAGAGGGTAGACAGGATAGGATAGTGTAATGTGGGAGAAAGGGTAAGGAGGGATGAAATTAAGGAAAGATGGAAAGAGAAGGATGGGAGGTTGGTATTTAAGTCAGAACAGAATTGGGGGTGGAAGTTGGCGAGATTAGGTTGGGGCATTTGGGTAGGCTTGCTTAAAGGGATGAGCTTTCAGCATTTTTCTAAAGGGCAAGAAGTCATTTATTAATCTTTCTATCCACTCTGACTACCACAGTCTATTGTATTTGTATAACTACTGAACTGGCGATATTGGAGCTAGAGACTTGCACGGGAACGGGGTTTGCGGGGACGGAAGCAGTTCTGTGGGGATACCGTGGGGACGGAAGCAGTTCCTGTGGGGTTCCCGTGGGGACGGAAGCAGTTCTGCGGGGATACTGTGGAAGTGTATGCTGCACTTGCGCCAGCCTCTCACCTACCGAGTACCAAGTTCTTTGAGTGCTGTCTCCTCCTCCTCCTCCTTGCTTTAACAGCACAGATGTGGAAAGCCTCCATTAAGGAGGTGGTAGAGATACAAATGGTGATGAAATTCAAAAAGACATGGGATGAACACAGAGGATCTCTATTTAGAAAATGGAAGTTATAAAAAAACCTAAACTTAAATGGCTGCATGTGTGTGGATGTGTCGTGTGACACTTACATGATGACTCTGGCTGTGATGAACTAGGGCCGATACCGGGAGACCTGTAAGGTCTGTGTCTCATATATGGCAATCTGGTTTTGGATGGGCTGGAAAGGGTTTAGACAGCAACTTTAGTGGCTGGAACATGAGGACAGTGCTGGACAGACTTTTACGGTCTGTGTCCACCAAATGAGAAGATGAATAAGCTGGAGTGGGCTTTGAGGGCAACTCCAGCAGTTGGAACATGAGGATAGGGCCAGGCGGACTTCTATGGTCTATGTCCCAGAAACGCCACAGAAAGACCATAATCACGTATATAATATCACAGTCATTGTTGATTTAATCATGAATTGATAATGATTGTGACTATTGGGCAGACTGGATGAATCAATCTGGTTTTTATCTGCTGTCATTTACTATTACTATTAATCCTCTCTGCTTCCGGGCTCTGACATAAGCATGAGCATCAGATGTCACCTGATCTACTGGCGCATGCATGTGGTGACCTCTTCACACACAGGCTTATATTTATGCACGTTTATCCTGGATTCTATATATGGTGTCCAGATGATCCCAAATTTGGGTGAGCTCCCGAGATGCACGTGTAACTTAATTGGGAAATGAAATCTTAACCATCGATATAATTGGGTGCTAACAATCAATTATTAATATTACTTGGCACCAATTACTATTTATGCATACATCTGGCTGTGTGCTACATCTCTTAGCCCATATCGCAAAAGGGGCTGTGGCCATAGGAGGAGCAAGGGTGTAAGTTGCGCGCCTTGTTCCTGAATAATGGGTCATGCGCCCAACTTGGGAGCAGCATTTACACCAGGTTTAAGCAGGCGTAAGTCTGGCGCCCAAAGTTGGGATGCGGAAATCAGTGCTAAGCATGATCCTATAAAGGCTGCGCTGAATTCCGCTTAGCACCAATTTTTTTTTCCAGGCCCATTTTTGAGCGCTATTTTTGGTAAAAACCTATGTTAACTGTTGGAACATTCTCATTCACTTAGGGCAAGAGTGTATATATGGTGCCAGAAAAATCCGCCTGGTAAAAAAAGACGCCTAGGCGTGTTCTCTAAAGTATGCCTAAATTTTATAGAATAGGCTTAAATTTCCATGCAGTATATTGAATACATCGAGTGCCTCTCCATTTGACCAAATTTGGTCACGTCCATTTAGGACATGCTTTACTTGGCGTAAATCCCAAAAACTATATTAGGTGCAGAGGGCCAGATTCTATATATGACACCTAAAAAATCCATGTGGATTTAAACGTATTCTATAAGACTTAGGCACGGTTTATAGAATACGCTTAGTCTATACCGCAGTGCCTAAATCTATGCGTGCCCATTTACACCAATAAAAACCTGGTGTAAATCCATGCGCGTATATTTAGGCGCAACGACCCGTATTCTGTAATTACTCGTGGAAATTTTGGCATGCTCGTAAAATGCCCCAAAACACACCCCTTTTAAACTATGCGCATTTATTTTGAACTGTGCACTTTTCAATTTAGGCACAGTTCTTTATAGCATAAGCTTAGCGATTTCTGTGCATAAATTCTGATAATTGCTATTTAGTACTCATTATTGCTTGTTATCTGCACTCATTAGCGTGTTAAGCTTGTTAAATGATGCGCATTGTTATAGAATCCATGCCGATTTCGGTGCCAATTTTAGGCGCACTATATAGAATCCGGGGGGAGAGTGAGTGTATTCTATAATAACGCTCATAGGTTATAGAAATGTCAACACCCCGCCGATGGCCATATCCCCTTTTCAACTGTGCGACTTATGGGGGGGGGGGGGGGGGTAAAGACAGCAGAGTTTAGGCGGAACATGGGTGGGACTCACAGAATGCTAAAAGTTACACACATTTCCCCAGCATTTAGGTGCTAACTCCATCACTGGTGCCTAAATTTTAAGTGCATATTTAAACAGTTACGCTATAACTTGCACACCTAAATTTGCACACTAGTCGCAAATGTGGAGGAACAGGGGGTTGCTGATAAAGCTTTGTGTTAATCATACCCAGTGTTCCTGAATGTAACTCACCTTGAGCTACTACTGAAAAAGGTATGAGCAAAATCTTAATAAATTAATAATGGCATGTATTAATTGCTGCATTAACAATTAAGGCAGCTTAACCTCACAGTGCCAATGTGAGAGCAAATCTAGGCTAAAAGCCCACCTTTTTGATGCTGCTTTTAACTCCTTACTCACTTGTTCAGTACCCTTATTTTATCACCCCCACCTTAGTAATTCCCTTATCTCTTATTAGTCCTCTTTGTCCTAATTAGATTTTAAACTCTGTCGAGCAGGGACTGTCTCTTCCAGTGGCGTAGGAAGGGGGGGCGGTGGGGCGGTTCGCCCCGGATGGACGCCGCTGGGGGGGGTGTTGGCTCGCTGGTTCCCTGCTCTTTCTGCCCCGGAACAGGTTACTTCCTGTTCCGTGGCAGAGAAAGCAGGGAAACAGCAGAGCCGACGCAGCTCCCAGTGACGTGCACTGGGGGCAGATCGGCCCTCCCGCCTGCCCCCGCTGCAAGGTAAGGGTGCGTTTCGTGGGGGAGGAGGTTGTGTTTCTGGGGGGTGCACTCCGGATGAGGGGGGTGCGCAGCGGCGACCCGCCCTGGGTGTCAGGCACCCTCGCTACGGCACTGGTCTCTTCATGTCCAGTGTACAGCACTGTGTACGTTTAGAAGCGCTATAGAAATGATAAGTGGTAGGAATAGTAGTCTTTGGGATTCCGGAATCTTGCTACTATTTGGGATTCTGCATAGAATCTTGATACTCTTTGGGATTCCGGAATCTTGCTTCTCTTTGTCCTTATCCGTTATTTGTCCTAATTAGATTGTAAGCTCTGTCGAGCAGGGACTGTCTCTTCATGTCCAGTGTACAGCGCTGCGTAAGTCTAGTAGCACTATAGAAACGATAAGTAGTAGTAGTAATGTGTATGAATAGAGAAAAGCAGGTTATCTTCTGGAAACTGTCACCTCTTGATTGTCAAATCAACATATTCTATTTAATTCTTCAAAGAAGCTGATCTGAAGAATGTAGTGTTTGGAATGATTGAATTTTAAGAGTAAACTTTGAACAAAACTGTCTTTTCCATACATCCTAACACTGCAAAACTAATTAAATTGCTTACGTAATTCATTTGCCAGTTAAAATTAGAAATTAAGTGTGATCTACCTATTTTTCTTCCTTTTTTGTTTAATATTTCCTTATGCTTCAAATTTTTAAAAGTGCTAGGATTGCCAACTGAATCCAGATTCACCCAATAGGGTTGATCCAATCCTGGGTTTACCTCATTGTACACAGGGACCTGTAGTTCTGATTTCTCAATTGCATATTCCCTAAAGAAAGCAAGACTACATGTTCCTATATGCAAATTTAGGAGCGAAACTTAGGAGTGTAAATTTAGGTGCATAAATTTAGAAGCACAATTTTGGGAGCCTAAATTTAGGAGCATAAAATTAGGAGCATTAACCTAGGAGCGTAACTTAGAATCGTAAATTTAGGAACATAACTTTGAAGCATAAATTTAGGATCATAAATTTAGGAGCACAACTTTAGTATTGTAAATTTAGGAGCATAACTTACCCCCAAATTCTATAAATGGTACCTTGTGTGCTACTTTGGCCACATGGCCAAATTTCATGCACAACTTAATTGATTAACAATGCAATCAGTGCTGATAATGGTTACTTAACAACCAGTTAGCAGCACTAATTGGCATTAGTTTGAATTTACGCGCACAACTTTCTAGGCACATTCTATAACACGGTACACGTTAATTATAATGCACACAGCTAAAAAGGAGGTGTGCAATGGGTGGGTCGTGGGCATTTTAAAAAACTATGCGCACTATTATGGAATACACCCGATCTGTGTCTATCTTAGGCGCAGGTATTTAGGCCTGATTTTAGGTGGCCTAAATGGCTGCGCCTAGATTTTATTCGCAAGAACAGCACATGAGCATATCCTATAAACTACACCTAACTTTAGGCATAGTTTATAGAATCATGCTAAGCACGTGGTTTTTCAGCGCCAGTTTTTAAGGCGCCATTTATAGAATGTGGCCCTTAGAGCAAATTTGGCCATTAGGCATGCAAATTTAGATGTATAACTCAGGAATGCAAATATAGGAGCACAAATTTATGAGCACAAATTTATGAGCATAACTTAGGTGGCCAAATTTAGGAGAGTAAATTTAGGAGTGTAACTTAGAAGTGCAAATTTAGAGCATAAATTTAGGAGGTCAGCTTTTTTGAACATCAGGCCCACAAAGTTAGAAATAGGAATGTTCTTGAAGCTCTCTGTTCAGATCTGTAGTTTCTCTGTTAAAATAAAGTCAGATACTCTTGTGAATGCGGCTGCCGGGTAAGTGGGGGCATATGAATAAATGTTTCCAGTTATAGCGAGTGAGTCTGATAAACCTGTATTGTATTTTTGGTCAATTGTCCCCCGTTCGGCTGAGTCACAATAGGAGAATGTGCATGTGAACTATGGATGAGCAGATGGCACTGAGGGTATTGTTTAGATCAGGAAACGGGAAAATAGTTTCACACAGTGAAATTCCACATATGTGTCTAAATCAAGAAGTAGTTCCTTTGCAGCTGTGAAACTTCTAAAGAGTTTGAATTCCAGTTGTTTATTATATACTTCTATGATGGCTCAAAGCTAGCCAAGCTTTACTGTCTCTTAAACTGTCGTTTTCAGATGTGCTACACACTGTTGTTTTGCATATAATTATCATATATTAATCCAAATCCAGGGGATACTCAAGATAAACTGGAGCAAATTATACACTATCAGAAATGAAATACTTCAGAACACAAAATAATTTAATATATTTATCTTTACTTCTAATACACTTAGAAAATGAACAATCACACAAAATCACATTCAAACCTTTCGCACATTCCAGTCAGACCACATAATCCTGTGAATAATATTATCCAGCTTATTTTCGAAAGAGAAAGACACCCATATTTCGACCCAAATCGGGAGATGGGCGTCTTTCTCCCGTGGGCGTCCAAATCGGTATAATCAAAAGCCGATTTTGGGCATCTTCAACTGCAATCTGTCGCAGAAACGGCCAAAGTTGACGGGGCGTGTCGGAGGCATGGTGAAGGCGGGACTGGGGCGTGTTTATCGGCCAAGGAGAAATGAGCGTCCTCAGCCAATAATCAAAAAAAGAAAGGCGTTTTAGCACAAATTTGGATCACTTTTTGGACCCTTTTTTTTCACGAACAAGTCCCAAAAAAGTGCCCTAAATGACCAGATGACCACCGGAGGGAATCGGGGATGACCACCCCTGACTCCCCCAGTGGTCACTAAGCCCCTCCCACTAAAAAAAAACAACTTTAAAAACTTTTTTTCCAGCCTGTATGCCAGCCTCAAATGTCATACCCAGCTCCATCACAGCAGTATGCAGGTCCCTGGAGCAGTTGTTAGTGGGTGCAGTGGACTTCAGGCAGGTGGACCTAGGCCCATCCCCCCTACCTGTTACACTTGTGCTGGTAAATGGGAGCGCTCCAAACCGCCCGCAAAACCCACTGTACCCACATCTAGGTGCCCCCCTTCAGCCATAAGTGCTATGGTAATGGTGTAGAGTTGTGGGGAGTGGGTTTTGGGGGGATTTGGGGGGCTCAGCAAACAAGGGAAGGGAGCTATGGACTTCAGAGGTAGTTTGCTTTGTTTTTTAAATTGTTACAAGTGCCCCCTAGGGTGCCCGGTTGGTGTCCTGGCATGTCAGGGGGACCAGTGCACTACGAATCCTGGCCCCTCCCACCACCCAATGCCTTGGATTTGGTGGTTTTTGAGCTGGGCGCCTTTGGTTCCCATTATCGCTGAAAAATGAAACCGCCCAGCTGAAATCTGCACAAATCCGATGCATTTGCCTGGCACAAACCGTATTATCGGAAAAAAGATGGACACCCATTTTTTTTCAAAAATACGGTTTGTCCCGCCCCTTCACGTACCCGTTCTCGGAGATAGACGCCCATGGAGATGGGTGTTCGCGTTCGATTATGCCCCTGCACATAAACTCATGAGCCCTTTCACTAAGGCACGTAGGCACCTATGCGCTCACCACCACGTGCGTTAAATTAGAACTATCACCCGGCTACCATGTGCCCTGGGTGGTAATTCTAATTTTATGCGCATCCAAAATGCACAGCAGAAAATAATTGTAGTAATTGGCAGGGTATGCACGCTGTCGATTACAACCCAGTTAACGCGTGAGACCTCCCCACTAAGTCAGTGGGTGGTGGTAAGGTCTCATGTCCAAAATGGACGTGTGCCAATTTTTATTTTGCTGCATGTCCATTTTCGCCCCTGCCCCCAAAAAAAAGGCCTTTTTTGCAGGCGTGCTGAAAAATGGATCTGAGTGTGTCCAATACACGCGTCTACACTAGCGCAGTACATTTTTGGGCACGCCTTAGTAAAAGGACCCCTCAATAAGCTAAATAATATCAATGAGTCCAATGTAAGACTTCAAATGGTCACAGAAGTTATCTTGTAAACTCCAAAACAAAAGAGTCATATCCTTGTCAAATAATCCACTGCTTAAATCACCAAAATGCAGTTCCTTTGAATCGCTAGATGTCTCCCCCTTGGGAAACTTGTATGTCCACTGTGTTCAGTATATCTCAATATGATCACTCACAAATGAACTTGAAATCATTAAAAACAGTTTTATCGTCAAGTCACATGATATGTGAAACCAACTCGGTCACCACGCCGCCAGCTGTAATGCTCAGCTGCTCCCCAATGCAGGACCGCATTTCGCTATTCTTCTTCAAGAGGAGCAAATGAAAACTTGTGAAAAAAAACACACACATAAAACCCCCCATAACACAACCATAACACGTACCATGAATATCATAAATCAATATTAAACCACACAACACAACTGTCATATATAATTATCATGCCAGAAAAGAACCTTTAAGCTAGGAGTATTCAAAGGGGTCCCCAGGCCAGTAGCTTTTTCAGGATATTCTTAATGAATATTCATGACAGACATTTGCATATAATGGAAGTGACAGGCATGCAACTCTCCCTCATGCATACGCATTAGGGATATCTGAAAACCCGACTGGCCTGTGGACCCCCAGGACAGGTTTGAGTAGCCCTGCTTTGTACAATAGCATTTGATCTAATGATGATATAATTTGCTCTAGTGTTTATGTGGCTATGCATTATATGAGATTTGTTTTCATGTAACTCTTTGCCTTACTTAAGACCATTCCCTTTATCAATGGTCCTCAACCCATTCCACAGGGCACACTCAGCCAGTTGGTTTTCAAGATATCCACAATGAATATGCAGGAGATAGATTAGCATGCATTGTCTCTGATAATAAAATTCTGTCTCATGTACCGGATTTTGATTGTGGTTGTTCAGAAACCCAGGTGTCCTTTTACTAAGGCCTGGTAAAAAGTGGCCTGCACTGCAGGGGCGTAGCCATGGGCGGGCCTGGATGGGCATAGGCCCAGCCACTTTCCCTCCAAGCCTGCCCACCCAACATCCCCTCGCACGGGGTTTAAATCTTTTTTACTTCCGTCGAAGCAGCAGCGTCATTGAAAGCCCTGCCCATCAAGCCTTCCCTTTGTGAGTTCGTTCCCTCAGAGTCCCGCCTTCTGACATCATTTCCTCTTTCCACGAGTGCGGGACTCTGAGGGAACGAACTCACGAAGGGAAGGCTTGATGGGCAGGGCTTTCAATGACACGGCCGCTTCGACGGAGGTAAAAAAGATTTAAACCAGAGGCTGGCCCCGGTGTAAGTGTTCTTTCTACTAGGAGGAGATCTTCTGCTGAATGGGCTTGTGGATCCCCTGCCAGCTCAGATATTTCTTTTGGTTTTATTGGGGGGAGGAGAGAACCAGAGGGGGGCTGAGGAGAGCAGGAGAGCACCAGAGGGGGAGAAGGAGGGCAGGGAGCGCACTGGAGAGGGGCTGAGGAGGGCAGGGAAGAGATGAGTTTTCGGGCCCACCTTCTTTGGGCTCAGGCCCACCCTAAATTTGCCAGCTGGCTACGCTCCTGGCCTGCAGTAGTGTGGGCGTGTGTTTGTGGCGCACTGGGCCATTTTTTTACCATGGCTGAGAAAATGGGGGCATTAAATGACCGTGCGCTAAAATTAAAAGTAGAGCGTGGCTATTTACTGACTGAGCCCTTACCGCCACCCACTCATGCGCTATATGCACTTTACTCGTGCAGTGCGCACCAGTGCGGTCGTGCTGCAGATTACCACTGGGAACGCCTCCGCAGTAGTAAATAGAAAAATATTTTCTACCACGGGAAACAGCATGCGCCAACTTTGAAATTACAACCAGGTGGGCAGGCTAACTGGATGGTAGTGTCAATTTGGCGCATGCTACATGCATGGTAGCCCTACCACCGCTCAGTGGTGCAGATAGGTGGGGCGCCAGAGGAGCGGCTGCTCCCCCAAATGGAGTTCTGCTGGCACCAGCGCCTATTTTTTTCTCAAGTCGTGTTTTGTTGAAAACGTGCGCCGGCGGAAGTCCGCTCTCACGCCGCTTTCGCTCCCCCTGCGCCGTCAACCTGGCTCTGCTTCTGCCACCGCTTTGTAAAAGGGCCCCCCCCCCCCCCCAGTTAGCTGTGTATGTTTTAGGACTGTAGGGAGTGGTAGAGTTTAGTACAGGATTTAAGTTTGGGTTTATGTAGGGGGGTGTAGGCAGATCATCTTAGATTTTGAGAAGAGACAAGAGTGTCAAGAGAATGTTCTGTTCCAGATGGCAGAGTGAGATCACATCTGAAGTGGCTGACAGACTGGTTTATGGAAAGAACTTAATGGAATCCTAAGTGAGTCCACCACTAGTCCAGTGGGAAAATAATATACCTCAAGGGGAGCCAGTGTTAATCTTTGATGGGACAGAGCAGCTAGACTATTCCAGTACTACCTGGAGAAGATTATCAAGATAAAAACTAACTCCCTGAACAGGACGGAACTGGAAGTCAAGAAAGGATCTGCTCTCTGTCCAGTTAATAGCTGCTTTTAAATATTCACAATTAAGAGTATGAAGAGGTTGCCTAGAGGAGCAGTATAAAGGCCATTTAGTGCAACTGGTGTTAAATGACTGTAGCCAGACTATCTTTTGTAGCCATTTGCTACAGCTTCTGCTTCAAAGGGAGCAATAACCACCTTTGCAGAAAATGCATTTTGTGTTCAGTTCTGGTCGCCGCACCTCAAAAAAGATATAAAGGAACTGGAGAAGGTGCAGAGAAGGGCGACGAAAATGGTAAAAGGGATGGGAGGACTTCTCTATGAGGAAAGGCTGAGACGGTTAGGGCTCTTCAGCTTGGAGAAGAGGCGGCTGAGGGGTGATATGATAGAAGTCTACAAGATAATGAGTGGAATGGAGCGGACAGACGTGAAGCGTTTGTTTACACTTTCTAACAATAATAGAACCAGGGGACATAAGATGAAGCTAGAATGTGGTAGATTTAAAACAAATAGGAGAAAGTATTTCTTTAATCAGCACGTAGTTAGACTCTGGAACTCGTTGCCGGAGAATGTAGTGACAGCAGCTGGCCTTGCTGAGTTTAAAGGGGGTTTGGACAGGTTCTTTGTTAAATTGTACAGCGCTGCGTAACCCTAGTAGCGCTCTAGAAATGTTAAGTAGTAGTAGTAGTAGTAGTTCCTGAAGGAAAAGTCCATTGAACATTATTAATTAAAATTTTTGTTTTGTTTTTGGGTTTTTGCCAGGTTCTTGAGGCCTGGATTGGCCACTGTCGGAGACAGGATGCTGGACTTGATGGACCCTTGGTCTTTTCCCAGTATGGCGGTGCTTATGTACTTATGTTTGCCTGACAGAGCCAAACTGGGAGTTTTTGAATTATGGAATTAACATTTTCTGCAACTGTCATCGGCATCAGAATAGCCTAGAGAAGTTCAGCTTTAACATAGAGACACATTAAGTTGGACACCCGACAATCTTCAGGTTCCATGCCTGGTTTTAAACGTAGGTTGCAAATACTAATAATAAATCTGCAATTTCATTTTTTAGTTCTATCAGAACTCTAGGGTGGATACTATCTGGTATTCCGGTACAGGCTGATCTCTTACGTCTTCTTCCGTAAAGACAGAAGAAAAGAATTCATTCAGTTTCTCCGCTATGGCCTTGTCCTTCCTGAGCTCCCCTTTTGCTCCTTCGTGATCTAACGGTCCCACGGATTGCTTCTGACGTACCTGAAAATGTTGTTACTGTGAGTTGTAAACTTTGCGGCAAGTTTCTCTTCGTTTTCTCTTTTAGCCTTCTTTATTATTTTATTTATTTATTTGTTACATTTATACCCCACATTTTCCCACCTATTTGCAGGCTCAATGTGGCTTACATAGTACCGTAAAGGCGTTCGCCAATCGATTGATAACAAATACAAGGTTATATTGTGGTCGAGTGAGGTAGGTGTGTGTCAGGCACCGTGAGGGTCGAAGGGAATGAAGATTGTGTATTGTCCAGTACGATCATTGGTTGTGCTGTGTTGCTGGGTGTGGAGATTTACAGTGGGGGAAATAAGTATTTGATCCCTTGCTGATTTTGTAAGTTTGCCCACTGACAAAGACATGAGCAGCCCATAATTGAAGGGTAGGTTATTGGTAACAGTGAGAGATAGCACATCACAAATTAAATCCGGAAAATCACATTGTGGAAAGTATATGAATTTATTTGCATTCTGCAGAGGGAAATAAGTATTTGATCCCCCACCAACCAGTAAGAGATCTGGCCCCTACAGACCAGGTAGATGCTCCAAATCAACTCGTTACCTGCATGACAGACAGCTGTCGGCAATGGTCACCTGTATGAAAGACACCTGTCCACAGACTCAGTGAATCAGTCAGACTCTAACCTCTACAAAATGGCCAAGAGCAAGGAGCTGTCTAAGGATGTCAGGGACAAGATCATACACCTGCACAAGGCTGGAATGGGCTACAAAACCATCAGTAAGACGCTGGGCGAGAAGGAGACAACTGTTGGTGCCATAGTAAGAAAATGGAAGAAGTATAAAATGACTGTCAATCGACAAAGATCTGGGGCTCCACGCAAAATCTCACCTCGTGGGGTATCCTTGATCATGAGGAAGGTTAGAAATCAGCCTACAACTACAAGGGGGGAACTTGTCAATGATCTCAAGGCAGCTGGGACCACTGTCACCACGAAAACCATTGGTAACACATTACGACATAACGGATTGCAATCCTGCAGTGCCCGCAAGGTCCCCCTGCTCCGGAAGGCACATGTGACGGCCCGTCTGAAGTTTGCCAGTGAACACCTGGATGATGCCGAGAGTGATTGGGAGAAGGTGCTGTGGTCAGATGAGACAAAATTGAGCTCTTTGGCATGAACTCAACTCGCCGTGTTTGGAGGAAGAGAAATGCTGCCTATGACCCAAAGAACACCGTCCCCACTGTCAAGCATGGAGGTGGAAATGTTATGTTTTGGGGGTGTTTCTCTGCTAAGGGCACAGGACTACTTCACCGCATCAATGGGAGAATGGATGGGGCCATGTACCGTACAATTCTGAGTGACAACCTCCTTCCCTCCGCCAGGGCCTTAAAAATGGGTCGTGGCTGGGTCTTCCAGCACGACAATGACCCAAACATACAGCCAAGGCAACAAAGGAGTGGCTCAGGAAGAAGCACATTAGGGTCATGGAGTGGCCTAGCCAGTCACCAGACCTTAATCCCATTGAAAACTTATGGAGGGAGCTGAAGCTGCGAGTTGCCAAGCGACAGCCCAGAACTCTTAATGATTTAGAGATGATCTGCAAAGAGGAGTGGACCAAAATTCCTCCTGACATGTGTGCAAACCTCATCATCAACTACAGAAGACGTCTGACCGCTGTGCTTGCCAACAAGGGTTTTGCCACCAAGTATTAGGTCTTGTTTGCCAGAGGGATTAAATACTTATTTCCCTCTGCAGAATGCAAATAAATTCATATACTTTCCACAATGTGATTTTCCGGATTTAATTTGTGATGTGCTATCTCTCACTGTTACCAATAACCTACCCTTCAATTATGGGCTGCTCATGTCTTTGTCAGTGGGCAAACTTACAAAATCAGCAAGGGATCAAATACTTATTTCCCCCACTGTACATTGGATTGGTGGGGTAAGCCTTTTTGAAGAGGTTGGTTTTTAGTGATTTCCTGAAGTTTAGATGGTCATGGATTATTTTCACGGCTTTTGGGAGTCCATTCCATAGTTGTGCGCTTATGTAGGAGAAGCTGGATGCGTAAGTTGTTTTGTATTTAAGTCCTTTGCAATTTGGGTAATGTAAGTTTAGGTACGATCGTATTAATGCTTTGCATCTGACTTGCCAGTGCTTACATTGCTTCTTATTTTCTTCATTTGGGTCCTTTTTCGATTCTTTGACGGACAATCTTGTGGCTGTAATGTCCTCTTTTACTTCACCTTTTAACCATGCTGGCTGATGTTTTCTCTTCTTTCCACCTTTGCAAATACATGGAATGCATCTGGACTGGGCTTCCGAGATGATATTTTTGAATAACAACCACGCCTGATTTTAGTGCCCTAACCTTTGCAGCTGATCCTTTTAGTTTCTTTTTAACCATTTTCCTCATTTTATTATAGTCGCCCTTTCGAAAATTAAATGCAGCTACAGTAGATTTCCTTTGCGGGTTCATCCCAGATAGTAGCTCAACCTTGATCATGTTATGATCACTGTTTCCCAATGGACCCAACACTGCCACCTCTTGCACTTTGCCCTGCACACCACCAAGGACCAAATCCAAAATAGCTCCCCCTGTCGTCGGTTTCTGGACCAGTTGCTCCACTACTACTACTACTACTACTACTATTTTGCATTTCTATAGTGCTACAAGGCGTACGCAGCGCTGCACAAACATAGAAGAAAGACAGTCCCTGCTCAAAGAGCTTACAATCTAATAGACAAAAAATAAAGTAAGCAAATCAAATCAATTAATGTGTACAGGAAGGAGGAGAGGAGGGTCGTTTATTACATCTAGAAATGTTAACTCCCTGGCACTCCCTTATGTAACATTTATCCAGTCAATATTGGGGTAATTGAAATCACCTATTATTATAGTGTTGCCCAATTTGCCAGCTTTGTACATCAACCTTTTACACAGTAACATAGTAGATGACGTCAGATAAAGACCTGAATGGTCCATCCAGTCTGCCCAACAAGATAAACTCGTTACATAAGGTATGATGTGATACTTCATATGTATGCCTGATCTTGATTTGTCCTTGCCATTTTCAGGGCATAGACCCATGGAAGTCTGCCCAGCATGGTCCTTCTTCTAAAAACTTCAGAAGTTGTCATCGAAGCCCCTGAAAAGCTCCACTCCAACCCATTCAAATCTATTCAGCCATGATCAGGTCACAGACCATAGACGTCTGCCTAGCACTTGCCTTGTTCTTCAACTTCTGAAGCTGAATCCGTCCAGTCACGATCAGGGCACAGACCGTAGAAGTCTGCCCAACACTGGCTTTGCTTCCCAATTACCAGTGTTGCCACTAATCTCCACTAAGCTTCTTTGGATCCATTCCTTCTAAACAGGATTCCTTTAGGTTTATCCCACCCCTTTTTGAATTCCATTACTATTTTCATCTCCACCACCTCCAGTGGGAGGGCATTTCAGGTATCTACCACCCTCTCAGTGAAAAAATACTTCCTGACATTATTCCTGAGTCAGCTCCCCTTCATCCTCAATTCCTGTCCTCTAGTTCTACCACCTTCCCATTTCTGGAAAAGTTTGTTTATGGATTAATACCTTTCAAATATTTGAATGTCTATCAGATCACCCCTGTTTCTCCTTTCCTCCAGGGTATACATGTTCAGATCATCAAATCTCTCCTCTTACATCTTGCCATGCAAAGCCCATACCATTTTCATTGCTTTCCTTTCAACCACTTCCAGTCTTTTTACATCCTTAGCAATATATGGCCTCCAAAACTGAACACAATACTCCAAGTGAAGCCTCACTAATGACTTGTACAGGGGCATCAACACCTTCTTTCTTCTGCTGGTTTTCCCCCTCTCTATGCAGCCAGGCATCCTTCTGGCCAACACCACCACCTTGTCGCATTGTTTCCTCACTTTTTCATTTAATATTTTATATTCTAACTCATTTTTAGGCTTCTAACACTTATGTACAGTACAGACACTTTAAACATGCATTTCGTTTCTATAACAACTTTCCCAGCAGTCAACAGTGATAATTCACAATCTTTCAAATCTGTCTTCTCTTTATATAATGACAGTTGGTTTACTTTTGCCTCTATTGCAACCTATCTAATGGGACGCTCTAAATGTCACTGTTTCAATTTAAACCATGTGCTTTTGAGTGACTGCTGGTTTTCCCTAGGCCAGTGTTGCCGAGTCTCATGTTTGTGTAAAAGAAATTATGCATGTTGAAATAAGGGCCCTTATGAAAGGAATTCACAACTGAAACAAATGCCATCGCTTTGCTTTTCGTTTGCCATCTATTATAAATGGTCTTAAGCAAAAGGGGGGAAAGGATGGTTTTGTAAATTAGAGGAGGCAAGCATGAACAGGTAATTATCAATTACTTATTTATCTCTGGTAATAGCCCGACTCCTACCTGCCAGGCAACAATAAACCCTGTGAGACTCCACATGGTCTTGGGCTAACCAACTGCAGGGAGCCATCATTCTACACCGTTAGTGGAGATAAATACTGGCTAGAGATGGTCAAAAGGAGGTGTTTGAAAAGTGAAAATAAGAAAGGACTTTTCAATAGGGAGCAAACATATTTTTAACTGAAAAGCTGTAGTACTGCCAAAGAGAGAATATATTCAACAATAACAAACTCAGGCCCCAATGTTCAGAAGCAAATGTGGGCGCTAAAGGCCAGTAACGCCAGACTAGCACCCATATTTGCTACCGCCGAATGCTCAGAGCCGTTGAACATGTGAAATAACGAGCTCACTGACTCTGGGTGCAATGAGCATGCAAATGCATGTTAATGAGGGCCTCCCGCATTCCTCCCCAATTCTCAGTGGACAGCACACCACGTTAGGGTTATGCCAAGCAGGGGAGGAATAGGGAGACTAGCCATCACAGCCCTGGTGGTCCAGTGGACCCCAGATCCCTCACCCCAAAGACTTCCATCCCTGGTGGTTCAGTGCACCCCAGCCCCTCAAGGTAACCCCCTTGAAAATAAATGACACCCTGGTGGTCCAGTGGACCCGGACACCCCACCCGAGGTCCAGCCCTGGTGGTCTAGCGATGGCCTTCCAACCCATTCCCTACCTTGGAAGGAGGAGGGATTAGGACTCCTCAAAATGGTGCTGCCTGCCCTTCCCAGTGCATTGTGGGATGTACTGGGCAGGGCTTAACTACCAGGCATGGATGTCTTTGGGAGATGGGGGTTTGGGGTCCACCTGTTACCAGGTCCTCAAGTCTTGGGGGGGGGGGGCTGGGATTGACTTGACCACCAGGGCTTTTTTGACAGGTCAGAGTTTTGTCTGGGCATGTGCTCAAGAGCTATACTTAGCCAAAAACTCCTGAGAACATGCCCAGACACAATCCGCCCTCAGTTGACCTTCATGTTCAGTGCTATGACCACGCTTAAATTTGCATGTCATTAGCGTTGATCATGAGGGAGCTGCTCAGATGCACTGATTGGGTGGCATTTCTCCAGCGCTGTTCCGATCAGCGCTGAAGTTTTGAGCATCTGGGTATCAGCATATGAAAGTGCTAATGACTTAACCGAGGGCAGATGTACCGAAAGGTTTGCCCCGTTTTGCTTTTAAGGGGAAATGCTTTTGTACACCTAGGCCTTGAGGTAAACAAGGGTATTTTTCTTTTTGTTTTTTTAACAATTCAATAAAGATAACATATGGAATATTACAAAGTAAACCATACTCTTTGGAGTGCAATATTGTCAAGCAGGCATTGTAATAAGATTGAAACATGCAGTCAAGAGAATAAATTGTTATGCTGTAAAACATATTTTTTTGTTCATATGTGCTCTGCATTCAGTTAACAAATGAAAATTTTCAGCTACATAATGGAAACGCACAGCATAACAGGCACAAGCGCCGCTGCCTTTTTAAAATGTTTGCTGAGCGGAATTGGCAGAGATGATGCCATCCAAGGAACGCACCTGTTTAAATTTTACAGATTAAAATGTGGCTCAGATCAAACCACGATTTACTTCTCACGTGATAATAGTTCAACATGATATCTTCTTCCCTGTCCCTTGATTTTTCCTGCTGGGCGGAGCTGAATAGAGGTCCGCAGTTTAGCTGTCTTACAAAACATACTGCACCTGTGGGGTCAGACCACCTGTCTCGTGCCTCCTGTAAAGGGATTCTCTCCAGCCGTTTGTGAAGTACAGATCAAATATAGCAATGTGGCAGGTTCGTTTTTTTTCTCTCCTCTGATCCGTTTCCTTGCTGTGCTCGTGCAGGAATTTGGAGTCTTATGTACTCGTCAGCACTGGTTCATTTGTAATTTTCATTAGAGCCTATTAAGGGGCCCCTTCTACAAAGCGGCAGCCATTTTTGCTGCGCGTTGAGATCCTTTTTTATCGCAGTGGGTAAAAAGGCTGCAAAAATACATAGCCACGCGGTAAGATTGCTCTTTCCGTGCGGCCATGTGGAGGGAGCGGTTACCGCCACCCTCTGAGGTGGTGGTAATGGCTACCGTGCTAACCCGCGGCGCAGCCCGATTACCGCTGTGTATGGCACTCTCTCATTCTCCCTGTCTCATCTGCTCGTAACCTTGGGGTCGTCTTTGACTCCTCTCTCTCTCCTTCTCTGATCACATTCAGCAGATTGCCAAAACCTGTCGTTTCTTTCTCTATAACATCAGCAAAATCTGTCCCTTCATCTCTGAGCACTCTACCAGAACCCTTATCCACACTCTTATCACCTCTCGTCTTGATTATTGTAACCTACGTTTCACCGGCCTCCCTCTTAGCCATCTTACATAGTAACATAGTAGATGACGGCAGAAAAAGACCTGCATGGTCCATCCAGTCTGCCCAACAAGATAAATTCATATGTGTATACCTTACCTTGATTTGTACCTGTCTTTTCAGGGCACAGACCGTATAAGTCTGCCCAGCAGGATTCCCCGCCTCCCAACCACCAGTCCCGCCTCCCATCACCGGCTCTGGCACAGACCATATAAGTCTGCCCTCCACTATCCTCGCCTCCCAACTACCAACCCCTCTTCCCCCCACCTGCTCCGCCACCCAATTTCGGCTAAGCTTCTGAGGATCCATTCCTTCTGCACAGGATTCCTTTATGTATATCCCACGCATGTTTGAATTCCGTTACCGTTTTCATCTCCACCACCTCCCGCGGGAGGGCATTTCTCCTCTTCAATCAATCCAAAACTCTGCTGCGCGACTCATCTTCAGGCAAAGTCGCTATGCCCACATTAGCCCTCTCCTTAAGTCACTCCACTGGCTCCCTATCCGTTTCCGTATTCAATTCAGACTTCTCCTATTAACCTATAAGTGCATTCACTCTGCCGCTCCCCAATACCTCTCCACTCTTGTCTCTCCCTATGCCCCCCCTCGAGTTCTCTGTTCTGTAGATAAATCTCTCTTATCCGTCCCCTTCTCCCCTACTGCTAATTCTAGACTCTGTTCCTTTTGTCTTGTTGCACCTCACGTCTGGAATAGACTTCCCGAGCCTGTACGTCTAGCCCCGTCTTTGGCTGTTTTCAAGTCCAGACTTAAAGCCCACCTCTTTACCACTGCTTTTGACTCCTAACCATTACTCACTTGCTCTGTCCTTTATCCTCACCTCTTTATTCCCTTACTGTTAATTGTTCTGTCTGTTTTCCTGTCTTATCTAGATTGTAAGCTCTTTGAGCAGGGACTATCTTTTTGTGTATGATGTGCAGCGCTGCGTATGCCTTGTAGCGCTATAGAAATGATAAGTAGTAGTAGTAATGTAGAAGCCTGCCCTTGCAGAACAGCAACGCGGTCGTGCAGGCTTCTGTTTCTGTGAGTCTGACGTCCTGCACGTATGTGCAGGACGTCAGACTCACAGAAACAGAAGCCTGCGCGGCTAAATTGCTAATCTACATGGAATGTTGCTAGTGGAGGAGTAGCCTAGTGGTTAGTGCAGTGGAACATGGAATGTTGTTACTATCTGAGATTCTGGAATGTTGCTATTACTTGAGATTCTACATGGAATGTTGCTACTATTGGAGATTCTGTTGCTACTATTTGAGATTCTAGATGGAATGTTGCTATTCCACTAGCAACATTCCATATTTAGACTGTGAGCTCTTTGAGCAGGGACTGTCTTTTTTTGTGTATGGTGTACAGCGCTGCGTATGCCTTGTAGCGCTATAGAAATGATAGGTAGTAGTAGTAGTAACTACCGTGCAAACAAAAATCGAGCCCTATTTTCCCCAGTCTGGGAAATGGCACATGCTATGGCTGGAACTAACACCGGCGCTTGCGTCGGGCTGGCAGTAGCTCCAAATTGGAGAGCAGGAAGCCTGCGTTGGGCCTATCGCTGCGTTGTAAAAGGGCCCCTTACTGTGCTCTAAAACAGAGTCATCCATTGAACTTGTTCCTCATTTATCTCCAGTACAAGGTTTACCTCAGTTAGGGGTCCTTTTACTAAGGTGCGCTGAAAAATGGCCTGCCCTAGTGTAGGCGCGTGTTTTGGACGTGCACAGATCCATTTTTCAGCGCGCCTATAAAAAAGGCCTCTTTTTTTGTCCAAAAATGGATGTGCGGCAAAATGAAAATTGGCGCGCGTCCATTTTGGGCCCGAGAATTTAATGCCACCCACTGACTTAGCGGTAAGGTCTCAAGCGGTAACAGTGCGGTAATTGTCTACGTGCGTAGAATGACGATTACCACCCAGTTTCCGCCGCGCGCAGGAAAATAAAAATTATTTTCTGGCGCATGTAGCGGCTTAGTAAAAGGGCCCTTCGGTTTTTGGTGGGTTCTTGGGGCTGAAACTTTCCACCACAAGTGTAACACTTAGAGTGGGTTATGGGCCTGGGTCTCCTTCTCTACAGTGCACTGTACCAACCACCAGTGACGATCCTAGGTCGGCTGCCACCCGGGACGGATCGCCGATGCGCACTCCCCCCCCCCCCCCCCGGGTGCAGCACAACCCCCTCCTGGCAAAATGACACTCCCCTCCGGCGCATCAACCCCCCACCCCCACACCGGATGCATCTTTATCTGCGGGGAGCAGCCGCGCGGCTCTCGGCTCCGCTGGCTCCCTGCTCCCTCTGCCCCGGAACAGGAAGTAACCTGTTCCGGAGCAGAGGGAGCAGGGAATCAGCGGAGCCAACAGGTGCGTGGCACCCCCCCAGTAGCGTGCACCCAGGGAGGACAGCCCCCACCGCCCTGCCCTTGGTATGCCCTGCCAACCACTAGGCTACCGTTAAGAACGTAATTTATTAACACAATTCAAATAAAAATTATATATATATACACACACAAATAAATAGCCCGACACAGGCCATTTTTCGTCCAACAGGGCTGCTTCAGGGGCTACACAAAAATCCTCTATTATCACATATGAAAAATTGTATTGGATAATTTCAGAAATATGATATGCAAGCGATCACCGTTGGAAAAAACAGCTCTCCAAGAGGGGCCAAAAGGACATGACATTCCGTCTATCTGGCGTCTCTTGTCTCTGGAAAAGCTTGCATATCATATTTCTGAAATTATCCAATACAATTTTTCATATGTGATAATTGAGGATTTTTGTGTAGCCCCTGAAGCAGTCCTGTTGGGCAAAACACGGCCTGTGTCGGGCTATTTATATGTGTGTGTATATATATATAATTTTTATTTGAATTGTGTTAATAAATTACGTTCTTAACGATCTGCTTTGTGCATTTTCCATCTTGGAGCTTGCAGACCGTCTGCCTTTGTGCTTTCTTGAACCACTAGGCTACTCCAGGGTCCTGCTTGCTGCTCTAATAGGATAGGCCATAACATCTGATGCTGGGATAGAGGTTGGTATGTACTGTTTCTTTCACGTCTTTTGGGGATGGCATGGGGGTCAGTGACCTGCTGGGGAATAAGGAGGAGGGGAGTCATGCCTTAATCCCTCCAGTGGTCACCTGGTCATTTTTGTGACCTAATCACGATTGCAACAGGTCTAGACCAAAATATCTAACTCTTTGCCGTGGACGTTTTTGTATTGTTCCATTATGGGAGAAAAAGGTCCAAGTTTTGGGAACGCCCAAATCCTACACCCAGTATGTCACCTCGTGATTTGGACCCACTGCAGACAAACTGCATAGAAAAACATCTTAAAATGGGTTTCAAAAATAGCAATTTGGACGTTTTGGACAAAAAGACGTCCATCTTGCTTCTTTATACAGCTTTTTGGATCTTTTTCTGTTTGGAAAAAGAGCCCCTTAATGTTGCTTACTTTGCACACTGAGGGGGGGGGGGGTCTTTTACTAAAGCCTAGCTCAAGTTATCTGCAGCAGGGCCCATTTCATTCCTATGGGTTCTGCTGCAGATAGCTTTAGTAAAAGACCCCCTTTGCTTTGGTTAGTGTACAGACCCCATGTCTTTAGGAGATCCTGAATATTGTATCCAGGGCTTTTTTTGAGGGGGTAGTTGGGAGGACTGAGTACCGGCACCTTTTTCATTGTCTACTAAAATTGACCCATGGTCCCCAATTTTAATAAAAGAGCTCAGGCTCTACACACCAATTCTGCCTTGTCATAGATTCTGTGACTGGTTGCAGGGGGCCTGGCTGTTGTGGGGTGGGTCCCTCAGTGATCACCTCACCCCTGAAGGGTGGCCTGGAATTTGAGTACCGGCATCTTTTTCGCTAGAAACAAAAACACACTGATTGTAACAATGAAAACCTTTGATTTAGTTTAACATTAATAGGTTAAGCAACGTACATTGTGTCTTACTGGTGGTGTCTTTATACCTCATCGTGTTTCACTTGTTTTGTGTACAAAGGAGCAAAAGTATTTATAATAGATCTTTAGTATTACTTTTTCTTCAGATAACCCCTGAAGCACTTTTATAAACAGTATATGCTTTTATTTGCAGAACTAATTTGTTAGCAGGTCAAGTTACAGAGCCCTTGCTATGGGCCAGCTGGCTTTTAACGGGGCACAGCTTGAAGTGGTCACTTCCATTTCCATCCGACCTGCTTTTGCAGTCGAAAAGGGAATGTTGATTAAATCGACCACAGTTCAAGGTTAGGAGAAAACACAGCAAAAGCAACTTCTTTCCAGAGAAGGAAAAGTTTTTTGGACATTAAAGCACAGTGATAGGTCATTTTCTTTTCACCCAATTGCAATGTTTTCTATTGGATGATCGTTTTAAATGAAATAAAGTCATTATGCTGCACAGGACTTTGCTAAAATAAATCACTGTATCCCAAAGCTTATGTTCTGATTATGCTACGGCAGTACAAAATGAAAAGCAAACACACATACATAGGGATTTCACAAACGTGGGGCCCCTTGCAGAAAACTTGCCACGCAATTAACACCGGTGTTATAGTTTTAGTGAGGCAGGGCGCCGCCATTTTGAAGAGGGCAGCACCAGAGGCAGCAGTGAGTGGGCATTGCTAGACACTAGAGATTTCGTTAAAAACTGGAGACAGGATCTAGTTGGGAGGGAGGGGGGGGTCCATTAAATCACCAGGGCAGGCTATTGGGAGGACGGGGAGAGAAGATTAGGTCGGGGGGAGGGAGAGGGCGGGGGTTGGGTAGGGGGGGCTCTAGAAGGGTGGAAAGGGTCCTTGTTAATGGGAAGGATCATTGTTGTACTCACTAGAATTTGATTTTTCATTTTGGTATAATTGATAATTGGTGATATTTTGTTCGTCCTTCATAAAAGTGTTGGGAATTATAATTTGATGACATCATGTAATTATAGGAACACTCCAGATGTATTTTGTGGATGCACTTTTGTTACCACCAGATGTTTGTATAATGTTACTGTATTGTTTTGTCATCAATAAAAATCGTTGAAATATATAAATCACCAGGGCATTTGTGTTGATGCTGTATGGGGGGTGGGGTGGGGAGCTGGATTAGTGGGATAGGATGCCCACTCGACCACCAGAGAAGTGTTTTATTTTTTTTCCTGTTGGGGGATAAGGGCGGGGGGAGGGTCACGTCAGGTTGGGGAAAGGAAGGGAGGGAAGCCGGCCGCTAGACAGGGGCCCTACAGAAAGCCAGGGTTGTGGTGCCGGCAGTGTTAATTTTTTTTCTTCAGTAGAAGTCTGCCCAGCACTAGCCCCACCTCCCAACCACCGGTGCTGCCACCCAATCTCCGCTAAGCTTCTGAGGATCCATTCCTTCTGAATCCTTCTCAGAAGGAATGGTTCCTCATCAAGGTCAGGTATAAACAATTGTTGTGTTTGATCCTGTCGCTCAAACACATCAATGCACACTATTGCTCAATAGTGTGTTTTCTGATAAATAATGCACACATTTCCCAAGTTGTTTCAAATGAATGTACATCCCTAACAACTACTTCATTAATAAAATACATCAGTAAAAACATAATACATAAAAAATGCGATAATATATGAATGACCTATTTACTAAAGTGTAGTAGGATTTTGCATTTACCACACATGGAGTGTCAAAATGCTAACTGTAAAAACCTCAACAACAACATAGGGTGGACACAACAGATCCACCACGTACTGTATATGATGATATGTTGGGGGGAAAAGACCTCAGATGTCACAAGGTATTCTTACCCCAACCCCTTTGACACTGTGTGTGAGGGAATTTTTCTTCAGTGACAATTCAATCACTGGTTAAAAAACTCTGATTTGCAAAACCTTTTTTTCATGTGCTTAACTCAAAAACATTCATGTTAATAAAGTTCATGGAATATTGTGCAGAACTCATTAAATCAAATCCATAGCAGGTCAGTTGAGGGCTAATAGCATGACACTTATCTTTAAACAGTGCATTTTCTCTAGTGAAGTCTAGGCTTAAAGCCCACCTCTTTGCTACTGCTTTCGACTCTTAACCATGACTCTCTTACTCAACACCCTCACTTATCACCCCTACCACTGCAATTTCCCCACCCCTAGCTGTCTGTTCGTCTGTCCAATTTAGATTGTAAGCTCTGTTGAGCAGGGACTGTCTTTCATGTTCATTTGTACAGCACTGCGTAAGTCTAGTAGCACTATAGAAATGTTTAATAGTAGTAGTAGTAGTAGTGAAAAAGGTGCCGGTACTCAAATGCCAGGCCAACCTTCAGGGGTGTGGTGATCACTGAGGGACCCACCCCACAACGGCCAGGCCCCCTGCAACCAGTCATAGAATCTATGACAAGGCAGAATTGGTGTGTAGAGCCTGAGCTCTTTCATTAAAACTTGGGACTATGGGTTAATTTTAGCAGGCAATGGAAAAGGTGCCAGTACTCAGTACCCCCAAGTACCCCCTCAAAAAAAGCCCATGTCTTTAAAGAAGAATCCAAACAGTGACCTGCTTTGCCAAATTGCTTCTTCAAAGGATCATCTTCAGTAATCACTTAAAAAATGTATAAATCCCGAGGCCATTCCCCCGTTCTTTCAAATATATTATTTGCCAACAAAAACAAAAGAGAGTCATACTTCTCAGGAATTAGATGTTTCAGCGATTCTGGAAGCTTCTGACAGTGGAACGGTAATACCGTCGACTTTGATTGCAATTGTGGCATTAACTCCAGATAAAAACTGGCTAATGAGACTATTCTTTCAGAATAGGGAAAAAACGTTTTCTTGGATTGAAAATCCGTGTTTTTCCTGATGTTACTATAGATACTCAGAAGCGTAGACAACAATTTCTTATGATGAAGCCAGGGGTACTTCATTTGGGGGCGACATTTTTTCTAAGATATCCTTGCAAGTGCGTCGTTAAATATCAGATGAATAAATATGTTTTTTTTTATCCCCCTCAACTCACTGCCTTTTTAACATCTAAGGGGTCTACTGGGAGGGGAGGGAATAGCTCTGTATAATAATTTACTGGCACCTAATGGGAATCACACTCGGCAAATTCCTGTTTCGTTTTCTAGATAAATAATTTAAATATCCATATATGTAACATTTTGAATTCCAATTGTGGACTTGAGTATATTCTGGTGAGATATTTTTTTTTCTTTAATATAAGATTTCAGATTTTATATAATGAAAACCAGATAACTTTTCTGTACAAGTGTTATACTTGATTATAAGTTAAAATGCAATAAATAAAAAAATTTTTAAAATGTATAAATCCCAATCAATGCCATGTAGAGCAGTGTGAATCTATAAAAATAAAAATAATAAGGTGCCAAGCATACTCGCTATATGAAATGCTTAACATGTTGCCCTCCTCTGTGCAAACCAAACAAAATGGTGCCAAACAGACACCAACAAACTCCAGCCTATCAGGAAACAATCGTAGTGATGTCACTGTAAAACCTCAGCATTGGTTATTAGGGGTGTTCACAGCAGTTAATGCTAAGGAAAAGTCAGTAGCATGCAAACTGCATTGCAAATAATGCAATGCTGTTATTTACATCTAGTGAGGTGGCATGAACTGCACTCTTTCATCTGCCATTATTATTATTATTAGGATTTATTTACCGCTTTTTTGAAGGAATTCACTCAAGGCGGTGTACAGTAAGAATAGATCAAACATGAGCAGTAGACAATTACAGCAGTAAAAATATTCAAATAACAATACAAAGTACGGCATAGTATACTACTTACAGTGTCCACACAGTACGTAATAGAACATTTTAATTGATAGTGAAGGGTAAAGCAAAGATGGAACATATAATAATAATAATAACATATGTATAGGTAAGAGAGTAAGAAGAGTTAGAAAGTAAGGTGACTAATTTAAAGAAAGTTGCATAAGAGATCAGAGAGAGGGTTAAATATTATCTCAGCTAGGGTAGGACTGGATAAACATGTCCTGCTACAATATGTGCAGCCTGAGTCACTCCTTGTGTGTGTGAGTGAGACTAACAAGTTAGTTACTTCTTCCATTAAAGGCCTGGTTGAAGAGCCAAGCTTTAACCTGCTTCCTGAAGTAGAGATAGTCTTGTGTTAAGCCGAGCCTTTCAGGCAGTGCATTCCAGAGTGTGGGAGCTACTCCTGAGAAGGCTTGCTTGTGGGTATCACATCATGTAAAGTCTTTTGGAGAGGGTGTGGTTAGTGATAGTCCTTGAGAGGATCTTAGTGTCCTTGGCAGTGTGTAGAGGATCATCCTATTCTTCAGGTACTCAGGGCCATTTCCTTTAAGGGCCTTGAAGATCAGACATGGAGTTTCAAATTTAGTCCTGTATTGTACTGGTAGCCAGTTAAGTTTTGTAAAAGTGGTGTGATGTGGTCACGTCGCTTGCAGCCTTCTACGTGTCTTGCTGCAGCATTCTGGATCAATTGAAGCTGGTGCAGGCCCTTTGTAGTCAGACCGTTGTATAGTGAATTGCAGTAATCCAGTCTTGATGTTACCGTGGCATGCACAACTGGGATAAGATTTACCTTCTCGATGTAAGGAGAGAGGCAGCATAGCTGTTGCAGAGTAGAGCAGCTCTTGAAGGTCGCTTGGATTTGGGTGATCAGAGTAAGTATTGAATCTAGCTGTATTCCAAGGTTCCTGACTTATGATTGGAGGGGGAGTTTGTACTTCCCAAAAGGGATTTTGATGTCAGGTATGTATCCACTTGTGTTAGGGACCAAGAGAAGCTTGGTTTTACTTGTGTTCAGGCAAAGTTTGTTGTGTTTAGCCCATTCTTGAATTGATGTTAGACAGGTAATCAGTTTATTCAAGGCTGTAGGTAAGTCAGGTTCAGTGGGTATGAGTAACTGCACATCATCCACATAGATGTAGAACTATGTTAGCAATGAATACATGGTAATTAGCTCCAGTAACTGTAAGGCACAGCCACCAACTATTCTTCACCCCATTCTGAGTAAATCGTTAATATGGTAGATAATGCGTGTCAACTTTTAAGGCACCACGTTAAACGTTAGAGCATATTAATTACCACATAAAAAGCCAACACAGCTTAGTAAATGATATATAATACAATAATGATAAAATATCCAACCCCTCTACTACCCACAACCCCCCCAACAGCCTCAGTCCCCTGATTGTTTTCAAAGGATCTCCCAAAGGACTGACAACATAGTCTATAAAAATTCTATTTCATACCACAATTGATATATATATATATATATATATATATATATATATATATATATATTGGTTAACTGAAAGCACCTTATGTATCATGGGGCCCTGTTTACTAAGACGCACTAGAGGCTCGTTAGCGTTTTTAGCGCACACTAACCATTAGCGCATACTGTACAGGTGCCACAATACTCCTATGGGCACCTACACAGTTAGCGTGCGCTAACTTTGTGCACGTACCAAAAACACTAGCGCACCTTAGTAAAAAGGGCCCCTTCAGCTCTGCTTAATTGCTTTTGCAATATGGAATTTGAAGGAGGTATAAGGAAGTATAATAAAACTGAGCATATTCAGACAAAAAAAGAAGGGGCCTCCTGAAACTGGAGTATGAAGATTTTGTTTTGTTAATAACAGTAAATACAGACTGACCTGAAAACAGCCCACAATTTGATAAATCTAGAATCCTAGTAAGTCCTGGGGATTTAGTCAGAGAACATATTGGTTCCAGCAGACTATGGTAAAGTTAATTAAGGATGATTAATGGAGCATTTTCCTTCCAATGATATCTGTGACAGAACAAAGCTGTCTGCGGCTTGTCGAGCAGAATTTGAGTTGAATGAGTATTTATGTGATCAAATCTGAAGGGTTGCCTCTTGACAGAGTAAGGATTCATCAATCAATTGCACCGGCTTGCAGTGCTGGGAGATTGGTCTATCAACATAGCCGTGCCCTGCCCCCTCCCTGTTTTTTTCATTCAACCATCCCTCAGGCTACAATGCATCTTAACTTTTACCTCTGACCACCTTAAGGGCTATCAGAGAGACGCAAAAGCGAGAGCTAACGCATCTATTATAGCGGTTATTTCTCAGCTGTACTCATACAATTGATTTCTTTTAAGCATGTGGAGCAGTCCCTGTAAAATGGTGCAAACCCCCTCGAATGAATTAATTGACTTTAAAAGCTAGACTATGAATCGAAAGGAGGATAAGCCCAATGCTTCTTTACTTGAAGGCATTCTGATTGCGGAGTTGCCCCTATTCAGGAGGCCTTAATGTCTTGGACGTCTGTTACCAATTCATCCTCTTCATCGCTTGCACTACAATGCACCACAATCATGGGTCGTGAAGATTGACCTCATGAAAGAGGAATACTTCGGCTTCAAGCATTTTGATTTTATTACCCATTGTACGTTCTTTTTTAAGAATCTGAAAAGAGCATTTCTATTTGCTTGCCTTGCTTAGAAAAAAAAATATTAAATTATATTTTTGAATTAAATTATATTTTTGAATATTTTACTTTAATTAAAATGTAAGACAAAATATTTTAGATCTAAAGCAATGTTGCTTTGTATCATCCACTTTTCTTCTCCTTAGGATCGAATGTTTAGATGGCCTTACTTCTTTTTCTGTTTTGTATCACAATTGCGCAATCTCTCAACACTAGGACAAGCACTTCTAGAGTGCATTGTCCCTTCTTCCTTTTGTTTCTTCACCAACTTCTGCCTTCCTTTTCCGAATGTGCTATGAAATGAAAGAGAAGAATTGCTGTGCATTGCCCCAGGCATGATAGGGGATCTTATGGGTTACTTGTGACCACAAGTCCCTCCTCAACCCTCTCCAGCTCCCTGTAGCCTATCCCAGGGCTATTCACCACAATCTGAACTTGGTTGCTGCTAGTCCTGGAATGCTCACTATAAATTGAGAGGTAGATCTGAGAGTCGTCAGTGTAAAGATGATATTGAAAACCATGGGAGGAGATCAAAGCACCACGAGAATAAGTATAGAGTGAGAGAGAGGAAAGAAGAGGTCTCAAGACAGAGTCCTATGGTACACTGAGTGATAGTGAGATAGTGGTGGAGGAGGAGCCACTAGTGCATACACTAAAAGTGCAATGGCAGAATTAAGAAGAAAACCAAGTCAGAACAGAGCCCCAAAGTCCAAGTGAAGACAGCATATCAAGGAGTAGATGTTGACCATCAGTGTCAAAAGCAGCAGATAAGTCAAGAAGGATGAGGATTGAATAAAGGCCCTTGAGTCTGGCTAGGAACAGGTCACTGGAGACTTTGGCAAGGTCTGTTTTTGTTGAATGTAGAGGGTGAAAGCCAAATTGTTATGCATCAAGATAGCTTAAGATGAAAAAAAAGTCAAGCCAATAGCAGTAAAACAGCACATTCAAGTTGCTTGGATAAGGAAGCAGCAAAACAGAAAATAGAGGGTAGGGTTAAACGGCCATTTCTCCCAATGGAGGAGGTGCATAGTGGAGTGCCACCGGGATCTGTACTGGTACTAGTGCTGTTTAACATATTTATAAATTATTTGGAAATTGGAATGACAATTGAGGTGATTAAAATTGCAGATGACACAAAATTATTCAAGGTTGTTAAAACACATAAGGACTGTAAAAAAATTGCAGGAAGACCTTAGGAAATTGGAAGACTGGGCATCCAAATGGCAAATTAAATTTAATGTTGACAAATGCAAAGTGATGCACATTGGGAAGAATAAACCAAATTATAGTTATGTGGTGTTAGGGTCTACTGTGAGGATCAGCACCCAAGAAAAAGACCCAAGTGTCGTTGTAAATAATACATTGAAATCTTCTTCTCGATGTGCAGCAGCAGCCGAAAAAGCAAACAGAAAGCTAGGAATTATTAGGAAAGGGATGGTAAATAAGGCAAAGAATACTATAATGTCTCTGTATCGCTTCATAGTGTGACCTCACCTTGAGTATTGCTTTCAGTTCTGGACACCATATCTCAAAAAAGATACAGCAGAATTAGAAAGGATTCAAGATGAGTGACCAAAATGATAAAGGGGATGGAACTCCTCTCATATGAGGAAAGGCTAAAGAGGTTAGGGCTCTTTAGCTTGGAAAAGAGATGGCTGAGAGGAAATATGACTGAGGTCTACAAAAATCCTGTGTGGTGTAGAAGTGAAATCGATTTTGTACTTTTTAAAAAAATACAAAACTAGGGGACACTCAATGAAGTTACTCAAGGAAGGGATCCTCAGGAGCTTAGCCTTGAATGGTAGCAGAGGACGTTGGGAGGCGGGGCTAGTGCTGGCAGACTTATACGGTCTGTGCCAGGGCTGGTGGTTGGGAGGCGGGGATAGTGCTGGGTAGACTTATACGGTCTGTGCCAGAGCCGGTGGTGGGAGGCGGGGCTGGTGGTTGGGAGGCGGGGATAGTACTGGGCGGACTTATACGGTCTGTGCCCTGAAAAAGACAGATACAAATTAAGGTAAGGTATACACAAAAAACTAGCACATATGAGTTTATCTTGTTGGGCAGACTGGATGGACCGTGCAGGTCTTTTTCTGCCGTCATCTACTATGTTACTATGTTACATGGAAATATTTTTAAAACATTTTTCACTCTACAAATAGTTAAGCTCTGGAACTTGTTGCCAGAGGATGTTGTAACAGCGGTTAGTATATCTCAGTTTAAAAAAAGGTTTGGACAAATTCCTGAAGGAAAAATCCATAGTTTGTTACTGAGACAGACACGGGGAAGCCACTGCTTGCCTGGGATTTGCAGCATGGACTCTTGCTACTATTATGAGTTTCTGCCAGGTACTTGTGATCTGGATTGGCCACTGTTAGAAACAGGATACTGGGCTAGATGGACCATTGGTCTGACCCATTATGCCTATTCTTATGTTCTTATGTTACAATGGAATGTTAGTTGGAAGAGGCAGGTAGGGTCCAGTGAAGACTTTTTGAGGTGTAGGATGTCACAGCATGCTTGAAGACAACAGGAACAGTTGCAGTGGAAAGTGAAAGACTGAGGATATGACAGATAGAAGGGATGACAGGAGGGGATACAGAGCTGAATAGATGAGTGGAAATGGGATCAGAGAAACAAGTTAGTGAATTTATAGGATGAAAGAAGATGTGAAGTTTCCTCTTCAGTGATTTTAGAAAAGGAAAAAAAGGTGGCAGGGGATAAAGGAAGGTTGTGAGAATGAAGTGGAGGAAGGAGAAATGGAAATGACCTGGTAGAGAACTCAAGGTTAATCTTGTGATCCTTGTCATGGAAGTACTTAGCCATAGTCTGGGGAGAAAGTGAAGGTGGGTGGAGGAGGAGGAACTTTGAGAAGGGAGTTCAGTGTGACAAAGGGACGGAGAGGGTTGGAGCTAAGAGAGTTTGTGAAATGAATGTAGTAGTCTTATTTGGCAAGTGCAACAGCTGACTGGAATGAGGTCAGCAAGAATTTGAAATATTTAAAGTCATCATAGGCATGGGATTTTAGCCAAAGGCGCTCAGCAGAGCGAGCACAGGTAGGTAGGTAGCGGATTCTGGAGGTAGCCAAGGGTGGGGTTAGGTGTGCCTTACAAAACAGGGAATGGGATGAGAGAAAGTGTCCAGAACAGAGGAGAGACTAATATTATAGGAAGAAACGGACTTAACAGACTTGGAGAACATAGTGGATGACAGGAGAGGTGAAACAGTAATGGAGAGAGTGCAAGGCTCAATAGCCTGATGATTCCTAAATCTGGTTTTAGTGATTGGATGAAACTGAGGGGAAGGTGATTAAGTATGAAAGTTATCAGATGATGGTTAGAGAAGGGAAGAAGTGAGGTGAAGAAATTAAGGAATGAGAAGTTGGAGAAGAAGACTAGATTGAGGCAGTGGCCATGCTACTGAGTAGGGATAGTGGCCAATAGATGGAGATTGAATGAGGATGGTAAAGCAAGAAACAAAAGCATAAGAGTTAGAGTGGTCATTAGCATGAATGTTAAAGTACCCAAGAATGAGGGAAAGGGAGGATGGTTCAAGAAAGAAGGAAAGCCAGGATTGAAAATCAGTGAAAAGAGAGGGACATCAGTGGGGTCAATAAATGAACACTATCTGGAGAGGTGGTGAAATGAATAGGGTAAAGGGTCATGGATTTGATATATTGCGTTTCTGTGGTACAACCAAAGTGGTGGATTTCATAAGGAAAAAAAGCAGTAAGAATGAGGTGGAAGAAGAGGTTGATATCCACAAGAAGTTGAGAGTAGAAGTGCAGCAACCAACCAGGCTAGGTGTATGGGAGAAAAGGCAACCTCCATGACACAGGGCAACGACTGAAGTAAAGTCTTCAAGAAAAAGTTTCAGTTAGAATAAGAAGATGGAGAGTAAGAGTAAAAGAGGTTATGAATGTAGGCAAACTTGTTGAAGGCAGAGCAGACATTCCACAGGGCACATGAAAAAGGAAGAGAAGCTGGAGGAACTAAAGGAATAAGAATAAGATTGGAGAAGTTGTAGTTTGACCTGCACAGGTAGTAGGAGAATTAATTTGTAGAGCAGGAGAAGGAGCAAGAGAGTGCAGAGTAGGGGAGGCATGATGACAGTGGCGAAGATGAAATGTTCTCAGACAGAATAGAGATGGTTAAATGAAAGGAAGAAAATGTTGAAACTTGAGAGTTGAGAAGGTAGAAGAGAAAATGTTTGGTGAGGTGATGAAAGCAGAAAATTGGCAATGTGGTATTGAAGTATTTAGTGGTTTGAGATGAGGAGTAAGATTGTGAACAGTAAGTATCAGGAAGAGAAAGTGTAGTGGAGCCATGAGAAATAGGAGAAGGAAAAATACAAATCTGTGGAGATAGAATGTAATACACACCATCAGGTCAATGCCACCTGGTAGGTGGCTGTAGAAGCACTGGGTAGTAGGAGCAGAGGCTGAGTGGAACGGAGTGGACCTGGGAGTCACCCCAGAGGATGCTGGAAAGAATATGCAGATGAGCTGCAAAACCTTCCTAGCATCTGGCAGGTGGCCAGAAGGAATGCTAGGTAGCAGGAGCGGAGGCCCGAGTAGATCAGGGTGAACTTGGGAGTCACCCCAGAGGATGCTGGGAGCAAAAACTCCTTATATGGTGCTTATCCCCGCACCTAGGATGCAGCAGGCAGGGGCCGGGCACTGCCATTTTGAGAATGCATTGCAGCTAATGAACTGAGCAATGCTACAGGGGATGGTGAAAGGGATGCAGAATCCCTTTGTGCATTATAAGGTAAATAATGTTTGCTTTAAACAGGCTGCAACCAGCCTAAGGCAAACATTCCAAGCACAGTAAGCTTTGTGCATCGGGCCCTAAATCAGTTTTATCAAGCATTGAGGGGCCTTAATGCCAAGCTTCTTCCCCATAGATACAACATAGAGAAACTCCATCAATAGCTAGATACCTACAGCAAGAAACATCCTCAAGTACATTATTAAGCTGTAAATAAAACTTTAGTAAATATTCACTGTAACAGAGAATATACTTTAACTGAGATTCCTTGTCCCATTGTTTCAGCTGTGTTGCATAAATGCTTCGTGGTTTGTTTCCCCTGAAACTTCTGTACTCAGGATGACCAACTCTGATCTTTGAGGGCTCCAATAGGTCAAGAATCAAGTTAATTGGTATATTTAGGTTATCCCAAAAACCCCAATCTGTTGGCAGCCCACAGAGACTGAAGATGACCTTCACAGCTCTATATCCCAAGATAGAAATTATAGTTTGTATATGCAGGCAGGCTTAAAAATTGAATGTCTAAATATTTAAGCAATAATATTTAAAAGTATTCCATTATTTGTCTTCCTTTATAATTCATACTATCATATGCCGAGTCTGTAGTTATGGTTTATCATAAGCAGTACATCTGCTACAAGAGCCAAATTGGAACATCCATAAAAGATGAGTTCAGATATCGTAAACATGACAGACGATTGATTACGTTTCGTCTTTCTTCGTGTTTAACCAGTTTAATTTGTTTCCTATGCAGAAGAGTCTAAATTTACTTAATATATGTTAGCACTTAGACACATAGTGAGGGACATGACTTAGGTCTTAACCTATTTGTAAATGAATGGGATGCTTCCTGTCGGAGTGAAATGGAGAGAGCGAATTTATGTCAAACAACTGGGAATTTAATAGATAGGGCTCTGATAGAATACCCACTTTGTGTACATACTCTTAAAGCATGATTACGAATAACTTCACTTCTTATAAACAATCTGACTGAAGAAATTACTCATAAAAGTGAAAGAAAAGGTAGAGGAGTTGTCCTATAGTCAATGACGGATTCAATTTCCACGAAAAAGTTAAGAGAAGACGTATTGATTGTTATTATCATAATATTTGTCTTTGCAGATTCAGATATCTTAAGAATGCAAAAGTTGATACAGCTTTAGTGGATTCTAAAGACCTACGTTTGAAGTCATGCTGTAGCTTCAACGCCTTTTCTCCATTTTGGCTGTTAAAGGGCCCTTCATGTTGGACGAAAGATCTCATTTACAAATGTGTGTTCAACAGTTAATACACACTAATGCACATTAATACAATTTAACACACATTAATTGCAATCCCCATTAATGGGTATGGGTTTGGGTCATGCATTTGATATATACTGCCTCTCTGTGGATCTCAGTAGGGTCTATTTACTGGTTAATGTGCTCATTTGAAATTAACATGTATAGAGCCAGATTCTGTAAATCGTGTCTAAAAAATAAGATTTGCTAGGTAAAAGGCTTTAGTGAGAGTCAACGTTTACCCCTGTTATGGCACGTAACCTCTGGTTTGGCACTATACTTGATGCCTAACATGTATAGAATGAGGGGGGTATAGTAGCAAACTGGCAAGGCAGGAGCAATTGGGAATTGGTAATGCAGATGGGGTAAGATGGACAGAATGGGTGATTGGGGGTCCGGTGAGCTAAACGGGGAAGGGGGTTGAAATTTTGGCAGAATGGATTTTTCATTATTAATACGTGGAGTTGTGAAGTAGTATGCACTAGAAACAAAATGATACTAAAAAAACCCTCAAAAACAAACAAAACAATATGAAAAAAAAAAAAAAACCCCAGCAAAACAATTACGCTATGGGTGGATTTTCTATATATGGAAATCCTGTGAAAATATTTTTGGAATAATATGCTTACCAGCTGTAGAAAAATATAGGATAACTTACAAACAAAAATCCCCAGTGCTTTCGGAAATATATATTTCTGGTTCTTACCATGTGTAGAATCTGCAGCAAATACTCTGATTTACTATTGGGGGATTAATTTTAATCCCATTTCTATCTGGTTTGGTTAATACATAAGGACAATTATACTATTGTCCTGTACCTCTTCCCCCAGATGGAAGTCTTTATTTTCCAGTTGGTAGTCACACTTTTTTCTTCCAACTGGACATGAGCTAAGGATAAAGTCAGTTGACATCAGATTTGAGTATATTATTAGCTATGAAGGAACCAGGAACCATTCATGTAAACAATAATAATGTTCAGTTGCATGAACATTGTGAGGTTGATATTCAGAAACTTCGTCTGGGTAGCTGAGGGTTACCTGGATAAATCTTAGATTTTGAATCTTCTGCATAGCAAGCTGGTTGACGTGTCTGGACAGCTCATTGTCCAGACAGACAGACAGAAGTTAGTTGGTTAAATATGAAAGTAGTCTTAGTTCACACTACAATTCTTAGAACTAGAAGGAAGTGGAGTCCCACTAATATAACCAACAATAGTAGAGTGGAGTGGAGGAGTGGCCTAGTGGTTAGAGCACCGGTCTTGCAATCCAGAGGTGGCCAGTTCGAATCCTGCTGCTGCTCCTTGTGATCTTGGGCAAGTCACTTAACCCTCCTTTGCCTCAGGTGCAAACTTAGATTGTGAGCCCTCCTGGGACAGAGAAATATCCAATGTACCTGAATGTAACTCACCTTGAGCTACTACTGAAAAGGTGTGAGCAAAATCTAAATAAATAAATAAAGATTCTAGAATTCTAAAGAATAACAAGATTCCATGCAGAATTTCAAAGTGAAGCAACATTCCATGTAGAACCCCAAAGAGTAACAAGATTCTTTGGGGTGGAGGAGTGGCCTAGTGAGCACCAGTCTTGAAATCCAGAGGTGGCCGGTTCAAATCCCACTGCTGCTCCTGGTGATCTTGGGCAAGTCACTTAACCCTCCATTGCCTCAGGTACAAATTTAGATTGTGAGCTCTCCTGGGACAGAGAAATATCCAGTGTACCTGAATGTAACTCACCTTGAGCTACTACTGGAAAAAGTGTCAGCAAAATCTAAATAAATAAATATCTCACACCTAGTCAAAAACTTGAGGATATATCTATTTGGGATGGGATGCACATGGAGGAAACAGCCTCAGCAAGCTCAATGGTTTAAGTGCAATTACTGGCATAAAAAAACCCCTCCTGTGCTCCCAAAGTTTTTAATACTTTTTTCTTTCAATTAATATTTTATTTTTCTTATCTTTTCATTACCTCTTATTCTTTAATTTTTTTAGGGCTGCATTTCCATTAAAATTTGTAATCACAATTAATTGTGTGATTAAATGTTCGTTATTTATTTAGGGTTAAGTGACTTGCCCAGAATCAGAAGGAGCTTTAGTGGGGAAAATAAATAAGTAAACAGCATACTATTAATCACGATTAAAATTGTTATCAAAATGCAGCCCTAGTTTTAAACAGGTGTCCTTTTTGATTTCTCACATAAGGCATTCTGTTATAAATGTCTGATTAAAGTTAACTCGATAACTTATGTGGTTAACTTTAATCAGATATAGTGCAACTGTATATCAGCTCCTACACTTGAAGGGATATTCTGCCGGATTCTATATATTGCGCCTAGCGCTCTGCATCTAAATCTAAGCATATTCTGTAACAGAAGCAAAACCAGTGCTTGGCAGACTTCAACGGTCTACGCCCTGAGCATGACTGAATACATAGGGATGGGCTTGTGTGTTAATTTTTAAGGGGCTTTGATGTTATCTTCAGAACTTTTAGTACAAAAAGAGTGCTGGGTAGACTTCTATGGTCTGTGCCTTGAGAATTTATTTAAAGCATTTATATCCCACATTTTCCCACTGGTTGTAGGCTCAATGTGGCTTACATAGGCTAAATCAGGAATACAGTACTAATAATGGCATATTAAAACAGTACAAACAGTAAATTAAAGTTTGGTATTATATTAAACAGTTGAATAGTAAAGAAAATAGATTCAAGTGTATCTGGATTATTTGAGACCAAAGAAATTGAACTGATTATGTTGCATCTGGAGAGTAGATCTTTTTGAATAGGTTGGTCTTTAATATTTTTCTAAACCTTAGATAGTTCTGGGTTGATTTAACTAATTTAGGTAAGGCATTCCACAGTCGAGTACCCAAGAAAGGGAAGTTGGAGGCATATGTAGATTTGTATTTGAGGCCAAAACAATCCGGATAGTGTAGGTTTAAATAAGATCGGGAGGAATTAGATCTGTTCCTGGGTGGTAAATCAACTAAATCTAGCATATAATCTGGAACAATGCCATAGATGATTTTGTGAATCAAGGTGCAGGCCTTGAAGGCAACTCGTTCCTTGACAGGAAGCCAGTGTAATTTTTCCCGAAGGGGCTTGGCAGATTCAAATTTAGATTTTCCGAAAATCAGTCTTGCTGCCGTGTTCTGGGCAGTCTGAAGTTTCTTAAGTAAATGTTCCTTGCATCCAACATAGATTCCATTACAATAGTCCAATTGGCTTAGTACCATCGATTGAATCAGGGTACGGAAAACTGCTCGAGGGAAGAAAGGTTTTATTCGTTTGAGTCTCCACATCGAGTAGAACATTTTCTTTGTGGTGCAATTTATTTGAGATTCCAGGATGGCAAGGAGAAATCAAACTCGGGTATACATATAAAGTATTGCATATCAAGTAAAATGAGTTTATCTTGTTGGGCAGACTGGATGGACCGTACAGGTCTTTATCTGCTGCCACTATGTTAATTGGCTTAACAAGCCAATCAGCATTGTTAACAGCACTTAACAAGCAACAGTGAGCACTAATTGGCAATAATTAGAATTTACGCGCATAACTCACTACAGCCTAAATTCTAATGCACACATGCAAAAAGAGGCCTGCTTATAGGCGGGGACATGGGCGTTCCCAAATTTATGTGCATTGTTATAGAATATGGCCCAGCCCATGTAAATCTATGCGCAGGGATTTATGCCACAAATTCGTTGGTGTAAATGGATGCGCGTAGTTTTAATTCTAAATACTGTGCCTAAATCTTAAAGAATATGCTTAGCTGAAAATGATTTCTGCATGGATTCTGCATGGACCTACTTGAGCACACAGTTATGGAACACACTGCCACGCAACTTAAAAACAATTTACGAACTAACAAGCTTCCGCAAACTGTTGAAGACCCATCTCTTTAACAAGGCATACCACAAAGATCAACCAACATGAACACACACAATTCCTCCACATATATTAAGAACTGTCTTACATTATCAACTTGTTATACTACTATCATGTTTCATCACTATCATGTTGCTTAAGATCCTTCTGTAACACTAAATGTCTATCTACTATAATAAAACTCACCCTCAACGTTCTTAGGACACTGACGTCAGTGAAGCCAAAAACTGACTTCCTTCAAAAAGGTTCGAAGGTTCGTGGTGGTGAAGCCACCAAAATCGCTCCGGGCCCCGCCCTTGAGGGCGGAGCAATGGCAGAACAACGAAGGAGTTGGCAGGGAGGGAGGCGGGGGGTGGGAAATCGCTCCGGGCCCCGCCCTCACGTCAAACGTCATGACGTTAGGGGCGGAGCAATGGCAGAACAACGAAGGGGTTGGCCAGGGAGGGAGGGATTGGAGACGAAAACCTTGCTAGCACCCATTTCATTTCCTCTTTTACTAGTGTCCTAATATTTCCACTATTCATGATGTATTGTAAGCCACATTGAGCTTGCAAAGAGGTGGGAAAATGTGGGATATTTATTTATTTATTTATGTTGATTTATATACCGTATCTCAACTGCAAAACAGAACGGTTTACATATGTATAAAACAACTAATGTATACAAATAAACAAACAAAGGAATTCCATTCATGACAGGTCATCAATAGAAATCAAACAAAATAAAACATGGAAAAGAAAATAAGATGATACCTTTTTTATTGGACATAACTTAATACATTTCTTGATTAGCTTTCGAAGGTTGCCCTTCTTCCTCAGATCGGAAATAAGCAAATGTGCTAGCTGACAGTGTATATAAGTGAAAACATTCAAGCATTACTATGACAGTCTGACAGGGTGGGAGGAGGGGGGTGGGTAGGAGGTATGCATGGGGACATCAAAGCATATCATTGATATTCTAACAGGATGGGTGTGGATAGGTGAGGGGTGGGGTGATCAACAGAGAAATACAGCTTTATGGTTTATAATGGGCTAGGAACCCCAGATCCTTGTTAAGTCCTTTCTGTTGGGTGTTAAAATATTCAATCATTCTGACTTCAAAGGTCTTACGTTCTTGTATGGTTTTAAAGTTACCTTTCAGTATTCTCACTGTGAAATCACTGATACAGTGTCCTGGTTCTGTGAAGTGCTGTCCCACCGGGGTGGGGGCCCTACTGGCTGTATTGTTCATGTGATGTCTATGTAAATTCATGACAGGAAAGCACAGCAAATCAGAATTAACTACATAATAAAAACCAATACAAATTAAAAATCTAATATACACTTAAGCTACCCTTTTTTTTAACCTTATCTCTTATACTAAATTCTATTCTACATAGCTTGTAAAAAAAGAAGGTTTTCAAAAGTTTTCGGAAATGCAACAAATAAATAAATAAATAGATTTTCCAGGCGCCATATATAAAATCTCCCCCATTATGCCTTCTTTTCCCTGAAAACACAGTAAGAAATGCAAATTTGCATTATGGTAGCAATTACACATTGTCTAGAAAGCAAACAAGTTGAGCATATGCAGTTAGAGATCAGAGAGTACAGTATCAGGTCAGAAAATGATGTCTTGTTCATTTTTCGGAAAGGGTTTATTATATGGGACTGCATGGGGGAAAACACTCTTAGTGAGTCAGGTCCTTTGTGATGTTTTTATGAATGAGTCTTTTATGATTTTTATATTCACTTTCTCTTTCCTAATGGAAGTGTACATGTTCTCTTGAAAGCATTTCCCTGGTTACCTCTGGCATCTTCTCGGGGATCCTGAAACGCAGAAGTGCTCAGCTTTCCTTCACTGTCCTAGACATTCCAGAATCCTCATGAGGCCCTGACTGACAAGTAGACAAATTCCTCCTACTGACCACATAAACACGCCAAATAATGCAACTCAACAAGTCAGCATTTTCCTCAAAGAATCAGTCTTTATAATCACTGAAGCGGAAGTACATATCCGCATACTAGTGTGACTGTGTGAACAATTTCAGGTTTCATTCTAAACAGGGTCTTCTTATTAGAAACTAGTAAAAGAGGCCCGTTTCAGAGCAAATGAAACGGGCACTAGCAAGGTTTTCGTCGCCAACACCCCCCCTCCCTCCCTGGCCAACCCCTTCGTTGTTCTGCCATTGCTCTGCCCCCAACATCATGACGTTTGACGCGAGGGCGGGGCCCGGAGCGATTTCCCACCCACCCCCGCCTCCCTCCCTGCCTGCCTGCCAACCCCTTCATTGTTCTGCCATTGCTCCGCCCTCGAGGGCGGGGCCCGGAGCGATTTTGGTGGCCTCACCACCACGAACCTTTGAACCTTTTGAAGGAAGTCAGGGCTTGGCTTCACTGACGTCAGTGTCCTCAGAACATTGAGGGTGAGTTTTATTATAGTAGATAAAATCTTGACTGATAGACCATCAGGGTGTGGTTTTAAGCTTCCTGAATACCTCTTCCTGTTGGGTGTTAGAATCCTCAAAGGCTCAGTAGATTTCCCCTATAAAACGCAGGGGTCCTTTTACTAAGGTGCGCTGAAAAATGGGCTGTGCTAGTGTAGGCGCGTGCTTTGCGCAGATCCATTTTTCAGCGTGCCTGTAAAAAAAGGCCTTTTAAAAATTTTTGCCGAAAATGGACGTGCAGCAAAATAAAAATTGGTGCGCGTCCATTTTGGGACTGAGACCTTACCACCACCCATTGACTTAGCGGTAAGGTCTCACACGGTAACCATGTGGTAATCGTCTACGCGTGTAGAATGATGATTACCACACGGTTTTTGCCACGCACCAGAAAATAAAAATTATTTTCTGGTGTGCATAGCGGACATGCATAAAAAAAACCAAATTACCACCTGGGCTACGTGGTAGCCGGGCGGTAACTCCAAACTGACGTGTTGGGTGCGCGTAGGCACCTACGCAGCTTAGTAAAAGGGCCTCACAGTGATAATTTTATAAATCATAAATGCTGTTAATTATTATTATGTCTTCTTGAGCCAGCTGATGCATAAGGCAAACAGACAAATCTTTCACACTTGTCACTTTTCTGTTTCATCAAATGCTTCTGACTAATTGATATCTAGCTCAATGGGGTCAATTTCAACTGTTTGACACCTTTTGGAGGAGTGGAGGAGTAGCCTAGTGGTTAGTGAAAACACTAACTCTCCCCATCAAAATACAAGCCATATTTTTTTAGGGCTCCTTTTACTAAGTTCTTTATGCTTCGTCCTTCCCCTACATCAGTCCTCAATCCTGGAATGTTCTGCCACGACAGCTTAAGGAGCTCGTCGACCATCATCAATTCAAGAAGACCTTAAAAACCTTCTTATTCGCCAAGGCTTATCCCCCTGGCTACGCCTCTGCTTAACCGCTTTCTCTTGTTGGCTCTTCATCATTGTCATTTACCCGTGTCATCCCATGTGGAGGAGTGGCCTAGTGGTTAGAGTGGTGGACTTTGGTCCTGAGGAGCTGAGTTTGATTCCCGGCACAGGCAGCTCCTTGTGACTCTGGGCAAGTCACTTAACCCTCCATTGCCTGCTGCATTGAGCCTGCCATGAGTGGGAAAGCGCGGGGTACAAAATGTAACAAAAAAAATGTACCGTCACATTCTGTTTCTGTGCCATCTCTGTATTGAATTGTATCCTCTTGACTTAATGTAAGCCACATTGGGGGTAAAAATGCCCCAAATAAATAAGCGGTGGTAAGTCCAATGTGGGCTTACCGCTCGCTATACACGCCAGTGCTGGCCCCCTTTTGCCGCAGCTTGATGAAAGGGGACCTTAATAAACAGAAATGTATTAAAATATTTATATATAAGTAGTGATTTTTCTGAGCAAAATTCATGCTTGAATCTATGATATGGGTGCTTCTGGGGATTTGAAGGTAGGGGGGGGGGGGGTGAGGATTTTCTCTGCAACGACTTTTTAATATATTGGAGTTTAGTAGTGGAATCCGCCTGGCCATGACATATTCTTTAATCCACTGGGGGCGCAAAAATTGTCCACTCAGTTGTGGCATTTAAAAAGAAAAATCAACTTCTTGGTCGTTTATCTCACCTGGCAGAGGAAGGTGAACAAGAAGAAGACTCACAATGAATCCCTGCTGCCATGTGAAACTGGCACTAAAGCCTACCCTTAACAGCTAGCTCCCTACTCCACCTCAGACCAGAAGTTAAATCCCCAGAGTTAATCCTCCAGGGTTTGTGTGCACTTCTTTGCTTTGAGAGATATTAACTAACACCTTCATTAACATAGGATTTGAGAAGCAGTGCGGTAACCTGAGCACACATTTTTTACATGCACCGTTTATGCAAATTCCTTTCTCCTTTGGTTGCTAAGCTTTAAGCCCAAAACTATGTGCACAGCCCAGTGCTAAGGGGAGTGTACAGAGCTTGGTGCTCCTTATTATTGTTTCTTCGAAGAGGAAGGGGGTGGGGTTTAATAGACTGCCCTTCTGTGGTTACAGTCAAGGTGGTTTACGTGGTATATACAGTATATTTATTTTGTACCTGGGGCCAGAGTCACAAGGAGCTGCGGTGGGACTTGAACCTGGTTCTTGGGCCACTGCACTAGCCATTGGGCTAATGGGGGGGGGGGGGGAATTCATCCTTTACAGGGTAAAGTTTTTATTTTTTTTTTCAAATGATTGATTGGATTGGTTAATGGACCCAGTGGCGTAGCCAGACCTGAGATTTTGGGTGGGCCCAGAGCTAATATGGGTGGGCACTATAGATAGATAGATAGATAGATAGATAGATAGATAGATAGATAGATAAATTTTAAACTAGGCACTGCAGAAAAGCGCTGGCTCGGTGCGCCTTCAGCCTTCCCTTCTGTCTCTCAAGCTCTGGTCCCACCCTCATTTCCTGTTTCCACAAGGGCGGGACCAGAGCTTGAGAGACAGAAGGGAAGGCTGAAGGCGCACCGAGCCAGTGCTTTTCGCTGCCACTGCTGCCGACGCCGCCTTAACCCCGAGCAGGTATGACTTTTAAATTTCGGAGGGGGGCCCTGGTGCTCGGAGGGAGGGCAGGCAGGTGGCCTTGTGCTCAGAGGGAGGGCAGCCTTGTGCTCAGAGGGAGGGCGGCCGGCCTGCCTGCCTGCCTGGTGCTTGGAGGGCGGGAGGGAGGGAGGGATGCAGGCCTGGTGCTGGGAGGGAGGGAGGGCAGCAGCCCTAACGAGAAAAACCTAACAGGAGGTGCAGATCTCCCGTTTGGTTTTCCACAGTGACTTCCTCGGAAAACGGTAGTGCATCGCATCAGATTAGTATTTTAATACTAATTTGCTCATCTGCATACCATTTTCTTTGGCTGCTACTGTGACAGGAAAATGCCCTTTTGTGCATGTCCCCGGTTTACTACTTGCGTTCTAAACTGGCTAGAACCAGTTTAAAACCCACGTTGCTGTTATTCAGGTTAAATTGCCCTGTTGGCACTTTGCGATAAGTAATTAGATTTGGGGTTGCTGTTTGGGCACTCGGTCTCTGAAAGGTTCGCCATCACTGCACTAGATCATCCGAGGTTGCTCAAGACCCCGAGGCAGGCCTTAGGGCCGAAACACGGGTCGGTTTTTATACAATAAAGTGTTTTTGGTATCCTCATTTTTGTTTCACATCTCACGGTATCGTGAGGGTTTTTACCTCCCCTTTTTGTGTGTGTGTGTTTTTTTGTATACATAAATGGCTACACCTCTTACCCTGAGAACCTTGTGCACTGGAAGGTGGGCATCAAATCATTCAGAATGCTTATTTAAGTAGGTCTGAGATTTGACTTTCACTGCTAGCCACAGGAATAGCTAAATATAACTTGCATATATTTTTTTTGAATATGAGCTCACTGAAGCAGTAGTACGATACCATCTTGCCCTCTGCGACTATGACATTTTCTCCTTTCTCATGAGACAGGCAGGACGGCTCTCCTTTTTCAATAAGGTTCTGTTTGGCCACAGCTGCCCCTCTCTGCTTGCCGAGATAAACTTCTGATAAAATCATTGAGCAGGAAATGGGAACGGCCCAGGGAACCTTAAAGGATGCTTTTCTTTATTACAATACACATTTTGTTTGGATATGTTGAATACTGAAATAACATAATTTTCATAGCGTTCCTAAGCTGGATAAAGCCATTATGTTCCTTTATATCTGAGGCTGTACCCTAGATGTAGAAACGAACTAACTGTTTATGGAGCCAGTGCGATATGTTAGCAGGTATTGTGTGTTGTTAATGTATCAATATGCTAGTCTGGGTTATACATGCTTTAGACCGCCTTGGGTGAATTTCTTCAAAGAGATGGTTATCAATAGAAATCAAACAAAATAAAACATGGAAAAGAAAATAAGATGATACCTTTTTTATTGGACATAACTTAATACATTTCTTGATTAGCTTTCGAAGGTTGCCCTTCTTCCTCAGATCGGAAATAAGCAAATGTGCTAGCTGACAGTGTATATGAGTGAAAACATTCAAGCATTACTATGACAGTCTGACAGGGTGGGAGGATGGGGGTGGGTAGGAGGTATGCATGGGGACATCAAAGCATATCATTGATATTCTAACAGGATGGGTGTGGATAGGTGAGGGGTGGGGTGATCAACAGAGAAATACAGCTTTATGGTTTATAATGGGCGAGGAACCCCAGATCCTTATTAAATCCTTTCTGTTGGGTGTTAAAATATTCAATCATTCTGACTTCAAAGGTCTTATGTTCTTGTATGGTTTTAAAGTTACCTTTCAGGATTCTCACTGTGAAGTCACTGGTACAGTGTCCTGGTCCTGTAAAATGTTGACCAACAGGCGTGGGAACCCTGCTGGCACCAGTATTGTTCATATGATATCTATGTAAATTGAATCTTGTCTTAAGCATCTGGCCTGTTTCTCCAATATAGCATCCTTCGTTACATTTTTTACACTGAATGATATATACCACATTGGAAGATGAGCAAGTGAAAGATCCCTTTATGTTGAATATCTTTCCTTTGTGGATGACTTTGGGGTCCTGTGAAATATTTTGGCATAGTTTGCAACTGGATAAATTACAGGGAAGTGTGCCCTTCTGTTCCTTTTCAGTCTGTGATGGAAGTTTACTTCTGATTAGCTTGTGTTTTAAGTTGGGTGGCTGTCGGAAAGGCCAGTACTGGTGGGGATGGGAATATCTCTTTCAGTAATTCATCCTCCTGGAGTATAGGTTATGTCCAATAAAAAAGGTATCATCTTATTTTCTTTTCCATGTTTTATTTTGTTTGATTTCTATTGATAACCTTAAGAGTGGACTAACACGGCTACCACACTCCTCTACTATTCAAAGAGGTGGAAAATAAATCCAACTAAATAAGCAATCAAACAAAATGGTTTAATGCTAAATTTATGCTAATGAGGTAGTGAGATACAAAACTTACGGGAAAATAGTTCATTATTTGCTATCAACTTGTGTTATCTTATGACACACTTTTATACAAGCCTATGAACAGAACAGTGCATTGCAATTTTGTGCCGCACAGCTGCAGGGTCAGGAGTGAGTGGCAGAGTTGTAGTCACTTTTTTTTTCCAACCAAAATGATCTTGTGAAGCCTCTTTTGCATGGGTTTTTTTTTTTTTTTTGCCTTGTTTGGCATTAATGAGATGTTGTGCAGAGTTTGCATCACAGCAGCTCATTCATGCAAAATCTATATAAACGTTTGAATGAAGCATGCTTCAAATGAAAATTCACTACTGCAAAATGAACTTTTGCAAAGTGACTTTGTCAAAAGTTGACTTTCAGGCTTATTTTCGAAAGACAAGGGCGCCCATCTTTCGACACAAATCGGGAGATGGGCGTCCTTCTCCCAGGGTCACCCAAATCGGCATGATCGAAAGCCAATTTTGGGCGCCCTCAGCTGCTTTCCGTCGCAGGGACGACCAAAGTTTACGGGGGTATGCCGGAAGCATAGCGAAGGTGGGACTGGGGCATGCTTAACACATGGGCGTGCTCGGCTGATTATAGAAAAAAGAAGGGCGTCCCTGACGAGCATGTGGCCGACTTTACTTGGTCCATTTTTTCTTGCGACCAAGCCTCAAAAAGGTGCCCAAACTGACCAGATGACCACCGGAGGGAATGGGGAATGACCTCCCCTTACTCTCCCAGTGGTCACTAACCCCCTCCCACCCTAAAAAAAACCCCTTTTTAAATATTTTTTGCCAGCCTCTATGCCAGCCTCAAATGTCATACCCAGCTCCATCACAGCAGTATGCAGGTCCCTGGAGCAGTTTTAGTGGGTGCAGTGCACTTCAGGCAGGTGGACCCAGGCCCATCCCCCCCCCTACCTGTTACACTTGTGGTGGTAAATGGGAGCCCTTCAAACCCCCCCAGAAACCCACTGTACCCACATGTAGGTGCCCCCTTCACCCCTTAGGGCTATTGTAGAGTTGTACAGTTGTGGGTAGTGGGTTTTGGGGGGGCTTGGGGGACTCAGCACCCAAGGTAAGGGAGCTATGCACCTGGGAGCAATTTCTGAAGTCCACTGCAGTGCCCCCTAGGGTGCCCGTGTTGACATTGTAATGTAGCATACTGTGCCATATTATGTATTGTTGTTTGGATATTTTTACTGCTGTAATTGTCTATTGCTTATGTTTGACTTATTCTTGCTGTACACCGCCTTGAGTGAATTCCTTCAAAAAGGCGGTGAATAAATCCCAATAAATAAATAAATAAACAAATAAAACAAATAAATGTGCAGCAATATAGCTGTGCTGATTAGTGCAGACCACTGCCTGACCCACTCCCAGCATTAAAAAATAAAATCTGCTGGTAAGCACATGGGGAGTGTTTGCAGATGCCAAAATTGCCATGGGATGCCTGAGAGTGCCCCACAGTTAGTGCTTACTGCAGCTGAGTAAAAGGACCCCAAATTTTCTTATTCTTGTGCATTAAGAGGTCTTTTACTAAGGTGCACTGAAAAACAGCCTGCGGTAGTGTAGGCACGGGTTTTGCGCGTGCGCAGATCCATTTTTCAGTGTGCCTGTAAAAAAAGGCCTTTTAAAAAAATTTTGCCGAAAATGGACGTGCGGCAAAATTAAAAATTGGCCTGTGTCCATTTTGGGTCTGAAACCGTACCGCCAGCCGTTGACTTAGCGGTAAGGTCTCACGCGGTAACCTGGCGCTAATGACTCACGCGTGTCAAATGCCGCTTGATGCATGCAGCTGACGCGCGCAAGAAAATAAAAATTATTTTTCGGACGCGCGTAGCGGATGCACGCCACAAATGAAATTACCCCAAGAGCCACACGGTTGCCGGGCAAGAACTCCAAACTGGCGTGCATTGGGCATGCATTGGCGCCTAAGCGGCTTAGTAAAAGAGCCCCTATATCTTGCTCATCAGTAATAAGCATGCCCTAAGCCAGAGTAGGATAACCTGGGAGTGGAGGAGTGGCCTAGTGGTTAGGGTGGTGGACTTTGGTCCTGGAGGAACTGAGTTCAATTCCCACTTCAGGCACGGGCAGCTCCTTGTGACTCTGGGCAAGTCACTTAACCCTCCATTGCCCCATGTAAGCCACATTGAGCCTGCCATGAGTGGGAAAGCGCAGGGTACAAATGTAACAAAAAATAAAATAACCATTACTGTGTGATAATTTGTCCTGCATTCCTTCTTTAGGAATTTGATCATACTGTATTTACCTTCTGCACCCTTCAGTCTTTTAGCACAATGATTAGCTTTGATGGCATATTAAAATTTATTGATTTTCAATCTCACACTTGAATTAGAGGTGTTAAGGAAGAATTGCTTGATGAAATCTAAGACCACAGATCGATGATCTTCAGATCTCTTCTCTTCTGCAACAAACAGTTATGCATTTCAATTTTACAAAGTTTGGCCGGCATCCAGAATCAGCAGCAAATAACTTTAGATTGAATGCGTTTGGTCTTTATTTCCTACTCATCGATATTATATTTATAGGTTTGTTATAAAATGCAGAGATTCTTTGTCCCAGTTTTCTGGTAGGTAATTAATAGTCACTTCAATCCATTCTTCTCACATTGGATCAAGGGTCTGAAAGTCTGACAAACCTTACAAGGTTTATGATCAATACAGAGGGAATTTATTCTGTCATTGTGACTTGTTTAATCAGTGCCTTGAAGCTTAAGGAAATTATGCTAATTTTTCAAACTTTGATTTAGTATAAGAATTTCATCCTATTTTCATTGCATAGTCATAATAATATAATAGAGCTTCTCATTGATGATTTCATTTAGGCCTGTGCAGTGCATTTTTTTTCTAGTGAAAAAGGTGCCGGTACTCAAATGCTAGGCATTCTTTAATGGTGGGGTGATCACTGAGGGACCCACCCAGTGGTGTGCTGGAGCAGGCTCTCACAGGCTCGCAAGAGCCGGTTGTTAAGTTTTTTAAGAATTTTGGGAGCCGGTTGTTAAAGTAGGGCCCTCCAAGGCTACTTTAACAACTGGCTCCCAAAATGTGGGCTTGGGCCCCCTGCTGAATTATCTTTTACTTTGCTGGTGGGGATGCTGAGCCCCGCCAGCCAAGTAAATAGACTACTGCTGCTCCCCGCTCCTTGTTTCCAGCTCTGGGCAGCAGGCTGGGACTTCTCGAGCATGTGAGAGAAGTTCCAGCATGCTGCTCAGAGCAAGACGTTGGGAGTAGTGGCAGTCCATTTAGTGGCTGCCAGCAAAGGTATGCCTAGCGTGCCCGCACGAAGGGAAGGAGGAGAGAGAGGCAGGTGTTGCTCCCCCCCCCCCCCCCCCCCCCCCCCCCCCCCCCCCGGCCACCATGGCCCTTCCAACTGCAGAGCTGGCTACGTCCGGAGAAAGAGCCTGTTGTTAAAAATTTACCAGCACACCCCTGGACCCACCCCACAATAGCCAGGCCCCCTGCAACACAGAATCTATGACAAGGCAGAATTGGTGTGTAGAGCCTGAGCTCTTGCATTAAAACTTGGGGGGAAACAGAGCAGGATTCACACTCTCCACAGCAATCGAACACAACAAAAATGGGGTGGAGAGGGCCCAATGTCAAGAGATCAGTCGCCACACACAAGGGTAAGGTGCTCCAGAAAAACCTTTATTTGGACCGAACACGGTCCGTGTTTCGGCTATATCAGCCTTCTTCAGGGGTCAATCGATGGATATGCGGTGATATATCGATTGATGGAGCATTTAATGATCATTAATAAGAATCACAAAAACCTTGACAAGCACTTCACATAACGCACTGCTAAAAAGTTTGAAAGAATAAAAATAAAAAAAACATTTTAGCAGTGCGTTATATGAAGTGCTTGTCAAGGTTTTTGTGATGGGTCCAAATAAAGGTTTTTCTGAAGCATCTTACCCTTGTGTGTGGCGACTCATCTCTTGACATTAAAACTTGGGGACCATGAGTCAATTTTAGCAGACAATAGAAAAGGTGCCGGTACTCAGTACCCCCAAGTACCCCCTCAAAAAAAGCCCTGGAATGTTGCTACTATTTGAGATTCTGTTGCTACTATTTGAGGTTCTACATGGAATGTTAATGTTGCTATTTCACTAGCAACATTCCACGTAGAAGCCTGTCCTTGCAGATCAGCAACGCAGCTGCGCTGGCTTCTGTTTCTGTGAGTCTGACGTCCTGGGTGTGAAGGACATGTTGGAAGAGTGGCCTGCTGTGACAGCTAATACATAGGCTGGTACCATGCATTAGCTGTCTTGACCTCAAGAGAAGGCATAACTGCAGTCCAGTAGCAAGGCTGCTGATAAAAGTAGTTCTGTGGTAGCACTCCCTCACAACCAGGGCTTTTTTTGAGGGGGTATTGAGTACCGGCACCTTTTCCATTGTCTGCTAAAATTGACCCATGGATCCCAAGTTTTAATGAAAGAGCTCAGGCTCTACACACCATAAGTACATAAGTAATGCCATACTGGGAAAAGACCAAGGGTCCATCGAGCCCAGCATCCTGTCCACGACAGCGAGCTTCCCAAACGTACAAACATTCTATACATGTTATTCCTGGAATTGTGGATTTTTCCCAAGTCCATTTAGTAGCGGTTTATGGACTTGTCCTTTAGGAAACCGTCCAACCCCTTTTTAAACTCTGCTAAGCTAACCGCCTTCACCACTTTCTCCGGCAACGAATTCCAGAGTTTAATTATACGTTGGGTGAAGAAAGCTTTTCTCCGATTTGTTTTAAATTTACTACACTGTAGTTTCATCGCATGCCCCCTAATCCTAGTATTTTTGGAAAGCGTGAACAGACGCTTCACATCCACCTGTTCCACTCCACTCATTATTTTATATACCTCTATCATGTCTCCCCTCAGCCGTCTCTTCTCCAAGCTGAATAGCCCTAGCCTCCTTAATCTTTCTTCATAGGGAAGTCGTCCCATCCCCGCTATCATTTTAGTCGCCCTTCGCTGCACCTTTTCCAATTCTACTATATCTTTCTTGAGATGCGACGACCAGAATTGAACACAATACTCAAGGTGCGGTCGCACCATGGAGCGATACAACGGCATTATAACATCCTCACACCTGTTTTCCATACCTTTCCTAATAATACCCAACATTCTATTCGCTTTCCTAGTCGCAGCAGCACACTGAGCAGAAGGTTTCAGCGTATTATCGACGACGACACCCAGATCCCTTTCTTGGTCCGTAACTCCTAACGTGGAACCTTGCATGACGTAGCTATAATTCGGGTTCTTTTTTCCTACATGCATCACCTTGCACTTGCTCACATTAAACGTCATCTGCCATTTAGCCGCCCAGTCTCCCAGTCTCATAAGGTCCTCTTGTAATTTTTCACAATCCTGTCGCGATTTAACAATTCTGTCTTGTCATAGATTCTGTGACTGGTTGCAGGGGGCCTGGCTATTTGTGGGATGAGTCCCTCAGTGATCACCCCACCCTTGAAGGGTGGCCTAGCATTTGAGTACCGGCACCTTTTTTGCTAGAAAAAACTGACTGCTCACACCACACACACACATTCCGTGCCTCCCACTGACACCTCCCTTTGTTCCATTCTCAATGGGTGGCGGTAAGGGCTCCCCCCCCCCCCCCCCGAAATGGCCGCAAGGCAAGTGCTTTACTTGCCATATGGCCATTTTCTACAGGAAGGTGAGACTTCCCTTTTATCAGCTGTGGTAAACGGGGTCCATGGCATACATGTAAAACTCATACCGACACCAGCGCTGCCCCCTTTAGCTGCAGCTTGGTAAAAGAGGCCCAGTGTTTTCAAAAGTGGCCCACTAAAGCTGCAGAAATCATGGCTAAGAAGTTGGCTTCAATGTGCACACATCTTCTATATATATACTGTAAAAGGCAACCCCAATGTTCTGAAGCCTCCACGGAAGTTGAGGCGCCCGAGATATCCGGTGTGCCCTGGAGTGTCTGCACCGCCCTCGCGTCAAAACGTCATGACGCGTCAAAACGTCATGACGTCGAGGGCGGAGCTATTGACACTCGAGGGCCGAAACGGCCCACAGCGAACAAGGCAAGTAGCTTCGAGGGACGGAGGGAGGGGGCCCCTTGCTAGCGCCCGTTTCATTCCGCTCAGAAACGGGCATTTTTTCCTAGTATGTTATAAAGATCTCATATAAATCATGACTCCAAAACCCACCCGTAATACACGTGTTTGTGTCATTGCTTGTATCTGTATCTTTTTGCTAATTCCAGCACTCCGCAGTGAGAGTATGAGTTTACTTCAGACGGATAAGCACGTTCAATTCAACAATGGTCTTTTTAAAGACTATTTTGCTACACCGAAGATCCATCTTCATCACCTTTCAGCAATACTCAGCGAATAAGACTCATGATGCGGGCCTAACGGCCGAAACACAATGTTGTGTCGCGTCTTCATACTTGAATAAACTTCTTTACCAACATACATCTTCCAGTCTTTGACATCCTTGGTCGCTCTCCCACTTTTTGTACTGTTTTCGGCGGATTTCTTCTCCTCCAAAACCCACCCGTAATACACGTGTTTGTGTCATTGCTTGTATCTGTATCCGGGGGAAGGGGGAATCTTGTAAATGACGTTTTGCATGCCTTTATTGGAATGTATGTACAAAAATTCCGTTATAAAATTACCCCTCCTCCTCAATGATCACCATTATCTGATTGCAGGGCTTCTCTCCCTGGAGAGGGGGGGAGGGGTATAAATAATGTCTAAGCTCAACATCTCTATCAAATTAGAAACTCCTGTAATTGAAGCCAGGCATTATTACAGGAGTTTCTAGCTCTGAGTAAGTGCTTCAACTGTGGTTTATTAATACTGAAAGTTGTAACATAAGCATTTCCTGACTTACAAGTATTGCAGACGTAACAAAATATATCACTTCCCCTTTGCAATTTATTAAGATGTTTTATTGTGCATTGTGTTGACATTGTAAGTAGCATATGCTACAATGCGCACTGTTATTTGAATATTTGGATAGTTTAATTGTAATTGTTTATTGCCTATGTCCAGGTTATGTTTACAATAATACACTGCTTTGCGTGAATTTCTTCAAAAAGGCAGTAAATAAATCATAATAAAAAAATAAATGTAAGGATGCAAGCACTCACAGTTGAGGTAAAATTAACTGCAGTCCATAAGTGGAGTGGAGGAGTGGCCTCATGGTTAGAGCACCATCTTGCTAATCCAGAGGTGGCCGGTTCAAATCCCGCTGCTGCTCCTTGTGATCTTGGGCAAGTCACTTAACCCTCCACTGCCTCAGGTACAGACTTAGATTGTGAGCCCTCCTGGGACAGAGAAATATCCAAGAGTACCTGAATGTAACTCACCTTGAGCTACTACTGAAAAAGGTGTGAGCAAAATCTAAATATATGGAATATTGCTACTATTGAAGATTCCACATGGAATGTTGCCACTTTTTGAGATTCTGGAATGTTGCTGCTATTTGAGATTCTACATGGAATGTTGCTACTATTTGAGATTCTGTTGCTACTATTTGAGGTTTTACATGGAATGTTAATGTTGCTATTTCACTAGCAACATTCCGTGTAGAAGCCTGTCCTTGCAGATCAGCAACGCAGCTGCACAGGCTTCTGTTTCTGTGAGTCTGACGTGCAGGACGTCAAACTCACAGAAACAGAAGCCTGCGCGGCTGCGTTGCTGATCTGCAAGGGCAGGCTTCTAGATAGACTGTTGCTAGTGGAGGAGTGGCCTAGTGGTTAGAGCACCAGTCTTGCAATCCAGAGGTGGCCGGTTTCAATCCCGCTGCTGCTCCTTGTGATCTTGGGCAAGTCACTTAACCCTCCATTGCCTCAGGTACAAACTTAGATTGTGAGCCCTCCTGGGACAGGGAAACATCCAGAGTACCTGAATGTCACTCACCTTGAGCTACTACTGAAAAAAAAGGGTGTGAGCAAAATCTAAATAAATAAATAAATGAAGCTTCCAAATTACCTATACCAGAAGGGAGACTTTTTGGCCATGTCTGGTTATGAACTTATATCCTAAAGCAATGTGGTGTTTGTAGGTCTTGATTCTGCCCATTGAAATCAGTGCTGCATGTCCCATAAGGCAGGATAGGGTTGTCGGAAATTCAGGACGGGCCTGAAATTTCAGTCTTGAAGCTGGATGAATTGATAGCTCTGCTTATAGCCAGACTGGATAAATTTCCACAATAATCACACAGTGGGATTCCAGCTGATACCAGGATTAGGGTTACCATATGTCCGGATTTACCCGGACATGTCCTCTTTTTGAGGACATGTCCGGGCAACCGGGTGGGTTTTGCCAATCCGGACAAATGGGCAGATTGCTATCCTCCCCTCCCCTTAGTTACTACTGCTCTGGTGGTCTAGTGACCTCTTCCGCCTTTGGGGCAGGAAAGAGCCCCCCCTCTTTCCTGCCCGGAGCGCTGCCCTGCATGCATCCTTCCTGTTGCTGACCTCGGCGCCGATTCAAAATGGCCGCCGAGAGTTGAAGTGACCTCGCGAGACTTCAACTCTCAGCGGCCATTTTGAATCGGCACCGAGATCACCAACAGAAAGGATGCATGCAGGGCAGCACTCCGGGCAGGAAAGGGGGGAGCTCTTTTCTGCCCCGAAGAGGTCACTAGACCACCAGGGCAGTAGTAAGGTAAGGGGAGGGGGGGGGGGTGACGGGGTGTGTGACAGGGGGGAGGGGAAAATGTGAAAGGGGGGAGGGGTGGGGTGTGTGGTGGGGGCGGGGCATGTGTCCTCCTTTTGGGGGGACAAAATATGGTAACCCTAACCAGGATCCACATGGCTTCTGAACCTTTCACTAGGGATGGGATGTCATTTCTGATGGAAGGTTGTTCACTAATGGTGCTGTGTAAAGAATGTGGACTGTGTTGAGGGTCACAAACGTTGAGGGGTCCTTTTACTAAGTGCGCTGAAAAATGACCTGCGCTGTTGTAGGCACGTGTATCGGACGCGCGCAGGTCCATTTTTCAGTGCACCTGCAAAAAAGGCTATTTTTTTAAAGCCGAAAATGGACATGAGGCAAAATAAAAATTAGTGTGCGTCCGTTTTGGGCCTGAGACCTTACCTTCACCCATTGACTTAGCGGTAAGGTCTCACACGTTAACCGAGTGGTAATCGTCAGCGCACGTACACTGCCGATTACTTCCCTGTTAGTACAACGCGGTAGAAAATAAAAAATATTTTCTGCTACGCATATTGGATGTGCATAAAAAAATGGAATTACAGCCCGAGGCATGCGGTAGCCAGGCGGTAGTTCCAAATTGACAAGCCTTGGACGTGCAAAGGGGCCTACACACCTTAGTAAAAGGGCCCCTGAGTGAAGTGGCCAATCAAGGAACTTCAAGCATAAACTTTGCTCCCATTTTAGACATGTTTGTGCCTGTTGGCCTTTGCACAGAGTGTAAGTTATTAACAATGACCTTTGTAATTAGCCAGTGACTTAATAAGATATACAGCAGTGGAGCCCAGATATGGTAATACAACTTGGTTTATTTTGACTAATTTCCTCAGACACTCCTTGAATACTACAGAGATTCTCAGCCAAGTTTTCACCATACTGCAAGTACTACTACTACTACTACTACTTAACATTTCTAGAGCACTACTAGGGTTACGCAGCGCTGTACAGTTTAACAAAGAAGGACAGTCCCTGCTCGAAGGAGTTTACAATCTAAAGGACAAAATGTCAAGTTGGGGCAGTCAAGATTTCCTAAATAGAGGTGTAGTGGTTAGGTGCCGAAGGCGACATTGAAGAGGTGGGCTTTGAGCAAGGATTTGAAGATGGGCAGGGAGGGGGCCTGGCGTATGGGCTCAGGGAGTTTATTCCAAGCATGGGGTGAGGAGAGGCAGAAAGGGCGGAGCCTGGAGTTGGCAGTGGTGGAGAAGGATACTGAGAGGAGGGATTTGTCTTGAGAGCGGAGGTTACGGGTAGGAACGTAAGTACTCTCACAGAGGGCCAGCCATGCCACTAGGTCAACTAGCCAGGTGCCTGGGCCACCAGAATTTAGCCAGGCAGCAAAGGACTAATGGGAATCCCAGGGGCCCTGCAAGTCAAAGAGAGAACTGAGTGAGTCGGCCAGGCAGGGTAGGATCCTATGCTTTTGGCTCTTCACCTTTTTTCTCATCCTCCTCCTCCTTCTCCTTCAGGCACCAGGAGCCTTCCAAGGTGGCAAATGATTGTATTCAGCTTAATGTATAGATTGTATGCCAAGTACGTAGCATATAATCCTTCTATCTCTAATTAGGGCAGTATGGTAGGTGAGAACATGGGACCAGTGCTTCCAAGTTACTCAGTTGCAGGGAGATTTTAGGTTAGGTTAGGTCTGGTGCATTATGGGATGTGCAGCACTGACTTCATTGAATGGAATCAAAGACTACAAATACCACGTTGCTGTGGGTTGTAAGTTCCACACCAGGACTGGCCAAAAAGTGTCCTTCCTGGAACAGGGTATCTTGGAAGCTCTGCAGAGAATAGTATGCTTCAGGGGCATAGCCAGAGACCCGATTTTGGGTGGGCCTGGGCCCAAGATGAGTGGGCAGAAGTACTCCGCAAGTGATTTGGTCTCTCCCCCTCTCACCTGCATGCCATATGGTCTCTCACCCTGCCCCCTCCCAGTATACCTTTTAAATAGCAGATTTTCACTGGTAGCGAGCAGCAACTAATACACACTGCTTGTGTTGGCCCCACACCCTTCCCTCTGATGCAACTTCCTGTTTCCGCATAGGCGAGAATACATCAGAGAAAAGGCTGTGGGGCCGGTGTGAACAGTATGTATCAGTCGCTGCTCACTGCAGGTGATGATCTGCTATTTACAAGGTTTGCAGGAGCAGTGGCGTTCCTAGGGGGGGCGGACACCCGGGGCGGCACCCCGCCCCCCCGGGTGCAGCGCCCCCTCCCCCCGATGCAGCGCGGAACCCCCCCCCCGGCGAAAGATCCCCCCGTGAAAGAGCCCCCCCGGGTGCATGCCGCTGGAGGGGGGGTGCCGCAGCGCGCGCCTGCTGCAAGTTTACTAACTTTGCTCGTTCGCTGCAGCTCCCTCTGCCCCGGAACAGGAAGTAACCTGTTCCGGGGCAGAGGGAGCTGCAGCGAACGAGAGAAGTTAGCGAACTCTCGCAGCAGGCGTGCGCCGCGGCACCCCCCAGCGGCGTGCACCCAGGGCGGACCGCCCCCCCCCCCTTGGTATGCCACTGTGCAGGAGAGACAGTTGTTGGGAGTTTTCGGCTGCTAGGGCTTGGGGAATCCCTGCCAGCCACATCATAGATATGCTACTACTGGGTGGGCCTGGGCCCACCCGAGCCCACCCTTGGCTACGCCACTGGTATGCTTATAGTTAGCACGTTGAGTAATGATGATTTGAATCTTAGTCTTAGGTTTCACAGTTTCTAGTCAGTTCAGAGAGAAACAAATCCTGAGCTACAGTTCTCACATCTCATAAGTTCCATTGTACAAATTCATTTCTGAGCTGTGTAAAATATCTAGAGATGTTCAGCCCTTAGCATTCATTTTTATATGAAAAAAAACCCTGTATAATAATTGCAGTTTTGACTTGCTCAAAATATATTCAACTTTGGCCTGCAGAAGGGAAGGGAAAGGATTTTGGATTTAGCTCAAGCTCTTTTCAGTTGCAGCTCAAGGTGAGTTACATTCAGGTATTTTCCTGTCCCTGGAGGACTCATAATCTAAAGGACCAATGTCGAAAGGCTTTCAGTAGAGCCTGCACAGATGTCTGCACGGTATTATCACAAGTATAATACCGTGGAATGCAGTAAGTGAATTATATGCAAATTTTATGCACAGACACTCTGCAGCAAATGTGAAGGGAGTTTACCAGATCCAGTAAATGTGGCTTCTTGTGCACGTTTCCAAACCAAAACTGAAACTATCAGCACACATCAACGCATGTTCTTCTGCGCCTAAATATGAGCCTCACAAAACTTGTTTGCACTTGAAATTTTTGAGAGGTTCATATTCAGGTGCAAAAAATCAGGCACTGATGTGTGCCTTAACTTTGGGTTTTGTTCAGGCAGGCGCACATCTTTATTACCATCTGTCTGTAAAACTTGCACGGGTTTCCTTCCGTTTGCAAAACAAGATAAAACCAGTATTTAAGTGTGAAGGATTGACGAAAACTCTCCGCAAAACCTTCCACACAACTCGAGACCTGGTGAAAACATTCTCACATTGTGGCTGTGCATGCATCAAAAGTGGATGTATACTCTCTGCATTGCACGGAACACCTTAATTAGCTTGTTACATACATTTTAATACAACCTGCAGCTGTCTTCCTGCACAAGCTAACACCCGCTGGCCGTGTTTCGCCCATCAGGGCTGCGTCAGGGGCTATACAATAATCCTTTATTGTCAAGGTTTGGTAGATATGTATGTTAATGAAAAACAAAATGTATAGAAGTCTGAAATCATAAATCTTCTAAAATATAATTTAAAAAACAGCACAACCAAATGATCATAAATGGTGGTGACGTGCAACCCGTCAAACACTCTCGTAACTCTGTAAGGCGAAACACGGCCTGTGTCGGGCTGATTTGAATATTTGGTTTTCACTTAATAAATTCATGTTTATTTTCTACTGATCTGCTTTGTTGTTTTTCCATCTTGGAGCTTGCAGACCGTCTGCCTTGTTGTTTTCTTGGACCCAAGCTAACACCCATGCATAATTCCTCTCCGCATCGCTTGGCATGCGCAACCCGCCTTCGACCTGCTACAGCTAAGCCCACAGTTACTTTCTGCATTGTACTTGAGGCAATGGAGGGTTAAGTGACTTGCTCAAGATCACAGAAGTTTATTTCTGATTCCCAAGGTTGCAAAAATGAATCTGATGCGAACAAAAGCCTAAAGGAAATTTCCAAGAGAGCAGCGAAGCACAGGGAGGTCAGCTAGGTGGCTCAAGGTCATACAGGAAGGGCAACTGTGTTGGGATTCATTTATTTGCCGATCTCAGAAGTCTCAGGTTTCACCCTTAAATCAAAGAAGGAAACAAAACTCTTTATATCTTCCAGAGCAGATGAATCACTGCATTTGTGCTGTCCTATCTTCAGCCCACCATATGCAAACAAATGTCTGTAATCTGTAATCACACCTTTTCCTAGGCATTTGATACACAGTCCATAGTTTTACACATACCAGGCATCAAGTCACTGTCAACAAAGTCACACCTCTGCCGACACCACCCCTGTGGACTTGTCTACAGACTATCAGTGAATAAGAGATAACATTACACTTTCTAAGGTAGAATGCTCTTTTCAGTAGAATCTCTGGGAGACACTAGGGATAACCTGAATGTTTGGTTGCGTCTCCCTAAGGGGGATACATAGAAGAAAGAATACACTTTGGTATACACAGGAAAAACAATAGTACATTTCTAAAGTATAAGTAAAGGATCCTGATCGATGGGGGAAGCCAAGTGCTGCAAGGCGTTTGCTGGAATAACACTCAGCAAAGAAATATGCAAAAGAAACAAGTGGTCACCAAAAAGATATCTGAAATATGAAAACACCTTCATTTACTGTGTTTCCACTCTAAGGGGTCCTTTTACTAAGGTGCGCTGAAAAATGGCCTGCGGACGGTAATGTAGATGCGTGTTTTGGGCGCGTGCAGAATTATTTTTTTAGCGCACCTACAAAAAGAGCCTTTTTAAAACTTTTGCTGAAAATGGGCGTGCGGCAAAATGAAAATGGCCACGCGTCCATTTTGGGTCTGAGACTTTACCACAAGCCATTGACCCAGTGGTAAGGTCTCACGCGGTAACCGGGCGGTAATGGTCTACGCGTGTAGCTGCCGCAGGTCAGAAAATAAAAAAATATTTTTCAGCCGTGCGTAGCGGATGTGTGCCAAAATTGAAATTTACCACAAGGACCATGCGGTAACCGGGCGGTAACTCCAATTTGGCGCACATTGGGCGCAAGTAGGCACCTAAGCGGCTTAGTTAAAGGGCCCCTAATGTATCTCTAAGAGGAAGGAAAACAGAGTCAAATAGAAAGTCATGAGTAGGATCATTTGTTAAACTCCAATCCTCCTCTGAGGTTCTGGTAAGACAGCGGAGGGCAAGAGGGCGGACTGCTGGACACCAGTGGGGGAGGGGAAGGAGAGAACTATTGGACATTTGGAGGAGAAGGGAAGGAGAGATGCTGGAGACATGGGGAGAGTTAGGGAAGGGAGGGGAGAATGCTGGACTAAGGGTGAGGTTCATGGCTGTAATTCGTCTAGGCATTCTAAGGCATTAGAGGCCTCCCCCCCCCCCCCCCCCGGCCTTAAGGATCCAAACAGGGTACACTTCACAGGTAAACAGTTCTCTCAACATTCTTTAAAACTATAGTTTAGAATCTGCAAAACTAGTGTTCGTACTCTTTGGATCTCTTCATCAATAATCCCAAAAAGTCCTTTTCAAATGATTTCCTATTGGGGAAATATAAAAATAGAGAAAAATCTCTCCTATTGGAAAAACAGAAAGACTTCTAGTTCACAAAATCACTGCTGTTTGAGTGCTGGGGATGCACTAGGAAGACCAGACCTTCAAAACATAACTGAACTTTTCAGAGGTAGATGCGACCCTTCTAGTAGGCCACATTCAGCTCCTGACTGGGAAATCACAAAACCGCTCTGGCAGCTGAGCCTTGAAAGACTTTGGGTTGAGCCTCTTTAGTCTCTGCTGCTTGTCAAAAGTCTTTCCCAAATGACTTCTCTTTCAACTCAGTCTTGGGTCTACCAGCCTCTCTTTTCCCTACTTTTCTTTCTTCCATATTTAGCCAGTGGTTCCCAAATCTACCCTGGGGAAATCCCCAGCCAGTCAGGTTTTCAGGATATCCACAATGAATATTCATGAGAGAGATTTGCATACAGTGGAGGAGGTGCATGCAAATCTCCCCGGTTTGAATATTTTAAAGATCAAATCTGCTCGTATATCGCGATGGAGGGCATTTTGATGGAAAGGGACTGCAAAGTAGAAGGCGTAGTATCTGGTTGATTCCAAAGTGTCTTGTTTAGGGTTGGGCAGGACCAGACAGTAATCACTGAGAGATTGCAACAGATGCATGGGTGAGTAATGGATGGTAAGGTTAGCTAGGTAATGTGGAAAACCCATTTGAAAAGCCTTGAAGGTAAGGGTTAGGACTTTATGAATGATTCGTTGCTCAATGGGGAGCCAGTGGTACTGCTGAAGTAAAGGTGAGACTTGGTCGGATCTTTTAGTGTGACATGGAGGGGCATCTTTGATATGTCGTCAACTTTGGACGTTTCGCTAAAAACGCCCAAAATTCAAGTGGGGAATATAACCACTAACAGAAAAACATCTATATTTTTTGTTCCCAAAAATGGCTATTTGCTAGATGTTTTTGTGCTCTGTGCGTTTATCTTTTTGGTCCATTAAAAAAAAGAAAAGAAAAGAAAAACGTCAAAGTGAAAACCACACAAAATTAAGCCGTTGGGATGTAGGAGGAGCCAGCATTCTTAGTAGCAGGGGCGTAGCCAGACACCCAATTTTGGGTGGGCCTGGGCCCAAGATGGGTGGGCAGAAGAACTCCGCCTTGTCCTACGAGTGATTTGGTCTCTCCCTCACTCGCCTGCATGCCATATGGTCTCTCAAACATCCCCCCATCCTCTGCATACCTTTTAAATAGCAGCTTTTCACCGGCAGCGAGCAGCAACTAATACACACTGCTCAAGTTGACCCCACAGCCTTCCCTCTGATGCAACTTCCTGTTTCCGCATAGGCGGAAATATATCAGAGGGAAGGCTGTGGGGCTGGTTTGAGCAGTATATATCAGTCGCTACTCACGGCAGGCGAAGATCTGCTATTTACAAGGTATGCAGGAGGAACAGTTGTTGGGAGTTTTCAGCTGGTGAGGCTTGGGGATCCTTGCCATCATAGGTGTGCTGCTACTGGGTGGGCCTGAGCCCAAAATGGATGGGCCTGGGCCCACCCGGGCCCACCCTTGGCTACGCCACTGCTTAGTAGACTGGCCACACAGACATTCTAGGAGAGCAATTGGGCATCCTTGGGGGCACTGCAGTGGACTTCAAATAAATGCTCCCAGGTACACATCTCACTGTTGTTCCCTTATCTTGTCTGCTGAGCCCCTCAAAACACACCCAAAACCCACTACCCCAAACTGTAAACCACTACAATAGCCCTTATGGGGGGCACCTATATGTGGGTACAGTGGGTTTCTGGTGAGTTTTTGAGGGCTCACAGTTTCCACCACAAGTCTAACATGTAGGGGGAGATATGGGCATGGGTCCACCCGTCTACAGTGCACTGCACCCACCACTAGACTGCTCCAGGGATCTGTATGCTGCTCTATTGGACCTGAGTATTACATCTGAGGCTGGCATAGAGGCTGGTAGGTAATGTTTTTAATCACAGATTTATTTATTTATTTATTTTATTGCATTTGTATCCCACATTTTCCCACCTTTTTGCGGGCTCAGTGTGGCTTACAATATGATATGAATAAAGGAGATACAATTTGTTACAACTTGGTTATGGATTACATTGTGCAGAGTTATGCGATGTTATGAGATGTCACCCCTGATTCCCTTCAGTGGTCACCTGGTCATTTAGGGCACCTTTTTGTGCCTTATTTGTTATAAAAACAGGTCTAGCTCAAAATGTCTTCGTTTTATTGCTGAACGGTTTTGTTTTGTTCCATTATGGCTGAAAAACGTCCAAGTGTTAAAAACACCCATGTCCTACCCTTAACATTCCTCTGACATGCCTCCTTGAGATCTGAACGCACTTCATAGAAAAACATCTGAAAATTGACTTTGAAAATACCAATTGGGACGTTTTTCTGAGAGAAACCTCCAAATGCAGATTTATGAGGAGTGGCCTAGTGGTTAGGGTGGTGGACTTTGGTCCTGGGGAACTGAGGAACTGAGTTTGATTCCCGGCACAGGCAGCTCCTTGTGACTCTGGGCAAGTCACTTAACCCTCCATTGCCCCATGTAAGCCGCATTGAGCCTGCCATGAGTGGGAAAGCGCAGGGCACAAATGTAACAAAAATAAAATAGATACTATTGGAGATTCTACATGGAATGTTGCTACTCTTTGAGATTCTACATGGAATGTTGCTATTCCACTAGCAACATTGCTACTATTGGAGATTCTGCATGGAATGTTGCTATTCCACTAGCAACATTCCATGTAGAAGGCTGCACAGGCTTCTGTTTCTGTGAGTGTGACGTGCAGGACGTCAGACTCACAGAAGCAGAAGCCTGCACGGCCACATTGGTGATCTGCAAATAGTAGCAACAGTGGAGGAGTGGCCTAGTGGTTAGGGTGGTGGACTTTGGTCCTGAGGAACTGAGTTTGATTCCCGGCACAGGCAGCTCCTTGTGACTCTGGGCAAGTCACTTAACCCTCCATTGCCTACGGCATTGAGCCTGCCATGAGTGGGAAAGCGCGGGGTACAAATGTAATAAAAAAATGCCACTTTTGGAACTTTTTTCTCTTTTGACAATGAGCCCCAAAGTAACTTAATTGCAGTGTTTTGTAGTGTTTGAAGGCATTTCAAGGAATAGGGAGGGGAGCCTAGATAACTTATAATACAGTAATGAATCTTTGACATTAGTAAAGAGAACACCAACGAATGAAAAGAGTCATGACCTTCTGACATTTCTGACTAATCGTAGTTGTCTGAAGATGAAAACAAAAAACAGTTTTGCGTAGCTTAGTTATCTGGGGGGGGGGGGGGGTGTGCGTGAGTGAATCCAAAATAATGCCTAAGTAACGGAAGAAGCCAACTGGTGAAACAGAGGTTCTGAAAAGGTGTAAAGGAGTGCTTGGTGTCAGACAGCCACTGGTAAACCAACATCCTATCGTCTTTCTTTGCTCAGTACCAGCTTGTGGTTTAGCAGCCATTTCTGGACCACGTCAAGGCGATCTTGGACTTGTAGGAGCATGATGGAGGTGATGCAGGGTATTAGGTAAACATTTATCCTTATGCCCTCTCAATTACATTTCTGTTCTCCCCTTCCCCTCCCTACCCCCCCCCCCAAAAAAAAAACATTTGGGGGGATAACATCACCAAGGAAAGACTTTTCGGTTGATAACAAGCTGCTCCTGTGTAAGTGAAGAAAACTCCACAGTAAAATAGCTGGGAAATAGTTCAAGGAGCCTAAATAAAACTAGCAGACCTTTGCATTTACTTTATTTATTTGACATTTATTAAATCCCTGATGAAAAAAAGCATCACCGTTTAGTGCTTCGTTTAAAGGAATCAGATCAGCAGCGTGATGAGTTTCTGTTGTAATTGCATAGCACAGATCATACTTTGTGGTGGGCATGAATCAGTGTCCTTGCTTTGGCAGATGGGACGGAGGAGTAGCCTAGTGTTAGAGCACTGAGCTGACAACCAGGGACCAGGGGCATAACCACTACACCTCTACTCAGGAAATCTAGACTGCCCCAACTTGACATTTTGTCCTTTAGATTGTAAGCTCCTTTGAGCAGGGACTGTCCTTCTTTCTTAATTTGTACAGCGCTGCGTAACCCTAGTAGCACTCTAGAAATGTTAAGTAGTAGTAGTAGCCAGACTTCGGCAGGAGGGGGGGTCCAGAGCCCGAGGTGAGGGGGCACATTTTAGCCCCCCCTTCCACTTTTGACTCCCCCCCCCCCGGTGCCGCCACCCCTCCCTCGTCCCTTTCGACCCCCCTCCTGCCGCCGCCAACCCTCCCCCGCCACCACCAGGTACCTTTGCTGGCAGGGGTCTCCGGCGCATTGCTGATCTGGATTCTGTTTCTGACTTGAGTCCTGATGTCCTGACTCAACAGTAACGAGGTCACAATCACTAACCGGGTGGTATTCAGCAGTGTGTTGGTGATTACTGCCCGGTTAACACGTGGGACCTTACCATTAAGTCAGTGGGTGGCCATAAGGTCTCGGGCCCAAAATGGACGCGTGCTGGTTTTTAAATTTTGTCTATTTTCGGCCAAAAGATTTTCCACTGAAAAATGGACCTGCATGCGTCCATGCAGGTAAAAGTGTATGCTGATAGTTCTTTGAGTTTGTGTAGCTAACAGTATCCATTGCTTTCACTAATTTATAGCAGAATCTGCCACCCTAGATGAATGCCTAATGACTTTTTTGGGGGGGGTGTTTTTTTTTTACAGACGGCGTTATGTTTGAATTAAACGGGCAATCAAAACATAGTGGGCTATATGCCCTGATGGCTTGTTTTTTTTTTCCCATTGTTCCATATTACACCAATAAGAACCATTCTGACCCCCGAGGCAGGCGTTTGTATGCCGAAACACGGCCCTGTCGGGTCATTTTCTAATTAAAGGACGACCGTTATCTCTATCCTGAAGGCCCAGTGTTGATTTTTTTTTCCTGTTTCTGTTTATGCTTGTATGCTGTTTTTAACCCTCTCTTCTGTGACTGTGTATGCCTAACGGATAAACCATCCCTGAGTATTATCATATGTGTCTGGTATGTAATGGTTCCCTCTGGATCCCTGGGATGTGGTCTGGCTACCTGTTTTTGTATTCTGTGATGGGTGCTATGAATGTTGCCCTTAGCCCACTTAAGTGATGGAAGCCATACTTGAGGATCAACCCCAAATCTCCAGCACAACGGCCCGATTTAATCGTTTCTCTTTTGCTCAGTTCAATTATGGATGATACATCACTTACTTTATGTAACTACTCTGTTGTGTGTGATCACTGGGCTGTGCAGAAGTCTTCATGTAATATATTGTTACCACAAGTGCTAAACGTAGGATAACGGTGATGCTCCATTTCACACAGTACTGTTTGAAGAGTATGAATAAGACACACGTTCGACTCAGCGTGGACAAGTGGTTCAGAGCAAAGAAATTGTGTGGACAGCTTACAAGATAAATGGAAAGGGTCCTTGTGCAATGGCTAGATTACCTGAGCAATTCTTTTGGTATCGTAACTCTTATAACCATATGGCATGCCTATATAGATCAGTCAGAGAGCACAAATGAACCTTGACTCCTGAATGTTGTTATGGAAAAATTGTCTTCCCATAAACTATCATACATGCATCTTTTCACTGGGCTCTTAGTTAATTGGAAAGTAATTTTGAAAATTAAAACAGTGTATCAACTTGACTGACCAAGAAAGTTTCCGAGTTTATTCATCATTTGATAGACCGCTGGGGTGAAGTATGTACTCATGTAAGGGGGGGAAGTTATCAACATGGACTATTGTTAAGATGTTTTATTTTACTGTTGACAGAAAACAAAAATCACATTTATAACTCAGGGCCTGATTTACTAGGTCGAGTTATAGGCATGCTAGTGTTTTTAGTGCGTGCTAACACTAGAAACACCCATAGGAATATATGAGTGTCTCTAGCATTTAGCATGTGCTAATTTTATTTATTTATTTATTAGGATTTATTTACCGCCTTTTAGAAAAAATTTGCGCAAGGTGGTGTACAGTAAGAATAAATCAAACATAAATAATAGACAATTACAGCAGTAAAAATATTGAAATAACAATACAAAATATGGCAAAATATACTACTTACAATGTCAACACAATATGCAGTAGAACATTTTTGGTAGACAGCATAGGGTATAAGCAAAGTTGGAACATATAGAAAGGTAAGAGAATGTTAGAAAAGATGGTAACTAATTTAAAGAAAGTTGCACATGAGGTCAGAGAGATGATTAGATGTTATCTCAGCTAGGGTACAGACATGTCCTGCAGTAGACTGTTTGCTATACTGAACAGCTGCTTAGTTGAATTGGCAGCCTGTGTAATGCGTTGAGAGCGTGCGCTAAAAACACTAGAACACCTTAGTAAACAGGGTCCTTAGTCTCATTGCATAAAATGGGACCTTTGCTAAAATGGCACAAGTTAATTAACAGTAAAATAAGCCATCTTAACGGTAACCCATGATGATAACTTCCCCCCTTAGTGTGAAGAGTTTCAGTCTCTGGTAACAAGAGCTGATATTGTGATGTCATAATGCCTCATTTCACCACTGCCTATTGGTCAGCCTCATCAGTAATGTCACAATGGCTTGATTGTCCTATACTTGGCTCACTTTTATTACATCTTTTTAAAAGAAACATTTCTTTTTTCTTTAGCTGAGGGGGGAAGTTACCAACGTTAACCCCAGCTATTAGTAATCAGGTCTCATTGCATAAAATGGGACCTTTGCTAAAATGGCACAAGTTGTGGTAAATAACTCTCCTTAGCAGTAGTCCACATTGAAAACTTTTCTTCTGTGTTTTAAGAAGCTTTTACAAAATCCAGCACCTCTCTACTGCCCTCCGAATATTGAAGGATTTCTTTTTTTTTTTTTTTCAGATAATATAGGTTCAGTGCCAGAGAATGAAAGTAGGGCATGAACAAGCCCCTAGGATGGCAAGGTGTACAGTGCTGCTCCACTATATTCAGGCAATAACGTTAGTGCAGTTGTCAAAAGTCCAAAACTAAGTGGACATTTAATCAGGCGGCCTTATAAAATCACTGGAATTCGATTTTCAGATAAACCACAATGAGTTACTGTTGTTCCAGATGAATAAACTCATCACCTTCTTGGGCAAAGCATTTCACAGGAAAGAGCTGTAGACTCGTTCCCCGAAAGAGTGCTAATAGCTATGATTAATCCTTGTCCTACTGATAGATACTGTTCATAGTTTTACATTCTTTAACTTTCATTCCCATAAAGGTCTAAACTAACATTATTCCACTTGCTGGCCAAGGGATATATATCTTTATTTTGAAAAGCAAAAGGCAATGGTTCTGTCCTTGATATAATGTAAACACAATGGTTCTGCCCTTGAAATAATATAATGACCTATGTCAAAGCTTATTATGTACCAGACTTGACAAAGTAAAAACTCAGGGCCAAGTAGAGTCTTTAAAAAAGCCTGAGCTTCAGTATAAAGGATGATTATACAAGTAGCTGTATTAAGATATCCTAGTGGCTGCCCTATAGATTTTTGACTAAACTGAACTACTATTAACTAGCTGTGAATTCCTAAATGTCTATTCTTTCCGAACTGGTTTCTATCAGAGTGTTTTAAAGCACTGTTTTGATGTTTCAGGGAGCAGAAGCACGCCCCACCGCCATGTATCTCAGTCACATGCCGGATCTCACCTTCTTTTGATTCCCCGTTGGAAACAGAATCATAAATTTAATTATACTGCTTACTAGGGGGTATGTTTACTAAGGTGCGTTAGCGTTTTTTAATGCACCTATAAAGATAAGGCATGTTAAATGCTAAAGCGCCTATACATTTCTATGGGCACATTAGCGTTTAACGCTCGTAAACCATTAACGCATGTAAAAAAAAACGCTAACGTGCCTATAGCGCACCTTAGTAATCATAGGCGTAGGTTCTCTAATAGGGGCTGAAATCCACCATCTTAATTTGAACAATATTTAGAGTTACTCAGAAATTAGTTTTCTTATACATGATAATCATAGTTTAACATCAGAGGTAGATATTATATGATAGGAGTAGGGAACCATTTTGTCAAAAAGGACTGTATTAATGACAAGATCTCGGGGGGGGGGGCGCAGGGGTAGAGGTCACATTAGCTGTGACCTCACCCCCCCCCCCCCCCCCAAGATCTTATCATTAATAAAGTCCTTTTTGACAAAATGGTTCCCAGGGATGGTTTCCTTTTCAGCCAGCTACTAAAAGAACTACTTACACAATCCATTCTGCCTTTTATTCATCTCCAGTAGCCCTTAGACGTGAATATACTTACATCTGTTCAAGACTGGCATTAAGTCTGGGTTGGAGCAGTGCCACGGCTCCATTACTTCCTATTAGAGTGATTTTGATACATGTAAAACTATTTTACCCTTGGGGAAAATTAAAGTAATCAAGAACAAATCCCCTTCCTGTATGCTATCAAATATCACAACCCGAAAAATGTTCACAACCTTCCCCTATTTTTAAACAGCTTGTAAAGTTTTTCAGACAGAAGCCACTTCCTTCTGCCAACAGTTGTGGCACTACCCTTTCAAAATCAGCTTTTGGCCCACCCTGAAACTTGCTTGTGGTCTCTCTCTGCCATATACTCGTTCAGACGCTCACACACACTGCACATGCATGCAAACAATATTTTCATGTATGCAGGTGTCATCGTGAGACCAGGTGCCCAGGGCTACATAATTAACACAAATGCAATTTTTCTATCCTATCCTCTTATTATTTTTCTTTCTCCTTCTTTTTTTTTTTGTTAGCATTGACTGCAAACTGCTCTGCTGTGTTCCCCATGAAGAATCCTATCCTATATAATAAAACGCACCTCTAACGTTCTGAAGCTGACTGCATGGCTGAGGCATTCCTGCTCTCCGTATCCATCTCCTGAATTGACATCACGTACTTCCGGGTTCGTCACAAGCAGAAGTGACCAACCACACGAGGTTTCTCGGCTTCAGAATGTTGGAGGTGCATTCTATTAAATAGGATTGGTCAGTTCCTTGCAGCACAGCCAGAGCTCAGCGTCCTGCACAGTAATGCTCAGCTGCCTCTCTGTGGGGGTCTCCTTTTTCGCTGCCCACCTGCAACTCGCTCTCCACGGCGCTGATCAGCTGATCGACGCGGCACTGAGGCAGACTCTTCCCGCCGCCAGCGTCACTCTCCACGGGTCCAGCGCTCATTCTCTCGCTACGCCCATGCGAGACACCACAACAACGCACGCGCGCGGAGCCATGTACACCCTCGCAACTTGCTCTCCACTGCGCTAATCAGCTGATCGACGCGGCACTGAGGCAGACTCTTCCTGCCGCCAGCACCACTCTCCACGGGTCCAGCGCTCATTCTCTCGCCACGTGCACGCGAGACACCATAACAACGCATGCGCGCGGAGCCAAGTACACCCTCGCACCCAGACTCTCTCACACACACTCGCACATTCACTCTCTTTCTCACACACAGTCACTCTCACATACACTCTCTCAAACATGCACACTCCGAGGAAAACCTTGCTAGCGCCCGTTTCATTTGTGACAGAAACGGACCTTTTTTTACTAGTGGTATATAAAGTCCTAATAAACCATAAACATAATACATGTACAATGGCAACTCAGCACCAGTTCTCAGTTATTCTCCAGCATCTTTGCTGCATAAAAATAGATCATGCACATCCTTGCTACTTTCTGGGATCCTGCCAGATACTTGTGACAGGAATTGGTCACAGTTGGAAACAGGATGCTGGGCTAGATGGACCTTTGGTCAGACCCAGTACGGCAATTCTTAGGTACCCGGTCAAAATAGCCCCCGACAAAAAGCTCCGAACAAAATAGCTCCCAGCATAATGGCCACTGTCAAAACGGCCTGTCCATAATATAGCCCTTGACAAATTAGCTCCCCGACGAAAGGGCCCGATCAGGCTGCCCAGATTATGTCACTGCATTTTCTTTCCTAATAATTTCACCTTACCAAACTGGACAAGGTTAGTAAGACTATGAAAATGATGACAATATATATTTTTTTAGTAGTTTCCTTAAACAGCAGAACAGATCATGAATATTTATTTTATTTATTTATTTTTGTTACATTTGTACCCCGCCCTTTCCCACTCATGGCAGGCTCAATGCGGCTTACATGGGGCAATGGAGGGTTAAGTGTCTTGCCCAGAGTCACAAGGAGCTGCCACTGTTGCTACTATTTGAGATTCTACATGGAATGTTGCTATTCCACTAGCAACATTCCATGTAGAAGTCGGCCCTTGTAGATCACCAATGTGGCCGCGCAGGCTTCTACTTCTGTGAGTCAGACTCACAGAAACAGAAGCCTGCACAGCCTTCTACATAGAATGTTGCTAGTGGAATAGCAACATTCCATGTAGAATCTCCAATAGTATCTATTTTATTTTTGTTACATTTGTACCCTGTGCTTTCCCATTCATGGCAGGCTCAATGCGGCTTACATGGGGCAATGGAGGGTTAAGTGACTCGCCCAGAGTCACAAGGAGCTGCCTGTGCCTGAAGTGGGAATTGAACTCAGTTCCTCAGAACCAAAGTCCACCACCCTAACCACTAGGCCACTCTTCCAGTTGGTAGCTACAGTGCCGTAGTGAGGGCGGCTGACACCCGAGGCGAGTCGCCGCTGCGCACCCCCCCCCCCCCCCGGGTGCAGCACAGCGCCCCCCCTCGGCGTGCACCCTACCCCCCCCCCCCCCGGAGCGCATTCTTACTTGATTTGGAAGCGAGGGGCGGGCAAGAGGGCCGATCCGCCCCCGAGTGCACGTCGCTGGGAGCTGCATCGGCTCAGTTGGTTCCTTGCTCTCTCTGCCCCGGAACAGGAAGTAACCTGTCCCGGGGCAGAGAGAGCAGGGAACCGGCGGAACCAACACCCCCCCAGCACCCGGGGCGGACCACCCCAACGCCCCCCCCTTCCTAAGCCACTGGGTAGCTATAGAATTTTGTTTATTTATATATGCTTTATACAATGCAATGTTGGTAGGAGCCTTTATCAGTGAAGATTTCACTTGTAGCTTATCATCTTTTTTTGTGATGTGTTAGTTTTTTCTAAGGGGCTATTTTGTTAAGGGGGCTGTTTTGTCTAGGGGCTATTTTGTCAAGGATTATTTTGTGGGGCGGGGGCATTTTGTCAAGGGCTATTTTGTTAGGGGCTGATTTGTCAAGGGCTATTTTGTTACAAGTCTGTTTTGTCAGGGCTGTTATGTCGGAGTGCCCAATTCTTACGCTCTTTCATGCTGTATCGCATTCCAGCACAAAGGACAGAACAACACTCATGCCTACCATACATTGCATTAAAGAACAGATGGCATACATGACGTAAGCACAGGAACAAGGAACAAATAAACTAGAAAAGGTTTATTTGCAGACATTTGGGGGGGGAGGGAGGGGACCATGGGAAAGTTACTGCTGGCCATTTCATGTGGAACGTGGGATGGGGTATAACGGGCAGTGCGTATTTCCTAGTAAAAAAGGTGCCGGTACTCAAATGCTAGGCCACTCTTCAGGGGTGGGGTAATCACTGAGGGACCCATCCCACAATAGCCAAGCCCCCTGCAACTGGTCACAGAATGTATGACAAGGCAGAATTGGTGTGTAGAGCCTCAGCTCTTTCATTAAAACTTGGGGTCCACGGGTCAATTTTAGCAGACAACGGAAAAGGTGCTGGTACTCAGTACCCCCAAGTACCCCCTCAAAAAAAGCCCTGATAACGGGGTACCTCAGCTTTTGCTGCTGCTGCTAGTGTTTGTGTAGTGGGTTACCATTTCCTCCTCTCTCTGGGGATGTGGTTGTTTTTGACTTTTGCTTCTTATTTATATAATGTGAACCTTTTCTGCTCAGGTAAAGTATTTTTGTATCTTGCTTTTAAATAGATTTCTACCTAAAAGGTGTGGAGTTTTCTTTATCTCATTGCCTCTTAAACTCCTATGCAACTGAGCTGCATGTTTCTATTAGGATTATACTTATGCAAGGGTTTAGTATATAAGGAGCCCTTTTACTGAGCTGTGTAAGCGTCTACGCACATCCAACGTGCACCAAAATGGAGTTACTGCCTGGCTACTGCTTGGCTGTTGCGATAATTTCATTTTTGACGCTCATAGGTCATTGCCGCCCAGCTACCACGTGAGTCTTTACCACTAGGTCAATGGCTGGCGGTAAGGTCTCAGACCCAAAATGGACGCGCGCCAATTTTTATTTTGCCGCACATCCATTTTTGGCAAAAATTTTAAAAAGGCAATTTTTTTTGCAGGCAGGCTGAAAAATGGATCTGTGCATGTCCAAAACACACGTCTACACTACCGCAGGCCATTTTTCAGCGCTCCTTAGTAAAAGGACCCCTAAGTCTTGGGAAGTATATGCTAAACCTCACTGAAACCCTGCGGTGCAAAATATTCAAGAATAAATTACACTCAGAAAATTAAGGAAGGACTTGCTTTTTATTCTTTAAGTTGTAGAGCAGTTTTATTTATAGATATTTACAGTCTAGGTATTCATTACAGCGCTTATCTATACATACACATATCCTCTGGGATCTTGTGCAAGGAGAATGTTCAAGATAAATATTGATTGAAATCCCGACTTATTAATTATACTGGATCCATGTGAACTCACTGTGAATGGCAAGTGTGGCCAGGCTCTGCCTCCAAATGTTTTCCTTCTTCTGTCTGTTGCTGGTCACCTTATTTTATTTTTCCAGAGTTTTTGGAGATGGTAATTCTTGCTTGCAGAGTGGAGGGGGTCTTCTTGCCCTCTTAGCAGGTGAAGGGAGAGAAAGTGAAGGGAAGTGAATGAAGTCCTGTCTTGAAAAGCTGGGGATGAATCCCAATTGTCTCCTTAGTCTGTAGGAACCAAGGTCATAGGTTGGACAGCAGTTCAAGAAAGAAAAGTTAGTTTGAACTGGTTCAGTTGGGCACATGTTTCATTGCTGGTCAGATGCTCAGATAACACATCCTGGATTGGACGGCTTCCTAAAGGAAAAGTCCATAGACCATTATTAAATTGACTTGGGGAAAATCCACTGCTATTTCTAGGATAAGCAGCTTAAAATGTATTTTTCGGGATCTTGCCAGGTATTTGTGACCTGGATTAGCCATTGTTGGAAACAGGATGCTGGGCTTGATGGACCTTTGGTCTGTCCCAGTGTGGCAATACTTATATACTTGTGTATCATATCAGAGTTTAATACTGCTTGATTCTTAGTTATCTTCACAAGACTCTGTCCTGTGTTCGAGGGCTATTGTCTGAGAAGCTCAGAGTAGATGGCCTGTCCTAGGAAACACACAGGCTCTTTTGTGTATTGTCAATATGCAGAGAGCTGAGCACCACAGAAAGGCAGTATACACTGTAAAAAAAAAAAAAAAAAAAGATAGATATAGGTTATAGAGACATGCCCAGAGTGTACTTGGAGAATGGTGGTAATTATTTATGCAAACGAAATCCTTTTTTCTGTTTGCATTCTTTTTCTCACAGCCTCCACCATGACTGTTTCCCATTGACCATCTTGGGTTCGGACTGCCTTCAACTATGAGGTGGCTGACCATTTCACATTTCTTTTGTTCAAGCTGACAATAAACATTAAGTGCAGGAAGGGGGTCAAATCTGCTTCTCAGATCTTAGTGCCACTGGAAAGTGTTGGCATTCGATTTTTATGCTTATTCCTGAATCCAGCATAATCAACAATTCTGCCCATCACTCTACTTCTTTAAATATTTTTGTAAAAAATAAGGCAGTGTGGTAATTGAAGAGGGAAGACAGTTTTAGGCTTTTTACCTTTAGTCTGAGGTATCATCGTGGCACGACTGTGCATCGTGGACTTCTGCCATTCTATTCCAGATGTTCATGACATTATCAGGAAAGGGTTAATGGAAGTCATGAATGTTGTAATGTTGTTGATAAATATATTATGTGATTTGGAATGGTTCCTGGCCTAAAGAGGGAATTTATTTTGGTTTCCTAAAAATTTTCATGGTCTCTGAGGTAAGTCTTGTCAGATGAATCTAGTCAATTTCATTGACTGTTTAACCAGTAAGTTAGCTTAGAGTATACTTAGATTCAAACAAGGCCTCTCATTCGTGCTGTTAGTGTAGACCTTAAAGTGACATCCTAGAAATTGGTTGTGTAGGAGGATAATGGTAGATGGAATTTACGCTAAAGAATTATATGTGATGTCTGCAGGGATCAGTCCTTGGTCCATTTATTTTCAACATTTTCATAAGCCATATTGCATAAGGGCTATTGGAAAAAGTTTACTCTTTTGCAGATGATGCCAACATCTGAAACAGGGTAGACACTAAAACGTGTTGAAAACATGAGGAGGGATCAAGTAACAGCTTGATCTACTGCATTATTTCTCAATCCTGTTCTGGGGGACCTTCAGGTCTTCGGGATATCCTCAAGGAATATACATGAAATAGATGTGATGTACTAAATTTATCTCATACATACAGTATTCATTGCAGATATCCTATAAAACTTGAATGTTGAGGGTCTCCAGGAAAGGTTTGTCAGCCACTGATCTAGAGGGTTTGGCAATTAACATTTAATTCTACAAAAAATGCAGGGTCATGCATTTCATGTGCAAAAACCAAGGACATCAATAGTAGTATAGAGAATGAAACTGTACATGCAAAAAAAGTGGAATCCGGATGATCATATTTCATGGTCTTAAAGAGGCTGGCCTAACTGCAAAAAAAAAAACAGAAGGAGACCAAGGTGTGTAGGGAGAGAGATGGCCTGCAGACAGAAGGACATGATATTGCCTCTGTATGAATCTCTGGTGACACCTTGTTTGGAGCACTCCGTACAATTTGGAAGATGCATCATCAAAGGCTACTATAAACGGGATGAAGTTAGTCCAAAAGGTAGCTATTAAAATGGTCAGTGTAGCCTTCATCATAAAGGATATGATGTAACTCATCTTGAGCTACTACTGAAAAAGGTGTGAGCAAAATCTAAATAAATAAATAAAATAAATATGGAGGCAAACCAGAATCTAAACATGCAGGGGGTCTTTTACTAAAGCTTAGCTCAAGTTATCTGCAGCAGGACCCATAAGAATAAAATGGGCCCTGCTTCAGATAACTTGAGCTAAGCTTTAGTAAAAGACCCCCCCCCCCCCCCGCAGATTCCTGAAAAAATAAGTAGAGGCATGAAAGAGATACTTAAAAGGTTCAAAGCAACACATTCACAGGAGACAGGCCTATTTCAAGAGAAAGGGGAGCTCTAGAATGAGGGGTCATAGGATGAGGGCGCAAGGGGAGTAATCCAAGGGAATATTTCTTTAAAGAAAGGGTGATTAACGCATGGAATAGCTGAAGTGCGGGATACAAGGACAGGATCTGAATTCAAGAAATCAGAGTCTTTAACTTGTATTGATTTATTATTGGTCTTTTAGTTACATTCTGTTGACTATCAATATGACAGGAATTAGGATTTCAGATTTGATGTGATGTTATTGTATTTGTTTAATTAAGTCTGATATTTTTCTTGTTATTTCAATTGATAAAGATTATCATTTTGTTCTGTGATATCAAAGTGTTTTTTTTCATGAATTATGATGTTTGGTTTATTATTCAAGTTAATGGATATATTATGTACATTGCTTTGAGCTTTGCTTTGGCAGTTAATTCCATTTAAATAAATAGGGCAAGAACAGGAGACTTCTGAGGAAGAGAGTACTGAATTGATAGACTGGGTAGAGTGGATGGAGTCATACGTTCTTTTTCTGCCATTAGATTCTAGGTAGTATTGAAGAATTAATCGTTAAGATAATTCATAATTAAGATATCACAATGGATGCTTCATGGTATTAATTTATATTTATCCAAAGATTTATCATGAGCATGAATATCCACCCAAGGAAAACTGTCAGTTTTATCAGGTACCAATTGCAGAGTTTGAATAAAGTTGTATTTATGCATAAATGGATTCAAGCTTGGCTATCTGTTGGTTAGGGAGAATCAGAAATGACTGTACACTAGTTGGGAGGTACTGCATTACTGAGGGGTTGATATACTAATTTGCAAAGTTTTTTTTTTTATAACAGGTCATTTGCATGTGTGAAAAATGCCCTAAGCTAGCAAAAATCAAAAGTTTTGATGTTTTTGCACATTTTTATTATGCAAAGAGGGGCATTTTCAACATGACATCTAAGTCCAACTTTGGACGTTTTTCTAAAAATATCCAAAATTCAACTGGCGAATATAGCCATTTTCAAAACAGAAAAAGGTCTGTCTTTTTTTTTTTTTTAAATGGCTATTTGCTAGATGTTTTTGTGCTCTGTATGTTTATCTTTTTGGTCCATTTTCAAAAAAAAAAATTATCCAAGAGAAAAATATGTAGTGGACTTCAAAGAAATGCTCCCAGGTACACATGTAACTGTCGCTCCCTTATCTTGTCTGCTGAGCCCCCCCCCCCCCAAACCCACCCGAAACCCACTACCCATAACAGTACACCACAACAATTAGCCCTTGTGGGTGAAGAGGCATCTATATGTATGTACAGCGGGTTTCGGGTGAGTTTGGGAGGGATCACAATTTCCACCGCAAGTGTAACAGGTAAGGGGGAGGTATGGACCTGGCTCCACCTGTCTGCAGTGCACTGCACCCACCACCAGACATGCTGCTCTAATGGACCTGAGTATAATATCTTAGGCTGGCAAGTAATGCTTTTAATCACATTTTTAGGGAGTGGGGGGAGGTTATCCCTGATTCCCTTCAGTGGTCATCTGGTCATTTAAGGCACTTTTTGTGTTTTATTCATTAATCAAACAGGTCTAGACCAAAACTTATAGCCTAGGATGTTTTTTTTCTTCCATTATGAATGAAAAATGTGTTAGAAATGCAAAAAGAAAAGTACTCTATATGTGCAAGATGTACAAAGTTGCCAGGTGGGCGGTTGGTTTCCGCGAGCGGTGGTGGGAAAATTTCAGCGGCTGTGGGGTGCGTTTTTTTGGGCTGTTTCTCCGCAGCCGCTGTGCAGTTTGGGCGCTTTTTTTCGGGCTTCTATTGGTCCAATTTGGTCCAATAGAAGCTTTTCTGGTGCTTCTATTGGTCCAATAAAAGCTTTTCAGGGGCGGGGTTGACGCCAGGGGCGGGGTTAATGATGTCAGGGGTGGGGTTTGGTGATGTAAGAGGTGGGGCTAGTGATGTAAAAGGCGGGGCTAGTGTCATGGGGGTTAGTGACGTGGGAGGCGGGTTTGGTGACGTGGGAGGCGGGGTTTGGTGACGTGGGAGGCGGGGTTTGGTGATGTGGGAGGCGGGGTTTGACTTCGGGCGGGTTTGGGGCGGGTTTAGGGCTGGTTTTGGGCTGGGAAAAATTTTCCCATGTGGCAACTCTGAAGATGTAGCATGGGTGCTCATTCATGCTACATCTCACGCATTTGAAGTACTTTTTTTTTTGCATTTCTGATACCTTTGGTGACCACATAGTGCATCGGTTTCTGTATGCACGCTCTTTTTAAAGACCCTTTTGTATTAATAGCATAGTCCATTGATTTGTGAAACAACACTACTTTTGTTTTTGTGCCTGAGGGTGCCATATTGCCACCTTTACCCACCACCTCTTAAGCTTGGCATGCTCCACATTGTTCAGCTGAGTTTCTTGTAGCATTGCCACTGAAGTTTCTGTCCATTTAGGCTTTTGATCAATAAGGTAGCTACATTCCTAGATATATACTTACACTGTCTTTAAGGAAGCTCCCACCACAAAAAAAAAAGACCCTTTTGCTTTTTTCACCAACATTATCTTTGGACACGAATTACCCATTGCCAGACTCCTGAAGCAGGCACATTATGTGCCGAAACAAGGTGCCGTGTCGAGTCTAGAGCACTGAATTTATGTGTGTTGTGAAATGTCGTTCTTTAAAGTACTGATATTATTTTACCTCGCATTGTTTTACATACATTGGATTTTATGTAGTGAATTTATGTTTAGTCTATTTTTATATATACCAGAGCAATAAATATTTGATTTTATTAATCCTGAGGTTTGTCTAGCCTTCCTAAGTTCCCACTTCCTTTGTATACTAATGGCAGGCAGGGCCGCCGAGAGGGGTGGCGTGGGGGGGGGGCAAAATTCCCCAGGGCCCGGCATCCAAGGGGGCCCGCCCGGCGTTAGCATTACTCTCTTGTTTCTGTGCACAGCAGCCGCAGAGCAGAGTCCTTCCTTCCTGCCGCGTCCAAACAGCCTCTTTGGATGCAGCAGGAAAGAAGGAAGGGCTCTGCTCTGTGGCGCTGCTGCGCACAGGAACAGAAAAGCAATGGTAGCAATGTTACTGTAGTTTAGTATAAGGACCCCCTATATCTCAAAACCATTTATCACTAGAAAAATTGAGAATCTACTTTAGCATGTAAGTTAAATATCACAAAAATATAGGGAAGCTTGACTAGCTAATTAAGTGGGGAAAAAATGTTTAAAAAAATACTCAGCCCAAAACGCACAGATCTGGCAATCTCCAAACAGAGTTGTAGCTGTAGGTAAAATAATGGAGTGATAATTCAGAAAACACACCCTGCCCTCCTTAAAAGACACAGATATTTGTAGGAAATCAACCCCTCTAGCAGGTCTGGCAAGCCAGACTGACCCCAGCAAATGAAAATAATCAAAAGTAATTAGAAGCGTGCTGGACTGCTCCTCGGAGATCTGTGCAGGAGAATAAACATGCCTTAGTCCTCAGAACCACTGGGAAGGCCCATGTCGGAGCTGTTAGGTGACCTGACCTTGTCCACATAAAGATGTGATTTATGAAGTGCAGGGCACAGCGGCAGGGCTCCTGTCTTCTCTGGGAGAACCAAATTACTGAGGTGGAGATTAACATGCTTTCAGTTGGGCCTATTTCCAGACCAAGGGAAATTTTGTATTTACATTTCTTTTACCTTTAATTTCCTCTTCGTTTTTTTAACAGCTTTTTCTGACTAAAAAAAAAAAAAAAGAAAGAAAGACTCCTGACAAAGCAGGATGGTAGGGGAGGGGTCTGAACACAACTGGTGATATTTGCATTCAGGTAGTAAAGTTGAAACTTTTTCCTCAGTGTAAAACAACGTGCTTCTTTAAATCTGCCCTTCTGTTCCAAAAGTGCAAAGGAGATTTTGGGGGAATACCGATGTTGGCATGTAAGAAGCAATGATTTGGCACCTATCATGTCTATCTTGTGGTTATCAATAGAAATCAAACAAAATAAAACATGGAAAAGAAAATAAGATGATACCTTTTTTATTGGACATAACTTAATACATTTCTTGATTAGCTTTCGAAGGTTGCCCTTCTTTGTCCGATCTGACGAAGAAGGGCAACCTTCGAAAGCTAATCAAGAAATGTATTAAGTTATGTCCAATAAAAAAGGTATCATCTTATTTTCTTTTCCATGTTTTATTTTGTTTGATTTCTATAGATTCTACATGGAATGTTGCTATTCCACTAGCAACATTCCATGTAGAAGTCGGCCCTTGCGGATCACCAATGTGGCCGCGCAGGCTTCTGCTTCTGTGAGTCTGACGTCCTGCACGTCAGACTCACAGAAACAGAAGCCTGCGCAGCCTTCTACATGGAATGTTGCTAGTGGAATAGCAACATTCCATGTAGAATCTCCAATAGTAGCAACATTCCATGTAGAATCTCCAATGGTATCTATTTTACTGTCATAGTAATGCTTGAATGTTTTCACTTATATACACTGTCAGCTAGCACATTTGCTTATTTCCCATCTGAGGAAGAAGGGCAACCTTCGAAAGCTAATCAAGAAATGTATTAAGTTATGTCCAATAAAAAAGGTATCATCTTATTTTCTTTTCCATGTTTTATTTTGTTTGATTTCTATTGATAACCTTAAGAGTGGACTAACACGGCTACCACACCTCTCTATTTAACATGTAGAACCCCAAAGAGTAGCAAGATTCCATGTAGAACCCCAAAGAGTAGCAACATTCCAAGTAGAATCTCAAAGACTAGCAAGATTCCATGTAGAAGAAGGGCAACCTTCGAAAGCTAATCAAGAAGTGTATTAAGTTATGTCCAATAAAAAAGGTATCATCTTATTTTCTTTTGTTTGATTTCTATGGATAACCTTAAGAGTGGACTAACACGGCTACCACACTCCTCTACTTAAGATGTCTATCTTGAAAACCTTGTACAGATGAGTAAGAGCAGCTTCTGAAAGGGGCTTAGTTTTTTGGTTTATAGATGCATAGGTTAGACTGGACTTGTGTTCACAGCAGGGGCGTAGCCATACAGCCAATTTTGGGTGGGCCTGAGTCCAAGGTGGGAGGCCACGGAATTCATGCTCCCCCGTCCCTAGCCCCCCTCGGCTCTGATTTGCGCCGCTCTCTGCTCTTTGTCCCTCCCTCCACTTGCAAGCCCCAAATATTAAATACCTGAGCAAGAAGGGATCTAAAAAACCCTGCCAGCTGAAGAGTTCCTCCTGCGCAGGGAGTCAGCGCTTTTCCTAACAGCAGCCAGGCTGTGCATGCATGAAAACTAAGCATGTGCAGAGGGGCTGATGTTGGTGTCAGCTCGAGGCAAGTTCTGCCAGTTGCGGTTTGAAAGAGCACCGGCTGCCTGAAGAGGAGGAAATCTTCAGCTGGTGGGGTTTGAGGATCTCTGCCAGTCATAGGAAGAGTGCCAAAATTTTGGGTGGGCCTGAGTCCAAATAGGGTGGGCCCTGGCCCACCCAAGCCCACCCATGGCTACGCCACTGGTTCACAGGGCCAAATGGCTCATCCTCAGCACCCACTTTCTCCTCCTCTCCCTAGGAGATTCCACATGCCTGTCCCGCACTTTCTTAAATTCAGACACAGTCCTTGTTTCCATCACTTCCACTGGGAGGCTATTCCATGTGTCTACCACCGTTTCCATGTAATGAGAGGCCCGAGAGCTGGTCTCGAAGGGCCCATTTAAACGAGGGCTGGGCCCGTTCGAGCCAGCGAGGGGCATGCTGGGAGAGAGAGGGGTCATGTAAGGGAGCAGCCTGCTCAGATTGGCTGGGCAAACAATGCACTCTGGTGCTGGGGCAGAGCAGGCTGCTGATTGGCTGGGAAGGTAGCAGGGGGCGGGGCTGGGCGAGGACATAAAGGGAGGAGGGAGACGTCGGACTCCAGGGTGCTGGTGATCCGCGGAGGCTGTTTCCCACCCACCCGCCCTCAGTTGAAATGGGGGAGGGGGATGTGCTGTAGGAGGACGTGTGTGTTTTTGTGTTTTTCAGGTGGAGCAGGTGATGTCGCAGCGGCAAAAATAAAGAACGAAAACCCGAGCTACAAAAGACATGGCTCATGGGGGGGCTGAGCCGGAGCATGAAAGGCGGGTCGGGTGACCCGGGAGACAAGTGTGGAGGTCCACACAGAGTCGGCCCCTGCTGCGAGGGCGGGGCTTAGACGAGAATGCCGATTTGCTGACAGGGCGATCGGCGGATGGGGGGGGGGGGTCCAGGCTTATGGCATGGCCGGACCCACGTAGCTCGGGTGAGGGGGGGGTGATAAGTTGTACAAGTTAACTAATTTGAATTGTTAATAAAGTAAGCTGCGGCCTAAGTTTTCCCAACAATGGTTTCAAGAAAGTTATTACGGTGAAGGAAAAAGGGGGAAGATGGGATGGGGGGGAGGGGGGGGGCTTGGTGGTGAATGGGTCCCAGCTCCAAGGTTTAAAGTATTTCCTTAGATTACTCCTGAGCCTATAACCTCTTAATTTCGTCCTGTGGTCTCTCATTCCAGAGTTTTCTTTCATTTGAAAAATGCTCACCTTCTGTATGTTAGTGCCATGGTGATATTTAAATGTCTCTATCACATCCCTTCTCTCCCGCCTTTCCTCCAGAGTATAAATATTGAGATCTATAAGTCTGACCCCGTACGCTTTACGACAGGGACCACTAACCAGTTTTGTAGCTGCCCTCTGGACTGACTCTATCCTGCTTATATATATTTTTTGATGGTGCGGTCTCCAGAATTGCACACAGTATTTTAAATGGGGCCTCACCAGAGACTTATACAAGGGCACTATCACCTCTTCCCCCCCCCCCTGCTGGTCATCTCTCTCCTTATGCACCCGAGCATCCTTCTGGCTTTGACCGTCGCCTTTTCTACCTGTTTGGCCACCTTAAGGTCATCAGACGCAATCACCCCCAAGTCCCGCTCTTCTTTTGTACACAGAAGCCCTTCACCCCCTATACTCTATCATTCCCTTGGATTCCCGCAACCCAAGTGCATGACCCTGTATTTTTTGAGCATTAAATCTTAAGTTGTCAATTTCTGGACCATCCTTCAAGCTTTCCTAGGTCCCTCCTCATGCTATCCGTGGTGCACAATGTATAAATACACAGCTTGCTGCTAAAAAAAAAAAAAAGTATACTGGACAAATCGCTTGAGCTGATTTTAATTGCATTAAAAATGCAACACATTTGAGGTGACCATTTTCCCCCTAAGCAAACCTTCAAGACTAAGGCCGGCATGTAAACATATTTTTTGAATACGGCTGGCTGCGGCCCAAGTGTTATTTCACCCCTCCCCCTCCCAGTCTTTGCAGCTATGTCTGTCCACAGGAAGCCTATTAAAAGTGGACACTGCCGTTATTTCATCTGGATTTGGTCGGGCTGGTTTTATTTGCTTTAATGATGTGCTGGAATGCGCCGTGCCCAGAGGGTATCCATTAGCAAAACTGTAGCCCCGCACTTTTACTTATGGGACGTGCTTGAAGTTAAAAGAGGCATCAGCTTACAGTCTACTGGGAGCATCGAGCCGGCTACTAACTCCTGCCCGCTGTACCTATATTGGCCTACTTTAAACAAACAATCCCAAATGAAGGCAGTAGCAGCGCTGCGAGCTGGGGGCTCCAGGAAAACTCTCCCGGGCCAGAGAATAAAGACTTCAGTGAAAGTTGCAAGAAAAACAATGCTAGATTAAAAGTCTTGTAGCCTTGCTAAGAGGCCGAGGAGCTTGTCCGGAACACTTAGTTTGTGTGGGTGCAAAGTTTGCTTCCTACTACTACTACTACTACTACTACTATTAAACATTTCTATAGCGCTACTAGACTAAGGTTATTAACTTGAAATTTAAAAAGAGCTGTTGATTCACCCCTCCCCCCCCCCCAGTGCCCCACTATACGGATTAGATAGACACACTTTCTCTCTAATCGAGATAAAGTTAGTGCTGACATCTACCACTAATTCTCTTCCTATAGCTCAGGTATGGCCAGATACTGATTTCTTCAGCTTGTGGCAATGGGCATGGAGGAGGTTTGCATACAGAAGTGGAGCATGCTTAATTGAAGCGAAAGGGATAAAAATAGGTGAGAAGGGAGGATCTGCCTGCGGAGAAGCCGGGTTCTGAACTCCTGAATAAGGTAGTGCTGCAGCAGTGGCTGGCAGGGGGTAGGGGGGTAGGGTAGGCTTTCTTCCGTGGGGTCCCTGATGCAGCCGGTCTGCTATTCCCTGAACTATTTGAGAGTCTGGGAGGAGCACTGAAGCTGCAGCAGCTTCCTCGGGTCCTTCTGGTAGAAATCCAGCGCACACTGCCATCTACCGTCCACAATATGAATTACTAGCAACCCAAAGGCTCCGATCCAGCAGCACACAGCCCCCAACCCCCCTCCCCCCACCCCAAACTCCATTGCCCTTTCCATGCAATCGTAATTTTCGCCAGGACATGCTACTGATACCAAAAGCCCTTTTGTTTATCCCTTAACATTTCCTCCTTTTCAGCGCAGCTTTGTTAAAGGGAGAAGGCTTCCTATCAGAAGGCCGGATCAGTGCTATGGGCTCTCCAGCAATCAGTTTCCCAGATTACTTGTATTTAATACACAATGCATCATAAAACAAATCCCTCATCCTGACAGGAAGAAAATAGAACAGCTCATAGTTCGAGCTGGTCCAATTTATGGCTGAATTAAAAAAAAAAAAAAGCTTCAACAATGGGCAAGTTGAGGAAAGACAGGAAATCAATGACCAGCAAACCGGCAGTTCTTTAAGGTTCTCAAGCACCAAACTGTATGGGAATCTTTTGGCCAGGTTGTAGGTTATTTACAAAGGTTTTTTCCTGTCCTACCTACCACTGCTGCGCGATTTTCCCTCAAACAATAGCCATTATCTGAAGGCGCAGTCCAATGTCAGAGATAACAGACTGCTGAGAAGAATTAATAATCATCGCCTCTTCCAAGGAAGGTGGACCCCCCCCCCCCCCCTCTTCCCTTTCCAAACACATTTATGACATTTCGGTGTGAGAAATATATTTGCTATCTTGTTTTCTTGTCTTGATGGGGGTGACATTTCTATAACTCACGCGATTAAAAAAAAAAATCCAGAGTTCATCTGTAAAACATTCTTTTTTAATAGTATATCTTTCACAGCTCAGTTGGCTCCGCTGTTCGGATCTACGGATAAACGAAAATGTGAACGTTTTAAGACCCTTACTAGTTCTGAAAGAGGCCGCAGCCTTTACTTGAAAATGTATCTATTGGATAATCCCTTTTACCATAGGCAAGAAGTAACTGCCAAAAAGGCATATATCTTTAATACGATGAAAGATGAATCAGGTACAGATGATTTTATTCTGAAAATTAAGATATGTCTAGTATCCACCGCTTTAGAATACACTGATTTTCTTATAACAAATTGCAATGTTTATTAAAAAAAAAAAAAATTGTGTTTGGTGGATGCATATAAAATATTTTTACTCCCTGGCAATCAAGTGCTGCAACAAACTTGGAAAAAAGAATTTGCTGTTCTTGTACCAAATTAACCAAGCCCATGGCCTCGAATATTACGCGCTTAAAAGTTAATTTATTCTCTTCGGGTTTAATATCATTTCTTTGACAAGTTATCCGATTGAAACTCTGCATTTGTAAGGCGCTAGTTATGTCCTGTCAAGAGATGTAACTCTCTCTGAATTAAACATCTGTCTGATGGCCGCCCTGTTCAGTTAAAAATGGAAAGGTTGTAAATCTACTTTTCTATACACGCGCTAGTTCCATTGAGACACGGTAGAAATGACAATTAAATTGTAAGATCACCTTGTTTTGTTTTTTTTATGGGGTTCAGCACCATTCCTTAAGTAAAAACAGAATGCGCGCACAACTGCCCTTATATTTTTAAATCGTTGAAAATGTAGCGATTACCCTGGAATCTGGATTATATACAACAGTACACAGACGGACACATTATACACACATGTACGTTTCGGCACATTGAGGTTTTTCCTGTCAAAACGAAATCGTCCCACCCAAGAGCTCCCCATTGGTTGTTGATTACATGGATGAAAATCGACATGTTGCGAGGGGATGGCGCATCCATAATCATTCTGTCCTATAGGACTCTTGGGCGACCTTTTAGTGACCTCTCTCGCCAGAGGAGGCTGCTGTCACTTTAAAAATTTACTGACAGAGAGGAGCCTCTGTCTGGCTTCCGATTCACTCTGTGCCGGGGAGATAGGCACCTTTCTAAGGCTTTCTTTCTCCCCCTCTGTACGGATGACCGAGCAGATCCACTTTAAAGAGACAGTTCACGAAATCCAAACCTTCACAGCCGGACGAGTTGACAGGGGGGGCGATCCCGTGAGGATCTGAGCTGGTGAACAAAAAAAAAAACAAAAAAAAAAATCAGGGCCGAGGCAAGTGGCTCTCCAGCAACTCCCGAGCACGGTGGCTGCCAGAGCGGGGATTGCAGCCCAGTTCCCTGAGGCAGGGCCAAAGGAGAAGTTTTTGTGGCCACCGAAAACTTGACTCTCACGCATGTCCGGCTGATAATAGAGAAAGCGAGACGAGGAGGAGGCGAGATTGGGAAGCGGGGGCTGGGGATCAGCGCACGGCAGCTCCAGAAGGGCGAGAGGACTTTTAATATCTCTTCCTTAGGGCGCATCCCTATTGCACGCCTAGAATCGCGGGCAGTAAAATACTCCGCGAGAAAACTTCACGAGACGAACTAAAGTTGACGGGGCGAATTGGAAACGAGACAGAAATGTTTCGGGGATCTTTTTTTCCCCCCCATGCTTTTTCACTTACGTTCAGCGCATCCCGTGCTTGTTTGATTGTTTTGAGCTGAGAGAGTGATTGCACGTTTAAAGGTAAGAGATCCGTGCACAGTGCTAGAGTGCTGCTGCTGCTCCTTGCTTTTCTCTCTTGCTTTTGGGGAGGTTTTAATTCCTTTGCTGGCCCCGGGGCTGGTGGTTTGCTTTGGCTTTTCCTTGTTCCCTTTTGCGGGCGTTTTCCCTTCCTTTTTTCCTCCCTCCCTCCCTCCCTCGCTATCCTCCGGCTGGGCTCCAATCCTGCAGTCTCTGCTCTGTCTGCAGCGTGTCTGGCTTTTCAGGGATTTAGAGGAAGCCGCAGGGGCCAAAACCTGACATTCTTGGCACGAAGAAGCTTCGGCACACACGTCCCCTTTAAGGAGGTTCGATCCTGAAGTTTATCTGTCCCAGCTATTTGTTTATAAATGAGTAAAGTCACTTTCTTACCACACAAGACAACAAGCGAAAAATGTGCACAGCCAGTACAACTCCTGGATTGTTGCATGCATGTGTGCATCACAGCAATATTTCCTTCTAGAGGGATAACGTGAAAGGCATTTGCAGTGAAGTTTTCCAGTTGTAATGAAATATTTTGTGCAAATAAAATGTTTCTTTACAATAATAATAATAAATATTTGTGCATGACAGAAGTTGCAGTAAATGTAAACCCTTTCCTGTGTACTACAACGATTATGATGTAAAGGAATCTGATTTTCCCACTTGGCTCCCTCAGTATTTAGAAAACAGAATTATTTAAAATCGTACGTCAGAAGAATTAAACAATATACATTGGAGACGGCTTGAATCGTGTTCACAGTCCCGATTTTCTTGGCTGTGGAACTGACGTTCCCTCAGCTTCCGTGTCAGCTGCACCCTTAAAATTTTTGCCCCCCCCCCCCCTTTAAGTTTTCTGTGCATAAAGTCCAGTTTCAAGTGATTAATATTAAAGAACGGCAGTGGATTGAGTTTTCACGTTTGAATCACTAACACCATCCACCTCCCAACATCTCATGTATGGAGGCAGTAAGTGAGAGCAAAACGCTTTGAGACTAAAATTCAGGACAACTAGAGACTTCGAATTTCTGGTTCTCTCGTGTTTCGTTCGTCTGCCCCTGTACTGCCTAAAAAAGTTGGGCAGATCACTCGTGAAGTTGACCGAAGGAATCCGCGGCCGGGAGATACGTGAAAAATAACAGATAAGGAGGTCACTTTTCCAAAGTTTATATAAACGTCTTTAACATTAACGCAATGACTTTTTTTTTTGTAGTCAGGAAAGTGAAGTGTGTGAAAAAAAAAACCCAAAACAAAACCTTTTTAACATACAATTGTCAAGGGCTCTCTCAGGGTATTTCTGGTAACCTATGCGGTGCTCGTGGACTGGACCGAGTTAAAAAGTTCATTCATGGTGTCTCTAGCCCTTTTTTTTTTTTTTTTTTGCCTCCTGTGTGTGTAGTTCGTCCCCCTTGAAGTTGGATAGATGAACTCGAGGTCTGGATTAATAACACAGATTCTCTAGACTTAAAAAATGCTTCAGGGCTAGCTAGACCGCAAAGTTAAGTTTGAACATGTGTTTGATTTCATTTTATCAATGATCCCGTGTTGTAGAGAGCAGGTACACTACGTTAATTAATCCTTGATAAGGAAGTTATTCCGAGTTTTATGAAATTAATTCCGGCTTCTGTACGAACTGCTTCTGTTCCCTTTCAAATCAAACGCTAACTTTTGTCTTCCTGTAAATACGAATTCGCTTTTTCTAAAATAATAATATTTATAGCTGTCCGTACAACAGACACATTTCAAAGAATGAATATCAGACGTATTTTCAAAGCACTTAGCCGTACAAAGTTCCATAGGTTACTAGGAACTTTGTAAGGCTAAGTGCTTTGAATTTGTGTTTATAAGTCTATTTAATCAGTATATTGAAGTTTGCAGATGGCATATGATGTTCAGTCATACTAAAATATATTTTCAGGAGGTTATGATGTTACAGCTTTTAAAGTTCTATACGAGCCATCTTGATTTTTAAAATCATTCCTGGCACAAATTACAGCGGTTATTGGTAAAAGTACGTGTTGATTCCTGATTATAAAAGGCAAGGTTACTGCAGTCTGATGCATGGTTACATTCTTTGGGATTTATTTCCCTTATCTTGGCATGGAACAATGTGCTATTTTCCAATTTCTATCATTTCCTTCAATTGAAAGCATGGGGAAACTTTTGCAAAAAGAAACCTCATAGTGGAATATTAATTGAGCTGATAGCATTTAACCTTAGGAACATTACTTAGAAAAAAATTATAAATTTTGAGTATGTGGTAAACTTTACTTGGGTGTATGCTGTGAAAATATTTGGATTTGTGGTAGCAGACAATAATGACTGTAATATATGTACATATGATAGGATAACTTAGGTAATGCAGGGCCTTGAGGTTTTAATTTTTACCATATAAGATCAATCATTTTAAGCTACCAATACAGCTGTAACTTTTATGCTATTATTAAGAAATGGGTTATTTAACCCTAAAAAATGGCTTCGTCAAGATATTAATAAACATACTATTTTGTGTGCATGCTGACATGGGTTTTTTAATTGTAGTTTTTTTTTAATTTTTAAAAAAACGATAAGAAAAATAATTTTGCTTGTTTTTGATTTATCAGCTACCTATGGGAAGATTCAAGGGTTGTTGTTTTTTTTTTTCCCTCTCCAATTTATTCTCCTCTAGATCCTGGATGAATTTTGTAATGTGAAGTTCTGCATCGATGCCAGTCAACCAGATGTAGGCAGCTGGCTGAAGTACATCAAGTTTGCTGGGTTCTACCATCAGCACAACCTTGTTGCATGCCAGATCAATGATCAGGTATGTTGTGAATCGTCCTTCATCTTTCTTGACGAACTTGAAGATGTTTTTGGCTCTTCGGTACAAGCCATAGTGGGCCCATGTGTGGCTTGTGTGCTACTGTAGTAAAGGGTGAAGCTGAGAACTTACTTTCAAGTTATCATATGTCCCTGTGAGTCTTCTCCCCCCCCCCCCCTTCATTGCTGGCTATTTTTGTGTCGTTTAATGAGTTTGGTTAACGTTCAGTTGCTTCCACGTGTTATCCGTGTGATTGAGTTTCACCAGTTTTTTCCATAGTTTAGCTGGAACAGAGTGGTTGGCAGTTATAGAGCAATTTGGTTGGAACATGTAATTTAAAATATAAGGTATAATTAAAGAAATAAGGGCCATTTTACTAAAGCTTAGCATGTGCTAAATGCTAAGGAGCCCATTTTATACCTGTGAGCTGCTTAGCATTGAACATGCGCTAATTCCATTAACGCGTGCTAAGCTTTAATAAAAGGGGCCCCTAAAAGAATCAAAGTATATTACTTTTTGATATCACATGTATGATTCGCTGTGCTGGTTTCATTATGTCACAGGACAGTGTTTTGCAGATACGTTTCAGTGCAAGTTAAAGTAACAGATAGGAACATCGCAAATGACCTTATTCAAAAAGGACGTCCTGCACTTTGCATCTGCCTAGAAAATCTTTGTTTTATTTTTGCTATTTTTCTTTCGGTAGGTCCGAGAACACATATGTAGTGTCTTATCGTCGTAGTGAAATGCCGACTCTCCTTGTACTTATTTACTGAAAGATTTTGTCCTCTGTGGATCTGTTTCTAGTTCTGTTTCTTGTCCAAGAGTTATGAGGACATGACAGGTAGAGAGTACTTCATCTCAACAAAGTTAAGCCAAATTATGCTTCAGGTCATAGAAGAGGCAGAAAAGAGCAAGGCTTTATTTTTTTTTAAATTTCAAGTTTAATTTTACCAGTCTATATTTCATTAATTATATTGACTGGTTAATAAAGTGCATAGGGGAATCTTTTGTGGGTTATGTGTTCTAGAAATGTTTGGGAAGCGAGCAGAAGAATGCTATGTAATTTCAATACAGAAAACACACTACTTTTGGGTAGAAAACCTGATTTATATAGAGACATTACATATGACCTGCTGTTCCATTCACTCTCTGTTGCCCTAGGACTGTGAGGGGGGAGGGGAAGGAACCGGACAAGTAGTTATTAGATTGACATTTTGGCCTACAATGGTTTCCTACGTTTAAAAGTAAGTTCTTGAAAATTTGCATTTCTTAAAAATCCAGCATTTTTTTCATCTGTTCCATTTTCTCTTTTCTTTTCGTTCTTATAAAGTGCTATACCCGGCTGAAGCTGGGAAAAAATGCAATTTAAAATAAAATTCAGTTGTGATGTGCTCTGTGCCATCTTTCCTCCTGTTACTTTTATCCACTTTCCCCCCCTCTGATCAAAAAATAAAATTACAGAATTACAGCACTCTAAAATTTATCAGAGAATAAAAATCAGTGCCATGATTGCAGATGTGAGTTTCGTAGGGTTGCAGTCTATTATTAAAATATATATATACTGAGGACGAGGCCTTTTCTAAAACATATTTTCCTATAGCTTTAAGACTTGTTTTGGAGTTTGATGCATTGTGATAGTGAATATATTTCTTTCAGAGTTTGTTTAGATTACCTGTTTGTTAATCTTTCAGTTAAGCTAATTTGGTAGCCATGTTTGCTCACTTGAGTGTATGAAAATAAAAGTGAATAATTAAAAAAAAATACAAATGTATACTTTTTTATTGGGCTGGCTTGATACAGTTTTGACTAGGTTTTGGGAGTGACACCAGGTGCAAACCTGTTCATTTTGTTTTGAGCTGATGAAGGGAGTACAATTCCCAGAAGCTAGCTATGAAAGGCATTACATTACTGCAATAAAAAGGTATCACCTTGTACATACATAATGCTGGGTGCCTAAATCCTATAGCACACAACCCAAAAAGGGACATGGCCATGGGAGAGACATGGGCAGATCAGGGGCATTCTGAATATCGGCACACAATGTTACAGAATAATGAGGATTTACACCAGGGGTTAGTAGGCATGCAGGAATTAACGCTAAGCAGATTTTTGATATATATACATATATATATACAGGCATTTTTGAGGGGGTACTTGGGGGTACTGAGTACTGGCACCTTTTCCATTGTCTACTAAAATTGACCTATGGACCCCAAGTTTTAAGAGTTCAGGCTCTGCACACTAATTCTGCCTTGTCATAGATCCTGTGACTGGTTGGAGGGGGCCTGGCCATTGTCGGGTGGGTCCTTTAGTGATCACCCCACCCCTGAAGGGTGGCTTACATTTGAGTACCGGCACCTTTTTTGCTAGAAAAAACCCCCCACACTGTATATATACCTTTTTTGCTAGAAAAAACACACCGTGTGTGTGTGTGTGTGTGTGTGTGTGTGTGTGTGTATATATATATATATATATATATATATATATATATATATATATATATATATATATATTTGTTTATTGACCTTTGTTTTTTGTGCCATGTCTTTCAAGAAACACATTTGGAGAAATGTTGAGTGTCAGTAATGAGAACTGGATCAGTGCATTTTTAATCCTTGACAAACATTGCATATCTCTGTTCTGAATTATGTGCAACGCTAGAAACCTTCACTAGCACAGCAGAAGGAAAGCATTGTGCTGTCATTAGGTTATATGCAATCTCTGGCTACAGTACTCATCATGCCTGGTCATGAGGCATATCTGCAGGTGCTCATATAAAGATAAAACATTATTGTTTCGCAGAACAGTGGCATATATCCACAGCCATAAATGTGCACGGTATTTTCGTTGAGGGAAGTCGAGGCAGAGGGCTTCACTCAGCAGCAGGATGAAAGAGCTTCCTCTGGAGGTTCTCGGAGGTCTGTAGTTTCACTCTCTTTTCCATGAAGAATAAGACCTGCCAACTGGTGTATAAGTGCTACTCATCACGTAATGAACCCTCCCTTTCGGCAAGAGATTATTCACAGCCCAAGCAGGGACCTGGAGACACTTGATCAGCAGTAATTGTTAACCGCTAATTACTTCAACTCACCTGTAAACCTCACAAGCAAACATTGCACTGTACCTGAATTGGAAAAGGGATGATTGCCAGTATTCTGATCCTTCCCACTCAACAGGGTTTGTAATGCTCAATATAAGGTCAAATGAAAGACAGGTATGAGATTGCAGACAGCTGGGGGTAGATGTTTTAGATAACTTGATTGTCTAGGATCTTGTCACTGGTAGGCAGGACCTTTTCTTGTAAGACAAGAAAAACAAAAGGGGAAAAAACACTCTGTAGGTGCCTGAGACCTGTTTTGAGAGATGCCCTTGTTTTCTTTTTTTCTTTTCGATTCTAAAGTTTAAGATCAGATTTCAGCTACTTTTAGAAAAAAAAAATACCCAGAGCTTCTTTCTTATAATTGTGAATGAACTCTGTTAAGATGAACAGCTCGATAAGACAAGGATGATGTCAAAAAACATGTATGTTGGATGCTATTTACACTTCCTGGAATTGAGGGAGGTAGAGATGTGGAGAAAGAAAAAGCAACACATTTTTTAATTATACTTAAGTAATGGTGTTGTAGGATTCCCTTTGTATATTTGTGTGTTAAGGATGGGATGTCATTTGCCACTGAGATAGCCTATGTCATTTCATGTTGTTACCAAGCGAAACCGAGTAGAAAAAATGTATTTCGTGTTTTTTTGGTTAGCCAATAATAGTGCACACTTGTGTGGAAATAGTGCAACTCTTTCCTGATAGTGGAACCACCATACATGCACGAACCATTGTGCATGCACAAACTACTACTACTACTTATCATTTCTATAGCGCTACTAGACGTACGCAGCGCTGTACACTTGAACATGAAGAGACAGCCCCTGCTCGACAGAGCTTACAATCTAATTAGGACAGACAAGCAGGACAAACAAATGTGCATGAGCAAACTCGGGAAAAGCACGCACCCTCTTTCTACTTACTAAACACTGTTTCTAAAAAGTGTGCGCTGTTTTCAGAAGCTGTCAAAAAATGATAAAATAGCCAAACAAAAAGGAATAAAATGAAATTTCTGTAAATGATACAGGAATTTTCTGGTTGCCTGTTCCTATTGTGCATAAGATATGTCGTGTCACTGTTCTGGAGAAAACCATGTTGTAAAACGAAATAGTCCGGCAAGCTTTTTTTTTCCCCCATTGTACATAATGAAACCCCATCAACAGTTTATCATTTATTTGAATACCACCTTACGTTTACAAGTCCCTCCATTTTCTAAGGCTGTAAAATGCTCATTCTCCGTGGACACATCTTTAAACCTGAAAACACATACGATTTTGAACGGCATCCTTTGTATAGCTCTCAGGGTAGGGTTTGCTGCTTTTATTGGAAACACTTCTGTTTATTAGCTAAAATGTAGTGAGATTTGCTGCATCGATATTTTGAGGAATTCTAGAAAGTTTGACTAAGGTAACCTGTCAACCAGGCCTGTGTTTTTAAGCCATTGAAGCTCTAATTGAAATGTTTGCATTCAGTAAACTAGAGCAATTTCTCTGCAAAGAGGATGCAGTGCTAAATCTGCGAATTGATCTTTGCCATCGTACTGAAGCCTTAGTAAAGTCTGGATTTAAAATTTTCCCCCTCAGTAAAGTCTTTCCTATTTATTGCTGAAATGCTATTCAGTTTGACATACCTTGGAGCACTGTATACCCACCTGGATGTAGCTATCTACTACTACTACTAGTACTTATCATTTCTATAGTAACATAGTAGATGACGGCAGAAAAAGACCTGCACAGTCCATCCAGTTTGCCCAACAAGATAACTCATATGTGCTACTTTTTGTGTATACCCTACTTTGATTTGTACCAGCGCTGCACACCATACACAAAAAAAGACAGTCCCTGCTCAAAGAGCTTACAATCTAGATAAGACATGAGACAGACATGCATTCTTATGAAGCAAACTGACATCGGGAAATCATCCATACCTTACTTCATTCCAGTTCTACACACTGTAGCTCAGCTTTCAGCCCCTGGCCCTGACAGTAGGAAACTGCTTGATACAAGATCTGAAAATTGCTGTCTACTGAACATTAGTGTTTGGTAAGGCAGTCACTGTTATATAGGCAGCAGAATGGGGTGGGCCACCTTTGCTATGGCCCTTCCAATATATTCCCAAGCACAGTATCAGCAACCGGAGAGCTTGGGGGATGGGCCAGAGAATGTTTGGCCCCTCTAACCACACTGCTGGCCCTGCACTGTTATGATATGTGTTGGGTGGTGGTATCACTGAATAATTGCTATAAATCTTTACATTTATCCATAGGCGTCCTTTGATTTCTGACTTTTACAGAATCTTTAAAATGCAGGTACTCAAGCACTTCCAAATTGCACTCACCCATTCCTCCCACCAAGAGAAGGAAAGGTAGTGTTCCTGAGCATCCCATACTGTTCTGTTCAATAATAGTTTATTTATTTATTTGTAGCATTTGTATCCCACATTTTCCCACCAATTTGCAGGCTCAATGTGGCTTACATTTGCCGTAATGGTGGATGCCATTTCCGGGTAATAGAATTGCAAAGGTTATTGCATATGGTGCATACATACATGTTTTGTTCACACCTTTAGCAGTAGGAGCTCAAGGTGACTTATATTCAGATACAGTACGCATTTGCTAGTGGAGGAGTGGCCTAGTGGTTAGAGCACTGGTCTTGCAATCCAGAGGTGGTCAAATCCCACTGCTGCTCCTTGTGATCTTGGGCAAGTCACTTAACCCTCCATTGCCTCAGATACAAACTTAGATTGTGAGCCCTCCTGGGACAGAGAAATATCCAGAGTACCTGAATGTAACTCACCTTGAGCTACTACTGAAAAAGGTGAACAAAATCTAAATAAATAAATTTCCCTATTGGGCTGACAATCTAACTTTTGTATCTGAAACAATGGAGGGTTAAGGGCTCCTTTTACCAAGCTGCAAGAAAAGGAGGCTGGCGCTGGTGTCGGCGCCAGCCCCCATTTACCGCCACCGGTAAAAGGGAAATCTCGCTTTCCTACAGGAAATAGCCATGCGGCAAGTAAAGCTCTTGCCATGCAGCCATTTTTTTGGGGGGAGCCCTTACCGCTAAGTCAATGGGTGGCGGTAAGGGCTCCCCCCCCCCAAAATGGCCACCCATTGACTTAGCGGGAAGGGCTCCTGCGTTAACCCGGTGGTAACCAGGCAGCGCACGACACTGCCTAATTACCGCTGGCTACACTCCGGCACTACAAAAATAAATAAATTTTTGTAGCCAGAAATGACGGCATACTAGGGGTGGGAAGTACCGCCGGGCTGCTGTGGTAGCCCGGCAGTACTTCCTGTATACTACTACTACTTACCATTTCTAAAGCGCTACTAGACGTACGCAGCGAGCAGTAAGCCCATGTTGGGCTTACTGCCGCTTAGTAAAAGGAGCCCTAAGTGCAGTGTTGACATCTGTGTCAGCTAAACAGCGGTGATTGGCTGACAGAAACTTGGAGGGACTTAATGGAAAGGGAAGGACGTCTAATCAGTGGTGCACTGGCTAGAGCACTGAGCTTGTAATCAGAAGGTTGCTGGTTCAATTCCCCCTTTTACTATCTTTTAATTTGGACGTCCCTGACTGCACTTGCTTGTTTTTTTTTTTTCTTCCGATTTTTCCTCTCTGCATGGGTCCCGCACAGCACTAACTAAACTAAAATTACTTTGGGGACCTGCATACTGCTGTCATGGAGCTGGGGATGACATTTGAGGCTGGCTTACAAGTTGGGAAAAAAGTGTTTAACATTCGTTTTTTTTTTGGTGGGAGGGGGTTAGTGACCACTGGGGGAGTCAGGGGAAGTCATCCCCAGTTCCCTCCGGTGGTCATCTGGTCATTTAGGGCACTTTTTTGGGACCTGTTCGTGAAAAAAACGGGTCCAACAAAAGTGACCTAAATTCTCTCTGAAAACGCCCTTCTTTTTTCCATTATCGGCCGAGCACGCACATCTCTGCTCAGCCAATAACCACGCCTCAGTCCCGCCTTCACCACGCCTCCGACACGCCCCCGTCAACTTTATGCGTTCCCGCGACGGAGTGCAGTTGGAAACGCCCAAAATCGGCTTTCGATTATACCGATTTGGGCACCCACAAGAGAAAGACGTCCATCTCCCGATTTAGGTTGGAATTTGGGCGTTTTTCTCTTTCGAAAATAAGCCTCAAAGAGTAGTAGTGGGATTTGAACCAGGCACCCCAGGATGGCAAGCCTGGTGCTCTAACCATTGAGGGGCCCTTTTACTGAGCTGCGTAGGTGCGTTTGCGCGTCCTATGCATGTCAATTTTGAACTACCACCTGGCTACCGTGTGGCCTGGGCGGTAATTTCATGTTTAATGTGCGTCTGCTACGCACACCGGAAAATATTTTTTATTTTCCGGTGCGCGGTGGTAAATGGGCAGTATTCGGCATTGTACACACGCTGACGGTTAACGCATGAGGTCTTACCACTGTCAATGGGTAGCGGTAAGGTCTCAGGCCCAAAATGGACATGCGCCAATTTTCAGTTCGCTGCACGTACATTTTCAGCCCCCTCCCAAAAAGTCCCTTTTTGCAGGTGCACTGAAAAATGGGCCTGCGCGTGTCCAATACACGCGTCTACACCAGCGCAGGCCATTTTTTGCCGCACCTTAGTAAAAGGACCCCTAAGCGACTCCTCCGTTTTTTTGCGGGCCACCTATTTGCTACAGTCCATTACGTACCCTAAGATCTTCCCATTAAAATCCTTTTCATTTACAAATACACTTCTATTCTATCAGACATTCTTGCTTCGCTGCTATAGCACCAACGTCCTGGAATGCCCTCCCAATCAATATTCAAACTGAAACCTCCTTTAGAAAGTTTATAACAGGGGATATGAGACTGTTCATCCCTCTGAGTTAATTATCCCCTGGATTCTATATGGCATGACTTAAGTTGCGGGCGCAAATCTGGTTGTGTTCTGGATTTGCATGTGCAATTTAATTAGTTAACAAGCACTGATAATTGCTAATTAACAAACCATTATTGACACTAATTGGCATTAATTAGAATTGACGTGCACAGCTGTCTAAGCGTATTCTATAATGCGATGCAAGTAAATTCTAAGTCGCATAGTTGAAAAGGGGGCATGGACATGGGGTGGGTGGGTCATGGGTGTTTCACATTGTTATAGAATACACCTGGTCTGCGCCTAATTTAGGTGTTGGTATTTACACCAAGTTTTACTTGGCGTAAGTGCTTGCAACTAAGTTTAGTTGCCTGTATGGGCGATGAGTGTATTCTCTAATCCGAGTTGAAATTTAGGCGTATTCTATAAAGTATGCTTTATAGAATACACCTAGGCGTATTTTTTTCTGTGGATTTTTCAAGTGCCATATATATAATCTAGTCCTATGTGTGCATACCCCCCTTCACACTATGCATATTTAAGAAATAGACTTCAATTGGAAGATAACAAGGTCGTAGCTTCATTTTATTGATGGAATTCAAAATTTACCTGAGCGCTGAATAAAATAAAACTCAAACCAAACCAAGGCTGACATCCTGCCATACACATCTATACCAGCTAGAGCAAGAACAGGCCTGGACCTTCAGGCTTGAGCTTGTGAGCATAGGCCTAACTTTGACTACCCGCATAGGCGCCCGGTATAAGAGGCTTGGACAGGCTAAGCCTCCCCTGCTGTGCTCTGAGAGGTTTAAATTGTTGATTTACCTCCATCCTCACAGCAGGAGCTGCAGTGAAAGCCCTCTAGCCTTGTGTAACCAATTGTAGAAATTGGTTTATTTACCTTACTGCTGGGAGAGCAGGGGGAGGGGGGGTTGGCTGGGTTTCCAGGGAGATATTTAAGGAGGATGACTTCCTGACCTGCACTGAGAACAGATAGCAGCAGAATCAGACAACCAGACAACAAAGGTAGAAAAGATCATTTTATTTTCATTATAGTGTTTGGAATATGTCCACTTTGAGAATCAGGTGCTCAACATTAAAAGTTTATATTTATTTACTTATTTATGGCATTTTATCCCACATTAAACATGAATTAGGGTGTTTTGTGGCTCTACATGAGAATTGTGATATTATGATCCCTTGTTTCATATTGTTGACGGTCTTTATTTTCCATATGGGTGGTATATTGGTGTATTAGGTTCTGCCCAGTGTAATATTTATGGTACAGTAAGGTTCTGAGTGTGTTTTTGCACAAAGTTGTGCATAGTGTTTTGCAGTTGAGTGATTGTGCTTAGAATATGCTTTGAGCAACCACTTTATTCTTTGACATATGATACATATCTAATATCTAAATTTAATAAAAGGTATTAATTGTGACTTTTTTATTTATTTTTTTCTGTGTGTTATCAGACAATTATGGATTTAAGCTCCACCCCTGGCCCCACCCCCTAACCCCGCCCCCTTTAGCCTCCCCAAACAGTTGGGCCACCGACCGCCTATGACTACCCGGTGAATGTTAAGGCCTTGTTCAAAGAGCTTCCTTTGAAGGTGCTCCTAGCTTGGGTAACCCCCACCAGGGGGAACATCAAACCAGTGGTCCCCCATCCCCTACCACCACCATCATAAAACAAAGCTGCTGGCCAGAGAACATCGTTGAGCAACAAGTCCAGACTGACATCCGGCAAGCCCTCGACAAGCAGCATCGGCCAATAGGTGTCAAATCTAATGATCCCCCCGGACAGTAGCCATTTCGTTACTTGGCGATTAACTTTCACAAGTCCTCAAGTCCATCTTTTGTTGTTGACACAGCAGGGGCAAGGGATAATATCTGACCAGAATAGGGAAGAAAAGGAGAACTATTCCAATAAAATAGACAGATCTCGTCAATAACATTGATGAGATGCTTCTTGGAACTGACATCATTTCTCCCAAGGTGAATCACCAGCAGGTCTTGCTGCGTGTTCTGCTGCTTGAAATTCCAAAGTAAGGGGACCGGGTCCTGCCAGTGCATTCTCAAATCCCCCCCCTGTGATACACGCACTCCTAAAGACTCTTGCCCCAGGTGCAGCCCATCTGGACGATTCCCTGCATGTCGACTCGCTCAAATCAATGAATGAGGGCTTTAAACTAAATTTGCTGAGGATGAATGAGAAAAGCCCCAAAGTCATTAATATCCCTCAGGGAGGTAAGACATCAAATACCCTCATAGAAAGGGGAAAAAAGAGTAACATCTGGAGAGCCTTGTATACCAACGCTAATAGTATGATAAACAAACGTATAGATCTAGAGGCTGCAATTATAGAAGCCGAATTGGATTTAGTGGCAGTCATGGAGACATGATTCATGGGGAACCATGACTGGGATGTAGTTATACCTGGCTATAATCTCTTCTGGAAGGATAGGATATAAGTACATAAGTATTGTCATACTGGGAAAGACCAAAGGTCCATCGAGCCCAGCATCCTGTTTCCAACAGTGGCCAATCCCTGGCAAGATCCCCAAAAAATCAACGTTCGACATATTAAAGACACCTAACAGTAGTACTTCCCCTTTCCTAGCTATCTTGTGGACAGGGGCGTATCTGCGTGGTGCCACAGGGGCCTGGGCCCCCGCAGAGTTTGCCCTGGACCCCCCTACCGCCGTCAACCCTCCCCCGCTGCCGTTGCTTACCTTTGCTGGCGGGGGACCCCAACCCCACTCCTCAAGAAACCATCACTTGACCCTACCTGTCCCTCCAACTACTGCCCCATTTCCCTCCTACCCTTCCTCTCCAAAATACTTGAACACGCCGTACACAGCCGTTGCCTTGATTTTCTCTCCTCTCATGCCATCCTCAATCCGCTTCAATCTGGCTTTCGCCCATTACACTCAACAGAAACAGCTCTATCTAAAGTCTGCAATGACCTGTTCCTCGCCAAATCCAAAGGCCATTACTCCATCCTCATCCTCCTCGACCTATCCGCCGCTTTTGACACTGTCAATCACAACTTACTTCTCGACACTCTGTCCTCTTTTGGGTTCCAGGGCTCTGTCCTCTCCTGGTTCTCCTCTTATCTCTCCCATTGTACCTTCAGAGTACACTCTCATGGCTCTTCCTCCACCCCTATCCCGCTCTCTGTTGGAGTCCCTCAGGGATCTGTCCTTGGACCCCTTCTTTTTTCAATCTACACCTCTTCCCTGGGCTCCCTGATCTCATCTCATGGCTTCCACTGTCATCTTTATGCTGACGACACCCAGCTTTATCTCTCCACACCAGACATCACTGCGGAAACCCAGGCCAAAGTATCGGCCTGCTTATCCGACATTGCTGCCTGGATGTCCAACCGCCTCCTGAAACTGAACATGGCCAAGACCGAACTTCTTGTCTTCCCACCCAAACCCACTTCTCCTCTCCCTCCACTCTCTATCTCGGTTGATAACACCCTCATCGTCCCCGTCTCATCTGCCCGCAACCTCGGTGTCATCTTCGACTCCTCCCTCTCCTTCTCTGCGCATATCCAGCAGATAGCCAAGACCTGCCGCTTCTACCTCTATAACATTAGCAAAATTCGCCCTTTCCTCTCTGAGCACACCACCCGAACTTTCATCCACTCTCTCATTACCTCTCGTCTTGACTACTGCAACCTACTCCTCACTGGTCTCCCACTTAGCCATCTATCCCCCCTTCAGTCCGTTCAGAACTCTGCTGCACGTCTTATCTTCCGCCTGGACCGATACACTCATATCACCTCTCTCCTCAAGTCACTTCATTGGCTTCCAATCAGGTACCGCATTCAGTTCAAGCTTCTGCTACTAACCTACAAATGCACTCGATCTGCAGCCCCCTCCTTACCTCTCAACCCTCATCTCCCCTTACGTTCCTACCCGTAACCTCCGCTCTCAGGACAAATCCCTCCTTTCAGTACCCTTCTCCACCACCGCCAACTCCAGGCTCCGCCCTTTCTGCCTCGCCTCACCCCATGCATGGAACGGACTCCCTGAACCCATACGCCAGGCCCCCTCCCTGCCCATCTTCAAATCATTGCTCAAAGCCCACCTCTTCAATGTCACCTTCGGCACCTAACCACTACACCTCTACTCAGGAAATCTAGACTGCCCCAACTTGACATTTTGTTCTTTAGATTGTAAGCTCCTTTGAGCAGGGACCGTCCTTCTTTGTTAATTTGTACAGCGCTGCGTAACCCTAGTAGCGCTCTAGAAATGTTAAGTAGTAGTAGCCGAGGTCCGCTTCCACCTGCCGCTGCCTTTAAAAATATTTCTTTAGCTGGCGGGGGACTCCAACCCCCGCCAGCCGACCCGATGTCTTTAAAGTTCTTTTTCGTCCTCCGTGTGACCGTGCTGCTGTTGAAAGCTGTTGAATCCAGTTCGGAGTCTGACGTCACAGCACGTTACAATGTTACAACATGCTGCGATGTCAGACTCTGAACTGGATTCAACAGCTTTCAACAGCAGCACGGCCACACGGAGGATGAAAAAGAACTTTAAAGACATCGGGTCGGCTGGCGGGGGTTGAGGTCCCCCGCCAGCTGAAGAAATATTTTTAAAGGCAGCGGCAGGTGGAAGCGGACCTTGGCTGGCGGGGGTTGGGGTTCCCCGCCAGCAAAGGTAAGCAATGGCAGCGGGGGAGGGTTGACGGCGGCAGGGGGGTGGAGAGAGTTGTTGGTGGCGGGGAGGGGTTTGGCAATGGCGGGGGGTGGTCGTGGGGGGGGGGCTAAAATGTGCCCCCTCCCTCTGGCTCTGGCCCTCCCTACCGCCGGAGTCCAGATACGCCCCTGCTTGTGGATGTCTTCAATTAAGTCTCTGTCCATGTCTTCCGACTGTGAAGGTGACCTGTATATTACACCAATGTAAAGATATTTTCCTTTCCCTCTTACCAGTTTAACCCACAGCGCTTCTTCCTTACCCCTTATGTCCTGCATTCTGTCACTTTAATTTTATTTTTAACATATTATCCAGCTTATAATCGAACGAGAAAAACGCCCAAGTTCCGACCTAAATCGGGAGATGGGCGTTTATCTCACAAAAACGAATAACGCTGTATAATCAAAAGCCGAATTTGGGTCGCTTTCAACTGCACTCCGTCGCGGATGCGGACAAAGTGGACGGGGGCGTGTCGAAGGCGTGTCGAAGGCGGAACTGGGGCGTGGTTATGACCCGAACAGAGATGGGCGCCCTTCGCCGATAATGGATGCGTTTGTAGCTAGAATTTAGGGCACTTTTCCTGGACCCTGTTTTTTCACGAATAAGGCCCCAAAAAGTGCCCTAAATGACCAGATGACCACTGGAGGGAATCGGGGATGACCTCCCCTGACTCCCCCAGTGGTCACTAACCCCCTCCCACCACAAAAAAATGATGTTTCACAACTTTTTATTTTCACCCTCAAATGTCATACCCTCCTCCCAGGCAGCAGTATGCAGGTCCCTGGAGCAGTTGTTAGGGGGTGCAGTGGACGTCAGGCAGGTGGACCCAGGCCCATCCCCCCTACCTGTTACAATTGTGCTGCTTAATGCTTATTAGTCGTCCAACCCCCCCAAACCCACTGTACCCACATGTAGGTGCCCCCCTTCACCCCTTAGGGCTATAGTAATGGTGTAGACTTGTGGGCAGTGGGTTTTGAGGGGGATTTGGGGGGCTCAACACACAAGGGAAGGGTGCTATGCACCTGGGAGCTCTTTTACCTGTTTTTTTGTTTTTGTAAAAGTGCCCCCTAGGGTGCCCGGTTGGTGTCCTGGCATGTGAGGGGGACCAGTGCACTACGAATCCTGGCCCCTCCCACGAACAAATGCCTTGGATTTATTCGTTTTTGAGCTGGGCGCTTTCATTCTCCGTTATCGCTGAAAAGCAAAAACGCCCAGCTCACACATTGGCGAATAAAACATGGGCGTCTATTTTTTTCGTAAATACAGTTTGGTCCGCCCCTTCACGGACCCGTTCTCGGAGATTAACGCCCATGGAGATAGGCGTTTCTGTTCCATTATGCCCCTCCACGCCATTCCTCCACCCTTTTTTCCTGCTTCTAAAAGACCCTGCAGTCGGGATACCCCAATCAACATCTAACATAGTAAAATCACTTATTAGTAGTACTTCCTCTTCCACAGTTATATTTTGAATGTCTTCAATTAAATCTGTTCATGTCTTCTGTCTGTGATGGCGGACTTCATATCATACCAATGTAAATATAAATACATTTGCCATTCCCTCTTTCCAGATTGACCTACAATGCCTCTTCCTTATCCTGTAAGCCCTGCAGTTCTGTGACTTTAATATTATCTTTAACATATAGTTTAATGTGGGATATATTTTTTATTTTTTTGTTACATTTGTACCCCGTACTTTCCCACTCATGGCAGGCTCGATGCGGCTTACATGGGGCAATGGAGGGTTAAGTGACTTGCCCAGAGTCACAAGGAGCTGCCTGTGCCTGAAGTGGGAATCGAGCTCAGTTCCTCAGTTCCCCAGGACCAAAGTCCACCACCCTAACCACTAGGCCACTCCTCCACTGTTGCTACTATTTGAGATTCTACATGGAATGTTGCTATTCCACTAGCAACATTCCATGTATAAGTCGGCCCTTGCAGATCACCAATGTGGCCGCGCAGGCTTCTGCTTCTGTGAGTCTGACGTCCTGCACGTACGTGCAGGACGTCAGACTCACAGAAGCAGAAGCCTGCGCAGCCTTCTACATGGAATGTTGCTAGTGGAATAGCAACATTCCATGTAGAATCTCCAATAGCAGCAACATTCCATGTAGAATCTCCAATAGTATCTATTTTATTTTTGTTACATTTGTACCCGGCGCTTTCCCACTCATGGCAGGCTCAATGCGGCTTACATGGGGCAATGGAGGGTTAAGTGACTTGCCCAGAGTCACAAGGAGCTGCCTGTGCCCAATAGTAGAAGTCGGCCCTTGCAGATCACCAATGTGGCCGCGCAGGCTTCTGCTTCTGTGAGTCTGACGTCCTGCACATACGTGCAGGACGTCAGACTCACAGAAGCAGAAGCCTGCGCAGCCTTCTACATGGAATGTTGCTAGTGGAATAGCAACATTCCATGTAGAATCTCCAATAGCAGCAACATTCCATGTAGAATCTCCAATAGTAGCAACATTCCATGTAGAACCTCCAATAGTATCTATTTTATTTTTGTTACATTTGTACCCGGCGCTTTCCCACTCATGGCAGGCTCAATGCGGCTTACATGGGGCAATGGAGGGTTAAGTGACTTGCCCAGAGTCACAAGGAGCTGCCTGTGCCTGAAGTGGGAATCGAGCTCAGTTCCTCAGTTCCCCAGGACCAAAGTCCACCACCCTAACCACTAGGCCACTCCTCTTCAGTAGGTTAGCTAGTCTGCTGCTGAAAACACTTTCCCCCAAATTCTATATATCATGCCTTAATTTCCGTGCAAAAATTGAAGCGTATTCTATAACAACACATGTAACTTACTTGGTTAACTTGCTAATCAACGCTGTTAACTGAATGTTAACAAGCAATTATCAGCACTAATTGGCATTAATTAAGATTTGCATGCACAACTTGCTAAGCTTATTCTGTAACATGGTGCGCCTAAATTTTAAGTCACATAGTGAAAAGGGGGTGTGGCTATGGGCGGGGCATAGGCATTTCTAAAATCTATGCAAATGATTATAGAATACCCCAGGTCTGCACCTTATTTAGGCATCGGGATTTATGCCAAGTAAAATGTGACCTAAATGGACGCGACTAAATTTGGTCATGTGGAGAGGTGCTTGGCGTATTCTGTATACCATGTGGAAATTTAAGCCTATTCTATAAAATTTACATTACAGAATATGGCTAGGCATTCTTTTTTTTACTGCATGGATTTTTCAGGTGCCAAATATATACAATCTAACTTTTTGTGGGCAAACAAGACAGAGTATAACAAAGCTGTTGGGATAGATATAGGGAAAGGGAAATGGGACATGATATACTGCCTTTCTGAGGTTTTTGCAACTACATTCAAAGTGGTTTACATATATTCAGGTACTTATTTTGTACCAGGGGCAATGGAGGGTTAAGTGACTTTCCCAGAGTCACAAGGAGCTGCAGTGGGAATCAAACTCAGTTCCCCAGTATCAAAGTCCACTGCACTAACCACTAGGCTACTCTTCCACTTGCAACATGCCATGTAGAAGCCTGCCCTTGCAGATCAGCAACAGAAGCCTGCGCGGCCGCGTAGCTGATCTGCAAGGGCAGGCTTCTACGTGGAATGTTGCTAGTGGAATAGCAACATTAACATTCCATGTAGAATCTCAAATAGTGGCAACAGAATCTCAATAGTAGCAACATTCCATCTAGAATCTCCAATAGTAGCAACATTCCATGTAGAATCTCAAATAGGGAAAGGGAAATGGGACTTGATGTACTGCCTTTCTGTGGTATTTTGCAACTACATTCAAAGCGGTTTTACATATATTCAGGTACTTATTTTGTACTAGGGGCAATGAAGGGTTAAGTGACTTGCCCAGGGTCACAAGGAGCTGCAGTGGGAATTGAACTCAGTTCCCCAGAATCAAAGTCCACTGCACTAACCATTAGGCTACTCCTCCACTGGGTTACTAATCTAAAAAAAAGATTGTGTGTATAATTGGATATTCCCCCAGACTCTACATATGGTGCCCAAAACTGTATGCACAAATTTGAGCACACACCCAATTTGTGTGTGCAAATTTGCGTGTGTGCAATTTAATTGAGTAACGAGCCAATAACTAGCAATAATTGGATGCTAACAACCAATTATTACAATAAATTGGCTCCAATTAGGATTTGCATGTTTATCTTGCTAAGTGCTATTTTATAAAGATGGGTGGGCAAATCTTTTAGGGCCCTGTTTTCTAAGTAGCGTTATAGGCACGTTAACATTTTTAAAGCATGTTAACCATGTACATGTGTTACCCATGTACATGCCTACAATATCCCTATAGTCACCTACATGGTTAGCGCGCGCGCTAAGTGTAGATGCACTAAATACACTAACGCACCTTAATAAACAAGGACCTTAGTGTGCAACTGAAAAGGGGGCATGACCATGGGAGGAGCACAGGCAGGTCAGGGGTGTTCACTAAAGATTTAATTTCACTTATTTGTTTTTTTGTATCCCGAATTATCCAAAGCATATTTGATTCAATGTGGCTTTCATCGTAACAATAAACAATGAAACCATAGAAAACAGGGTAAAACAACAATTAGACTTGGCTTAACATTGTAGCCTAAGTTGACTTTAGAGAAGGTATAGGCAATTCTGTTTCAAGAATGACTAGTGGAACAGGTCAAAATTGAATAGGGTCTAATGAGGGTGTTTGTAGCATGTGATAGAAGATTTGTATGGTATTGGGGTTTACTGGAGAAGGAAGGTTGGTATAGTCTTAAGATCGGTGGTCGGGACGGAGCTCATGTGTGGTAGTTTGGGATTGTTGACCTTTGTCAGTGGTGAATGAACCCTTTTAATTTAGCGAACAGATATGTTTTTAGTTAATTCCATAAATCATTATTAAGGTAGACCTAGGAAAGCCACTTCTCATCCCAGGGGGTACATAGCATAGAACCTTGCTTCTTTTTCAGACTCTGCCAGGTACATATGTCCTGGATTGGCCACTGCTGAAAGCAGGAAACTGGGCTCAGTGGACCTTTGATCTGACCCAATAGTACAAGGATCTGACAAAGTAAGGCAACTCTTATACTCTTAGTGTTATCTGCAGAACAGACAAATGTCTCCTCCTTACCTCAAGATGTGCGCAGTATTATAGAATTTGGGGGATCTGTGCCTAACTTAGGAGCAGGAATTTTCAGCAGGTTTCAGTTGCTGAAAATCCTTGCACCCAACGTTGGGCGTGGATCCCGGTGCTATGTGCTATTCTATAAATGGCATCCTTCTCAGAGTGCCATTTATAGAATAGCACTCAATGCGCATTTTTTTCAGAGTGGCATTTACTGAATCTAGTCCATTGTATGTATCTGATCTATGCAGTAAGCTAGTCCTACTGCAGTGTGCGCGGTTAATCGCAATCAGGATGTGTGACTGACCCAGTCATTTGCTTCACCCATTAAAGGCTTGGGAGAAGAGACAAACTTTCACTTGCTTATGGAAGTAAAAGTAGGCTTGCCTTAGGTGAAGTCCTTCTAGGAGAGTGTTGCAGAGTACAGGGGCCTGCACGTAGGACGTCATGCTAGTAGGTGTGTCACATCACATGATTTTCCTTAGCAAAGGTATGGCTAGACGTGCTGCTTAGGAGGACTCAAAGATGAATAGAGGGGAAGCTTGTATCTTCAAGTACTCTAGCCCATGTCCTCTAATAGTCTTGAAGATCTGATACATAGTCTTTGAATGTGGTCTTGGAGTTCATTTGTAGCCTGTGAAGTTTTTGCAGGATCGAGCTATGGCAATGCTTCTCCACCCCTCTCCTGTAGCCACTCGGGTTTGCAGGATTACCACACATAACTATATACGTCTCCAATCTAGTTCAGAAAGCAATTTCATTAGATCCAGCTTTTATTCTTACATCCCTATTTATTTTTGTTATGCATGCTCCCAACCGCCCACCCCCCCCCCCCCCCCCACTGAAAAAAATTTCTGTGGCACTCAAACCTTCAAGGGCTAATTAGAAATGTGGGAAATATGGAAACATGACAGAAAATGAAGACCTCAACGTTTACTGAGCCTGACCAACCCCATTCCTTCTAGAGGGCCAGAGACCAAGTTTATCTTTGGGTCTCCTCTCCCTTTTTTATAACTGTGCTTGTCTCGTTCAGGACTTTTTGGATTCTCAGAGCAAAGATTAACAAGAACAACCCTGCTCTCAAAAAAAAAAAAATTATTAGGTTCTCCTGAACTAACAATACATTTCTGATTATCTTTCTGGAGCTAAGACTCCCTTCCTGAGGTCAGGATATGAAACCACACTACTTTCCTGAATTTTGCCACTGTTTATCTCTTCTGCTTCCCCCAGGAGGCAATTCTATTCATTCATCACCAGGGACGTTTACAGCAAAAAAAAAAAAAAAAAAAAAAAGTGGTTTATTCTTGGATTTTCTGAAATTTTCCTGATTTTTCAGGCTTTTTTTCCAGTTTGTTTCATGTATTTGTTTTTAATGCATGCATTTTGTTTACATTAGAGCTTGCATGCAAGTTGATTAGACATCAATTTTTAGGGCACCCAAACAAACCAAATGGATGATAATGAATGTACGTCCTATTCCCTTTTGCTTCTGTAAAAACGTTTCCTGATGTAGCTCCTGAACCTACTCCCTTGAAACCTCGTACTATGACCATTCATTATTTATTTCGTTAACACAACCAGCTGAAAGACTGGCCCTGTGTTTTAGTAAGACTGTTTGAACCAAATAATTCCTCCTCCCCCACCAGCTCCTTCCTTTCAGAGATTAAAAATAAATGTATATTTTTAGCGCTTTCCTCCTCTTCTCCCACTTGGAATTTTATAGAAACAGATAATATTTTCCCCGGGGTATCTCTGACATGAGCACCAACTGATAAAGACATTTTTAAACCATTTAAAAATCCATTTGGCGACGGTTATATTGACCAGTAGATACGTAAAGATAACAGAACTGTCTGTCCTTTCTTACTTGAGTTTATTTCTTCCAGGGGTTAAAACATTTTTTATCCTGCATAAATTTATCTCTGCTCCCTAGGGACCTGCCACACCACTGACCACATTACAGTCTCCAAGATCCTGTCTCCATCAAAGAGCAAGAATTAAGAATCACAAAAAAACATTTTCAGATTGTCAGCTAGCACCTAAAACAGCTCAGCAAAAGAAATCTGATTTTTGCTATACATTTATTTTAAATGAGTTTAATTGCAATAGTTATTAGATAGAGTATAAAAGTTTGCCGTTAGCACTCAAAGCTCGTAATCATGAGATACCTATTAAGGTAGCTACCAGAGGCATAGGCAAATCTGACATTTTGGGTGGGCTCCAAGTTACCATGGGTGGGATCTAGGCAACCTCCTTTTCTCAGTAGCCCAGCATCTCCTCTGCCCTTCCCAATCCCTATCTACCACCAGTGCCGTAGTGAGGGCAACTGACACCCGGGGCGGGTCGCCGCTGCGCACCCCCCGGGTGCAGCACGGTGCACCCTCCGGAGCGCACCCTCCCCTCTCTGGAGCGCACGCACCCCCCCTCTGGAGCGCATACTTACGAGGGAAGGCGACGAGGGAACACGGCGAGGGATGGGCGGGAGGGCCGAACCGCCCCAAGTGCATGTCGCTGGGAGCTGCGTCGGCTCCACTGATTCCCTGCTCTCTTTGCCCTGGAACAGGAAGTAACCTGTTCCGGGGCAGAGAGAGCAGGGAACCAGCAGAGCCGACACCCCCCCAGCGGTGTGCACCCGGGGCGGACCGCTCCACTGCCCCCCTTCCTACGCCACTGCTACTACCCCCCCTTAGCCCACAACTTCACAGATTTCAACAGCAGTCAGAACAGACTTTTGTTTCCTTCTGGCTTTAAGCTAAATCATCACATTCCAGTATATTTATCCCTCACTGATAAGAAGTCCAAATCAGTTTTATTCACCTACTGCTTGTGCCATAATCAAATTGCTTTTAGTTGTCTTCAGGTCTCTTGCTAAGTTTCATGCACTCTTTCTTGCAGACTTATTCTCCTCTCAATGTATATGCGTAGCACAGACTTTCAGCCAGTAACATTTATAGATTTTAAACAATCACTGCTATTTATTTCTATCATTTCTTTGTCTCACTTGCACACCTACCCCAAACCTCTTCTCTTTACCTTGGATAAGGGAAAGGGGATGGGACTTGATATATCGCCTTTCTGTGGTTACAGTCAAAGCAGTTTACATATTACATACAGATATTTATTTTGTACCTGGGGCAATGGAAGGTTAAGGGGTCCTTTTACAAAAGCGTGCTGAAAAATGGCCTGCGGTAGTGCAGGCGCAGGTTTTGGGCACACACAGAATCATTTTTCAGCACACCTGTAAAAAAGGCCTTTATTTTGCTGAAAATGGACATGCAGCAAAATCAAAATTGTTGCACATCCATTTTGTGTCTGAGACCTTACCGGCAGCCATAGACCTAGCGGTAAAGAATTTGGGTGGTAATGACCTTCGCGCGTCCGCTACACGTGCCAGAAAATAAAAAATATTTTCCAGACACACTTAGCAGACGTGCGCTAAAAATGAAATTACTGCAAGAGCCACGTGGTAGGCGGGCGGTAAATCCATTTTGGCACGTGTAGACGCTTACGCGGCTTAGTAAAAGGACCCCTAAGTGACTTGCCAAGGGTCAAGGAGCTGCAGTGAGAATTCAGCCCAGTTCCCCCCAGATTCTCAGGCCACTGCACTAACCACTAGGCTTCTCCTCCAAAGGGTGCCTAAATTGGATCGTATGGAACTCAGAAGGGTGTGTGGCCATGGGAGGGACATGGGCGGTTTAGGGATGTTTCATAAAAAATATGCACAGTGTTACAGAAAAGTGCTGAATGCTATTCTATAAAGACTGCTGATCCTGGAGCGCCCTTTATAGAGTAACATTGAATTGCTGATTTTTATCAGTGCCTCATTTTCAGCGCTCAATATGTGACCTAATCTTATAAGAGTCATTTCCCCAAAATGTTGAACTAAATCAACATCTTATGTGAATTGTCGGAAGCATGATAGTCATAACAAAAAGAAACTATATCGAGGGAACACCATCCGGAATCATCAGAACTACAATAAATGATGAAGTACTTAGCTTCAATCACAGGGAAAATAGTTCACATCCGTGAGTCACCTCCAATCTTAATGTGATGTCAAAAAAAACTCCCATAGTCCTACGAAATATAGTTGTAGTCAATCTCTCTCGACAGTCACAGAATTCTCACAGTTTCGTTGCTTCATCAGGAGAGGATATGCAAAGATACTTATCTTCCACGTTATAAGATTAGGTCACACCTAAAAATATACATTGTACAAGCAGGCATGTATTGTATAGTAGGCATGCTGAGGGATAGAGGTAAGGTGGAGAATGGGTAGCGTTGTGGTTTATGTACTCCTTAGGTCATTGAACGATCATCGACTTCACATCCGTCCACTCTCTGCCACATGGTTAGAATCTAGGTGGCAGTCGGCCTTCTATTGTGTCGCTCCACCACTGCTAGATCTTCAACTGTCCTTTCTCAAATTTAAAGCGGCTCTCAAGACCCACCTATTTAAGGTCGCATTCGGAGACACCGGCTAACCATTTGTGTGGGTATCATCTGGCGTTGGGCACCTATAGCCTGTAATCTGTTGTGACTGTTTATCTTTGATCCCTATTCCCGTGCTACCTCTCTTGTTATGACTTCTGTTTTCTCTCTTTTTCCTCTATCCTGTCCTGTATTGGAGTTCTTTTCTGGTGTCTGATCTATTTTGTTATTTTATTTAATATTGTAAACCACTATGCTGTACTTGTATGATTAGTGGCATATCAAATAATCTTAAACCATAAATCATAAAATTCATGCCTTGAATGTAGGTCTAATGTTCACAGTTTGATTATAAGGGCTTTTGCTGCTGGATTTGTGCTTGTGTTTTATAAAATCACATAGACATTTTGGGGGATATTCTATATATGGCGCCTGTAAGATACGCGTGGAAATCATTTTCACCTAAGCGTATTCTATAAGATTTAGGCACGGTTTATAGAATATGCTTAGTTGATATCCCAGTTCCTAAAACTATATGCGTCCATTTACATCGATGAAAACATTACATAAATCCCTGCATGTAGATTTACGCGAACTGGGCCATATTCTGTAACAACACACGTAAATTTGGGAACCTCCATAAAATGCCCATTTCCCGGCTCGTAACCACACCCCTTTTTGGATGTGTGCAGTAGAATTTATTTATATATTTATTACATTTGTACCCCGCACTTTCCCAAAGATAGCAGGTTCAATGCGGCTTACATAGTAAATAGATTTACAAAGTCTTGAAGGAGAATATTACAGCATACGCTTAGTGAGTTATGTGCGTCTAAAATCATTTACAGAGATGCCCCGACCTACATGCTAGACCTAGTGGACCTGCCACCCAGAAACGCTAAAAAAATCTTCCCGCACCTTTCTCAACCTACACTTCCTCAGTTGTAAAGGATTAAAATACAAACTAACACACGCAACCAGCTTTTCTTATATGGGCACACAGCTGTGGAATGCACTTCCAACTCACTTGAGAACGATCAACGAATTAATTAACTTCCGCAAATCTCTGAAGACTTACCTCTTTGACAAAGCCTACCACGAGAACCCATAACTAACTATAACACAACACCTAACCAACTTTATTCAGAATGTATCTCTCTACAACTGCTTGACCAAATCCTCTTGTCTTCCTTGACTTCTTTGTAACACCAATTGTATTCTTCATCCTGGTATGGCGATGCCACAACAGGTCTTTGTAAGCCACATTGAGCCTGCAGATAGGTGGGAAAATGTGGGATACAAGTGCAATAAATAAATACTGCCAATTAGTGCTCATTATTGCTTGTTAAGTGCTGTTAACAATGCTGATTGACTTGTTAAGCCAATTAAGTTATATGTGCATTGTTAGCGAATATGCTTAGATTTAGGAGCAGAACGCTAGGCGTAAGATATAGAGTCCATCAGTTTATCTTCTTAAAATAGTGCCAAAATAGGTACTTTCTTGCTGACTTAACCTAGGCATCCTGTTATTAAAATACTACCCTCTAAGGGGGTCTTTTACTAAAAACTAGCACATATTGTAAGCTCACCCCAAATTAAGAGTCCTTCCTCCAGTAGACACAGAGAGAGCACTGACTCCAGTCTCAGAAACAGATTCAGCCCATCCATAGGGCCAAGAATAGCAACAGTAAAGTTAGGTGGGCCTGAACCCAAAATGGGTGGGGCAGCAGAACATCGCTGTTTACTGGATGTACCTAATCATCAACAAGTTCACTTATGAGATACTGGTAACTAGGGAGTAGATTTTTTCAGTGGCAGCCTCAAAGTTATGGAACTTTTCACTTCTGAATTTATGTAAAATTTGCACTATGGTTCACAAAATCATCTACGGCGAGGCACCAGGATATATGACAGACTTGATCGACCTACCAACCAACCAGAAACACAACCGCATCAGCTCGTAAATACCTAAATCTCAACTTTCCAAGCTGCAGAGGACTAAAATACAAATCTACTTACGCAGCCAGTTTTTCCTACATCAGCACACAACTATGGAACGCTCTACCAAAAGCCGTGAAAACCACGTACGATCACCTCCAATTCAGGAAAAAAACTAAAAACTCACCTGTTTCAAAAGGCATACCCTCCCGACCCAACATAAATGCATGTACTTCGCGACACCATAACACTACAGTTCGTAATGATCACCAAACAACTCCATCTGTTCTTGATTTCCTTCATGTGGTCCCACCACATGAACCTTATATGGTTCCCACCACATGAACCTTTTCCTACCACAACTTAATCTTGTATTTGGAATTGTTTACTCCGGAGTCTACCAACACCTCTCCGACACCATGTAAACCACATTGAGCCTGCAAGTAGGTGGGAAAATGTGGGGTACAAATGTAACAAACAAACAAACAAACAAATAAATAAATAAATAAAAATGCCTGTTAACTAATTTACCACCCTGTTTACGAATCTGTGCTAGTGGCTGCCGCGCGGCAATGCTGGCATAGTGCATTCAAAGTGAATGAGCTGTGTCAGCATTCGCGCACTGGTGTAGTAAACAGGGTGGGCGTTAAAGGAGTTTGAAGAATTGCTTAAAAACGTAATTTGCTTCAACTTGCTTACCCGAACTGAGATTGCAAGTAAAAGCTTAGTCTTATGGACAGGCCCGTGCCAAGGGTCTATGCCGCTTCCCCGCAGACGAACTGTTGGCGCCCCCCCCCCCCGCAGAAGAACAGTTGGCGCGCGCGCGCGCCCCTCTCCCCCCCGTGAAGATGATCGCTGCGCGCCCTGTGGGCCCTTAAATCTTTTACTTGCAGTCGCAGCAGCGTCTGTGAAAGCGGAGCGCTGCCGATGTCTCCCTTCCCTTCGCGCTCTTGGTTCCCTCAGGGTCCGCCTTCTTCTGATGTCAGAAGAAGGCGGGACACTGAGGGAACCAACGAGTGCAAGGGAAGGGAGACGTCGGCAGCGCTCCGTTTTCACAGACGTTGCTGCGACTGCAAGTAAAAGATTTAAAGGCCTCGGCGGCGCGGGGCGAGGGTAAGCACTGCGGCGGCACCCTCCAGAGGTGGGCGCCCTCCTGCGGTGCTTACCCCGCTTACCGCATCGGCACAGCCCTGCTTATGGAAGGTCATTGATGAACCTTTATGACATTTTCTATGTAATTACCGTAATTGTACACCCATGACAAATGTTTTGCCACAACTGAAAGGTCTTATTTTGTTCTAATTCTTCAGTGGATGTTTTATGAATGCATTGTTTCGTTTTGTTATGTGTTTTATTGTAACCTACTCTGCGTATTAAAATAGTGAGTTATAAGTTTTTGATAATAATGGTGACCATTGTGTTTTTTTCTAGTAAAAAAGGTACCGGTACTCAAATGCTAGGCCACCCTTCAGGGGTGGGGTGATCACTGAGGGACCCACCCCACAATAGCCAGGCCCCCTGCAACCAGTCCCAGAATCTATGACAAGGCAGAATGGGTGTGTAGAGCCTGAGCTCTTTCATGAAAACTTGGGGTCCATGGGTCAATTTTAGCAGACAATGGAAAAGGTGCCGGCACTCAGTACCCCCCCAAGCACCCCCTCAAAAAAAAGCCCTGATGATGACATTTTTTTAATTTTGTTTTTTTTTTTACTGGTTTTGGGACAAGCCCCAGAACAAATGTTTTTCAAATGCTCTAATGTTGATATGAACCAGTTTGGATACTGGGGAGTCGACCACAAAAGTGAAGGAACACCGATCCGTATGAACGTAGAGGGAACGCTGTAAAGGAGTAGGGTAAAAGAATGGCACTTCCAGGGATCCATGATTGGAAGACCATAATGTTGTTCTGCGTGTGAAGAACTTTTGACTTCTTTGTGTCCTTGGAAGTGCCATTCTTTTCCCCTACTCCTTTAGACTGTTCCAGTTTGGATTCTTCCAAACTCACTAAAAAGGCAATTCTAATTTAGCCAATTCTGGTGCCTCATTTAAGGTGCTAATAGTGAAAATGTTATTCCTATAGGCCCTGCTGCAAATAACAAGTGCTAATCTGACTGGAGGAGTGGCCTAATGGTTAGTGCAGTGGGTTGTAGACCTGGGGAACTGGGTTCAATTCCCTTTATAGCACTGTGTGACCTTGGGCAAGTCACCTAGCCCACCATTGCCCCAGGTACAATAGATTGTGAGCCCATTTGGGACAGTGCCAGTCCTGTAAACCGCTTAGGTCTAGGTTGTATAAAAATACTTAACTAAATAATTAATCTTTAATAAAAGACCCCTTAAATATAGTAGTATGGATCTTGTCAAACATCTAGGTCGGTCTAAAGGCTCTGTTAACTGTAGGTCTAAAATTACTGTACATATTTCTGACTAGATCTAAAAGAGAGACTGGGTATTCTCTCTGCTGTTGGACGTGGCAAGGTGTGCATGGCATCTTTTGATCTTCGGTAGACATTGCCATAATTGCCTTGCCAGGGTATAGTAGGCCAGCCTTGCTGAGCCTGGAGAAAATGGTCCTCTACATAAGTTGCCTCGAATAGACCTTAAGAACTATTTATAGCTAATGTGCATGAGTATTCAAACATGAAGAGGGGACCTGTGTGGTCCTGAAAGTTGATGTATGACAGTATCAGCTAAAGGTGCTCACAGCCTGCAAAGAATTCACAGTTGTATTAAAAACATCCTCAGATTTTATTTCTGATGCTTAATATTATGTTATATTAACCAAGTAATTCAATCAAAACACAAAAATATAACAAGTTAACTCCAAAGGAATGAGGTGGCAGCAGATGTGGAAAGCCGTCTCAATGTGGATTTCAAAGGAGCGTATTTTCTCCTTATTATTTCAATAATTACAGCTTCCCCATGTAGGTTGAAGTTCACTCATAACTCTGGCTTCTGTCATCTTTACACATGCCAAAGGCAATCCATTAGCCCAAATGAAAAGGTCAGTTCTTGACCAGGAAGAAGTCAGTGAGAAGTCAGAACAATGAGGCCTCGTTCGTGTATTTCAAGAGTACATTTTCTGTTGTTTCCTCTTTATGGTTTATGATTTATGGTTTATTTAACATCTGATACACTGCCCATTATTAATGAACATCAGAGCAGTTTACAGACATTTACCCAATATCAGATTTAAAAATATACAAATAAAAAAATAAACTAAAAACTGAGAAATCCAATTAAAAGAAAAAAAAAAGTACATATGAATAAAATACGTTGAAATCTGCTGTAATGCAGCAGCACAAGACTACCACCTCAAATCCATGCCAGGCCAATGAAAAGAAATCACCATTATAACTCATATGCCTTAATAAAAAGATGCGTTTTCAAGGTTGATTTAAATCTAGGATCTGGGGTTCCTAGCCCATTATAAACCATAAAGCTGTATGTCTCTGTTGATCACCCCACCCCTCACCTATCCACACCCTTCCTGTTAGAATATCAATGATATGCTTTGATGTCCCCATGCATACCTCCTACCCACCCCCCTCCTCCCACCCTGTCAGACTGTCATAGTAATGCTTGAATGTTTTCACTTATATACACTGTCAGCTAGCACATTTGCTTATTTCCGATCTGACGAAGAAGGGGAAACCTTCGAAAGCTAATCAAGAAATGTATTAAGTTATGTCCAATAAAAAAGGTATCATCTTATTTTCTTTTCCATGTTTTATTTTGTTTGATTTCTATTGATAACCTTAAGAGTGGACTAACACGGCTCCCACACTCCTCTAATCTAGGAAGGGAAAGCTCAGATCTTATTTGAAAAGACAGCCCATTCCATAATGTTGGTGCCATGCCAGTAAAAATCGAATCCCTAATAAGGTCTAAGTGGAAATACCTAAAGGATATGGAGTCAAGATAGCATTGGAGGAGCAGGGAAGATCCTGTTCAAGGCCAGAGGGTGCAGCGCAGTGAGGTGCAACTCTGGAAGAGAGGAGAGAGACGAGGGTCTGGTCCCAGAGGAGTTTGCTGGTAACAACCAGTGGAGGTGTGGCCTAGTGGTTAGAGCGTCAGTCTTGATATCCAGCGGTGGCCAGTTCAAATCCCACTGCTGCTCAGGGCCGTGCCAACACGGTAAGCGAGGTAAGCATGGCAGGAAGGCGCCATCCTCTGGGGGGCGCCCCGCCGCACCATGCTTACCTCACCCTCTTCTCCCCAGATCCTTTTCCTTTTTTTTGTTTAAATTTACCTCTGTCCGGCGGCAGCGTAGCGTTAGTGAGGAGGCGGCGCTCCCCCGCCCCGATGTGTCAGTCTTACCTTCGCTCAGTTCCGCCTTCTTCTGACATCAGAAATGACATCAGAAGAAGGCGGGACACTGAGCGAAGGGAAGACTGACACGTCGGGGTGGGGGAGCGCCGCCTCCTCACTAACGCTACGCTGCCGCCGGACAGAGGTAAATTTAAACAGCAAAAAAGGAAAAGGAGGAGAGGGCGGGTAGTGTAGCGATCGTTTTCAGGGGGGGGCAGGGCCAACTGCAGGGGGGCGCCGGAGACCCTAGGCACGGCCCTGCTGCTGCTCCTTGTGGTCTTGGGCAAGTCACTTAACCCTCCATTGCCTGAGGTACAAAATTATATTGTGAGCCCCTCCAGGGACAGAGAAATACCCAGTGTACCTGACTGTAACTCACCTTGAACTACTACTGAAAAAGGTGTGAGCAAAATCTAAATAAATAAGTTTATCCACATTTTCCCACTTAGTTGCAGGCTCAATGTGGCTTACACAATACAGTAGAGGTAGGCTCCGGTTCAATAATACAAATACGTAGTACAGTAGTAAGCATGTAAGAAACATCAGTATAAAACAACAAAGAAATAAAGAGGGGGTAGTGATAGAAGTTGATAAACCATCGCTATCAACACAGCCTTGGATTATACAGCCCAAAGGGATGGGCGATGGACTGGAGGAGTTGTATACCTGTACAGAGTCCTGGATTGCTGTAAAAAAACTGTTTAATTAGTGAATTAGACTGTACCAAATAGTTGTGGCCGGACAGAAAACCTCTTAAACCAAATGCTGACTGTACAGAAAGAGTTTAAAGTTTGGATTTACCTCCGTTGCAGCGTTTAGTAAAGTTTTGCATAAAAGACAACTCCTTGGTATGCCGAGTATTCTTTTGAGAGGGAGAGTGAAAAGCTGTTCCCGGACTGTTAGAGGATAATGAAGAATAAGCCCAGCTTAACATTATACGGCCTACAGGAGTAAATCCGACCCCGGCCTGCGCCCAAGCTCGAGTGAGAAAGACTGAAATGAGAGGAAAGAGGGATTTGGTGAAAGGATTTTCATTTTGTGGCCCAGGTCGGTCAGAAGGAGAACTGAGCTGGTCGGTGAGACCTGGGTTACGCTTGGATCAAAGGTTTAAGTTTTTCATGATTCCTCAAGGTGGACACAATCAAAAAGGAAAAAAACAAATTCTTGAACTGAGACAACCTTCAATTTCTTCAGTGCTGCCTGATTAGCACAGGATTAGCGCAGGAGCCCTTACCACTTAGTAAATAGGTGGTGGGAAGGGCTCCCGGGGTAATGGCCATTTGCAAATTGGGAAATTAGCACGTGGCCATTACAGGAAAATATAGTAGAGGAGTGTGGTAGCCGTGTTAGTCCACTCTTAAGGTTATCAATAGAAATCAAACAAAATAAAACATGGAAAAGAAAATAAGATGATACCTTTTTTATTGGACATAACTTAATACATTTCTTGATTAGCTTTCGAAGGTTGCCCTTCTTCGTCAGATCGGAAATAAGCAAATGTTGGTAGATGACAGTGTATATAAGTGAAAACATTCAAGCATTACTATGACAGTAAAATAGATACCATTGGAGATTCTACATGGAATGTTGCTATTCCACTAGCAACATTCCATGTAGAAGGCTGCGCAGGCTTCTGTTTCTGTGAGTCTGACGTCCTGCACGTCAGACTCACAGAAGCAGAAGCCTGCGCGGCCACATTGGTGATCCGCAAGGGCCGACTTCTACATGGAATGTTGCTAGTGGAATAGCAACATTCCATGTAGAATCTATAGAAATCAAACAAAATAAAACATGGAAAAGAAAATAAGATGATACCTTTTTTATTGGACATAACTTAATACATTTCTTGATTAGCTTTCGAAGGTTGCCCTTCTTCGTCATTTGCTTATTTTCAATCTGGCAACCTTCGAAAACTAATCAAGAAATGTATTAAGTTATGTCCAATAAAAAAGGTATCATCTTATTTTCTTTTCCATGTTTTATTTTGTTTGATTTCTATTGATAAGGAAAATATAGAAATGTGGCCATTTTACTTCCATGCTAAAAGTGGCCGCAGCATGTGGTAAACTCACTTACTACAAACAGCGCCAGCCACTTTTGAGCATGGCTTAGTAAAAAGGCCTCTTAGTTTTCTGAATACTTTTTATGTATTTTATTTGTTTGTTTTATTTTTGGATGAAAAGATACCTGCTGTTTTCAAAACAGTGAGTCTGATTTTTGGACCTCACTACTTTTTCCACAATATATCAGGATGAACATGAAGCTTGCACAAGACTTAGGGGCAGTGGCGTAGCAATGGGGGGCCACGGGGGCCTGGCCTCCCCAAATTGGTTCTGGGGCCCCCGGTTTGGCTGGTGGGGGTCTCCAATCCCGCCAGCTAAAGCATTTGTCCTGTGCTGGTCTCACATTGCCTGGCGCCCTGTCCTGTTTTCAGTCGCTGTGCACGCTCGTTTTAATGAAACTCCAAGCATCAAATTAAAGAGATAAACTTTTTTAACTTCAGAAAAATGCATTCCATTCTATAGTAATGGTGCACTGGATTAAATAGAAGTTTATACAAGAGAGTGCTTTTCAGAGCTTTGAGGTTCCATTTGTTTAAATTTTTATAGATGTAGAACTTTTGCAAACTTTTCCTTTATCGGTAAATTTTAAGTTTGTGCAATAGTTAGGTATTGTTTGCTGCTCTCTCTATATAGTAACTTTATAGTAACTATATATAATTCTCTCTCTCTCTCTCTCTATATATATATATATATAGTTACTATATATGGTAACTATAAAGCATGACCATTAATGCAAAAAATAGAAAATTAGGGTTTTTACAACCACGGTAAAAATAGCTTTAGCGCGCAGGAAAGACCCACCTAAGGGCGCATTATAGCCAATTTCTTCCGCAGCATAGTAAAAGGTTCTCGTAGTGCCTTAGCATCTCACACCCAAATTAGATGTCTTGTAGTGGGTGCACCCAAGTGGAATGACCTTTCAGGAACTTTGGTGTAAAAAATAAAAATCAGAAAAATATATTTTATATTGATACTGTTTTTTGTTTCATTTTATTTATATCAGTTAGCAGATACAAACATCAAACAAAACTCTGGGGTACAATGAAAATAATACAACCCCTCCCAACACCCCTGCATCCCCTCCTCCGTAATCTATCCAGGAAGACAAGTTGTCTAGCCAACAATAAGCCTCCTACAAGCTTGTCAACTATTCAGTACCCGACTGCAAGCCACATGGGACAAGGTGGACCATGAAGGTTCCCAACACCATTGTAAGTGACAAACTTGGCTCATATCCCAGTCTTGCCCCGCAGCCCGCTCAAAGAGCAATCACTGAATCATGTAAGTGCGCCAATGGGCCAAAGAAGGAGGGCTTTCATTCAACCACTGAGCCAAGACTGTTTTAAGACCGATGAGCACAGCCTGATGCAAGAAAGGCCTCATTCCCTTAGGAACAGGGTGCGTGAGATCATATAGCCCGAAGAGGCCGTAAGCATTGCAGTGCCATTGGACACGCTACATTTGACTCACATATGCAAATAGTTGTTTCCAGTAATGGCTAATTACAGTACAAGTCCAAAACATGTGAGCCAGGGATCCACCTAATTAGGGCTGCAGTCACTCCTGCCGGAAAAAACCCTGCTCTACAACCGCGGAGCAATATTCCATCAGAGGTCCCAACAGGTGAATATTCATTAATTTATAATATTCAGGGGCAAAGCTATCTGGACCCAAGGCCATACAAGGATTTGAGGATTTAATGGCCTTTTGAAGCTCTATTGCAGTGATAGGGGCATTGAGGGTCTGCAGCATTTCTGGAGTAAAACATGACAGGCCCACATCAGTTAAGTAATCAGTCACCAAAGTGTCTGCAGCATATAAAGCCTGAAAATGGTTGTAAAAAGCCTGCGCTATGTGATCTACTCTATTCAATGATGCGCTGTCGGGTCCCACAGTGGTGGAAATATACTGAGAACTAGACCATGCCTTGACCACCCGTGCTAGCATCCAGTCCAGCTTGTTACCATAGCGGTAAAACATACTTATGATAGAACAGGCTATGCTTGACATGATCATGAACTAAAGTATTAAGCACCTCTTGAGTAGCTAAGTAGACCTCTTTATGGGTGCGACACAGGTGTAACGCGTAGGCATACTTCTTCACCCGTAAATCTCGCTCCAGTTGTATCACACTGTTGGCAATATGACGAGCCTATACAGCTGTATAGGAGATGATGTCACCATGAAGCACTGCTTCGGAGGCCTTCCAGAACAACAGAGGATCTGAAGCGTGTTTTCGGTTGAAATGAACATTGTCCGCCCACTTCTCTACAAGATATTGTTGGAAATGGGGATCTTTGTTCAAAAACGCTGGAAAATGCCACCCAATTCCACCAAACCTCTGAGATGATATTGCCACATCGATCCATATCAGGACGTGATCAGATATGGCTATGGAACCAATTTCGGTGCAATGTGCGAAAAAAACAGGCGTGTAGTAAGGATGTAGTCAATATGTGATAAATGCACCCGAGAGAAGTGGGTGTAGTCACGATCAGTAGGATGTAATAACCGCCATGGATCAACCAGTAGTACAGTAGTAAACAAATGCCAACGACCATCAGAATAGATTTTCAACTGCACTGGGTACAACAGCATGAAACACAACTTCCTTTGCACGCGGACAGAACAAATGGGGGTGAATGCCTTCTGACATTCTGTAAGAGCTGATGAATAATCCTGGAAAATTCGGATCACTGTGCCTTCATATTTATCTCCTTCACGATTTTGCTTGTTACAGGCGCATTAGGTCTGCCTTCTGCACATAGTTATGAAATTTGGTGACGATGGGCCTTGGACGCGCTTCCCAATCACGCTTGCGACCTAATCTGTGCCCATGCTTTAGTTGGTTAGGCCGAACGCCTTGTGGCAGAGGAAACTTATCTGATAACCTGTCCTCCAAAACGTGATCTGGCAAACCTCCGGCAGTGTCTCAGGAAATCCAACGAACCGTAAGTTGTCCTGCCAAGACCTATTCTCCAGGTCATCGATCTTTGTAGCGTGCTCTTTTAACTGCATCTGAAGTACTGCCAGATCATGCTGGCATGTTTGTGTCTTGTCTTCCAGGTGAGAAACTCGGACCTCAAGCTCCCCAGTCCTCGTAGATATCTTGGTTAACAGCTATTGCACCGAGGTTAATTGTTCCGATAGCTGTAAAAGACAGATTATGTAATGACTATACCATATTAACACCCTGTAAGCCACATTGAGCCTGCAAAAAGGTGGGATAATGTGGGGTACAAATGCAATAAATAAATGAATAAATATACAATCATCACTCCCTTCGACCCTCATGTTGCCTGATACACACCTACCTCTTGTGACAACAATATAACCTTGTATTTGTTATCAACCGACTTGGCGAACGCCATTACGGTACTATGAAAGCCACATTGAGCCTGCAAATAGGTGGGAAATGTGGGGTACAAATGTAACAAATAAATAAATATAAATAAAATCCAGTGCTCACATGACTGTTGAGATGATGTCCTCCTTCCATGCTCCTGTAAAGGTGTCTACCAGCACAGCGCGCTGGGTCCACTATCTTATCTTCAGCGACTCGCCTGTGATTCATCTCATTTTTCGTTTGGGGGTTGCCTGCCATACTGTCACACAATTTTACTAAAAACTTGTCTATATAATCTAGGGGAGATGACAGGCAACACCAGACATGCCAAAACCACCAAAAAAAAAGCTAATCAGTAGATTCCAGGGGCGCCGCTGAGCAGATCAGGCTAATACATCCTGCCTGTTCACAGCATCAGATGACCAGTCCACGTTACTGTTTTAATGTGTGTGCAGTGAGGCGAATTGTGCAAGAATTCTACATTCCTAGCTCTGAAATACGAAATATGGATTATAAGCAAGGCAGATAGTACTTCCTTGAAATCATTTGCCATTGCATGTCCAGACAACAGCCCTTAACAAAGCTGCTAGTTTTAACTGTCTTGGGAGGGTATTGTCTCTTTAACCTCCCTGTTTCCGAGAAGCCATCGTAGAGTTCTAATATGTCACAATTGAAATGTCAACACGCTGTTGGAAAGGAAGCCAATAAGTTAAACCTTTGTGAGCTGCCAAAAAAGAGGTGATTCAAAGCATTGAGAGAAATTCATTGTTTTCTAGAGGAAAGCTGAATTCCAGTGTGAAATATGCTGCCTAAATGCAAATACATGAATTGACGTGGAAACCATCGATCCCCTCCCCCCAACCCACCCACAACCAGTGTATTGCATGTTCAGTACAGCTGTTTGAGAATCAGGGTTGAACCTAAGAAGGCCTGAAAGGGTGTACCGGTTGAGATAGTGGAGACCAGCACTTTTAGGCATTCTTAGGATGGATGTGGTGGGTTTGAAATTCTCTTGACTTTCAAGGCTATCTGTCTTTGTCGGTCATCCCCTAGGTTTCTTCTCATTGTCTTAGGTCTTTTAGAGGTCCTTTCACAAAACTGTGGTAAAAAGTGGCCTTAGCGCACCCTTTACATGGGTCTTTCCTGTGTTCTAAGGCCATTTTACTACAGCCATAAAAATGCCTTTTTTTGTATTTTTTTGCATTAATGGCCATGCAATAATATTTCTGTATATCTAGACTAGTTCTTATTTTATTTATTTATTTATTTATTTATTTATTTACGGTTCATTTCTACCCCACATTTTCCCACAAATGCAAGCACAATGTGGCTTCCATGAATTACAAAAGTTAAAAGATACAACACATGATTTTAGCAGTAGAATAAGGATAAAACGTTAGCAGCAATTAGGATGGCTAAACAGCAGAATTACTAATGAAATACACTTGTTCAAAAAGGTACGTTTTCAGCAGCTTCTTGAAAAGAAGGTGGTCAGCTTGCGATTTTAATTCTTATAACCACACAATGCATTCATGAAATCTTTTTAATGCTCTTTCAGTGTTCTATTTGTCTTAGTGACCTCATCACTATATTACCGAATTTTTTTATTGTAACTCAGTGCTAACTTTTTTATTAGATACTCATCTTATTTAGATGTATCGGTCCCAGGGGTTGATGTTACTGTCTGACATGCATGTTTTGCCCTTCCCTAGGGCTGTCTCAAGGACTGACTCCTACAAAAAATAGAAATATGTAAAAAATACCACCCAACCTTAAATGGCACGTCGATAGAGTTAGTAATTTTTTAACATACTCTTAACGACCATCCGCAGCATTCTTCCCCTCAATCCTAACCCTTTGCCATCTTAGCGTCAGCTCTGCTTAAATGATTACAGAGTTGTGCCCTCGCAAAGATGGCGGCGGCGTGTTAGTACCTATCTTTAATAGTTTCATCGATCTGACGTCACGCAACTATGTCTCGGCCACAACACTTAGTGGGCCATGTACACAACTGAGGTCACTAAGACAAACGGAACACTGAAAGAGCATTAAAAAGATTTCATGAATGCATTGTGTGGTTATAAGAACTAGTTAGTGGGGACCAGCCACGATATACGGAGCTATAATTCTTGAGGTCCCATAAGTGAATGCATTAACAACTAGCCAGAGAGAGTGGTGCATGCAATAATGTTGACATTAGTGCACAGCCATTTTGTAAAATTATCATATATGCACTTACAGCCATTCATTATGTTGGCGGTAAGGGCTCCCATGGTATCCCTGCGCTAACCAGTTAGCGCAGGGGTAGGCAATCTCTGACCTTGAGGGCCGCAACCCAGTCAGATTTTCGGGGTTCCCCCAATGAATATGCATAAGATCTGTTTGAATGCACTGTTTCCATTGGATGCAGATAGATCTCATGCATATTCATTAGGGAAATCCTGAAAACCCAAATGGGTTGTGGCCCCTTCAGGACCGAGATTGGCCACTCCCGAGTTAGCGTAATGTAGATGTGCTAATTAGTTAGCGCATGAACACCCACTTTCCTCTCCTGACACACCCCTTCAAAAACACATTTTAGCATGTGCACCTTTTTTTTTTGTTGTTGTTACATTTGTACCCCGCGCTTTCCCACTCATGGCAGGCTCAATGCGGCTTACATGGGGCAATGGAGGGTTAAGTGACTTGCCCAGAGTCACAAGGAGCTGCCTGTGCCTGAAGTGGGAATTGAACTCAGTTCCTCAGTTCCCCAGGACCAAAGTCCACCACCCTAACCACTAGGCCACTCCTCCACTGTTGCTACTATTTGAGATTCTACAAGGAATGTTGCTATTCCACTAGCAACATTCCATGTAGAAGTCGGCCCTTGCAGATCACCAATGTGGCCGCGCAGGCTTCTGCTTCTGTGAGTCTGACGTCCTGCACGTACGTGCAGAACGTCAGACTCACAGAAACAGAAGCCTATGCAGCCTTCTACATGGAATGTTACTAGTGAAATAGCAACATTCCATATAGAATCTCCAATAGTAGCAACAGAATCTCCAATAGTAGCAACATTCCATGTAGAATCTCCAATAGTATCTATTTTATTTTTGTTACATTTGTACCCCGCGCTTTCCCACTCATGGCAGGCTCAATGCGGCTTACATGGGGCAATGGAGGGTTAAGTGACTTGCCCAGAGTCACAAGGAGCTGCCTGTGCCTGAAGTGGGAATCGAACTCAGTTCCTCAGGACCAAAGTCCACCACCCTAACCACTAGGCCACTCCTCCACAAAAGTTTCTGCTGGACACCTGAGCATGTCCTGCAATACTCCAGTTTTAGCTGTATTAGGCACTCATTAGCGCATAATTCAGCGTAGTGAAAGGACCACTTAATGATCACTGCTTGGTTCTTCCTCCTTCCGTTGCATGTTTGGAATCTATGAAAGAGTCTATGTCTCTCTTTTTAGCTCCATCATTTTGGAGTCTGAACGTTTTTTTTTCTGAATTTTAGAGTGTCTCTGAAGATGCGTTTGTTTTGTTTGGCCATTGAGTCGGGAGGGAGGTCATAGTGCAACTGCACCTTTTCTATTTTTTATTTTCTATTATTATTTTTATCTTAATTTTTATTCCTATTGTACTTAGATTTTATTATATTTATATATGCATATATATTCACTGGCCCCCCCATCAAAGAGCGAATCAACTTCAAGGTCCGTACGTTAATCCATAAGATTATCCATGGTGAATCTCCGGGCTGTATGTTTAACCTGATTGACCTTCCAACCAGAAACATGTCTGAATCCTCGTGAAATTACCTCAACCTGCATTACTCCAATTGCAAAGGACTCAAGTACAAAACTTATTTTGGATCCAACTTCTCCTACCTAGGCAGCCAACTCTGGAATACCCTCCCCAGACCTATCCGCTCAATCTGTCACTATCTACCCTTCCGGAAAGCACTAAAGACCCATCTATTTAAGCAAGCTTATCCAAATGAGCCAGACTAATCTTATGAACCCATCTACCCAACACATACCCAGAAGACAACGACATTGCTCCAGACTAAATCTCCCACCTTCCTCCCTTCCACATCACCTATCTTTACCTACTTATCTCTTTTATTATCCTGTTATATTTGTTATATTATATTGTTATATTGTTCTTCCCATTACTATGTAAGCCGCATTGAGCCTGCTTTGAGTGGGAAAGCGCGGGATACACATGTAATAAATAATAATAATAATATTTCTTTGGTATGGATGTGTCTGTTTTCCTATCTAATATTGTAGTCCCTTTTAATTTTCTTTTTCCTAATATTATTATTATTTTGTAAACTGCTTTGACTGTGTGTCAGAGATGAGGGTATATCACATTTTTTAATAAATTAATCAACTGAACTAAAAAGTTGAGGTCGGATAATAGTATTTTTTTATTTTTGTTACATTTGTACCCCGCACTTTCCCACTCATGGCAGGCTCTATGCGGCAGGCAATGGAGGGTTAAGTGACTTGCCCAGAGTCACAAGGAGCTGCCTGTGCCGGGAATCGAACTCAGTTCCTCAGTAGGGATGGGAACTGGACCTTTATATGTTCATCCTAAAGTGGAAGCCTCATGGCAGAGTGCATGGGCAGATTTGGCCTTTTTTTTCTGCCGTCATCTACCACGTTATAATGGCCTGTGGAAGGAAAGGGAGACATGGTCTTCAGAACGCGAGATGACCGGCCCCGTACATGTGATCCAGACTAGTGCTGTTTCTTTCCTTGGGTGCGCTCTTAGCAAACAATGCTCAGGCTCCCAGTTCCGATGACTGATGAGGTTTTCCTGTACAGCTTTGTGTCTTTGTGAAGACAATGCTGGGATGATCTCATTTTATCTTGTGAGAACATTTTTTTTTTCCTTGTACTTATTTCAGCATGATTAGGCAGCTTGTAAACAGAAGGTGACTGGCCTTTTGTTTTCCAAACAAGCCTTAGACATAAAAAAGAAAAGAACAAGGCATAGGAAACACTTCCTAGTAAGTTATATATAGAGATATTTCGCACATTTTTGTGGTTGGGGCCATTGAAGGATGATAAACATTTGGGTGTTAGGGCCACCTACTGGAAAGACACAAAACGGCAGGTGCAAAACAGTCCTTTGAGGTGTGGACTTTGCCCTGCATAGCATTATTAATTATGGGGGTCTTAGCTCGAGTTATCTGCAGCAGGGCCCATAGGAATAAAATGGGCCCTGCTGCAGATAACGTGAGCTAATCTTTAGTAAAAGACTCCCTACGATTAAACATCTAGTGCTAATAAAACTACTACTAGTACTATAAATCATTTCTGTAGCGCTACCAGTCGTACGCAGTGCTTCACAATAAAAGCAGCCAAAATTCTGGTCCCTTCCTTTTAAGCAATAAAACGAGGCTAAATCTGACTCTGTGTTTCATAAGCGCCATTTGCAATTTTGATGCCAGCTTATTTTTGTCTCACACTAACCAATGCGTAGTGCAGGGGTTCTCAACCCAGTCCTTCCGACCCAGGCAGCCAGTCAGGTTTTCAGGATACCCATAATGAATATGCATGAGATAGATTTGCATACAATTGAAGCAGGGCCGCCGAGAGGGGGGGGGGGACAAAATTCCCCGGCGCCGCCGCCGCAGTCTGGCCCGCACTCTGTCGCTCCCTGGCATTGAATTTAAGCGCCTCACCTTCGAAAGCGCAGCAAGCAGCGGCAGACCACTCCTTCCTTCCGTGTCCCGCCCTCGCGAAGTTACGTCCGGCGAGGGCGGGACACGGAAGGAAGGAGTGGTCTGCCGCTGCTTGCTGTGCTTTCGAAGGTGAGGCGCTTAAGGTCTGTGCAGAGGGCCCGGGGGTGGAGAGAGGGCCTGGTGGCGGGTGGAGGCGGGGCCCGGGGGCGGCCTTGTCCCGGGCCTGGCCCAGTCTCTCGGCGGCCCTGAATTGAAGTAGGGCATGCCAATCGATGTATATTCATTGTGGGTATCCTGAAAACCTTACCAGCTAGGTGTGTTCCGAGGACCAGGTTGAGTACAATGAGGGCTCTGAGGAGAATGCAGAGAGGTTTGTGTGCATTTGTCTGTGCTGTGCTAAAATTAATTCTGAGACGACTTGTCGGGCTCCATAGAAAAGTTTCTTTTGTCCATCAACACCTACCTGCTATCAGACCAGCACATGAGGATGCACAGGGAATTAGATTTGAGTTTAATATTGGAATTTATTTACTGCCTTTGTGAAGAAATTCACACAAGGCCCTGTACAGCAAGAATAAGCTGGATATAGGCAATAGACAATTACAGCAGTAAAAATATTCAAATAAAAATATATACTATGGACTAGTATGTTACTGGCAGTGACAACACAATACACGTTAAAACTTCATAGTAGACGGTATAGGGTGTAAGTGGAGATGGGACATATAGACAGATATGATAGAGTAACAGGAGTTACATAGAATATAAAGGTGACTAGCTTAGGGGTCCTTTTACTAAGGTGCCCTGAACAATGGCCTGTGGTAGTGTAGGCGTGGGTTTTGGGTGCGCGCAGGATTATTTTTCAGCACCCCTACCAAAAAATGCCTTTTTAAAATTTTTGCCGAGAATGGACGTGTGGCAAAATGAAAAATGCCGTGTGTCCATTTTTGGGTCTGAGACCTTACCACCAGCCATTGACTTGGCGGTAAGGTCTCACGCGGTAACTGGGCGGTAACGACCTACGCGCGTCAAATGCCACTTGACATGCATAGCTGCCGGGTGTCAGCAATTTTAAAATATCTTTCAGACACGCGTAGCGGATGCGCGTCAAAATTGAAATTACCACAAGGGCCACACGGTAACCGGGCAGTAACTCCAATTTGGCACACATTGGGCACACGTAGGCACCTATGCGGCTTAATAACAGGGCCCCTTAACCCCTTAGTGTCCAATGTTCCCATCAATCTGTTCCCATATGGCTTATTACGGGAACATTGGACACTAAAGGGTTTAAGGAAAAGTTGCACGTGGAATCAGAAAATGCGCATGAAAATGATCTCAAAGTAGGAGTAGGTAAGTCCTGCTACGGTATTTGCCGCTGGTGTTAGTCCTGGTGTGTGTGATTAGCTAGCTAGTTGCTTCTTCCGTTAAAGGCCTGGAAGAAGAGACGAGCTTTCAGCTTTTGCTCTTGCAGCAAAAATGCCCTTTGTGGTTATGGCATCAAGAGCTTGTTTGCAACTATTCACTGTTTTTTCGTCTTTGTTTTAAATCACAGTTCTTGCTTCCTTTGCATTCCAGTGCATGTGCATTCTGGGTCTGGCCACTAGGGGATGCCATTGTGCAATGACTGGCACGCTCCTTTCCCAGCCAGAGGAGCAGAAACTGAACATGGGAGTCAGACCTAGATCTCCTACATTACCACCAAGCCATTGGGTCAGTCCTGCTCCTAATGGGATTTAAATAATGACTGCTATTCACGATGGGAATTAATTGGAATGTAGATTTTCTTCTGTGCATGTCATGAACTTCTGGACTGAGTGTTAAAATAACACATCTTGGTGGTGGTGGTGGGGGGGGGGGGGGATACCGTTAACCCTAGTTATTAGTATCTAGGTCTCATTGCATAAAATGAGACCTTTGCTAAAATAGCATGAGTTAGTGGTAAAACAACACATCTTAATGGTAGTCCACATTGATAGCTCCCCCCTTACTGTTAACCCCAGTTATTAGTAACTAGGGGGTATTTTTTTTTCTCCCGTTATGAATATTGTAACTTCGCTTTTTTTTTTTTGTTTTATTATATACTAGTAAAAGAGGCCCGTTTCTGGAGCAAATGAAACGGGCGCTAGCAAGGTTTTCCTCCCCAACACCTCCCCCCTTCTCCCTCCCTCCCTATCTACCTACCGACCCCTTCGTCGTTCTGACTCCATTGCTCCGCACCTCCTGAACGCACTGTACGCCATTGCTCCGCCCTCGGTGTGTGACGCCATTGCTCCGCCCTCAACGTCATCACGTGTGATGCGAGGGCGTGGCCCCGAGACTTGGCGATTTCGGTGGCTTCATCACCATGAACCCTTCGAACCCGTCTTGAAGGAAGTGACGGAAGTGACGTCAGTGTCTTCAGAACGTTGAGGGTGAGTTTTATTGTATAAGATTAGACAGTTGAGTATGATATAACCTGCTCATGGGTGGACAGCCTGTGGTCAGTGGGCCACCACTGAATTTTATGTGATTACCCCCCCCCCCCTCCCGAGACCATGGGAAATATACACAGAAAATATCATTAACCAGAGTTTTGGTGATTATAAATACTGTATTTTGCAAATATTTATAGAATAGCCATGCTAGTAGTTTGTTTCTATCATTATTTATTTATTTGCTGCATTTGTATCCCACATTTTCCCACCTCTTTGCAGGCTCAATGTGGCTTACGTTATGTCACAATGGCGATTGCCATTAACGGAATGAGAAGTACAGAGTATTATTACAATTAAGGTGTATAAAATATCAAGTAAATTAGAAGTAAATAAATAAATAATTCATATCAGGTATGTGAGATCAAGGATAAAGTATAACGTTCAATAATAACAATACGATTAAGGTAACCAAATTAAAGAGTTCAATGTTGGCTTGTTCTGGTACAGTTTTAATGTTCAGTCTTTTATGACGGATTCTTTTTAAAAGTCTCTTTGAGCAGGTAAGTCTTCAGTAACTTCCGGAAGGCTGTCAGATCGTACGCTGTTTTTATGGCCTTCGGTAATGCGTTCCACTGTTGCGTGCATTTTATTTATATATATTTATTTACCACAGAAGTTCTGTGGAGCTCTGTTCCAACAGTTATGTAATGCTGCAGCCTGCCAGGGGAAGTAGTGACATTCGTGCGTCCTTTGTGTGTAAAGGTTGCCCTCCCCTGGCTTAGATGTTTTGCAGGAGGTGGTATATCACATTTTAATAAATTTGAAACTTGTCTTAATGGTAGCCCATGTTGATAACTTCCCCCTTTACTGTTGACTCCAGTTATTAGTATCTGGGGGGGGGGGAGTTATCATCGTGGGCTATATTTAAGATGTGATATTTTACTGTTCACTCCAGTTATTAGTAACTAGGTATCATTGCATAAAATGGGACCGGTGTTAAAATAGCATCGGTTAGTGGTAAAATAGCATATCAATGGTAGCTGATGTTGATGGCTATGGGGAAGATTTTATATATGGCGCGTAAAAAATTGGCATAGAAATCAGTGTTGACTAAGCGTATTCTATAAATGACTAGCCGTTAAGCCCATTAAAACGGGCAAGTTTTTTGTTTTCCTGTGGCCTCCCCCCGTCCACCAACCCTGCTCTCTCCCCTGCCCTCCCCCCATGTCCAGCAGCCCTCCTCTCTCCCCTGGCCGCCCCCCCCCCGGTCCACCAACCCTGCTCTCTCCCTTGCCCTCCCCTCATGTCCAGCAACCCTCCTCTCTCCCCTGCCCTCCCCCCATGTCCACCAACCCTCCCCTCTCCCCTGCCCTCCCCCCATGTCCACCAACCCTGCTCTCTCCCTTGCCCTCCCCCATGTCCAGCTACCCTCCTCGCTGCCACTCTCTCCCCTCTCTGTGCCGGGCCCCCTGCATTGACATGACAGCGCCTCTCACCTCCGTGTGAAAGCGCTGCAGGCAGCAGAAGATCGATCTTTTGCTGCCTGCAGCGCTTTCACAAGGAGGTGAGAGGCGCTGTCATGTCAGTGCAGGGGGCCCGGCACGGAGGGGGGCGAGAGTGGCGGCGGCAATGTCGGGGAGGGGGGCCTTCAATCGTTCCTCCTTCCCCCTCCGATTCCCACGCCCCATCCTTCTCTACACATACGTTCTGGCTGTGTTGTGTACTCTCCGCCCCTCGCCCTGCCTCTGACTCCTCCTCCTCCTTTCTGGTTTTGGAGCTAGTGGAGGCGGGGCTTGGAGTTTTCCCGTCTCAACGTTCGGGCTCTACTGTGCATTTGCGGGTGAGTTGATCATGTCTCATTTATATAGATTGATGCCTAGATTTAGGCACAGTATATAGAATATGCTTAGTTGATATCTCAGAGCCTAAAACCAGGGCTTTTTTTGAGGGGGTACTTGGGGGGTACTGAGTACCAGCACCTTTTCTATTGTCTACTAAAATTGACCCACGGTCCCCAAGTTTTAATGAAAGATCTCAGGCTCTACACACCAATTCTGCCTTGTCATAGATTCTGTGACTGGTTGCAGGGGGCCTGGCTATTGTGGGGAGGGTCCCTCAGTGATCACCCCACCCCTAAAGGGTGGCCTGGCATTTGAGTACCGGCACCTTTTTCACTAGATAAAACGCACTGCCTAAAACTATGCACCTCCATTTACACCAACAAAAATGTGGCGTAAAATCCCGGCACATAGATTTAGGCGTACTGAACCATATTCTATAACTAAGCACGTAAATTTCAGGATGTCCAAGAAATGCCCGTTTCCATGCCCCTTTTTGCCTGTGCACATTAGAAGTTAGGCGCACTGCATGACAGAATGCAGTTAGCGAGTTGTGCATGTAAATTCTAATTATTGCCAATTAGTGCTCATTATTGCTTGTTAGGTGCTGTTATCAATGCTGATAAGCCAATTAAGTTACACGCGTTGTCGGGATTTTGGCACAGATCTCTATAGGCGCGCTATATAGAATCTGGGGGTATGCCCCTAAATAACTCTGTGGATGCTATCATTTTATTTTTTTGAAGTTATTTAAACAAAATGTACCCAATAAAACTTGGCATTATCATTGAAAGAGTTGTTGAACCTTTAGCATTGCTCTCTGGAATGTCCCTGCTCTTAACGAACAGGCTTTTCCCCTCCTTTCTTCGAAATTGATTAGCAAGTCATTGTTTTTCAGATATTCTACAGAGTTGTTGCCGTCATTGAGCCTGGAAAGGAGCTCTTACTGTTCATGAAGACGGAAGATTATTTGCAGGAACCAATGGCACCTGATATTCATGGTTAGTGGTTTACATCACCCATCAAGCCTGATGGGTCTTTCCATGTCAAGTGGTCTGGTGGTCCCTGCGCGACCATCACGGATTTCGATGACATTTTCTGTGAACATTCATTCATGTCCCCAATGAACATTGGTAAAGTTTTACGTTCGCTGATGCAATACTTGCTGAGATATAGTAATCTGTTTGACCCCATACTGTAGCCTTCGCGCAGGGACCACCAGACCACTTGACATGGAATGACGCTGAATGCATGGTATGCCTTAGTCATGAAAGAGACGGTGGATTACATGTAATATAATATTATATTGGCACATGAAAACCCAATGCAGAACACGTCCACCAACTTCTCTGCACGTGGTGGTGAAAGGTGAACTGAGAATAACATCTCTTTAATGACTGTGCGTGAGAAAAAATGTTTTTCTTCCTGGCATAACCTCCAAAGCTTCAATATTTTCCTAGGATCAATACATAGTAACATAGTAGATGACGGCAGAAAAAGGCCTGCACGGTCCATCCAGTCTGCCCAACAAGATAACTCATATGTGCTGCTTTTTGTGTATACCCTACTTTGATTTGTACCTGTGCTCTTCAGGGCACAGACCGTATAAGTCTGCCCAGCACTATCCCCACCTCCCAACCACAAGCCCCTCCTCCCAACCACCGGCTCTGGCACAGACAGTATAAGTCTGCCCAGCACTATCCCCGCCTCCCAACCACCAGCCCTGCCTCCGGCCACCGGCTCTGGCATAGACCGTATAAGTCTGCCCAGTACTATCCTCACCTTCCAACCACCGGCTCTGGCACAGACCGTACAAGTTTTTCCAGCACTATCCCTGCCTCCCAACCACCAGTTCCGCTTCCCACCACCGGCTCTGGCACAGACCGTATAAGACTGCCCAGCACTATCCCCACCTCCCAACCACCAGCCCTGCCTCCCAACCACCGGCTCTGGCACAGACCGTATAAGTCTGCCTAGCACTATCCCCGCCTCCCAACCACCAGCCCCTCCTCCCAACCACCGGCTCTGGCACAGACCGTACAAGTCTGTCCAGCACTATCCCTGCCTCCCAACCACCAGTCCCGCTGCCCACCACCGGCTCTGGCACAGACCGTATAAGTCTGCCCAGCACTATCCTTACCTCCCAACCACCAGTCCCGCTGCCCACCACCGGCTCTGGCACAGACCGTATAAGTCTGCCCAGCACTATCCTCACCTCCCAACCACCAGCCCTGCCTCCCAACCACCGGCTCTGGCACAGACCGTACAAGTCTGCCCAGCACTGTCCCTGCCTCCCACCACCAGCTCTGGCACAGACCGTATAAGTCTGCCCAGCACTATCCCCGCCTCCCAACCACCAGCCCCTCCTCCCAACCACCGGCTCTGGCACAGACCGTACAAGTCTGTCCAACACTATCCCCGCCTCCCAACCACCAGCCCCGCCTCCCGATCTTGACTGAGCTCCTGAGGATCCATTCCTTCGTCACAGGATTCCTTTATGCTTATCCCACGCATGTTTGAATTCCGTTACCGTTTAGTAATTTTGCCCCTCAAAACATATCGGGTGTAATTATCTACAGGTTGCCTAAAGTTAAGGGCCAGGAATGATGCTTGCTGAGCGCAGATTCCATATTGGAAATTGTGCAGACAGTTGCTGTTATAAAATACTAGGCCAAGTCCATAATTATGCGCCTGTCTTTAGGTGTGAGCATTTATACTAGCTAAATGGCTGGGTATAACTGCTCGCAACTAATTATAGATGCATAACTGCAAGTATTCTGTAAAATGCTTGTGTAAGTGCCAGGCATGCTCCTAACCCGCCAGTTCACCCCACTCAGATCCATGTTCCCCTTGCAGTTGCATGCTAGGGAAATTGCCTATACGTATTGTAGAATACTAAGGACAGTTATGCTCGTAACTGCCAATTAACGCCAATTAGCACCAATTATCACTATTGCCAATACTAATTAACCTCTAATTATTCAATTAAGTTACACGTGTAAATGACCTTATTCTAAAACTTGGGCATGCAACTTTGCACACTTACCCCCTAAATCTATAAAAGTCGCCAAAATGTTTGCATGCAAATTTGGGCATGAGCACAATTTGTGTGTTTGTAATTTAATTGAATAACGAGCTATTGTTTAGAGGCTAAATGCTTTTGAAAATTTACCCTTTGATAGCACATGGTTCCGATGTTAATTGTCTTTGTTTAATCTCAAGTTGATCCTTTATATTGACAAGACAGATTATATGATTACCTAGAAATATCAGAAAAAACTGGGAATAAAAAAGCTAATGAGAAAACGTCATCACTAACTGACGTTGCATTTCTAGGCCTCTTCGTGTTACAAAGTACTCTCAGCGCCCTGTCTTGTGCATCCCGTAAGCAATTGATTTACTTTTCAGAGGAGCGCCAGTACCGTTGCGAGGAGTGCGACCAGCTGTTTGAGTCCAAAGCTGAACTAATGGACCATCAGAAATTCCCCTGCAGTATGCCTCATTCAGCATTTTCTATGGTTGAGGAGAGCTTTCAAGAAAAGCTAGATGAGGAGAATGACCTCCACGAGATGCACGAAGTCCAGGAGTGTAATGAATGTGAACAAGTATTTCCAGATTTGCAAAGGTTAGCAACAGCCCTTTAAATCTGACATTTAACATTCTAGCGTACAGAGCATTTCCCCTGCTTGCTTAAATTCTGGTAACGCAGATGCTCATCTTGCCACATGTGTGTCTTGTATCTTGGGTAGATCCAGTCAACAGACCTCTTGACTCTGCTCATCTGGCACATAAATTACTTGTAGCAGTTTAAACAGTTTTCCTTGTTTAACTAATGCTAATGTAAGAGAACCGTCTGGAACGGTAGCATTCGAACCCATCCCCAAGTAATGCTGGTGTGTCACAGAAGCAACTTTAGGCAGCTAGTAGGTTTCAAGAGCCTGCTTTGTACTATGCATGTAATACACCGTGCAGATCACCTATGGTGCACTGTTAAGTCTCAGGGAACAGAAGAGTCCCTGGAGAGAATCCTAGTGGCTTCGTTCTCCGACAAAGTACCCCTGCCTTGACCACAAAATTAAAACTCAATGAGCTCTCTTTTAAAATCTATCTGATTGTAGAAGATGGGCTAACAAACCAAAATAAAGAGAAGATGTCATTTAGCGTATCAACAGGTTGAGGGGTTGGTACAACCATACCACGTTTTGGGGAAACATTAATGCTTAGTTTAAAACTATTAAGTTTCAAAATGCTTATGTGGATGCTCCTGCTTTTCGGCAAGGGAGAGGTTCCTTAGAATGTAAGAGCACTCAGAGTCCAGCTCATGTAAATGTATTATTTATGTTTGCATTGTGATGGGAAAACATTGATGACATTTATAGGATCAGTAACATAAATGAAGATTTAAGTTTTTGCTTTCATATAACCAAGCCAGCTACTCTAATTCTCTTTCAAAATAATGGTGTGAGAAAATTCTAGCATGCGTCAAATGGTTTTGTGTTCTACTGAGCTCATGTTCACTCCATATTTCACCTCCCTTCATGGGGAACTATGCTTTTCTCTGTCTGTAAGATATTCAAACAACTGAGTACCTGATGCCATAGAAGTAAAAATGGGAAGAGATACAGGTTTGCGTCTAACGCCGGATTCTATAAAGGGTGCCCAAATTTGCGCACCAAAATTTCCGCATGATCCTGAGATGTCCTTGCCACTTGGTTAATGAGCCAATTAATGGCAATAATTGTGCAATTAGGATTTGCATGAGCAACTAGCAACTAGCTGTGTGCTATTCTATAACACTGAACACCAAAATCCTATAGCATGCAACCCAAAGTGGATTCCATGGCGGGGGGGGGGGGAGGGGGGTTATGGAATGGTTAGGCGCATTCCAAACTTTGTGTGCAGTGTCATAGAATACCAGGGATAGGCGCCAGGAATTACACCTGGTTTCAGCAAGTGTAACTCCTGGCGCCCAGATTTGGGCACAAGATTCAGCACTATCCTCCGGATTCTATATAACGCAACCTAAGTTGCATGTGCAAATCAAGTCGTATTTTGGATTTGCGCTTGCAACTTAATTACTTGACAACCATCAGTAACTACTTATCATTTCTAAAGCACTACTAGATGTACGCAGCGCTGTATACTTGAAGATGAAGAGACAGTCCCTGCTCAACAGAGCTTACAATCTAATTAGGACAGACAAACAGGACAAACAAGAGATAAGGGAATATTAAAGAGAGGGTGATAAAATAAGGGTTCTGAACAAGTGAATAAGGGTTAGGAGTTAAAAAGCAGCATCAAAAAGGTGGGCTTTTAGCTTAGATTTGAAGACGGCCAGAGATGGAGCTTGATGTACTGGCTTAGGAAGTTTATTCCAGGCATATGGTGTAGCAAGATAAAAGGAACGGAGTCTGGAGTTAGTGGTGGAGTAGGAGGGTGCAGAAAAGAGAGATTTACCCAGTGAACAGAGTTCCCGGGGAGGAATGTAGGGAGAGATGAGAGTGGAGAGGTACTGAGGAGCTGCAGAGTGAATGCACTTATAGGTCAATAAGAGGAGTTTGAACTGTATGCGGAGACGGATAGGAAGCCGCATACAGTTCAAACTCCTCTTATTGACCTACTAGCCATTGAGCCCGTGAAAACGGGCTACTTTTGGAATGGGGGGGGGGGGTTTCCAAGCCCCCCCCCCCCCCGGAGTCGCTGCCGCCGCCCCTCCACCCGGCCCGAGCAGCACTGTAAACTTACATCAGCACGCAGCAGCAGGCACATCAGCAAAGCTGCCGTTGGGGCGGGCTTCCTTCTCTGCCTGTGTCCCGCCCTCGTGTGACGTAACGTCGGCGAGGGCGGGACAAAGGCAGAGAAGGAAGCCTGACGGCAGCTTTGCTGATGTGCCTGCTGCTGCGTGCTGATGTAAGTTCACAGTGCTCGGGCCAGATGGAGGGGCGGCGGCGACTCCGGGGGAGGGGGAGCGGTTCCGACGTCTGCAGCATGCCAGTAGAGACTTCCCTCTCTGTCCCGCCCCCATCATCACGTATTGAAGCGGGGGCGGGGTAGAGAGGGAAGTCTCTACTGCGCATTTGCGAGTGAGTACGGTCACTCGCCGTTTATGTGTTTGATAAGTGCAATCACTCTGCAGCTCTTAATTGCCACTTAACAAGCAATTATTGACACTAATTGGCATTGATTAGAATTTACGCGCAGAACTGTCTAAGCATATTTTATAACGTGATGTGCCTAAATTCTAAGTCACTTAGTTGAAAAGGGGGTGTGGGCATGGGCGTGGAATGGGTGGGTCATGGACATTTCTAAAATCTATGCGCTTTGTTATAGAATACACCCTCTAGTCCTATGTGCTATTCTATAAAGAGCGCTCAGCCTGGAGTGACCTTTATAAAATAGCTCTGAGCGCTGATTTGTTCATCCCCGTTTGAGCGCCATGTACTCAATCTGCCCCTTAATGTCTTTGGGGCCCTTGTATAAAGCTATAGTAAGCACTAATCCATGCTTACTGCAGCAGAAAATGGCTTGCCGCAGGCACGCTAAGGTGTCCCACGAGCTACAAAAATAACATTTTTTTATGCTGGAGGCAGGTCTGGGGCAGAGAGTGGATGTGTTCTGCCACCAATTGGTTAGTGCATGGGCACTGCCACGCGCTAGCCATATTTAACATGTGAGTTCCTACTGCCTACAAAATAGATGGTAATAGGGTCTCATGTGCTAATATGGTCATTAATACAAAAAATTGGAAAACTGGCCTCTTTACCCCAGTTATATAAAACAAAAAGTGAGGAGAGTGAATGAGGATACAAAAAAATATATTTATTCACATGAAAAATAAAAATTAAAAAGTAACATAATATACATAAAAATGACCCGACACGGCCGTGTTTCGGCCCAAAGGCCTGCCTCAGGGGTCTTTGTAACCTCAGAAAATATAACTCGGAATGTGTGCTCCAAGGGAAATAACAAGACAAAACTCTCTTGGGTCTCCTCTCTTCTAAAAAATATATTAAAAAGCAAAACGAACTTGTAATACTCCTCTCCGAAGAGATGTCTACAAATGTGAAATATATTTTGTCTTGTTATTTCCCTTGGAGCACACATTCCAAGTTATATTTTCTGAGGTTACAAAGACCCCTGAGGCAGGCCTTTGGGCCGAAACACGGCCGTGTCGGGTCATTTTTATGTATATTATGTTACTTTTCAATTTTTATTTTTCATGTGAATAAATATATTTTTTGGTATCCTCATGCACTCTCCTCACTTTTTGTTTTATATCCCACGGTTCCGTGAGGGTTTTTACCTCCTTTTTTGTTTTTGCTTCTTTTTACCCCAGTGCCAAAAATGGCCTTAGTGTGCAGAAATGACCCCCATAAGGGTGCTCTAAGGCCACTTTTTACTGCCGTTTAGTAAAAAGGCCCTTCTTTGTGATTTCTCCTCAGTATATTCGCCATTTCCAACTTGGGTATCCAGTGGAAATTATTAACTGACTAGGTAGTTGTTAATGTAGGGACTATATAAACCTGTGTCTAATGTCCTTTAAAATTAATGATTCCTACACAGAAATGTCTTCCGTAGTAATGCCCACTTTGAATGGGCTGTGTTGGCATTGCTGTGTGGCAATCGCTAGCGCGGCTTAATAAATGGGGTAGGGGGTGGGGGGTTAGTATCAATAGAGTCTGAAGTAGAAAAGTGAAAGGAAAAGGAAAGGAAGGAGATGGGAAATCAAAATGATTTACGTATTATGTACAGGTACTTTCTTTGTAAGGGGGGGGGGGGGGGGGAACAGAGACAAAGCAAACAAACATTTTTCCCTTTAGAACATAAGTTTAAAAAGAGTCTGATGTGGATTATGTTTCTGTGGACTGAATTTGAACTTCGACAACCAGATCTGCAAGAATCAAGGCACGGAAAACCACAGCAGATCGATACCACAAACCACAAGAAGAGAGAGAGGAAGCTAGATAAATCAAAGGCACTGTTTATCTCTGGCAGGAAAATCATAGCATCAACGGATGCATTCCATTAATGGAATCTCAAAACCACTTGTTTCAATGCTGAAAATTTTAAGTGTCATACTAGGTGAAGACTTTTCTTCCATTGACATATCTTCCATAGTATACAAAAATGCTTCTTCAAACTAGAATTTATTCGCTCTGTTTGAAACTTATTTCATCAAGATGCACTAAGAACTATGATGTTAGCCTTAGTTTGGTTACAGCCTAGATTATTGCAGTGCTCTGTTCTCAGATCTTCTAGTGAAAGAAATGCGACGTCTTCAACTAATTCAAAACACTAAATTCAATTTTGGAAGTTTTACTTAAAAACGTCCAGCATCAAGTGGTGAACAAGACCATTTTTGAACCAGAAAAATGTCTGCCTTTTTGTTTCGAAAATGGCCATTTCCTAGATGTTTTGTGCTCAGTGCATATTTCTTTTATGACCATTTTTGGTGGGGGAAAAAAAGTCCAACAAAATAAATGCACAAAAACAAGCCCTTGGGATTTATGTGGGGCCAGCGTTCTTAGTAGACTGGCCAGACAGACATCCTAGCAGAGCAGTGGGGCACTGCAGCGGACTTCACATAAAAGGTCCCAGGTACACACCTCACCGTTACCCCCTTATATTGTATGGGGAGCCCTCCAAAACACACCACAAACCTACTGTACTCAATTGTACAACACTACAATAGCCCTTTGAGCTGCAGGTGTCACCTATATCTGGGTACAGTAGGGTTTTGGTGTGTTTTGGAGGGCTCACACTTTCCACCACAAGTGTAACAGATAGAGTGAGATATGGGCCTGGGTCCCCTTCTCTACAGTGCACTGCACCGACCACTAGGCTACTCCAGGAATCTGCTTGCTGCTCTGTTAGGACTGGCCATAACATCTGAAGCAGTAGCGTAGCTACGTGGGGCCAGGGGGGCCTGGGCCCCCATAGATTTGGCCCTGGACCCCCCCTGCCGACGACCGTCTCGACCCTTGCCAGCCGAGGTCCTCTTCTTCCCGCAAAAGGCTTCCTTCTGTTTCTGACGTCCAGCAAAGGTAGGCGACGGCAGGTTGGCGGTGGGAGTGGGGGGTCGAGAGGGTTGTCGGCGGGGGGGGGGGGCAAAGTTGGCGGTGGTGGGGGAGTCGGCAATGGCAGGGGGGGTCGGCGGCGCCAGGGGCGGCTAAAATGTGCCCCCTCACTTCGGGCTCTGGTCCCCCCTCCTGCCGACCTGTCATAGAGGCTGGTATGTACTATTTCTTTCACATCTTTGGGGGTGGGAAGGGATCAGTCACCACTGGGGGAGTAAGGGGGGGTCATGCCTTAATCCCTCCAGTGGTCATCTGATCATTTAGGGTACCTTTTTGTGACTTAGCTGTGATTGAAACAGGTCTAAGCCAAAACTTCTAACTTTTAGCCCTGGCCATTTTTGCTTTGTGGAAACACCAGAAGAGGAGCAAAATGTTCTGCAGTGCAGAAAACAGTCCAAAGAACAGCAGAACACACATCTACTACGATAAAAGGGCTTTATTTGTGCCTCTGTGTAAAATGTCTGTACGTGGCCATGTTTCGTCTCATAGAGGCTGCATCAGGGGCTAAAACAGCTACTGTAGTCCCAAAGCGCACATTCACGCAACAGAGCTAAAATCCAACGAAAGCAACAACAATCAACCTTGCAGCTTGCAGGGTAGATAGAAACACAGCAACCGTCTCCGTCATTCAAGCTGCAAGGCTGACTGTTGATGCTTTCATTGGATTTGAACTCTGTTGCATGTATGTGGCCTTTGGGATTCCAGTAGCTGGTTTGGCCTCTGATCCATCCTCTAGTGAGGCGAAACATGGCTACGTCTGGACATTATACAGAGTGGCACAAAGAAAGCTTTTTTATCATATTATACGCGTGTTCTGCTCTTCTTTGGATTGCATTTTTGCTAAGTTCCATTATGGCAGAAAAATGTCCAAGTTCTGGGAATGCCCAAATCCTGCCCCCAGCATGCCCACGGCACGCCCCTTGTGAATTGGATGCACTGCAGACGAACTGCATAGAAACACATCTTAAAAATAGGTTTCAAAAATAGCGACTTGGACGTTAATTTGCACGCACAATTTAAATATAGAATTAGGGGGAAGTGACATATTCAGGATCACTCTTTAATACTGAACCATATGGCAATCCCCCATGACTTTGGTACGTGTGCTGGACGGATAGAGACAATGCCTGTTTCAATGTGAGTGCTAGATGCTTCTCCCTTTAGAATTCTTTCCCTATTGATTTTAATGTAACTTTTTAGGATTTAATTTTTTTCTCAATTGTTTAACTGTAATTTTTGCTATATTATAAACCACTGAATAGACTATTGAATGAGCGGTAAATCAAGAAATAAATGAGCTTGAACTTTCAAATGATTATTACATGTCCTACAACACTTGGAGGTGAATCAAAAGTCAAGATGGCCATGTTTCACCCAAATGGTTGCATCAGGATAACAAAACAAGCAGGTGAAATATTGCTAAGATTGATTAATAAAATTTAGTAATCCTCCAGAACAATGCTGCCAGAAAGCACTCAAGCTAGTAGGGATCTCTGCCGGGAAGCTAGATTTATGTTTTCTGAAGAGTACTTCCAGACAGTATTGGTCTGGAGGATTGCTATATTTTATTAACCAATCTTAGCAATATTTCATGTTACCCCTGATGCAGTCATTTGGTCCAAACATGGCCATGTTGGATTTTGACTTTTAATTCACCTCCAGGTGTTGTAGTTCATGTAATAACCATTTGAAAGCTTTACTGTATTCCTGTGGTTTGCGGTATCAATCTACTGTGGTTTTCTGCACCTGAATTTGCACTAAACTTTTCAAATAGGAGCACAGTACATATGAGGCAGAATTACCCCGTACTAATGGTCATAGCATTGGTTGTGACCTGAGACGGTAATTTTTATTTGAGTTGTCCTGTTGAGACAAACACAAAGGAATCCTGTTTAGAAAGAATGGATCCAAGCAAGCTTAGCAGAGATTAGGAAACAACACTGCTAATTCGGAATTAAAGCTAGTGTTGGGCAAACTTTTATGGTCTGTGTTCTGATTGTGGCTGGACAGATTCAGCTTCAGAAGTTGGAGAACAGGGACAGTGCTGGGCAGACTTCTATGGTCTATGCCCTGAAAATGGCAAGGACATATCAAGACCAGGTATACATTTAAAGTGTCACATACCATATGTAATGAGTTTATCTTGTTGGGCAGAATGGTTGGACAGTACAGGTCTTTATCTGCCATCATCTACTATAGGTTGGAAACTAAGATGTCAAAGGTTCACCTTTATCAGTCAGTTTAACATTCATCCCTGGTCAATTGAGCTATAGAAAATCATTCATTTTAGGACCTGAATACTTTTATCAGTTGAAGGTCTGTACCAGCCACAGACTAAATAACTCAAGTCATGAACAAGGAAGCTTTAGCATTTTAAAGCTACTAAGGAAAGAACAGTAGATCTAGAGGACAAAGCATTAACACAAGGGATTTCCAGCCAATTACTACCCTGTAGATACAAATGTTTGCTATAGAGCAAATGAGCTTTATAACAAACTTTAGCACAAGGTTTTGGCATGGTACAGCTGACAAGAAAGATATCTGCAACTCATTTTTGCAAAACATGGCCCCTGAAACCTCTTTCACGGACCCAATTTTGGTACATTCATAATTAAGGAGCAGCTTTGCATGATATTGCATTGCAGCAGCTCATTAATTCTGAATTGGAATACAATTTTGCATATGTTGGGACTACATGTATTTCACTACTGTAAAGAACCTGCACAGACCCTTGTGAATGGACTTTGTGTGCAAAAATATACAAGGAAACCAACTAAATGTTAGGATTTCTATTCATTTCTGCATGCAGAGTCCTACTTATGGATGTTGCTCCAGGTTAATACATCCAGGACCTAATGTGTAAATAATTAAAAGATAGAATACATCACAATTCTTGTTGCTTTCAAATAAACAAACGCAGTGCATGTTTTAAAAAGCATCTAGCTAGAGATCCTGTTTAAAGAAAGAAGGAACTGAAAAGCAATTTTAATTAGTGATTAGGATAAATAGCAAAGCATTGAAACTTTCTTGTTTCAATTAAGATAATTGAAAGATGAGGTGATCATCATAACTCAATGTGTCTCTGTATTGACTACGATGAAACCCATATGAAGCTCGAGGAGTAGGAAGGAAAATAAATCGATTTGAGGTATCCAGCTAGAGATATTCAATTTGTGTAGAGACAGATACGTTCCTAGAACCAAAATCCTCTCCAAAATGATGCTTTTCATATTCATTCATTCATTTCAGTATGTATATACTGCTTACACCTAAGCGGTTTACAGTTTTTATTTTACAGGTATGATATAAACATCATATTGCACAAAGATTTTATTTTAATAAATATTTTAAGACAAACATTCCTCCCTTTTTACAAAGCCGTGCGGCAATGCTGACGTAGCCCATTCAAAATGAATAGGCTGCACGACATTAATACATGGCTAGCACAACTTAGTAAACGGGTGGGGGGGATTGTATTTTATCTGGCTAGCTTCACACTCTTTCGCAAACGTTGTACATTCGCTCTAGTGGTTGAAGCAGCAGGCTGAAAACCAAGGAAGTACAGGGTTAAAATCCCACCGCTGCTTCTTGCATCCTTGGATAAGTCACTTGAACCTCAACTACCTCAGGTACAGATTATGTTGTAAACCTTCCAGTGACAGGGATGTACCTACTGCAACTCACCTTAGCCTACTTCCGGAAAGGCATGGGCTAAATCAAATCAGATAAATTCTTGAAATATTTCTGGCTGTAAGGGGGGACGTTATCAATGTGGGCCCACTATTCAGACATGTAATTTTAATGTTAACCCTAGTTATTAGAACCCAGGTCTCCTTGCTTAAAATGGGACCTGTGATAAAATGACACTTCTTAACAGTAGCCTCTTTTGATAACTAAACCCCTAAGTCAAGATATTTCAAAGTCTTGACAGAGGCAAATGTCCAGTTTGAGAACATCAATGCTTCCATATATTATGTATGTATGTATGTATGTATTTATTTATTTATTTATTTATTCATTCATTCAGTTTTATAGCCCGTCCTATTGACTGCGCCCAGAACGGTTACATGATTTACATCCATGATAAAAAACAATACCCACAAACATAAAATCAATTAAACCAATCTACCAGCATAACAATTAAACAGTCCATCAAAACTCTTTAAAACAAATGAGTTTTTACAGCCTTACATCCTTTTCAACAAGCTCATGTTGCCTCTTGGAAAAAAAAAAACCTGGCACCCATTCATTTATACAAATGATGTTAGTTAAAATATTTGAAAGATGATGATTATGCTACACCAAACAAATTGGGCATTTGAAAGTTCAGAAAGCTGTTGCAATTACTGTCAGCTCTTTATTACCTGCCCTGGTAACAGGACCGGTGCAAGGTGAACCTTCAGCCTTGCCCCGCCCTCATTTAGCTTCAAGGGCAGCAGGCAGCCCCCTGAGCTTTTTATAAACTCAGCAATCATTATCACCCCAATGCCACACCTCCCAGAATTTTTGTGAGTCCTGGCCGATATTCAGCTGAGGCCCACATAAGACAATTATGCAGGTGCCAGATGAATATTAACTGACACCCGCATAACTTTTATTTCCCTTTTAAAGCCCCCTGACCCCTCCCAGCCCCCAACAAAGCCCCCTCCTTCCATGCCCCTCCCCCCCAGCTCGCAACCATGAAGAAGTCCCCCAAATCCTCCCACCTCAGAACACCCACATCCACTTCTCCAGGCCTACCCGATGTTCCTGGTGGTCCTTGGGGTGGGGGGTGTCATTGGAACCAGGAGCAAAAGCCACTCGCTCTTGCCTCTTGCAGGTTCCCTAAGAAAATGGCTGCTGCCTTCACTCCTGCTTCTTTTTTCATTTTACAAGGGTCACTTGCAAATAGTAATACAGAGATGATTGCATATTAATACAATACAAGAAGAAAACAATCCCAACTAGACATATGGATTATATAAAATCTTTCTCTTTCTTAGACCACAAAGTGAAGAAAAATAGGGAGAGCGAAATAAGACAAGGAGATCAATTAAACAGTAAACAGAAAAAAAGAAAACATGGTATTAACCTGATTATCCCCAGATATTACTCATCTAATTCATTATTCCACATTGATCATCTGGTTGGCTTCCTCAAGACCAAATACGGCGTATAGTCAATTCATTTCATTGAGAACATACTTATTATCCAGGTTTTAGTTAGAAATAATACATCTGATTCCATTCTCTCTCTTTTAAAAACCCGAAATTATTTAACGATACATATACTCCTGCTTCTAATGATCCCCACAGACCGCCAGGGACACCAGCTAGGCCCAGGGAGCCTACCTAGATGGCAGGGGGGTTAGAGATGGAGGGAGCATTCTGGGGGTGATGAGTTCTTCATGGCGGCAGGCTGGGAGGAGGGGAAGGGAAGGTAGGGGCTTTATCGGGGGGCTTTACAAGGGAAAAAAAGTTATGCAGGTGCTGGCCAATATTCAGTGCTGGCTCCTCCCCAGCGCCATCCCATACTGCCCCTGACCTGCCTATTTATTTAATGGGAGGTCAGAAGTGATATTCAGCGGCACTGCTCAGTTTCGGCAGACCCAGGGAATTTAAGCAGGCAGGAACCTCTCCTGGCTGCTTAAATCACTTCCAATATCAGCCAGAAAGTTTCTAGATAATAGAAAAAGAACTATGAAAATCCAGCACATACCTTCATTGAAGTTAATGGAATCATAATTCCCAACATAGTCTAGGTGTTCGGACAAATACTGAAATACTTTACTAACTCATAGCTATCAATGCTTGTAATCAACTTGGGTTCTTTAATGGTAGAATGACGTGGTAAACTTTATTTTGGAGGGGTCCCCAAAACCCACCATCAAGCTGTATATTTTTTAGCTTCAGATAAGCTTGAGGGCCCCTTTGTAGTCTGGGGACCCAGGGTAATTGCCTTGTTTTCACCCCCCACCCCCAATGCTAACACTGGGAACACTTGATATTTTATGTTATGATTATTTAGGGCATGAAGTCTTTGAAATGACACATTACTTGCAACTATAATCACTGTGCATCTGTGTTAAACAGTCTGGAAAAACACATGTTATCTCATACCGAGGAGAGGGAGTACAAGTGTGACCAGTGTCCCAAAGCTTTCAACTGGAAGTCTAACTTGATTCGTCATCAAATGTCTCATGACAACGGAAAGCACTATGAATGTGAAAACTGTGCCAAGGTAAAGTGAATTTGTTGGTTGTTGGATCTGTCTAGGGACATTTTATTTCATTTTAGTTTTCACCACAACTCATTCATTTCAATGACGTTCAGACTTGGGCACATCTGGCAGATAGTGAGATTATAGTCCGTAACGAGTGAGGAAAATTTAAAAGGTAACATCTGTAGTTCTCATTTCATATTTCTAGACCTATATTCTCCTGGAATGTCTTAGAAGCCCTGGAGCAAGGATGTTCCTGGAACGATAGTGGTTCTCAGCCTATGGCAGTTGCGTCCCAATCTTTTTGTGACTGTGACCCCAAGATTGTGACCAAATAGAATTACGTGACTCCCTGGATGTGCAGCATAATGATGCGCTTATGGAGAGCCCACCTAGGTCGTGACCCCATGCGGGGGTCCTGGCCCACAGTTTGGGAACCTCTGGTCTATGGGGGTCACATCATTAGTAGACGAGGGTCACAAAAACAGGGCTGATCCCTCTCCCTCTGGGCCTCTGTTGTGACTTACGCCTAGTAATGGCAGTCGGCGTGAGGCCTGTTGAGTCAGTCAGTGTTCACAGGCCCTCCCCTCTCTTCCACCTTCCTGTGTGAACTTCCTGTAAGAGTGGAAATCCCTGTTGGGGTCTGTGAGCACACAGTGCACCCAAGGCCCTGTTCTGACTACTGCCAATGTTGTGTACTGTTGCCGCTACTGATAAGGGGGAAAAGGAAGATGTAAATAGGTAGGGGAGATCTGCCGTTTTGTTGACATCATTATCTTGAGTCACATGAAATTGTAAGTGTTAGAATGGAGTCATACTGGATAAATGTTTGGGAAACATTGGTTCAGGACAATCTTTTTGTATCTCCCCCATAATACCCTGTGACTGTGTGAAGGATGATGCCAAACTGTCTTTTTTTAATGGAGAAATCTGTCTGTACTGGAACGAAGGCTGCATGCAATTTTTACTTGAGGGCTTGATGGCAATTTTCAAAGTGAAAATACATGTGTGATTTTGCTTTGAAACTCACTGTGGGTGCAAAGTACATACCAGGGGCGTAGCCAGACAGTAGATTTTGGGTGGGCCTCGGCAAGAAGTGGGTGGGCACCAAATGTTCTCTACCCACCACCCAAAAAATATCTCAGCTGGCAGGCAAATGCTTCTTTCCACCTTGGCAGTCTGCAGCAGGGATGCGCTGAAAACTGCCAGTATCGTGGAGAGTATCATTTTCGTTACCATCAAGGGGAATTCTTCAGCTGGCAGAGCTTGGGATCCCCACCAGCTACCACTAAACGTGCGCTACTCTTGGGTGGGCCTGAGCCCTAAGTGGGTGGACCCTGGCCCACCCAGGCCCACCTGTGGCTACGCCACTGGTACATATAGAGGCATATTTTCAAAGCACTTAGACTTACAAAGTTACATAATAACCTATGGACCTTTGTAAATGTAAGTGCTTTGAAAATGAGCCCCACAGTCACGTGAGCCTGCTTTTCTGGGACGATTTGTGCAAACGTTTGAAAACACTATCTATGCAATTGCTCTCCAACCCCCCCCCCCCCCCCCCCCCAACCTAAAGACACCCATGGGAACAGCTCTTCCACCAATGCATTACTTCCACCGAGGGAAGGGTGATTTTGAGATAACGGACTTGCATGGGTAGAACACATTTTACCCTTGTAAATTACTGTGAATGTTGTCCTCAAAATGCATTCTTAATTTTAAAGTGTAGACAATAGAACTCAAACAAAATAAAACATGGAAAAGAAAATAAGATGATACCTTTTTTATTGGACATAACTTAATACATTTCTTGATTAGCTTTCGAAGGTTGCCCTTCTTCCTCAGATGGGAAATAAGCAAATGTGCTAGCTGACAGTGTATATAAGTGAAAACATTCAAGCATTACTATGACAGTAAAATAGATACCATTGGAGATTCTACATGGAATGTTGCTACTATTGGAGATTCTACATGGAATGTTGCTATTCCACTAGCAACATTCCATGTAGAAGGCTGCGCAGGCTTCTGTTTCTGTGAGTCTGACATCCTGCACGTACGTGCAGGACGTCAGACTCACAGAAGCAGAAGCCTGCGCGGCCACATTGGTGATCTGCAAGGGCCGACTTCTACATGGAATGTTGCTAGTGGAATAGCAACATTCCATGTAGAATCTATAGAAATCAAACAAAATAAAACATGGAAAAGAAAATAAGATGATACCTTTTTTATTGGACATAACTTAATACATTTCTTGATTAGCTTTCGAAGGTTGCCCTTCTTCCTCAGATGGGAAATAAGCAAATGTGCTAGCTGACAGTGTATGTAAGTGAAAACATTCAAGCAGAATGATTGAATATTTTGAATATTTTAACACCCAACAGAAAGGACTTAACAAGGATCTGGGGTTCCTAGCCCATTATAAACCATAAAGCTGTATGTCTCTGTTGATCACCCCACCCCTCACCTATCCACACCCATCCTGTTAGAATATCAATGATATGCTTTGATGTCCCCATGCATACCTCCTACCCACCCCCATCCTCCCACCCTGTCAGACTGTCATAGTAATGCTTGAATGTTTTCACTTATATACACTGTCAGCTAGCACATTTGCTTATTTCCCATCTGAGGAAGAAGGGCAACCTTCGAAAGCTAATCAAGAAATGTATTAAGTTATGTCCAATAAAAAAGGTATCATCTTATTTTCTTTTCCTTTCCATGTTTTATTTTGTTTGATTTCTATTGATAACCTTAAGAGTGGACTAACACGGCTACCACACTCCTCTACTTAAAGTGTAGACAGAAAGGCATAGTATACTTCATTTCTTTAAAATATAAGAAGTGAGTTTAGACCAAGGTCCATCAAGTCCAGCATCTGTCAGACAAGGGGGATCCAGGTCCAAGTACCTTTCAGATCCCAATACCTAGATCAGATTTCTTATAACCAGTGCACTTTTTCTAGTGAAAAAGGTGCCGGTACTCAAATGCTAGGCCACCCCTCAGGGGTGGGGGTAATCACTGAGGGACCCTCCCCACAATAGCCAGGCCCCCTGCAACCAGTCACAGAACCTATGAAAAGGCAGAATTGGTGGGTAGAGCCTGAGCTCTTTCATTAAAACTTGGGTTCCATGGGTCAATTTTAGCAGACAATGGAAAAGGTGCTGGTACTCAGTACCCCCAGGTAACCCCTCCAAAAAAAGCCCTGCTTATAACTTTATTTATATAATTACTATTTGATGTGCTGGATTATAGATTTCAAATTCTACAGTTCTTGATGGACACATCAGTGGCGTAGCCAGGGGTGGGCCCGAGCGTGCCCAGGCCCACCCACTTTGAGTTCAGACCCACCCTGTAGCAGCATACCTATGATATGGCTGGCAGGGATTCCCAAGCCCCACCCGCCAAAAACTCCCAACAACTGTCCCTCCTGCATACCTTGTAAATAGCAGGTCTTCGCCTGCAGTGAGCAGCGACTGATACATACTGCTCACACCGGCCCCACAGCCTTCCCTCTGATGTATTCCCACCTATGCGGAAACAGGAAGTTGCATCAGAGGGAAGGCTGTGGGGTCAACATGAGCAGTGTGTATTAGTTGCTGCTCGCTGCCGGTGAAAATCTGCTATTTAAAAGGTATTCAGGGGAGGGGGGGATGTTTGAGAGACCATATGGCATGCAGGCAAGAGAGGGAGAGACCAAATCACTTGTGGGACAAGGTGGAGTTCTTCTGCCCACCCATCTTGGGCCCAGGCCCACCCAAAATTGGGTGTCTGGCTACGCCCCGGGACACATGGATCCAAAGTTCATGTTACAAAAGAAGACGGTTCCTTGATGCTTGATCATGTCCTCAATGTAGGGTACATTCCTTCCCATGGCAGCTCTACATGGTCAGCATGCTATAGTTTTCTTAGGAAAGCAGAACAAACAGCAGACCAACACACATAGATAGTAGAAGCAAGGACTTTAATTCTACCAAATACGCTTATGCCTGATGAGGCCACGTTTCGCCAAAGGTTGCATCAGAGGCAAAGCTAGAGAGGTAGGGTCAAAAGCGCACTTCTCTCTAGAGTAACGGTCTAGGTGAATTAACCTTTCAGCAAGTCCTCAGAAGTATCTCCAGCAGGTAGAATTAAAGTCCTTAATACTACAGTTCCCTCTAAGCTCAGCAGGAGTCCTCCACCTACAGTCCTGCCAGTGGGTGATGCTGTTTCCACTATCACATTTCCAATAGCGAGAGACAGGCAAGCTCTGCAGGACTCCAGGGGAACCTGCCTGTCCCTAGTGATTGAAAACACAATATTGAAGCACTGCCCCCTACTGGCAGCAATGCATTTGGAGGACTCCCGCTCAGCTTAGAGGGAACAGTACTTTCTACTACTATCTGCTTGTACTGGTCTGCTGTGCTTACATTACAGATCTTTTGCTGCTCTTGTTTTTTCCTGCTTTCTTAGGCAGTAGAGGGGTTTCTGGTGCATAGAAAAAAATGGAGTCCAAAGAAGAGCAAACACACGGCTTAGTGGTATGATAAATAGGCTTTATTTGTGCCACTCTGTAAAAAAGTCCCGACGTGGCCACGCTTCACCTCACTAGAGGCTGTGTCAGGGGCTGAACAGCTGTTGCGGTCCGAAAAGGTACAAACACGCAATAGAGCTGAAATCCAATCAGTGGCATACCAAGGGTGGGGGCGGTCCGCCCCGGGTGCACGCCACTGGGGGGGTGCCGTGGCGCGCCCCTGCTCCTCCAAGTTCGCTAAACTTCGTTCGTTCGCTGCAGCTCCCTCTGCCCTGGAACAGGTTACTTCCTGTTCCGGGGCAGAGGGAGCTGCGGCGAACGAATGAAGTTTAGCGAACTCGGAGGAGCAGGCGCGCGCCACGGCACCCCCTCCCCCCCCAGCGGTGTGCACCCGGGGGGGGTGTCATTTCGCCGGAGGGGGGGAGGTGTCATCTAGCGGGGGGGGGGGGGGCGCATCGGGCACTCCGCCCCGGGTGCCATCCAGGCCAGGAACGCCACTGAATCCAATGAAATCAGCAACAGTCAGCCTTGCAGCTTGCAGGGTAGATAGAAACACAGCAACCGTCTCCCTCATTCAAGCTACAAGGCTGACTGTTGCTGCTTTCATTGGATTTTAACTCTATTCCATATTTGTGCCTTTTGGGACCGCAATGGCTGTTTTAGCCCCCGAGGCAGCCTCTAGTGAGGCAAAACATGGCCATGTCGGGACTTTTTTACAGAGTGGCAGAACATTTCATTTTTCTTCTGGTGTTTCCGCATAGGAGAAATGTCCAGAGTAATCCTACAAGCCTCACTAGCCCCTAGGTATGTTTTCATGGATGAGGATATTAAACCTGCTTCAGAGAATCCTTGGCTCCCTTAATCCAATTGTGCTGTCAAGTTTCTTGTCTAATCGGTACTCGTTTCCTAGCAGGTTTTCACGGACCCCAGCAACCTTCAGAGGCATATCCGCTCCCAGCATGTCGGAGCCCGCGCCCACGCTTGTCCAGAGTGTGGCAAGACTTTCGCCACCTCTTCAGGCCTTAAACAGCACAAGCACATCCACAGCAGCGTCAAGCCGTTCATATGTAAGTCTGTACACCCTGACTCTTGCATATTATACTGATCTAGGGTGGGCTTCAAAAAGAGAGAAAAGTATTTTAGCTCAACAGCACGTTAGTTATTCACCGTTAACCAAACAGAAGACTGCATGTAAATAGACATGTTGAGGTCGATATTTAGCTAGAGATGCTCAGTGTGTTGCTGACCGCTGTCGGTGTTATGTCCTGAAAGTCATTGCCAGGCCATGTCCGTGCTTCAAATTTCTGGGTTGGTGGAGCCAGCTAACGCATAGCCGATTAAGGGGCCCTTTTACTAAGCCGCGTAAGTGTCTACGCGTGCCAACCACGCGCCAAAACGGAGTTAGCACCCGACTACCGTGTGGCTCTTGCGGCAATTTCATTTTTGGCATGTGTCCGAAAAATAATTTTTCTTTTCGGATGTTCATATTTGGACGTGCGCCAAGTGGCATTTGACCTGCACAGGTCACTACCATCCGGTTACCGCATGAGACTTTATTGCTAGGTCAACGGCTGGGGGTAAGGTCTCAGACCCAAAATGGATGCGCAGAAATTTTCATTTTGCCACACGTCCATTTTCAGCAAACATTAAAAAATGTCGTTTTTTACAGGTGCACTGAAAAATGATTCTGTGTGCGCTCAAAACACGCGTCTACCCTACCACAGGCCATTTTTCAGTGCGCATTTGTGAAAGGACCCCTAAATGTGATATTCAGCACCTGACCAGCTATGGGGCACTGTATAAAGGTATAGGGTTACCATATTTTCTCCTCTAAAAAGAGGACACATGTCCCACCCACGCCCCGCCCCGTTCGCATCCTCACCCCACCCCTGTCACATTCCCCTACCCTCCCCCAGGTCACATATTCCCCTCCCCTCCTCCGGGTCACCTCCCCTCCCCTTACTTACTATCTACTGCCCTGGTGGTCTAGTGACTTCTTCAGTGCAGGAAAGAGCCCCCTCTTTCCTGCCCGGAACCCTGCCCTTGCCCTGCATCCTGTTGCTGTGACGGTCTCGGGATTCAAAATGGCCACCGAGAGTTGAAGTCTCGCGAGGCCGCTTCAACTCTCGGCGGCCATTTTGAATCCCGAGACTGTCACAGCAACAGGATGCAGGGCAAGGGCAGGGTTCCGGGCAGGAAAGAGGGGGCTCTTTCCTGCCCTGAAGAGGTCACTAGACTGCCAGGGCAGTAGATAGTACGTAAGGGAAGGGGAGGCTAGGATAGGATAGGCCCGCCGCCCGCCCGTTTGTCCAGAAATCCGGACAAATGGGCGGACTGGCAAAATCCGTCCGGACGCCCGGACATGTCCTCAAAAAGAGAACATGTCCGGGTAAATCCGGACATATGGTAACCCTAAAGGTAGGATTGAGTTTTATGCGGTTAAGTGCTGAATATCAGCTCTTAACTGGCCAAGTTCCAATTGTGCCCCTGAAAAGCCCCCAAAATAGCTAGTTTTGAGATTGGCGTTTACTAGACATTTTCAGAGGCAGTAACTGGTTAATGCTGCAGAAAATGACAGATTAGCCTCTGAACAAAGCGATTTAACTGGCCATTAGGCAGTATCAACCCAGTTTCTTTTTCTTCCCTCAGTCTAGTTTCTTGCAAGGCTGTTGCTCCAATTTTCATTATTACCATCTTAGGTTCCTCCAGGATTTATAACATGTGTGTACTAAAAGTACCTTTTATCCTCAAGGACAAATAAACATTAGTTTGAATGCCCCGTGTACAAAGGATGAAGAAAGCAGCAGGTTGAAAGATGGTAAAAAGGAAAAAACTTTATTGAAACAGTCACCTGACATGGTCCTCGTTTTGCCCTAACAAGGGCTGCCTCAGGGGTGTAAAACTAAAAACAATCAAAACAACATAAAAAAAACAAATAAAACCATATGATAAAACACTTGGCCAAGTCTGTATATGAACAAACAAAAAAAACAGCACCACGGGCCTTTAAAAATGGAACACAGTTCTTTAATGAATGAGCCTTGACAAAAAGACCCGACACGGGCCGTGTTTCGGTGACTAGCACCTGCGTCAGGGGTCTACATAGAATACAAAACATAGAAATAATATATTTTTAAAAAATTTTTAACATATAATGAATAAAACCAAAGATTAATATTTAGACTCATCAAGCATACATATATAAGCCTATATAAATACCTAAAGCATTTAATATTTTAACATTGCATTTAATATTTTAACATTCTCATATATTATTATATAGTAATTTGAAAATAAATGGATAATTAATCAAAACAAAAATGGTAACTCACCACAGTGATGACGTGGAAAACTTGGGGAATAACTCGAATATATTCCTCTACAATATATTATTCCTTACTTTTGGACAAAAATTTTTTTTCATATATTAATATTATATGTTTAAAACGCTTATTTTAATTATTAATAATATATTTTATAAAAAGGTCATATTATATAATACTGGCTTATATATGTATGCTTGATGAGTCTAAATATTAATCTTTGGTTTTATTCATTATATGTTAAAAAATTTTTAAAAATATATTATTTCTATGTTTTGTATTCTATGTAGACCCCTGACGCAGGTGCTAGTCACCGAAACACGGCCCGTGTCGGGTCTTTTTGTCAAGGCTCATTCATTAAAGAACTGTGTTCCATTTTTAAAGGCCCGTGGTGCTGTTTTTTTTTGTTTGGACTTTAGTTTGTACTTCGTTCCCTCTCTTTTGTTATATCCAAGTCTGTATATGAAAAATAAAAGAAGTAAAAAAGCAAAAAATATGCTTATGGGCATGAATATATAAAATAAGCTGAGGTGCTACTATTTTGTGAGAGAACTTACACAAAGTTGGTGCACAAACTCAAGGTAAAACACATAACCAGATACCAGTAGTAGTGGTGTCACAGACACTAGCAGTTATAGTCCCAGTCAAGCTTTTGTACTTTTTTACTTTTCATGTACAGACTTATCCATTTGTTTTATCATGAGGTTCTATTTGTTTTTTGTTATTTAATATGTAATTTTTTATTTTGTTTACATATTTTTGCAATTATGATGCCTGTTATTATGCATATCTGTGTGGGATCCCTTACATCTTATATGCTGATGTTAGTTTGTGATTTATTGTGTGTTTGTATGTTGTTTGATTGTTTTTAGTTTGTTTTTTTTACCCCTGAGGCAGCCCTTGTTGGGGCGAAACGTGGACCACATTGGGTGATTGTTTCAGTAAAGATTTTTTTCTTGTTACCATCTTTTGACCCACTGTTTGCTTCATCTTCGCTGGTGTGGATCTGAAGTGCCTCTCGATCCTTTGCCATGTGCTAAGGATACAGCGTCAGAATGACCAGATACTTTTTTTGACCTCCAGGAAATAACAGATGTACAGTCAACCAGACCTGAACAGCAAGCCGGCATTTGACATTTCACAATGAATCAAAGTCGTTTTGTATTGGTGAACAATAAACAAGAGTCATATAAAACATGTAAGACTCTAGCCACACATAAGACCGATCAACTGCTGTAACTCAAGTTTGTTTAATTGATCGGTCTACAAGGAGCCACAGTTCTTTTCAAAGCAAACGATGTGTGTAAACGCTTTTCATTAATATGTTCTTAGTGATGTCTGGGAAAGCTGAGCACCAAGAGATGTTGTTTAACTTTAGAATGGCTAGCAAGAGCAGAGATGCTTTTGAAATTATTTTTTTTGTCTAACTATGTGTGATGGACAGAGAACTGCAGGCAATTATGAGTAATAGCCATGTAATTACAGAACTGAAGAGTTTCAAGTTCGTGTGTTGGGCTGTGAGGTTTCTTTTTTTTTTTTTTTTTCATGCTGAGTTGAGATCTGTTTCTCAACAAAAGCCCACACACCATGACCATTCCATGATTTGCCCGGCCTGTTTATGGCAACTGTCTCTTATTACACCCAGCTCAAGCTTGAGTGAAACTTACCAACACAACGGTAATTACTTACGGCCGTCACAAAAACGCCAGGTTTTCCCCAATAGAAACCACATGCCACGATAGGTCAAACATATTCAAAACAGTACTTAACTTGTTTAATAAGCAGAAAATATGTACCCTTGGTTGTAAGAAAATTACAGTAGAGAGCGCACTTAACATCAGTTGAACCAATTCGCCTGGGAATGGTGCAGTTTATAGTAGCCAGGGAGGGTGGGCCACAGACTGATGAAAGGCTGAATGGCAAAAATCTCTCTTCCATGTTGTTGTATTACAAAATGAGAAGGTGCAGATGTAGCCCATCAGTTTAATAATACTGATAATACATTGTCAACAGAAAGACCAAGTGTGCTTTGCTTCATTGCGATCTAAGAATGCTCTTAAATTTTATGAAAGCTCTAATCTTAAGCAACATTTTAATCTAACGCTCTGCCATCAGCGTTAAAAGAGACTACTGATCAAAGTCTATTCAAGAAATCCCTGAAGACCTACCTATGTACTCGATCATTCTCCTCAGCTGCTTGATCTTCTGCATCTCCGCCTTCCTTTCCCCTGCTGTTTTCCCTCCCTTCCCCTCATCTACTTTATCCTCTGCTTTGCACTACTGCTATTATGTTGTACTTTTCTCCTAACATTGTACGCCACATAGAGCCTGCCTTGGTGGGAATATGCGGGATATAAATGTTCACAATAAATAAATAAATAAAACCTTGCCACATAGATATAAGGTGGCATAGATGTGCCAAAACACAGAGCCATCTTTAACACGCATGATCTTGTGGCAATCTCTAACATGCTGCTCCTTCTGTCTTAGAATGTATTCTGCACGTGCAACTTTTCACCAAGAAACCTGTTCTTCATTCACAGATTCTGTCTTGTATTTCTTCTGTTATGCTCGTATACATGTCCATTTCAATGACTTCCATGTGCCGTTTTATTAATATACTGGGGATGAGCTCTGTGGCATGGTTAGATGAGCATTTTGCATGATATCAATAGCAGTTTGTAACTAGATAGTTTTTGCATGAGTTAGCCTCTGTTCTAAAATGTATGTTGTATCATGCTGATTCCCCCTCCTTCACCCCAGGGTACCTGCTGTTCTTTCCTATAGCTATACCTGCCTGCAAAGGATTGTCCTAGCACACGCTTATTAACACTGGAAATAATAATGTTTCGTGCTCTGTGTTAAGTGAACAGAAGAGGTTGATTTGGAAAGTACGAGATGGAAGCTCACCTGGTTTGCTGGCTATATTTTGAGCAATATCTAAAACGGAGTTCACTCTTTCTTGCTTTTCCTCCATTTTGTTTCTCTGGTTTGACTTCATTCTTGGAAGAGCTTCTGCTGTGCCCCATGGAATTGTTGGTAGTGGGGGTCCCTTAAATAAGGCCATAGTTCTACCACTGTTCTGTCTAAGATGAGCGGGTATCCTCAAGTTGCATAGCTACCAGTAGGGGTGGTGCTTCAATGTTGTGTTTTCAGTCGCTAGGCACAGGCAGGTTCCCTGCAGTCCTGCAGAACTTGCCTGTCCCTCGTCATTGAAAATGTGATAGTGAAACAGCGCCCCCTACTGGCAGGATTGCAGATGGAGGACTCCTGCTCAGCTTAGAGGGAACAAGGAGTGCTACAGTGTTTCAGGGTTGCTAACCATATTCTGCATCTTCACACCCCCATTTCCCAGGGCAGAAATCGCCAGCACCGTACCGTGGTGGGAATCAGAACACCGGGGGTTCGACTAGTGTCAAGTTTAGTTGGCAGCAGTGATAGAAGAGACTTGCACATGACCTAAGTATTCGTATTACCATGACGTATGCCTTCTGTAAATCAATTAGCACGTAGAGCAGGGCCCTAAATTGTGTTTTATGTGTGGCAATGGGGTTTTTGAAAATTGCCTATCTTATACATGAGTATAATTATATGCACATAGCCCATATGCTCACAATTGTACTCAAGTACTGAGAAGGCCTTTATGGGGACAGGATGGGGTGGAGAGTACACTTGCACCCTATTTTTGTTTCCCCAAAAGTATACATGGGAGAAGGTACCACATGATAGTAGATACAGATTTGTGTGTGTGCTGGTCTTGACTCAGTTTTTAAAGGGGAAAATTTTTAATGTAAAATCCTTTGGTTAAAAAGTGCCTTTGGCCTTTCATTTAGAAGCACGATTTGAAAGTTACCCCCTTGGGTGGTAATTCTGTAAATTAGGTGCTGACATGAATGTGCTTATTACGTTCGTAAGTGTTAAACATAAAAGCATTTACGTACGCATTCCACACATTACACGTGCAAATGCCAAAATTCCACCTTAATGCTACTCTGCAAATTGGTGTGCAGCTTACGCGGTGTCCGACCGATATTCAAAACCAGTTAGCCTGGCCAGTTCAATGGTACTTAGCCAGCTATCCGGCAATATTCAGTGGCAAATAGCCGGCTGTCTCCCGCTGAATATCAACGGTTAGGGCTTAGTGGATAGCTGATTATATCGCTCGATTTAACCAGCTATCTGCCAATTTTCAGCACATTGCCTGCTAAGTTTGGCAGCCAAATCTGGCGGGGGGTAATAGCTGGAAAATCTTTGGCCGGTTCAAACTTAACCAGCCAGTGCTGAATATTGGCCAAAAATAAACGGAATGTTCCATTCCAGTCACCGGAAACGGCCTGATATTGAATATTGAGATTCAGTGGGTGTCAGCCCCGTTAACTCCCGCGATCTGAATATCGGACCCCTTATTTTGAAGTGCTGGGGTGTGTCTTGGGGGCGGAGAGTAGGCATGTACTGCGTAGGCGAGTGAGTAGGTGTGTATGCCGATTAGTTCGTGGTTAACATGTGAGCCCTTACCGCCTAGAAAGTAGGTGTTGGTAAGGGCTCACATGCTAATTTCCCCATTAGCATGTGGCCATTAATAAGGAAAATGGAAAATAGGGCCATTTTACTGCCCACGCTGGGGTCCCCTTTATTTTGTCTAATAATTGGATTGCTCATCAATATTTCTGTTATTTGGGGAGAAGGTGGAAACTTTGGGCCACTTTTACTAAGGCACGCTACGATTTTTAGCAGGCAGTAAACGTTAGCAACATCCATAGGAATATACGGACATCGTGAACTTTTAGCGTGCGCTAAAAACGCTAGCGCACCTTAGTAAAAGAGGTCCTTTGTAAATGTAGATCGCTGAGGAGAGCAAAGCTCATTCAAATGAAAAACTGTTCTTGACTTCCTCGTTCTTTTCTCATTCAGAAAATGTTTTTGAAATATAATGAATTAATAATTATGTAAAAGAAAGAATCAGAGCAGATTAAGCAGGTAAAAAAAAATACTTTCAAAACAATTTATTATGAAGTCCCAACATATAAATGATTGTTAACTAGCATAACCTGACACGGCCATGTTTTGCCCAAAGGGTTGCATCAGGGGCCCAGTACCAACAGAGCGTTATAGACAAGATATGCCAAGAAAATCCTTTCAGGGACAAAGTTGTGGAAAATATGTTGCATCCAAGATGAATTCAATTGTTCTTCCAACAAAAAGCATAGGCAAAGTGTTATAAGTAAAATGCAACTAGGCGTGAAGATAAACAATTAAGACATGACAGCAAGTGACCAAGCTTCTCAAGGACAGAGAGATACAAGTGCAGGAAGGTTAACACAAGCATTGGTGTGAGTGGAAGTCAGGGGACGTGATTATAGTTCATGGGAACCAACAATTCAGGATGGGATATATTCAATTCAGTTTCCTTCTCAGGCTTAAAATAGAGCCATTGTAGCTTCTGTCTTTCTCAAATCATGAAAAAGATTGTTGAAAATGTCTCAGAATGTACAATGAGTATTGTTGGGCGACTTTGATGTGTGAGTGACGGGAGCTTAAAGATATCATAGAAATTAAATAAAAGTTCAGCATTTCCCCGGGGAGGGAGCAAGGGAGAATATTATGACTAACTCTGAATGTTGTACATGTACAAAAAAAAGTAAACAAAAGAGTGTTAACGGAATGAGAAGAACATCAAAAGAGTTAACTCTTTCAAGTTATTGGTATGAAGTGTTCCTGGTTTCAAAAGAGGATGTTCCTGTATATTTTACCGATAGGCTGTGAGATAGAACGTACGACATAGTAAGAATTTACAAGACATTAAAAATGCATTGTAGCTGTTATGAAGACTGAAGGAAAGAATATATTTTGTGTTCCGTCACAAGGCATTGATGAGGTTGCATGCCTTGTCTTTGGAGCACAATGAAATGAGTTCACTCTGAGTAATGCATCTGGTTATGGATACTCAGGTGAAGTTAAGGTTGCACCGTATTTTGTTCTGAATTCAGCAAATACAACCAGCCAAAAAAGCCTAAGATTCTTTTCTGTTTATATACAGGTGAGGTCTGCCATAAATCCTATACTCAGTTTTCAAACCTCTGTCGTCATAAGCGCATGCACGCAGATTGCAGAACCCAAATCAAGTGCAAGGACTGTGGACAGATGTTCAGCACAACGTCGTCCTTAAATAAGCACAGGAGGTTTTGTGAGGGCAAGAACCATTTTGCGGCAGGAGGACTATTTGGCCAAGGCATTTCACTGCCTGTGATCCCAGCTATGGATAAGACATCTATGGTTAATATGAATCATGCAAATCCAGGCCTTGTGGACTATTTTGGTGCTAATAGACATCCTGCTGGTCTTACCTTTCCAACAGCTCCTGGATTTTCATTTAGCTTTCCTGGTCTCTTTCCATCGGGCTTGTACCACAGGCCACCATTGATAAATACTAGTTCTCCTGTTAAAGGACTATCAGGTACTGAATATACAAACAAAAATCAAAGCCCCCTCTTGAGCCATCCTCAAATGCTACCATCTACCCAGGACATTTTGAAGACATTAAGTAAACACTGTTCTGTAGATGAAAATAGACCAGTGGACTTTCAACCCGGGAGGCCCTCTGGAGAGAGGCCTCATGACAAAATCAGCGAGCAGTCGGAGAGTAGTGATCTTGATGATGTCAGCACCCCAAGTGGCAGTGACTTGGAAACGACCTCTGGTTCTGACCTGGAAAGTGACAGTGAAAGCGAGAAGGAGAAACTTAAAGAAAACGGTAACACGTCGAAGGAGAAAGTAAATCCTTTCCAGAATTTGGCTCCCATGAACAATAAGAAAGAGTACAGTAATCATTCCGTTTTCTCACCATCTTTAGAAGAGCAGACAGCCGTGTCGGGAGCAGTCAATGATTCGATAAAGGCGATTGCTTCGATTGCAGAAAAATACTTTGGTTCAGCAGGACTTGTGGGTCTACAGGACAAAAAGATTGGCGCATTACCTTACCCTTCCATGTTTCCCCTCCCATTTTTTCCAGCATTCTCGCAATCAATGTTCCCATTTCCTGACAGGGACTTGAGACCGTTACCGTTGAAAACGGAGCCCCACTCGCCAAGCGAAGTAAAGAAGGTCCAGAAGGGGAGCTCAGACTCGCCCTTTGACCTCACTGTAAAGCGGAAGGAGGAAAAGACAATTGCCTCTCCAACCTCAAAACCAGCAGCTCCACTTGGTTCAAGCCAAGATCAGCCATTAGACCTGAGCATGGGCAGCCGAAGCCGAGCCAGTGACACAACACAAGCTGAACCTCGGAAAAACCATGTATTTGGTGAGAAAAAAGCTGACTCTGAGCAGATAAAAGGGATCGACTCTTCTCTGCAGCATGCTAAGCCCAGTCCTTTCTTTCTGGACCCTATTTACAGGTAATAGGTTTCATTCACTATGACAGTTTGAATAGAGATTTTAATAATTCGCACTGCATATGTAGATTTCATGGCATATCAATGTGTTGTGAGTTGCAACATAATCTAAGGAGCTTAAGTTATTCTAACATTATTTTTAAGCAATCTCATTTTTGTTTAGAGCATTTAATTGATAAGATTTGATTTTTCATGCTGCTGAGCACAGAAGTCCAGGGCAGGTACAGCCTTACTGCCCGGGCTGAAAGAATTGACTGGGCTTGGTTTCATCTGAGTTTGCTCAGACTGTGCTAATAGAGATCCAGTGTCTTATTATTTACAGTGATTCTGTTGTACAATGTAAACATCATTATGATTAGCAGGTGTTTATGGTGATGATGGTATTGCTATGAATATCCCACTTGCTTTGATTCAGTAAGTTCGGGGTTGTAGCTAAGCTCTGCTGTCCAGAGTTAACAGACCGAAGACAATGGCAGTTCGAAATCATTTTCTCCCTAATGCTATATACTTTGTTAACAATTAGGTGCCAGTTCAGCATATAGGACTAGATTCTAGATATCACGCCTAAAAACATTGGCGCCGAAACGAAATATGCCTAGGCGTATTCTATACAGTATGCTTAAATTTATGTGGAATTTATAGAATATGCCTCAATTTCCACGCGGTTTATAGAATACTAAATGTAGTCACAGGCAGCAATGCTAAGTAAAACTTGGTGTAAATGCTGACGCCTAAATTATGCATGGACTTGGGTGTATTCATATAACCGTGCGCATAGATTTTAGACACGCCTATGACCCATCCATTCCACGGCCATGCCCCCTTTTCATCTATGCGGCTTAGAATTTATGTGCAGCACGTTATAGAATACTAGTAAAAAAGGCCTGTTTCTGACACAAATGAAATGGGCGCTAGCAAGGTTTTCCTCGGCTTCCCTGCAGCCACCCATGTCCAGCGACCCTCCTCTCCCCCTGCCCCCCTCCAACCACCCATGTCCAGTGAACCTCCTCTCTCCCCTGCCCCCCTCCAGCCACCCATGTCCAGCGACCCTCCTCTCTCCCCTGCCCCCCCTCCAGCCACCCATGTCCAGCGATCCTCCTCTCTTCCCTGCCCCCCCTCCAGCCACCCATGTCCAGTGACCCTCCTCTCTCCCCTGCCCCCTCCAGCCACCCATGTCCAGCGACCCTCCTCTCTCCCCTGCCCCCCTCCTGCCACCCATGTCCAGCGACCCTCCTCTCTCCCCTGCCCCCCCTCCAGCCACCCATGTCTAGCGACCCTCCTCTCTCCCCTGCCCCCATCCAGCCACCCATGTCTAGCGACCCTCCTCACTCCCCTGCCCCCATCCAGCCACCACCCATGTCCAGCGACCCCCTGCCCCCCCTGCAGCCACCCATGTCCAGCGACCCTCCTCTCTCCCCTGCCCCCCTCCAGCCACCCATATCCAGCAACCCTCCTCTGGACATGGATCAGCTGTAAGGCATGTTCCCCCCCCCCCCCCAGGGTTCTGAAGTTGACATCATAATGGCTACAGTGATGTCAACCTGATCTACGGAGCCTAGCAGATCAACTCGGAATGAGCCACGGTCCCAGGCAGCAAGTCAGAATGTTGGAGGTGAGAATTATTATATAGGATGCTTAACGGCAATTGGTGTAAATAATTGCTTGTTAAGTGGCAATTAGCACTGACTGGCTTGTTAAATAATTAAGTTGCGTGCACAAATCTAGAGTACGACTGGATTTGCACATGCAGCTTAAGTCACATTATATAGAATCCCAGGGATAATGGCTGTGCTACAATGGCAGTTACTTATTTATTTGTTACATTTATACCCCACATTTTCCCACCTGTTTGCAGGCTCAGTGTGGCTTGCAAGTACCGTAAAGGCATTTGCCGTTAAGGTTGATAACAAATACAAAATTGTGTTGTGGTCAGATGAGGTAGGTGTGAGTCAGGCATCATTGGGTCAAGGGGAATGGTGGTGGTAAGTTGTCCAGTGCGATCCTTGATTATTTTGTGTTGCCAAAATGGAGGTGAAACAGCAGGTATGTCCATCAGTGCATTTAGGTGCTATTCTGGAATTTGGAGCTTAAGTGCTTGAGTGCATTTGGGAAGGGCAAGAGCGGGTAATGGCTGTCCTGAGCATTCCAGCATGTGCTTTATAGAATACTGTCAGTCGCGAACATTTACGTCTGTCGTAGAGCAGGCCTACTTGTTCGCTCCTAGATTTAGGCGTGTAATTTATGTCTTAAACTAGTAATTCTGTAACAGATTTGACATGTGAATTTGCCATTATAAAAGTATTAGCTTAGGGGCCCTGTTACTAAGCCGGGTAGGTGCCTATGCGCGCCCAGTGTGCGCCAATTTGAAACTACTGCCCGGCTACCGCGTGGCCCGGGTGGTAATTTCATTTTGTACACGTGTCAGTAGGTTCGCTGTAAATTTTACGGCATGTGGTGGTAATCGGCATTGTACGCATGCTGACGATTACCGCCCGGTTAACGGGTGAGATCTTACCACTAAGTCAGTGGGTGGCTGTAAGATCTCAGGCCCAAAATGGACATGTGCCTTTTTTTGCAGGTGTGCTGAAAAATGAACCTGCGCGCGTCCAGTACAGATGTCTATACCAGCGCAGGCCACTTTTCGACGCACCTTTAGTAAAAGGACCCCTTAGAGCCCTTAGCGCCCTTCATAGAACTGGTTCCTATACATTGTAGCACTGAGTATTGGTGTCTGTCTTCATAGAGATACTGTATCACTGTGATATGCAAATAATTTTTGCTTTGCTCATAGTCATGCTGCTCTCCCGTGGTGGTTGGCATTAAGATTCTGTGTCTGTCTTCACAGAGGTGATTTATTTCTATGTGTATGGATAGCAATATGCAATCCCATACATTAATTCCTGCAGGGATAGTGTGACCCAGGGTTGGCTGCTGTGAATTACTGATAGAAAATTCACAAAAAAACAAAAACCTGAAAACAGACTTCTGTAAGGTAAAATACAATAAAAGGGCTGAAAAATAAAATATTTTTGTGTAAATGTGAGGTCCTCAGTGTGAAAGTTTCACAAAGATCCGTGAATTACCGGTAGTCAGCCATGCCTCTGGTTTTTGCCATAGCCACCTAAAAATTCCTGACTGGAAGTTAATTAAGCTGCAGTGAAAAATGCAGCGATGCACCAGATTACTGTCAGGGTAAAATGACCAGATTTAAGGAACTTTTTACCAAATGGCAGTAAAGGGTGGCCTGCGGTGGCATTGGCACGCAGGATTGCTGCAAGTTTGAGGCCACCTTTTACCATCGTGGGTAAAAGGTCATTTTCTTTAAAGGGCCAGTAAATGACCTGCGTTGACGAAACACATTGGCACGCAGCCATTTGCTGGGGGAGGTCTTACTACCTCCTCAGGAGGTGGTGAAGACTCCGGCGCTACGCCTCCGGCACTAAAAGAATGTTTAAAATTCCTAGCGCCAGAAACAGCGCACGCCATGAAGCTGGAACTACCACCAGGCTCCTGAGCGAGCCTGGCGGTAGGGCTGATTTCCCATGTGCAAAAGAGCAGCTTAGTGAACATTTCCAATAATATGGAAGGGCATAATCGAACGGGGACGCCCATCTCTAAGGGCGCCCATCTGTAAGGACGGCTCGGCGAAGGGCGGGGAAACCCGTATTATCGAAACAAGATGGGCGTCCATCTTTTGTTTCGATAATACGGTCGGGGATGCCCAAATCTCAACATTTAGGTCGACCTTAGAGATGGTCGACCTAAATGTTGAGATCGCTGACCTTAGAGATGGGCGACCTCAGTTTTCACCGATAATGGAAACCGAGGACGCCATCTCAAAAACGACCAAATCCAAGCCATTTGGTTATGGGAGGAGCCAGCATTCGTAGTGCACTGATCCCCCCTCACATGCCAGGACACCAACCGGGCACCCTAGGGGGCACTGCAGTGGACTTCAGAAATTGCTCCCAGGTGCATAGCTCCCTTGGGTGCTGAGCCCACCAAAACCCACTACCCACAACTGTACAACAGTACCATAGCCCTTAATGTTTAAAGGTGGGCACCTACATGTGGGTACAGTGGGTTTCGGGTGGGTTTTGGAGGGCTCCCATTTATCACCACAAGTGTAACAGGTAGGGGGGGATGGGCCTGGGTCCGCCTGCCTGAAGTGCACTGCAGTACCTACTAAAAACTGCTCCAGGGACCTGCATACTTCTGTCATGGACCACTGGGGGAGTAAGGGGAGGTGATCCCCAATTCCCTCCGGTGGTCATCTGGTCAGTTCGGGCACCTTTTCGAGGCTTGGACGTGAAAAAAAATTGGACCAATTAAACTTGGCCAAATGCTCGTCATGGACGCCCTTCTTTTTTCCATTATCGGCCGAGGACGCCCATCTGTTAACCACGCCCCCGTCCCACCTTCGGTACACTGCCGACACGCCCCTGTGAACTTTGGTTGTCCCCCGCGACGGAAAGCAGTAGAGGAAAGGCCAAGTCAGCTTTCGATTATGCCGATTTGGCCGACCTTGTGTCGGAAGATGGGCGTCCTTCTCTTTCAAAAATGAGCTGGATGGTGACCCAGCTGGTGAAGCAAAGAAAGTGTGTGTGGCAGACCTAAGCCAAAAACATTGCTGTTCCTGAGGATAAAATGTAATATGCTGAGAATACTGCTTACAAAATCAAGATCAGATGAACATTTGAATTTTGTTGTATGAAGCAAATGCTTTTCCTCCACCCAAAATTTTAAAAACAAAAATACCAATAGACACATGCGATTGTATGTGTTTAGCTAGGAAATTCATACATTAAAATGCTGGTATTATCCAGGGCTGTGGAGTAGGTACACCAAACCCTCGACTCTGACTCCTCTATTTTTCTACTGTCCCTGACTCCAAATCCTACTGATATTAGGCTTTATAATATATATATATATATACGTATACACTCTCCTTGGCTTCATAAAATGCCAGTCAAAACGGTGTACAATCTTAAAAGATTGAAACCCCCAGTTAACATAACTCTGACTCGACCTGACTCCTCCCCCCAAGTTCATTAGTTAACTTATTTTTTTAACATAACAGCTACTACTACTACTTATCATTTCTAAAGCGCTACTGGACGTACGCAGCGCTGTACACTTGAACATGAAGAGACAGTCCCTGCTCGACAGAGCTTACAATCTAATTAGGACAGACAAACGAGATAAGGGAATATTAAAGTGAGGATGATAAAATAAGGGTTCTGAACAAGTAAGTAAGGGTTAGGAGTTAAAAGCAGCATCAAAAGGGGGGCTTTTAGCTTAGATTTGAAGACGGCCAGAAATGGAGCTTGACGTACCGGCTCAGGAAGTCTATTCCAGGCATATGGTGCAGCAAGATAAAAGGAACGGAGTCTGGAGTTAGCGGTGGAGGAGAAGGGTGCAGATAAGAGAGATTTACTCAGTGAATGGAGTTCCCTGGGAGGAATGTAGGGAGAGATGAGAGTGGAGAGGTACTGAGGAGCTGCAGAGTGAATGCACTTATAGGTCAATAAGAGGAATTTGAACTGTATGCGGAAACAGATAGGAAGCCAGTGAAGTTAGCTGTATTAGGAAGCGCCAAAAGACAATAGAAAATGATGAATTTACCATGTATTATAATGTTGTAAGTTTTTATATTGAAGCTGGAGTCAAAGTCGGTACATTTATACCAACTCTATCCAAAATTGCTTCCAGTTCTGACTCCGACTCTATTAACTCCGACTCTGACTCCACAGCCCTGGTGTTATCTAGGTCAAGGGTGTTCAGCTTTGGTCCTCAAAAGCCACAAGCCGATTGGGCTTCCAGGCTATCCCTAATGAACGTGCATGACGCCAAGTTCCATACCACTGGGGCAGAGTTCAAATCCATCTTAGCATATTCATGAAGGATAGCCTAGAATCTTAAGATATTCATGAAGGATAGCCTAGAACCTATCCGTTTTGCAGCCCTTAAGGACTGGCATCCATTGCTCCAATTATCAGCTTGTTATTTCTCTTATGTTTTGGGTTCTTTTGGTCCTATTTCCTAGTCTCCGTATTTTTGTTCCACATTTTTCTTTCATTGTTATAGTTTCCTGGAAAAGAAGGTATGCACCTTTCATTTCATCACAAGTCTTGGTTTTAAAGACATGCCCCCTCCGCCCATATTAAAAGAATTTAACCAGCCAGGATTGGCACCTGGCTGTTTAAATAGTAGATGACGGCAGAAAAAGACCTGCATGGTCCATCCAGTCTGCCCAACAAGATAACTCATATGTGCTACTTTTTGTGTATACCCTACTTTGATTTGTACCTGTGCTCTTCAGGGCACAGACCGTATAAGTTTGCTCAGCACTATCCCCGCCTCCCAACCAACAGCCCCGCCTCCCAACCAACAGCTCTGGCACAGACCGTATAAGTCTGCCCAGCACTATCCTCGCCTCCCAACCACCAGCTCTGGCCCAGACCGTACAAGTCTGCCCAGCACTATCCCCGCCTCCTAACCACCAGTCCCGCTTCCCACCACCGGCTCTGGCACAGACCGTATAAGTCTTCCCAGCACTATCCCCGCCTCCCAACCACCAGCCCCGCCTCCCGATCTTGACTAAGCTCCTGAGGATCCATTCTTTCGGCACAGGATTCCTTTATGAATTCCGTTACCGTTTTCATTTCCACCACCTCCCACGGGAGGGCATTCCAAGCATCCACTACTCTCTCCGTGAAAAAGGGCTACCCAGTGATATTCTATGGGGGATAGCTGGCCATCTCTCACTGAATATTGCCAGTTAGAGGCTAGCTGGTTATATCGGGCGATATAGCCGGCTATCCGTTGATTTTTCAGTCTCACTTTATAGTGGATATATTTGGCCACATGAATACATGGGATATCTTTGGCTGGTTTGAAGATAACCGGCTAAGTCTGAATATCGACATAGCCGGTTATGTTCAAACCGGCCAAAAATAAATCGGATATTCAATGCCAGTCACGGGAAATGGCCTAGCATTGAATATCTGGGTTTAGCGATGACCATGTGAGTTAACCGGGCTAACTACCACTGTCTGAATATCTGCCTCATGGCTTTGGCAGGGGCGTAGCTACGTGGGGCCATGGGGCCATGGGCCCCCACAGATTACGCCCTGGCCCCTTCTACATTTGAACCCCCCCCCCCGCCGCTGCCGCCGCCTGCCCCGCTGCCGCATCAAGTACCTTGTTTGCTGGCGGGGGTCCCCAATCCCCGCCAGCCGGAGTCTTCTTCAGCACCGGTCGACTCCGGCGCCTTCGTGGTGTGATCATCTGTTTCTGATGCCTTACGTCCTGCACGGGGCTACATGCACGGTGCAGGACGTAAGGCATCAGAAACAGATGATCACACCACGAAGGCACCGGCGTGGTGCTGAAGGAGACTCTTCAGCTGGCAGGGATTGGGGACCCCCACCAGCAAACAAGGTACCTGATGTGGTGGCGGGGCAGGGGGTGTGGGGGTTGCGGTTGCGGTTGCGGCAGCGGCGGGGGGGGGGTTGTGGTTGTGACGGCGAGGGGGGGGGTCCAAAGTGGCGGGGGACTCGGTGGCAGTGGGGGGAGGCGGCTAAACAATGCTCCACCACCTCGGGCTCTGGCCCTCCCTCCCGCCGAGGTCTGGCTACGCCCCTGGGCTTCCAGATCTCACTTTGCCAGCTTCTCACTCTGTACTCATATTTTAACAGTACGGGGATGCCCATGGTGCTCAAATAAGCATCAGCACAGCAGCCCACGTACCTACTTAGATTCATAAGGGCGGTAAAAGTAGGTGAGTGAGCTATCATAAATATGCATTTGAAGTAAAAATGAGGAAATATGAATAGTGATTCTTTTGTTGGCTTGATCAACCAACTGATTCTTGTCATTTTTTAATGATAAAGGGAAAGGAACAAATTCCCTATGAGGAGAGGCTAAAGCAGCTAGGGCTCTTCAGCTTGGAGGAAAAGAAGGCTGAGGGAAGCTATAGAGGTCTATAAAATAATGAGTGGAGTGGAACGGGTAGACGTGAATCCCTTGTTTACTCTTTCCAAAAACACTAGGACTAGGGGGTATGCATTGAAGTTATTAAGTAGTAAATATAAAACAAATGAGAGAAAATATTTCTTCACTCAACGTATAATTAAACTCTGGAATGCGTTGCTAGAGAATGTAGTAAAAGCAGTTAGCTTAGTGGAGTTGAAAAAAGGTTTTGGAAAGATTCCTAAAAGACAAGTCCATAAGCCATTATTAAAATGGACTTGAGGAAAATCCACTGTTTATTTCTAGGATAAGCAGCATAAAATGTATTGTACTATTTTGGGATCTTGCCAGGTATTTGTAACCTGAATTGTCCACTGTTGGAAACAGGATGCTGGGCTTGATTGACCTTCGGTCTGTCCCAGTATGGCAATACTTATGTACTTATGCTACTATTTGAGATTCTGAATGGAATCTTGCTAATCTTTGGGGTTCTACATGGAATGTTGCTGCTATTTGAGAATCTGAATGGAATGTTGCTATTGTTTAGGTTTCTGCCAGGTACTTGTAACCTGGATTGGCCACTGTTGGAAACAGGATGCTGGGCTTGATTGACCTTCGGTCTGTCCCAGTATGGCAATATGTACTTAGGTAATTATTCACTCATCTACCACATTGATTCTCAGTTCAGTCTTTGGGGATCACCTGCCAGTCTGGCTAATATGTAGTAGATGATGACGGCAGAAAAAGACCTGCACGGTCCATCCAGTCTGCCCAACAAGGTAATTTCACGTGTGCTACTTTTTGTGTATACCTTACCTTGATTTGTATCTGCCATTGTCAGGGCACAGACCGTATAAGTCTGCCCAGCACTAGCCCCGCCTCCCACCACCGGCTCTGCCTCCCAATCTTGGCTAAGCTTCTGGGAATATACACAATGAATATGCATGAGATATATTTGCATCCGTCGCTGTTTCTCATATATTTCATGCATATTTACCCCCAAATTCTATAAATGGTGCTTTAAATTACATGTGCAAATTTAAGCACGTGCTCAATTTGCTTGCGCAATTTAATTGATTAACAAGCCAGTTAGCTTCGATAATTGGGCCTAACAATCAATTATTGGTGCTAACTGGCATTAATTGAAATCTGCACTTGACCATTTATGAGCCCGGATTCACATGTAAATTTACGCATGGCTCCGAAAAATGGGTGCAGCCACAGGAAGGTCAGGGGCAGATCAGGGGCATTCCTGCAATTTATACACATTGTTATAGAATAAGGGGGGAGGGCAGAGGAGAGAGGACAGTTGCTGGACATGGATGCAGGGAGGGCAGGGCACAGAGGACACTTGCTGGACATGGATGGAGGGGAGGGCAGAGGAGAGTGGACAGTTGCTGGATATGAATGGAGGGGAGGGCAGGGGAGAGAGGAGAGCTGCTGGACATGGATGGAGGGGATGGCAGGAGAGAGAGGACAGTTGCTGCACATGGATGCAGGTGAGGGCAGGGGAGAGAGGAGAGTTGCTGGACATGGATGCAGGGGAGGCCAGGAGAAATGCTGGACATGGATGGAGGAGAGGGAAGGCAGGAAGGAGATGCACATGGATGGAGGGGAGGGGAGAGAGGAGAAATGCTGGACATGGATGGAGGGGAGGGAAACTCACACAAACACACACACACTCCATCTCTCACACTCACACTCTCTCTCAAACATACACACTCCGAGGAAAACCTTGCTAGCGCCCGTTTCATTTGTGTCAGAAATGGGCCTTTTTTACTAGTAGGTACATATGTTGCCTTCAAGAAATAGGTGTGCCCAGATTGACTATTGGAACAACGGGGATGTGCCCGAGGGTCCACAGCGGTAGGGGGCCCAAGCTCCCCTAGCTTCCATCTAATTTAATCACTTTTGATAGGTGGTCAGGGAGGGCCCATAACCCTTATTGCCCCGGGGGACCAGATCACTGTTAGTCTGCCCTTAGGTGCAACATATACACCTGGATACCTTCCTTGTGTCTTGTTATAAAAGTACCTTCATTATATGTTAAATTAAGAAGATACTGCAGTTACTATAAAGTGCTTTCGAAAGCCTAAGACAGATTATGTTAGGCTTGAGGATATCAGATCTAAATCCATTGAGAATGGTAAAAAAAAATGACTTCATGTGATTTGCCCACTATTCCCAGTTTTAGGGTAGATATAGTTCAGTATAAGTTTCAAGCCCATAGAGGTAGATATTCAGTCGGAGGTGCTCAGCATTTTGGCGTTATGCCTGGAAATTCAATGCTGGGCTAAGTCTTGGCTTTGGCATTGAATTTCCAGGTTTCTGGAGCCAGACAAACCATAACTGGTCAAGTGCAATAGTCAGCACTTAACTGGCTATGGTGAACGGCATAAAGATTTGGGGATCCTGTTATTATTATTATTAATTACATTTGTACCTCACACTTTCCCACACATAGCAGGTTCAATGCGGCTTACATAGTAAATTTAATTACAAAGTCTTGAAGGAGAATGTTACAAGTTGTAGTAAACATAGTAATAGTGGGGTTTTGAGGACATGTAAATTGAGCATGGAGAGGTAAACAAAGGTAGGATGAGCAAAAGGAGAAGAGATTGGGAGGGGTAAGGAGTAGGAAGGATGGAGAGGAAGAGATTGAGGAATGAGCATAAGGAGATTGTGAGACATGGTCTAAGGTATAATAATCGTCAGGGCAGGAATCATGTGGGTGGGCTTAAAAAGTTAAGTTGGGTCATTAGGGTAAGCTTTCTTGAAGAGATGGGTCTTTGACATTTTACTGAATGGTAGATGGTCGTTGATTGTTTGTTTGGATGATTGTTTGGATTGTTCCAAAGCTGGCTGCCCACCTGTTATTAAGGTGCACTCAAAAATGGCCTGCACTGGTGCAGGCAGGTCCATTTTTCAGCATGCCTGCAAAAAAGGCCTCTTTTTCTTTTTGGCCGAAAATGGAGACATGCAGCAAAATAAAAATTGCCGTGCATCCATTTTCAGCCTGAGACCTTACCACCACCCATTGACTTAGCAGTAAGGTCTCATACGTTAACCTGGCGGTAATCGTCAGCGTGCGTACACTGCCGATGACCGCCCAGTTAACGCCACGTGGTAGAAAATATTAAAATATTTTCTGACGCACGTATGGGACACGTGTAAAAATTAGAACTACCGCCCTGGGCACGCGGTAACCGGGCAGTAGTTCTAATTTGACGTGCATTGTATGTGCGTAGGCGCCTACGCGTCTTAAGTAATGCCACACTGGGAAAAGACCAAGGGTCCATCGAGCCCAGCATCCCGTCCACGACAGCAGCCAATCCAAGCCAAGGCACCTGACAAGCTTCCCAAATGTAAAAACATTCTATACAGGTTATTCCTGGAATTGTGGATTTTTCCCAAGCCCATTTAGTAGCTGTTTATGGACTTGTCCTTTAGGAAACCGTCTAACCCCTTTTTAAACTCTGCCAAGCTAACCGCCTTCACCACATTCTCCGGCAACGAATTCCAGAGTTTAATTATGCGTTGGGTGAAGAAATATTTTCTCCGATTTGTTTTAAATTTACTACACTGTAGTTTCATCGCATGCCCCCTAGTCCTAGTATTTTTGGAAAGCGTGAACAGACGCTTCACATCCACCTCTTCCACTCCACTCAATATTTTATATACCTCTATTATGTCTCCCCTCAGCCATCTCTTCTCCAAGCTGAAAAGCCCTAGCCTCCTTAGTCTTTCTTCATAGGGAAGTCATCCCATCCCCGCTATCATTTAAGTCGCCCTTCGATGCACCTTTTCCAATTCCACTATATCTTTCTTGAGATGCGGCGACCAGAATTGAGCACAATACTCAAGGTGCGGTCACACCATGGAGCGATATAACGGCATTATAGAATCCTCACACCTGTTTTCCATACCTTTCCTAAAAGGGCCCTTTGGTGTGGTTACCTTTGACCAGTTAAGTGCTGACTCCGCCCCCGGAATGCCCCCATAATAGCTGGATTTGAGTTCGGTGCTAACCGTCATTTCTGGCCTGTAAAATTGCTTTGAACATCAAACCCCCGCCCCCCCCCCCCCCATACTTTTTAAACCTGTTTGTGTTGCTTTTGTTATAAGGGAAATTCTGACCCAAATCTAACCTTTTTTTTTTTTTTTTAATTTTAATTTCTATTTTGAGTTTTGTTCTTTGATTTCAATCTGTCCTAAATCATGACCATCTTGGTTTTTGGAAACTGGATTATTTCCATGGTGAGCATGTCAGCAGAATGTTCCTCTCAGAACTCAGTCACATGCTGTACTGTTGAATCTTTTATATTTCACCAGCTATATACTGTAGTTATTTATTTATGAGGCTGAATCCTTACCAGAAAATCAAATTTTAACAATTACAGGGTAGAGAAAAGAAAGTTAACTGAACCTCTTGAAGCTCTGAGGGAAAAGTACTTGAGACCTTCGCCAGGATTCCTGTTTCACCCACAAGTAAGTATTTTTGATTGATTGATTTTGCTTGATTGTAAATTAATTTGTTGAATCTTGAGAACAATGGAATATAAGGGGCCTTAATGAGGTAAGTTATTTTGTTCATATCTCACCTTTACCGGAAGGTTTGGGGATATGTTTGGGGGCCGGGGTCTTTGCTGAGGGGAGGGGGGCAATCTATTTTACAGAGCCAGCCACTTTGAGGGAGGCTCCCCAGGAGCACTGGGCTGCCGATGTTCTTGGGCCTGAAAAATGCTAACAGCCTACAGCTGGTGTTATTTTCCCTAAAACAACATAGCTTGCAAAGTTCAGTTCAAGATGCATTGTTTGATTTACATAATAATGAGGTATTTTGCATGCATTTGCATCATTTTTATGTAGCCTGCAGTATTTTAGACTAATATGTGTGGCAGTAAAATATGGAGCCATTTTGCAATTAAATGCATATTAAGAGGCCAGTATTGTGTGTTATTCTATGTTATTGCATGTTAGTAACATCTCTTATTCTGTAAGATACAGATTTGAACTTTCCAACTATTTTTGTCCCTCCCCCCCCCCCCCCCCCCCCCCCCGATAGTCCAGAAATTTGTTAAAAATCCTTTAAAAGCTTTGGAAGACAGGGTTCATTTTCAAAATACTTAGACTTACAAAGTTCCATAGGTTACTATAAGGCTTATTTTCGAAAGAGAAGGGCGCCCATCTTTCGACACAAATCGCTAGATGGGCGTCCTTCTTCCAGGGTCGCCCAAATCGTGCAGTATGTCAGACTCACAGAAACAGAAGCCTGCAAGGCCGCGTTGCTGATCTGCAAGGGCAGGCTTCTAAGTGGAATGTTGCTAGTGGAATAGCAACATTAACATTCCGTGTAGAATCTCAAATAGTAGCAACAGAATCTCAATAGTAGCAACATTCCATCTAGAATCTCCAATAGGGAAAGGGAACTGGGACTTGATATACCGCCTTTCTGAGGTTTTTGCAACTACATTCAAAGCGGTTTACATATATTCAGGTACTTATTTTGTACCAGGGGCAATGGAGGGTTAAGTGACTTGCCCAGAGTCACAAGGAGCTGCAGTGGGAATTGATCAAAGACCACTGCACTAACCACTAGGCTACTCCTCTACCCCTATTTCATGGCAGAATTAAAACTGCACTTACTCCCCCCCCCCCCCCCAAACACTATTCTATGCTCGTCCTGCGGTGCCCTGTATAGAACAGCTCTGATTTTTCCCAGCACCTATTTTTCGTCACCATTTACTGAATCCATGGGAAAGTCCCACATTAAAATGCAGTAAGCCCATTTTTTAAGGGGCTTACTGCATTTTACCGTATTTTTAATGCATTTTAATATGTGCCCCTTAGATTATAAACTCTCTTGAGACATAAAAATAACCTATTGTAGCTGAATGTAACTCACTTGGAGCTACTAATGGAACAGGCATGAGCTAAATCCTTTCCCCTTTAAGATTTTTTAGGTTTGCAGGTGTGCGTTGAAATCTTGTGATGCAGCTGGTCACAGGCATATGTTTGTGGATGAAAAGAAGGGGTTAATGCCTGCCTGAGAGTGAGACAGTTACTACAAACCATTTTTTCCGTTGATCTATAAAGAGAGAGTTATAGCTTCTTTTCTCATTAGATTAATGTGCAGAGAAGCATATGGAGATGGGGGATGAGTGAGTTCACACGGTTATTTTTAAGCCAACGGTGTTATAACAAACAGAGAAAATAAAATTGTATGGGAATTGCTGACCAGGCATTCTCTCCGAAGATAGTTTCCCGAAATGCACAATTGGTGAGCTTCCAGGATTGCACTCAGTTAAAGTGAAAAAAAGAAGCCATACTGGGTCAGACCAATGGGCCATCTAGCCCAGTATCCTGTTTCCAACAGTGGCCAATCCAGGTCACACATGCCTGGCAGAAACCCAAAATAGTAGCAACATTCCATGCTACCAATCCCAGGGCAAGGAGTGGCTTCCTCATGTCTATCTCAATAGCAGACTATAGACTTTTCCTCCGGGAACTTGTCCAAACCTTTTTTTTTAACCTAGAAACGTCAGACCTTCTGGACGTGTGAAGGGGCTTTTCATTATGACTTGGGGCATTCATATAAATTGGGGGGGGAGGAGCTTTTGATTATGACTCAGGGTGGGGGGTGTGATTCCTGGAATTTGGCAGAGAGCTTTTGATCGTGACTCAAAGGTGGAATTTGCCTTATGGGAAGGGGAGGCTGGGGGTGGGGGAGATGTGGTGAACAGCTGACTCTGTAGAGGATAGGGATGCCTTAAAAAGGGTTGGTTCCTATCAATGTAGATGTGTTGATTAGCGTAGTAGAAATGCTCACTGTCTGCCTCCAGACATGGCCCCTCACAGCACGTCCTATGGTAATCCCTTCTGAGCTGGGATAAGCATGCGCTAGTGCTAACTGCAGCTTTGTAAAAGGAGACTTAAATAAAGACTCAGATAATTTGCATATAGAACAGACAGAGCTTAGCTGAGATTGGGTGGCAGAGCCGGTGGTGGGAGGTGGGGCTGGTGGTTGGGAGGCGGGGATAGTGCTGGGCAGACTTATACGGTCTGTGCCAGAGCTGGTGGTGGGAGACGGGGCTGGTGGTTGGGAGGCGGGGATAGTGCTGGGCAGACTTATACGGTCTGTGCCAGAGCTGGTGGTTAGGAGGCGGGGCTGGTGGTTGGGAGGCGGGGATAGTGCTGGGCAGACTTATACGGTCTGTGCCCTGAAGAGGACAGGTACAAATCAAAGTAGGGTATACACAAAAAGTAGTACATATGAGTTTATCTTGTTGGGCAGACTGGATGGACCGTGCAGGTCTTTTTCTGCCGTCATCTACTATGTTACTATGTTATATTGAACATTTTTTTTTTTAACTGATTATTGCACATCGATCAAATTGGTTAGTTAGGTATTCAGAAAAAGGTTTGAATTACTTGTGCTAAAATATCCTTTTTTAGATAGTTGTAAATATAGACATTACAGTTAAGCTAGAACTAACATCTGAAACATTTCTATAAGATTATAACATTTATTTAGTTTTCATAAATATGGAATGCAATGTTGTCTTAGTAAAATGCACATGGAAATTAGAAAAGCTGCAGAGAAGGGCAAGAAACTGATAAGAGGATGGAGCTGTGGCTCGCCCCAGGGGTCTATCTGGTCACCTGCTCCCCTTGTTCACTCTTAGATTGAGTTTCAGTACTGTGTTTTTTTTCCAACGCAGATGATATCCAAGTCCTTTTTAGTACAGACCTGTCAGATCCAGATGTTTCTTCATTAAATGTTTGTCTTGATTCTGCTGCTACTTGGCTTGAGGCCTGTAAACTCAAGTTACAGTCTGACAAGTCCAAGGCAGTCTGCTTCTCATGTGCTTTTTTTTTTTTTTTGTACCTTCCACAGACCCTAAAATTTTAAACTTCTCTTTTCCCATTAGGGATCTGGTCACTGTTTTAAGAGTGGAGATTGATTCATGACTTCTCTTTGATAAACAGACTTCCTCCTTTGTCTTTTTTTTCATTCTTTTGTTGAAGCTCCTACCTCCCATGATCCAAGGTCCCCTTTGTGATTCACGCCCTCCCTGGGCCTTTTTTGAATACTAGTGGTCTAGCGGGCATCCATTGGGGTAGGAGTGATGCCCATTTGCTCCTGCTCATGGCTAGGGTTACCATATGTCCGGATTTACCCGGACATGTCCTCTTTTTGAGGACATGTCCGGGCAACCAGGCGGGTTTTGCCAATCTGCCCGTTTGTCCGGATTTCTGGACAAACGGGCAGATTGCTAGCCTCCCCTCCCCTTACTTACTACTGCCCTGGTGGTCTAGTGACCTCTTCCGCCTTTGGGGCAGGAAAGAGCCCCCTGCATGCATCCTTCCTGTTGCTGACCTTGGCGCTGATTCAAAATGGCCGCCGAGAGTTGACGTGACCTCACTTCAACTCTCAGCGGCCATTTTGAATCGGCACCGAGATCAGCAAAAGGAAGGATGCAAGGCAGTGCTCCGGGCAGGAAAGAGGGGGCTCTTTCCTGCCCCAAAGAGGTCACTAGACCACCAGGGCAGTAGTAAGGTAAGAGGAGGGGGGTGATGGGGAGGGGGGGGTGACGGCGTGTGTGACAGGGGGAAGGGAAAATGTGACCAGGGCGGAGCGAGGGCGTGAAAGGGGGCGGGTGGGGTGTGAAAGGGGGTGGGGCGGGGCATGTGTCCTCCTTTTTGGGGGACAAAATATGGTAACCCTACTCATGGCCACAGCTGCATCCAATATGGTGGCCACAACCTTTGACCATAGTCTTGTGGTAGCACTAGGGGTCGCAAAGTACATGAGACTTTGGTGAAAGTTTGTGGCTGCCATGTTGAATACAGCTGCCGCCATGGGGAGGAGTGAATGGGCATCACTCCTGCCCTAGGGGACCCCTGCTAGACTAATAGGGATTCAGATAGGCCCAAGGAAGGTGGGGGTTTGTCAGCTAGTGTTGAGGAGAGAGGTAGAAGTGGGCAGGATGGCAAATTAAAGCTGATAAGCTGTAATCTGTATTATGGGAGGTCAAACCAGTTGACTATGGGAACTTTATTGCCTGTTGGAAATGCTCTCTAGATGAACTTATTCAAGAGGATTATATGTTAGCTGGGAAAGTTATTAACCAGGAGCTCATGGTAAAATCTCCGCCTGACATCCAAAACGCTGACTTGTTCCTTAATTACTTAATTTTAATTAAGTAAGCAATCAATCAGGATACTGAGGGAGCTCAGCGAAGTCCTGGCAGGACCTCTTAAGGATTTACTTAATAGATCTTTAGAAATGGGAGAGGTTCCGCAGGATTGGTGATGAGTTGATGTGGTCCCTTCTTCACAAAACCGGGGACAAGGAAGAAGTGGGAAACTACAGGCTGGTAAACCTCACCTCAGTGGTAGAAAAAATAATGGAGTCGCTGCTGAAGGAAAAGATAGTTAATTTTCTAGAAGCCAACAGATTGCTGGATCCAAGGCAATATGGCTTTACCAAAGGAAAATCCTGCCAAAATGAATCTGATTGACTTCTTTGACTGGATGACCAGAGAGCTGGATAATGGACATGCTCTATATGTAATCTATTTGGATTTCAGCAAAGCCTTTGATACAGTCCATCACAGAAGACTAATGAATAAGCTGAGAGGGCTGAACTTAGGACCCAAAGTGGTGAACTGGATGACTGACAGGTGACAGAGAGTGGTAGTAAATGGAATCCACTCGGAGGAAAGAAAGGTAAGCAGTGGAGTGCCTCAAGGGTCGGTGCTGGGGCCAATTCTGTTTAATATATTTGTGAAAGTCACTGCTGAAAGGTTAAAAGGCGATGACATGAAGATAGCCAATTGAGTGGATACCCCACAGGCAGTAGAAACCATGAGAAGAGATCTACAAAAATTAGAAGAACAGTCAAGGGTCTGGCAGTTAAAATTTAATGCAAAGACATGCAGAGTGATGCACTTGGGGTGCAGAAATCTAAAGGAGATAGGAGAAGAGAGATTGATAAGCTCAACTCGGGAAAAGAGAGATTGATAAGCTCAGCTCAGGAGAGGAACCTTGGGGTGATGGTGTCTGAGGATCTCAAGGTGATGAAACAATATGACAAGGCAGTTGCTACAGCCAGAAGGATGCCAGGCTGCATAGAGAGGAGAATAGCCAGCAGAAGAAAGGAGGTGCTGATGCCCCTGTATAAGTTGTTGGTGAGGCTCCACTTGGAGTATTGTGTTCAGTTTTGAAGGCCATATCTTGCTATGAATGTAAAAATACTTGAAGTTGTTCAGAGAAAAGCATCAAAAATGGTATGGGAGTTTGCATAGCAAGATGTATGATAAGAGACTTGAAAACCTGAACATGTTTACCCTGGAAGAAAGGAGAAACCGGGGTGATCTGATACAGTCATTCCAATATTTGAAAGGTGTTAATCTACATACAAACCTGTTCCAGAGATGGGAAGGTGTGGTAGAACTAGAGGACATGAATTGAGGTTGAAGGGGGGGGGGGGGGGGGGGGAGCTGACTCAGGAATAATGTCAGGAAATACTTTTCATGGAGAGAGTGGTAGATACCTGAAATGCTTTCCCATGTGAACTGTTGGAGATGAAAATGGTAACAGGAATTCAAAAATGTGTGGGATAAACACAAAAGGAATCCTGTTGGATCCAAAGAAGCTTAGCGGTGATTAGGTGGTGACGCCAGTAATTGGGAAGCAAAGCCAAAGCTGGGCAGATTGGACAGTTGGACGGTTTCCTAAAGGACAAGTCCATAAACCGCTACTAAATGGACTTGGGAAAAATCCACAATTCCAGGAATAACATGTATAGAACGTTTGTACGTTTGGGAAGCTTGCCAGGTGCCCTTGGCCTGGATTGGCCGCTGTCGTGGACAGGATGCTGGGCTCGATGGACCCTTGGTCTTTTCCCAGTATGGCAATACTTATGTACTTACGTAGATTTCTACAGTCTGTGCCCTGATTGTGGCTGAACAGACTTGAATGGGCTGAAGTGGGACTTTTCAGGGGCTTCAATGATAACTTCAGAAGTTTTAGAAGAAGGACAGTGCCAAGCAGACTTCTATGGTCTTTGCCCTGAAAATGGCAAGGACAAATCAAGATCAGGTATACATTTGAAAAGTATCACATCATACATTATGCTATGAGTTTTATCTTGTCGGGCGGACTGGATGGACCGTACAGGTCTTTATCTGCTATCATCTACTATGCTAATCAAATTGTAGCAGCACTCTTTCTGTCAAGCTCCTGCCTCACTTCACTATCTGGCATTCCTGATAACTAAGGCCATTTGTATCCACCTTTGTTCCTTCTGTCCGTTCTGCTGCTTCTACAAACAAGTTTGATTTGTGCTTCATTTCACCAGCAGCTTCCAAATTACTTCCAGGTGTTTTTCTGACTGCAGCTGTGCTCTGAACTCTAGTTGTTCATCACTACATTTCCCAGACTACCCTTGTCCAACATCTGTTCATTTCCTATGAGTTCCAAACCCTCAAAGACTCTTATCTTCCAGAATTACCATGAGCTCGCTTCCCCTCCTTCGCTTCCTTATGCTTTCTGGAGCTCCCTCTGGTGGTTAACTGCTATATAACTGGTGACAAGCTTCCCAGTATATTCACTACAGAAGAGAAAAAGGTTGTAATGTTGAAACTTTTTGTAGTTCTTTTGCGGTATGAAGAAAATACTCTGTGAGTTCTTGGAAATTAGCTGGTGCTCTTTCTCAGCACAAAAGAAATCAGCCTATTGAATAGCAGAGATGCTAAGTTACCCAGTTCCAGGATGGAGATATTAGGACAGTCCTGCAGCACTGATTTACTATGGGCAGGATTGTACACTACAAATCCCACAGTGCTTTGGGATGTAAGTTCAAAAACAGGATTGTCCCCAAATCTCCAGCCCGGAACTGGGTCACTTAGCATCTGTGGAATAGCAAACATAAGCTAGAAGTTGCACATCAGTGAAAATTGCCACAAAAGATATTATGTTCAAAATGCATTTTCATGAATTTGCAAACATTAAAATTTTTAAAACTCTAAGGGCCCCTTTTACAAAGCAGTGGTACCCATACCGCCGCTTTTTCCGCATGCCAATCCGGCACTACCGCAGGAGCCTTGAAGTAGTGCCTGCCCCCAATGCATGCCATTTCCGCTGTTGAAAAAATACTTTTATTATTTTTGCACCGGGGCTTACCCGGCGCTAATTGGGCTAGCTAGGTTAGCACGGGAGCCCTTACCACCTCCTAAATAGGTGGCGGTAAGGGTTCGCCTGGGAAATGGCTGCACGGCAAGTAGTTCACTTACCACATGGCCATTTCCTTAAAAGAAAAAAGCCTTTTACCCAATGTGGCAAAAGGGGGAATCAGCATGCAGGGAATCCACATGTCGATGCTACTAGGGCCGGTCAAACCCGGTAAGCGAGGTAAGCACTGCAGGGGGGCGCTGCTGTGGCGCTGCGCTGCCATACCTCGCCGCCCTTGGGGCTTTAAATCTTTTTAATGTACCCAGTGGCGTTCCTAGGGGGGCTGACACCCGGGGCGGACTGCCGATGCGCCCCGCCCCCCCCCCCGGGTGCAGCGCAACCCCCCCTCGGCGAAAGAACCCCCCTCCAGGTGCACGTCGCTGGGGGGGGGGGGAGTGCCACGCGCCTGTCCACTTCGTTCGTTTCCATGCTCCCTCTGCCCCGGAACAGGAAGTAACCTGTTCCAGGTCAGAGGGAGCACAGAACGAACGTAGCGGACAGGCGCGCGGCACCCCTCCCCCAGCGGCGTGCACCCGGGGCGGACCGCACCCACTGCCCCCCCTTAGTACGCCACTGAATGTACCTCCGTCCCAGCAGCCATTTCATTTGAAAGCCCTGCCCTGTCTCTAGCCTTCCCAGCATTCGTGAGTTCGTTCCGCAGAGTCCCGCCTTCTGATACCCTGTTTTCCCGAAAATAAGACATCCCCTGAAAATAAGACCTAGTAGAGGTTTTGCTGAATTGCTAAATATAAGGCCTCCCCCGAAAGTAAGACCTAGCAAAGTTTTTGTTTGGCCCCGATGGGTGCCCACTCTCTCCCACCAGAAGCTCACTATTTGGCAACTAGCCACCCAGCCCAGTTCACATTAGTGTGGAGGTAGTGATGGCGATATGGTACTGTGTTGTGGTTTATTAGGGGAGGTTGGTTGTTTTTTTGTGTCCTTGTGAGAGCCGGATGTCTATAACACAAAGCAACGCATTCTTTTCCTCGTTCTTCCTCTATCAGGGGCCATCGTTGGGATTTTTTTTTTGTATGTGTAATCGTTTGGTTCTCTAGTGTGGTGCATTTGGGTATGGCTTGTATCGTGTTTCGCCAAAAATAAGACATCCCCTGAAAATAAGACCTAGTGCATCTTTGGGAGCAAAAATTAATATGACACTGTCTTATTTTCGGGGAAACACGGTATCATTTTCTCGAGGGCGGGACTCTGAGGGAACGAACTCAAGAAGGGAGGAAAGGCTAGAGATGGGGCAGGGCTTTCAAATGATGCTGCTGGGACGGAGGTAAATTAAAAAAGACAAAGCATGCAGGGAAGAAAAAGGGGGATGTTGGGGGGAGAAGAGGGCGGGCAGGTGGTCATAAATGGGAGGGTGTTGGGGGCGAAGGAGAATTGCTGGACAGGGGCAGGGTGGGAGAAGAGAGAAAGGAGATGCGGGGGGGGGGGGGGGTTCCGTGCGCGCGCCAACTCATAGTCTGCAGGGGGGCGCCAGAGACCCTAGGACCGGCCCTGGATGCTACCAGGGCCCCTTTTACCTCAGCTTTGTATAAGGGGCCCTATAAGAGGTGATGGGTGTATTTTTTGCAGAAAAATACAGCAAGTTGTGCTATGCATGGTCAATGGAAACAAAGGAGAAAGGGGGGTCCACTCCTTCCACAGTAACGCAAGCAAACCAACCACAGGGTGGAAGAAAACAAGTCCAGGTGACCAGCCAGAACACAGAAGTATAATAATAATAAAGCGAAAAAGCTTTGGAAAGCTTTACTTGGCTGTGTCCCCTCTTGGCGGATTCAGCATTATTATACTTGTGCTTTCCTAGCACTCACAGTTGACTTGACGTCCAGCAGAGGATTTATTGACCCCTGAAGAAGGCTGTTGCCGAAACGCGGACCGTGTAGGGTCCCAATAAGCTTTGTTTGGAGCTCTTACTTCTGTGTTCTGGCTGGTCACTTGGACTTGTTTTCTTCCACCCTGTGGTTGGTTTGCTATGCATGCTCAACAGGGGCGTAGCCAGACTTCGGTGGGAGGGGGGTCCAGAGGCCGAGTTGAGGGGGCACATTTTAGCTCCCCCCCAGCGCCGCTGACCCCCCCTGGCATTGCCGACCCCCCCATTGCCAATCCGCCACCACTTTTCACAACCTCCCGCCCTCTCGACCCCCCCCCCCCCCGCGAACCCTCCCCCGCCATCGGCTACCTTTGGTTTTGCTGGCGGGGGACCCCAATCCCTGCCAGCCAATGTCCTCTTCGCCCTGCAGTCAAAAAAGTCTTTGTTCTGTTGCATGCTGATGTCTTGCACGTTGTACGTGCAGGACGTCAGACTCAGAGAACCTCCGAGTCTGACGTCCTGCATGTACAACGTGCAGGACGTCAGCATGCAACAGAACGAAGACTTTTTTGACTGCAGGGCGAAGAGGACGGCTGGCGGGGATTGGGGTCCCCCGCCAGCAAAACCGAAGGTAGGCGACGGCGAGGGAGGGTTCGCCGGGGGTGGGGGGTCGAGAGGGTCATCGGGAGGGGGGTCCAGGAGGAAATCTACGGGGGCCCAGGCCCCCTCAGGCCCCACGTAGCTACGCCACTGATGCTCAAACAGCAAATAATGGGGGTTATGTCTTTTAAAGGGTGCTAGGTGTGGTGCATGCTAACGTGAGACTTTCCCGCATGCTAAGCTCATTTCCAGCACACCCAGAAAATAGGGCATTTTCTGGCGTTTCTTTTGCAGGTTTTGTGCTAATGTTCACATTAGTCTGTGTAACCTGAAGCAAATCGATACAAGAGCACTTACTGCCTCCTATTTAGGAGGCAGTATGGGCTTTGCACTGTGGATGGGCTAACCAGTTAGCGTGTGCAAATATCATGGTACTAGCTGAATAGTATGGCTTCGTCCACTCTCTGCTCCTGTCACACCCCCTCTCAAAAATAGATACAAAAATCTAGATAATGCATGTTGACTACCACAAAATGCTTTAACATAAGAACTTACTGCCCTTTAGTGGACATTTCCCAAAGTATGTGAAGCAGAGCTAAACATTTAGCTGGTTATAAAGACAGTCCTATGAAAAATTAGTTTGTTACTACTGGTTTTAAAAAGCATATGAAATTGCTAGACACACATGGAAAATGAGGCATATTTTCAAAGCACTTAGCCTTCCAAAGTTCCATAGAAACCTATGGAACTTTGGAAGGCGAAACCTATGGAACTTTGGAAGGCTAAGTGCTTTGAAAATATGCCTCCATGGTCTCTTAAAAATTTAAAGTGAATGCAGATTACCTTTTTTAGGTTTTAAGATATTGCTTTTTCCTGATGTCTCTAAGGAGACAAGGCGACGGAGGAAACAATTTTTGATCCTTAAGCCTGAAGTTCTGCACTTGGGGGGGGGGGGGGGGGGTACCTTTCTTTTAAGATACCCCTGCGAGTGCATAATAAGACTTTGGGAAAAGAAATATGTATTTACAGAACCTGCCCGTGTGTCGGCGCTTATAGCCTCAGCGAAAATGGAAAAGCGCCAAGGATAAATAAGATATTAACTCCACTTAACAGAGTTTGTGTTATCCTGAATATTGCTACTATGGTTTTCCTTTTTTATTCTTTTCTCTCTATGTTTTTCCGAATTCTTGGATCTCATTTTATGGACTTGAGTGTTAATTTTTCCTAAAATGTATGTATTCTAATTTTGCTTATTATTATTATAAGTAATTTCCTAGGTAACACATACTTTTCTACAAAAGATGTTTCTTGTATAAATTTACTAAATGAATAAATAAATAAATAAATTTAAAAAAAAAGTGCATGCAGATTGTTTCTGCACATGCATATCCCCTTGTACAATTAATTTACACGGACAAAAAAAGTTTTTGCATGCTTACAATGTGTGCAAAATCAGAAAAACAAACCACAGGGAAATTGCTAACTCTCTCTTTAAATCAAAAACTAAGGGAACTTGTTTTTTTGGCCGTGTACATCCCTAACAACTTGGGGAACTACCAACACTGGAGTACTACTGGCTAGGTCTCTTTTGTTTATTTAGAGCTTCTTTTCCGAAGCCTCACTAGTGATTCCAGTGTGGCAATTGAGAGGAAGCCCGTAGGAATTGAATGGGCTTCCTTTCATTTGCCGCACAGGATTTGCTAGTGCGGCTTTGTAACAGAAGCCCTAAGTAAACAAAAGAGTGACTAAATTGAAAAATTAGCTTTAAAATTATGATGCAGTAATATTTTTTGTTTTAATTCTGTTCCCAGTTCCAACTGCCTGATCAAAGAACGTGGGTAAGTTTCTTGCTTCATTTTTCAATTCAGATGTTCTTAACTGGAAAAGAGATTTGAAGGCAATTTGTCTCCCAAATTTGAAGGCTGCTGAATGTGTTTTTATGTGGGTTACCAGCACCCTGCTTAATATTTCGTTCCATTTGGCAGCATGTCATCTCGCAATCTTTGTTTATGTTTTTTGTTTTCTTATTTCAGTGTCAAATCTCGAGGCATTTGGTGAACAGTCTTTTCACGTGCTGCAAGTTCAGCAAAAAAAATTGTATTGTTGTAGAATAGTTTCCCCTCTTTAAGGGCCCCTTTTACAAAGCTGTGGTAAAAGGGGCCCTGTGGTAGCATCAGGATATGGATTTGCCGTGCTCCGAGGCCCACTTTTACTGCAGCGCGTAAAAGGCTTTTTTTTTAACAAAAGAAAATGGCTGTGCAGCAGTGGCATAGCGAGGGAAGCTGCCACCCAAGGTGGTTCGCTGCTGCGCACCCCCCCTGGGTGCAGCATGACACCCCCCTCAGCGCATCACCCAAGCCCCCCCCCCCCCCGAGTGCATTCTTGCCTGCCGTGTGCACGCCGCTTGGGGGGGGGGGGCGGTTCCGCTGGTTCCCTGCTCCCTCTTCCCTGGAGCAGGAAGTAACCTATTCCGGGGCAGAGGGAGCAGGGAACCAGCGGAGCCGACATCCCCCCAGCGGCGTGCACCCGGGGCGGACCGCCCCTACCGCCCCGCCTTTGCTACGCCACTGCTGTACAGTAATGAACCACTTGCTGTACTACCATTTCCTGGGGGAACCCTTACCACCACCTATTTAAGAGGTGGTAAGGGCTCCTTCGCTAACTTCGCAGTAACTGGGTCGCATGCAGCGCTGCCCAATTACCGCCGGGTAAGCCCCCGGTGCTAAAAAAAATATTTTTTTTCAGCCCCGGAAATGGCGCACGTTGGGGGCAGGCTCCTGAAGTAGCCCGGTGGAAATGCCGGATCACTGCATAGCACCACCGCTTTGTAAAAGGAGCCCTAAAGTATCAGGAAATAAGTTTGCAGTTAGATGCTTAGATTTAGATTTGAGCCATGTTGGTTCTGGAGATAGCTGGATGTTTGTTGAAACATCAGACTTCTCCAAAGATGAAATGTGTGTTCGTAAAGACTAATGAGGTCTCCAAGTTACATGCAACTGTAGGGTGGGCAGGGAAAGAGGTTTTGTTGGGGTTTTCATTTTTTTTTAAATTTATTTTCACTTCATCTTATAATGTCGTTTCGGCACGTTCTGAATGAGGCAGTACATCTATTTAGCACAATCGGAAATCATAACAATGATTGACAACTGCATTTTTGAGGGATGGAGTTATGCTGTGTTATTAATTTTTCCTTGTTCTAAAATTAATTTAGGGCTGTTTTCCAAAGCCGCGCTAGGGATTCCGGTGCGGCAAATGTGATGAAGCCCACAGGAATTGAGGGGTTCTTCGCATTTGCCATGCCAGAACTGCTGGTGCAACTTTGCAAAAGGAGCCCTTAATGAGTATCATCGTTGGATAAGTATTGTGTTGACCCAAAAAAGCTATCATAGCTGCAGAGAATCCTGTAGAGACTTATAAAGATTATTTTATTTGCAAACGTGCAGCAGTCTCAATTTTTTTTTCAACTGCAAAGTAACCATGAAAGCTAAAAATGTTTCAGAGCTCAATACTGAAATAACCCTAGAGAATAGACCCTAGAGAAAAAGTTATTTGTGGAATCCTAACTAACATACCCCCCTCTGTTGATTACAGCTAAGCAGAACCTGAAAGAAAAACAATTAAATAATGGTCTGATAAAAACCACTTAGGAGATCAGAATCAGGTGCTCACTGCATGTGGTTTAAAAAATGACTGAATGATCTATAGATAAATTATGTTTATATAAGCTAATATGTTGCCAAAATGCATCCGTGTATTTTGAGGAGAAGCTGGAGGCATTCCAATGGCAGGGTCTCAATGTGTCTATATAGTGGCAATATCATTACATGGATACTACTACTACTACTACTACTTAACATTTCTAGAGCGCTACTAGGGTTACGCAGCGCTGTACAATTTAACAAAGAGAGACAGTCCCTACTCAAAGAGCTTACAATCTAATAGACAAGTGAACGGTCGGTCCGATAGGGGCAGTCAAATTGGGGCAGTCTGGATTCACTGAACTGTAAGGGTTAGGTGCTGAATGCAGCATTGAAGAGGTGGGCTTTAAGCAAAGACTTGAAGACGGGCAGGGAGGGGGCTTGGCGTAAGGGCTGAGGAAGGTTGTTCCAAGCATAGGGTGAGGCGAGGCAGAATGAGCGGAGCCTGGAGTTGGCGGTGGTGGAGAAGGGTACTGAGAGGAGGGATTTATCCTGTGAACGGAGGTTATCTAATAAATTATTAAATAAATTTATTTGCATATCTCAACCACAGAAAAAACAGAGTAGAAATATACAGCTAGGATGTCTGCTTATCTCTTTAGCCACGTATCTTAGTAGAAGTTAATGTTGTCCATTAACGCCGATAATGACTTGTTAGCACCCAATTATTTATTTATTTAATACATTTGTAGCCCATCTATCCAAACGTGTAAGCGGAGTACAATAGAACACTCATGAAATAGTACATAAAACCACACAATAAAACATGCAAACGCCCAGTGCCCTCAAAAATCCTGAAAACCTTCCCCTCAAGGAAATGCTTTACAAAACACAATTAAATCAACAACCCTTCACTTCCCAAGGTGTAGGGGTCTGAAATACAAATCAATATATGCCTCCAGTTTCTCCTATGGAACACATTGCTGAAAGACCTGAAAATCACAAACAATTACCTAAACTTCCGAAAAAACCTGAAGACCCACCTTTTCAGAACGTCAAACCCCACAGAACCAACTTATTCGACCAAACTACCAAAACACAATCTAACTAATGATGAAAACGGACAACAGTACAAACCTTTCAGCACCCAATTCCACCCCGTATCAACTGTGTGGGGTGAACCTCACAAGCTCTATTCAACTACACTATGCATTCTGTATTCATTTACCCCGGAATCTGTAACCATTTCTTTGGAATCATGTAAGCCACCTTGAACCTACAAATAAGTGGGAAAATGTGGGATACAAATACAGTAAGTAAGTAAATAAATAAATAAAGCAAACAGGTTTTTAACTGCTTTTTAAACTGGGACACAGAAGAAAGCTGGCGCAAGGCCACAGGAAGAGAATTCCACAAATGAGGGCCATCAACTACAAAAACTCGGTTTCGAATTTCCTCAAAACGCACCTGATGAATCGAAGGAACAAAGGAACAACCACAGAATTGGAGGAACGTTCAATCCCTACAAGAGTCAATCAAGCGATGAAAGAGTAGGGTAGGCTGGCTGTGTCCAAACAACGAGGGATACGTATATGCAATTAGAGGTCATCTACGTCTCCCCCGTTGCTTGGAAAGAGCCAGCCTACCCTAGTCCTTTTTTGCTTGAATCGAAGCAACAACCAATAAATCCAAATCTTGAGACTGCAACATCTTTGTAGGACAATAGGTCTGCAAACACTTCACCAATGGGCTCATTAGCCAATTTAGTTGCGTAGGCATCTCAGGACAGTGCACAATTTTGTGCGTGGAAATTGACGTGCCATTTATAGAATCTGCCCATTTATAACAGCCGCCATTAAATATGTTAACTTTCGAAACATTAGGTCACATAAGTACTCGATGCTGCATGGTAGGTCATGTCATACAGGCAGGTTATCACGTTTTATTTAAAGGCTCCCTTATTTTCGTCTCAGATATTCTGCTGTGACGGGCATAAATTTTAAGATGAATGCTCGTATCCTTGCTGATGTTATCCTGCTTTCTAAAATGTTTATAAATACTCCTTTTATCCGATTATGGTAATGTCTGCATTTTGGAGCTGGGACTGGGGAATTGGGTTGGCCTATTTCTTTGCGTCAGTGTGAAGTTAATAGCCTCTGAGGGACCAGGTGGGAGGGAAATGGTTTCCTTTTTCAGACATCTGGCTGAAGATAGCATCATGAAATACTACAAATGTAAATTACAAATTACTGTTCTGTGTAAAATACTACCATTTACTGATCTGAGATTAGGAGGAGACATTACTTGTCTACAAGGCCTCAGCTTCAGTTTGTCAGATGCTGCTGTCTTGCCTTGCCTTATACTTTTTCCATAGCCAAAATAAATGTCAGTGGTTCCAACAGCTTGAAATATTTCCCTTTTAAGCAAAAAGAGATTCGGCCTCCTTTTCATAGCAAATATTCATTCATTGCAATGTAAGCTCTTCTGAGCAGGGACTGTCCTTGTTTGTTAATTTGTACAGCGCTGCGTAACCCTAGTAGCGCTCTAGAAATGTTAAGTAGTATTAATAGTAGTAGTAGTAGATAACAGGGTTGAAGGATCAGGTAAATGAGACGAGGGTGGAAGGTGACAAGAGGGGACTGGTGTTAGGTTGCTCGTGAGTGTGGTATGTTTATTTACCCAAAGTGCAAGAATGTTAACTGGGCCAAACTGATCTTTTTCTGCTGTCAGGGACTGCATTAGAGTGTTGGTTACGGATAAGTGAAGTGATGTAATTAGAAGTACAATTGTAAGCTGTAAAGAAAATGTGTGGGAGACATAGATTTGAGTAATTTTGAAAGATGTGCACTATTGAGTCCTGCAGCTTTTGCTCTGTAAAGGTCACCCCTCGCTAAAATGCGGGGCTCTGAGTGCGAATTTTCCATAGTGACATCTGGGTATCCAGATTCCATTATAGAATAAAACGTATCTGCATTTGCACACCGACATTTAGGCCAGGGTTGTCCCACCTTGGTCCTCAAGGGCCGCAATCCAGTCGGGTTTTCAGGATTTCCCTAATGAATATGCATGTGATCTATCTGCATGCACTGTCTCCATTGAATACAAATAGATCTCAGGCATATTCATTGGGGAAATTCTGAAAACCCAACCTGGCGAGGGCCGAGGTTGGACACCCCTGATTCAGGTATTATCACCCCATGTAAAAGACAGCTGTAAATGTTAACACAGAAATGTTGCACGTTAGCACAGAACTGAGAGTAAGTTACAGGTTTAAGTGTGGGACCTGCCCATGCTGTACCCGCATGTACGTTCCTCCTTGCAGTAGCAGGTTATGCAGGTTGCATGCCGAGCTTGTAGAACACCACTTAATAAGAAGCAAATTCTATAAACTGCACTGAAAAAAATGACTGCTAAGTTCCAAGATGGGGGCCATTTACAGGGCCGCCGAGGGGGGACAAAATTCCCCGGGCCCAGGCCTCCAAGGTGGGCCCAGCACCGCAGTCCCACCCGCCCACCCTCAGATCCGTCGTCGACCGTCAGCCAAAGGGCCAGGCCCCCTGCATTGAAATCACAGCGCCTCTCACCTCCGTGTGAAAGCGCTACAGGCAGCAGCAGATTGCCTCCCTTTGGGCCTCCTTCCCTCCCTGTGTCCCGCCCTCGCGGAAGTTATGTCAGACGAGGACGGAACACAGGGAGGGAAGGAGGCCCGAAGGGAGACGATCTGCTGCTGCCTGCAGCGCTTTCACACGGAGGTGAGAGGCGCTGTGATTTCAATGCAGGGGGCCCGGCCCGGTGGCGGAGGGAGGGGGCGGTGGCTTCGGGGGGGGGGGGGGAGAGTGGCGGTGACTTCGGGGGGGGGGGGGAGGGAGTGGCGGCAGGGGCCCAGCCCAGTCTCTCGGTGGCCCTGGCCGTTTACAGAATAGCGTTTAGTACCGGGATCCATGCCTACGGAACCCTGGTGTAAATTCCTCATGCCTAAATTAGGTGCAGATCTCCTTATTCCATAATACTGCATACAGATTCTAGGAACACTCTGATCGGCCCATGGCCACACCCCCTACTCAGATCTGCACGTAAATTTTACACATGGATCCCGGCACCAAAAAATGCACATGTAAATGTAGATTAATGTCAATTATTGGCGTTAAGTGTTTTACTCTATAAAGGTTATGCTCTTAAATTTACACTCCTAAAATTTATGCTCCTAAATTACGAGTGGAATCTGTTTTGGATCATATATTAGGCTAGTAATTTAGGAGCATAAAATTTATAGAATAAGGCCGTAATTGGTTCAAATTGCAATTCTGTGCAAATTGGGTGTGTGCAGAAATTTGCGTGTGCAATTTCAGCACCATATATAGAATTAGGGGGTTAGTGCTCAGCTGACAGTCATGCATGTAAATGTAGCATTCACATGCGTAACTGCTAATATTCTATGATCTTAGGGGCTCTTTTACTAAGCTGTGGTAAAAAGTGGCCGTAGTGCGCCCTTATGTGGGTCTTTCCCGTGTGCTAAGGCCATTTTTACTGTAGCTCGAAAATGGCTGATTTTCAGATTTTTACACTAACATAGTAGATGACGGCAGAAAAAGACCTGCACGGTCCATCCAGTCTGCCCAACAAGATAAACTCATATGTGCCACTTCTTGTGTATACCTTACCTTGATTTGTATCTGCCATTTTCAGGGCACAGACCGTAGAAGTCTTGCCCAGCACTAGCCCCGCCTCCTAACCACCAGCTCCGCCTCCCCCCACCAGCTCTGCCACCCAATCTCTGCTAAGCTTCTGAGGATCTATTCCTTCTGAACAGGATTCCCTTATGTTTATCCCACGCATGTTTGAATTCCGTTACCGTTTTCATCTCCACCACCTCCCGCGGGAGGGCATTCCAAGTATCCACCACTCTCTCCATGAAAAAATACTTCCTGACATTTTTCTTGAGTCTGCCCCCCTTCAATCTCATTTCATGTCCTCTAGTTCTACCGCCTTCCCATCTCCGGAAAAGGTTCGTTTGCCGATTAATACCTTTCAAATATTTGAACGTCTGTATCATATCACCCCTGTTTCTCCTTTCCTCCAGGGTATACATGTTCAGGTCAGCAAGTCTCTCCTCATCCGTCTTGTAACGCAAATCCCATACCATTCTTGTAGCTTTTCTTTGCACCGCTTCAATTCTTTTTACATCCTTCGCAAGATACGGCCTCCAAAACGGAACACAATGCTCCAGGTGGGGCCTCACCAACGACTTATACATGGGCATCAACACTTCCTTTCTTCTGCTGGTCACACCTCTCTCTATACAGCCTAGCAACCTTCTTGCTACGGCCACCGCCAATGGCCACACACTAATTTTCTCATTAGCATGTGGTCATTAATGCATGAGCCCCCTACTGCCACCTATTTTGTAGGCTGTCCAAATTCACACGCTAAACCCGGCATCGGGCCCCCCTTGGAGACCAAATCTTGCCCTCCTGCTCTCCTCCCCTCTCAGTAGCCCTGATGGGATCACGCATGCCCTGACCACACCCCTAGTCCACTAGGAGTTGTAAGATTGGCCCAAGAGGGGCACCTGCAGAGGGGAAAGGCAACTCTTTTTCAGAGGGGTGGGAAACAAATGGGATATGGGAAAAAGCACATATTTTTTACTTCCACCGAGAACACACAGAACGTTTCTGCAGAAACCGAAACCATGGTGGTAGCCTTTAGGCAGAAACCAAAACTGGGCACAAAAAGGATTTTGGGCTAGTTTTGGCACCGAAATTGAAATTTGGTCGGCCTCTGCTCTCCTGCTGCTCCTTTTATTACTAACAGGAGAAAGTTTTTAAACTGTGCGTGACATAAAGTTGGTTTTTAGTATATAAGCACCCCTTGGCACACTAAAATGGGGGCTAGCCCTGCATAGTCTGTAATCCTTTATGTTGATGACAAAAGCTGAGACTTACTTTGAGCGACAGCGAGATAGCATCTGAAAATTGTTCAACGGCAATAATTTAGCATCACTAGGTAATAAAGCTGACTGGAACGTTAAATCTACACTTATATCAATCATTTTTATTCTCTTCACCAATGAATTTGTTTTTCTTTTTCTTTTTTTTTTGCCATAAAAATATTCTGTCAGAGCCTCTGTGCCTTTCTCTGACCTACTAATCAGGTCTAGGGCTAACGGTTATTTTTCCTTCACAGAATTTATTGCCTGTATTACAAAGTATCAAAACAATTTCTGATGAGGAATAATTACAGAACTGAGGGGTCCTTTTACCAAGCTGCGGGGAAAATGGCCCTGCGCTAGCAGCAGCGGTCGTTTTTCCCAAGCGCCAGGGCCCTTTTTACCACAGTGGGTAAAAAGCCCCCAGACAAACATGGCCATGTGGTAAGGGAAATGGGACTTGATATACCACCATTCTGAGGTTTTTGCAACTACATTCAAAGCGGTTTACATATATTCAGGTACTTATTTTGTACATGGGGCAATGGAGGGTTAAGTGACTTGCCCAGAGTCACAAGGAGCTGCAGTGGGAATTGAACTCAGTTCCCCAGGATCAAAGTCCACTGCACTAACCACTAGGCTACTCCTCCACTAGCAACATTCCATGTAGAAGCCTGCACTTGCAGATCAGCTGCGCTGGCTTCTGTTTCGGTGAGTCTAGGACGTCAGACTCACAGAAACAGAAGCCTTCGCGGCCGCGTTCTATGTGGAATGTTGCTAGTGGAATAGCAACATTAACATTCCATGTAGAATCTCAAATAGTGGCAACAGAATCTCAATAGTAGCAACATTCCATCTAGAATCTCCAATAGTAGCAACATTCCATGTAGAATCTCAAATAGGGAAAGGGAAATGGGACTTGATGTACTGCCTTTCTGTGGTATTTTGCAACTACATTCAAAGCGGTTTACATATATTCAGGTACTTATTTTGTACCAGGGGCAATGGAGGGTTAAGTGACTTGCCCAGAGTCACAAGGAGCTGCAGTGGGAATCGCACTCTTGCTGTGTGGCCATGCGGAAGGGAGCCCTTACTGCCACCCACTGAGGAGGCGATAAGAGGTCCCGCAGTAATCGGGCGGTAACCAGGCAGTGTACAGTGATCCCCAATTACCAGCGGGTTACCACCGCGCAAGCCATTTCTGGTGGTGGTGGGGGGTCTTTTTTCCCCCAGAAATGGTGCGTGCTCAGCGCGGTACTACCGCCGGCGGCCACGTTGGGCCGGCTGTAGTCCCGATTTACCATTCTGTAAGCCCATGTTGGGCTTTCCGATGCTTTGTAAAAGACCCCCCTGAAGTGGAGTTTGAAATATTATCATACATATTTTAAAACTGATTCTTTGAGTGGTGGATCGAGGAGCTTAGCAATTTCCTTCTTTTCTTTTGGGCTTCCAGCTCCGTCAGAGGTAGGGCTGGAATCTCATCCCCCTGAGCCTGTATTTAGAACTACCCACAGAATTTTCCACCGATTTTTATGCCCAGGTTCCCCCCCCCCCCTCTGTTTCACATAACCCCCATCACTGTCGTTCAAGTCATTTTGGAATCCTGCAATCACGGTCAATAAATCTAGCCATATCGAGGGCAATTCTCTAACTAGGCACCTCATTTAGGCACCCTGAGGTCACAGGGTGGGAGCCTGTTTTATAAAGGAACCTAAGGGGCCCTTTTACAAAGCAGCAGTAGGGCTACCGCGTGTAGCGTGCGCCAAATCGACACTGCCGGACGGGTAGCTTGCCCACCTGGCAGTAATGTTGAGGTTGGCGCGTGCTGTTTCCCGTGGTAGAAAATATTTTTCTATTTTCTACCACCGGGGGCGTTCCTGGCGATAATTTGCAGCACGGCATGAATACTGCTTATGTAGCGTGTGAGCCCTTATCGCTAGGCCAGTGGGTGGCGGTAAGGGCTCAGGGAGTAAATAGCTGTGCACTACCTTTAATTCTAGCGCACGGCCATTTACTGCCCCCATTGAAAAAAAAGCCTTTTTTCCCCAGCCGAGGTAAACCGCAGGCCACGTTTTACCGCTGCTTAGTAAAAAGACCCCTAAGAATACTGGCATAGTCTGGTATTGATGTGTCTAACATTTCTTGACCAAGCTGCGGCAAAAGGGGGCTGGTGCTGGCATCGGCACGTGTTTTACACGCGTACCACTGCCCCCTTTTGCCATAGCTAGTAAAAAAGGGAAGTCTCACTTTCCTACAGGAAATGGCCAGGCGGCAAGTAAAGTATTTGCCGCGTGGCCATTTTGGGGGAAGCCATTACCACCACCCATTGAGGTGGCGGTAAGGGCTCCCGCACTAACCCAGCAGTAACCGGGCAGCGTGCGGCACTGCCCGATTACCGCCGGATACACTCCGGCACTACAAAAATAAATAAATTTGAAGTGCTTGTACTTAACACCAGCCATAAAGTTGGTGTAGTTGTGGCAGGGATGTGCATAAGTGGGAGCCCTGCCATGCTCCGCCCCTCTGTATACCCCCCTTGCACATACACAGGTAATATGCTAGCATATACGTGTATAGGTGCAGATATGAGTGCATATACGCTAATATTACATAAGCATCACCATGCTGGGACAGACCAAGGGTCCATCGAGCCCAGCACCCTGTCACCGACAGCGGCCAAAAGAACAAGCAATTTGTCCCGCCCATCCTAGAAATACTGTATTCCCTCGTCCATTCAATAACATTCTATGGCTTTTTCCTCCAGGAAGCCGTCCAACCCTTTTTTGAAGTCCGCTAAGTTAACCGCCTTAACCACCTTTTCCGGCAGCGAATTCCAGAGTTTAACTACGCGTTGAGTGAAGAAAACTTTCCTCCGATTTGTTTTAAATTTACCACACTGCAGCTTCATCGCATGCCCCCTTGTCCTAGTATTTTTGGAAAGCGTAAACAGACGCTCCACATCGACCCGTTCCATTCCACTCATTATCTTATAGACCTCTATCATATCTCCCCTCAGCCGCCTTTTCTCCAAGCTGAAGAGCCCCAGCCTCTTCAGCCTATCCTGATAGGAAAGCCGTCCCAACCCCTGTATCATCTTTGTCGCCCTTCTCTGCACCTTTTCCCAATTCCACTATGTCTTTTTTTGAGGTGCAGTGACCAGAATTGAACACAATACTTGAGGTGCGGTCGCACTATGGAGCGATACAACGGCAGAATAATATCCTTATTTTTGTTTTCCATCCCTTTCCTAATGATACCCAACATTCCATTTGCTTTCCTAGCCGCAGCAGCACATTGAGCAGAAGTTTCCAACATATCATCAACGTCGACACCTAGATCCCTTTCTCGGTCCGTGACTCCCAACGCTGAACCTTGCATGACGTAGTTATAGTTTGGGTTCCTCTTTCCCACATGCATCACTTTGCACTCGTTCACATTAAACGTCATTCTAAACATTTATGCAATAATGCACAGGCAAATGATAAAATATAGAATTGCCCCTCCCCCTGTATCTCTAACGTACTTCCTCCTTTCATTACCTTGAACAATGCTTCCCACATTATCCCCAGCAAGCCTGGGAAATGGAACGGGTGACCCAGGAATCTAGCCCAGATTATGGCAGTGTATAGCACTATTGGGCTATCCATAAAAGGATTGTATAAAACAATGTCAGTGCCTAACTTGCAGAGTCCGATTATGCCATTGGCTCATAGGGGCAGAATTGCTGTCTGTGGTCTGTCCCACAATATCCTCATCCCATATCTGTGCCCTGTGATCAGGGCACGTCAGGACCCTTCATAATGATGAATGTGCTGTCCGCTTGAATCTGAAGAGAATGTTTCAGCAACAGAGCACCTAAGAATCAAACCCAGGAGCTTTCGGCTCCGGCTGCTTCCCAGCACTTTCACATTGACTGTCTACAAAATAAATGCTTCTTGACGCCCCTCCGAGATTTATTTTTGTTGTTGTTGTACTGTGTTTGATGAAAGACATTGGTCAAATTGGCAGTGGTACTCTGTACGTTGCAATTTGTAAGTAACGTTAGGAGTCTGAGCATGAAATGAGAGGGCAGGATCTAGGTTACAGGGAAAAAAAATACGAGAGCCAAGCAGAGCATGAATAGACGTTTCAAGGCAATGGCATACAATAAGGAAAATTCTATAAGTGCCACTGAAAAATTGGCACTAAAGACTATTCTACAAAGGGCAGTCCAGTGGCGTACCAAGGGCAGGGCGGTGGGTGTGGTCTGCCCCAGGTGCAGACAGTAAAGGGGTGCAGAGCACTGAGCAGTTGCATAGCTGTCGCCTCTGCCATAAGCACATAAGCACCGCCATACTGGGAAAAGACCAAGGGTCCGTCAAGCCAAGCATCCTGTCTCCGACAGCGGCTTCAAGATCCTGGCAACCCCCCCCCCCCAAGCAAATATATATATTTAATAATGTTCAATGGACTTTTCCTTCAGGAATCTGTGCAAACTCCCCTTAAACTCCGTAAGGCCAGCTGCTGTCACTACATTCTCCGGTAACGAGTTCCAGAGTCCAACTACACGCTGAGTAAAGAAAAACTTTCTCCTATTTGTTTTAAATCTACCATCTTGTGTCCCCTGGTTCTATTGTTGTTGTTTGAAAGTGTAAACAAACGCTTCACATCTGTCCGCTCTACTCCGCTCATTATCTTGTAGACTTCTATCATATCACCCCTCAGCCGCCTTTTCTCCAAGCTGAAGAGCCCTAACCTTCTCAGCCTTTCCTCATAGGGAAGTCGTTCCATCCCTTTTATCATTTTCGTCGCCCTTCTCTGCACCTTCTCCAATTCTTTTATATATTTTTTGAGCTGTGGTGACCAGAATTGGGTTTCCTGCCCCCTCTGACATCAACTTCCTGTTCCAGGGCAGGGGACCGACAGAGCTGACAGCCGTGTAACTGCTCAGTGCACCACTTTACTGCTTGAAGAGAGGGTGGGGGTGGAGGGTGTCATGCCTTGAGGAGGGGGGAACCACACCTAATTTGGGCACAGGGATTTACACCAAGGTTTTGTTGATGTAAATGGTCGCACCTAAGTGTAGCTGCAGTTTCCAGTGCTAAGGAGGAGATTTTATATATTGCTCCTAAAAAGCTTTAGATTTAGGTGCCGATTATAGAATATGCTTAGCTGATATTGCAGCGCTGATATCTGCGCGCATCCATTTACGCCAGTGAAAACATAGAGGGGCATAATCGAAAGGGATGCCCAAGTTTTGCTAAGGACGTCCTCGCAAAATGTCCCGATAGAGAGGCGGGGAAACCCGTATTATCGAAACAAGATGGACGTCCATCTTTCGTTTCGATAATATGGTCAGGGACGTACAAATCTTGAAATTTTGGTCGTCCTTAGAGATGGTCGTCCCTAGACTTGGTCGTTTCTGATTTTCTGCGATAATGGAAACCAAGGACGCTCATCTCAGAAACAACCAAATGCAAGCCCTTTGGTTGTGGGAGGAGCCAGCATTCGTAGTGCACTGGTCCCCCTGACATGCCAGGACACCAACCGGGCACCCTAGGGGGTACTGCAGTGGTCTTCAGAAATTGCTCCCAGGTACATAGCTCCATTGCCTTGTGTGCTGAACCCCCCAAATCCCCCCCCAAAACCCACTACCCACAACTGTACACCACTACCATAACCCTTACGGGTGAAGGGGGACACCTAGATGTGGGTACAGTGGGTTTCTGGTGGGTTTTGGAGGACTCACATTTACCACCACAAGTGTAACAGATGGGGGGGGGGGATGGGCCTGGGTCCGCCTGCCTGAAGTGCACTGCACCCACTAAAACTGCTCCAGGTACCTGCACACTGCTGTGATGGACCTGAATATGACATTTGAGGCTGGCAAAAAATATTTTTAAAGATATTTTTTGAGGGTGAGATGGGGTTAGTGACCACTGGGAGAGTAAGAGGAGGTGATCCCTGATTCTCTCCGGTGGTCATCTGATCAGTTCGTGCACCTTTTTGCCTTGGTCATAAGAAAAACAGAACCAGGTAAAGTCGTTCAATTGCTCGTCAGGGACGCCCTTTTTTCACCATTATGTGTCGAGGACGTCCATGTGTTAGACACGCCCGAGTCCCGCCTTCGCTACGTCTCCAACATGCCCCCGTGAACTTTGGTCGTCCCTGCGACGGAAAGCAGTTGGGGATGCCCAAAATTGGCTTTCAATTATATCGATTTGGGCGACCCTGTGAGAAGGACGCCCATCTTGCGATTTGTGTCGAAAGATGGGCGTCGTTCTCTTTCGAAAATGAGCCTGATAGTGTAAATTTCAGCGCGTAGATTTAGGGACACTGGGCCATATTCTATAACTAGGTACCTAAATTTTGGAGCACCCATTTCCCTGCCCATAACCACACCCCTTTTGCCTCCATGCGTTAGAAGTTCGGCGCAGATAATTACAGAATACACTTAGTGAGTTGTGTGCCTAAATTCTAATAAGTATCAATTAGTGTTCATTATTGCTTGTTAAGTGCTGTTATCAGCGCTCAGCTTGTTAAGCCAATCAAGTTACTCGCTGATTTTGGCACCTAAATCTAATCAAACTATATAGTGTCTGGGGATCTGTGCAATTTTATAAATGACACCCAACTTTAAGCGTCTTTTATAGAATAATGCTAAGTGCCATTTATAGAATGCAGTCTTAAGTGGTTATTTGTTGTACAACAGAGAATTTCAAAACAGGCAAAGTAATCATAGGGGGTGTTCCTGGGGATTGTTTAGGTTATAGGAGTGAACGGCATATATACATTTGCATTTTCTCATGTGTGTATGCAGCTTTACTCCTGATTGGCTGCTTACAGAAACAGCACCTTGGATTTTGTAGCTTGGAAGCAATTTTCAGAGGGAAATTCCCTTTGAAAATTAACTGGAAAGTCTGTGTGTCCTCAAGTATCTACATACTTTTCAGGCTGTTAAAAATTGCTCCTTAAAAGAACTTTATGAACCCTGCCATTTCCTGAATGACCACCTCTGGTTATTAATTAAATAGAGAAAATGATAACGTTGATTTTACTTTAAAAAAAATGAAGGAAATGCTTTTCTTTTTCCTGTTGTAAATGTATTTCTTCTCCACATCTTTATGCCAAAAAAGGAACGCATTCATTCTCATGTTATTATTATTATTTTTGTATATCTCCAGATGTCAGCCATAGAAAATATGGCTGAAAAACTTGAGAGTTTTAGTGCTCTCAAACCTGAAGCCAGTGAGCTGATGCAGTCTGTCCCTTCCATGTTCAACTTTAGAGCGCCTCCAAATGTCCTCCCAGAGACTTTGCTGCGGAAGGGCAAAGAACGATATACTTGCAGGTAATTACATACTTAATTATGGCTGGTTCTATCAACATACCCATCTTTGCTTCCAGAAGGCAATGCTCTTAAATTACCCTCGATTAGAAGATTAATGAGGGTAGTAAATCTTTGATGTTTGTATTTTTGATTGTGTAAGATGCCAAAATCCAGCAGTTGGATTATGCATGGTCCTGATATTGTAACATCCAAAGTTTGATAGATAGGTTTGAGAACTAATCTAAAAAGCTGACTCTAAAATTTGCATTTTCTTAATAACTTTTTAATAACAAAATAGTTGGGAAAACTGATAGTATACTTGAGTGCATAGAGAAAGGCATCACTAGCAGAATGAAGAAAATAATTTAACACAATAATGGATGGCAGATACAGACCACCCAGTTTGCTCAATTAACCTGCCCATATTGCTAAGGATATATCCAGCTGCCAGTCATATCGTATTTATTTTTGTTACATTTGTACCCCACGCTTTTCCACTCATGGCAGGCTCAATGCAGCGTACATGGGGCAATGGAGGGTTAAGTGACTTGCCCAGAGTCACAAGGAGCTGCCTGTGCCTGAAGTGGGAATTGAACTCAGTTCCTCAGGACCAGAGTCCACCACCCTAACCACTAGGCCAGTATGTCCTCCTGAAAGATTTTTCTTATCTGAAATAGACTTTATTTGTTTTGTCTTCCTTCTTTGTACTGCACAATCTTGGGTAGAAGAGCATACAGAATTCTCAATTTGCTCCCTCCAGTGCCAAACACAAAAGGGGGAGGTTCGCTTTAACTTGTGTAATACAACAATGCTGTGAAGGCGAATCAAATCATACACAATGTGCAAGGTAACAAAATTTGGCAGAAGAGGGGAAAGACCTCAGAAAGGTGACAGACAGCAAGACTGCTGAAACTCTTCCCAAAGGAGTCACCGTACTTTCTTTAATCATTGGTCCTATCCCCCACCTCCTCCCTTTATGTGGAAATATTTTTTCAAAAGATGTTTAGTAGAAATTATGCTCTGTGTAACAAGCTGCAAAAGACAAAAGCCACTTAGCTAATAGCAGCGTCTTGAACGGGTATCCCCACCCAACGGACCCGTTTCACCAATGGGCTTCTTCAGGGGATAAGGATGCCGAGCCCAGGATCACTGCTCCAGTGGATAGTCATTAAGTCATTCAAGTTGTCGGCCTAATTGTTGGCTCGAAGCACAACTCTCTTCAAAATTCTAGTGCACAATTTCTTTCCCTGTTCTAGGATAATGGCTGTTGTTCCCAAATGTGGGGAACTACCAGCCAGTTTGGATTTTCAGGATATCCACAATGAATTGGCATGAGACAAGTTTGCATGCAATAGAGGGACTACATGCAAACTTACTTCATAAATATCCATTGTGAATATTCTGAAAACCTTAGAATTTGGAGTCACTGTTCTAAGGCAGGTAAAAATATAGAATAGACAAAGAGAGCTTTTTTCGTATTAGCATAGCTACGAAGTCCGTGGATACTTTTAAGTGGGTTATTCATGTGTTGTTAATTTAAAACTTTAATTTTAAAAAACCCTGTTGACTTTACAGCTGTTTGTAAAGTGAAATTTTCTATTTTCTACCATGGGGGGAGTTCCCAGCGGTAATCAGCAGCGCGGCCACATTGGCGCATGCTGCCTGATTACTGCACAAGTAGCACCTGAGCTCTTTCTGCCAAGTAAATAGGTGGCTTTAAGGGCTCAGGAAGTGAATAGCCGTGCACTACTTTTCATATTAGCGCATGGCCATTTACTGCCCCATTAAAAAAAAAAGACTTTTTCCCAGCCATGGTAAAAAATGGCCTAGCGCGTGGCAATTTCATGAGTCCAAATTAGCATAGGCCACTTTTAACCGCAGCTCAGTAAAAGGGCCCCTTAGAAAATTACCAGCACCCCTTGGAATAAAACAACACTATTAGGGGGGCCCTTTTACAAAGTTGTGGCAAAAAGTGGCCATAGCGCACCCTTACGTGGATCTGGCCCACGTGCTAAGGCCACTTTTTTGCCGTGGCCAGAAAATGGCCAATTTTCTATTTTCTGCATTAATGACCATGTGCTAATGGTGGTGGGGCCGATGATGAGAGCCATTGCAAGGAGTGTCCGAATTCTAAACGGTACCCTTGGTTGATGAGGCCAATTGTTAAAAATCATATAATATTTTTTGGTGTGGAACAATTTGTTCTAACGTATTTAAGCAAATATTGTATATCGAGTTTCTATTTTATATTTGCTTATGCAGTTTTGAATTTTTGATATGTGCTAATGTTGCCATTACCGCGTGGGCCCTTACCGCCACCCGTTTTGTCAGTTAGCGCACGGCAATGTGGCTGCACTAACTGCCCCCTGTGGGAAAAAAATACATTTTATTTTTTTGCATGACAGTAGCATGTGTACATGTCACACGTACCACGGGATGTCTCAGTGCCCCAGAGTACGCCATTTTAAGCACATACAGACTGGGCAGTTTCCAAATATTCCATTTCCTTGGTTAAAACACTTGAAGTGTTTTTTTTTTAACGTACACTGTTTTGGGTGACCATTACTATGGCCAAGGCTGCCAATAAATGTTTTAATTAAACGCATGAAATGTGCTATATCTTCATCTTAAACTTAGTGAGGAATAATCTGGTCTAGTAGTTTATCTAATTTGAAGAGAAAAGGAAAAACAAAAACTTGCCATCTTTTAAGTAAGCTGTTCTAGCAGCCTTCTATGATGGATGAGGTTCTTGTATCTTCTCCGTATTGGCCTAGTTAATTGGTGCTACTTTTTCAGCCATGTGAAATGTGTTAGCAAATAAACTGGAATCAGCCCAGTAGTGCCAAGCAGAAAACCTGGGTTCAGTTTTTGGGTCTAGCTTCCACTCCTTGGGCTGGTCAGAGCTTAAGATGCTTTGGAAACAGCCCATGGAGAGAAGGGAGTCTCATTCATTGTTCAATGATAATAACTACTGACTGTGCTGTAGATAAAATTATATCAAGTTGTGGAAAGAGCCTTGCTATGTGGCCCCTGGCCAAGAACTGCCGTTATAATAGCTGGACATGGGGGTAATAAAAAAAATAGGTTTGAAAAATCCCAAGGTAGCTGATAATGAGGATGCAACTACGGTGTAGTAAATTTAAAACAAATTGGAGAAAATGTTTCTTCACCCAACGCATAATTAAACTCTGGAATTTGTTGCCATAGAACGTGGTGAAGGCGGTTAGCTTGGCAGAGTTTAAAAAGGGGTTAGACGGTTTCCTAAAGGACAAGTCCATAAACCGCTACTAAATGGACTTGGGAAAAATCCACAATTCCAGGAATAACATGTATAGAATGTTTGTACGTTTGGGAAGCTTGCCAGGTGCCCTTGGCCTGGATTGGCCGCTGTCGGGGACAGGATGCTGGGCTCGATGGACCCTTGGTCTTTGCCCAGTGTGGCGTTACTTATGTACTTATAGACTAATAGAGTCCAGCTTCAATTGTGCTGGAAGCCTAGGGAAACAGGAGGGCATTAATGGGCCAAATATACCACCTAAATGCCCTAAATAGGCGCCTACTGTCCTTTACAGAGCAAGATCCTACTGCATGCCCTCTAGATGCTGAATTCTTGTCACCTTGTCATTGAATTGCACCCTATAAGCCTTAAATGGACACACCCCAACTCCCCTCCTCCTCCCTAAGTTCCCCATTATACCTACCTTACATGAACCTTATTCTACCACAATAACACCTTGTATTTGTTCATGCCGGAACTGGCGAACGCCACTACGGTACTATGTAAGCCACATTGAGCCTGAAAATAGGTGGGAAAATGTGGGATACAAATGTTACAAATAAATAAAATTAATTAATTAATTCAGAAGTGCTCAGTTATTTTTCCAGATTTTAGCTCATTCCTCATCCCATATAACTCATACATTGATGCAACAGTCTTCAGGCAGGGGCCCTGACCTGCAATTCTTTCCAACCTGATATCCATGCACTCTAAGTCTGGACCACTGGACAATGGCTGAAACTCCCTCCTCACCTACCTCCCCAGTATCCTCCATCCTGATTGGCCCAAGGAGATGTAGCTTGGCTCAAGAATCTAACCTAGTTCTCTTTCATGGCAGCGAGAAGCCCTGCCACTGAGCCATCGGGCTGGTCCTTCTTCCCCTGTTGAAGGAAAAGGGAGGTGAGGAGCCATCTAAGCAAGACAAATACTGCAAAAATGACGTTTTTTTCTAATAAATTATAAAATTCAAAATAGATCCATAAACTCATGTTGTATTCATGAAATTGATTTGTTCCATGTTAAGGATATACAACTGTTGTCTTGCATGGCTGATTATAAAAAATGATGTAGTGCCATTGCTTTATCTTTTAATCTTACAAGTAACTGTTTAATAATAGATATTGTGGAAAGATTTTCCCAAGATCGGCAAACCTAACACGTCATCTGAGGACTCACACGGGAGAGCAACCTTACAGGTATAGTTATATTTACAGAATTAGTATTTTGGATAGTAATAAAAAAGGGCATGTTATTGCCTTAGGGGTCCTTTTACTAAGCCGTGGCAAAAAGTGGCCTGCGGTCGTGTGGGCACGTGTTTTTGGTGTGCACCAGGCCAGTTTTTACCACGTCTGGGGGAAAAGGGCTTTTTTCAATGGGCTGGGGAAAGGGCCTGAGGTAAAATTGAAACTAGAGCGCTCCTATGTACGGCCTGAGCCCTTAACGCCACCCATCGATCTAGTGGTAAGGGCTCACGTGCTACATGTGCGGTGACTGGCTATGGCTTTTTATGGGAACATTGGGCACTAAAAGGTTAATGCTGTTCTCATGTTTTTCTTCTTTACCCCTATATCTGGTGTCCCAGGTAATCACAACCTCTTCATTCTCTATAATTCTCTTAGGGTTCTGATTCCAGTGCTTTTCTGGTAAAGCAATATTGCAGTGTTTACTAAACTGCGGAAGGTTTTAGCACTTCCCCACACATTAACAGCAAATATTAATGTGTAGTAAGTGTCAGTGGCGTACCAAGGGTGGGGCGGTGAGGACGGTCCACCCCGGGTGCATGCTGCAAGGGGGTGCAGGGAGCAGCCGTGGTCGGCTCCACCGGTTCCCTGCTCCCTCTGACGATACTGCCTGTTCCGGGACAGGGAACCGGCGGAGCTGATAGCCGTGCGACTGCTCCCTGCAACCCCAGGAGTTGATGCACCGGGGGTGTATGGAGGTGATGTGCCATGGAGGTGATGCGCTGGGGGTGAAAGTGATGCGCCGGGGTGATGCGCAGCGGCAGCCGCCATAGAAACGCCACTGATAAGTGTGAAGGCTGTGTGGTAACTGTTGGGGGTGTGCCCAGCAGCATGTCCTCTGCAGCCACAACTCAAGTAATTTCTTTACCACACACTATAACTATTCACAGTTAGTGTGGATACACTTAGGGACCCTTTTACTAAGCCGCGTAAGGCTCTCCACACACCCATTGCGTGCCAAAATGGAGTTACTGGCCGGCTACCTCGTGGTAATTTCATTTTTGGCGCACGTCCAATACATACAGCTGAAAAATAATTTTTATTTTCAGACGCGCATATCGGACGTGCACCAAGTGGCGTTTGGCGCACCTAGGTCATTATCGCCCGGTCACCGTGTGAGACTTTAGCTCTGGGTCAATGGCTGCTAGCAAGGTTGCAGACCCAAAATGGACACGCAACAATTTTGATTTTCCCGCACGTTCATTTTCAGCAAAAATTTTAAAAAGTGCTTTTTTTTACAGGCACGATGAGAAATGGATCAGCACACACCCAAAACACACGCCTACACTACCCCAAGCCATTTTTCAGCGCACCTTAGTAAAAGGACCCCTTAATGCCTCATTTTCAGAAGGCATTTAGGATTAGATTCAGTAAATGGTGCTAAAAAAATCCAAGCAGAGCGCTATTGTATAAACAGTGCTCCGAGTTGCGCACCATTTATAGAACAGTGCTTAGAGCCAATGTCCGCGTCAACCTTTGGGCATGAGGATTTACAGTTATACTATAGTTATACTATATCCTTTTTGGAGATGAGACAACCAAAACTGTACGCAATATTGAAGGGACAGTCATACCAGGAACCCTTAGATATCCTCAGTTCTTCACTCCTTTCTAAACTATCCCTACTTGCTTTGTAGCAGCCATGGCTGAAAATCTCAACTTATTGTCCACAGTACACTCCCAAGATATTTTTTTGGGTAGTGACTCCTAACTCAGAGCCCAACATTTTATATCTGTAAATGGGATTATGTTTCCCTGTGTGCATCGCTTTAAAATTCTTCACGTTAATTTTCATCTGCCATTAAGATGCTCATCTCCTTAGTCTCACAAGGTCAATAATCCTGACAAGCCCTTAGTTCCTGAGGAGTCCTTTTACTAAGCTGCGTAAGGCTGTACACATGCCTAATTTGCACCAAGATGGAGTTACCGCCCGGCTACCATGTGGCTCTTGCAGTAATTTTATTTTTGGCACGCCGTCGATATGCACGGCCGTAAAATAATTTTTATTTTCGGACACATGTATCGGATACGCACCAAGTGGCATTTGGTGCGTGTACATCATTACCACCTGGTTACTGGCTGATGGTAAGGTCGCAGACCCAAAATGAACGTGCGCCAATTTTGATTTTGCCACACATCCATTTTCGGCAAAAATTTTAAAAAAGGACTTTTTTACAGGCGCGTTGAAAAATGGTTCGGCGCACGCCCAAAACCCACACCTACATTACCACAAGCCATTTTTCAGCGCATCTTAGTAAAAGGACCCTTGAATGTTCTCTTAGGAATAATGTCTTCTAATGGTTAATTTGCACCTACCATGACACTTAAAAACCTGATTCCTAAGCCAGGATATGTTGGGTATGATCTAAATCTCTCACATTGTGCCAAAGAGAACTTCCTTCAGGAGTTCAGAAAATATAACGTAGAGGCCAGTGGTGCCCAATATAAATGGGAGTATTTCTCTATCATTGTGACACATTTCCAGCCTCTGATTGCATTTCTTGATAGATCTTCTGTTTCTCAATACATTATACAAAGTAGTTGCTTGCCACTGACTATTTCCAATGCCACTCTCGTGTTTTTCTCTTTTATCGCTCTGTGTGGTTTTCTTGCACTAAGTTTTTTTTTTTATCAGCTAGCATTCGAATTCCAGGGTACACAACATCTCTGTCCTCTACACTTAACTTAAAACCATGATCCCAATGTTTTACTGGTAAAAAAACAGTGTTATAGTCTTAACACACCTTTGTTCAGGGAGTGATAATTATACAAAGCTCTAAAATCTTAGATGTTGGATGGTGGAGTGATAGGACCCATGTATTTTGTTCTATGCAGAGATCATAAGTTGTGTCTCAGTTTAGATATGATTGAGGTCTACAAGATCCAGAGTGGTGTAGAAGTAGAACGAGTAGAAGTGAATCGATTTTTTACTCTTTCGAAAAGTACAAAGACTAGGGGACACTCAAAATCGGAGGAAATATTTTGTCACTCAATGAATAGTTAAGCTCTGGAACTTGTTTCTGGAGGATATGGTAACAGCAATTAGAGAAAGGGAATGGGACTTGATATACTGCCTTTCTGTGGTGGTTTTTGTTTTTTGCAACTGCATTCAAAGTGATTTACATAGTATATACAGGTACTTATTTGTACCTGGGCCAATGGAGGGTTAAATGACTTGCCCAGAGTCACAAGGAGCTGCAGTGGGAATTGAATCCAGTTCCCCAGGATCAAAGTCCGCTGCCCTAACCACTAGGCTACTCCTCCAGTTTGTATCTGGGTTTACAAATGTTTTGGACAAGTTCTTGGAGGAAATATCCATAGTCTACTATTGAGATAGACATGGGGAGAGAACTTCTGCTCACCCTGGAACTGGTAGAATGGAATCTTGCTACTATTTGGGTTTCTGTCAGGTACTTGTGACCTGATGTGGCCACTGTTGGAAGCAGGATACTGAGCTTAGATGGTCCTTAAAACTATTGAGTATTGATGTCAGTGTGACTAATTCTCAGCTGAGAGACAAAGATCAACAGCCATTACTGCTTCTTATCTGAATTCTGGTGAAATAATTAACCTAGTCATTTAACTGTAGTTGCCCAGCAGAGAGCAGCCATGGCTGAAACCTTGGTTAGTCTAGTTGATCTGACATAACACTAAGTCCATCCATGTGATTTCTGATACCAGTTCTCATGCTGTTCTCAATTAGCTGAGCCTAAGGAGATGAAAGGATTCCAACTCCCTTTCTTGCAACAGACAGATATTTGAAGAAGAATCTCAGCAGAGGTGAAGCCATCAGTCCAGTCCCAGTTGGAGACCTACTCCAATATCTTGTTGAGTCATCTGTATTAACGGATTCCCTTCCTCTCCTCTAGAGGCACTGGCGCAAAAACCAGCAATGAGAGAAGCCAAACCCTGTGTACACTGGAGAGGCAGGCACAAAAATGATAACGTCAGGGAGTCATCATGAGATGGGTAGCAGGAGAACAATTTATGTCTAATAAAACAAATCAAAGACCAAAAAGCGGGGGTGGCCAAGAATGCAGGTGCGACCATAGGTCCAAAAAGAGAATCTATATTAACTGACCCAACACGGCCGTGTTTTAGTATGCGAAAATGGCCGCCTCTGCTTTTTGGTCTTCCTTTTGTCTTCTGCGGAGATTTTTCTTCTTTATTGTGACGCTGATAAAACAAATCATCTCCCCATTTTAGTCGCACATGCGGATGTGGATTAATATTTATTTTTCTAAATTGCATGGGAAAAGGAAGGACCTGAAGCACATTTAATTCATATTTGACTGAAGACTTACAATAAGCTATGTGCTTCTATCACAGGAAGAATGGAAACAATTGGTGTTGCAGTACGATGAGTAATTCCTGTACTGAGAACTTGACATAAGAACACAGTAAAGGGAGCTTATTCTGAAGTGCAGGAGAAGTACAGTAGCAGACAAAAAAATTGGAAGTGATGGAACGTGTTGGCTATTTGCCAGAAAGAGAAGCTGAGGCAGTCATGGCATTTCTTAGTAATAGCTGTGCTAAAAGCTTTGGGGACTCCAGCTCACTAGAGGGTATGAAAGTTGATGCCTCTGGTACCTGAGTGATAAACTAAACTATTCCCATTGGCACAGCGCTAGACATTTCAATTACGTTTTGCTGTTTTTTTTGGAAGATAACAGAATTTCCTTTGGGATTAGCAATCAACCTAGTTAATGCCACAAGAAAAGATGTAATCACAAAGTATAATTTTAACTAGAACCCCCCTCCCCCTCCCACATATAAAAAAATTCTTGGAGAATTTGAAAGAATTTGTCATGTATTCTTTTCTCCACGTAAAGTGTTTAAACTCTGTAGGCAGTACATGAAACCGTGTTTTGCTTTCTTAGGATTTTTACCCACAGTAAGTTAAGAATATTAGAATCAATCACTTCTTGTAGGCCAGCCAGCTTATAATTGAAAAAGAAAAACGTCTATATTGCGACCCAAATCGGGAGATAGACGTTTATCTCACAAAAACGAATAAAGCGGTATAATCGAAAGCCGAATTTGGACGTTTTCAACTGCACTCCGTCGCGGACGCGGACAAAGTTGATGGGGGCGTGGTGAAGGCGGAACTGGGGCGTGGTTATCGGGCGATCAGAGATGGGCGCCTTTCGCCGATAATGGAAGAAAAATATGCGTTTTTAGCGAGAATTTAGGGCATTTTTCCTGGACCCTGTTTTTCCACGAATAAGGCCCCCAAAAGTGCCCTAAATGACCAGATGACCACTGGAGGGAATCGGGATGACCTCCCCTGACTCCCCCAGTGGTCACTAACCCCCTCCCACCACAAAATATGCCGTTTCACAACTTTTTATTTTCACCCTCAAATGTCATACCCACCTCCCTGGCAGCAGTATGCAGGTCACTGGAGCAGGTCCTGGCCCCTCCCACGAACAAATGCCTTGGATTTATTCATTTTTGAGCTGGGCGCTTTCATGTTTCATTATCACTGAAAAACAAAAACGCCCAGCTCACAAATTGTCGAATAAAACATGGACGTCTATTTTTTTTCGAAAATACGGTTCGGTCCGCCCCTTCACAGACCCGTTCTCGGAGATAAACGCCCATGGAGATAGACGTTTTTGTTCAATTATGCCCCTCCAGGTCATCTGTTGACCATGTTGTAGTTGAAGAGTATCACAGCTGTGACACTTATTGCAGGAACTTGCTATGAAGAATGTGTTTTAATGTTTGATGCACAGTTTCGGAATTTTCCTATATATTTTTACCTTCAGAAGTCAGGGGAACGTTTACAAGGCTGAGAATTTACATTCACAGGCTTATTTTCGAAAGAGAAGGAAGGGCGCCCATCTTTCGACACAAATCGGAAGATGGCGTCCTCCTCTCAGGGTCGCCCAAATCAGCATAATCAAAAGCTGATTTTGGGCATCCCCAACTGCTTCCCATCACAGGGACGTCCCTGATAAGCACTTGGACCTTTTCACCTGGAGGTTGTAGACGGCAATTTATTTAAGGTTGTAGATGGCTATTATACACGCAGCTTGTCTGCATGTATGAAGCCGTCTTTGGCATGCGCAACACTGGCTTCCCCTCCTTAGGAAGGAAATTGCATGCAAATGAATTAACAGCGAGCAGCTCATTTGTATGCAATTTCCTTCATGCATGTCCATTCCTTTCCGAATTGCTAAGGGATCGGTAAGGGAAGGGCTTTTTCCGTTCAGTTAGTGCATCTGGCTGAAGGTAAGGGAGCTAAGTTGTGCCAGGGAGCAATTTGTGAAGTCCACTGCAGTGCCCCCTAGGGTGCCCGGTTGGTGTCCTGGCGTGTCAGGGGGACCAGTGCACTACGAATGCTGGCTCCTCCCACGACCAAATGGCTTGGATTTGGTCGTTTCTGAGATGGGCGTCCTCGGTTTCCTTTTTCGCTGAAAATCAGAAATGACCAAGTCCTGGGGATGACCATCTCTAAGGTTGACCTAAATTTGCTGATTTGGGCGTCCCCGACCGTATTATCGAAACGAAAGATGGACGCCCATCTTGTTTTGATAATACGGGTTTCCCCGCCCCTTGCTGGAGCCATCCTGCAAGGACGTCCCCAGGAAAACTTGGGCGTCCCTTTCAATTATGCCCCTCTCAGAGGGCTGTGACATGTATTTGAACCTATTGTTCTATTTAACATGCCATTGATTTTTTCCCCATGATTTGTGTTTCAGGTGCAAATACTGTGACCGGTCCTTCAGCATTTCTTCCAACCTGCAAAGGCATGTCCGCAATATTCATAACAAAGAGAAGCCATTCAGGTGTCACTTGTGTGACAGGTGCTTTGGCCAGCAGACCAACCTGGACAGGCATCTGAAAAAGCATGAGAATGGAAACATATCTGGTGAGAAAACTGCCTTTCATCCTTGTCACACCAAAATTATAACATGCTTGTGCTGAATGATGTAGGAATAAGGGTCAATAAACAAGTTTGGAGGTGAAATATGTGTATTGGACTGACTCAACAGGGTTAGAATCCAAGAAGTGTAGTCCCGTCATCAGCTCCTGGAACAGGCTGCACATTTATACGGAGTTTAAAGTCAGCCAGACATGAGGTTGTCTTTGTGTTACGAAGTTGCAGGTGTTGGCATCTATTTTAAAAGCATCTCCATGTCTAAATAGCAGCAATTACACGTGCAGATCACATATATATTTTTAAAAATTTGGATTTTGCTCACACCTTTTTCAATAATAGCTTAAGGTGAGTTACATTCAGGTATACTCTCTCCCTGGAGGGCTCATAATCTAATTTTTGTATTGTAGACAGTGAAGGGTTAAGAGGTCCTTTTACTAAGCTGCGGGGAAAAAGGGCCCTGCACTAGCACGGGGGCTGTTTTTCCCACGCGCCAGGACCCTTTTTCCCGCAGCCAGTAAAATCCGAAAAAAAACGGTCACGTGGTGAGATAACTCTCACCGTGTGGCCATGTGGCAGGGAGCCCTTACCGCCACCCACTGAGGTGGTGATAAGAGCTCCGGTGCTAACCCTGCAGTAACCGGGTACTGCATGGCAATGCCTGATTACTGCCATGCTACTGTCACACCAGCCATTTCCAGGGGTTTTCTTTTTCCCCCAGAAATGGTGCGCGCTCGGGGCGGGACTACCGCCAGCGGCCACATTGGGCCAGCGGTAGTCCCAAAAGAGCGAACGGTAAGCCTGTGTTGGGCTTACTATCGCTCTGTAAAAGGGGCCCTAAGTGACTTACCCAAGATCACAAGGAGCAACAGTGGGATTTGAACTGGGCACCTCTAGATATCAAACCTGGTGCTCTAACCGCTAGGATCCTCCTCCTGGATAATAACCCCTCAGCATCCCTAGATTTTTTTTTTGTTTTTTTTGGGGGGGTGGGGGCGGGAGCTGACCTACCAGGAGCCAGCTCTATATATGGTGCTTGGTGCTTCCACCTGAGGTAAAGGGTGTTAATGGGCATCCCTTTTCCCCCCCAATAAATTACTATAAAACCTATGTAAATTCAACTGTCTTAATCTCTCTCACACCTCCCTTATCAGTGTTCTGCCCTCACAACTGGGTTGTGTGTTAATCAGACTGCCATTTTGATCTGTGTGAGATTTTCTCTGTCAGTTTTTGATGACATATGTGTGTGACTAAAAGAGGCGGTGAGAAAATGTATCAATTTCCATTCTCCATAGCACTGGTTGTCATGGAGAATGGAAATTGATACATTTTTCTCACCGCCTCTTTTAGTCACACACATATGTCATCAAAAACTGACAGAGAAAATCTCACACAGATCAAAATGGCAGTCTGATTAACACACAACCCAGTTTATAAATGCCTCTCCTGACTTTTAAACAATTTTGAATATTGGGCCCTATGTGAAATTTTGAGTTAAAATTTATACACTCAGCCCCAGTAGATTTTCAAAGTTAGCAGTACAAATCCTTTGAATATTGGGTCCTAAGTTTATAACTTTTAAGATTATCATCTTTTTAAAAGGCAAAATTAAAACCGTGTTTTCTGTTCTTCAAATAAAATAAATCAGTTTATAACTTTACCACCTTCAGCAGCTCCTGTAAAGAGGTTACTGTAACCCCATCTGTATTTGCCAAATTCTGAGCAGCAGTAAAAGCCCTATTGTTTCCAGCCTCCCTGGAGACCCCTATCTGGCCCTCTTGTGTAAAGTTGGTAGGAGCAATGACTGAATAGTTCATCACAAAACTCCTTTTAAGAAGCAGAAAATAATACTTAACACCTTACCAGGAAGCTTCCATAGTCATGAGCTGTGGCTATGCTCGAAAGCATATTTGCTTAAAGGTGGGGAGGGGGGTCACTTTTCATGAGTTAATGCAATCGAAATGATTATGTCCCCGACATTCAGTCTGGATTTGCTGCACTGAAGAACAGTTCCATCATAGTAACATAGTAGATGACGGCAGAAAAAGACCTGCACGGTCCATCCAGTCTGCCCAACAAGATAAACTCACATGAATTGTATCATGCTCCCAGCACTCATGTCATGTCCCCCCCCCCCCCCCCCCTCCCCGGTTCATCTTCTTAAAACATGAATTGGACAAACAACCCCTGAAGGAATGGAAATGGAGGCTCCTTCCTGTGGATGAATCTTGGTCTACATCTTGCTTGAAGTTTTTCTTGTATTGCAATCCACTTCAGAATGAAGCAAAATATCAAGTATGACAACAGGCAAAAGAAATCTAACACAGACAAGAAATGTGCGAGCTGAGGGGAAGTTCCATTCTATTATTAAGAGTACATTGTGGATAATTTTTTGATAAACGCTCAGATATGGATGTCTTCACTAATTAGAATAGCAATTCCCTTCTGACTCCAGCTTTAAGGGACTTATAAAACATCTTTTTTTCTACAGGTAAACCCTGTTGGCCTGATACACATCTAAAAAAATGCATGTGATAAAAAGGCTCTTTTATGTCATGCGTGTGTAGGCATGTTCAGGGGCATAGTTTGGAGAAAGTATGGATTGAACTGCAAATTATGCATGCATTCTATAGAATACGTACTGAGGCATGTACTTCATACCAGTGGCGTAGACGGAAGTCCATTTTGGGGGGGACCTAGAAGTTGAACTGAGGGGATAATGTATCCCTACTGCTGCTCCTCCCCCTCCTGCTGCATTAAACTATACCATTGCTGTTGGGGATGCCCAAGCCCCACCAGCCAAAGAGGTTTCCTGCATGAGTCTCCGCATGTGCTGCCGGAGCAGCGCTCAAGTCAACGATGTTCTTCAGCCGTTGATGCTGGCACTCTCACCCATGCTCATTTCAACATCCGTTGCTGAACTGAGCACGCACGGAAGTGCCGGCATTGGTGGCTGATGCGAGCCGGCCAACTTAAGCACTGCTCTGACAGCATGAGGCAGGGACTCACGCAGGAGACCTGTTTGGCTGGCAGAGCTTGGGCAACCCCGCCAGCCATTTAAGTGGAGGGGGCTTGAACCCAAAGTAGGGGGGCCCAGACCCCTGAGGCCCCCCCATGGCAATGCCCCTGCTTCATACATGCACATTTATACCTGCTACTGGGAATGTCCACAGTGCATTTAAGCTGTGCTTTTTTCTGCGTTTCTGAAGTTGTTTCATAAAGACACAAAGATGTCTATTTTGTCTTTGTACCATAACCCCAAAGAGGCACCTACTTCATCTTTCAACCTGGACGATCTGTTATAAAATTACTCTTCACTAGAATGGAGTCCTTGAGATGAACTACTGTATTAAACTATTAATTCCTTGACTTGTAATCTGTTCATCCCTCTTTGCATAACTATAGATCTTGTATCAAGGGATGATTAAAGAAGTTATAACTCAGTATGTCACTCCACAGGTACAGCAACATCATCGCCTCATTCAGAATTAGAAGGCACAGGTGCAATCCTAGATGATAAGGAAGATTCTTACTTTACCGAAATCCGGAATTTCATTGGCAACAACAACCATAATGACCAGACACCCAGGAACTCAGAGAAGAGGTAAGACTTTCCTGACTTAAGCCCCTCAGAAAGTAGCGACAGAGCATAGAATTTTTGTCACTTAATGTTTCAGAAATATATAAGGAGTAATATTGAGCCTGTGTTGGTCATCGTTTTTTTTTTAATGCTGGCCACCCTGAGTAACAAAACAGATACTTGGCAGTCAGCACTGTGTAAGTGGAGATTGTGCAAGTGTAAGTGAGAGTGGGATGTTTGACCACGGAAATTCAAATCCTGGAGACAAGACAGACAGAAGACAACCACTCTGCAACCTCAAGGGCATCCAATGTAGGTTGAGCATGCAAAGTAGGTGGAGCATTCACATGTAGGTGGAGCTTGCACATGTAGGTGGGGCATGCATGCATAGATGGGTCTATGCAATCAAGGCTATTTATTTAAAAAATCCTTCTGGATGGTTGTCTTATATTTGCTAGGGATGGACTGTTGTATGCAATGTCATACCCCGTATTGTTAACAAACAAAAACAAGTGTTTTCGTTTGCCAATAATAGTGCACGCCCACTCCTAGTATTTTGCCTGTGTTTCTTTGTCTTCAGTAAGAAAAAGGAAAAGACATACATGTCAGATATTCATGAAGAAAATTGATTAAGTTATTGGCCTGTTCATATTCATATTATTCTGTCACATCACTGCTGTATGTTTTACCATCTGGTCTCAACATGGCCTGCAAAAGGAGGTCAGATCAGAGAAGAAGTGAAGGGGTCATGTGGAGGGGCATAATCGAACGGGGCGCCCAAGTTTTGCTGAGCGCGTCCTCACAGGATATCCACACGAAGGGGCGGGGAAACCCGTATTACCGAAACAAGATGGGCGGCCATCTTTCATTTCGATAATACAGTCGGGGATGCCCAAATCTCCACATTTAGGTCGACCTTAGAGATGGTTGTCCTTAGAGATGGTCATCCACGATTTTCGGCAATAATGGAAACCAAGAACGCCCATCTGAGAAATGACCAAATCCAAGCCCTTTGGTCGTGGGAGGAGCCAGCATTCGTAGTGCACTGGTCCCCTCACGTGCCAGGATACCAACCGGGCACCCTAGGGGGCACTGCAGTGGACTTCAAAAAAAGCTCCCAGGTGCATAGCTCCCTTACTTTGTGTGCTGAGCCCCCCAACCCCCCCCCCAAAAAAACCCATTCCCCACAACTGTACACCACTACCATAGCCCTTAGGGATGAAGGGGGCACCTACATGTGGGCACAGTGGGTTTGTGGTGGGTTTTGGAGGGCTCGCATTTACCACCACAAGTTTAACAGGTAGGTGGGGATGGGCCTGGGTCCGCCTGCCTGAAGTGCACTGCAGTACCCACTAAAACTGTTCCAGGGACCTGCATACTGCTGTCTTGGAGCTGGGTATGATATTTGAGGCTGGCATAGAGTTTGGAAAAAATATTTTAACATGTTTTTTTAGGGTGGGAGGGGGTTAGTGACCACTGGAGGGGTAGGGAGAGGTCATCCCCGATTCCCTCCAGTGGTCATCTGGTCATTTAGGGCACATTTTTGTACCTTGGTCGTTAAAAAAAAAGGGCCAAGTAAAGTCGGCCAAGTGTTTGTCAGGGATGCCCTTCTTTTTTCCAATATGGGCCGAGGACGCCCATGTGTTAAGCACGCCCCAGTCCTGCCTTCGCTATGCTTCCTACACGCCCCCGTGAACTTTGGTCGTCCCCGCAACGGAAAGCAGTTGAGGGCGCCCAAAATCGGCTTTGGATTATGCCGATTTGGACGACCCTGGGAGAAGGACGCCCATCTCCCGATTTGTGTCGAAAGATGGGCGCCCTTCTCTTTCGAAAATGAGCCCAGTAGTGTTTCCTTTCTGAACTCGGCACTTCTGACTACTCTTGATGGATATTTTATCCTGGGCAAATTACTGCATTCAAAAGCGCAATTAGTGAATCTGTTTTCTTAATCACGAGGCATTCGTGTTTTTGGTTCTAGTTCATCTCTTTCATTTCTAACAATCTCTGGGTAGCATGAACTAACAAATATGCAGCTTGGGCCATGATTAATCATTTCAGGCTTATGCAAACGTTCTTGCCATCGTTTGATAAAAGATGACAAAGATATGCATAGGTTAATAATTATCCGTTTCCTTCTGTTTTATTTGAGTTTGTTCACATTTATTTCAAATCAGGTCTTATGTTCCAAAGAGATCATTTCCTGATTTTTATGGGGTTTTTTTTTTAACTAAGATTTCTAATCTAATTGTGTTGACTTTTTTCTTCTTCTGTGTTGGGGAATTCTGAAGGAAGGGGAAAAAAAAAACCCCAGTCGACTTCAGGCTCTAAAAAGACCTTTGTCTTTGACTAGTGATACATGGCTCGAAGAGTTTCTGATTCATTTCTAATGTGGTTTCAGATGATTTAACAAATTGATGGTTTCCTGGAAAAACAAAATGTAGACAGTGGACAGACTAGACCCCCTTGTGGTTTGAAAGGTGCAGAGTGCTCATAGGGGAACCAGCCCTGATAGACATGAATGCTCTGAGAGAATAGTTATAGCCTTCAGCTAAATATTTAGTACTAAGAAGGAAAATAAGTATTATAAAAAAAAATAAACCAAGCAAATCAACATTTGCATACTTAATCCTCCTTAATTTCAGCCCCCCTCCCCCCCCTCCCGTATTAGGTCATTAAAATAAGCTTTATGTGGTGGAGTCGCATTGTTTTGGAGCATATAATATCCATGAGAACAAGTCACCAGTTCTCCATTGTTTTCTGTTGTTTCCTGAACGACTTTTTTACAATATGTTTTTAAAATTAGTTTCATGAGCTGTTCAAATTCTTTACGGTGAGCTAAGCAGCAACGAGAGTTCTTGACAACTAGGTCAGCCATTCCCAACCCAGTCCTCGGGGCACACCTAGTCCCATTGGGTTTTCAGGATATCCACAATGAATATTTATTTATTTATTCTTTTTTTTTATGTAGGCGTTTATGTTCCACGTTTTTCAATCAACATTGTTTCAACGTGGCTTACGTACAAAGTAGAGTGGTTACATTCGATAAAATGAACTTGGTCTGTAGCAGGAAAGAAAGATGAAGTACAGATTAGTGGTGAATCAAGTTCACAGGAACCGCCTGATTGGCACGTCTAGTTTTGCGTCCCCCCTGAGTCTTCGTAGAAGAACTTTTTGAAGAAGAATGCTTTAAGTTGTTTTCGGAAGATCAAGTAGTTATTCATGTTTCTTAAGGCTTTTGTGCGTTCCATTTCTGTGTGCATAAGTATGTGAAGCTCCATGAGTAAACCAATACTTATCGCAGTCCCTTGCAATTGGGGAAGTGGAGTGTGAGATAGTTTCTTGATTTATGGGGGTGTTCTGGTGGGGGCAGAGTCAGCAGTTGGCCGGTTAAGTGCTCAAATTCAGCACTTAACTGGACAGGGTAACCACATTAATGGAACTGCATAAAACACAGTCCTATCTTTATGCGGTAACCCACATCCACTTAAGTTCTGAATATTGATTTAAGTGGCTATGCATTTAGTCCAGGGGTTCCCAAAGTTTTTTTGGTTCACGGCACCCCTTCCCCCCGGCCACATGGGTCTCCGTGGCACCCCTCCCTGGCCACATAGGTCTCTGCAGCACCTCTCCCCCCGGCCACATGGATCTCCACACCTCCCCCCTGCCACATAGGTCTCCCTTTTCCTGCAGCCCTCTGCCTTCCCCAAATCCAGCATTGCTCTCTACCTTGCTTCCTGCAGGTCCAGGATCGCTGCCTCTTCCTTTTCCTTCCCCCGCTGCCGCTGCAGTGCTTGCAGCTTACATTTTCAGGCCGTCCGCAATTCACACAGGCACTCCAGGGCCTTCCCAGTCTGCCGCATCCAGCCCTCTCTGATGCAACTTCCTATTGTGAGGGCCGGACGCGGCAGAGGGAAGTCCCCGCAATGCCTGTGTGAATTGCGTATGGCCCGAAAATGTAAGCCGCAAGCACTGCAGTGTCGGCAGGGGAAGAAGCAGGAAGCGGCAGATGCTGGACCTGCAGGAGGGGAAAGTAGGGAGCGATGCACCGCGGAACCCCTGAGAGTTCGCTGCTGTGCACAGTTTGAGAACCACTGGGCTAGCCGTCTCCACATAAACTGGATATTCAGCGCTGGTGCCTAGACATAGCCCAGCATTGAAAACCTGGGAATAATACTGGCAGCGGTCAGCAAAGCACTCACTGCTGCCAGCTAAATATTGACCCCCCCCAATGTTGTTGATTCAGAGTGTGGTTGTGACACCCTATGCGCAGACTAGGCCTGCAGCTTTTCAGATGGCTAGTTCACTGTCGTGGAATACTTTGCTACGCTCATTGCAATTATGTACGGTCACTGTACAATTTAAGAGAGGGGGGGCCTGAAACCAGAGAGAGGAAGGGAGGGGGGGGCTGACACCATAGAGGGGGGGGGGGGAAGGTATCTCTGTCACACACACACTCTCTCTCACACACTCTCTCTCTCACAGTCAATGTCTTTCTCTCTGTCACTCTCACACACTCTATGTCTCACACTGTATCACATTCACTCTCTATGTGTCACACAGTCACTCACACACTCTCTGGTCTCATACACTCAGTCTCACAGAGAGTCTATGTCTCACACACACTCTCTCTCTCGCACACTGTGTCTCACATACACACTTGCACACACTCTCATTCTCACACACACACTCTCTCTCACAGACACACTCGCACCCAGACTCACTCTCTCTCTCTCTCTCTCTCTCTCTCACACACACACACACACACTCGTACATTCACTCTCTCTCTCTCACACACAGTCACTCTCACATATACTCTCTCAAACATACACACTCCGAGGAAAACCTTGCTAGCGCCCGTTTCATTTGTGTCAGAAACGGGCCTTTTTTACACGTGTCTTTATAAAATAGCACCAAAATAGGTGCCTTCCTGCTCACTCAACCTAGGTGTCCAGCATCTCCCCACTTTGCCCCGGTGTGGAAATATGCCGTTTGTTGATATTCAAGAAATGATGAGATATGTTTCAAGTTTTAGAATCTCATTCTCCTTGCAGAGCAAAACCACATATGTCTTTGTTTTTAGAATGAACGGCAGCCACTTTGATGAAAAAGGTTTGGTGGCAAGTCAGAATTCTGACTTGTTGGATGATGAAGACGTGGAAGATGAAGTGATACTAGATGAAGAGGAGGAAGCAAGAAAGACTGCAGAGAAGGCCAGTCAAGAAGCCAATGCAAGTAGTATCCATGAAAGGGCCACCGACAGCAACTATGAGGAGCTGAGTAACCTGGAAATGAACTGCAACACTTCCCCTGGCAGGTTGGATTCTCTCTTTGTTCTCGTGTTTTGCATTAAAGCTAAAAAAAAAAATGTAAAAATGCCTATCAGCGTTGCCTGTTTTTCTAATTTGAAGAGCACTAAACTTTGTTTTCTCTAAGGGCCTGATTCACTGATGCATTTCCAGGGCTGGTTTTAGACATGGTGGGACACGTGGTGGGACCCAGGGCATGAATTAAGGAGGGGCTCCCCTGATCCCCCCTTCCCTGCTCTCCCCACCACAGTCCCTCTCCCTACCTTCCCCTCACCTTGTAGTCTTTTTTAAAATTTGCATTTCCCTTCTCAGAGGGGCCCTGGCGCGGTAGCCATCCTCACAAGCTGCCTCCAGCTGTCTTGAAGCTTCTATCTCTGCTGCGATGCGCCCAGGTGGAAACAGGAAATTGCTTCGGGGGGGGGGGGGGGGGGTGGATTGCGGCAGAAAGGGAAAGCTTTGGGGCAGTCATAGACAGTTTGCTAGCCCCCAGCCTGTCCTCCAACAACCCAGTCAGCCCACCTCTACGCTGTACCCTCACCCCTTCAACCCCAGGCCCTACTCCTGCAACCATTTAATCCCCCTCCCCCAGCCTGTACCCCCAATAAGTCAGCCCAGTCACCATCCACTGCCTACGCTGCAAGCCAGTCAGTGAACCCTCCAGCCCTTACCCTCTACAAGCCTGTCAGCTACACCCCAGCCTGTACCAAAGCAAGGCAGTCCACCTGCCATCCCCTGTTCTCACTGCAAACCAGTGAGTGAACCCTCCAGTCTTCACAAGAACATAAGAATAGCCATACTGGGTCAGACCAATGGTCCATCTATTCTAGTATCCTGCTTCCAACTGTGGCCAATCCAGATCACAAGTACCTGGCAGAAACCCAAACCTCCCCCTCCACAGGCTAGTCAGCTAGCCCCCCCCCCCCTCCCTAGCCAGTACCCCATTAAGCCAGTCAGCCACTCCAGCCCCCATGCATCCTTCCCTTGTCCCCTGCAAGTCAATCAACCTCCCTCCTTGCTCCAGCTAACCATCAGAGCCACTTACCCTGCTGTCTGTGGCCACCAAAGCAGGAACTTCCATCTTCTTGCACCACATGGCTCTGCATAAGTCTGAGCTGCATGGTGCAAGAACTCTCAAGTCTTGCATTGGTCTTGGGGTGTCATGGTGCAGGGGGAAAGAAGCTAATACTCTGGTTTCAGCAGTGGGTGCAACAAGACACCCGGTGTTTTTTTTTAAGGTCCTTGAAAATCTCATACACTAGGCACAAATGGCAATCTGGTGCCTGGGATTTGTCAAGCCCAATTTTACAGCATCTTCCTTTACTGAAGAGAGATAAAAAAGCAGCAATGTATGAATTATATAATCATCCTTGAGATATTTTTGTTTCTGTTAGGCTTGCTGCCTTCATTTTGTTTGATTTTGTATTCATATAATTTCTAATAAAAATTATATGAACATTAAAAAATGCCTTGCAATTGGAGGGCTGGGCTCTGCAGAAATCTTTGGTCCCTCACTGAGGAACCTACTCAACGTATTCTCAGGGTCTCCAATGGAGTCTTTGGGTGATTGAGGAAGTGCAAAGTTAACTTCCTTTCTAGATTATCCAATATCTCCAGCCTTCTATATGTAACTGTATGTGTAAACTTGGTTCCTGTACAATTTTGAACTACCTGGCCTTGAATGACTCAAGTTGCTCATCTTGACCACTTGTTCTGAAAGACACCATTCATGTCTTTGCACTGTTTCTTTAAATACTCTTGCAACACCCAAAACTTTTTGGAGTCGTCTCTTGAGGTTGTAACAAAGCGGGCAACTTTATTGGTCACATTTGCTTTGGAAATGGACAGAGATGCAGTATTGAGGCTCTCGTTAAGACATTTGGATTCAAATTTTTTGGGGTCTAAAATAAGAATCTACCCTGATTTATCTAGAGAGACTCAAAAAAGGCGTAAAGCCTTTCTGGCTTTGTGCACAAGAACTTTGGCAATCCAGCTTATAATTGAAAAAGAAAAACGCCTATATTGCGACCCAAATCGGGAGATAGACGTTTATCTCACAAAAACGAATAAAGCGGTATAATTGAAAGCCGAATTTGGACGTTTTCAACTGCACTCCGTCGCGGATGCGGACAAAATTGATGGGGGGGTGTCAAAGGCGTGGTGAAGGCGGAACTGGGGCGTGGTTATCGGCCGATCAGAGATAGGCGCCTTTCACCGATAATGGAAAAAAAATATGCGTTTTTAGCGAGAATTTAGGGCACTTTTCCTGGACCCTGTTTTTCCACGAATAGAGCCCCAAAAAGTGCCCTAAATGACCAGATGACCACTGGAGGGAGTCGGGGATGACCTCCCCTGACTCCCCCAGTGGTCACAAACCCCCTCCCACCACAAAAATATGACGTTTCACAACTTTTTATGTTCACCCTCAAATGTCATACCCACCTCCCTGGCAGCAGTATGCAGGTCACTGGAGCAGTTATTAGGGGGTGCAGTGGACGTCAGGCAGGTAGACCCAGGCCCATCCCCCCCCACCTGTTACACTTGTGCTGGTAAATGGGAGCCCTCCACACCGCCCCCCCAAACCCACTGTACCCACATGTAGGTGCCCCCCTTCACCCCTTAGGGCTATAGTAATGGTGTAGACTTGTGGGTGGTGGGTTTGGAGGGGGATTTGGGGGGCTCAACACCCAACGGAAGGGTGCTATGCACCTGGGAGCTCTTTTACCTTTTTTTTTTTGTAAAAGTGCCCCCTAGGGTGCCCGGTTGATGTCCTGGCATGTGAGGGGGACCAGTGCACTACGACTCCTGGCCCCTCCCACGAACAAATGCCTTGGATTTATTCGTTTTTGAGCTGGGCGCTTTCATTTTCCATTATCGCTGAAAAACAAAAACGCCCAGCTCACAAATTGTCGAATAAAACATGGACGTCTATTTTTTCCCAAAATACGGTTTGGTCCGCCCCTTCACGGACCCGTTCTCGGAGATAAACGCCCATGGAGATAGACGTTTTCGTTCGATTATGCCCCTCTATAGGAGCTATCTTCCTATTGAAATTTCCTTGTACTTGTAGAATTGTATTTCAATCTAAACAGTTTCAATTCTTTGACCCTAAACAATTGGAGGAATTTTTACTAAGTAGGGAAGAAGTAAATGTAGTGGTATAGCCCCATATGTTCACTGTTTAACAGACATGGAGGGAACACCAGGGATAGGCGCATCATTTGTTTGTATTACCTTAAACATTTTCTTTAAGATTAAGTATATAATCTTGCATCTTGGATTATTTCTTTAATTAGTGGTCGATAGATAGTGAAACTTGAATTTAAGAATTTCTATTGTTATATTATGTATAATTTCCAAGTAGTGTATTATCACTCATAATTGTAAATTTATGTTTGTTAAAAAGCTTAATTAAATAAAAAAAATTAAAAAAAAAAGTAGTGAAGTAATGGCAATTTGCAATCTTCAGTATAATTTTCTCAGCTTCATTATTCAGTTTAGCTGAATACATCGTACTTCGTACACACAATTTAAATGTTACCTCCGAAAAACTGTACTATAGCTCCGTGGTTCTAGAATGTTATACAGTACCTCTTAGAACATGACACATTAATGAAGGAGGAGCTTAGTCTTCAATCCAGATGTAGCAGCAACCTATTAACGGAGATCTTTCCTGAGGATGAGCACTGTTCCCATTTGTGATGGTTCTATAGTACTAGGAGTAAAATATACATTTATATGAATTTTGATTTTTTTTTTTTTTTCCAAAAGGTTTAAAGATGAGGAATATAAAACTGGACTTTCTGCCCTGGATCATATAAGGCACTTCACGGACAGTCTCAAAATGAGGAAAACAGAAGAAAACCAATACAGCGAAGCTGAACTGGCAGCTTTTGCATCGTCGCACTTATCAGGGGACCTAAAACAACCATTATACCGGAAGTCCAAGTCACAGGTAACAGATTCACGGCACGTCATCTGGGGCCTATTTACTAAGGGGGTATTTTACAAAGCATCGATGGGCTTATCGACGCAGGGGCTTACCGAATGCTAAATCGGGACTACCGCTGGCCCAATGCAGCCACCGGCGGTACTTGTGCCCCGAGCACGCACCATTTCCAGGGGAAAAAGAAAACCCCTGGAAATGGCTTGCACAGCGGTAACCCAGCAGTAATCGGGCATCACCGCACTGGGTTACCATGGGAGCCCTTATCGCCACCTCAGTGGGTGGCGGTAAGGGCTCCCCACTGCATGGCCACGCGGTAAGAATTCTCTTACCGCATGGCCATGTTTGTCTGGGGGCTTTTCACCCGATGCGGTAAAAAAAGGCACTGGCATGCTGGAAAAACAGCCCCTGCCGTTAGCGTAGGGCCTTTTTTCCCACAGCTTGGTAAAAGGACCCCTAAATTATATTAGCTGGTAAATGTGGGAATACTGCACCACTCTTATGGTTACTGCAATACGTTAACAGTTGTTTAATGCAATTGATATGCACGAATACAGAAATTAGTAGGGATGTGCATGGCAAAAACATTTTGGTTCGATTGCTTTCCCCCCCCCCCCCCCCCCCCCCCTAGTTTTCAGGTGTTTTTTTTTTGTGGTTTGTTTCACACATTCCTCTTAATATTTTTTGTAGTGCATTTCAATGAATTAACCTGCACAAATCACTCTTTTATAGGGGTATGTCTGTTAAAGTCAATGGGCTTAGCCAAAGAAATAGGGCAATTTCCAGCATTTAGGAGGCGCTAAGAGCTCCTGCGTCATTATCACACTAACCAGTTAGCATGCAGTAATCAGAACACGCTAGCTGGATAGTGCATTCACAGCCATTCTCCAGCCCTGATATGCCCTCTCCAGAAAATAAATACAAAAAAAAATATTATGCCCGTAGCATGCGGAAACAAATTACTTATTGCATAATGCTTTAATGCGCTTTCCGCGGATTCTATATAGCATGCCTAGAGATTCGCGCCAAACTCCAGCTATATTTTATAAAACGCATGTAACTTAATTGCCTTAACAAGTTAATCAGTGTTGATAACAGCACTTAGCAAGCAATAATGGGCACTAATTGGCAATAATTCAAATGAACACACACAACTCACTAGGCATATTCTGTAATGAACTGCGCCTAAATTCTAATGTGCGCAGTTCAAAAAGGGCATGGCTATGGGCGGAGAAATGGGCATTTTGTGGGCATTCCAAAATTTACACGGTAGCTATAGCAAGGATTTACTACACATGTTCGTTGGTTAAATGGACGCATGTAGTTATAGGTGCTGGGATATCAATTAAATGTATTCTATGTACCGCGCATAAATCTAGGTGCCACTTATAGAATACGCTTAGGCGGAAATGTTTTCCGCGTGGATTTTTTAGGCGACTTATATAGAATCTGGCCCTTTATGGTAAGCATTTTCACACGCGCTAAGCGCGTGTTAGGGTATAATGCCCTTTGGTGGACATACCCCTTATATTTTTGTTGATTGGCTGACAGAGCAGTGGCATAGCTACGGGGGCCAAGGCCCCCGTAGATTTGGCCCTGGACCCCCCCTGCCAACGACCCTCTTGACCCCCCCTCCTGCCTCCAACCCACCGTCGCTGTCGCCTACCTTTGCTGGCAGGGGACCCCAACCCCCGCCAGCCGAGGTCCTCTTCTTCCTTCATTCTGTTTCTGAGTCTGACATCCTGCACGTACATGCCAGTAAAGGTAGGCGATGGCAGCAGGGGAGGGTTGGCAGCAGGAGAGGGGTCGAGAGGGTCATCAGCGGGGGGGGGGTCAAAGTTGGTGGTGGTGGTGGCGACGGGGTGTCGGCAATGGCGGTGGGGGGAGGGGGGTGTCGGCAGCGCCGAGGAGGGCTAAAATGTGCCCCCTCACCTCGGGCTCTGGACCCCCTTCCCGCCGAGGTCTGGCTACGCCCCTGTGACAGAGTCAAGCAAATCCAATAGAAGATCTTCAGAATGAGAGTGTTCGGCTATAGTGGATATTCTTCAGCGAGTTCTCTGTTTCTGTTTCTTCAGGCATATGCCACGATGCTGTTACTCTCGGAAAAGGAGTCCCTCCATTCCGCATCACACAATCCCAGCACCATGTGGCACAGTATGGCAAGAGCCGCTGCAGAATCTGGTGCCATCCAGTCCATGAGCCATGTATGACACTATGAGACATTACCTGAATGGGACCAAGTCCAACCAGCAGCATGGCTTGTTCACATCTGACTGTTCAAAGACTGCGGAGCAGAATGCCTTATAAATCTGCAGGGTCACTCTGATGCGATGACCTTAAACTGAATAACTTTTAAAATAAAAAGAAACTATTTATTATCATTGTCTTGTTTTGCACAGCAAAGGCAGCTGCTGACTACTGGAGGAACAATATGACTGAAGGAGAAACAGTTCAGTGGAAACACAGACCTTGGCGGCCATAAAGAGTCTTCCGGTTTTCCTAGTTTGAAGTTGCGGAAGTGATTGGGGGGGGGGGGGGGGATGGGGAGGAAGTTGTACGGTTGAGATTGTGTTAACACACCTATTAGCACTCCTTAAAATAAATACTAAATATTTTTTTGTATACAGTAATTTCACACAGGATTGAGAACAGTTGCTTTTATGTACAAATTTTCATCATTTCAATTCTGTGTATTTTAACCCTTTTGACAACTGAAGTAGATACCGAAAGTTGGACATTATCGGTTAAATGTAGAAATCAGTAACAGGGAATATTTTGTTCTTTCCTTAATCATGTCTTCTTAATAGTTTTGTGAATAAAAAAAAAATATGGAAAAAAATTATAAAAAATGTGTTGCGTGTATTGTAAACCATGGTCAGTGCTCAGAGGTTCATCACCACTTCCACTAATTTGTCATATGGTTAAATGTTCACCAAATAAATGTAATTACTTTTTAATTTTAGACAATCATATCAGCTAATTTTTCTGTAATATTTTTTGTTTATGCATCTTGTATTTATTTGCTAGTAAGCAATTATTTCTTGATTTTAAAATAGCACTGTTCAAGTTCTCTACTAGGCTATACTATGACGGGCACCTACAGACTTCTTGAACTTTCCGAAGCGTGTGTAAGCAAGTGCCAAATAGTGTTTTGAATTTTCTTACGTTCCTTTTTTTGTTTTGTTCCTTTTAATGAAACGGAATAATGACTAGATGTGACATAGGAGGGGGTTTATTTGTAATACAATAAATCGATTCAAATGTACAAAACGATTATAATTTTTTCATGAAAGCATGATTCTTCCGATTAAAAGTGTACTCTATTTTATGCCGATTGTCTGCAAGCTTCTGTGATGTTACGTCCTTGTTAATCCTATTTGTAAAATGAAGTGTTCCAAACTTATGTTTTAAAAAAGGAATAACAGACTGTATTTGGTTATTTTGCCCCTTCAACGAGGGACCAGATTTACGTCTTCTTCTTTTTTTTTTTGTATTCTTATTTTGAAATAATCGCCAAGTTGAGGTACTTTCTTTTAAATGCTTTGTATAATGTAACTTGTTATGCATTTCAGGACATTTACTTTGGGAGGAGCCAGTAAAAATAAAGGACTGCAAAGATGAACACTTACTGCCGCTCTTCTTGTATAAGAATTAACTGTTTCCATCACTAACGGGTCCTTTTACGAAGCCACAGTAAAAAGCAGTAGCGTAACCAGAGTTCAATTTTTAGATGGGCCTAGAGGTGGACTGGGTGGACACGGGCCTCGCATTTCCTCTCCACCTGCTACCCTCCTCCCCCCCCTGAACTTCTTCAACCCCAGGGCATTTGACTGTGTTCTTCCAAATGCCGACAGCCCCCTGCACATGGTCAGTTCTGGTCATTTTTACAGCCCTGAAGCGCCGTTCTCCCTCCAGCACCGGCGATTCCCATAGTCAGCCTTCTGCCAGTGTGCGTCGTCGAGGCCTCTCCTCAGGCGCGGCTGGCTATGGGAATCGCCGGTGCTGGAGGGAGAAGGGTGCTTCAGGGCAGTAAAAGTGAGCAGACCACGCAGACGGGGAGAGCGGGCAGAAGAGGCAGGAAAAGATTGGAGCCTCGCTTGGGAGAGCCACGCCACTGGTTGGGTTGGGGCTAGTTAGGATGGGCGGGCCTGAAGCAAAGGTGGCTGGGCTTGAGCCCGCCCGTGGCTATGCCCCTGGTAAAAAGTGGCCTGCGGTAGTGTGGGCACATCTTTTGGGCGTGCGCTAGGCCACTTTTTACCACGGCTGGGAAAAAAAGGTCATTTTTTAATGGGCCGGAAAATGGGCGTGCGTAAAAATTAAAATTAGAGCGTGCCTATTTGTGGTCTGAGCCCTTACCGCCATCCATTGAGTTAACGGTAAGGGCTCACATGCTACCTGTGTGATAACCACGCAGCGCACACCAATGTGGCCGTGCTGCCAATTACTGCCAGGAGCGCCCCCCCCCCCCCCCCCGGCGGTAGAAAATAGAATAATATTTTCTACCGTGGGATTCAGTGTGTGCCAAACTCAGAATTACCACCGGGCACGCACGGCTATCCCGGTGGTAGTGCCAATTTTGCGTACGCTACCTGCACGTTAGTCCTCCCACAGCTTTGTAAAAGGGCCCCCAAAGTATTTATCTTTTCCACTGCAGTTTACAATTCTATATGTAACCAAGAAAAACAATCAACAACCAATTTACATGTTCTGTTTTGGTATATTTATTATATCGATTTATTTATTAGGAATTATTTATTGTCTTTTTGAAGAAATTCACCCAAGAGCAATCTAGACGTAGGCAATAGACAATTACAGCAATAAAAATGTTCACAGTATCCTACTTATCAAAGAGAAGCACCAGGAGCCTTCAAAATCGGGACACCTTGAACAATAATTTCTTCCTAAATGAGCCGGCATGGGCTGTGTTTTGGTGCCCAGCGCCTGCGTCAGGAGTCGATGGGGTAGTCATTTTTAGAGAGCAGCTAAGGCTTTCTTCTTCGTTGGCGACAAATTGGATGGTTGTTCCACTTCTTACAAATCTAATATGCTGAGTCGTTCGGTGAAGCTAGAACTGGAGCGGTTCATTCATACTTTGATTGATTATGCAATGAAACATCTTAATAGACAGCAATGGAAGTAAGAAAAAATGAAACATATAGATAGATGGAGATAGGAGTTAGAAAATATGGGGACTCAGTGGCTGGCGGGGGTCCCATGCTGGTCTTACATTGCCTAGCAACCGGTCCTGTTTTCAGTGCCTTGCACGGCGCTGAAAACAGGACAGGGCACCAGGCAATGTGAGACCAGTGCGGGACAAACACTTTATCTAGCTTCCAGTGGTGGTGGGGGGAGCAGCAGTGGGCAGGAGGGTGGCGATGGTGGAAGGAGCGGTGGGAGGGCGACAGTGGGGAGGTGGGCCAAAATGTGCCTCCCCACCTTGGGCTCTGGCCTCCCTCCCGTTGAGGTCTGGCTATGCCCTTGTGGGGAATAACTTAAAGATAGTTGTACCGGAAGTCAGAAAGGGGCATGAATATGATCTTAGCTAGGGTTAGAGTTGATAAGGAAGTCCTGCTGCAGTATGTGCAGCTGTGCTCGACATTGTGTGTATGTGATTAGCAAGTTAGTTGCTTCTTCCATTAAAGGGTTCCGAGAAGAGCCAGGCTTTCCCCTGCTTCCTGAAGTAAATATAGAGGCATATTTTCATAGCACTTAGGTGTCCTTTCGCTACGCTGCGGTAAAAATGAGCCTGCACTAGCGTCAGCGCACTGAGGCCCTCTATTTCCGCAGTGGGTAAAAGGCCGACTATTTGGGGGAAAATTAAATGGCTGTGCGGTAAGTGAATCACTGACTGCACAGCCATTTTGGTGGGGAGCCCTTACTGCCACCCATTGAAATGGCGGTAAGGGCTCCTGTGCTAACCTGGTGGTAATTGGGCAGCGAGAGTAATCCACCTAAGTGGTACGGTAATTGGGCAGCACCATTTACTGCCTATTTTTATTTATTTATTTGTGACATTTGTGTCCCACATTTTCCCACCCATTAGCAGGCTCAATGTGGCTTCCGTAATACCGTCAAGGCGATCGCCAAGTCCAGTAGATATTAAACAAATACAGTTTAAAATAAAGGTCAGGTAAGATTAGGGTATACAAGTACAACAAGGCTCAAGGAACTAAGGAATATATACAATGTCCATTACGATGTGAGGTTTTGATGCATTACGGAGTTAAGGCATTTAAGTTGGATCAGTAGAGTAGGCCTTGCAAAACAGGTTTCTAATGATCGCCTGAAGTTTAGATGGACATGGATCGTTTTCACACTCTTTGGTAGTGCATTCCACATTTGTGTACCTAAGTAGGAGAAATTGGATGCATAGGTTGATTTGTATCTGAGTCCAATGCAGCTTGGATAGTGGAGGTTCAGATAGGAACATGACGCTCTGGTTCTGTTTCTGGTCAGAAGATCTATCAAGTCAACCATGTATCCCGGGGTTTCACCGTAGATAATCTTGTGGACCAAAGAGCACATTTTGAAGGTAATACGTTCCTTGATTGGAAGCCAATGCAGTTTTGGTCGGAGAGGTTTAGCGCTATCGAAACGTGCTTTACCGAATATCAGCCTGGCTGCTGTGTTTTGGGCTGTCTGGAGCTTCTTCAAAAGCTGTAATTTACATCCCGCAAATAATCCATTGTAGGAATCTGCGTGGCTCAGAACCATTGATTATTAAGTTCCAGCGCTACAAAAATAGGGCATATTTTGTGGCACTGGAAATGATGTGTGGTAGAGGTGGGAACCACCCCCGGGCTCCTGCGGTAGTTCTAGATTGGTGCGTGGTAAGCTCACAGTGGGTTTACCACTGCTTAGTAAAAGGACCCCTTAGACTTACAAAGTTACATAGGGGTCCTTTTACCAAAGGCACATTAGTGTTTTTAGCGCACGCGCTAAATGTTAGAGTTGCCCATATATTTCTATGGACGTCACTAGCATTTAGCTCGCACTAATGATTAGCACACCCTAAAACCTGTAGCACTTCTTTGTAAAAGGACCCCATAGTAACCTATGGAATTTTGCAAATCTAAGGAGTCCTTTTACTAAGGCGTGTAGGGGCCAACGTGCACCAAATTGGAACTACTGCCTGGCTACTGCATGCCATGGTCAGTAATTCCATTTTTGACGTGCCGTAATCAACAGTTTACGTGCACTGGCTGCTTACTGCCCGGTTAGCGCGTGAGACCTTACCACTAAGCCAATGGGTGGCAGTAAGGTCTCAGGCCGAAAATGGAAGCGTGCTGGTTTTAATTTTTCCCCACGTCCATTTTCGGCCACACAAAAAAAATAAAGTTGCTTTTTTGAATAACATCAGCCTGAGTTTTTTTGACTCCTGACGCAGGCTTCAGGTCTGAAACACGGCATCCGTGTCGAATCCAGAAAGCTACCACTTAGGCAGCATTGTCACCAGTGCGCCTTTATGTATAAGCTCATGGAAGGATCTCCAACAGCACACAAATATCTACTCAGAGATTTGATAAAATATGTGTGCACTTCACAGTTCCAATTCCACTCCATCCAAATGCACAGATCATAACATAGTAACATAGTAGATGACAGCAGAAAAAGATCTGCACACGGTCCATCCAGTCTGCCCAACAAGATAACTCATATGTGCTGCTTTTTGTGTATACCCTACTTTGATTTGTACCTGTGCTCTTCAGGGCACAGACCGTATAAGTCTGCCCAGCACTATCCCCGCCTCCCTACCACCAGCCCCGCCTCCCAACCACCGGCTCTGGCACAGACCGTATAAGTCTGTCCAGCACTATCCCTGCCTCCCACCACCGGCTCTGGCACAGACCGTATAAGTCTGCTCAGCACTATCCCCGCCTGAGTCCCAACCACCAGCCCCGCCTCCCACCACCGGCTCTGCCACCCAATCTCGACTAAGCTCCTGAGGATCCATTCCTTCTGCACAGGATTCCTTTATGCTTATCCCACGCATGTTTGAATTCCGTTACCGTTTTCCTCTCCACCACCTCCCACGGGAGGGCATTCCAAGCATCCACCACTCTCTCTGTGAAAAAATACTTCCTGACATTTCTTGATTGTGTAAAAGCAGGCATTTTTTTTCTGAGTGTATGAGGTTGTACAATTTTATAAATGCTCTTTTCTGAATGCCAAAAAAACAGGCGTGTGGAAAACAATTTATAAATTACCTCCTATATCTAAATCAAACTCTCTAGTCTTGCAGATTTCCCAGTTTTTAGAAGAATAGTGTTTTCCTTCATCTAACTTTTACAGCTGGTAATTTATCAACTCTCCCCTTTGAGGCACAAATGATTGGCCAATTTTCTTCTTCTAAAGATCTGTTTCGTCTGCTAATAATGCATTAATCTCCCCCTTAACAGCTGTCCATTTATGTGTTATTTCAGTTGAGGGCTTCCCATTACGTGTCTGTTCCAGAATAGCTCATTGTTTTTTTTGTAGGGAGGCCCTTTTTTAACTTTCTTTTTTGATTCTTGAGCTATAAGCTATGATTTGCACACAGATTACGGCCTTCGATAGCATTTCAAAATGGTTTGAAGGCTTACCTCCTTTTAATCATTAGATCCATATAATCATACTTGTTTTTGAATTTTGCAGAGGCCAAATTTTTCCCCCAGATTCTGTAAAGTTTACCCAAAGTTAGGTGCACAAATTGGGGCACAGATCCCAGATCCATATGTAAGCTAATTAGTGCTAACCACAGCTTAAAATGGCAATACCGTATAGTATGCTGAGACAGTGGCTTAGCAAGGAGGGTTGCCACCCTGGGCGGTTCGCCGTTGCACCCCCCCTCGGCGCATCAATCCCCCCCGACCCAGTGCCTACCCTCCTCAGCTCCCTCCAACCAGCTCCCGCACCCTACCTTTAAAGAAATTTCAGAAGCCGTGGAGAGGCGAGGCGCAGCGCCTCGCGCCTGCATGTTAAAGTAGCGTGGATCGTCATTGGGCCTTCTCTCACGCTGTCTGTCCCGCCCTCCGCTGACGCAGCTTCCTATTTCCACAAGGGCAGGACAGACAGCGTGAGGGAAGGCCCGATGACGATCCACGCTTCTTTAACATGCAGGCGCAAGGTGCTGCGCCTCACCTCTCCATGGCTTCCGAAATTTCTTTAAAGGTAGGGTGCGGGAGCTGGTTGGAGGGAGCCGAGGTTGGTAGGCACTGGGTCGGGGGGGGGGGTGTTGATGCGCCATGGGGGGTATCATCATGCTACACCCGGGGGGGAGCTGGCAGGGAGCACCCCCCCAAGCTGACACCCGGGGCGGACTGCCCCTCCCCCCTTGCTACGCCACTGTGCTGAGGCATCCTGTGGTAAATTGCAAGCTATTTTTTAGGAAGGGGTATCTCTGGCAGGGGAGAGCGGGTGTTTCTACACTAATCAATTAGGACATTGGTACTGACACATGCCAACTGATTAGTGTAGGATTAGCACTGAGCCTTTACCGCCTACAAAATTTGTGGCAGTAAAGGCTCACATGCTCATTTTTGTTAATGCCGCAGGCTAATGGCAACATTAGCTCATGAACTTGAAAGGAGTGAAATAAGCCAGCCAAAATGTCCAAGAAGACCAAAGTTTATTCTTCAAAGGACATGTGCTGACACACCAAACCCAACACGGACCGTATTTCGATATACAAAGTCTTCATCAGGGGTTTTTAAAAGCCAGCAAAACAAATATAAAAGATGATCACAGTCAAAATGCCATTAAGAGTAATAAAACTCACAGCGTCGTAGCGCAACATATCTTTAAGATGCAACAGTTGTAATTTGGATGTTGCATCCTAGAGATGCGTTGCACGGAAATATCGCGTTTTGAAGGCAGGGAGTTTCTGAGATGCCTGAGAAAATTAAAGAGTCATGGGATAGGAGGCAATGTTCCATTGTGGATTAGGAATTGGTTATTGGACAGAAAACAGAGGATAAGGTTAAAATGGCCATTTTTTCTCAATGGAGGAGGATGAATAGTGGAGTGCCACAGGGATCCGTACTGGAATTGATGCTATTTAACATATTTATAAATGATCTGGAAATCAGAACAATGAGTTGAGGTGATTAAATTTGCAGATGACACAAAACTATTCAGGGTTGTTAAAATACAAGTGGACTGAAAAATTGCAGGAAGACCTTAGGAAATTGGAAGGCTGGGCATCCAAATGGTAGATGAAATTTAATATAGACAAATGCAAAGTGATGCACATTGGGAAGAATATTCTGAATCACAGAGGGGCATAATTGAACGGGGCCGGCCATCTATAAGGGCAGCCATCTCCAATGACAGCCCCATTAAGTGGCATACCCGACTGTATTATCGAAACAAGATGGCTGGCCATCTTTCATTTCGATAATATGGTCGGGCCGGCCAAATCTCAACATTGTATGTGCAGGACGTCAGACTCAGAAACAGAACGAAGGAAGAAGAGGACCTCGGCTGGCGGGGATTGGGGTCCCCCACCAGCAAAGGTAGCAGATGGTGACGGCGGGTTGGCGGTGGGAGGAGGGTCAAGAGGGTTGTAGGCAGGGAGGGCCAGGGCCAAATCTACAGGGGCCCAGGCCCCTGTGGCCCCACATAGCTACGCCCTTGGTTACCACCCGGCTACCGTGTGGCTCTTACGATAATTTCATTTTTGGCATGCATCCGATCTGAAATCATTTTATTTTCGCATATGCATATTGGGCGCATGCCAAGTGGCATTTGACACGTGTAGGTCATTACCACTTGGTGACCGCATGAGACTTTACTGCTAGGTCAATGGCTGGTGGTAAGGTCTTAGACCCAAAATGGATGCGTGGCAATTTTCATTTTGCCGCATGTCCATTTTCGGAAAAAAATTTAAAAAGCCATTTTTTTACAGGTGCGCTGAAAAATGATTCTGTGCATGCCGAAAACACGCATCTATACTACCGCAGGCCATTTTTCATTGCACCTTTGTATAAGGGTCCCTCAGTTCTGGTCGCCGTATCTCAAAAAAGATATAGCGGGATTAGAAAAGGTTCAAAGAAGAGTGACCAAAACGATAAAGGGAATGGAACTCTAGAGAGGCTAGAGAGCTTAGGGCTGTTCAACTTGGAAAAGAGACAGCTGAGGGGAGATATGAGGTCTACAAAATCCTGAGTGGTATAGAAACAGTAGAAGCGAATCGATTTTTTTACTCTTTCAAAAAGTACAAAGACCAGAGTACGTTCAATGAAGTTACATGGAAATACTTTGAAAACAAATAGGTGGAAATATTTTTTCACTCTGGAACTCGTTGCTGGAGGACGTGATAAGAGTGGTTAGCATATGTGGGTTTAAAAAAAGTTTGGACAAGTTCCTGGAGGAAACGTCCATAGTTTACTATTGAGACAGACACGGGAAAGCCACTGCTTGACCTGAGACTGGTAACATGGAAAGTTGGGTTTCTGCCAGATACTTGTGACCCAGATTGAGCACTGCTGGAAACGGGATACTGGGCTTGATGGACCATTGGTCTGACCCAGTATGGCTAGTCTTACGTTCTTCTTTCCTTTCAGGTTAAAAAAGAACATGAAATGACATGGGGAATGCATCATTTCTACTCTTTCAGTTTGGAAAGAAGATCATCAGTCTTAATAGTGTTTTAAAGTTAATTCAGGAGCTGAATTTCCACAATGCTGAAAAGGTTTTGGCAGTTAGTTCTCTAGATTTTTATTTCATAACTTCACTAACCTGTTAATGTATCTGAAAAATCCCTCTATGCATATATAATTATGTAGGGTCTACTGCAGCTGTATCTTCAAGGAAATACAAGACAGTTTAGCAGGCAGTACAGTTGCCAACAAGTACATGTGGAAGTGTTCAATCTGTAATGGGATTATAACACAGCATGCTTGATACCTGGGGTGTATTTGTTTCATGTAAGCAAAGAAAATTCTTTACACTGTGTCAAGTTTCTTACCACCAGCCAAGTCAAACTGCAGAAGCATAATTTTAACGCACAGCAAATCTTCGTAAAGCAGCACGTGTCAGGCACAATTAAAATCTGCAAAGCTGTACACTAATTATCCTAAGGCATGTAATATAATTTTGATGATTGAGCAAAATAGTCCCCACGTAAAAGGCAGATTTTTAAGATGAGAATATACTTGTTTCATGCCTAATTTTGTTAATTTTTTGCATTTAATCTACATGATATTTGAGCACAAGTTGGATAATTAGTTCTTCTACCTTGTATCTTTTTATTTACAGCTGCAGGGTGTCATTATAATCTTCCACTTGTACTTGAGGACAATTTTCAAACATAACGTGCTTTTTAAATAAAGTATGGTAGGGCTTTTGACTTACTGTAGATTGATAGCAAACATGAATGCAAGGTAAGTGCCAAACTGATGTGGTAAACACAGGGGGGATGTGCATTGCGTTTACTGCACAAGGCAGACAGTTACTGCATGGGTACCATGTTACATCCCTGGGCAGATAGCGCAGGCCCTCCACGTTATTGGCCTAAACATGTAATGTGGCTTGGGTGCTGTCAACATGGCAAGTTCGGTGGTGGTGCTCCCATTCTCCAACGAACCAATCCCACGAACCAATCCCCCATTCCTCGATCCCCCATTCCAATCTTCCATCCTCTCCCCACACACTTTGATTCCCCTCCTTGCTCAGACCCTCCCATATGCAATCCCTAATCCCCCTGAGATCTAATCAACCCCAGCCAGCCCTCTACCAAACCTCTCCCACCTGTCACCATCTCTTCCCTAACTCCACCTCCAGACCATACCCATGCCCCCCATCCACCCCAGGGATTTACCCTGAGGTAAGCCTTGGTGGTCCAGTGGCAAGGAGGAGAAGTCATTTCTCTCCACTCCTTGGACATTTGGCTCTTGGTTGAAAATGGTATCATAGTAACATAGTAAATGACGGCAGATAAAGACCTGTACGGTCCATCCAGTCTGCCAAACAAGATAAACTCATTTTATGTGGTATGTGATACTTTATACGTATACCTGAGTTTGATTTTCCTTGCCTTTCTCAGGGCACAGGCCGTAGAAGTCTGCCCAGTACTGTTCTTGTGTTAAGTTCTGAAGCTAACATCGAAGCCCCTTAAAATTTACACTCCAGCCCATCCCTATCTATTCAGTCACAATCAGAGCGTAGACCGTAGAAGTCTGTCTAGCTCCCATTTTGTTTCCCAATTACCAGCGTCGCAACCCAATCTCCGCTAAGATTCCACAGAACCATTCCTTCTAAACAGGATTCCTTTGTGTTTATCCCACGCATGTTTGAATTCCATTACCGTGACATCAGCTTTCCATATAAAGGCACAACTGGCCACATCCTTGACTCCACCATGTCATGCCCAGTTCCCCTGCCTGTACATGCATTAAGCAGCTACCATGGATGTGGTCCTGCACGGTTGGTTTTTACACTTGGTAAACCTTAGCATGGGTCTGTGCTGACATCTACTGTGCTAAATGCTTAAAGGAGTTAAGTAAAAGAGCCCCTAATTTAACAAATGCGGTCTTGAGATAAGTATTTATTTATTTATTTATTTTCTGCATTTATATCCCACATTTTCCCACCTCTTTGCAGGCTCAATGTGGCTTACAAATACCCTAGTGGCGATCGCCATTTCCGGAATAAGAAATACAGAAGAATGTTCCAATCAGAGTATTTAGAGTACACAGTAAATTGGAATAAAATCGGTAATCAATACATTTCAGGTGCTGAAATCAAGGGTAGTGAAAAACGTTCAATAATGACAATGTGATAAAGTAACCAAAATAAGAATAATTCAATATTAACTAATTCTGGTACAGTTCTGATGTTTTTTAAAGAAGGGTCCTATTGATAAGTCTCTCTGAACAGGTTAGTCTTTAATAGTTTCCGGAAGGCTGCCAAATCGTGTGTTGTTTTTATGGCATTCGGCAGTGCATTCCAACGTTGCGTACAAATGTAGGAGAAACTAGATGCATATATTGATTTAAATTTAAGTCCTCTGCAATTGGGATAATGGAGTATCTTTTTCTCTAGTGAAAAATGATATGGGAACTCACCACTTTCCATCTTTACATGAACCGTTTAGCAATAAGATTTAAAAGCAGCTTGGGTCAAGTTGGACTGTCCATAAGAAAGTTTAATATCCAGGACTTTTTTTGAGGGGGTACTTGGGGGTACTGAGTACCGGCACCTTTTCCATTGTCTGCTAAAATTGACCCAAGGTCTCCAAGTTTTAATGAAAGAGCTCAGGCTCTATACAACAATTCTGCCTTACCATAGGTTCTGTTACTGGTTGCAGGGGGCCTCACTATTGTGGGGTGGGTCCCTCAGAGATCACTCCCACCCCTGAAGGGTGGCCTGCCATTTGAGTACCGGCACCTTTTTCTTTAGGAAATATGCACTGTTAATATCAATCCTTGATTGAAGGTTTTGATGAAAAATGGCGAGTTCTTACAATTCGGACTGTGAATATTCATAAAAGCTAATGTTAAATCAATGAGAGTCCTACATGCTTTGTGATAAAATGGACAATTGTGTGAATTCTTTCTAAGGATGTAAATGTTCGGTGTATTTTCATGATTTTGATGTAGTGGTTCTTTTTTTTTTAACAAATTCGGGGCCCTGTTTACTAAGCAGCGTTATAGGCGCGTTAATATTTTTAAAGTGTGTTAACCATGTACGTGCCTACAATACCCCTGTGGACGCCTACCTAGCCAGTGCGCGCACTAAGTGTAGGTACGCTAAAAACACTAATGTACCTTAGTAAACAGGGCCCTTGAATATTGTGTTCAATTCTGGTCGCCGCATCTCAAGAAAGATATAGTAGAACTAGAAAAGGTGCAGCGAAGGGCGACAAAAATGATAGCAGGGATGGGACGACTTCCCTATGAAGAAAGACTAAGGAGGCTAGGGCTTTTCAGCTTGGAGACGAAGCGGCTGAGGGGAGACATGATAGAGGTATATAAAATAATGAGTGGAGTGGAACAGGTGGATGTGAAGTGTCTGTTCATGCTTTCCAAAAATACTAGGACTAGGGGGCATGCGATGAAACTACAGTGTAGTAAATTTAAAACAAATCGGAAAAAATGTTTCTTCACCCAACGCATAATTAAACTCTGGAATTCGTTCCCGGAGAACGTAGTAAAGGCGGTTAGCTTGGCAGAGTTTTAAAAGGGGTTGGACGGTTTCCTAAAGGACAAGTCCATAAACCACTACAATGGACTTGGGAAAAATTCACAATTTCTGGAATAACTTGTATAAAATGTTTGTACGATTGGGAAGCTTGCCAGGTGTCCTTGGCCTGGATTGGCCGCTGTCGTGGACAGGATGCTGGGCTCGATGGACCTTTGGTCTTTTCCCAGTATGGCATTACTTATGTACTTAAATGTACTTCTGTACCGCAGGCCACTTTTTTTCCGTAGCTTAGTAAAATGGCCTCTTTAAACGTGGTTTATAGAATATCGCTAAGCGCTATTTTTTTCGGCACCATTTATAGAATCTAGTCCTAAATATACAGTATTCTGTTAGCTGTGCTTGTAGATAGGAGAAACGCCCATGCCCCACCCATGCTCCGCCCACATGTCTGACCCCTTGCATGATGGGGAGATTCTATTTATGGCTAAAAAATTGGCATAGAGATCAATGCTGACTAAGCATATTCTATAAATGGTGTCTGGATTAAGGTGTAGTATGTAGAATACGCTTAATTGATATTTTAGCACCTAAAACTACATGCATCCATTTACACCAATGAAAACTTGGCATAAATCCCGGCATGTAGATTTTTCCGCACACTGGGTCATATTCTATAACTACATGCATACATTTCAGATCTCCCACGAAACACTCTTTCCCTGCCCATAACCATGCCCCTTTTGCCTGCCTGTGTTCATAGGAGCCAACTTTTCAAAATGATTGGGGGTGCTGAAATATTTTTTTTCCAGGTGGTGCATTCCCCGCCCCCCTCCCCCCTCTACCCCCTCCCCCTCCCTCTGTGTTCCAGCCCCACCTCTCCCTCCCTCAGAGTTCCAGTCCCTCCCGCCCTCCCAGTTCCAGGGCCCTCCCTCCCTCTCTCTCTTCTTTCCCTCCCCCCTCTCCCTCCCTCCCTTCTCTCCCTCTGAGTTTCAAGGCCTCCCTCCCTCCGAGTTCCAAGGCCCCCCTCCCTCCATCCCTCCGAGTTCCAAGTCCCCCTCCCTCTGTCCATCCGAATTTTAAAAGCCCTCTTCTTATCTCACGTCAGTGAAAAGCGTGCATTGCAGGCTCGTTGGCGCTTCAGCCTTCCCTTCTGTCTCTCGGCTCTGGTCTGGTCCCGCCCTTGTGGAAACAGGAAATGAGGGCGGGACCAGAGCCAAGAGACAGAAGGGAAGGCTGAAGCGCCAACGAGCCTGCAGCGCACGCTTTTCACTGACGCGAGGTAAGAAGAGGGCTGTTAAAATTCGGACGGACGGAGGGAGGGGGGCCTTGGAACTCAGACGGAGGGGGGCCTTGGAACTCGGACTCAGAGGGAGGGGTGGCCTTGGAACTTGGAGGGTAGTAGTAGTTTTAAAATTCTGGCTGGGCTGGAAGGGAACTTCCGGTCCATAAAATATTGCGGGTGCTCGAGCACCCACAGCACCCATGGAGTCAGCGCCTATGCCCGTGTTAGAGGTTTGGCGCACTTTGTTAAAGAATATGCTTAGCGAGTTGTGTGTGTAAATTCTAATTAGTGCCAATTAGTGCTCATTGCTTGTTAAGTTACACATGTTGGTATAGAATCTGCTTGGATTTCAGCGTGGATCTCTAGGTGCGTTATATAGAATCTGGGGGCCTGTGCTCAGAGTACCTCTCTTCCATTTCTGCATATATCTGTACAATATGCACATATATGTGCTAATATTCTATAACATATGTCCACAAACGAGAGGGAAGTCTATAAACGGCTCTCAAAATTCGGCACCGGAAAAAAAGCACTAATTCTTGTGCCTAACTTTAGGTGCCAGACTTACTCCTGCTGAAATCTGGTGTAAATGCTGGTGCCCAAGTTTGGTGTGTTGAGGTCGTATTCTAGAATTCTGCATGCAACGTTTTAGAACACCCCTGACACGCCCATGGCCACGCCCCCTTTTGAGTTACACACTAGTACAGTTAGGAGCCAAACCTTATAGAATAGTGCACAACCAGATGTGCGTGCAAATTTTAATGAGTGCCCATGAACTTCAATAATTGATTGTTAGCACCCAATTATTGAAAGTTAAGGATTCATTGCTCAATTAATTTGTGCACGCATTTTGGGCACATGCATGAATTTTGGCATGCAAATTTGTGCTTCCATATATAGAATCTGGGGGATCCAGTTGTAGACTAGCACCTAAGCCCAGTTATTTTATTTATTTATTTATTTATTTATTTGCCACATTTGTATCCCACATTTTCCCACCTATTTGCAGGCTCAATGTGGCTTATATCTTGCCGGTCAAGGCGGTCGCCTAGACCGGTATGGAAACAGATTCAATTTGATGTTAGGGTCGGGTAAAACTATGTTCAGGTGCCTAGGGATCAAGGATAGGAGGTCCAATGCAGCTTGTGGTTTGCTGTGTTACAGATTGGAGGCATCTAGGTTAGATTGGTGGGGAATGCTTTCCTGAACAGGTAGGTCTTCAATGATCTCCTGAAGTCTAAATGGTCGTAAATTGATTTCACAGTCTTTGGGAGTATATTCCATAATTGTGTGCTTATGCAGGAGAAGTTTGATGCATAGGTTAGTTTGTGTTTGAGACCTTTGCAGCTCGGGTAGTGGAGATTTAAGTAGGTGCGTGATGCTCTAGTTCTGTTTCTGTCTGGGATGTCAATCAGGTCGACCATATATCCTGGGGTTTCACCATGGATAATCTTGTGGACCAAGGTGCAGATTTTGAAGTTATACACATGCCTGCCATTTTACCCCCGTTTTGGCGATCAACTACCATGATCTCCTGTTTGCGTGCCAACAGCTGGGCACCTAATTACCTCCATTGCTGTAAAAGTGGCCTTTTTCTATTTTTTGTAGTAATGACCATGCGTTAATGTTGCCATTAGCGTGCAGCACGGCAACATGGAGAGGGTCAAAGTACATAACACACAGGTAAAAGAAACAGCACCAAGAGCCTTCAAAATTGGGACTGGTCTTTAATTCATGGACCCTACATGGGTTGTATTTCAGTGCATAGCACCTGTATCAGTGGTCTATATAAAATAACACAACAGTACATAAATAATCACCACCAGAAAACAAACGTAAAAAAAAATGAATAGAAAAAGAATAAGAAATAAAATATTTTGTACTCATTTTTTTTTACATTTGTTTTCATGTGGTGATTATTTATGTACTGTTGTGTTATTTTATATAGACCACTGATACAGGTGCTATGCACTGAAATACAACCCATGTAGGGTCCATGAATTAAAGACCAGTCCCAATTTTGAAGGCTCTTGGTGCTGTTTTTTTTTATCATTAGCGTGCAGCCATTAAGAAAATTTTACCACGCTAGCACTTACTGCCACCCACTTTGCAGGTGGTAAGAGCTGAAGCGCTATCTGTGCGCTAGTTACTGTGTAGTAATGTAGCCATGCTGATTAGTGCAGGAACGCCCACTCTCTGCCCCCCTGACATGCCCCCTCTAAAAAAATTAAAATATTTTTTAGGGGCCCTTTTACTAAGGTGTGTAGGTACCTATCCTGCTTATTTTCGAAGGAGAAGGCCAGCCATCTTCTGACACAAATCGGGAGATGGCTGGTCTTCTCCTAAGGCTGGCCAAATTGGTATAATCGAAAGCCAATTTTGGCTGGCTTCAACTGCTTTCCGTCGCAGGGCCAGCCAAAGTTAAAGGGGGCGTGTCGGAAGTGTACCGAAGGCGGGACGGGGGCGTGGTTAAGAGATGGCCAGCCTTGGCCGATAATGGAAAAAAGAAGGCCGGCTCTGACGAGCATTTGTCCGACTTTACTTGGTCCTTTTTTGTTCACCAAGCCTCAAAAATGTGCCCTAAATGACCAGTTGACCACTGGGGGGAATCAGGGATCACCTCCCCTGACTCCCCCAGGGGTCACCAACTCCCTCCCACCCAAAAAAAATTTAAAAACATTTTTTTGCCAGCCTCTATGCCAGCCTCAAATATCATACCCAGCTCCATCACAGCACTATGCAGGTCTGTGGAGCAGTTTTAAGTGGGTACTGCAGTGCACTTCAGGCAGGCGGACCCAGGCCCATCCCCCCCCCCACCTGTTACACTTGTGATGGTAAATGGGAGCCCTCCAAAACCCACCACAAACCCACTGTACCCACATGTAGGTGCCCTCCCTTCACCCGTAAGGGCTATGGTAGTGGTGTACAGTTGTGGGGAGTGGATTTTGGGGGCTCAGCACACAAGTAAGGGAGCTGTGCACCTGGGATCAATTTGTGAAGTCCACTGCAGTGCCCCTTAGGGGGACCAGTGCACTACAAATGCTGGCTCCTCCCATGACCAAATGCCTTGGATTTGGCCGGGTTTGAGATGTCCGCCATTAGTTTCCATTATCGGTGAAAACCAATGGAGGCCATGCCGGTGATCTCTAAGGGCAGGCCAAATGTTGAGATTTGGCTGGCCCCGACCGTATTATTGAAACGAAAGATGGCCGGCCATCTTGTTTCGATAATATGGTTGGGTAAGCCGCTTGACGGGGCTGGCGTACCCTTATAGATGGCCAGCCCCATTCAATTATGCCCCTCTATATGTGTCCAACGCGCATCAATTTTGTACTACCGCCCAGCTACCACGTGCCCAGGTGTTAATTCCATTTTTTTAGATGCGTCCAATACACGTGGCAGAAAATATATTTTATTTTCTACTGCATGGCGCTAACCGGGCGGTAATCGGCAATGTACGTGCGCTGACGATTACCGCCCGGTTAACACATGAGACCTTACAGCTTAAGCCAATGGGTGGTGGTAAGTTCTGGGGCCCAAAATGGCCGCACACCAATTTTTATTTTGCCGCACGTCCCTTTTCAGCGCCTTTTTTGCAGGTGCGCTGAAAAACGGACCTGCGCGCATCCCAATACATGCGCCTAAAACAGCGCAGGCAATTTTTCAATGCACCTTAATAAAAGGACCCCAAAGTTTGCGGTTAGCGTGCTCGCATTTGACAGTTACAGCAGGACGTCCGAGCACATCCCAGAGTATGCCATGTCAAGCTGCGCCAGGCGGTCACTAGCGCCTAATGCAGCTTAGTAAAAGGGCACAGAGAGACTAAAGATATCCTGTTTGCTAGGCATTCTGCAAAACTGGGGCTTGTTTTGCTTTAAACTTTCAGTATTACGTCCCTCTCTGCTGAGATTCCAAGAGGCAGCTCCAAATATGGTGCAAAGCAGCTCTTTATTAGGACTTATCTAAAAATAAAATTTATTGCTTAGTTTACAACCAAAATGGATACATTGTGTTTGTTTTTGTTTAAACTTCTAATCATAATCGTACAATACCTAATCTCAGCAGGGTTATCAGATGTGTCATGTGTTTGAAACGCTCCAATCAGGGCAGTGGGAAACAGCTTTCCCATTTAATGCTTGGAGAAACAGTGGAAGTCGGTGATTGATACCAACACAATGATGGGAAAGAGTGTCTGGAGGTGCTGCTCACTTAATCTCATTCTACGGCATCTCACAAATTCAATAGAAAAAAAAGCTCTGTTAACAATACCTCAACGGCATACCACTGATATTGTTTTAGCTGCTTGCAAGGTTTCACCAGTGGCTAACCACGAGCAAGCTCTGCAATTATATCTGAGCAAACAGGATGCGGCAGCAAGTGCACCAAAACCAGGGCTTTTTTTGAGGGGGTACTTGGGGGGTACTGAGTACTGGTACCTTTTCCGTTGTCTGCTAAAATTGACCCATGGTCCCCAAGTTTTAATGAAATAGCTCAGGCCCTACACACCAATTCTGCCTTGTTATAGATTCTGTGACTGGTTGCAGGGGGCCTGGCTATTGTGGGGAGGGGTCCCTCAGTGATTACCCCCACCCCTGAAGGGAGGCCTAGCATTTGAGTACCGGCACCTTTTTCACTAGAAAAAGTGCACTGTCCAAAACTGATGTGTAAGTTGTAAAATCTCACAAAGGTCTGATACGCATCTGATGTCAGATTGCACTGGGAAGGGCTCTTGTATGTTTCACATGAAAATGTTATAAAACAGAACTTTGTTTGCTATCAATCAGGCAATATATTCATTTAGAACACTGTCCAGCATACTACAGTATGAACAGTCCAAGAACAGTACAAAATTCACACTGGTAAGCAGCCAATTAGTATCCTTCATGACAAAAGAGGGAATGTGAGAGCTCTAATGAAAGCAAACAAGATGCTGCTCAGTGGAACAGACAAAAAACCCGGGCCTCTCACAAGCCTGCACCAAGCAGAAAATATTTGTCAGGGCTTATCCTTCGCAAGAAATCCAGTGCACCGGTTACACAAATGAAACCTGCAGGTGAGAAAATAATGTAAAATTCGCTCCACGAGCAAAGGCAAAATTTTACAAAACGCACTTCAAGTGAAATTACTGTAAATGTTTAGCTTAGCAGGGTTTAAAAAAAGATCTGGACGGATTCCTAAAGGAAAAGTCCGTAGACCATTATTAAATTGACTTGGGGAAAATCCACTGCTTCTTTCTGGGATAAGCAGCACAAAATGCATTGAACTTTTTCGGGATCTTGCCAGGTATTTGTTACCTGGATTGGCCACTGTTGGAAACAGGATGCTGGGCTTGATGGACCTTTGGTCTTTCCCAGTATGGCAATACTTATGCACTTATGCTACTATTTGAGATTCTGAATGGAATCTTGCTACTCTTTGGGGTTCTACATGGAATGTTGCTACTATTTGAGTATCTGAATGGAATGTTGCTACTCTTTGGGGTTCTACATGGAATGTTGCTATTGATTAGGTTTCTGCCAGGTATTTGTGACCTTGATTGGCCACTGTTGGAAACAGGATGCTGGGCTCGATGGACCTTTGGTCTTTCCCAGTATGGCAATACTTATGCACTTATGCTACTATTTGAGATTCTGAATGGAATCTTGCTACTCTTTGGGGTTCTACATGGAATGTTGCTACTATTTGAGTATCTGAATGGAATGTTGCTACTCTTTGGGGTTCTACATGGAATGTTGCTATTGTTTAGGTTTCTGCCAGGTATTTGTGACCTGGATTTGCCACTGTTGGAAACAGGATGCTGGGCTTGATGGACCTTGGGTCTGTCCCAGTGTGGCAATACTTATGTACTTAAGGCTGCCTGCTTTTCCATTAAACAAAAGAAAAAAAATTATTTGGTGTATTAGCTATTAGCTGTTACAAGAGAAAGAACGGAGACCATTCTAGAAAGGTTGCCTGACTTTAGCAGTGAAATGGTTAAAGAAAACATAGGGGTGCATTTACTAAAGTGTGTTAAGCTGCTCAGTTAACCCACACTAACAAGCTAAATCCATTAGCACACCACAATAAAAGGACCCCTTAATTTTTAAAAATATTTCTAGGAGGGGGCAGATATGGGCATCATCTAGCTAGCATGTTATGGTTAGCGTGTGCTTACTGGACAGTGCCTTTTAAATAGGAGATGGTAATTGGTCCCCCATTAATTTCTTGCAGATATCACACACTAATGGGAACATTAGCGCACGACCTGAAAAAAAAAAGAGAGAAAGCCCTACAAAATTGCCACATTAACTATTACTGTCCAGGAAAATCTCATGTTAGAATGCGCTAAACCAAGATTTTACCACACTTTAGCGAAAGGGCCCTAAGGTTATGTTCCTCTTGTAATTCTCCTGGTAAGATATTCCATCAGCTAGATGCAGTACTTCAGATCGTACGATCCCAGGTCTGTCTCAACGTCAACAGCTTTGCTGATGGAAGCGCCAGTCAAATCAACATTCTAAGCGCAATGATCTCATCGGTATGTATGAAACTACATACGGTTGCAAATAATCTGCTCCAATAAAATGTATAAATTTTAAAAGCAAAAAATCAGTCCTGGCTTACAAATATGAATTTGGTCTGTATCTGCAAATGAGAGTTTGGTGGATTCTGCAAGGTGCGCTTTCTTGACAAGGTTACGGATTGTTTTACTTTGAAAATAATTCATAAAAAGAATCCTACAATAGGTAGCTCAGGGGGTAAAAGGTAGCTCTCTGGGTCTGCTGAAACATTTTTGAGCTCCTTCCAAGGGATGTGATCGATCTTGCTGGAAGGTGTGCTTCAGTGGTTCTGAAGAGAAGTTAAGCCAACCTGAGATTTTTCTTTGGAACCTTCTAAAAGTCTGTTTTCCGCCTGGTTTTTGAAAGAGGTGATTCTCTGCCAGTGTTGTTTCACAGTGCCCCCTTGTGGTTGCTTGAAGGAACTGCTGATTCTCTGAAGGCGACAGGAACAAAGTTCAGCAAATGTTAAAATGTACTTGAGGAAAAGAGGCCTGCAGAAATCTGTGTTCTTTCACAAGAACAAGCCTACACTCCACAGTTAAACATTTAAGATACATTAAGATTTAAATAGTTGCAGTCAAGGTCAACCAGAGTGTACTAGCAGACTGAGTATTATTTTCATGTGATGCCTATATATAAAAACGGTAGGTGTCTGTAGTCTGTCTGTGGCAGAAGGGCACTGTCTGCAAATACACACTGTACCAGTCATTGATCACTGATAAATTATGCCAGCAGACTGAAAGGTGCATATCAACATTGTTCCAAAGGCAGGCAATAAAAGCCTCTTCTGAGCAGATACGTAAACTCTTTCACCCAGCAACACAGCATGACCAATGATCGTACTGGACAACATACAATCTTCATCCCTCCTGACCCTTCACCAGGGGCGTAGCTATGTGGGGCCACAGGGGCCTGTGCCCCTGTAGATTTGGTCCTGGACCCCCTGCTGACGACCCTCTCAACCCCCTCACCCGCTGCCAGCATCCCCTGCCATCGCCGTGGGTAACCTAAGCTGGCAGGGGACCCTAACCCCTGCCAGCCAAGGTCCTCTTGCTTCCTGTGAAAGGCTTTGTTCTGTTTCTGACGTCCTTCGTTCTGTTTCAGTGAGTCTGATGTCCTGCACGACATCAGAAACAGAATGAAGCCTTGCGCGGGAAGCAAGAGGGCCTTGGCTGGCGGGGATTGGGGTCCCTCACCAGCAAAGGTAGGCGACGATGACAGCGGCGGTGGCGGGGGAGGGTTTGCGGCGGGAGGGGGGTCGAGAGGGTCGTCGGCAGGGAGGTGGCAAAGCTGGTGGCGGTGGCGGGGGGTCGGCAATGGTGGGGGGTTAGCGGCGCCGGGGGGGGCTAAAATGTGCCCCCTTACCTGGGCTCTGGACCCCCCTCCCACCAAAGTCTGGCTACGCCCCTGCACAACTACCTCATTTGATCACTATACAACCTTGAATTTGTTCTCAGCCAACTTGGCGAACGCCTTGACGGTACTGTGTAAGCCACATCGAGCCTGCAAATAGGTGGGAAAATGTGGGGTACAAATGTAACAAATAAATAAATAAATCTACCGGTCCACTGACAGTGGGATCCTTGGTGCAGTTAGGATGGGGACAGACTTAAAGATCTCAGTATGTATACTTAGTAAGACATGTGGGAGAGGGGAGATATTTTTATTGATTTATTGATTTATTTTTACATTTGTATCCTGCTTTAACCAAAGCGGATAAAATCGAACAACATCAATTAGTTAGGTCTAAACACAGTCATAAACTCCAATAAAGTTCAATGACTGCTGGGGAGAGAGAGAAAGAGAGAGAGAGAGAGAGAGAGAGAGAAACTTCTTTGGGGAACTGACAGAGGTTCGTGTTTGTGATTTAGAAGTGAAGGGATCACAATTGGGGAGAGGTAACAGCAGCAATAAGGAAAATGGATAGGGTGATCTGATGAATTTCACTGGATGTAGGAATACATTTCTGTTTCTATAGAAGTTGGTTTCATTTCATAAATTGATGACTGGATTAGAAAGTAAGGGGTCAGGAGACTGCCTGTGTCATATTATTGATCAATGCCTCTCTCCCTGTGCTGTATTGTGAGTTTTCTTCTTAATTTCAAGGGTGCAAGGGAGGGTGGTTTCTGTATCACTGTATTATTGATCCTTTGCTCTCTCCCTGTGCTGTATTTCGAGTTCTCGGTTCTTATTTTGAATAAGGGTGCAGGGAAGGAGATTGCCTTTATGATTAAATTATTGATTAATGGCTCTTTTCTTGTGCTGTATTCTGAGGGTTTTTTTTCTTATTTTCAGTAAGGGTGCAGGGATAGGACACTGCCTATATCATTGTATTATTGATTCTTTGCTCTTTCCCTGTGCCATATTTTGAGCTCTCTATTCTTATTTTCAGTAAGGGTGTGGGGAAGGCAACTGCCTATATAATAATAATAATAATAATAATAATAATTATTATTATTATTATTATTTTATTTTGAATGGTTTTTATTATAAACTGCTTTGATTTAAGCGGTATATAAATGTGTAAAATAAATATTAAATAAATAATATTATTGATCCATTGCTCTGTGCTGTATTTCAAATTCTCTGTTCTTATTTTCAGTAAGAGTTGTGGGGAGGACACTGCCTATATTATAGTATTGTGCTGTATTTTGAATTCTCCTCATATAGGCACTGATGGGCAAGGCCAGCAAGATTTTGGGGGGGGGGGGGGCACTTTCTGGAAGGGGACGGAATTCGTGCCCTTAGAATGATATTTCAGGAGCTGGAAAAAAAATCTAGAGCTCAGAGCTGCTATACTTTTTGGACATGGCTTCCACCTACTTTAGATATGCTCTGCTTTACCTGTAAAGAAATGACAGGGTATAGGATAATCAATACACATACTTGGAACTGTTATATGTACATAAGTATTGCCATACTGGGAAAGACCAAAGGTCCATCGAGCCCAGCATCCTATTTCCAATAGTGGCCAATCCAGGTCACAAATACCCGGCAAGATCCCAAAAATGTACAAAACATTTTATAGTGCTTATCCCAAAAATAGTGGATTTTCCCCAAGTCCGTTTAATAACGGTCTATGGACTTTTCCTTTAGGAAGCTGTCCAAACCTTTTTTAAACTCCGCTAAGCTAACCGCCTTTACCACATTCTCTGGCAACAAATTCCAGAGTCTAATTACACGTTGAGTGAAGAAACATTTTCTCTGATTCGTTTAAAATTTACTACATTGTAGCTTCATCGCATGCCCCCTAGTCCAGAAGCAGGAAACAACCCTTCCTCCCATTTGCTTAACGCCTTGGAGAAACTCCTTCTTGACCCCTATTTACTGGGACTAGCAGGGTTAAGAATCTCACCCTTTACATTTACATACCAGCCAGAAACTCATCCGTATCAACACGAACGTACCTAAATCTACATTACCCAAGCTGCAAAGGACTCAAATTCAAATCAACTTACGCATCCAGTTTTTCCTACGTCAGCACACAACTATGGAACGCACTACCAAAAGACTTGAAAACCATATACGACCATCTACACTTCAGAAAGACACTCAAGACCCACCTGTTTAAAAAGGCATACCCTACAGATCCAACGTAAATACCTGATCTCTGCGACACAACAACGCAAAAGTTCGTAATGGCCATCACCGAACTCTCCCGTCGAACGATTCCTCTATGTGGTCCTACCACATGAACCTTACCCTATCACAACTTCACCTTGTATTTGTATACACCAGAGTCTGCAACTGCTCTCCGGCACTATGTAAGCCACATTGAACCTACAAAGAGGTGGGAAAATGTGGGGTACAAATGTAACAAATAAATACTTCCCCCCGTGTATATTTATTCAATAAATAACAGTCAGTTCCCTAGATAATCATTTGTCATTATAAGAGTGAAACAGAATTTCTATTACCATGAGTTTATGTGTACTGTCAGTAATGTCACTTGTACGATAATAAAGTCACTTTCTGCATGTCTGGTATCCAGAAGAATTACATGGCTATTTCACAAATTTTCTCTCTGAAAATCCTTTTCCTGCGCTCATCCACTCACTGCAAAATTCAACTTTACGCTGAGAAAGAAGAGTTTTATGATTTTTACTTCCTTCTTCGGAGGGCTGAGCACTTCTGGCTGAGAATGCGCCGGGTTTGCTTTTTGGTTTTGATCATTAAAAGCTACAGATGTTTGCTTCCTCTCATCACCTAATTTGGGAATGTTATACATTGCTCTTTTCTGTTGGTCCAGGATCATGTCTAGCCCCCATTCTTCAATATATTGTTCATTCTCAAACCAATTCTGAACATCTTCCCGCGGCCATGACGATATTGATTGATTTCCACTCCTAACGCACGCTGTCCTGACACAAGGGATTTTTGTGTGTGTAATTTCTGGGGTTTATCCAAAAATGCAAGGATAAAAGCATCAAGACCTGCTGCTTTCAAGTTTGGCACATGAAGGCGCTTGCAGTCGCCAACGTGGGCTTGGCTAGGTTAGAGTTGTTTTTATATTCTGATGGGAAACAGTTGGGAATCATCCACTCTCCAACAGTTACATTGCACTAAATAGAAATTGGCTTCGTGACGTGCCAAGCATTTGAAAGTGCCAGTCTCTGGTTTTTCAAAAGTTATTGGCAATGGCGTGTTTTAATAAAAGAGTCTGTTGTGGAAATGGACATTCTGGTACAGAGTTTGAATTGAAAAAACAAACCCATTCATTTCATTATGGTGAAGCTATCACATTTGATCCTGTTACTTGTACTCTTTATGTTGCTTGAGTTGATATTTAAAAATAAAATTCAGCTTTTCTTTCTTGTTCTTGGATGAGACTTGGCACGAGAGCTGGTATCTGAGCAGGTCAGGCTACAGGATTAATAAAAATAATATCAACCAGACAATGATGTATGACTCTCCATGGCCTACCATGTTTAGTGTTAGTTAAGCCTCTGCTCCTTCCAACACTTTGATTACTATTTATTTTTAATTTCAAATGCAAGCCAAATCAGAACGGTGCCATTTGGAAAATAAAGCCATAGACCTCATCCATCGGATTCTATATATCGCGCTGAGATTTCCATGCAGAAATTGAAGCATGTTCCATCACAATGCACATAACTTAATTAATTCACAAGCTAATCAGTGCTGATAATTGAATGTTAACAAGCAATTATCAGCACGAAATGGCATTAATTAGAATTTATATGCACTACCCGCTAAGCGTATTCTGCAAAGCGGTGAATGTAAATTCTAATGTGCGCTGCCAAAAGGGGGCATGGCTATAGGTGTGGAATGGGTGGATTGTGAGCATTCCAGAAAACTACACATAGGGTTATAGAATACAGTAATACCTCAGTTTTCGTTGACTTTGGTTATCGTCGGTTTCGGTTTTCGTCAAATTTTTCCGTGAAAATTTTGTCTCGGATTTCGTCGGCGTGCCCACGTGACCTCGCTGCTAATTTTGCGCAAAACAAAGGGCGACCCACGCGTTCTCCTGCTCAGTGATTCATATGGAAATAATTGCCTCGGTTTTTGTCGGTTTCGGATTTCGCCGATTATTTTCGGACGGATTGTCGACGAAAACCGAGGTATCACTGTACATCTGTTCTGTGCTTAACTTAGGCACAGGTATTTACACCAAATTTTACTTGGTGAAAAATAGCCATGCCTAGAGTTAGGCACTCTCATGGTCACTCACCATATTATATGTACCATGCGGGAATTTGGTTACTGAATGAGACCTTACTGCTAAGTCAATGGGTAGCGAGAATTTGGGTCGCTTTTGCTGGACCCTTTTTTTTCACGACCCAAGTCCCAAAAAAGTGCCCCAACTGGCCAGATGACCACCTGAGAGAATCGGGGATGACCTCCCCTGACTCCCCCAATGGTCACTAACTCCCTCCCACCACAAAAAAAGAACTTTAAAAACTTTTTTTGACAGCCTGTATGCGAGCCTCAAATGTCATACCCAGCTCCCTGACAGCAGTATGCAGGTCCCTTGGAGCAGTTGTTAGTGGGTGCAGTGGACGTGAGGTAGGCAGACCCAGGCCCATCCCCCCCCCCACCTGTTCCACTTGTGCTGGTTAATGTTGAGCCCTTGAAAACCCCCCAAAACCCACTGTACCCACATGTAGGTGCCCCCCTGCACCCTTAGGGCTATGGTAATGGTGTAGACTTGTGGGCAGTGGGTTTTGGGGAGGGGATTTGGGGTGCTCAGCACACAAGGGAAGGGTGCTATGCACCTGGGAGCTATTTAAAAATGTTTTTAATTTGTAAACGTGCCCCCTAGGGTGCCCAGTTGGTGTCCTGGCATGTGAGGGGGACCAGTGCACTACGAATCCTGGCCCCTCCCATGACCCAATGCCTTGGATTTGTTCGTTTTTGAGCTGGGCGCCTTCGGTTTCCATTATCGCTGAAAACCGATAGCGCCCAGCTCAAAAACACCCAAATCCTAGGCATTTGCCCCACACAACCCGTATTATCGAAAAAAGATGGGCGCCCATCTTTTTTCTAAAATACGGTTTGTCCCGCCCCTTCGCATGGCCGCCCACGGAGATGGGTGCCCATGGAGATGGACACCCACTTTCGATTATGCCCCTCTATGCCATAAAGTCTACTGTTAGAACGTAAGCGTTGCCACACTGGGACAGACTAAAGGTCCATCAAGCCCAGTATCCTGTTTCCAACAGTGGCCAATCCAGGTCACAAGTGCCTGGTGAAATCCCAAAAGAGTATTTTTGTACTGCTGTAATTTTCTAGAGGGCTCCATATACCCCCGAAAATAGTGAATAATATACTGCCGAGAATGTTCCTTTTCAGGGACCCTGCAAGCTCCCAAATGTTTTTCGTCATGGCACTGTTCAGTGAGAAAGTTACACTTTCTGCTGTTTATATTAATACAATTATTTTTATTATAAAGACAGCTGTTCAAGGGAATTAACACATTCTTTGCAGGTACAGTAAGATAATTATATAAAACGTGGCAGTCCAGGATTTACATCTAAGCTAATGATCACAAATTGTTTAATGTTTTGATTAGAAGGAAATAAATGAGCATGTGTGCAACTATGTGTTAGGTGAAATAGATTTGGCTGTGAGTTGCTGGCTTTTGATTTTCTAAACCGAAAGCTTGATATGGTTTTCAATCTTACTATAAGGAGATCACAGCCTTCTTCCTCTCATCCCCCCATCTAAAATGTAAGAAATTATTTAGACACTAGTAAACAAAGGCCCGTTTCTGAGAGCAATGAAACGGGCGCTAGCAAGGGTTTCATGGCTGCACGGGTCGTCGCGGTTTTACCTGGTTCGTGGCATGCACCGCTGTTGTTTCCATTGTAGCTCTGTGTGGGTGGCGGTTTTCGTGCCCCGCCCTCGACGTCATCGCGTTTTGACGCGAGGGCGGAGCAGAGCTACAATGTGGAAATCCGGAGTTTGTGGCCTGAGTAGATCGTTGGAGGTGAGAATGTGCTCCGCCCTCAATGTCATAACGTTTGACGCGAGGGCGGGGCCCAGAGACTGTGATTTTCGTGGCTTCAGAGCTTCGAACATACGAACCTTGGCTTCAGTGACGTCAGCAGACAATAGAACGTTGAGGGTGAGTTTTATATATATAGATGTTGAGAAAAGATTAGCGGTATTTCACTGATTGGCAATTGTAGTGTTACTATTGAAGGAGTGAGTGGGTCTGAAGAAAAGAAATGTTATGAATTGGGAGATACTCACTTGCCATGACCTAACAGTGGAATCAGCCTGCAGTGAGCACCAAAATGTTTATTCTACAAACAATAAACATTATGAAAACATAGCCTCAGGCTTGTAATTACTTTTCTAGCTGCTCCATATGGCCCAGCTCAAACCTTTCAGGCTGGCTTCAGCAAATGTTGAAAAGGGGTGGCAGAGATGATGGTGGTGAGCCTTTTAGTAACTGGAGTGTAGCAGACAGATAACATCTGATGAAAGACAAAGGATAATTCAGCACAAAGAGGTTTATTCATTTGAGCTTCTGTATTCGAATGTGCAAGCATATAAGAATTATATGGCGTTAAGGGTTTGAAAAAAATATGATACAGCAAATTTGTGGGGGTAGATCCCCAATGAGAAAGCATTGGAAAGTCATTTATTTCTTCAGGCTTTTGGTTCCTCTGATGTATAAATTATTTTAATACCATGTAAATTTTAATCTGCTGTATATTTGAATTGTAGAGTTTTTTGTATAGTTTGTTGTGTAAAGAAATAATTTTTATTGTTTTGTTTTTTTATTTTTTGTATAAGATTTGTTCCCCACTTAGACTTTTAAAGATATAGTGGGTTATAAATAAAGTTTTATTATTATTATAACATTTTGGGCTAGATTCTTTATAGGATGCCAAAACAATCAGCACCAAAGAAAGCGCTATTCTATCAGCCATGCTTAAAGTTAGGTGTGATTTATAGAATAGCACTTATACCAGGGAATCGCACCTAACTTTAGGCACGGCCATTTGCACCAACTAAAACGTGGTACAAATATACATGCTGGAGGACTATATGTCACTATCAGGCTTATTTTCGAAAGAGAAAGACGCCCATATTTCGACCCAAATCGGGAGATGGGCGCCTTTCTCTCATGGGCGGCCAAATCGGTATAATCGAAAGCTGATTTTGGGCGCCTCCAACTGCAGTCTGTCGCCGGAATGAACAAAGTTGACGGGGGCTGCATTTCCTCTCCACCCGCTACCCCCCCCCCCCCCCCCCCGTGACAGCCCCCTGCACACGGTCAGTTCTGGTCATTTTTACTGACCTGAAGCGCCGTTCTCCCTCCAGCACCGGCGATTCCCATAGCTAGCCTTCTGCCAGCGCTTCAGGGCTCTAAAAGTGAGCAGACCATGCAGATGGGGAGAGCAGGCAGAAGAGGCTGGGCGGGCCTGGAGCAAAAGTGGTGGCTACGCCCCTGACTTGCGCACATCATTATGGAATATGCCCAATGCACAACAAATTTTGGCTTCCAACTTTGGGTGCCATATATAGAATCCAGGGGATAATGGTGTGGCCTGGACATTTCCTTACTCATTAAGGGACCCGTTTTCTAAGGCGCAGGAAGCCTACTGCACATTAAAAGAGCACTATCATGGGACGCGCTAAGGCATTCCGTGAAAGCATTCTACTTAGAGCACACTAATCCTGTGCTGGAAAAGATTTCTTTTATTTTCCAGCACAAGAGGCGTGTCTAGGGGCAGAGGGTACGTGTGCCTGAGATTCTGTTACTACTATCTGAGATTTTACATGGAATGTTGCTACTATTTGAAATTCTATATGGAATGTTGATATTATCTGAGATTCTACATGGAATGTTGGTCTACATGGAATGTTGCTACTATTTGAGATTCTACATGGAATGTTGCTATAGTGGAGGAGTGGCCTAGTGGTTAGAGTACTGGTCTTGCAATCCAGAGGTGGCTGGTTCAAATCCCACTGCTGCTCCTTGTGATCTTGGGCAAGTCACTTAACCCTCTATTGCCTCAGGTACAAACTAGATTGTGAGCCCTCCTGGGACAGAAAAATATCCAGTGTACCTGAATGTAACTCACCTTGAGCTACTACTGAAAAAGGTGTGAGCAAAATCTAAATAAATAAGGCTTAATTAAAGGACCTCTAAGAGTCCCATCTTACAGAGAAGGTAGAGATTGGAATTGAAACATTCAGGTCAGTATGTGCTCAGTTCTGGTGGTATTTTAGAAAAGGTTGAACTTTCTCTAATATACATGCAGGAGTGGATGTGTATTTAGCTGTATGGGCAATGGGAACAACCACTGGGCAAAGAGGCACCTTGAAAAAATGAATGGCAGGAGCCCGGCAGCTTCCACAAGCACGTGTCAACACTTACAAGTAGAAGTAATAATTTTGCAGCTTCCATGAGTAAGTGGTGCAACTCCCATGTGTTGCTGCCTCATTTTACAAACCTCCACATGTGTCGCCAATTAAGTAGTGAGACTGCAGCTTTAACTTGGTTTGATGTTGGAGGTGGAAATAAGCTCCATGGGATTAGGAATAAAGACTCCCTTAATCCTTTGTGTATAGTCCTGGCCAAAACAAGCAGTATCTTAAAACCTACGAGTGCCTTTCAGCTGGTGTAAAACCAAATGTGGCTATTTTCCACCTTATCCCCCAAATTCTATATATGGTGCTCAAAATTGTGTGTTCAAATTTGGGTGCACGCACAATTTAATTGAACAGTGAGCCAATTAGCACCAATAATTGGGTTTCAACAATCATTGGTGCTTATTTGCAAGCATTAGAATTTATTATTATTATTATTATTATTAACATTTGTATAGCGCTACCAGACGCACGCAGCGCTGAACACCTGACATAGAGAAACAGTCCCTGCTCAATAGAGCTTACAATCTAAAAATAATACAGACAAGACAATTAAGGGCGATGTCAATTAAGACAATTAAGACAAGTCAATTCAGAGAATTAAGTCAATTAAGACAAGACAATTAAGGGCGAGGGAAGTACTGGGTGAGAAGGAACAAGGGGAGGCAAATGAGTAGAGGCAAGGAGCCAAAAGCAGTGGTGAAAAGGTGGGTTTTCAGCATAGATTTCAAAACAGGTAGAGATGGAGCTAGACATATAGGCTCAGGAAGTCTATTCCAGGCATAAGGTGCCGCAAGGGAAAAAGAACGAAGCCTGGAGTTAGCAGTGGAGGAGAAGGGGGACGACAAGAAAGACTTGTCCAGTGAGCGGAGTTCACGGGGAGGAATGTAGGGAGAGATGAGAGTGGAGAGGTAATGGGGAGCTGCAGAATGGATGCATTTAAAGGACAGTAAGAGAAGTTTGAACTGTATGCGGAATCGTACAGGGAGATCCCACTCTTTTTTCACCAGGATGTGAACAAAATGAACACAACTGAGTCTCACTCACTACTAGAGCTAACAGACAATCTTGTAGCAGCTCCTTAGCATACTCAAAAACTGATGTGTACAGGTTCTCACACTTCTACATTTAAAATGACACTCACAACTGTTCCTGTTCTCATGACTAAATTAAAGCCAGCCTGCTGTGGCTTTAGGGTGAAGTTTCAGAAATTAGATTGCAATTTGAATTGTTCTTCATTATACCCTCAGTGCTATGTTCTCTTGATTTTTACACAGTCATAACATTCTTCAGTCAATACAGTTTGTACGTAGTAAAAACAATATACTGTTCACGCAGATTTATTCTTGCCAGTGTAAGAGTGGAAATGAGGGATGTGCATTCTTTAGTGAGCTAACTGAATAACACAGACTTAATGTGGCTGAATAGAATTTATCTAGAAGAAAAGAATTCTCTCCATAGGAACAGCGATAGTGGTGTTCAAGTGACCACCCGACTCCATGAGCACTTGAAACAGCGGTATTCATTCTTCAGATGCTGGCAACCATTTTTTTTTTTTTTTTTGCAAGACGTATAGCCAAGGAAAGATGTGATTGCGAAATATACATATCAAGGTTTTTTTCACTTTTCTAGCCATATATACATCGTTTTTTCCATGTTTTAAAGACATACAATGTTACAACCTTGTCCTTCATTAATCAGTCTTAGTTGTATGCTTTTATGTGATTGTTTTCTTTTTATACCATTGTTATTTATTATGTATTATTTTGTTTGTTTATTTATTTATTTGTCTTTTTATGCATTCATTTATATTTACACAGACTCCTGAGGCAGGCATGTGTGTGTCGAAACACGGTACTGTGTCATCTTAAATAAACATCTTTAAGTTCACAATGGGAGTCCCGAGTCTGTTTTGAAGAGCTTGATCCAGTTCCCACTCTTTGTTTTTGGCTTTGTCTATCCCGTAGGACTTTGGTGTTCTCTCCACTTTTTGCGGCCTTTTTACATTACAGCAACCATTTCTATTCAGATATGTCATATGAAGTTTTATTTGACCCTTATTTTTGATTGCAAGTTCAGTGATTTACATTTTGAGTTAGGTTCAAAATCACAGTTGCCACATGTGAAGTATTTGATGAAAGAAAATGTTGCGATCCTTCTGACATTGGGCCTGTTTTGGGTGAAAAGATTATCCGAGGGCACTTTTCACGCTTACATTTTACGGTTGGCAACTGAGATTGGACTTTTTGGTTTGGGGTGAAACTGTGGTCCAGTATCAGGGTCTAGAAGGTGTATGGTTTAGCTGTAGTAAGAAAGCAGTTTATTAAAACAAGAAGGCTTCAGATATTAGTCTGCCTGCTGAAAGTGAGTCCAGAATGAACAAAGCAGAGCACTGTTACAATGCCAAGACTTTGAATGGAGAAAACTCCAAGAATGACATTTCACAGCATCAGCAAATCAATATGTCTAGCAGTGACATCTGAGGGTGTGGTGTGTGAACACATTCAGGGAAACATTACAAAGCATATAGGGCCAGGTTTAGGGACCGAACAAAATTACAAACAGAAGCATGAGAAGATGATGGCTGAGAAGGACCACCTGGTCCATGCAGTCTGCCCATTTGTGCTAAAAACCATGCAAGGGAAGGGAAGTGATTTTGGATTTAGCTCACACCTTTTTTCAGGTGTAGTTCAAGGAAAGTTACATTCAGATACAGTAAGTATTTTCCTGTCCCTGGAGGGCTTACAATCTAATGAGGCAATGGAGCATTACGGGGGGGGGGGGGGGGGGGGGGGGAATTCTATATATGGTGCCTAAAAAATCTGCATGGAAAACATTTTTGACGAAGCATATTTTAGAAGCGGCACAGATTTAGGCGTGGTATATAGAATACACTTAGTTGATATCCCAGCGCCTAAAATTACGTGCATCCATTTACACCAATGAAAACATGGTATAAATCCTGGTATGTAGATTTAGGCGCACTGGGCCATATTCTAAAACTACGCACTTAAATTTAGGAATGCCCACGAAATGCCCCTTTTTGGCTGTGCAAGTTAGAAGTTAGGCGCAGTGTGTTACAGAATACGCTTAGTGAGTTGTGTGCATAAATTCTAATTATTGCCAATTAGTGCTCATTATTGCTTGTTATCAATGCTGATTGGCTTGTTAAGCCAATTATGTGTGTTGTTACAGAATGCGCTTAGTTTTCGGTGCAAATCTCTAGGCATGCTTTATAGAATCCGGGGGCAAGTGACTTGCCCAAGATCACAGGGTGGTTGCTGGGCCCGCTCTTTGGCGCGCCCTGCCTGGGGAACTGCAGTTAATACACTCTCATTCAGAATTTAGAGCAGCTCTGAAAAAAACATTTATTTAGACAAATTTATGGGTTGGACTCCAACTTTGGAAAGGCATATTCCTGTCACATAACCTGTTGGACTCTGTCTTCCCCTTCCCATTTTTGTTTCACCCCTTCGCTATCCCTCAGTCTCCCCTACCCATCTTATTCATTATTTTCTGCCTTTTCTGTCTATTTCCTCCGTCCTGTAGACATTGGCGTTCCTTTCTATTATTCTCTCTCCAACACTGTATCGTGAACCGCTGTGATGATGTGAACCCTTGGCGGTAAATCAAATTAAAGAAACGTTTGAACTTGAAACTCTATGGCTGGTATAAGTGCTGTGCCAAAATTATAGGCGCATATTTTACCTGTTATGCGAATATTATATAAAGGAAATTAGGGACACAGTTATAGAATTGCCGTAAATTGATAGATAAACATTAGCCTTCTTATTCAAGTTACTTTCTGTTGCTTTAAGATTTTGTGTTCATATGTTCTTCATGTTGTTGTGGTGCGCACACACACACACAAAATGGGGTGGGGGGGGAGGTGGATGAGAAGAAATGTAAGTATATAGAAACAGGGTGGAGAACTTCTGCAATAGATCCTGGAATGAAAAATTAGACCTACTGTCAGTATCTATAAGAAAAAGAAATGAATCAAAAGAGGACTGACACCTTACGAACAGATTAGTCTCAGCTGGAGAAAAGCTGGTGGAAGCTGGAGATTGGGAACTGATGTAATTTAGTTTCAGGAGAAATGCTCTGTGTACTCCTAACATTTCAGACCCGAGTTTTGGCTGCCCCCATTGACAAGGCAATAATAAAGAAAAGGGGTATAATGAAAAGCAGCGACCTCTTATCAATTCAGAGCAATTCCCCAACTGTACAGATTTATATTGGCTTAGAAATATGACACATGCTGGTTAATCAGGCACTGAGGACCTGACACCAGGAAATCATTTGGTGACAAGTGTGGACCTCTTTAAGGTTAAAACAATAGGTGGGTGGATTTGCTGTCAACCAAAATGGGAAAAGTTCAACAGTTGATGCACTATTTATTAAACCATATTACAGCAGCAGCACACATCAAAGGGCAAATAATGCATGTTAAAATTCTGCAATATTCATTATGTTGTGAATCTCCCCCCTTTCTCTATCTCTGTTAATGGCTCTCAGATCCTCCCTGTCTTCTCGGCTCGTAACCTTGGAGTCATCTTTGATTCTTCTCTCTCCTTCTCTGCACATATGCAACAGATTGCCAAAACCTGTCGTTTCTTTATCTACAACATTAGCAAAATTTGCTCCTTCCTTTCTGAATACGCTACCAGAACCCTTGTCCACACCCTTGTCGCCTCTCGCTTGGACTATTGCAATTTACTACTCACTGGTCTTCCGCTCAGCCATCTCTCTCCTCTCCAATCTGTTCAGAATTCTGCAGCACGACTTATTTTCCGCCAGAATCGTTATACCCATACTAGCCCACTCCTCAAGTCACTTCACTGGCTCCCTGTCCGCTTCCGCATACAGTTTATACTTCTCTTACTGACCTATAAATGCATCCACTCTGCAGTCCCCCATTACCTCTCCACTCTCATCTCTCCCTACATTCCTCCCCGTGAACTCTGCTCACTGGACAAATCTCTCTTGTCGTCCCCCTTCTCCTTCACTGCTAACTCCAGGCTTCGCTCCTTTTCTCTCGCGGCACCTTATGCCTGGAATAGACTTCCTGGACCTATACATCTAGCTCCATCTCTACCTGTTTTCAAATCTATGCTGAAAACCCACCTTTTCACTGCTGCTTTTAACTCCTAGTCATTACTCAGTTGCCCTCCCTTCCTTCCTTCTCACCCAGTACTTCCCTCACCCGTAACTGTCTCATCCGTCTGTATTATTTAGATTGTAAGCTCTTTTGAGCAGGGACTGTCTCTTTATGTCAGGTGTTCAGCGCTGTGTGCATCTGGTAGCGCTATACAAATGCTAATAATAATAATCACATTGGAAAGCATTTGAAATGCGGTATATCAAATTTGTGAATAAACTATAAACAATTAATTGCACTGAACGTTCAATATTTTGTCATAATGCATACTTATCTGGCCCAATGCATGCAAAGCAGATTTTTATTATGCAAACTGACACAATTTGTTATTGTTAAGAGAGAAACTTCACTGGCTCCCACTTAAGAAACGCATTGCGTTCAAGATCTGCACGATTGTACACAAAATCATTCACGCAGACGCCCCAACCTACATGCTAAACCTCATGGACCTGCCTCCCAGAAACGCCACAAGATCATCTCGCAAATTTCTCAACCTGCACTTCCCCAGCTGTAAAGGACTAAAATACAAGCTGATGCATGCCACCACCTTCTCTTACATGAGCACGCAGATATGGAATGCATTACCCGCAGACCTGAAAACAATCGCCGAAACAACTATCTTTCGCAAATCTCTGAAGACATATCTCTTCAACAAGGCCTACAATGAGAACCTTCAGCCCCACTAATCCACTTCACCAACCCATTCAGTTATGAAAGCCCACCTTCTATAAATACCGTAATAAATTCCTTCCTTCTTCTTTCTTCCCCTAATTAACCTCTACACAATACTAACCATACCTAATATACTGGAATTAACTGTGTTAACAACACTATCCTGCTTATAATCGAACGAGAAAAATGCCCAAGTTCCGACCTAAATCGGGAGATGGACGTTTATCTCACAAAAATGAATAACGCGGTATAATCGAAAGCCGAACTTGGACGTTTTCAACTGCACTCCATTGCGGAAGCGTATAAAGTTGACGGGGGCGTGTTGGAGGCGTGGTAAAGGCGGGACTGGGGCTTGGTTATTACCCGAACAGAGATGGGCGCCTTTCGCCGATAATGGAAAAAAAGTATGCGTTTTTAGCTAGAATTTAGGGCACTTTTCCTGGACCCTGTTTTTTCACAAATAAGGCCCCAAAAAGTGCCCTAAATGACCAGATTACCACCAGAGGGAATCGGGGATGACCTCCCCTGACTCCCCCAGTGGTCACTAACCCCCTCCCACCACAAAAAATGATGTTTCACAACTTTTTATTTTCACCCTCAAATGTCATATCCACCTCCCTGGCAGCAGTATGCAGGTCCCTGGAGCAGTTGTTAGGGGGTGCAGTGGACTTCAGGCAGGTGGACCCAGGCCCATCCCCCGCCCCACCTGTTACAATTGAGCTGCTTAATGCTTAGTCATCCAACCCCCCCAAAAGACCCACTGTACCCACATGTAGGTGCCCCCCTTCACCCCTTAGGGCTATAGTAATGGTGTAGACTTGTGGGCAGTGGGTTTTGAGGGGGATTTGGGGGGCTCATCACACAAGGGAAGGGTGCTATGCACCTGGGAGCTCTTTTACCTTTTTTTTGTTTTTGTAAAAGTGCCCCCTAGGGTGCCCGGTTGGTGTCCTGGCATGTGAGGGGGACCAGTGCACTATGACTCCTGGCCCCTCCCACGAACAAATGCCTTGGATTTATTCATTTTTGAGCTGGGCACTTTCATTTTCCATTATCACTGAAAAACAAAAACGCCCAGCTCACAAATTGTCGAATAAAACATGGACATCTATTTTTTTCGAATATACGGTTCGGTCCGCCCCTTCATGGACCCGTTCTCGGAGATAAACGCCCATGGAGATAGACGTTTTCGTTCGATTATGCCCCTCTATGTGAGCCACATTGAGCCTGCAAATAGGTGGGAAAATGTGGGATACAAATGCAATAAAATAAATAAATAAATAAAATTCAAGATTTAGCAGTAACAAAATTTCCATGCCAAAAAAAATGCAAAAGCAAAAAAGTATTGCATAGCTTTATACTTATGAAAAGAATAGGTCAGTTTTCCTGTGCTGAAATCTGCAATTTTATCTGAACTTTATCACGAATATTTTTGCAGTATTCTTTCAATGAGCTGTTTGAGCAAGAAAAAGCACCTGTAAAAGTGGCCCATTTTTACAAAAGAAACCACAAGTGAATACACTGGCCTCATGTGCATCTTTATAGAATCTCGACCAGAAAGATGTGCATATAAATTTGAATGGTTGCCAATTAGCAGCAATAATTGCTAGCGCCCAGTTATTGATGCTAATTACCTTGTTGACTTAAATTGCATGCGTCAATTGGGCAAATGTTCAAATTTGCATGCACAGTTTTGAGCACCACATATAGACTTTGGGGGATGGTGCTGTTGAAAATTGATGGAAAAGTGATTTATACCTTTACCTCTGGATTCTATATATGACACTAAAAGTTGAGCGCAGATTGAAGACACGTGTGCAAATTAATTAGCTAACAACCCATTAACTAGCAATAAATTGATGTCAACAATAATTTATTGCCGTTCATTTGCATTGATTAGATTTCATATGTGCTGTTCTATAACCACTTAAACTTGGAAGAATGCTCAATCCCTACGAGCATCATCAAAGTCCAGAGAGTAGGGTGGGCTGGCTCTTCCAAAAGAAACCAAGGGAGACACTTACTCATTGTGGACAAACTTTATCTGATTTTGATTGAATTTGGTCGCTTGGGCGCCTAAACACGGCAGCTGTGTCGAGTTGTTTGATGATTTTTAATAAAGATCATATATTCTTGAGTAAGCATCTCCCTTGGTTTCTGTTGGAAGAGCCAGCCCACCCTACTCTCTGGACTTGCTATTCTATAACCCCACACACCTAGTGTGCAACTCAAAAGGGGATGTGGCCAGGAGAATGGTAGGGGCATTCCAAAAATTTGCACATGGAGGTATAGAATACCGCCATTCCCATGCCCAAGTACCAAGAGTTGGTGCTGGAGTAAATACCAGTTCCCATGTTTGGGCATGGCAATGGGCTCTTAGCACTATGTCGTAAAGAGCGCTCAACTCGGAGTACTGTTTATTTATTTATTTGTTGCATTTGTATCCCACATTTTCCCACCTTTTTGCAGGCTCAATGTGGCTTACATTATGCCATAATGGCGATCGCCATTTCCGGAATGAGAAATACAAAGTGGTATTACATTAAAGTTCATAAATGTTGAAGTTCATAAATTAAAAAGTAAGTTAGATAGTTCATTTCAGGTGTGAGGGATAAGGGAGTAGTGCGTTAATGTTCATTAGTGACAAATTGATTGAAGCAATCAGGTATAGAGAGCTTTTGTAGGGCTGAATTTCTATGTATGTCACACCAAAGGATGTAATAAAGAAATTATTCAACGATATATCAATAAATATGGTCCCGCACCCTGAAAGATAAAACGTGGAGTTGGTGTTAGAAGGGCGGTGGGCAAAAAGAGCGACTGGCCTTGGTGCTAAGACCATAAGGAATGCCACGTCATCCATTTTAACTAGTCTGTGAGTCTCCAAGTACAAAAGCCCGATTGGGAAGGAAGGTGCCAAAAGCAACCATTGCCATTTTGTCTAGCAACTGCCCTGGCTGCTAGTCCAGTTGGATACATAGAAAAGGTCAGCATACAAGCTGTAAATGATATGTATTTATTGAACTGCATACATTTGTGTCTAGGTTTTGAGTGCTATGCTCTTTTAATCAGGCCAGTGCAGAATGAGCTTCAGATGATGCTGCCAAAAAATGAAAGCAAATTATAGGCCACATTGTATAACACCATTGTAATGTAACTTGCAATTTTGCTTGTATATCTGGGCAGCACCATCCAGAGCTTATTCTGCACTTTGCTGATGAAAGAAGCATGGCTCTTGAATGCTAGTCACAAATATATTAAGCTGGTCCAATAAAAAGGTATCACCTACAGCTTGTTTGTTGACCTTTAGTTCTACACTTCCAAAAACAGAAGTGGTTTGCTGTGATAATATTATGCTTATTGCAACTGGACTGGATTCAGAATGGGTAAGTCAACCATCTGGAATATAACAAATTCTTAGCATTTAACAAGATTACACTGTCTTACTGAGCAAAGTGACCATATGACACTGCCACCTACTGGTTCAAACATTTAGTGCATCAAAGAGGTTCTGTACAGTGAAAAGGAGTGCTGCACAGAAAGATTCACTTTTCCACCTAGAACATTTACAAAGGATGTTCAAAGTGATTTGTTTTGGGCTCATTCTGGGATGGAATGGAAAATCTTGGTGACGAGCTATGTCATGCCTAATAATTCTTTCACCGCCTGTGTTTATAAGCCAGAAGTGGGTCTGAATGCTAATGAAAAGGGAATGAATTGAAGAGTAAAACAGGCAAATCAGGGCTTTATTCACTTCTACTAGAAAACAAAGCTGGACAACATACCCTGCTGATATGTGGCTAATCATCCAGTGGCATTTAAATCGAACATTATTTATCTGAAATTTAACAGTTCTTTTGTTTTTGTTTTTGATTTGTTTTGTTTTTGCTGCTGCTGCAGTTTGAATATCACAAGACTTGTACCAGATTACATGACTTTAAAAATTAACAGCTCTAGAGCCTAAGGGGCCTTTTACTAAGCTGCGGTAGGCTCTACATGCATGCAGCGCATGCCAAAAAGAATACCGCCAGGCCAGCACGCCCTCCTGGTGTTAATTTCAGATTTGGCATGCACCCATAATGCCTGGATTATTTATTTATTTCCTCCTACGCGCGTTGGTTCTAGCGCAGTGGCGTAGCCACAGATGGGCTTGGGTGGGCCAGGGCCCACCCATTTATGGCTGAGGCCCACCCAACAGTAGCACATGTTTAGTGGTAACTGGTGGGAATCCCAAGCTCCGCCAGCTGAAGATTTCCCCCTGATGGTAACAAAAATGCTACTCTCCACAACACCGGCACCTGCGCATGCTCAGTTTTCAGTGCATTCCTGCTGCCAAGGTGGAAAGAAGCGTTTTCCCACCAGCTGAGATTTTTTTGGGGGGGGGAGGAGAACAATTGGTGCCCACCCAATTCTTGCCTAGGCCCACCCAAAATCTGTTGTCTGGCTATGCCCCTGTTCTAGCGGCAATTGGCACTTTGCGTGCACCAATTGGTCACTGCGCGTCTAGCGTGTGAGCATTTACTGCTAGATCAATGGGTGGCATTAAGGGCTCAGGACGCTTTTGGGTGTGCGCTGGTTTCATTTTTACTGCAGGCCATTTTCCCGTACAATTTTTAAAAAACCCGTTTTTTGTAAAAACTAGCTTGGCACACACACACAATACATGCACCTACCACAGGACACGTTTTACCACAGCTTAGTAAAAGGACCCCTAAAAAAGTAAAAGGTGGATTTCTTATAGAAGCTCATTTTGTTGTATCTATTTGATGGGTTGAGCAAGAGCTCAGTTACACATTTCAGTTTTCAAAGCTCAAAACATTTTCATATCTTTATCTGAAAATATGTACTCGATTTGTTCAATAATGCAATGACAGCTTTCTGAAGAACAATATAGTTTTAGACAGCAAAGCCTTGAACTTCCTGTGTCTCTTTCTATCTGTCTAACATTTGATAGAAAATGCTTTAAATAAAGGGGAAGCAAAGCCCTGAGCACGATGAGCTAAATGTGTTATAATCTGTGGTCAAATTGCAAGATAGAACTCTTAGGATCTGATTTATCAAGGGAATTTCCTAGTAGGCCAGAATGGGAGCAAACGTGAGATAAATCAGTTCCTGTGGAAAACTCTAGCTGTTCTTGAACATTTTGTCCATGGCCTATTGAGCTTATTTTCATTAATTAAATATAAGAAAAGTTACCTTTATGGGCTTTATTTTCAAAAAAAGCTGTGCAGTTTGCACTGAATAGGAAAGAAAGAGTTTGGAAAATAGACCACTTCAATCACGGTCCACAGTAGATCACTCATTTCATGATGAGAAGAATTCACAGTGGAGAACAGACAAGGAGATGTGAGCTAGCAGAACAGAGGATGATGTCTTCTGAGGCTCCAGATTTGCTATTATGTGTTAAATAGCAAATCTGGAGCCTCAGAAGACATCATCCTCTGTTCTGCTAGCTCACATCTCCTTGTCTGTTCTCCACTGTGAATTATTCTCATCATGAAATGAGTGATCTACTGTGGACCGTGATTAAAGTGGACCTCTCCTACAACAAACACATGGTATGTACCCTGTGCTAACTGCTGTATGCTACCCATGCCCATTCTCCCATGCCCTGCTAAGTTCCTGATCTCTACCCTGTTTCCCCGAAAGTAAGACATCCCCCGAAAATAAGACCTAGTAGAGGTTTTCCTGAATTGGTAGCTATAAGGCCTCCCCCGAAAGTAAGACCTAGCAAATTTTTGTTTGAAAGCAGGGCCGCCGAGAGCCGGACAAGGCCACCCCCGGGCCGCCCCCCCCCCCACCCGAGGTTGCTCCCGGAACTAACCTTAAACGCCTCCTTTCACCTTCGCAGCAAGAAGCAGCAGGGCAGACCTCTCCTTCCTTCCGTTCCCCGCCCTAGCGGACGTTACATCAGGCAAGGGCGGGACACGGAAGGAAGGAGTGGCCTGCCCTGCTGCTGCTTGCTGCGAAGGTGAAAGGAGGCGTTTAAGGTTAGTTCCGGGAGCGACGGAGGGCGGGTGGGCCAACCCCGATCCAACCCCAATGTTTCCCCGAAAAATAAGACAGCCCCTGAAAATAAGACCTAGCGCATTTTGGGGGGCAAAAATTAATATAAGACAGTGTCTTATTTTCGGGGAAACACGGTAATTATAAAAAATCATTTAACATGTGTACTTTTCACTACTCCAGCCCGAAGACTTGGAATGCTTTACCTCTGAACCTAAAATCTCAATCTGATCATCACCTTTTCAAGAAGATGTTGAAAACGTTCCTTTTTTGAAAAAACTTACTCCATTAGTAATTCTGCTGTTTAGTCACCCTAATTGTTGTTAGTGTTCTCTCCTTATTCTGCTGTAAAATTCATGTGTTGTACTTCTCTACTTTTGTAATTCATGTAAGCCACATTGTGCCTGCAATTGTGGGAAAATGTGGGGTATAAATGAACCATAAATAAATAAATAAATAAACATGTGAATTAGCACATACAAACTACAATCCCACCATGATAACAGTCGTGAACACATACAAATTTGTGTGTTAAGTACTTAATGCATTTTAGTGAAAGGGCCCTTGATTGGTTGATTGAAAAAAGGGTAGGGATACAGACAGGATGTGATGGGTAAACCCAAATTATAAAGCCAACCCTTTCATTTACCCATGGTAAATTGTAGAGAACCAATTCAGAGAAGTGAAAAAAGTTAGGTTTTTTTTTTGTTACATTTGTACCCTGCGCTTTCCCACTCATGGCAGGCTCAATGTGGCTTACATATTATATACAGGTACTTATTTGTACCTGGGGCAATGGAGGGTTAAGTGACTTGCCCAGAGTCACAAGGAGCTGCCTGTGCCTGAAGTGGGAATTGAACTCAGTTCCTCAGTAACAAAGTCTACCACCCTAACCACTAGGCCAAGTTCTGTTCTTACATGCAACCATCAGTTGTCGCCATCTTGCATCTTCTCTTAGCTGCATATATCTTAAAGACTCTTTCTAGAAAGCTCCCAAAAATCAGCTGCTAGAGTTTGTATGTATGTGCTTTCTGATAAGCTGTACAACAGAAAGAAAAATACACAGAATCATGTTTGCCATAATTTTCACCTACAATGAAATGCAAAACGGCCATCTTAACAAAGGCAGGCCTTGTTTCCTACCAAACCGAAAAGAACATTGTAACTCCCACAGACTAGCCCCAGAAACTCTTCAACTATCATCTGCACTTACCTTGATCAAGTAAAGCAAAGTGTACTGTTACTATGCAAATCGGCATTGGTCCCAAAAGAACCACATTAGAGTGGTTCACATCAGCTTCCACAACAGGGCTTGTCACTGGTGTGAATGACAAAGCACAGACTAGGTCCGTCTGTAAATTCTGGCTGTGGGTTTGCTCAGAAATAGCGTGTCGGTCTTCTGGTTGTGATGTGAAATACTAAATATTGGGTAATGAAGTCAGGTGATTGGACACAGATGTGCTTTCTCATTTTCCAATTGCTGAAGTCAACCTACGTTTAATTCCTTCACCTTAGAATTCGTGAACCTTCTATTTGTTGTGACAGTAACCATTTCAAAATAAAATTGTTTTAGATTAGTAGCACTAGTTTTCAACATAATTGCCCTTTCCCTTTTCTTTTCCGTGTATTTTTTGCACTGAAAATATTTGAATTTGTAAACCTCTTAATATTAGGAAAGGGAAAGGTGCCATCTACTGGTCAGTTTTGAATATTCCCTTTTAAGAAGATATAACAGTGAACTATTAAAGACCAACACTTAGTTGTGTTGGTCTTTATATTTATTTAGTAATTTTATTTTTTATACTTCATTTTTCGCCAAAGCATGAGGTATTTTCTTCAATAAATTGCTTTAAATCAAATCTCTGGAATCCTGCTTCATTTGTGAAGGTTTATTGTCCATCCCCACTTCCTTCTTCCATTCTTTTCTATAAACCCTCAAGAGACAGACCCCACCCAGAACAGTCGAAGGAGAGGGATGTATATATTTTAAACAGAATAAATACTGTATATGAACGGAACTTACCTGAAGCTATCAATGAAAAGGTGTGAGCTAAATATAAATAAATAAAAAGCAACTCAACACAAAATGAGCTAGGCAGGAGTTCATCTGAATTGCAGCTTGTAATACAATAAACGTAACATCATAAGAACATAAGAGTAGCCATACTGGGTCAGACCAATGGTCCATCTAGCCCAGTATCCTGTTTTCCAAACAGTGGCCAAGCCAGGTCACAAGTACCTGGCAGAAACCCAAATCGTGGCAACGTTCCATGTAGAACCCCAAAGAATAGCAAGATTCTGGAATCCTAAAGAGCAACAAGATTCCATGCAGAATCTCAAAGAGTAGCAACATTCCATGCTACAAATCCCAGGACAAGCGGTTGCTTCCCATGTCTGTCTCAATAGCAGACTATGGAGTTTTCCTCCAGGAATTTGTCCAAACCTTTTTTAAACCCAGATACACAAACCGCTTTTATCACCTCCTCCAGCAAAGAGTTCCAGAGCTTAACTATTCGTTGAGTGAAAAAATATTGCCTCCTATTTGTTTTTAAAGTATTTCCATGTAACTTCATTGAGTATTCCCTAGTCTTTGTACTTTTGGAATGAGTAAAAAATCTATTTAACTCTACTCGTTCTACACCACTCAGGATTTTGTAGACCTCAATCATATCTCCCCTCAGCCGTCTCTTTTGAACTTTTTCTTATTCCTCTATATCTTTTTCTATCTCAAGCATGAGAAGGCGCCCAACTTCAACACCATTATAAATGAGTCTTGTCAAAGTACTCTTCAAATTGAACCGTTCTCAAAAGGGGGAAAGTTAGCAATACGGGCTACTGTTAAGGTGTGCTAGTTTACTGTTAACCTTATGTTAGTGGTAAAATAACAGGGCCCTTTTACAAAGTGGTTATAAGCCCGGGCTTACTGCATGCTATCCTGGAACTACCTTTGACCCAACGCGGCCAACAATGGCTCCAGTGCACAACATTTCTGGTGCACCAGAAAAAATATTTTTTTTATAGCACAGCGCAAACCCGATGGTAATTGGGCATCACCGTGTGCTGCCTAGTTACTGCAGAATTACTACGGGATCCCTTACCACCACCTCAATGGGTGGCGGTAAGTGTTCCCCACTGCATGGCCATTATTTGGGGGGGGGGGGCGGGCATTGTACCCACTGCAGTAAAAAGGGCCCTGGCATGTGGGAAAAACAGCCCCTATCACTACCGTAGCTTAGTAAAAGAACCCCAACAGGTCTTAACAGTAGCCCACATCAAAAACTACTCCCCTAATTTAACTTCACATGTATTTATTTATTTGTTGCATTTGTATCCCACATTTTGCCACCTATTTACCTAAGCAGATAACCTTTTTAAGATCCCAGTAATGGAAAGATTTCAGAAAGTAGCCTAGAACTCAAAAGCCTTTAGTATAGTGAACATTGGAATCAGTGGCGTAGCCACAGGTGGGCTTGGGTGGGCCAGGGCCCACCCATTTATGGCTCAGGCCCACCCAACAGTAGCACATGTTTAGTGGTAACTGGTGGGAATCCCAAGCTCCGCCAGCTGAAGATTTCCCCCTGATGGTAATGAAAACGCTACTCTCCACAACACCGGCACCTGCTCATGCTCTGTTTTCAGTGCATTCCTGCTGCCAAGGTGGAAAGAAGCGTTTTCCCACCAGTTGAGATTTTATTTTTTTGGGGGGGGGGGGGGGGGGGAGAACACTTGGTGCCCACCCAATTCTTGCCTAGGCCCACCCAAAATCTGTTGTCTGGCTACGCCCCTGATTGGAATAAGTTACCACTTGAATTCTGAATGGAAACTAATTTGATGTTATTTCAGAAGAAGTGGAAAACGTTCCCTGTTTTCTCCCAATAGTAGTTCTAATGGATATCTGTGATTTGGCTATTGCTTGGATTAGAATATTTTAAATCATTGATTGCTTCAGGATTATGAGGATGGTATTCCATGAGATATTTTTTAGTGCAAAAAGATTTTCTTTCTTTTCTTTTATTCTTCCTTTTTGTTTTTTAATGCTTCTAACCATGTTGAACCTGTTTCAGTAACATGGAATATAAAGCTTATAAATATAAAAAAATAAATATTAAACATCCTATATAATAATTCTCACCTCCAGCGTTCTGACTTGCCTGGGACCGTGGCTCATTCAGAGTTGGTCTGCTAGGCTCCGTAGATCAGGCTGACATCACCATAGCCATTATGATGTCAACTTCAGAACCCGGGGGGGGGGGGGGGGGGGGAACATGCCTCACAGCTGATCCATGTCCAGAGGAGGGTCACTGGACATGGGTGGCTGGAGGGGAGAGAGGAGGGTCGCTGGACATGGATGGCTGGAGGGGGGGCAGGGGAGAGAGGAGGGTCACTGCACATGGGTGGCTGCAGGGGGGACAGGGGGTTGCTGGACATGGGTGGCAGGGGAGAGAGGAGGTTCGCCGGACATGGGTGGCTGCAGGGGGGCAGGGGGGTCGCTGGACATGGGTGGCTGCAGGGGGCAGGGGAGAGAGGAGGGTCGCTGGACATGGGTGGCTGCAGTGGGCACAGGGGAGAGGAGGGTTGCTGGACATGGGTGGCTGCAGGGGGAGAGGAGGGTCACTGGACATTGGTGGCTGCAGGGGAGCCGAGGAAAACCTTTGTGTCAGAAACGGGCCTTTTTTTTACTAGTATTTAAATAATTATATAAAAATAAATAAATACTGTATATCTAGGTAAATCTCTTAAAAATCATGATATACAAACAAGACTTATAGAAAAACTTCATAGTTTCACATTAATGGAAGTCTAATCTGGTCTCAAGTATGGTCCATGTTTCACTTAAACTGCTTCCTCAAGGGCACCAATTTATTGGGCACCATTTATAGAATTCAGCCCCTTGTGCACATAAATATCATTTTAATTAGAACTTATGCATAAGTGCATTAAGCTCTTTGCTATAAGGGAGCACATAAGTGCTATAGGATGCAACTGCAGGAGGGAGGGGCATGCATAAGGGTGGAGCATGGACAGAATATGGCCATGTCTCCTACCTACCCATGCACTTTCTAGAATACTATAAGTTGCCAACTTAAGCTAGTATTCTATAATGGAGTCTCGGCACCAATATACTTGTTATAGAATGTGTATGGCATTGAGGTATCTAACTTGAGGTGCTAAAGCTATAGAATTGCCCCCTGTATTCTTGTTTAATTTGTATTCGGTGTGTATGTTTTTTCTCTTCAGGCAATTGTAGAAGTTACAAAAACAAATGATTAGCAAATTGATTCTGGCTACACTTTCAGAACTGGTGATGAAGTCATCAAGAGACCAAGCCTTCTAAACAAGGGGAGAAAACCCACCACAATCAATTTTACAGGAATGGTCTGTTCAATTCAATTCAACTCAACAGAAGTAACCTTCTTAAGAGATAAGGGTTAGATTTACTAAGATGTGTTAATGTGTTATTCCATTAATACATGTTAATGTGATTTATGCATGTTTATAAAAAAAAGTTTCATTGCCATAATATGACAATATTAAATAATGTAACTCAAGCCTCGGGTGTTTCACTTTGAGAATTATGCACTCAAGTCATCATCGGTCTTCTTATAGAACATTTGTTTCTTTTATCCTTACAAATTATTGCTGTATTTTTTAATATAACAAATTTATTTAGTAGAAGCAAAACACCTGAGCTTTGAGTTGCACTACTGAGGTCTCTTAGAAGTATATTAGAGCTGCTTATGATAAAATGTGATTTGTTAAAATCATTACTGGAGTTAGGAAGAGAGTGTTCCCTGACGAATGACAATATTAAATAATGTGCATTAAACTCCATGAATTATCAGTAATGCAGAACAACATATACTCACTCATTAAGCCACCTTAGTAAATCTAACCCTAGATGATCGTCAGCATGAAAGGAAGTTCAAATGATCAGGAGAATCTAAAAGTAATATAACCTATGTTCTTTGTCAGAGTGTACTACAAAAAGGGCCCTAGAAAACTCCTCTGTTGTTTCAAACTTTTGGTTTGGTTTATTTAACGCTCAACTACAAGTGTACCATGCTGCTCCCATTCATGACCTTTTGCAAATAAAAATAATCAAAGTCTACCATTTGCATCTCATTTTAGTGCTCTGCAGTGATATGTACAAATTTGGTGTACCTCATGTGCAAACGTTGTTGTATATCCCCCAGCTCCCCTTCCCTCTTATTATAACTGAGCATTAACCTTGTTACTTATTAGGCTGAGCTCTGGTTTTGCTTCTTATTGCTGTCTGTTGCTATGTTGTGAGCTCTTGTGTATTTCTGTACTGAACACCAATAAAAGAAATTAAACTTGGAAGATATATAGAAAAAAAATAATCAAAGTCACCATAATCACCAATTTATTCAAGTAGTGTATAACCCCCCCCCCCCCCCCCCAATAGATTCCTAGTGAGACAGTACTGCTGACTCCAGTAGAAAAATATCCACTCAACGATGAAGAAAGAGGTCTTGGCTGAAAAATCTATGATTCCAGGTCCCTGTTAGTGAACGCTGTCTGTACTTATTAACAGTAGGCTATATCAGAATAAAATAGCTCCAGAAAAGGCAAACCCTTTATATGTAAGAATCTGAAGTGCAGTAGACAACCTGTTCAGTTCTGAATAGAAAAGGAAATTAGTACATGCAAAACGTTCAAGGTAAAGGGCTTGACTTTCTCACATCTTGCTTCTATTTTACAATATTGTGGAAGGATAAACACAAAACTTGGAAACAATCAGTGTTTCATGAACATATTTATTAAAATTAGCACCAATTTCAACATCTGAGGTGTTCAACAAAATACAGTACTGTTAATGCATTTAAGAATGCTCTCTTTCTGGTAAGGCTATATAACAAATTAACCTATTGAAGCATACTCATTGCATGCCAGTGCTTCATGAAAGCGCGTAATCTTGCTAGTAGAAACAGACAAAAAACAGATAATGCATCTGAAATGATCATGTATTTATAATTGGATTTTGCTTGATATCATTTTCCAGTTAGTAAAGTTAGACCTCCCTTTGGGTCCTTTTACTAAGCTGTGGTAAAAAAAAATGGCCTTAGTACGTAGATATGCTGCTGTATTGCGACTACCTAATGAACTGCCTGCGGTAATTTGGGTATTTTTCAGCAGTCCTGCAGCTGTGAAGATAAATGATTTGTGCACACGATTTTTGCATTTTACATGTAGATAGAGCCTTTTAGTATGTTAGTTCAGCTGTATTATTGTTTAGTTGGCTGTATTGGTTTTTTGGGAACACAATTTTTTCTCTTATTGTTGAGAGTTGTTTTCTACTACTTATCACTTCTGTAGCGCTAAAAGGCATACGCAGTGCTGTACACCATAAACGAAAAGACAGTCGCTGCTCAAACTGCTTACAGGTAAACAGACAGAACAAGTAAGAGGTAGGGGGAATTAAAGAGGAGGGGATAGAAGGGTACAGGGCAAGTGAGTAGTGGTTAGGAGTCAAAAACAGAGTTAAAGAGGTGGGCTTTTAGCCTGGATTTGAAAACGGCAAGAGACGAGGCTAGACGTACAGGCTCGGGAAGTCTATTCCAGGCGTTAAGTGTGGCGAGGTAAAAGGAACGGAGTCTGGAGTTAGCAGTAGAGGTGAAGGGGACAGACAAGAGAGATTTATCCACAGAACGGAGTACTCGAGAGAGAGGGCGTAGGGAGAGACAAGAGTGGAGAGGTACTGGGGAGCGGTAGAGTGAAGGCACTTATAAGTCAATAAGAGAAGTTTGAATTGAATGCGGAAACGGATAGGGAGCCAGTGAAGTGACTTGAGGAGAGGGCTAAAGTGAGTGTAGCGACTCTGGCAGAAAATGAGTCGTGCCGCAGAGTTTTGGACTGATTGAAGAGGAGAGAGATGGCTAAGTGGGAGGCCGGTGAGAAGCAGGTTGCAGTAATGTTCCTTTTTTCTAATACATGCCAACGGGAACCTGTGATAGTCCATTTCAGCATGAATACTATTTAATGTCTCCTGGGGCAGCTGAGGTTTCATTTATTTAAATTTTGTAAGTTCTTTACAGGGTACTAACATCCATTGGCACGTTATAGCAAATATTACTTTTTGATATTATAGGTAGCATAGGATGATAAATGCCTCTTGAGACTTTTCCTGTCTGTAATGAAATGGTACAAAGTCTGGCTCATGCCAGGTTGGTATATCCTAATAAACTGTATAGCTACAACTTAGGTAACTGGAGAAAGAAATCAAGCTGATCAAAATATTGATTAGAGGCTAAGACAAACCAATTTGTTTTGTTTCTCTTAGAGAATACAGCAATATAACATTTTAGTTCTTGAGAGAGAAATATTCAACATGGCACCTAACTGGCAATCTGCATATGTAGTCAACTCACACAAACTCATCCAGTTTTCAAATGCAGGGTACCTGCATATGCTGTGCTTGAATATTAGCTTCATACATACCCTTTTACGGTCTGAAATGATGGTTTAAAATATGTGTAATAAATAGCATAACTGCATCAAAGTCTACATTTGTGAAATTAAAATATACATGCGTTTTCCCCAAATGTTCCCCAGAAATACACAACAGAATGCCTTTTTAAAATTTAGGTTGAAAATATGCAGACATTTTCAGACAACTGAAAATCCAGTAATGCAGATTCTGCAAATCTACCCGTATTACTCCCTATTGTATGGATATAGATCCTGACTAAGTTTCAGGAGGCAAAATCAAGTGGATTTATGTAAACTGACTATTGCATTTTTATCTGCTAAGAAAACATGGGTGGAGACAACCAGGGAGGAAAATTACATGCAGAAATTGTATAATAAAATTTCCATGTGTCATTTCTGGGGTATACTTTGTGCCTGCTTCAATGGAGACAAAACAAATTATGTGGGTACTTGCATTGTGCATACTGGCCAAATTTTCAAAGTGAAACTGTGAGTTTCCCTTTGAAAATAAGCTTGCTGCTGCATAGTAAGTCCTATGGCCATTTTCATTATTATTTAAGGCACTAAATCCATTTGTACTGTTTATTCAACTTCTACTGAGTGCCAATTAATGAGAAAAAGAATGTTTCTTCCTACCTTAGCACTGTATTCTATGAAACATATACAAGGGATATTGTTGAAGCCTAATTAATAATATTGTCCTTTCATTTTAATGTGTTGGGTCTTTTGGTATATTTGCTGAATTACTATAAGAAAAGGGATAGAGAAATCATCACATGTTAGAGAAACATGGCCATTTCCAAAAGGCAAAGTCTATGAGAAGATAAGGATATAGTCATCTATATATATAAAAGGCACCTCCAACGTTCCAATGAAGCCTCAAGTCGGATGAGGCGCCCGAGATATCCGGTTTGGCCTGCAGTCACTGTAGCTCCGCCCTCGCATCAAAACGCAATGATGTCGAGGGTTGGGTGGCGAATGACTTCGAGGGCAGGGCGGCAAAGGCACAACGCACGAGTTCCACAGATTCAGTGACAGCAGCGGCGAGAGCGCTGCGAACTTTCATCACAAACTCGCAACCAAGTGAGTGAGGGACGGAGAGGGGGGGTGTGGAACTCGGAAGGAAGGGACAGAGGGGGGGAGGGAGGATGGATGGGAGGGGGATTACCTTGCTAGCGCCCGTTTCATTTTTTTCCGAAACGGGCATTTCTTACTAGTTTGGAATATTGCTGTTATTATTGGAACAAATGACACAGGACAGGATGATGTTATTTTGACCATAACACATCACAATTAGGGTGAGCAAAATGCCTCATTGGATGTACTGCTCACAGCCAATTGGAGTTCAACTCCTATATGAGGTTTTCCATTCCCCAACAGTATTCACAGCACCTGGGAAGTAGTTAATCATAGTTACAATGATGCATAGTTAATCAATGGTACAATGGTCTACCAACTAGATTTTGGACTCGACATTACAGGGTTTAGGAAGGAGATCTGGTGCATGGAAGGAATGTGCATTCATTTGAAACAACATAGGAAATGTCAATGACATAACCCATGTCATTTCACGTTGTTATGAAATGCAAACAAGCAGAAAAACCATGAAATTTCACTTGTGTCTCAGTTGTGGACCTGCTCATTTAGAAGACTGTATACTTTTTGCAATGAATGCACACTTTTTGCAAAGAGGGTTCACTGTTTAGTAAAAAATGTGCACTCTTTCCTAAACACTCTGTCTTCTTTTCAAATAGTTCACACTCTTCTGAAAATGCACACACTCTAAATGTCATTGCTCCCATAATGAAAACAAATGTACAAAAAATCCTTAAACAAAACTTAAAGGAATCCTGTTCTGAGGGAATGGATCCTCAGAACCTTAGCTGAGATTAGGTGGCAGAGCCGGTGGAGGGAGGCGGGGCTGGTGGTTGGGAGGCGAGGATAGTGCTGGGCAGACTTATACGGTCTGTCCCAGAGCCGGTGGTTGGGACGCGGGGCTGGTGGTTGGGAGGCAGGGATAGTGCTGGGCATACTTATACGGTCTGTGCCCTGAAAATGACAGACACAAATCAAGGTAAGGTATACACAAAAAGTAGCACATATGAGTTTATCTTGTTGGGCAGACTGGATGGACCATGCAGGTCTTTTTCTGCCATCATCTACTATGTATGTTACTATGTAAAATGAACATTCCTATGAATAATATGGGAAAAGAACATGCAACAAAACTTTTCTGGTTGAACACTCCCAGTGCATGGCTCTGACCAGAGGGCGGCTGAGAGGAGCTATAGAAGAGAGGAAAATCACCAGGTACTTGCAAGCGTGAAGGCCGAAGGTGCCAAATCACCAGTCCTGGTTCTGACTGATCTGATGAACCCAAGTAAGAAAAGCATGCGTCTTGAATTTGAAGAAAAAAAACAACCAATAACAACAACAGATACAATCACTATACATCAAACAATTTGCAGCAGCAAAGAGACTGCTTTACATTTAGCACATCCTATATAAATTCTAGGCACTTTCCCTGCCTTTGGCATACTTTTAATATGCACAATTAATGAAGAACCAGTTATAATACATCATATGGGGCTTATTTTCAAAATAGAAAGACACACAAAAAGCATCACAAAGCCGTGCTTAGATGATTTTCTTGCCAAAACGTTCAAATAGGTATTTTTGAGACTCTTTATTTAAACGTTTTGCTATCAATATGTCCAGATCACAAGGGAGCATGTCAGAGTGGGATTTGGGTGTTACTAACACTTGGACATTTTTCCACCATAATGGAACAAAACAAAAACCTCTGGGGCTACAATCTAAACGTTTTGATCTAGACCTATTTTAGAATGAATGAATAAGGAACCAAAAGGTGCCCTAAATGACCAGATGACCACTTGGGGCATGAAGGCATGACCCCCTTCACTCCCCAAGTAGTAACTGACCGCCTCCTACCGCCCAAAGATGTGAAAGCAACAGTACATACCGGCCTCTTTGACAGCCTCAGATGTTATAGCCAGTCCTATTAGAGGAGTAAGCAGGTCACTGGAGTAGACTAGTGGTCAGTGCAGTGCACTGTAGAGAAGGGGATTTATTTATTTTATTTATCATCTCATTTGTACCCCACATTTTCCCAACAGTGTCAGGCTCAATGTGGCTTACAATGCACCACAGAGGCAGACGCCAGTGCAGTAAAATGAAGCTAATACAGCAAACCTACAAGAGATAATGGGGAAGAATAGGAATGGATGGAAGGAGAAGGGCAGCTTTGAGGGAAGAGGGACGGGGGATATGTCCAAATGTCTCTAGATCGGTGTGCTTCCAGCAGTGGAGACACTGGAAGAGTCCGCAGGGTAGGCACTTCTGAATAACATGGCCTTCAGAGATTTCCGGAAGGTTGGATGATCTGTGATGGTTTTGATGGTCCTCGATAAAGAATTCCAAAGCTGAGTGCTAATGAAAGAGAAGGAGGTAGCATACGTGGGCTTGTACTTGATTCCATTGCAGTTTGGATAGTGAAGGGTAAGATATGAACGGGAGAGTCGGAACGTATTCCGAAGCGGTAGGATGATGAGATCTATCATATAGCCGGGTACTTCACCATAGAGGATTTGGTGAACTAGAGAGCAGAGTTTAAAGGTGATATGATCTTTGACAGGATCGATGCCTATAACCCACTCTACCTGTTACACTTGTGGTGGAAAGTGTGAGCCCTCCCATACTTATCAAAAACCTACTGTACTCACATATAGGTGACCCCTACAGCCATAAGAGCTATTGTAGTGGTGTATAGTTGGGTACGGTGGGTTTTTGGTGGGTTTAGAGGGCTTAGCACGCTATATATGGGGGTAATGGTGAGATGTGTACCTGAAACCTTTTATTTGCCCCACTGCTCTGTTGGGATGTCTGTGTGGCCAGTCTACTAAGAATGCTGACTCCTCCTACATCCTAATGGCTTGATTTTGCACATTTTTAACTTGGGACATTTTTTTTTTTAAGAATGGACAAAAAGATAATGGCACTGAGCGCAAAACATCTAGCAAATGGCCATTTTCAAAACAAAAAGATAAATGTTTTGCTGAATCCACATGCTGAAAATGGCTGACTTGATCAATCTGACTGGATGCGTCAGCATCTCATCGCACACCTGATGTATTCCTTTGTTACAGGAAGTACGCTCCAGTCAACAGGGAAGGACTTAGTGTGTGGAGTCTGCAAATGGTAAGCAAAGGTAAACCTCAGTGAAACAGCCTACAGTCTGAAAGACCAGACTTAAAGACTGCAGCAGTTCCCTCCCCCTGTGCATGCCATTTACGGCGCTGCAAATAGATTTCAATTTTTGTAGTAGTGGTGTGTACCTGGCGGTAATCAGGCAGTGCCGTTTACAGAATACTGCTTAAGCCCGGGAATTGCACCTAACTTTAGGCACGGCCATTTGCACCAACTGAAACCTGGTGCAAATTGTCACACCTACATTAGGTGTGTATCCCTACTATTCTATAACTTTGTGCATAAATTTTAGGAATGCCCCCATTCTGCCCATAACCCTCCCACTTCTGTGGCCTCTTTTTGAAATCAGGCATATATTGCAATTAAATCTGATTAATGTCGATAATTGCTGAACAAGCCAATTATCAGTGCTAATTGGCCTGTTATTCGATTAAATTGTGCTCACAAATCGGGAATGCACCCAAATTTGTGTGTGTGATTTTTAGCGGCTTTTATAGAATTCAGGGGTAAGCGTTATTGGTGCAAATAGTGCCTAATAGTTATACACATAATGCCAATTAGTGAAGTAATTTATGTGCATAATTGTACCTATTCTATAAATTAGTGTGCTTATATGATGTCTAAATGTAGGGACGCCTTTTAGGATTGCTCTTTACATGACTGTAAATATTAGGCCATATGTATTATGCACCTTTACTCCTTTATCATCTACAAAACATATTGCATATGTTAACATCATATATGTTGGCGGAAGATTTAAGGGTTTGGGTATAAATTTATGCCATGTGACAAGGTTTTAACCACATTTTTTAAACGTTTAACAAAAGGTTCAGGAATGAAAAAACTACTTTGCTTATCTATACAGTCATTTATAAAGCAACCAATGTTTTGCTTCTCTGGTTCTTATGATGCCTCATTTTTTAACATTTTTTGCTTTGAAAGAGTTGTGAATTTGGAAGAAATATATCACTTTGTTTATGGCCCCAACCACAGTCAACGTTTATTGACCTCAACAGGTAAGTATGTTTGACTTCTATGGAATTGCTTTTAATGAATGTGTAGTGAAAGACTTTACTTCAAGCTCATTGTGCTTCTTAGGCAAACATGAACCTCAAAAGCAGAACTTCAGTTAAATTATTGTGTTCACTGAGGTTTCTATTATACTAGAAACTGGCAAAGTCTACGATGTATCCTTTAATCCTTTATCCCAGATGAATGTAGAGGATAAAACGTGGAGTGCTATTTATCTAAAGTTCAACATAGTCAATCTTATGCTAACTATATAACCTGCCAAACTAGATTAAACCAGAGGTAAATTATTAACAAACTGTGTTAAGATCATTTTGACACAACAATAGGAGGTACAGTATTTCACATCCAAGGTGGGGACGGCATGCCACTCTTTTGAATTGCTGTGATTTCTTGGCGACAGTACCTAGTTTGGCTTATATAGTTGGGTGGCACAAAGAGATAATGACCTATGTCAGAATGAGTTAGTCTAATGGAAAAATGCCATCATTCAGAACTGTCTTTGGCATACCAAGACTCTTATGCTATAAATATGCAACAGAACATCTGACAACATAGTAAGCTATGCGCCAACTACGGGATAAAGTTTTAAGAAGAAAAGCAAACAGATTTGGAACATGTACTAAAAGAAGGTCAAGCATAGGTAATACATTAAAGGATTGTCTTTCCTGTACATTAGAAGTATTGAACCTTTACTCTAATACTGGTGAATGTTTTTTCAGCGATACTGTTCCAGCTTCCCCTTCTTTGCAGTGGTAACCGATTAATTTTGTACCACAAACCAGGAATGAGAATTAAGTTGAATCAAACTTGCAGGTCGCAGGTCAAAACATTCCAATCACAATAGGTCCTCTAGTAGATGGGAAAGGTCCTCTTTGATCTTCTGGTTCTAATCAGCTCGCTAATGCATTGTATACAATTTTATATTCTGTGGTTCATTTTAAAATGTGCTCACTGGGCTTTGTGCTTGTTAAACCGAGTTCCTCTGAAATCAACTCATGGACAGTTTTGAAGAGGATTAAGCACCAGGGGGTATCACAGTCAACAGTTCACACTAACAAGTAGAAAGAGCACCCGAATTAATACCTGCATAACTGAGCAGGAAGAGGTAATAAATAAATCCCCTTGTCCAACCTGGATCCAGCTACCTGATGCCACAGTGGTCTTAAGTGACAGATATTTCAATACAGTCCAAGCTTAAGTGAAGAATGGCTTCTGATTTCAGATTTCAACACTGTTTCTTAACTCATTCAAATGTTATAAACCTGATGAGGGCAAACGGAAGCCACTGCTTCGAGCATGTTCCTGAAAAGCAGGAAGTTTTGGAGGACTACCTGAAAAACAGAGCAGAAATTATTAGCACAACTGAGCTACAATTAATGAAGAGTCTATCTTTAGGAAATTTTAAATATTCAGTATTAGTGAGAAATGGAGGAGTGGCCTAGTGGTTAGGGTGGTGGACTTTGGTCCTGAGGAACTGAGTTTGATTCCCGGCACAGGCAGCTCCTTGTGACTCTGGGCAAGTCACTTAACCCTCCATTGCCCCATGTAAGCCGCATTGAGCCTGCCATGAGTGGGAAAGTGTGGGGGACAAATGTAACAAAAAAAAAATGCAAGCCAGAAATGAATATCCAGATCTCTTTACTACCCCACAGACTCCTCTATTGTTGATTTGAACTCATTCTGGTCATTATTCTAATCTAATCTCAACATTTATTAACCGCTTATTCCTTACAAAGGTCCAAAGCAGTTTACATAAAAATACAGAAGAATCACGTCACATTCATAAACTGTATATGGCTCAGAATACTTCATAACTATTGGTGGCACAGAAATATTTTTGAAACAAATAGGTTTTTAAACATTTCCAGAAGGAGAAGACAGACAAAATGTTTTTCAGAGAAGTAGGCAGATCATTCCAAAGCTGTACAACTTGAGGATTCTAGTTCCCTTGAAAGGTGTGAGGATTCACAAGAAGAGTTTGATGTGAAAAGTATGAGGTACATGTGGGGGTCACAGAATTACTACTACTACTACTTAACATTTCTAGAGCGCTACTAGGGTTACGCAGCGCTGTACAAATTAACAATTAAGGACGGTCCCTGCTCGGAAGAGCTTACAATCTAAAGGACGAAATGTCAAGTTGGGGTAGATAAGTTTTTCTGAAAAGAGGTGTAGTGGTTAGGTGCCGAAGGCGACATTGAAGAGGTGGGCTTTGAGCATTGATTTGAAGATGGGTAGGGAGGGGGCACGGCGTATGGGCTCAGGGAGTTTGTTCCAGGCACGGGGTGAGGCGAGACAGAAGGGGCGGAGCCTGGAGTTGGAGGTGGTGGAGAAGGGTACTGAAAGGAGGGATTTGTCTTGAGAGCGGAGGTTACGGGTAGGGACGTAAGGGGAGATGAGGGTAGAGAGGTACGGAGGGGCCGCAGATCGAGTGCATTTGTAGGTGAGTAAGAGAAGCTTGAACTGTATGCGGTAACTGATTGGGAGCCAGTGAAGTGACTTGAGGAGAGGGGTGATATGAGTATATCGGTTAAGGCGGAAGATAAGACGTGCGGCAGAGTTCTGGATGGACTGAAGGGGAGATAGATGGCTACGTGGGAGGCCGGTCAGGAGTAGGTTGCAGTAGTCAAGGCGAGAGGTAATGAGAAAGTGGATGAGAGTTCGGGTGGTGTGCTCGGAGAGGAAGGGGCGAATTTTGCTAATGTTATAGAGGAAGAAGCGACAGGTCTTGGCTATCTGCTGGATGTGCGCAGAAAAGGAGAGGGAGGAGTCGAAGATGACACCGAGGTTGCGGGCAGATGAGACGGGGACGATGAGGGTGTTATCAACTGAGATAGAGAGTGAAGGGAGAGGGGAAGTGGGATTCTGGATATAAGAATTCTGGATATACCTCTATAACACCTGCACAAAACAGAGACTATACAAGAAATTTGTCTCAGAGAGAGACCCATAACCACAAATGTATGTAACACCCCCTCCGGAGTGTTCCCTGGATTTGGGTGTGGTGGTGCTCAACTGCACAGATGCTCCCATTGGGGCCAGCCCTATAGTTCTCTCCCCCCCCCCCCCCCCCCCACACTTTAAATATCTCTGGCACCCTGATGTTGTCACTCAAGGAGAAAGGGTATTAAAGGGTAGATTCCCCTCTCTTTCCCTCAGAAACTACTACAAAATCTCAGTGAATTCAACTTCCTTAAATTTCTCACAGCTCTCCCTCATCACTAAGCTTTGTCCACTCTGACAGCCTTTTACAGCTCCCAAAAAACCTCTCACACCTCCGTGGCCTATGATATCTTCACACTGACAGAGATCACAGAACTCACTCTCAAAATCTTTCACCTCTCTGTGATCAGCTCACTCTGATAGACATCACATAACTCCCTTGCCAACTCAACATCAATCAAGCTTGGCAGGACTTACTCCCTTGAACCTGGTAATCACCAGGCACCCTCCACCCCTGATCCCAGCAGCCAGTAAGGATGCTCCTGGGGGTTACATGTAAGCAGTGTGTTTTTTCTAGCGAAAAAGGTGCCGGTACTCAAATGACAGGCCACCTTTCAGGGGTGGGGTGATCACTGAGGGACCCACCCCCACAATAACCAGGCCCCCTGCAACCAGTCACAGAGTCTATAACAAGGCAGAATTGGTGTGCAGAGCCTGAGTTCTTTCATTAAAACTTGTGAACTACGGGTCAATTTTAGCAGACAATGGAAAAGGTGCCGGTAGTACCCCCCCCCCCCTCAAAAAAAGCCCTGCATGTAAGTAAACAGACCTTTTTCACAGTGGCTGCCATAATAACCTAAATGCAATGTCCAGTCACTGCATCACAGTCGATCCTGTTTCGACAGTCACAAGTCTGAGCACAGTTTAGACCGTAGAATCCAAGAGGACAACCTATAAAAAGAGAAAAAAAAACCCTGTCACTTATAATCTCATGAAAAGACCTCCTTTAATATAGAGAGAAGTAACGCCCAAACAGCGCAGTCATTCAAGGACACAACTGATTTGAATACGTGTACTCATGAATCTCAAAAGATTGACATGCTCTGCTTGGGAGTAAGTTCCATGGTTCCTCACTGAAGTGTGACTTGCTGCAACCCAGAACAAAGAGGCCAATAAACTAGTTGATATTACATGATAAAATTGCTCTTATGTGCCTTAAGCAAGCAAAATTTAGCTATTGGCTTCACAATAGCTCATCTCATGCATAATTTAATTTTGCAAAATTTAACGCAAATTCATAGTTAATGAGTAACTGTGATGCAAAACTATTCAAAGCAGCTCATTAGCTATAATCCATAGTTGAACTATATGCAAAAAAATCTTTGTAAACTAAATTTGGGAAATAATTAAGGGGTCCTTTTACAAAGCTACGATTAGAAGTGGCCTTAGCACGCCATTATGAGACTCCTTCCTGTGTGCTGCTAAGGCCATTTTTATTTCAGCCGTAAAATGTCTTTTTTCTATGTTTTATATTAATGGCACCAAGGAGTAGGGTAGGAGAGTGGCACATCGAAAAAAGGCTCCGCGACGGAAAGCAGTTGAACCTGACCAAAAATCAGCTTTCAATTATACCGATTTTGCCGGGTTCAGGAGATCGCCGGCCATCTCCCGATTTGTGTCGGAAGATGGCCGGCGATCACTTTCGAAAATGAGCTGGCTGGTCTACTATGGTCTCTATTGCAACCTCACTATCAGGATACCCCATCTTCCCTATTTTGGTGATATCTTTGAAAGAAACCTTGTTCTGAACCATGCTCTTTTGAATGACTGTCTGCCTTCCCCCAGGTTCTAGTTTAAAAAAGCTGCCCTATCTCATTTTTAAATGCTGATGCCAGCAGCCTGGTCCCACCCTGGTTAAGGTGGAGCCCATCATTCTGGAATAGGCTCCCACTTCCCCAGAATGTTGCCCAGTTCCTTACAAATCTAAAACCCTCCTCCCAACACCATTGCCTCATCCATGCATTGAGACTCTGGAGCTCTGTCTCTTGGGCCCTGGGTGTGGAACAGTGAGCACTTCGGAAAATGCTATCCTAGAGATTCTGGATTTGAGCTATCTACGAGCCTAAATTTGGTTTCCAGATCATTTCTCCCACATTTTACTATGTCACTGGTACCCACATGTACCAAGACAGGCAACTGCTCCCCAGCAATATCAAAAAAGTTTTAAAATCTGGCCTTAGTTAGTTTTATTTATTTATTACATTTGTATCCCACATTTCCCCACCTATTTGCAGGCTCAATGTGGCTTACATAGTACCGTAAAGGCGTTCGCCAATTCCGGTATGAACAAATACAATAATGTTGTGGTAGAATAAGGTTCGTGTGTACAGACACATTAAGGAATCGTAGAGAGGAAGACAATCGTAGCGAGGAAGAGTTATTATATGTCCATTAAGAGCTTTGGTTTCGTTGTGTTGCAGGGTACAGGCATTTAAGTTGGGTCGGTAGGGTATGCCTTTTTGAACAGGTTAGTTTTTAATGATTTCCGGAAGTTTAGGTGATCATAATTTATTTATTCAGGCTTGCTATACCGCCTCTGCTAACGAGCAGTTCAAAGCGGTGTACAATAATCATAAAATACATAATCACAAAGAAAAGAACTATAATGGCGAATAAGAAAGTACAGTATAGGCAAACACACGGCAGTAGAGTAGAATTAAACATTGCCAAAGTTGAAGGGAGAGGGGAAGGAGGAAAACAAGTTGAGGGAGAGGGGAAGGCTAATCGAAAACACAAACACCAAATGCACTTAACCTGATTAAGTGGGGAAGGCTCCTTGAAAGAGCCAAGCTTTAGCCAATCATTTTAATTTCTTTAGAGATAGTTCAGATTGGATGGTGAGGGGTAATGGGTTCCACAGAGAAGGGGCAGGAAAAAAGAAGGCTCGATACCTGGTAGATTCAAGGGAATTATTTTTTGGGACAGGAAGAACTAACTGAGGGTCTTTAAGGGATTGGAGAGTGTGTCGGGGTGTGTAAGGAATGGTGAGAGAAGATAGGTAGAGTGGGATGCCAGTCCTGAGAGCCTTAAAACTGAGCATGAGTAATACATTGCTCGATTGGGACCCAGTGATGCAGCTTAAGTAAAGGAGAAATATGATCAGAGCGACAGGTACGACAAAGGAGTCTCATGGCGGTATTCTGAAGAGCTAGCAGTTTTTTCCATAATGAATGGTTACAACCTAGGTAGACTATATAGTCAAGTCTAGTTGTAGAATGAGAGGCTCTTTTACGAAGCAGCAGTAAGCCCAACGTGGGCTTACCACTCTCTAAAAGAGAAGTACCGCTGGGCTACCGCAGCAGCCCGGCGGTAGTTCTCTCCTGTAGCGTGTACCATTTCCGGCACTGCAAAAAATATATAAATTTTTGTAGCGCCGGTGTATACCAGGTGGTAATCGGGCAGTGCTGCACATTGCCTGGTTACCGCAGGGTTAGCACAGGAGCCCTTATCACCAACTCAATGAGTGGCAGTAAGTGCTCCCCCGAAATGGCCGCGGGGCAAGTGCTCCACTTGCCGCACGGCTATTTCTTGAAAAAGACCTGCCTTTTACCGCGGTAAAAGGGTGCCTTGGCAGCATAGGTCTCCTTCTGCCGCAGCTTCATAAAAGGACCCCTGAGTGTGTTAAAGGAATCTTGACTGAAGAATCGCCAAATTGAACGCAGTTGTCCGCATACAAAGAAATTTGTTTTGTATTTTAAACATGGGAGTTTCCTGCACACTGAGGTCAGATTTAATGCGTCAGTATTTAGGGCTTTTTAATTTTTTATTTTTTTGCAGGCCCTGTACTAATTCTTTCTTTAACACACGGTACTTGCAAAAACAATTCACACGGGAACCCCTACAGTCTCCTATTTAGGAAGCGCTAAGTGCTCATGCATTAACGACTATGTTTTCTAAGTGGCGCTATGGGCGAGTTAGTGTTTTTAACATGCGTAAATGGTGTACACGTGTTAAATGCTAACACACCAATAGAAGTGTATAGGCATGTTAGCGTTTAACGTGCCTTAAATTTACAGGCATGTTAAAAACGCTAACGCACCTTAGTAAACGTACCCCTAAGTCTGAGTTATCCAGTTAGCACACACTAATGTGAACATGCTGGCCAGATAACACTTCCAAGCCCATTCCCTCCCTATGATATGCACCTCCCAAAATATATGCTATATAATAATTCTCACCTCCATCGTTCTAATGTGCCTGGGACCGTGCCTCCTTCGGAGGTGGTCTGCTAGGCAGGCACGCACTGATGTCAGTGACGTCAGTGACAGCTGATTCCAAAGCAAGGGGAGGAGTACTCCTCCACTTGCCTGGGAATCAGCTGTCAGTGCCGCTCCCTGCCACTTCAGAGCAAGTGGCAGGGAGTGGGGCAACACAGACCCTCCTCTCGCTGCATCACCAACCCGCCCCACCACCCGAAGAGCATGAACACCCTGTGCCCCCTCACACACCTCCCACCGAGTTCCACACTCCGCCCTTCCTCCAATTTCAACGGCCCCCTGTACCCCCCTTCCGCTACCCCGTCGACCCCCCCTTCCCGCCAAAAACCATCCCCTGCCGCCGTCCACTACCTGTGCTGATGGGGGACCCCAACCCCCGTCAGCCAAAGTTCTGTGCTGGCCTTTGCGGCGTTGCTTCTTCAATGATCTTCTGTTGAAGTTCCTCTGCGTGCACCTGACGTCAGACGCACGCAGAGGAACTTCAACAGAAGATCATTGATGAAGCAATGCCGCGAAGGCCAGCACAGGACTTCGGCTGACGGGGGTTGGGGACCCCTGTCAGCACAGGTACTCCACGGCGGCGGGGGACGGTTTTCGCCGAGAAGGGGGGTCGACAGGGTCGCGGAAGGGGGTACAGGGGTCAGTGATGTGGAGGGGGGTGAAAACGGAGGGAGGGCGGAGTCTGGAACAGTGAGGGAGGGTGGGGGATGGCCTTGCTAGCGCCCGTTTCCTTCCCTTAAGAAACGGGCATTTTTTATTAGTAAATAAATAATACACGTGCAAACTGGCAAGTTACCAAAAATCCTTTAACGTAGTTTGCAGTAAGTCTTTTACACACGCTAAATGTATTCTGTCAGATTATTATCACAGCTGAAGCTTCATTCAAGCATAAGTTTTTCATAAGCTACATTACATAGACATTGTGTTCCCGAAAATAATACGCTTTGATCCGGTTAGTTCTACTTACTGTGCTCACAAAAATGCCCATAGAAACCTTCTGGACAGTGACAGCAGCCTGTAAATCTATCACAGGTTCCACTGTTCTGACATGAGCAATCCAAGTGACATCTGAAACCGTATTTACCAGGGGCACACTCTAGAAAGTAAAATGTGGGATACAAATGCAACAAATAAATAAATAAATAAATAAAATGAAAGTGTCTCAAAGACACAGGCATGTCAGCAAATTCTCAGGTCAGCATAATACTCCGATTTACCATAAGCATTCACAGCAACATTTCTTACACACACACACTGAAAATGTCAAAGTACAGCATAACATAATGAAAAAACAAAGACCACATCAAAACGGATAATAAATCAATCCAAAAAGAATAAATAGCAATTTCAATAACAATACAAAGAGACCAAAATTAACACAATCATATTAAAATACATTATTAGGGTTCAGCACAGGACAAATATTTTTTTATTTGGACCTTTTTCCTGAAACTGAATGTTTTTAAATTCATTTCACACATTCGTTGTAAAAATTTCTAACATTAGATCTTTTAAAAATATATTAATTGACTTAAACACATTAATTCATAGGTTAACACACACTCATGCCCTTTTACCAGGGGCGTAGCCAGACTTCGGCGGGAGGGGGGTCCAGAGCCCGAGGTGAGGGAGCACGTTTTAGCCCCTCACCCCCCCGCCATTGCCGACCCCCCCCCCCCCGCCGCAGCCGCCGCCACCACCACCTTTGATGACCCCTGCTGACGACCCTCGACCCCCTCCTGCCGACGACCCTCTCTATCCCCCCTCCCATCGCCGCCGTTGGCTACCTTTGCAGGCGTGGGACCCCAATCCCCCCCAGCCGAGGTCCTCTTCTTCCCGCGAAGGCTTCGTTCTGTTTCTGTGAGTCTGACGTCCTGCACGTACAACGTGCAGGACGTCAGAAACAGAACGAAGCCTTCGTGGGAAGAAGAGGACCTCGGCTGGGGGGGATTGGGGTCCCCCACCGGCAAAGGTAGCTCACGGTGATGGCAGGGGAGGGTTGGCGGCGTGAGGGGTCGAGGGGGTCATCAGTGGGAGTGGGGGGTCGAGAGGGTCGTCGGCAGGAGGGGGTCGAGGGTTGTCGGCAGGGGTCGTCAAAGTTGGTGGTGCCGGCGGCTGCGGCGGGGGGGTCGGCAATGGCAGGGGGGGGTGTCAGCGGCGCCGGGGGAGTCCAGGGCCAAATCTACGGGGGCCCAGGCCCCTGTAGCTACGCCACTGCCTTTTACTAAGCAGCACTAATAGTGGCCTGCGCTATCCCCAGGACGTGTCTCTCTCTCGCATTAAGGTCATTTAGCACTGCCGGTAAATGGCCATGCGCTAATTTTCCCATTAGCGTGTGGCCATTATCACGTGAGCACTTACGACACCTATGTTACAGGCAGTAAGGGCTCATACGCGAATCCTTTGCTAATCAGTTAGTGCATGGCAATGCCTACGCATTAACCAATTAGCATAGCTGCGCCCACTCTCCGCCCCCAAACACATTCCTAGCGATAAAAAATAAATGCTAATTTTTAGCACGTGGGTAGCGCGCACACATGCAAAAACTACTGCTGCGGCAAGTACACGTTACTGCTTACCACAGCTTAGTAAAAGGGCCCCTAATTTTTTTAAGGCTTGCAAATGAATTGAATACATGCTGATGAATACGCATCTCTATAAATTATGTTACATCAGTCAGAGGAACTGTTCTGCCCCCATATTCTTGGAGGCTGAGTATATTGTGATGTAATATGCAAGGTGCAGCGAAGGGCGACTAAAATGATAGCAGGGATGGGACGACTTCCCTATGAAGAAAGACTAAGGAGGCTAGGGCTTTTCAGCTTGGAGAAGAGACGGCTGAGGGGAGACATGATAGAGGTATATAAAATAATGAGTGGAGTGGAACAGGTGGATGTGAAGCGTCTGTTCACGCTTTCCAAAAATACTAGGACTAGGGGGCATGCGATAAAACTACAGTGTAGTAAATTTAAAACAAATTGGAGAAAATATTTCTTCACCCAACGCTTAATTAAACTCTGGAATTCGTTGCCGGAGAATGTGGTGAAGGCGGTTAGCTTAGCAGAGTTTAAAAAGGGGTTAGACAGTTTCCTAAAGGACAAGTCCATAAACCACTACTAAATTGACTTAGGAAAAATCCACAATTCCAGGAATAACATGTATAGAATGTTTGTACGTTTGGGAAGCTTGCCAGGTGCCCTTGGCCTGGATTGGCCGCTGTCGTGGACAGGATGCTGGGCTCCATGGACCCTTGGTCTTTTCCCAGTGTGGCATTACTTATGTACTTATGTATGTAATATTTAATATGTGTATTATCTGTATTTTATTGCATTGTTTGTGTAATAGCACTGTATATTCGGACTGCTTTTCCTTTAGTTTGCAGCTCCTGTGATCGACACCTTCTGAGCTTTCCCTATTGGCTGTTAGCTCTGAGCTAGGGCCAGCCCTCCCTCTCTGCCCCCCCCTGTGGGCTGTGTAAGAGAACACAGTCTTCCCAGCATGCCTTTGCGATCAGCAGCTGTTCTAGGGGCTGATCGCTCCTTAATCTACTGTAATTCCATCAAGATCTTTCACCTTTCCCCAAGGCATCTCCTCAAGGCATTCCCCAGGACATTCCTCCAGTCATCTTCCCAAGTCATTTCCCATTTATTTTCTCTGAGTTCTCCCCTCTTATTGTAACCCTTAGAGAGAAGATATTACCTTCCTCACAGTAGCTTCCAGTCCAGCCAAGTCCACAGGTACAGGTACCACGAACAGGGTCACAGATGGCGCCATTTTGACACGCACACATTTGTTCGCAGCTGGGACCATATGTTCCCTTTGGACATACTGAAGTAAGCAAATAACATTAAGGTTATACACGAAAATTGTAAACCTTATTTGTTTTCTATGGATTGTCAATGCTTCACGAAAAGCTGTGGTGAGCAGGAAGATTCTCATATGCCATTAAAAAAAACATTAGACTCAGCTGGCAACCTACTGAAGGTCATGCGAAGACCTGTGTGTGCGAGATAATTTTGCACGTCTCTGCTTCTGAGTCAGTGGATATAATGGAAGGGGTTTGCTTGAGATACAAACTGAACAGCAAATTAACACTTTCAAAATATAGTAACATAGTAGATGACGGCAGAAAAAGACCTGCACGGTCCATCCAGTCTGCCCAACAAGATAAACTCATATGTGCCACTTTTTGTGTATACCTTACCTTGATTTGTACTTGTCTTTTTCAGGGCACAGACCGTATAAGTCTGCCCAGCACTATTCCCGCCTCCCAACCACCAGTCCCGCCTCCCACCACCGGCTCTGGCTCAGACCGTATAAGTCTGCCCAGCACTATCCCCGCCTCCCAACCACCAGCCCCGCCTCCCACCACCGGCTCTGGCATAGACCCTATAAGTCTGCCCAGCACTATTCCCACCTCCCAACCACCAGCCCCGCCTCCCACCACCAGCTCTGGCACAGACCGTATAAGTCTGCCCAGCACTATCCCCGCCTCCCAACCACCAGTCCCGCCTCCCACCACCGGTATCTGGCACAGACCGTATAAGTCTGCCCAGCACTACTCCCCGCCTCCCAACCACCAACCCCGCCTCCCAACCACCAGCTCTAGCACAGAACCTATAAGTCTGCCCAGCACTATCCCCGCCTCCCAACCACCAGTCCCGCCTCCCACCACCGGCTCTGGCACAGACCGTATAAGTCTGCCCAGCACTATCCCCGCCTCTCAACCACCAGCCCCGCCTCCCACCACCGGCTCTGCCACCCAATATAGCTTTGAGTGTAGCACACAAGAAATGACACTGGCTGCACATACTATAGCAGGACATGTTTAATATTCAAGCATCATTCTGACCTCATGGGCAACTTTCTTTAAATTAGTCCCCTTATTTTCTTACTGTAATTTGGGCCATTTTCCCCAGAATAGACCTCATATTACTCTAAATTGATTTTCACCTTTCTGAAGAGAGGGCCTATATTGTTTTTCCTACAACTGAATAGGAAGGAACATTTTGGTAGCCCATCAGGATCCTTTTGGACTCCTAGATATGATTTGAATATTTGGTAGAGCAGTGCCGTAGAGAGGGCAGCTGACACCCGGGGCGGGTCGCCGCTGCGCACCCCCCCACCGGGGTGCAGCACGGCACACCCTCCCCCCTCTGCAGCGCACCCCCCCGGAGCGCCTACTTACATCGCAAAGCGGCGAGGACAGGCGGTAGGGCCAATCCGCCCCGACTGCACGTTGCTGGGAGCTGCGTCGGCTCCGCTGGTTCCCTGCTCGCTCTGCCCCGGAACAGGAAGTAACCTGTTCCGGGGTAGAGCAAGCAGGGACCCAGCGGAGCCGATGCCCCCCCCCCCCAGCGGACCGCCCCACCTCCCCCCCTTTCCTACGCCACTGTGGTGGAGATAGGACACCACACACATTAAAGTTATTAGGGATAAATACACACAGACACAGACATTGAGATCTCTCAGGCTAACAAAATGATAATCATTATTAAAATACTTACTAAGATTACAGCGACTTCCATAATAACCAGGCAGACAAATACATTTGCCAGTGACCGGATGACATTCCTCATGATCAGCTGAACACCGACACACTTGGTTACAGTTCTTCCCATATGTCCCTGGTGGACAAGCTGAGAGACGGGGAAATTTAAAGGAACAAATTAAATTTGTCTTCGTAAATACAGAACTAAAACAATGAAGGCAACGTCACATTTATTAAAGAAGACTATCGCATTCTCCAGTCTGCTGCCTGGCGGGATTTGGATCTCATTAAATTTGCTTGGCCCATTACTCCGCTGCCTGATTTTCTGTTGCTCGGTCAATTTGTGCTGGACTGTCTAGGGCTGGCTGCAATTTTCTTGTCACAAATGAAAATCATAGAAGGATGTCAGACAACATCAAACCAAGTAATGGTATATTTCACGAAGGCCACTATACATGGATAAAGGCATTTCCCAAATACAAGTAGTTTAAACTTTCAGGTTTGCTTTAACACAAGCATTTGGACATGTTGAATTCAGTTACCTGACACTTGTACTCTAGGGTCGATGCAGAAAGCTTGCGTTAGAGCAATGCTCTGATGGCTTTGCACATGACTTCTACTGCAAGTGTAATGCCCAGTTTTTGCTCACTAATGCAATAAACAAATTATATGCAAATGGACCTGTGCAAAACTCGTGCACTAATCAGGTAGAGTACATGGATGCATGTGTACGAAATTGTGTGCTGAGAGCAGCAAGTGCTGTGCGCATTTTGAGTATTGTAATGTCTGCTATGCGGGCATTACAAAATTTAACTTGAAACGTTTACAAACTATTCAAAACACAGCTGCTCGTATAATTTGTAGATCTTCAAGATATGTTAAGGCTACGCCTTTATTATGTCAACTACATTGGACTCCGATTCATCTGAGAATTTCTTTTAAGGTTCTCATCCTTACATACAAAGAGGGGCATAATTGAACGGGGCGTCCAAGTTTTCCTGAGGGCGTCCTCGCAGGACGTCCCCGCGAAGGGGCGGGGAAACTCGTATTATCGAAACAAGATGGACAGCTACCTTTCGTTTCGATAATACGGTCGGGGACGCCCAAATCTCAACATTTAGGTTGACCTTAGAGATGGTAGTCCCCGGTTTTCGGCGATAATGGAAACCGAGGACACTCTTCTCAGAAACGACCAAATCCAAGCCCTTTGGTCATGGGAGGAGCCAGCATTCATAGTGCACTGGTCCCCCTCACATGCCAGGACACCAACTGGGCACCCTAGGGGGCACTGCAGTGGACTCCAGAAATTGCTCCCAGATGCATAGCTCCCTTAGCTTTGGTGCTGAGCCCCACAAAACCCACTACCCACAACTGTACAACACTTCCATAGCCCTAAGGGGTGAAGGGGGCACCTACATGTGGGTACAGTGGGTTTCTGGTGGATTTTGAAGGGCTCACATTTACCACCAGAAGTGTAACAGGTAGGGAGGGATGGGCTTGGGTCTGACTGCCTGAAGTGCACAGCACCCACTTAAAACTGCTCCAGGGACCTGCATACTGCTGTCAGGGAGCTGGGTATGACATTTGAGGCTGGCAAAAAATATTTTTGAAGTTTTTTTTTGGGGGGGGGTGGGAGGGGATTAGTGACCACTGGGGGAGTAAAGGGAGGTCATCCCCAATTCCCTCCAGTGGTCATCTGGTCAGTTCAGGCACCTTTTTGAGGCTTGGTCACAAGAAAAAATGGACCAAGTAAAGTTGGCCAAGTGCTCATCAGGGACGTCCTTCTTTTTTCCATTATCGGCCGAGGACGCCCATGTATTAAGCACGCCCCAGTCCCGCCTTCACTATGCTTCCGACAAGCCCCCGGGAACTTTGGTCATCCCCGTGACAGAAAGCAGTTGGGGATGCCCAAAATCGGCTTTCGATTATACCTATTTGGATGACCCTGGGAGAAGGACGCCTATCTCCCGATTTGTGTCGAAAGATGGGCGCCCTTCTCTTTCAAAAATGAGCCCAAAAGCGTTATATCTATCCACACCATCATATCTTGCAAATTTAACTTTTCCATACACACCGTCACGAACTTTACATTCATTTACTGATAATAGGTTGGTAATCCCACCGCCTTCAAGAGCGAGGTGGTAATCAACGCGAGCTTCAGCCTTCTTTTTCTTACCACCATCATTGTGAAATTCTCTCCCAAAATGTATTAGGGTAGAAGAATCATTTAAGCTCTTTTGTAAAGCTTTTAAAACTTACTTCTTTCAAATAGCTTTTCATATCTAGTGCTGTCTATAAGGGGAAATTCAGTGTCATTTATTTGGGGAGAACCACTCAGGAAATGAAATATGGTTCATTTGAACAGGGAATATGTTATGTTAAGGTAGCAGCCTAGTGGTTAGGGTGGTGGACTTTGGTCCTCAGCAACTGAGTTCAATTCCCACTTCAGGCACAGGCAGCTCCTTGTGACTCTGGGCAAGTCACTTAACCCTCCATTGCCCCATGTAAGCCGCATTGAGCCTGCCATGAGTGGGAAAGTGCAGGGTACAAATGTAACAAAAATGGAATAGATACTATTGGAAATTCTACATGGAATGTTGCTACTATTGGAGATTCTACATGGAATGTTAATGTTGCTATTCCACTAGCAACATTCCATGTAGAAGCCTGCCCTTGCAGAGCAGCAATGCGGCCGCACAGGCTTCTGTTTCTGTGAGTCTGCAGGACGTCAGACTCACAGAAACAGAAGCCTGTGCGGCCACATTGAGTGGCCTAGTGGTTAGAGTGGTGGACTTTGATCCTGGGGAACTGAGTTTGATTCCCACTTCAGGCACAGAGCTCCTTGTGACTCTGGGCAAGTCACTTAACCCTCCATTGCCCCATGTAAGCCACATTGAGCCTGCCATGAGTGGGAAAGCGCAGGGTACAAATGTAATAAAAAAAAAATATGTATGAGTGTTATATGTAATTGGTTTGCTTTCTCTGGTATGGAAGTTTTGTTAAAGCTGTCCTATCATAAATGGATTTCTTTTATGTCAGAATACTGTTGTATTTTTATTTGTATTTTTAAGATATGATTATATGTCATTTATATTTTAAAGATGTAAACGAAGTAACAGTATAGTAAATAAATAAATAAACAAACGATAAACGATATCTGCCCATTTGCTGGAATGTTATTCTGTGCATGTGCTATTTAGCTTTGCACAGGGTTAGCCTCGGCGCAAAATCCTTTTCTGCAACAGGCACCCACAAAACTGTGCACTGAAGCTGCACTAACCCTGTGCAATATTTTTATTGCACTGGCCTTTCTGTTCTTTCTCTGCAGATGGCAGGTGAACATGTCACTCACAAAGTCAATTCAACTTTATCTTCTGATGCAATCTAGGTCTCCTGCTGAAGAAGTAAACCATTGTAAGTGTAGCACCATTAACAGTGATTTGCACCATTACACTGTAGGTGTAGCACCATTAACTTCTGAGATTGTTAGACTATCATGCTGTTTTCTCAATATTCTTTTTTATAGTTATATATTTACTCCCAGGTTGAAAATAATGTTTTGTTTTGGAACAGATATAAAAATGATATTGTAGTCTTTTTTGAAAGGACATTCTTCTGGGCCTCTTCTCTTTATCTGTAAAAACTCACATACTATAATCTATTAGCATGAAATTGTAAGTCATTAGTAATGGTAGACAAACCTCTCTACCTCTTGACGTCTAACAATTCAGGTGTAAAATCCCTGGGCGCTCTCATTCTGCTATGTCTTCTTAAATATGTTTTTGCAACCTCAAACATGCAAACTTCCAGCATCAGCTCTTCCCTACATTTACCTGGCTAAAATCCAGATTCATGTCCTGGCCCATCTTCTGCAATGCGTATTACAACTATGTGGTTTTTAACCTTCCCCTTTCTGAATTTTATCCCCTGAAATCTGTCCAGAAATCAGCAAGAATTATTCCTCTTTTCCTTAACATTCTTCACTTCTCTTATTCTTAAACTCTTCTGCCGGTTATATAACCTCTGTTGTGATTTTTTTATGTCTTCATTATGTTGCTGAGATTTTTAAGGGGACCTTTTTACTATTTATTTATTTTTCAAACTTTTATACCATTTACACCTAAGCAGTTTACAAAACACAAAACACAGCTATAAGCAAAATACAAGAAAACAAAAAAACATACAAAATTAAATTAAAAACTCTGTCTGCAAATAATGTAATCTACTACTATTACTACTTCACACTTCTATAGCACTACAAGGCATACGCAGTGCTGTACACCATACACGTAAAGACAGTCCCTGCTCAAAGAGCTCACAATCCAAATACGACAGGTAACAGACAGAACAACTAATGGGTAAGGGGAATTAAAGAGGAGGGGAGAAAAGGTACAGGCAAGTGAGCAGTGGTTAGGACTCAAAAGCGGCGTCAAAGAGGTGGGCTTTTAGCTTGGACTTGAAAACGGCCAAAGACCGGGGGTAGACGTACAGGCTCGGGAAGTCTATTCCAGGCGTGTGGTGCAGCGAGATAGAAGGAACGGAGTCTGGAATTAGCAGTAGAGGAGAAGGGGACAGACAAGATTAATTTGTCAACAGAACGGAGTGCCCGGGGGGGGGGGGGGTGTAGGGAGAGACAAGAGTGGAGAGGTACTGGGGAGCAGCAGAGTGAATACACTTATAGGTCAGTAAGAGAAGTTTGAATTGAATGCAGAAACGGATAGGGAGCCAGTGAAGTGACTTGAGGAGAGGGCTAATGTGAGTACGACCGGTAGCGCTATAGAAGTGATTTATAGTAGTAGTAGTAGCATAGCGATTTTGGCGGAAAATGAGTCGTGTAGCAGAGGTTTGGACTGATTGAAGAGGAGAGAGATGGCTAAGTGGGAGGCCGGTGAGAAGCAGGTTGCAATAGTCAAGGCGATCTGCTGTTAAACTCAAGCTAGAACTGTTATCTGGTATGGCTGAAATGACATAAATGCTTTAACAAACAGGGATGTCTTAAGATAGCGTTGCTAAGGATGTAAAAAAAATGGAAGCGGTGCAAAGAAAAGCTATGAGAATGGTATGGGATTTGCGTTACAAGACGTATGAGGAGAGACTTGCGGACCTGAACATGTATACCCTGGAGGAAAGGAGAAACAGGGGTGATATGATACAGACGTTCAAATATTTGAAAGGTATTAATCCGCAAACGAACCTTTTCCGGAGATGGGATGGCGGTAGAACGAGAGGACATGATATGAGAGTGAAGGGGGGGGCAGACTCAAGAAAAATGTCAGGAAGTATTTTTTCACGGAGAGAGTGGTAGATACTTGGAATGCCCTCCCGCGGGAGGTGGTGGAGATGAAAACAGTAACGGAATTCAAGCATGCGTGGGATAAACATAAAGGAATCCTGTGCAGAAGGAATGGATCCTCAGAAGCTTAGCCAAGATTGGGAGGCGGGGCTGGTGTTTGTGTGGTGGGGCTAGTTCTGGGCAAGACTTCTACGGTCTGTGTCCTGAAAATGGGGCTAGTTCTGGGCAAGACTTCTACGGTCTGTGTCCTGAAAATGGCAGATACAAATCAAGGTAAGGTATACACAAGAAGTAGCACATATGAGTTTATCTTGTTGGGCGGACTAGATGGACCGTGCAGGTCTTTTTCTGCTGTCATCTACTATGTTACTATGTTACTATGTAAATTGTAAAAATCTGTGTACAGAAGCGTAGCTGCCCCTTTAAAGAATTCCACATGGGAATCTCAGCAATGGAGAAGGCTGAAAGTCTTGTATCATTGTATCTTACACTAAAGTCCATTGGGCTTCTTAGCATTTAGCACAAGCTAATTCCATTAGTGTACACTAAACTTCAGTAAAAGTCTCTCTAAGATCCTAAGATTATTGTCACAGGGCAAATGCAAGCAAAAAAAAAGATTTTCTTTTGTTTCCCATGTTGTTTCTAGGTTTGGACTTCAGTGCTTTAGTTTTGTTTTGGAGGTGTGATAAATAGCACATCATATTTCTCAGTAGAACACTTCTTGAATAAGTGCATGCTACTGAGAAATAGGCTACACTACTGTCAACATGGGAAAAACACAATTTTGAAAATATAAAATGAAACAACATATGCTATTTCAAACGAATGGACATCCCTATGGAGCAGGGGCCCCTGATAGGTCTCCAGATTAGCCTTGAGAGAACAGAAATTGAATCTGGAGAATTATAGGTGTGTCATACTGAGTCAAATCAGCATCCCTGTCTCTGACAGTGGGCCACCTAGACCAAAAAGTGCCCATCAGGATTCCAAAGAGTAGACTCATTCCCGATAGCTAATTCTCAGGGATAAACAGTGGCTTTCTCAAGGTTACATAACAGATGATGATTTTAGCCAGACCCGGAACAATCAAAAAACTGAAGGCTGTATCTGGCGCCTAAGGATTTGAGACGGGCTCTCATTTCCAGAAAGGCCTTCCTTTTCCTGGCTGTAGTTTTAGCCACATCCGGTGGGCTCACAATCTAACCCCCTTCTTTACTAGGCCGTGCAGCAGTGCCAACACAGTCCATTGAAAGTGAATGGGCTGCGTTGGCATTAGCGCACCAGCAACCACTAGCGCAGCATAGTAAACAGGCGGGTAAGTTTGTACCTGGGGTGATGGAGGGTTAAGTGACTTGCCCAGGGTCACAATGAGCTGCAGTGGAAATCAAACCCAGTCTCTCAGGTTCTCCCTGCACTAACCATTAGGCTGCATAACTGCAGTTTTCACAGTAGCTGTCTGGGCAGGCTGTGAGCTTGCAGAATCAAAATACATCCAAGGCACATCATATAGAAAAACCAAACAGGGAATAAGTGAATGTGCTTAATGCATCAAATCAAATGAGTGACTTTTAAAATGATTTAATGGATTAGCCATTCCATACTAAATCATCTGAGCAAAGAGGATCATTCATAACCCATCAAAGGTTTTCTTAAAAGATTGAACTTATATATATGATAAATCAGCTTGTCTTCTTTCTGCCTTTGTATTAAATTGTCCTCCAAACCAGTCAACATGAGGGAGGTGGATTATTGATTTGCAACCTGGTAAAAGGGCTGACTAAACTCTTTTGTTTTAATGTTTCATTTGTCATGGCTGGTCCCATTACTGGGAACTTAGGGGCCCTTTTACTAAGCTGTGCTAAAACGTGGCCTTACCATGCTCTTACGCAGGGTTTTCTGGCACACTAAGGCCATTTTTACTGCAGCTGGAAAATGTTTGTTTTTCTATTTTTCGTATTAATGGCTATGCACTAATGTTGGTCTTAAAAAAAACCAGATGGGCAAGTGGTCCGCTAGACCCAGTAAAATGGAAGATGAAGAACCAGACACGGTGAAGGATGAACTTACAGTTCTTTATTAGATGCACTAAGGTTGCCAATAGCGTGCAGTCATTTTAAAAAATTACCACAGGAGAAAGTACCAACATCTCTTTTGTAGGCAGTAAGGGCTCACGCGGTATTCGTGTGCTAACCAGTTAGTGTATGGTAATACGGAAACTGATTATTTATTTGTTACATTTGTATCCCACATTTTCCCACCTATTTGCAGGCTCAATGTGGCTTACATTGTACCGTAGAGGCGTTCGCCATCTCCGGTAGAGGAACAAATACAAGGAGTTAGTGTGGTCGGATAAGGTTCATGTGTTAGAGACACATTGGGAATCAAAGGGAGGAAGAGTTATGTATAGTCCATTGCAAGCTTTGGTATCATTGTGTTGCAGGTTTTAGGCACTTAAGTTGGGTCGATGGGGTATGCCTTTCTGAACAGGTTGGTTTTTAGTGATTTCCGGAAGTTTACGTGGTCACAGCTTTTGGTAGTGTGTTCCACAGTTGTGTGCTTATGTAGGAGAAACTGGATGCATAAGTTGATTTGTATTTGAGTCCTTTTCAGCTTGGGTAGTGGAGATTTAGGTATGTTTGTGATGATCCGATTGCCAGGGCCGGTCTTAGGGCGAGGCGACCGAGGCAGCCGCATAGGGCCCCGCGCTCAAGGGGGCCCCGCCTGCTGCTCCCACCCCCCCACAACGATCGATCGCAGTTCTGTAAAAAAATTGAGAAGCGCCGAGTAGCAGGCAGCGCCTCGCGTCTGCCCTGCTAGTAAAAATCTCCTGCACGTCATCGGGCCAGCCTTCCCGCATTAAGTCCCGCCCTCCTCTGAGGTAATAGCCTATTACCTCAGAGGAGGGCGGGACTTAATGCGGGAAGAGCCTATTACCTCAGAGGAGGGCGGGACTTAATGCGGAAAGAGCCTATTACCTCAGAGGAGGGCGGGACTTAATGCGGGAAGGCCGGCCCGACGACGTGCAGGAGATTTTTATTAGCAGGGCAGACGCGAGGCGCTGCCTGCTACTCGGCGCTTCTCAATTTTTTTTTAAAGTTAGTGGGTGCAGCAGGAGAAAAGAGTTGGTAGGTGGGTCGGGGGGGGGACTCAGTTGTGAGAAGGGTGTGGGATGGGAGTTGGGGGAAGGGGGTAAGGGGGACTCAGATGGGAGAAGGGTGTGGGATGGGAGTTGGGGGGAGGGGGTAAGGGGGATTCAGATGGGAGAAGGGTGTGGGATGGGGGTTCTCAGTTGGGGGGAGGGGGTAAAGGGGACTCAGATGGGAGAAGGGTGTGGGATGGGGGTTCTCAGATGGGAGAAGGGGGCTGGAACTGGGGTTTGAGAAGGGGCCATATGGGAAATGGGGGCCATGCATGGGGCTGGTGGGAAAATGGGGCATGCGTGGGTCAGGTGGGAGAATGGTTCTGGGGCTGAAAAGGGGGGCTCTAATACAAGACATGTGGATGAAGGGGGCTGGAACTGGGGGCTGAAAAGATGGATAGGTGGGATAAGGGGTCTAGTACTGGGACTGGAGGCTGAAAAGGGGCAGGGGCTGAAACTGTGGGTACTGGGGGCTGAAAAGGAGATAGGGAGAAGTGGCTGGGGCTGAAGCTTGGGACTGGTGAGAGAAAAGGGCTGGGGACTGGGGTTGAAACTGGGGGCTGAAAAGGGGACAGGGAGGAGTGGCTGGGGGCTGAAGCTCGGGACTGGTGGGAGAAAAGGGCTGGGGCTGAAACGGGGGACTGGTGGGATAGTGGGGCTGGAACTGGGGGCTGAAAAAAAGGGGCAGAGAGAGGGGCAGATCCTGGATGGAAGGGGGAGCGAGAGGGAGGGCAGACCCGGATGGATAGGAGAGGGAGGGTAAATGGTGGATTGAAGGGGCAGAGAGAAAGGGCAGACAGTGGATGGAAGGGATAGAAAGGGCAGACAGTGAATGGAAGGGGCAGAGATAGAGGGCAGATGTGCACGAAAGGGGCAGGGAGAGAGGGCAGACATTAGATGGAGGGGACAGCAGAGAGGGCAGACACTGGATGGCAGAGAGAGAGCGAAGACAGATGCTGGATGGAAGGAAGACAGTGAAAAGAAGATGAGGAAAGCAGAAACCAGAGACGACAAACTGTAAATAAAATATATATTTTTATTTTTTTGCTTTAGGATATAGTATTGTAGCTGTGTTAATAAATGTTTATAATAGAACATGTAAATAAGGTAATCTTTTTATTGGACTAATTTTAATACATTTTGACAAACATTCGGAGAACAAAGCCCCCTTCCTCAGGTCAGGATAGGATACTGTAACAGCTCTATACTGTATTGACCTGAGGACGGAGGTTTTGGCCTCTGAAAGCTAAATGTATTAGTCCAATAAAATGGTATTATTTTATTTTCTATATTTGTTTTATTTCTATTTGTTAATTTGTAAAGTGGTGATTGGTATTTGTTAGTTTTTTTTCAAATTTACATCTGTTGTCTTTATATTTTGCACAGTACTAGGGGACATTTTCTGTTTCTGTGGTGTTGTATTGTATGCAGAGTCTGGCATCTTGGGGGTTCAGTTTAATTTTTGTCTAAATAGAAAGTTTAAATATTACTACTTATTCTATAGTGGATTAGGGTGTATCTGTGTTTGTGAAAAAGACATGGTTTTCAGTTGGCATTGACTGTGCAGGATCGACAAGCCCTGGAGCTGGGGGCCTAGGAGCTCGGAGGGAGGGGTGGCCGGCTCTGGCGCTAGGATGGGGGTGGAGCTAGGGTGGGGTGGAGTTAGGGTGGGGACGGGGCTAGGGTGGGGCCCTGTCAAATTGGTCTGCATAGGGCCCCGCACTTGCTAAGACCGGCCCTGCCGATTGCTTTTCTTGTTGGTAGGTCTATGAGGTCTGTCATGAATTCCTGGGCTTCGCCGTAGATATTTATTTATTTATTTATTACATTTGTACCTTGCGCTTTCCTGCTCATCGCAGGCTCAATGCGGCTTACATAGTAACAAGAGAATACAATCTGTAGTATCAAAATCAACAAGGATGTATGTGATAGGACAATGAACAAGGAGTAACATAGTAGATGACGGCAGAAAAAGACCTGCACGGTCCATCCAGTCTGCCCAACAAGATAAACTCATGTGTGCTACTTTTTGTGTATACCCTACCTTGATTTGTACTTGTCCTCTTCAGGGCACAGACCGTATAAGTCTGCCCACAGGCCGTATAAGTCTGCCCAAGGAGTAAATGAGAGAAAAGAGGTATGAGTGAAAGGACAGGGATAGGTAATGAGGTGGAGCGATAAAGGAGAAGTTGAGGAAGAGCATGGAGGGTAAGAAGGTTGGTAGGAGATAATATCTGAGTTATTGTTATTAATGATTAGATGAATCGGTAAGTAGATGGGTTGCTTATGTTTACTTATGATAGGTCAAGTCGTTCGGGTAAACCTGTTTGAATAGATGGGTTTTCAATAGTTTCCTAAAGGGAAGATATTCACTAATTGACCGAATGTATCTGGGTAGAGCATTCCAGAGTTGGGATCCTAGGTAGGGGAAGTTAGATGCATGGTAGGTTTTGTATTTTAGTCCTTTGCAATGGGAAGGTGCAAATTAAGATAATTTTACGGACCAGGGTGCAGATTTTGAAAGCAATATGTTCTTTGATTGGTAGCCAGTGTAGTTTTTCTCGGAGTGGTTTGGCGCTTTCGAATTGCGTTTTTCCAAATATAAGCCTGGTTGCTGTGTTTTGAGCGGTCTGAAGTTTCTTTATGAGTTGTTCTTTGCATCCCGCATAGATTCCATTGCAGTAGTCTGCATGGCTTAGTACCATTGATTGTATCAAGCTACGGAATGATTAGAGCAGTAATGCGTACTCTCTGCCCCCAGATACACCCCATCCAACAAAAAATATATATATATTTTTAGTGGATGGAACTTACCGCAGGACACCTGAGTGTGTCCAATGAAAACCATCTTAAGCTACGGTAAGCTTGCACAACTGCTATTACAGAACAGTAGCTTAAGACCACTGTTCTACACTTATCTTTAAGCTCAAGAACTTACACTACCTCAAAGGCTGGCGTAAATGCTTGCACGCAACTGCTAATATTCTATAACCTGCATGCGCATAAGTGTTAGGTACGCCCCTGACCCACCCATGCCCCTTCCAGGTCCAGTTAATGCCAGTTAGCAACTAAGTACTAAATTAAATTACACGCAGAGGTGTAGCTAGGTGGGCTGCAAGGGAAGCAGCCGCTCCCCCAAATGGATTTTGAATTAAATGGTGCCAATCCGGCTCAGCCCATCAGCCGTGCACCAGCGTCTATTTTATAAAAGGTCTGCTCCCCCTGATGTCAAAACCTGGCAATAATTCTGGTTACATACACAACTGACACTATGCAATACAGGGCCAGTTTTAGACATGCTGGGGCCCAGGGCAGAAATTAAGGAGGGGACCCCTGATCTCCCTACCCCAATCTCCCCACCTGCCATTGCTACCACATGGTCTGATCATCTCTTACCCTTCTCCCCACCACGGTCTGTCTCCCTTCCTTTCCCTCACCTTCCCGGTCTTGTTTAAAAAGTATTTCCCTTCTCAGGTGAGCCTTGGTGCGGCAGCCATCCTCACAAACTGCCTGCAGCTGCCCTGAAACTTTCCCTCTGCAGCGATCTGCCCAGGCAGAAAGAGGAAGTTGCATCAGAGGGGAGGCGGATCGCAGCAGAGGAAAAGCTTCGGGGGAGCCGCAGGCAGCTTGCGAGGACAGCTGTCGCACTGGGGCCCCCTCTGATAAGGGAAATTGATTTTTAAAGAAGATTGGGAAGGTAAGGAGAAGGGATAGGGTTACCATATTTTGTCCTCTGAAAAAGAGGACACATGTCGCCCCCCCTGCTCCGCCCACACCACGCCCCTGCCCTGCCCACACAACACCCCTACCCCGCCCAAACCACGTCCCATTCGGATCCTCTTCCCACCCCCTGTCACATTTTCCCTTCCCCTCCCCCGGGTCACATATTCCCCTCCCCTTACTTACTATCTACTGCCCTGGTGTTCTAGTGACCTCTTCGGGGCAGGAAAGAGCCCCCTCTTTCCTGCCCGGATTGCTGCCTGCCCTTGCCCAGCATCCTTCTCGGTCTCGGCTGGGGATTCAAAATGGCTGCCGAGAGCTGAAGCGGCCTCGCGAGACTTCAACTCGGCAGCCATTTTGAATCCCCAGCCGAGACCAAGGAGGATGAAGGAAGGGCAAGGCAGCGCTCCGGGCAGGAAAGAAGGGGCTCTTTCCTACCCCGAAGAGGTCACCAGACCACCAGGGCAGATAGTAAGCAAGGGAAGGGGAGGGGACACCCACGGCGCTGCTCGCTCGCTCGTTTGTCCAGAAATCCGGGCAAAACCTGCCGGTCGCCCCAGACATGCCCTCAAAAAGAGGACATGTCCGGGGAAATCTGGACGAATGGTAACCCTAAGAAGGGAGGAGAAGATGGACTGTGGTGGGGAGAAGGGAAAGAGATGCCTGGACTGTAGGACCTGCTGGAGCTCTCTGTGGCCTAGGGCAGAAGCCCTGTTTGCCCCCCACCCCCTAAAGCTGGCCCTGATGCTATAACTTGCATAAACAACTTTGCGCGGTACTGATAAAATGGGGTTCACAGATTTTTACATGCACACATCTGGTGACACTCTAGCCCATAAAAAAAAAATCTGGGCAGCCTGGAAATATTTTAGAAAATGAGAAAAAACAAAACAAAACCTGAGCCCTAATAAAACACAAATCAGCAAACCAGCAGGTTTTATTTTCTAATAATAATTTTCTGTGAAGTGTGAAGTGTCTATTTAGAACATATCCCTTCTACACTTTAACTAGCTCCTGTCCTCTAGACACATTACACAGTTTGATAAAATATATATAATTTACAGCTCAAACTATTTTTGTAGTTGTACAATCATCTGACACCTTGTGACCTTCATAAGAATATTTACCAAACAGTATTTAGGGAATTAACTGCCCAGCTGTCTTAGCACATCATTTTTTCTTGCTAGTCTGTAAATACTGACACATCAGACTTATTTGGTCTGTGCCGGGGCTGGTGGTTGGGCGGCGGGGATGGTGCTGGGCAGATTTATACGGTCTGTGCCAGAGCTGGTGGTGGAAGGCGGGACTGGTAGTTGGGAGGCGGGGATAGTGCTGGGCAGACTTATAGGTTCTGTGCTAGAGCTGGTGGTTGGGAGGCGGGGTTGGTGGTTGGGAGGCGGGGAGTAGTGCTGGGCAGACTTATACGGTCTGTGCCAGATACCGGTGGTGGGAGGCGGGACTGGTGGTTGGGAGGCGGGGATAGTGCTGGGCAGACTTATACGGTCTGTGCCAGAGCTGGTGGTGGGAGGCGGGACTGGTAGTTGGGAGGCGGGGATAGTGCTGGGCAGACTTATAGGGTCTGTGCCACAGCTGGTAGTTGGGAGGCGGGGATAGTGCTGGGCAGACTTATAGGTTCTGTGCTAGAGCTGGTGGTTGGGAGGCGGGGTTGGTGGTTGGGAGGCGGGGAGTAGTGCTGGGCAGACTTATACGGTCTGTGCCAGAGCCGGTGGTGGGAGGCGGGACTGATGGTTGGGAGGCGGGGATAGTGCTGGGCAGACTTATACGGTCTGTGCCAGAGCTGGTGGTGGGAGGCGGGACTGGTAGTTGGGAGGCGGGGATAGTGCTGGGCAGACTTATAGGGTCTGTGCCACAGCTGGTGGTTGGGAGGCGGGGATAGGGCTGGCCAGACTTATACGGTCTGTGCACTGAAGAGGACAGTACAAATAAAAAAGTAGCACATATGAATTTATCTTCTTGGGCAGACTGGATGGACCGTGCAGGTCTTTTTCTGCCATCATCCACTATGTTACTATGTTACTATCAGCAGTGATAAAATGAGTTTATATGGAATAATACACAAAAATCTATTCAGTTTTTGGCATATGTTATTCCAAAAAAGGTAAATATAGGGCTAAACTATATATATAAGGCACCTTAAAAATCAGAGGCAAAAAAAAGCCCCTAGGATTATTCTATAAGCTATGCCTAAAATTAGGTGCTGTTTACAGACTACGCCTAGCACCCCTCTGCACGACTAAATTTACGCACAGGCATGGGAGGAGTGGCCTAATGGTTAGTGCAGTGGGATTTGATCCTGGTAACCTGGGTTCCATTCCCACTGCCAGCTCCCCCCCCCCCCCCCGCCATTGCCAACTTTGCCCCCCTCCCACCGCCAACCCGCCGTCGCCTGCCTATGCTGGCGGGGAACCCCAACCCCCGCCAGCCGAGGTCCTCTTCTTCTTGCAAAAGGCTTCCTTTTGTTTCTGACGTCCTGCCCGTACAACGTGCAGGACGTCAGAAACAGAAGGAAACCTTTTGCAGAAAGAAGAGGACCTCGGCTGGCGGGGGTTGGGGTCCCCTGCCAGCAAAGCTAGGCAAGGGTGGGTTAGCGGCGAGAGGGGGGTCGAGAGGGTCGTCGGGGGGGCAAAGTTGGTGGTGGCGGGGTCAGCAATGGCAGGGGGGGGGTCGGTGGTGCTGGCGGGGGCTAAAATGTGCCCCCTCACCTCAGGCTTTGGACCCCCCCTCCCGCTGAAGTCTGGCTACGCCCCTGGTTTGGGTTCCTCTTTCCCACATGCATCACTTTGCACTTACTCACATTAAACAGCATCTGCCATTTGGATGCCCAGTCTCCCAGTCTCATAAGCTCCACTTGCAATTATTCACAATCATTTAGTATTAGATATTGTATTTATAGTTAGCTGTAAACTGCTTTGGTAGTTGTCTGTAAGGTGGTATAGCAAATGCTCTCTGAAGGCTGGAAACAGAATCGGCTTATAGGGTAACAAAGTTATATAGGTGAGGTTCCTTCTTAGATCCATTGTGGACAGGGGCGTAGCCAGACCTCGGAGTGGGAGGGGGCCAGAGCCCGAGGTGGAGGGGCAATTTTGGTCTGCCGCCCTGCTGCCGACCCGCCCCTCCAGCTGCCCTGCCCCTTCCCACCCACTACTGAAGTAAATACCTTGGCTGGCGGGGGTTTCAGTAAAAGGAGCGTGCAGGACATGACGGGGAAGAACAAGCAGGGCAGGCAACGCAGCGGCGCCGGAGACAGGCTCTGGACAAAGCTTCAGCTGGTGGTGGTTGGGGACCCCCCACCAGCAAAACGAGGGGCCCCGAGAAATTTTGAAGGGGGCCCAGGCCCCAGTGGCCGCCACATAGATATGCCACTGATTGTGGATATCCTGAAAATTATACATTTTTGTTTCTCTCATCGAGAAACCCTTCCTTATGTCTGTAACACAGAATTCAAGAAAATATCTTTTTTCAGTTCCACTAGAGGGCTCTGTAGGCATTTTAAAAATGCCTCATGGAAAGAAATTGTATGATGTGATACCAGCCAACCAGCCTTCTCAGGAGTAGCTCCCCCACCCCTCTGGAATTTACTCCTAGAAAGGCTAGGTATACATTGAGATTACCTGTACTTCAGGAAGTTGATGAAAGCCTGGCTCTTCTCCCAAGCCTTTAATACATATGCTCATTCTGCACCTGGACTAGCTTGCTACACACACTGTAACTTAGATCAATTTCCTTATTCCTTGCTTGTTAACTGTACAATGAACTTGCCTTGAGTTTAGCCAACCATCTATCTATCCCATCTGACTCTGTACTACGCATTGTCCTCATCCATATATCTGTACTTGGTCCCTCAGCTATATGGTAAGCTGTATTGTAGAAAACCATTAGCATCATACTGTATCTATGTTAGTTGAATGCTTTAATACGTTCTTATTAGATGTTTCATTAGTTTTATGTCTGACATCATATTATATCTCTGTTATTTGAATTTCGGTGCTGTTAAATTTTGATACTGTTTCATGGTAGTCCTATTATTAGGTTTCAGTAAAGGGGGAAGGGAGTAGGAGAGGTAGGCTCTATCCAAAAACGAGGGAGACGTAAGGATTTCCAAAACTTTATTGAGGAACATTCAAATAACTCGACACTGCTGCCGTGTTTCGGCACAGATGCGCCTGCATCAGAAGTCTTATAATGGGATAACCTGGCATTGTCTTGTTACACGATATAATTACAAGGAGTAATGCACAGTTTAAAATCCCAAGGGATGGCGATAAGTGCGGAGTCCAGCAATGATTTCCAATGCAAGTAAAAAAGGAGAGGGAGAGCTGCCAGATCCACTGGATGGGGGGAGGGGGAGAGGAAGAGATGCTAATCCTGTTGGAGGGTTGGGTAGTGGGTGGGGTAATGGGTGGGGTGGGGAGGCCTAACCAAGGAGTGGAGGAGTGGCCTAGTGGTTAGGGTGGTGGACTTTGTTCCTGAGGAACTGAGTTCGATTCCCACTTCAGGCACAGGCAGCTCCTTGTGACTCTGGGCAAGCCACTTAACCCTCCATTGCCCCATGTAAGCCGCATTGAGCCTGCCATGAGTGGGAAAGTGCTGGGTACAAATGTAACAAAAATAAAATAGATACTATTGGAGATTCTACATGGAATGTTGCTACTATTGGAGATTCTACATGGAATGTTGCTAGCAACATTCCATGTAGAAGGCTGCGCAGGCTTCTGTGTCAGACTCACAGAAGCAGAAGCCTGCGCGGCCACATAGTAGCAACAGTGGAGGAGTGGTGGTTAGGGTGGTGGACTTTGGTCCTGAGGAACTGAGTTCGATTCCCACTTCAGGCACAGGCAGCTCCTTGTGACTCTGGGCAAGTCACTTAACCCTCCATTGCCCCATGTAAGCCGCATTGAGCCTGCCATGAGTGGGAAAGCGCGGGGTACAAATGTAACAAAAAAATAATGGGATGGGGGAGAGAGAGAAGAGATGCCAGACACTAAGAGGAGGGGAGATGCCAGACCCCCCCCCCCCCAGTGGCGTAGCTACGTAAGGCCATGGGGGCCTGGGCACCCCCAAATTTCCTCTGGGCCCCTGGTTGGCTGGCGGGGTCCCCAACCCATGCCAGTTGAAGCCTTGTCCAGCGCCAGTCTCCGGCGCTGCCACATTGCCTGCCCTGCTCTCTCCTCCCCCTCACATCCTGCATGTTCCTTTTAGTGAAATTGAGCATGCTCAGTTTCACTTAGAGGCACATGCAGGACGTGAGGAGGAAGAGAGAGCAGGGCAGGCAATGTGGCGGCGCTGGAGATTGGCGCTGGAGAAGGCTTTAGCTGGTGAGGGTTGGGGTCCCCGCCAACCAAGGTACTTTGCTGCAGCAGTGGGTGGGGAGCGGCAGGGGGAGCGGTGAGGTGGCAGGGCATCAGATTAAAATATGCCCCCCACCTCGGGCTCTGGCCCCCTCCCATCGTGTGGTCTGGTTATGCCCCTGTCTCCCCCCATGAGGGTGGAGAGACCAGATCAGGAGGTGAAGAAGGAAGAAAGAGAGAGAAATACTGGCCTGGGGGGGGGGGGGGGGGCTTTTTGTAGTGCCGGTGTGTACCTGGCAGTAATCGGGCACGGCTCTCTGGTAAGGTTTGCCTCTTTGTGAATAATATCAAAACCTGAAATAGGGTAGACACCCCTGATGATGTGGATAACATTAGGAGGGTACTAGTGAACCTTGAAGAATGGTCCAGAATTTGCTAAGATTTAATGCTAAAAAAATGCAGGATCATACATTTGGGCTGCAAGAACCTGATGGAGTGGTACAGATTAGGGGGTGAAGTGCTTCTTTGCATGAAAGAGGAGCGGAACTTGGGTGTGATCATATGCGATGATCTTAAGATGGCCAATCAGGTAGAAAAAGCGATGGCGAAAGCTAGAAGGATGCTTGGGTGCGTAGGGAGAGGAATGCCAGTAGGAAAAAGGAGTTGATGATGCCTTTGTATAAGACTCTGGTGAGACCTCATTTAGAATATTGTGTACAATTCTGGAGACCGCGCCTCCAAAAACATATAAGCATGATGGAGTCGGTCCAGAGGGTCACTACTAAACTGGTCAATGGTCTTTGTTATAATGCATATGGGGACAGACTTATAGATCTCAATATGTATACTTTGAAAGAAAGGTGGAAGATAGGAGATATGATAGAGACATTTAAATACCTACACGGCATAAATGCAGAGGAAGCAATTTTTTCAATTGAAAGGAAGCTCTGGAATAAGAGAGCATAAGATGACGATGAAGTTGAAAGGGGATAGACTCCAGAAGAAATACTTCTTCATGGAAAGGGTGGTGAAGTTATGTAATGGCCTCTCGGCGGAAGTGGTGGAGACAAAAACAGTATCTGACTTCAAGAGAGCTTGGGACAAGTATTTACAGGGAGAGTAGATGGCATGGATGGGCAGACTGGATAGGCCATATGGTCTTTATCTGCCTTCATTTTTCTATGCTTCTACTGTAAGTACAAGGGAGAACAAGCAGGTGTTTCCTAACCTAGGGTGCGATCTAACCTGCCAGGATGCATCCATGGTCATGGGCAACCAGAAGCAGAGGAGGGGGTGTCTCACGCAACAGCCAGAACTACATCTGGCTACTGGGAACTGAGAGGGGACCATCACTGGAGCCTAGGACTTGCGGATCAGTAAAACGATTTGGAGGTAAAGATACAATGGAAGGTAAAGAGAGGCTACATTACAAGTTTAGAGACGGGGGAGACAGAAAAAGGGGATCTGCTAGACATAGCTGGGGCCAGGAGGTGAAAGAAGATAGTAGTTAGAGGTGCTGGATGGGGTAGGAAACAGAGAGGAACCGGTGATTGGTGCGGGGGGGGGGGGGGGGAAGAAAAGAGAAGAGGAGATACTGATGATGGGAGGACAGAATGGGGATACTAGTGGTTTGGGAGGCGATGCTTTTAACTTGACTGTATTCACAAAATTTGTGTTTGCCTCCCTCCCCCCTCGGAAATCATCAATCAGGCCCAGGGGTGTAGCCAGACACCCAATTTTGGGTGGGCCTGGGCCCAAGATGGGTGGACAGAAAAACCCAACCCCATCCCATAGGTGATTTGGTCTCTCCTCTCGCCTGCATGCCATATGGTCTCTCAAATATCCCTCCTCTCCTGCACACCTTTTAAATTTCAGATTTTCAGTGAGGAGCAACTAATACACACTACTCATGTGGGCCCCACATCCTTCCCACTGATGCAACTTCCTGTTTCCGCATAGGTGGGAATACATCAGAGGGAAGGCTGTGGGCCCAGTGCGAGCAGTATGTATCAGTCGCTGCTTCCTGCAGGCGAAGATCTGCTATTTATAAGGTATGCAGGAGGGACAGTTGTTGGGAGTTTTCTGCTTGGGAATCTCTGCCGGCCACATCATAGGTGTGCTGCTACTGGTGGGCCTGAGCTCAAAGTGGGTGGGCCCAGCCCACCCGTGGCTACGCCACTGATCAGGCCTCACATGGGCCTCATTTTTGTTAATGTGGCACTTCAGGCAATAATGCTTTCTTACTCCTAACACAGTTCTTTCAAATTCTCTTGAGGAAGGGAAGGGTTAAAGTTATAAACACTTTAGGCCTTTCTCTTATTCTGTGTCTATGGGAACAAATTCTAGGAAAACAAGCTTGTGCATGTCATACTGCTATAAGATACTGAAAAATATGATCAAAAACGTATTATTATGGCTCCTGCTTTACACTGACTAGGACACAGGAAACACTGTTTCATGCTTAGAATGGTGTTAAACTAAAAGAAAGTTTGCAAAAATAAGCAATACAGTAAAAGAATTCTGATCCAACTCTAGTGCTCATTTGAATTTAACATCAATTAAATCATGATGTGATAATAAATTCGCTGCTAGCATTTTTTTTTTTAGCTTGAAACATTTTCCACATGAAACATCTCATCTGTGATATTATCTCAGAGCAGACATGTAAATATATGCATCAAAACCTAATGAAGCAATTAACAGTTATTGCTAAAAAAAAAATCCTTTTATTTATGTTAAAAATTTCTTGCCTCTCTCCGGGAAATTTAGGTGCTGTAACTTGGACGATTTGCCATAGTTATGGGAGTGAAAATCTCTTAAGTGTTAAAAAAAAAAAAAGAATATTACCCACTTATGGTGGTGGGAGAAATGGAGTTTGAGATGTATCACACAGTGTGAAAACAGAAAAGAAAGGGAAGTGGCCTGGAGAGCCAGTTTTTGAGCCTTGGTCAGGTTCCCTCAAGTAGGGAAGTGGCCTGGAGAGTCAGTTTTTGAGCCTCGGTCAGGTTCCCTCAAGTGGGGAAGAGGTTTGGAGAGCCAGTTTATGAGCCTTGGTCAGGTTCCTTCAAGTGGGGAAGTGGCCTGGAGAGTCAGTTTTTGAGCCTCGGTCAGGTTCCCTCAAGTGGGGAAGAGGTCTGGAGAGCCAGTTTATGAGCCTTGGTCAGGTTCCTTCAAGTGGGGAAGTAGCCTGGAGAGTCAGTTTTTGAGCCTTGGTCAGGTTCCCTCAAGTGGGGAAGTAGCTTGGAGAGTCAGTTTTTGAGCCTCGGTCAGGTTCCCTCTATTGGGGAAGTAGCCTGGAGAGTCAGTTTTTGAGCCTCGGTCAGGTTCCCTCTATTGGGGAAGTAGCCTGGAGAGTCAGGTTTTGAGCCTTGGTCAGGTAACCCTCAAGTGGGGAAGTAGCTTGGAGAGTCAGTTTTTGAGCCTCGGTCAGGTTCCCTCTATTGGGGAAGTAGCCTGGAGAGTCAGGTTTTGAGCCTTGGTCAGATTCCCTCAAGTGGGGAAGTAGCTTGGAGAGTCAGTTTTTGAGCCTCGGTCAGGTTCCCTCTATTGGGGAAGTAGCCTGGAGAGTCAGTTTTTGAGCCTCGGTCAGGTTCCCTCTATTGGGGAAGTAGCCTGGAGAGTCAGTTTTTGAGCCTCGGTCAGGTTCCCTCTATTGGGGAAGTAGCCTGGAGAGTCAGTTTTTGAGCCTTGGTCAGGTTCCCTCAAGTGGGGAAGTAGCTTGGAGAGCCAGTTTTTGAGCCTCGGTCAGGTTCCCTCGTGGGTAAGTGGCCTGGAGAGTCAGTTTTTGAGCCTTGGTCAGGTTCCCTCAAGTAGGGAAGTGGTCTGGAGAGCCAGTTCTTGAGCCTCGGTCAGGTTCCCTCAAGTGGGGAAGTAGCTTGGAGAGCCAGTTTTTGAGCCGAGCCTCAGTCAGGTTCCCTCTATTGGGGAAGTAGCCTGGAGAGTCAGTTTTTGAGCCTCAGTCATGTTCCCACAAGTGGGGAAGTAGCCCGGAGAGTCAGTTTTTGAGCACGTATTAGTGTCTAAGACAACTTAGTAAAAGGGCCCTTAAATTTATTGTCATTATATAGAACTCATCAGCACACCATTTAGGTGCTTTGAAAACAATTTATATAAAATCGAAAGAAGGAAAAGAAAATTACGTATACGCTTTAACAGAAAGAGATTTTATCTCATGTTTACTTACTGCCTGTGCTGACACACTGCAGCTCAGAAAAAAGGCCTGTGTGAACCTTGCCTAAGTTAGGCTCCAAAGGCTAATGGCTCTTTAATCCACTTCTGGAAGGATGTTTCCACATAGTAACATAGTAAATGATGGCAGATAAAGACCTGTAAGGTCCATCCAGTCTGCCCAACAAGATAAACTCATTTTACATGGTATGTGATACTTTATACCCGAGTTTGATTTGTCCATGCCATTCTCAGGGCACAGACTGTAGAAGTCTGCCTAGCACTGTTCTGCAGAAAAAGTGGGAGGAAAAGGATCTAGGTGTCATTGTTGATACGTTGAAACCGTCTGCTCAGTGTTTAGCAGCAGCTAAGAAAGCAAATAGAATTATACTACTAATAATAATTTCTATAGCGCTACTAGATGTACGTAGCGCTGAACACATAATATTCAGGTATTCTCTGTCCCTAGAGGGCTCACAATCTACGCTTTTGTACCTGGGGCAATGGAGGGTTAAGTGACTTACCCAAGGTCACAAGCTGCAGTGGGGAATTGAACCCAGGGTCAAAGCCCACTGCACTAACCATTAGGCTACAGAATGTTAGGAATTATTAGGAAAAGAATGGAAAACAAAAATGAGAATGTTATAATGCCTTTGTATTGCTCCATGGTACGACTGCACCTCAAATACTGAGTGCAATTCTGGTCACTGCATCTCAAAAATGATACAGCGGAATTAGAAAAGGTACAGAGAAGGGTGATCAAAATGATAAAGGAGATAGAATGACTTCCCTATGAGGAAAGGCTAATGGCTAGGGATCTTCAGCTTGGAGAAGAGACGGCTGAGAGGAGATATTATAGAGGTCTATAAAATACTGAGTGGAGTGGAACAGGTAGAGGTGAATCGCTTGTTTGCTCTTTCCAAAAATATTAGGACTAGGGGGCACGTAATGAAGCTACTAAGTAGTAAATTTCAAACAAACTGGAAAAAATATTTCTTCACTCAACGTGCAATTAAACTCTGGAATTTGTTGCCAGAGAATGTGGTAAAAGCAGTTAGTTTAGCGTTTGGATAATTTCCTAAAAGAAAAGTTCATAAGCCATTATTAAGATGGACTTTGGAAAATCCACTGTTTATTTCTAAGATAAGCAGCATAAAATCTATTTTACTGTTCTGGGATCTTGCCAGATACATGTGACCTGGATTGGCCACTGTTGGAAAGAGGATACTGGGCTTTATGGACTTTCAGTCTGTCCCCGGTATGGCAACACGTATGTTCTTATGATCCATAAAGGGGGGCACATCACTCTAGAAGCCACAGGGGACCCTGCCCTGCGGGCCCAAGAGCATCAGGCCATCGAATTAACACTGCTTCCTGATAAGCAGTGTTAAGTCTCTTAACCCGGGATTCAGCAACCTGCGGTACTGGTATACCGTAGATTGCTGAATCTGGCAGTATGTCAAGGTGCGGTAAAGGGTAATCTTATACCACACCGTGATGAATTCCCTCCTTAATTCTTATGTTCTGTCCTCAGTGACCAGCATTGCAAGCAATTAACCCCCCCCCCCAAAAAAAAAAAAAAAAAAAAAACAGTGTCAGATTAGAATGATTCATGCATAAGCGAGGACTTGGAATCATTTTGAAATTCAGATTTGGAATCCCATAAAATATTTTGCATAAGGAATGCCATCTTATTGCCTTGACACACTCAACATTATTCTAACATTTACAAAATTATGTACCATATGATGCAGAATGGATTATGCAAATTCCAGAAGATATTTTTGCATAATTGCTAACATTTGAGCATGAAATTCTACAGCTCTTAAACCTGTTTTACATAAATTGGATGTAAATTATTCAAATTTTGAAAAGCATGATCTATTTACTTGCATACGATGCGATATATGTATATATATAAAATGGATTGAGTTATTCATAGATATATTGCTTCAGAACTGGACTTCTTAAATCAAAGGAACATTCTCTGAAAGATATACTGAGGATGGATTTATTTTTAACTTGGAAACAATCCACATTTTTTTAATTTTCTTTTTCTTCTATTACAAATAATTATTCAAGCATGGATTTAAGTGGAAGGAGGTTGAATTTGATGAAAAGTTTTCTTCTCCATCCAGTAATAGTGTCTGCCAATGTATGTTATGGAGTGGTCAACTAACTAGAAATATCTAATCTTTTAAATACTTTAGGTTCTGAAAGTTTGGAGAATACAGTTCAGCTGATTTGTGAAATTTTGCACAATGCGCTTTGCGTCTCTATGATCCCATACAAAGAAGTTTATATGAGTTCATATGTGAGCAAGTGCAAGATGATGCATGTGGGGAAAAAGAACCCGAATTATAGCTACGTCACGCAAGGTTCCACGTTAGGAGTTACGGACCAAGAAAGGGATCCGGGTGTCGTTGTCGGTAATACACTGAAACCTTCTGCTCAGTGTGCTGCTGCAGCTAGGAAAGAGAATAGAATGTTGGATATTATTAGGAAAGGTATGGAAAACAGGTGTGAGGATGTTATAATGCCGTTGTATCTCTCCATGGTGCGACCGCACCTTCAGTATTGTGTTCAATTCTGGTCACCGCATCTCAAGAAAGATATAGTAGAATTGGAAAAGGTGCAGCGAAGGGTGACTAAAATGATAGCGGGGATGGGACGATTTCCCTATGAAGAAAGACTAAGGAGGCTAGGGCTTTTCAGCTTGGAGAAGAGACGGCTGAGGGGAGACATGATAGAGGTATATAAAATAATGAGTGGAGTGGAACAGGTGGATGTGAAGTGTTTGTTCACGCTTTCCAAAAATACTAGGACTAGGGGGCATGCAATGAAACTACAGTGTAGTAAATTTAAAACAAATCAGAGAAAATCTTTCTTCACCCAACGCATAATTAAACTCTGGAATTCGTTGCCAGAGAACGTGGTGAAGGTGGTTAGCTTAGCAGAGTTTAAAAAGGGGTTAGACGGGTTCCTAAAGGACAAGTCCATAAACCACTACGAAATGGACTTGGGAAAAATCCACAATTCCAGGAATAACATGTATAGAATGTTTGTACGTTTGGGAAGCTTGCCAGGTGCCCTTAGCCTGGATTGGCCGCTGTCATGGACAGGATGCTGGGCTCGATGGACCCTTGGTCTTTTCCCAGTGTAGCATTACTTATGTACTTATATACAGCAGTTGACTCACTGTGAAAGTCTACTTCAGGTGAATTTTCAGTGTATCCACATAGGGATAAGCTATTCAGCAAGATATCCATATAATATTCCAGAGATAAAACGTGCAGATAAAGATAACATCTGCTACATAGGCGGTCGGTGGCCCAACTGTTTGGGGAGGCTAAAGGGGGTGGGGTTAGGGGTGGGGCCAGGGGTGGGGCTTACATCCATAATTGTCTGACAACACAGAAAAAAAATTAGTAAAAATAAGTCACAATACCTTTTATTAAATTTAGATATTAAATATGTATCATATGTCAAAGAATAAAGTGGTTGCTCAAAGCATGTACTAATCACAATTGCTCAACTGCAAAACACTATGCACAAATTTGTGCAAAAACACACTCATAAACCTTACTGTACCATAACACTGAGCAGACCCTAATAAACCAATATACCACCCATAAGGAAAATGCAGACCGTCAACAATATGAAACAAGGGATCATAATATCACAATTCTCATGTAGAGCCACAAAACACCCTTTTAGGGTAGAAAGTGTTCACAATGAGCTCCTTTTATGAACGACTATATGTAGATCCTTCAAGAAGTAGTGTGTCATGATTTAGGCTCTAAAACCCTTTCTGATGATTTGGTGCCACCTCAGTAAGCTCAATACACAATCTCTCCACTGCAAAACACTATACACAAACTTGTGCAAAAACACACTCATAACCTTAGCAAACCATAACAGCACTAATTCCAAGGACAGGACGAGCTACAACCTTTTGCGTGGAAAGGCAGCACTGTAATTACACCGGGCTCTAAAACACCAGTGCACAACCTAGTGAAACAAACCCCCCCCCCCCAAAAAAAAAAAGGGCTGAAAATACTACACGCTAGCAGAATACTGCACCTTGATCACACATGAAAAACACATGACACAACAGATATGAAGGCAAAATACTGAACTGGAAAGTTACCTCAAGAAGTCAGACTCAGCATGCAATACTAGAAAAATTGAAATTTACATGCAAAACATCACAGATGCACATTTCCAAAAGCTGACATATTCCAGTTAATAAATTCTGAATAAAATACTTTTTTCTACCTTTGGTCCCAGTGTCTTCTGTTTTATGCAGTGTCTTCTTTCCATTTGATATTTTTTCTCTCACCATGTCCACCATCCTCCTGTGTCCTTATGCGTCCTGTCTACCATCTGTAGCCCTGTCCCTATCCTTCAGTATCCCGATCCAGCTCTTAAATTCAACAGTTTTCCCTCCATCCATATCCAGCATTTCTCCTCACTCCCCTCCATCCATGTGCATATACTTCCCTCCCCTCCATCCATGTCCAGGACCTTCCTTCTTTCTCTCCTACCATTCCATCCAGTGTCATCCCTCTTTCTCCCCCCATCCTTCCACCCATTACCCTCTCCCAATCCTTCCGTCCATTGTCTTCCTCTATCTCCCCTTCCTTCTAGACAGTTCTCTCTCTTGACCCTTTTCCATTCAGCATGTCCTCTCTCACCCCATCCTTCCAGTGTATTTCCCTCCCTACCAGTTTCTTCCCTCCTTCCAGCATTTTTCCTCTTTCTCCCTCCTTTCATCCAGCCAGCATTTCTCAGTCTGACAGCTAGGGTCTCCCCCAGTTTCTCCCCAGCAGCTTCTCTCTCTCTCATGCCCATGTCCCTTCTTTCTCTCCCCATCTCTCTCTGGCTCTCCCCTGCTTTTTTCCATGTCCCTGGCTCGCCCCTGCTCTTTTCCATGGCCCCTCTTTCTCTCCCCATCTCTTTCTGGCTCTCCCCTGCTTTTTTCCATGTCCCTGGCTCTCCCCTGCTCTTTTCCATGTCCCCTCTTTCATTCCCTATCGCTCTCTGGCTCTCCACTGCTCTTGTTCATGTCCCCTGGCTCTCCCCTGCTCTCCTCCTACCGTTTCCACACGTTCTCTTCTCTCCCTCCGGCCCGGGCCTCTTTACAGCAGCTGACAGAAGAAGAAAAAGAAGTGCGGGGCCGCAGCAGCGTTCAGACATGCGCTGTCGGCTCTGCCAGTCCTCTGCCCCCGGAACGGGAAATTGACGTCACAGGGCAGAGACCAGCAGAGACCGGCAGAGCCGACAGCGCATGTCTGAACGCTGCTGCGGCCCCGCGCTTCTTTTTCTTCTTATGTTATGCTGGCTCCGAGAGAAGCGACGGCAGCGGATGAGTGTAGGTGTTGTTCCTGGCTGCCGCTGCGCTGCTCAATAGAAGCGGCGGCAGCAGAAGATTTCGTCGTCGGGAGTCTCAGGGTACATTTGGAGAGGGAGGCAGGCGGGGCCGCCGCGAAGCTCACAGCTGGGCTGGGGAGGCTTAGCCTCCCCAAGCCTCTTATACGGGGTGCCTATGATCTGCTACTCCTGCTGTTGATATATATGAATACATTTAGGTCCTGCATCCAGAGCAACCCTAAATCCACCTCATGTGTTAATATGAGGCCAAAGGTTATCTATTCAGAGGCCTGGAAAATTCAAATGAAAACGTTCTTGTGGCCAATAATAATGCTAGGGCATAAATGCTTTTGAACATTGATTCTTGAGGCTACATAGAGGGGCATTTTCAAAAGGGACGTCCAAGTTGCGATTTGGAAGTCCTTGCAAAATCTAGGGGTGGGGAAACCCATATTTTTGAAACAAGGTGGACATCCATCTTTCGTCCCTATATTTGGATGTCCCTAGACATGGTCGTTTCTGATTTTCGGCGATTTTCAAAACCAAAGACATCCATGTCAGAAACAACCAAATGCAAGACATTTGGTTGTGGGATGAGTCAGTATTTGTAGTGCACTGGTCCCCCTGACATACCAGGACACCAACTGGGCACCCTAGGGGGCACTGCAGTGGACTTCATAAATTGTTCCCAGGTACATAACTCCCTTACCTTGTGTGCTGAGCCCCCCCCCAAACCCCCATACCCACAACTGTACACCACTACCATAGCCCTTACAGGTGAAGGGGGGGGCACTTATATATGGGTACAGTGGGTTTGTGGTGGGTTTTGGAGAGCTTGCTGTTTCCTTCACAAATGTAACAGATAGGGGGGGGGGGGGTATGGGCCTGGGTACGCCTGTCTGAAGTGCACTGCAGTACTCACTAAAACTGCTCCAGGGACCTGCATGTGCTGTCATGGACCAGAGTATGACATCTGAGGCTGGCACGGCATATTTTGACAGATGTTTTTTGAGGGTGGGAGTAACGGGAAATCATCCCTGATTCTCTCTGGTGGTCATATGGTCATTTCAGACAGCTTTTTGTGCCTTAGTCATAAGAAAAACAGGTCAGGGTGAAAATGTCCAAGTGTTTGTCAGGGACGTCCTTGTTTTTTTCGATTATGGGCCAAGGACGTCCAAGTGTTAGGCACGCACAAGTCCCGCCTTCACTATGCCTCCAACACGCCCCCTTGAAATTTGGCCATCCTTGTGGTGGAGTGCAGTTGGGGACGTCCTAAATCGGGTTTCGATCATACCGATTTGGACGTCCCTGGGAGAAGGACGTCCATCTTCCGATTTATGTCGAAAGATGGACATCCTCTTTCGAAAATGAGCCCAATAGTGTCTATATACATTACCCTGTAGTTTAATTTCATGGCAAAATGTATCCCATTATATGCTGGTGATCTGAGGATAAATAAAAGACAAGTTTATATATATATGTGATGCATATAGATTTCCAAATAATTGAATCCACTCCCTTTTAATAAATATATTATAGTAGTTACACTGTAATTTCAAAAATGAAAACACAGCCTGTTCATTGTTAATCAATGTTAACAGTGCTGAAACTGTTACCATTATTTTGAGTAACACTGTAGTGTCTGGTGAAATTAAATATGTCTGTTGTCCTGGATTAAACTAAAAGAGTTCAACAGAAACTGTCAAGAGACCTCGCCAATATATTTTCTGTGAATTTAATTTGTAGGTGTCTGTGTGTGTTAATGGGTCTGACAACTGAAGTCAACTTTTCATATTCTATAAAATTAGCAGTCAGAAAGTAGAATACAGAAGTCAGACATGGAAAGTTGGCTGTATTTAAAATTCCACTATAGGAGTTTCTGAGATGCTACAGTTGTGGATTCACTAGAAACACAGGAATGGAAAATTGGAACCATTCAATCACAAAGACATGAAATAGATGCTAATGTTAATGATAACAGCATCCCCCCCCCCAATCCCCCCTCCACTAACATAGAGGTCTATAAAATAATGAGTGGAGTGGAACAGATAGATGTGAATCAGTTGTTTACTCTTTCCAAAAATACTAGGACTAGGGGGCACACAATGAAGCTACAAAAAATAGTAAATTAAAAACGAATCGGAGAAAATCTTTCACTCAACATGTAATTAAACTCCAGAATTTGTTGCCTGAGAATGTAGTAAAAGCAGTTAGCTTAGCAGGGTTGTAGAAAAAGGTTTGGATGGCTTCCTAAAAGAAAAGTCCATAGACCATTATTAAAATGGACTTGGGGAAAATTCACTGTTTGCTTCTAGAATAAGCAGCATAAAATGTATTGTACTGTTTTGGGATCTTGCCAGGTACTTGTGACCTGGATTGACCACTATTGGAAACAGGTTGCTGGGCTTGACAGACTTCCAGTCTGTCCCAGTATGGCAATACTTATGTACTTATTATAACATACTAAACTGCAAGCAGAGGCATTCCTAGCGTCGATGATACCCGGGGCGGATCGCCGATGCCCCCCCCCCGGGTGCAGCACCACCCCCCTGGCGAAATGACACCCCCCAGGTGCACATCGCTAGGGGGGGGTGCCGTGGCACGCGCGTGTCAGCTGCGAGTTTGAATCGCTACGCTAAATTCTCTCGTTCGCTGCAGCTCCCTCCCTCTGCCCCGGAACAGGAAGTAACCTGTTCCGGGGCAGAGGGAGGGAGCTGCAGCGAACGAGAGAATTTAACGTAGCGATTCAAACTCGCAGCCGACAGGCGCGCACCGCGGCACCCCCCCAGCGGTGTGCACCCGGGGCGGACCGCCCCCACCGCCCCCCCCCCTTGGTACGCCACTGACTGCAAGTATACTACAACTGCATACATTAACACCTGCTCTGAAGATGGTGTAAATGTAGGTGGCTGAATTTTCACCATGATTTTGGTTGTTTTTGTAATGCTATTTAGGCACATACTGCCAGATTCCAAATATGGCGCCTAGATTTGCATGCCAAAATTTTTGGCTAACGAGCCAAGTAACATGCATCAATACCTGTAATTCCCTTCCAAGAGACCTAAAATACAAAAACAACAACCTACAATTCTGAAAACACCTGAAAGCCCGCTTCTACAAAACAACCTACTCCCCCACCCCAATGATCACACTAACCACACAGCTAATCAGACAACACCCCTACAACCACGACCCTCGAAACAAACAAAATGAGAAATGAAAAAGGAAACAAAAGAAGTGAAACTGGACCTGGCTCACTTACACTGAAAGACTCAGAACAATTCCCCTCCCCCCACAAGAAAACACGTCTCATCTGTTCCAGCTATGCCTTTGAACTTGTAAACTGCTATTCCTATTAGTAACTGTAAGCCGCATTGAATCTACCGCTAGGAAGGAAAATGTGGGGTACAAATGCAATCATAAGTACATAAGTATTGCCATACTGGGAAAGAGCAAAGGTCCATCAAGCCCAGCATCCTGTTTCCAACAGTGGCCAATCCAGGTCACAAATACCCGGCAAGATCTCAAAAATGTACAAAATATTTTATACTGCTTATCCCCAAAATAGTGGATTTTCCCCAAGTTCATTTAATAACGGTCTATGGACTTTTCCTTTAGGAAGCCGTCCAAACCTTTTTAAAACTCTGCTAAGCTAACCGCCTTTACCACATTCTCTGGCAACGAATTCCAGAGTTTAATTACACATTGAGTGAAGAAAAATTTTCTCCGATTTGATTTAAATTTACTACATTGTAGCTTCATCGCATGCCCCCTAGTCCTAGTATTTTTGGAAAGTGTGAACAGACGCTTCACATCTACCCGTTCAACTCCACTCATTATTTTATAGACCTCTATCATATCTCCCCTCAGCCGCCTTTTCTCCAAACTGAAGAGCCCTAGCCGCTTTAGCCTTTCCTCATAGGGAAGACGTCCCATCCCCTTTATCATTTTCGTCGCCTTTCTCTGCACCTTTTTAATTCCACTATATCTTTTTTGAGATGCGGCAACCAGAATTGTACACAATATTCGAGGTGCGGTCGCACCATGGAGCGATACAAAGGCATTATAACATCCTCATTTTTGTTTTCCATTCCTTTCCTAATAATACCTAACATTCTATTTGCTTTCTTAGCCGCCGCAGCAGCACACTGAGCAGAAGGTTTCAACGTATCATCAATGACGACACCTAGATTCCTTTCTTGGTCCGTGACTCCTAACGTGGAACCTTGCATGACATAGCTATAATTCGGGTTCCTCTTTCCCACAATCAATAAAACTGGGTGCTAATTATTGACATTAATTGGCACCCATTAAAAGTCTGTTCACTCATCTGGCTGCGTACTATAAGGCGTGGTGCCTAACTCTAATAGCAAATAACTCAAAAGGGGACATGTGCGTGTCAGGGGTGTTCTGAAAATTTACGCACGTTTTTACAGAATACTACCTCAGCGCATCCAACATGGGTGCCAACATTTACACCAGGTTTCAGCAGTCGTAAATCTGGTCCCAAAAGGTAGGCATGGGAATTAGCAGCGCTAAGTGTGTGACAAAACCCTGGGCATGGCGCTCTTCAGACCACCAGGCAGCTGCCAGTAATTCCAGCTTAGTAATTGCTATAACTCCAAGTCAAGGCCTCAAACAGATCCAGTCCGGGGTTTTTTTTCTTTTATTTGAACTCAAAATATTTCCATACTTTCAAGCAACAACACAAGAAGTCCAAAGCAAAAGGCACATTCCAATAAACAAACGGTCAACAGTCTCCCATGACTCCAAACATTTCAGGGAAAATCTTCTTAAATGATACCTTCATGGAGTCCCCTTCAGGCCCCTTCATTTCAGGCTGGGTCTATGCCCCCACCCCTTTTAAATCAGGCTAGACTTAGCCCCATTCCTCACTTCCCACCTGCCTTTTGGGAATCCTTGACTCTGGTGCAGCTCGCACTTCGATGTCCTCACTGCCCCGGGTTAGGTAGTCTACTGGCCAACTCTTAGGGAGTTCCCTCCTCCCTTCCTTCTCTATAATTATCATGTCTTTTCGATGGTTCTATCTTCTCCCATTATTTGCTGTTAACTTGCTGTAGCTGAGTTTAAACTTCTTTTTCAAAGTAGTGAGTATTCTTGGGGACTTGTCAGCAATGTATATACTGTAAAATATGCTTCTTACCTAAGGGGTCCATTTTTCAGCGCATCTGCAAAAAAGGCTTTTTTTGGGGGGGGGGGGGGGGGGGAGCCAAAAATGGAAGTGCGGCAAAATAAAAATTGGTGTGTGTCCATTTTGGGCCTGAGAACTTACCGCCACCCATTGACTTAGCAGTAAGGTCTCACACGTTAACCGGGTGGTAATCGTCAGTGCGCAGACACTGCCGATTACCACCCGGTCAGCGCCACACGCTGGAAAATTTCCGGCACGCATACTGGACGCACGTAAAAAATGAAAATACCAACCTAAACACAGGCGGCTGGGGGTGGAGGTGAGTCCTGTTATTCACGTTACACTCTCGTGTTGGGATAAAATGGAACGTAGAAGGAAAGTGTATAACTCTAGGCTGTCCCCAATAGCATACAATCTAACTTTTCCTCTGGGATGCAGACCCTCAACCTTTACTAGGTGGGCACAGAACGGTCTTGATCTTTGGGGACAATTATTAAGTGGAGAGAGATTTGTCACGTTCTCAGAATTAGCCGAAACTTATAACCTCCCTCGGAGAGATCAATACACATATACGCAATTAATGCATTTTCTACAATCCCCAGGATTAAGAGCTAACCTGTTTGGAGAAGTCACATTCTTAGAAGAACAGGGAACTAGAGGTCTAATTTCCTTGCTATATGGATATTTGAGAGATCAACTCCCGCAGAACTCCAGACATCGGGACCAGTGGGAAAAGGAACTGGGAGTAAAATATACAGAGGCGGAGTGGCAGAGATTCGAAAGAGGCTCAGTTCGGATTTCCCCAGCGATAAACATTCAGGAGAATGTTGCGAAAATAATATATCGTTGGTATCTGACCCCAGTACGATTGCATCATATGTTTATTACAGTGTCCCAGATGTGCTGGAGACACTGTGGTCAATTAGGCACCACGGGCCACATATGGTGGACATGCAGAAAGGTGGGAGCATTTTGGAGGGCTATCCAGGGGAGGGTGCAACATTGGGTAGGAGTTGATATACCATGGGACCCTGCAGTGTACTTATTTCATAAAATATTTTGGGACTTAAAGAAGAGGGCAAGACCCTAGCGAAACATTGTTTTTGTGCAGGCAGACTGATAATTGCACAGGCTTGGAAACAACGTAACAGTCCTTCAATAATTAAGTGGAAAACTTTGCTTGGAAATATTGCAGAAAAAGAGAAATTATTAGCAAAGGAATGCAAACAATTGGCAAAATTGGGAAGAATATGGGCTCCTCTAGGTATGGGATCATAGACGGTATTGCTGCTGCAACTCGACTGCTGAATAAAAGTGCTATTGTCTTTTGCTGGGTAATGTACTGGGTGGGATGGGGGGATATTTTCTGTACATAGGCTTGGTTTGATATTTTGTATTATTTTAGGGATAAATCTAATGGGGGGAAATGGGAACAAAAAGTGAAGTCCAAATATATGCTGTCATTAGCAGTGAACCTTGTAAGTTTGGTGGGAAATGTAGAGATTGATATTTTCTTAATGATGTTATTGTAGTTTTCAATTGTTGTACAGGGATCTTTCATTATTCAATAAAGACTTCTTCTAAATTAAAAATGAAAATACCAGCCAGGCCATGCGGTAGTTGGGTAGTAGTTCCGAATTGTCGCACGTAGGCGCCTACGCAGCTTCGTAAAAGGACATCTAAACCTTAGGCTGAGAAACTTTTTCGTCAAACTAATCTTGACGCTTCCAACGCATGCAGAGTAGAGCAGAGTGAAAACTTTTCTCTGTGCCTTTTGAAAGCCTGTGTTCGTGAGATTGCAGCCCGTTTATACTAAAAGTTCTACCCATTCACTTTTAACTTTTTTTCTAGAGGAGTGTGGTAGCCGTGTTAGTCCACTCTTAAGGTTATCAATAGAAATCAAACAAAATAAAACATGGAAAAGAAAATAAGATGATACCTTTTTTATTGGACATAATACATTTCTTGATTAGCTTTCGAAGGCTGCCCTTCTTCGTCAGATCGGACGAAGAAGGGCAACCTTCGAAAGCTAATCAAGAAATGTATTAAGTTATGTGCAATAAAAAAGGTATCATCTTATTTTCTTTTCCATGTTTTATTTTGTTTGATTTCTATAGATTCTACATGGAATGTTGCTATTCCACTAGCAACATTCCATGTAGAAGTCGGCCCTTGCGGATCACCAATGTGGCCGCGCAGGCTTCTGCTTCTGTGAGTCTGACGTCCTGCACGTACGTGCAGGACGTCAGACTCACAGAAACAGAAGCCTGCGCAGCCTTCTACATGGAATGTTGCTAGTGGAATAGCAACATTCCATGTAGAATCTCCAATAGTAGCAACATTCCATGTAGAATCTCCAATGGTATCTATTTTACTGTCATAGTAATGCTTGAATGTTTTCACTTATATACACTGTCAGCTAGCACATTTGCTTATTTCCGATCTGAGGAAGAAGGGCAACCTTCGAAAGCTAATCAAGAAATGTATTAAGTTATGTCCAATAAAAAAGGTATCATCTTATTTTCTTTTCCATGTTTTATTTTGTTTGATTTCTATTGATAACTTTTTTTCTGAAAGATTCAGCCTGTGAGTCCGTTTTGTGGTGGAACATCTGGATTACGACTAGTTTCTGGTCTAACAATTGGCTGCTCTCGTGGGATGAATCCTGCATTATGATCAACTTGAAATTTCATCATTTTGCAGAATGCTCTGTTTCTGAGCAGCACAACATTGAACAACGAGAGAGATGTTACAGATGGTAAGACAAGAAGGCAATTAAAAAATATAAAAACTACTTCCTGTCATCATTAACAACATAATAATTGAAGCACATTATTAAAAACCTTTTCTATAGCCAGAGATAATTGTTTGTTGATCCGTATGCAAATTGCATAATCAGATTTTTGTAGCAGAATGCAAAAAATTGAACAAATGTGTAACAAGCACCGTTGATTATGATTTCTGTCTTTAATCAAGTAGCTATTAAATAGTTATCTTGATTTTACCTCAGTCAATATTTACGTCAATATAGAGGAACAACTAGACAAATTTTAACCAATAGGACTAGAGGAGGAGAGGACCTCAGACCAGTGCCACCTTTTTAATCAATGAAATGATATTCATGTGGCCATAATCATATAATCACTGGTCCTCTACCAACCTCCTCCCTCAATATTAATTTGTGTGCTGGTGCTCTATGATGGTGCTACCTATCACCCCCATCTTTAACAAATATTAAACACCACAGCCACTTAGCTCATTGCTGCTCCAACCAGGGGCTCCCCGACGGTCCCGTTTCGCCACTGGGGCTTTGTCAAGGGAAAAGCTCCCTGCAGCACCGAACTCAGGGGCGTAGCCACGGGTGGGCCTGGGTGGGCCCAGGCCCACCCAGTTTTGTTTCAGGCCCACCCAGCAGTGGAGGCAGCGGAGCGGAGGGAGCAGGCTGAGCTCCGATCCTGCATCTGCCTCCCCAGCCCGCCACTGCCCCGGCTGCCTCCGCCCGCCGTACCTTTAAATATTACAGTTTTGCTGGAGTCGCAGGCAGCCGGCATTGAAGACATCGGCAGGCTTATGCCGGTTCCAGCAGCCTTCCCTTCTTTCGTTGCAAGACGTATTTCCTGTTTCTACGAGGGCGGAGCCATCATCCGACTTGCAACGAGGGAAGGGAAGGCTGCTGGAACCGGCGTAAGCCTGCTGATGTCTTCAATGCCGGCTGCCCGCGACTCCAACAAAACTATAATATTTAAAGGTACGGGGGGGGGGGGCCCGGAAGGAAACAGGGCAGACAGGAGAGGAGGGTTGCTGCACATGGTGGAAGAAGGGGAGAGGAGAGGGCAGGGGAGAGGAGGGTTGCTGGACATGGTGGAAGAAGGGGAGAGGAGGGATGCTGGATATGGTGGAAGAAGGGGAGAGGCAGAGGCGGACCGGGGAGAGAGCCTGTTGTTAAACATTTACCAGCACACCACTGTCTAGTGCCCACCCATCCAACCTGTTGGCCCACCCAAAAATTGACTTCTGGCTACGCCACTGACCGAACTGTGGTAAGTATCGGACGAGCCAGTGAAGCCGCCGAAAAGATGTGCGCCCACTGGCGGCTTCACTGGCTCGTCCGATACTTACCACAGTTCGGTGCTGCAGGGAGCTTTTCCCTTGACAAAGCCCCAGTGGCGAAACGGGACCGTCGGGGAGCCCCTGGTTGGAGCAGCAATGAGCTAAGTGGCTGTGGTGTTTAATATTTGTTAAAGACGGGGGTGATAGGTAGCACCATCATAGAGCACCAGCACACAAATTAATATTGAGGGAGGAGGTTGGTAGAGGACCAGTGATTATATGATTATGGCCACATGAATATCATTTCATTGATTAAAAAGGTGGCACTGGTCTGAGGTCCTCTCCTCCTCTGTTTCTCATTGAGTTAGAACTTGTTTCACAATTGTTAGTTAACACTCGCTGTTTTCCAGTTGTTATTAATTATAAATCAGTAGAGTGATTCCCGTGACCTTTTGTTACTTAACCAATAGGAATGCAATAAACATAGAAACAAAATGGAGGTCAAAAAAAGACCATTCAGCCTATCCAGTCTGCCCAATTTACACCAATTGCTTATTTCTCCCCTTCAGAGACCTTCTGTGCTTGTCCCATGCTTTCTTGAATTTAGATAAGAGTCCTCATGACCATCACATCCAGAGAGACTGTTCCATGCATCAATCACCCTTTCATTAAAAAAAATATTTCCTTAGATTACTGCTCGGTCCATCCCCTTTAACCCTCATCTTATGACGTCTTGTTCTGGAACTTCCTTTCAATTGACAGAGGCCTATCTCCTGTGTATTGATATGATAGCAGTATTTAAATGTCTCTATGATATCTCTTTTATCTTGCCTTTCCTCCAGGGTGCACATATTTAGACCTTTAGGCCTGTCCCCATGAACTTAAATTAAAGTCACAATATTCGATAGCGTGACGCCTCTTCTTGTAAAACTTCACTGGCTTCCAATCAGAGAGCGCATTGAGTTCAAGGTTTGCAACCATGGTTCACAAAATCCTCCACGGGGTTGTCCCAAGTTACATGCTGAGCCTGGTTGACTTGCCAGCCAGAAATGCTGACCCGTCCTCAAGATTATATCTCACCTTGCACTACCCCAGTTGGAAAGGTTGTAAGCGTGGCTCCATTCAGGCGTCAAGCTTTCCCTTTATCAGCGTGCAACTTTGGAATGCGCTTCCTAGAGACATCACCAGTCTGAGAGACTACCTTGCCTTTCGCAAGGCGCTGAAGACGCATCTGTTTACCAAAGCATTTACACCGGGAACAATGAAGAAATCTGGCCTCTGCCAGCTGGCATACGTGGATCCTGTTTAGTCCTATTCTTCTGTACTGTTCTATGTAAAGTATTCTTTCTTTCTTGCCCTTCTACTCTATTATTCTCATTTGTATCTGATATCACCCGGAGACCTCTCTCTCTCTCTCTCTCTCTCTCTGGTTTATGTAAGCCACATTGAGCCTGCATGTCTGTGGGGGAAATGTGGGGTATAAATACATTAATAAATAAATAAAATTAGGAAATGATACACTATCTTCCTAAATTTGTATAGGGTGTCAGTATTGGAAATTGAACATCTACCACTTGCAATTCAGTTTACAAAAAGCTCATTGAACATGGAGCCTTTCGTAAAATACGTATAGGGCCATGGGGAAAAAAGAACTCCTTGCATTTGTCATGATGCACTCAAATGAAGACATTTTACACAAAAAAAGTACATAACAGCAGCATCACTTGGGGCTTTGTATATGTAACTATCATCTTACATGCAAATATACTAGGACTAGGGGAGGGCACGGAAAGAAGCTAGTAAGTAGGAAATTTAAAATGAATAGGAGAAAATATTTCTTCACTCAACAAGTAATTAAGCTCTGGAATTTGTTGCCAGAGAATGTGGTAAAAGCGGTTAGCTTAGCAGGGTTTTAAAAAGGTTTGGATAATTTCCTAAAAGGAAAGTCCACAAACCATTATTAAGATAGACTTGGGAAAATCCACTGCATATTCTAGGATGAGCAGTATAAAATCTGTTTTGCTGTTCTGGCATCTTGCCATGTGCTTGTGGCTGGACTGGCCACTACTGGAGACAAGATGCTGGGCTTGATGGGCCTTCGGTCTTTCCCAGTATGGCAATGCTTAGGTTCTTACTAGTGATTTTTGCTATTGTACGTAATTTTTTTTATTTAATAGCACGCCTATGTGAGGAATCCAAAAAGGTTCTTATAAAATAAGCCTCTCCCAATGCACAAATTTATACCTGGTCCAAAACTGGAGCAAACGCGTGTGTATTCATGTGTTTTTTAAATTAAATATTGGGTCAATATTCAGCTTGCGGCATGAGCATTTGTTTAAATGGTGATTGCGGCTCTGTTAGAGGTTTGATCGCAAGCTGCATTATTTGTGTACCGCAGAAGTCACTAACCTGAAATACTACAGGTTAATGACTCACAGTAAATGAAGGTGCTACTCAAAAAAAAAAAAAAAGGTACTGCATCTTAGTAACTCCCCATCCCCCACCCAATTGACAATCAAACATATAAACGGCGAGTGACCGTACTCACTCGCAAATGCGCAGTAGAGACTTCCCTCTCTGCCCCGCCCCCGCGTCAATACATGATGACGGGGGCGGGACAGAGAGGGAAGTCTCTACTGGCATGCTGCAGACGTCGGAACTGCTCCCCCTCCCCCCTCCCCCGGAGTCGCCGCCGCCCCTCCATCTGGCCCGAGCACTGTGAACTTACATCACCATGCAGCAGCAGGCACATCAGCAAAGCTGCCGTCGGGCTTCCTTCTCTGCCTTTGCCCCGCCCTCGCCGATGTTACGTCACACGAGGGTGGGACACAGGCAGAGAAGGAAGCCCGCCCTGACGGCAGCTTTGCTGATGTGCCTGCTGCTGCGTGCTGATGGAAGTTTACAGTGCTGCTCGGGCCGGGTGGAGGGGCGGCGGCGGCTAGGAAACCCCCCCATTCTAAAAGTAGCCCGTTTTCACGGGCTCAACGGCTACTTATATATAACCTTGAGGAGGTTTAATACCAATGGGAAACTTTTTACAGGTATATGTGTACTGCAAAATGTGGAATACAGAGATATTTTTAACAGCTATCCAAACCCAAACATTTTCCCTTTCAAATCTGTGTGCTGCATCTGCAAACACAGCAAACAGGAGTAGAAGCTGACCAAAAGACGGATCCAACACTGGAAATGTTGCGCAGTAAATAGTTTTATTGTAGCCGATAGAATAGGACCCGACGCGATCTGTGTTTCTGTGCAATGAAGCTCCTACGCAGTGGCGTAGCAAGGGCAGGGCGGTGGGGGCGGTCCGCCCCGGGTGCACGCCGCTGGGGGGGGTGTCGGCTCCGCTGGTTCCCTGCTCCCTCTGGAACAGGTTACTTCCTGTTCCGGGGCAGAGGGAGCAGGGAACCAGCGGAACCGACAGCCTCACGGCTGCTCCCACCTCCCAAGAGGTAAGAATGCACTCGGGTGTGTGTGTGTGTGTAGTGCTGCACCCGGGGGGGGGGGAGGGTGCGCAACGGCAAACCGCCCCGGGTGGCAGCCGCCCTTGCTACAGCACTGCTCCTATATCAGGAGTCAGGTAGTAATTTCTCGGAGTGCGCTATGTACTTAAAAACTGAACAAGATGACAGCTCAGAGGAATGTAGCACGGCAAAAGCAGCCATGAGGCATGCATGCAAAAAAGCGGGAAATGCTGCTGTCCCCAGTTGGGTCAGCATCATTTTCCGCTTTTATGCACGCATGCCTCACGGCTGCTTTTGCCGTACTACAGGGCCGCTGAGAGACTGGGCCAGGCCCGGGACAAGGCCACCCCCGGGGCCCCCCCACCCGAGGTCACTGGGCCCCCCTCCACCTGCCACCGGGCCCTCTCTCCACCTCCGGGCCCTCTGCACTGACCTTAAGCGCCTCACCTTCAAAAGCGCAGCAACAAGCAACAGCAGGCCACTCCTTCCTTCCGTGTCCTGCCCTCGCCTGACGTAACTTTGCGAGGGCGGGACACGGAAGGAAGGAGTGGTCTGCCGCTGCTTGCTGCGCTTTCGAAGGTGAGGCGCTGAAGTTCAATGCCAGGGAGCGACGGAGGGCGGGCGGGCTGGACTGCGGCGGCGCCACCGGGCCCCCCCGGAGGCCCGGGCCCGGGGAATTTTGTCCCCCCTTTTCCCCCCTCTCGGCGGCCCTGCCGTGCTACATTCCTCTGAGCTGTCATCCTGTTCAGTTTTAAAGTACATAGCGCATTACGAGAAATTACTACCTGACCCCTGATGTAGGCACTCCATTGCGCCGAAACACAGACCCTGTTGGGTCCTATTGAATTGGCTACAATAAAAGTATTTACTGCACAACATTTCCATTGTTGGATTTGTCCTTTGGTCAGCCTCTGCTCCTGCTTGCTGTGATTACTTGACGCAGAGGTTCCTTCCCGCCTTCGTCTTCTGCATCAGCAAACACACATAAATAGTACCTCTTCTAAAATTGCTACTTGATTATGAAAGACAATTTACCCATGAAAATGTCTTTTTTTAACAGATGTAAACCTTCTAAAATTACCTTCATCATCAAATTTCATAAGATTAGCAAACAGAGCCCTGTTTACTAAGGTGCGCTAGCATTTTTAGTGCGTGTCAACCATGTAGACGCCCACAGGAACATTATGGGAATCTACCCGGTTAGCGCACGCTAATACATAGTAACATAGTAACATAGTAGATGACGGCAGAAAAAGACCTGCACGGTCCATCCAGTCTGCCCAACAAGACAAACTCATATGTGCTACTTTTTGTGTATATAATACCTTGATTTGTAACTGTCTTTTTCAGGGCACAGACCGTACAAGCCTGCCCAGCACTATCCCCGTCTCCCAACCACCAGCTCCGCCTCCCACCACCGGCTCTAGCACAGACCATATAAGTCTGCCCAGCACTATCCCCGTCTCCCAACCACCAGCCCCGCCTCCCACCACCAGCTCTGCCACCCAATCTCGGCTAAGCTCCTGAGGATCCATTCCTTCTGAACAGGATTCCTTTATGTTTATCCCACGCATGTTTGAATTCCGTTACCGTTTTCCTCTCCACCACCTCCCGCGGGAGGGCATTCCAAATATCCGCCACTCTCTCCGTGAAAAAATACTACCTGACATTTTTTTTTGAGTCTTAGTAAACAGGGCCCCGAGCATCACAAATTTCTTATCTGCTGTTCGCTTGGCGAGACCCTCTGCTTTCATAAAATAGTTTTAACAAGATGTTCCAGAGAGTCTCAGGGATTTCAGCCCTATGCATCACCACACTAATTAGAACTGATTAGTATTTATTACTCTGAGCTCTTGTAAATAACAGCCAGTTTTCCCTTCTGAGGTCTCTTAGTTGTAGTGTGATGAAAAGAGTATACATAGGAAAGTGATACCTTTCTGGCACTTGTCGCCATGGTAACCGGGTTTGCAGTAACAGGAGCCATTTTTGGCATTGCATTCTAATGTGTTCTCCTTGGCACACTGGCATTCTTCAGAGCAGCCAGCCCCAAAGGTCCACTTTGGACAAGCTGTAATAACATGAATAATTGCCAATCATTTAACAGGAACATGCAAACATGCCTACAGTGTAGAGAAAGTGGTTCTCAAACCTGTCCTGAGGGACTATAAGCCGCCTGGTTTTCAGGATATCCCTAACGAGAGATTTTCATATAATGGAGGTAAACAGGTATGCAGATATGCCCCATGCATATTCATTAGGGATATCATGAAACCCCACAGGTGGCTGGTGGTCCTACAGGACAGATTTGTGAACCACAGTAAATGGAGCAGTAATTTTCATTAAGCCATAACAACACTGGAATATATAATTGATGGGCAACTCTGCTCAGCAGTAATTATCCCACTTTGAGTAAATGTGTACAAATTCTCATAAGAAGCCCAACATCCAGACATCCTTCCCCTGACCTAACCTAATGCCTTTTAGGGTTGCAACTGCTGCTATGTACAGGTTGAACCCAATGATTGCTCATGGAACCATTAGATTTAGAGTTGCAACTGCCACCCATACAGATCGCTTTGCAATGCTTTCTCTAGATACACATGGATAAAGCCATACTGGGTCAGACCAATGGGTCCATCCAGCCCAGTATCCTATTTCCCCAACAGTGGCACCCACTCCCTCAGGGAACACAGTTCCAGCCCCCCACCCTAGGCACACAACCACACACGCTCCCTTCCTGCATGGAACACAGCTCCAGTGCCCTACCTTGACACCAACTTACCCCAGACAACACAGCTCAAGCCCACACACTCTCCCGTTCCCAAGGGGATCCAGCCTCAGCCCCCACCCTGAGCGCGCACACACAAACTCACATGTCCCCTCGCTACTGGGGGATGCAGAGGAGATCCAATTTCACAGCGCCCGTAATCGCTCCACTTCCATACCCTGGCTGCTCTCTTACCTCTGTTGGATAGGTTCGCTAGCTTTCCTGGGCCCTTCCAAACTGAACTGGACTCCAGCACCCACACAGGATGGAAGCCCAAACAAACTCTGCGGTGGCCAGGGATCGAACCTGGGTCAACTGCTTGGAAGGTAGCTATGCTCACCACTTTACCATCAAAGTAATATGGTTGCCATACTAGCAGGGGCGTAGCCAGACACCCAATTTTGAGTGGGCTTGGGCCCAAGATGGGTGGGCAGAACACCGCCCTGTCCCACAAGTGATTTGGTCTCTCCCTCTCTCGCCTGTATGCCATATGGTCTTTCAAACATCCCCCTCCCCTGCATACCTTTTAAATAGCAGATTTTCACTGGCAGCGAGCAGCAACTAATACGCACTGCTCATGCTGGCCCCACCGCCTTCCCTCTGATGCAACTTCCTGTTTCTGCATAGGTGGGAATACATCAGAGGGAAGGCAGTGGGGCTAGTGTGAATAGTATGTATCAGTCACTGCAGGCGAAGATCTGCTATTTACAAGGTATGCAGGAAAGAGAGTTGTTGTGAGTTTTTGGCTGGTGGGTCTTGGGGATCCCTGCCAGCCACATCATAGGTGTGCTGCTAATGGGTGGGCCTGAGCCCAATGTGGGTGGGCCTGGGCCTACCCTTGGCTACGCCACTGCATACTAGTCCTCTTTGAAGGCAATAAACAGAAATAAAACAACACAAAATAAAGGAAAATAAGGTGATAACTTTTTTTTACGGAGGAGTAGCCTAGTGGTTAGTGCAGTGGACTTTGATCTTGGAGAACGGAGTTCAATTCCCACTGCAGCTCCTTGTGAATGTTTGGCTAATTGGTAGGAAATATACAAAGATATGGAGGATGTTAATGAGAAATAGGAAATAAATATTAAAATAATGTACATGGTAGAAATGACCAAAAGAAACAGAATACATTTATTACAAAAGCTTTGCACTGAAGTTCAGTACACATTTTTATGCTCGTGTTAAAAAAAAAATGAATTCCACCCAATGCTATAACCAAATTGAATAAAACAATTTTTGCACAAAGTATGTGGTCCAACATGGCAAAGTATGTTAGTTGCCATGGAAACATACGCACACAGCCATCCATTAATAGTAGCATCAATGTTTTATGCATGAAAAATGGCTTCAGAATCTGGAGAAGCAGACGCATAGATTATGTGCATGCGCAAGTCTAACATGCTGTTCTGTACATAAATATCAGGATGATATCGTTTTAATTTCTGCAGTAAAGTATTTTACTTTTCATTTACAGCTACAGCACTTCTCCCTTAAGCCTGCACTCAGGGATGTGATCACTTCGGCTCCTCATTCCCCAGCCTTTTTTTTTCCATTGTCCCATCCCCTTCAACAAAGGGAAAGGGAATGGGACTTGATATACCGTCTTCCTGTGGTTTTTACAACTACATTCAAAGTGGTTTACACAGGGGTCCTTTTACTAAGGTGCGCTGAAAAACGGCCTACGGTAGTGTAGATGCGTGTTTTGGGCATGTGCGCAGAATTATTTTTCAGTGCACCTACAAAAAAATGCCTTTTAAAAATTTTTGACAAAAATGGATGTACGGCAAAATGAAAATTGCCACGCGCCCATTTAAGGTCTGAGACCTTACCATAAGACACTGACCTAGCGGTAAGGTCTGACGCGGTAACCGGGAGGTAATGGTCTACGCGGGTCAGATGCCACTTATTTTCCGGACGTGCGCCAAAAATGAAATTACCGCAAGGGCCACGTGGTAACCGGGCGGTAACTCCAATTTGGCGCGCGTTAGGCATGCGTAGGCACCTACGTGGCTTAGTAAAAGGGCCCCATATTGTATACGGCTACTTATTTGTACCTGAGTCAATGGAGGGTTAAGGGCGTCTTTTACTAAGGTCCGCTCGCGTTTTTAGCGTTGGCTAAAATTGTGGGTGCACTAAACATTAGAGATGCCCATAGGAATGCATTGGCGTCTGTAACGTTTAGCACCCCCACAATTTTAGCGCGCGCCAAAAACGTGAGCGTGCCTTACTAAAAGGCCCTCTAAATGACTTGCCCAGAGTCACAAGGAGCTGCAGTGGGAATCAAACCCAGTTCCCCAGGATCAAAGTCCACTGCACTAACCACTAGGCTACTCCTACATTCCATGTACAGTAGAATCTCAAATTGTAGCAACATTCCATGTAGCATCTCAAAAGAAGCTGAAATAGTAGCAACATTCCATGTAGAATCTCAAACAGTAGCAACATTCCATGTAGACTCTCAAATAGGGAAAAGGAACTGCATTCAGAGACCACTGTACTAACCACTAGGCTACTCCTCCACTAGCAACATTCCATGTACAGTAGAATCTCAAATTGTAGCAACATTCCATGTAGCATCTCAAAAGAATCTGAAATAATAGCAACATTCCATGTAGAATCTCAAAGAGTAGCAACATTCCATGTAGACTCTCAAATAGGGAAAGGGAGCTGCATTCAAAGTCCGCTGCACTAACCACTAGGATACTCCTCCACTCCACAAGAAAAAAAAGTTGTGGATCCTTTATGCTGACACCAAAGAGAAGAAAACAGGCATGAAATAATCACTAATGCCAGCTACAGAAGAATGAGCTAACGTTTTGCTGCTCCTCAGACCATGACTCATAGCCCTTCCATTAGAAAACCATGAGCTTAGCCTTCTGTGAACTTCTTTGCATCTGGGTTTACTAGCTAATACCTTTATTACCACTGGGTTTAAAAGAGCAATGCATTGATGTCTCAGACTACATGAGTCCGTGTGCACAATTTACTTGTACATAAACTCCTTTTCTGTTAGGCAACCACAATAGCACAGAAAAATGTAAGCAGAGACTACATGATGCCTCTTTACTGAACCTCATACGCTTGATTGCATCAGCCTCCTGGTAAACAAGCTAGTACCATGCAGTACATTGTTCTCACCAACAGGTGTCCTCCAATCACAGCTGTACAATATCAATTATGTACCGTGCAACATTTTGGTCATAATTTATCAAGATCTGCCAAAAGATCTCAATTGCAGATTAGCCAAAACCCAAACCCAAATTTCGGATTGGTTTTGGTGCTGAATACTAAACTGAAAACAAAGTTTACTGACTTGTTTTGCTCATGAGTGAAAGGGAAAAGTGTTTTTAGCAAATATTGCATCTGAAGCAGTGGCGTACCAAGGGGGGGGGGGCGGTGGGTGCACGCCGCTGGGGGGTGCCGCGGCGCGCGCCTGCTCCGAGTTCGCTAACTTCGCTCGTTCGCTGCAGCTCCCTCTGCCCCGGAACAGGTTACTTCCTGTTCCGGGGCAGAGGGAGCTGCAGCGAACGAGCGAGTTAGCGAACGCGGAGCAGGCGTGCGCCGTGGCCCCCACCCCCCAGCGGCGTGCACCTGGGGGGGGTGTCATTTCGCCGTAGGGGGTGCGCATCGGCGATCCGCCCCGGGTGCCATCCAGGCCAGGAACGCCACTGATCTGAAGCCCTTCTTTCTAGTATGCTTTCCTTAGACTGTCATTTCAATGATCTCAGAACGACCGCTCGAGGCATTTCCAATCGCTGTGCCAGCACGGAATAGAAAAAAAATGCGAATCGCCAATGGCAATGTTGAGAAAAATCATTTATTCACCACATTATTTAAAATAGGCCCGACACGGCCGCGTTTCGCCCTCCTAAAGGGCTGCGTCAGGGGCTAGCATATAACAACCCAGTGGTGCAGTAAAACCAGTCCCACCTACTGGACTAAAACAACTCCTCTCCTGAGAAGCAGCAGCAGCATTTCGCGGTGAATAAATTATTTTTCTCAACATTGCTGCCATTGGCGATTCTCATCTTTTTTTCTATTCCATGCTGGATTTTGAGAATCGTCTGCCTATTTGCTTTCTTGGACCTTCAATAGCTGTGCCATACTGAAGCTTAAAGCAATAGAAATAACCTGGTCCATAGACCATTGTTTTCACCTAATGTCAGATTTCTTTACTGTTACATTGTTACTTGGGGTTTCCTATGGTTGGACCTATTGTCCTAATGTAAAAAGAGAATCCTAGCAGCAAAACTCAAATTTATTTGTAATGCTAAAATAGGCTGGAAAAGATGAAAGAGAGTAGGTAATCATGGCAGTGCAGAAGCAATGCATGCAGGGCCGCCGAGAGACTGAGCCGGGCCCGGATCGCCGCTGCCCTGCCCCCGCCTCCCCCCAATCGCAAATGCTGTCGCCTCCCTCTCCTGCTCCCAGGCCGCCGGCACCGTAGTCCCCAGTCTCAACCTGCCTACCCACAGCTCCATTCTGTCTGCCATCCGACCCCCTTTATTAAAAAAAAAAAATCTCAAAATCAGCAGCGCAAAAAAAAATTCTTGAAGGCGCTGTGCTGCCAGTTTCAAGATTTTTTTTAAATGAAGGGGGGTCGAATGGCAGACAGAACGGAGCTGAGGGAAGGTAAGTGGAGACTGGGGACTGCAGTGCCGGCAGCCTGGGAGCAGGAGAGGGCGAGAGACCCCGGCGCCGGGTCCTCCTTGGAGTCCCGGGCCCGGGAAATTTTGCCCCCCCCAACCCCCCCCCCCCCCCCCCCCCGGCGGCCCTGAATGTATGAATCAAACTGACATTCTGCAAACAACAAATTGGGGCTGCCTTTCCACGTGCATGCCGAGAACCTGAGTTAAAAACTACCATTCATACAGTTACCAAATGTCGAGCTATAAATTCTGATCTATGCTCACTGTACTCAAATTAATGGAAGTTGCTTACTTAGGTGACAGAAGCGCCCATACAGTCCTGGGTCACAAAAACAGGCTCCATACACCCTGTGGCAGTATCCATTGTTAGCACAGTTACACCTCTTATAACAGTTCTTCCCGAAGTATCCTTTAGGACAACCTGTAGGACAGATAGAAACAGGTGAGCTCATAGCCCACATGCCCCTCACAAAAAGCCTTAGCGGCTACTGTTAAGTTGGGTTATTTTATAACAAGTCAGATTATTTTATCACAAGTGCTTTTTCAAGGAGAGGGTGGTACATATCTCGAATGCTCTCTTGCGGGAGGTGGTGGAGATGAAAACGGTAACGGAATTCAAAAATGCATGGAGTGGAGGAGTGGCCTAGTGGTTAGGGTGGTGGACTTTGGTCCTGGGGAACTGGGGAACTGAGTTCAATTCCCACTTCAGGCACAGGCAGCTCCTTGTGACTCTGGGCAAGTCACTTAACCCTCCATTGCCCCAGGAACAAATAAGTACCTGTATGTAATATGTAAGCTGCACTGAGCCTGCCATGAGTGGGAAAGCGCGGGGTACAAATGTAACAAAAGTAAATAAACACAAAGGAATCCCAGGCTCCCGTGGATTTGGCCCTGGACCCCCCTGCTGGCGACCCTCTCAACCCCCCCTCCCACCGCCGACCTGCCACCTGCTACCTTTGCTGGCGGGGGACCCGAACCCCTGCCAGCCGAAGTCTTCTTCCTTCGTTTGGTTTCTGACTCTGACGTGCAGGACGTCAGACTCACAGAAACAGAACGAAGCCCTGCAGATCGCAAGGCTTCATTCTGTTTCTGTGAGTCTGACGTCATGCAGAACGTCAGACTCAGAAACCAAATGAAGGAAGAAGACCGGCTGGCAGGGGTTGGTGTCCCCCGCCAGCAAAGGTAGGCGACGGCGGGCGGGGGTCAAGAGGGTCATCGGCGGGGGGGGGGGGGGGGAGGGGGTCAAAGTTGTTGGAGGTGTTGGCAATGGCGGGCAGGCGGGGCGGGGGGGGGGTCGGTGTCGGCAATGGCTGGCTGGCGGGGGGGGGGGGGGGGGAAGGGTCGGTGGTGCTGCCGGGGGGGGGGGGGCTAAAATGTGCCCCCTCACTTCGGCTCTGGACCCCCCTACCGTTGAAGTCTGGCTACGCCCCTGCTGCATAGATGGCATGGAACCAAACTAGTTTAGCGCTGATTAGATGGCAACACCGGTAATTGGGAAGCAAAGCCAGTGCTGGGCAGACTTCTACGGTCTGTGCCCTGAAAATGGCAAGGACAAATCAAGATCAAGTATATATATATATATATATATATGTAGTATCACATCATTCCTTTTACTGAGTTTATGTTGTTGGACAGACTGGATGGACCATACTGGTCTTTATCTGCCTACTCTGTTACTATTTTAGCACAGGGTCTCATTACATAAAATGGGACCTTGTGGTAAAATAACCTGACTTAACAGTAGCCCTCGTTAATAACCTCCCCCCCACCCCCCTTAATTGTTGGCCTTACTCTGCATAACATTATTCTACATTAGAGGATTTTTTTTAATGTTTCAACAATTTTTATTGATGACAATAACAATACACAAGAAACCCTCTCAAGAGATAGATGAAAAACAATCTAGTACAGAGATAGAGGTCATCACGCTGAACAGTTCTTTAGTCTCCAAAGTTTCAATAACAATGTCGATCGCCCCACCCCCACACCTGAAATCTGGACAAACACCTCTTCTGGATCATTCAAGGCCGTAATCTATTGACTAACAAGGTCTGGCCTAAAGGGGAGAGTACTTGCATGTAAGAATTCCAGATGGTGAAAAATCTGGGCATACATTTGTGGGAGGTGGAAGCATCTCTCTAGCTTCCCATGTGGCCAAAGCCCCAAAAGGAGGGAGGAGGGAGGCTCCACCGAGACCCAGGCCTACAGGACCCACCTGAAAGCCACTAGCCTTAATTTTTACATTAGAGTTTTTTTAAATACCATCATAAAAATTCTTGAGGCTGTCTGGTGGTGGTCATAAATTAATTTATTGTGCATACCATCCTCGCAAAATGTTCCATGAATTCCTGGCGGGCAGCGACATAACCCAGTGATGGGATCACAAGTGCCTCCATTCTGACATTTGCATAGGCTGGTACAGTTCTTCCCAAATGAACCTGAAGGGCAAGCTGCAACAGACATGTCAAAAGCCAAAGATAAGCAGTCAAATAAGCAGTCAACTGTATGGGAATAGAAACTGGTTTCATTGTTATTTAAGGGGCTACATAACACAAGACATCACCTCAGGAAACAGCTGAAAATCTTGGAAAATTTATAATTGCTTGTTATTCTAAAAGCAGTCATATGGTCACAGGGGTTACTAACTGCTTGAATATAAATTCCAAGAGATGTGATGTACTAAAGCACAAACAAATTTGCAAGTATGATTTCATATGGATTAAAAACTCTGAAAGAATGTGCTATTGGTGATATTTAACATGTGTGAGGAAGTCTATAGGATGCTGCTCCTCTCCCTTGATAGCATTCCCTATAGTGTCAGAGCTACCTTAGAATGTACAGTCCCGCCCAGGGAGGAAATGACACAGGAGGGGGTGGAGCCAGGAAGGCATGGCCCAGGAAGTATAAAAGCTCAGGGCACAGCTAACTTAGAGAGGCTCAGAGGAAAGCAGCTTTGCCCAACTGTATATGCCTCTGCCATGTATCTGTGAACTGCAGCCATGACAGCAAGGTAGTCTTCCCTACCTCTGAATGGAACAGGACCCCTACCTGACACCTTTAAATATTTTGTTTATCTTAACCTGCGGAATGGCTCTGGTTTATCCTGGCTCCAGGGCCTGTCCTCATTCATCTTACCACACATGTCAAATTTAGGTTTTGAGAATTTGCCTATGCTATTTATCTAAGGTGCGCTTTTACTAAAGGACAATAACTCCATAAATTGTGCTTAAAAAAATTGGTGTTAAAAAAAATAGTGTTTAGAATTATTCTATAAACGGTGCTTAAAGTTAGGCACTGTTTATAGAATAATGCTTAGATACATTTTATTGTATAACAGCACTTGCAAGTTAAGGAATGCCCCTGATCCGCCCATGACCTGCACCCCCCTATTTGGACCCACATGTAATACATGGATCCCATACCTAAACTTATATGTGTATATTTTAATTTTAAAAATTCAATTAGCACCAATAATTGCTTGTTAAGATCTCAATTATTGGTGCTAATTGGCTTGTTTTTTAATTAAATTGTGCGCGCGCCCAGATTTTCATGCAGAATTTTTAGCAACTTGTATAAAATTCGTGGGTAAGCCCACATTCAGCTAGGGGAGAATTCTATAAATGGTACTCAAAATTAGGCACCAGGAAGAATCTGTGCAAAGTGCTATTCAATAAAGAGCGAGCTTACATGGGTTTCCGTGCCTAATTTTGGGTGAGAGGACTTAGGGCTAGATTCTATATCAGTGGTGTAGCTATGTGGAGCCACAGGGGCCTGGGCCCCCATAGATTTGGCCCTGGACCCACCTGCCGACGACTCTCTCGACCACCCCTCCCACAGCCAACCCGCCGTCGCCTACCTTTGCTGGCAGGGGACCCCAACCCCCGCCAGCCGAGGTCCTCTTCTTCTGGCACAAGGCTTCATTATGTTTCTGTGAGTCTGACGTCCTGCACGTACAACGTGCAGGACGTCAGACTCACAGAAATAGAACGAAGCCTTGCAGATTAGCCAGCGGCCACGTTGCTGGCTGATTTGCAAGGCTTTGAACTGTTTCTGTGAGTCTGACGTCCTGCATGTACAACGTGAGGACGTCAGACTCAGAAACAGAATGAAGCTGGAAGAAGAAGACCTCAGCTGGAGGGGGTTGGGGTCCCCTGCCAGCAAAGGTAGGCGATGGCGGGGGAGGGTTGGCGGCGGGAGGGGGGATCAAAGTTGGTGGTGATGGTGGTGGGTCGGCAATGGCGGGGGAGGGGGGTCGGCAATGGCGGGGAGGGGTGTCGGCAATGGCAGGGGGGGTCAGCAGTGCCGGGGGAGCTAAAATGTGCCCCCTCACCTCGGGCTCTGAACCCCCCTCCCGTCGAAGTCTGGCTACGCCCCTGTTCTATATATCATGCCTAAAAATTTTGGCGCCAAAATGAAATTCGCCTAAGCGCATTCTATAAATGTTGCCTTAATTTAGGCATACTTTATAGAATAAGCCTAAATTGCAATGCGGTTTATAGAATATGCCGAGCGTCAGTCTGCGCAACTAAATTTAGTCACAGGCAGTTACGTCAGGTAAAACCTGGTGTAAATGCTGACACCCAAATTAGGCGTGGACTGGGTGTATTCTATAACAATGCACATAGATTCTAGAAATGCCCATGGCCATGCCCCCTTTTCAACTGTGCGACTTAGAATTTACATGCAGTATGTTGCAGAATATGCTTTCACAGTTCTGCATGTTAATTGTAATTAATGCCCATTAGTGTCAATAATTGCTTGTTAATTGACAGTTATCAATGCTGATTGGTTTGTTAACCAATTAGGGTATGCACACTGTTGTGGAATACGCTTCGATTTCCACGCAGAAATCTCAGCACAATATATAGAATCCGGGATGTTAATGCCTGCTGAAACACGGTGTAAATCCTGGTGCCCAACTGATGGCAGTTGGGCGCATAAATAACTATTCTATAACACTGCGCCTAAATTTTGGAAAAACCCCTGACCCGTCCCGTCCCTCCCATGGCCATGTTCCCTTTTGAGTTGAACGCAAGATAATTTAGGCACGCAGTGTTATAGGATAGCCCACAAGCAGATCTGTGCACAAAGCCTAATTAGTGCCAATTAATATCAATAATTGATTATTCATGGCTTGTTATCTGATTAATTTGAGTTTGGATCTGGCAACCTTTATAGAAATTGGGGCTTAGTGTGCAAAACCAGGGACTGGACAGATGCATTGAAGCATTTGGTGGTTCCCATGCATTAACCTATGCATTACTGGTGTTAAAAAATGGGCAGAAAGTGGGTGTGTATGCATTAACCAGCTAGAATGTTATATTTAACTGACTAACACAGTTAACACAGGAGCACTTGACATCTCCTAAATAGGAGGCAGTAAGGAGCCCTTTTACTAAGCCACGTAGTCGCCTACGCGCGCCCATGCTACTGCGTGGCCCGGGCAGTAATTTCATTTTTTACGCATGCCCACTACGTGCGCTGGAAAATTTCTGGCGCACAGCGCTAACCGGGCAATAATCGGCATTGTACATGCGCTGACGATTACTGCCCAGTTAATGCGTGAGACCTTACCACTAAGTCAGTGGGTGGCGGTAAGGTCTCAGGCCCAAAATGGACGTGCGCCAATTTTTTATTTTGCCGCACATCCATTTTCAGTCAAAAAAAGGACCTTTTTTTGCAGGCGCACTGAAAAATGAACCTGCGCGCATCAAAGATCTGCACGATTGTACACAAAATCATTCACGCAGACGCCCCAACCTACATGCTAAACCTCGTGGACCTACCTCCCAGAAACGCCAAAAGATCATCTCGCAAATTTCTCAACCTACACTTCCCTAGCTGTAAAGGACTAAAATACAAGCTGATGCACGCCACCACCTTCTCTTACATGAGCACGCAGTTATGGAATGCATTACCCACAGATTTGAAAACAATTGACAAAACAACTACCTTTCGCAACAAGGCCTACAATGAGAACCTACAGCTCCACTAATCCACTTCACCAACCCATTGTTATGAAAGCCCACCTTCTATAAATACCCTAATAAATTCCTTCCTTCTTCTTTCTTTTCTTAATTAATCTCTACACAATACTAACTATATTTGATATACTGGAATAACTATGTTAACAATACTATGTAAGCCACTTTGAGCCTGCAAATAGGTGGGATAAGGTGGGATACAAATGCAATCAATCAATCAATCAATAAATAAATAAAATACATGTGTCTACATCAGTGCAGACCACTTTTCGACGCACCTTAGTAAAAGTGCTCCTACATTCTCTATGCAGGTACCGTAAGCTAATGACATTATTGCACAGCTTGCACTAAAATATATTTAAAAAATCCCCAATAAAGTGCTGCATTAAATCTGGACTCAGCACACGATAAAATCCTGCATTAAGATCAGATTCTAGCGCATTTTTAGTAAAAGGGCCCTTAAAAGACGCAATGAACTATATAATTCTACAAAGGAACTCATCGCCTATCTTTGCAAATACATTACACACAAAACCACATTTGTGCATAAAATGAAACTACAGCTCATGAAAGGTGCAGTTACGGATTTTGCATTAAAGATCTTGATTTCACATAAACTTTAATCCAAGAATTTGCCATGAATCATATTTGCATAACGACTACGACCCGGTATGAAGAAATTAAAAATATCTTACGTTAACGGGCCATTGCTGCGGAGCGGTCAAGCTGTTGGTTCATTGACCTCCGGGTACAAGTTAAGTCTAGTGTTTGGTCACTAGGGACAGACAGTATACAGACGTCAAATGATTCGTATTTTCAAATGTTACTCATGTTACCAGGGGGCTCTTTCAATGGCGCGTGGCCTTAGAACAGTGCTTCAAATGTACTGTGGAAGACTTGAAAGTCAGTAAGTGTTTGTTGAAAAGCACTCACAAGCTAAAATATGGTAATTTATACTCGAAGGCAATTTTTAAAAATTACGAGTTATTTTCTCTTTTCTTCAAAGGACAGTAGGCAGCAGAATTTTACTTCTTCCCTAATGGCACTGTAACTCCTTGATGGGTGTAGACAGCTCTGTATGCCTGATATGGAGGAGGGGAGTATAGATAAAGTTACTTTTATATTTAAATGTGGTTTACATTAGATTATGCATAGATATCAAGCTAGTTAAGTTTCCTTCACCACTGGGGAGGCGTTTTAACAAAGTCGAGCTCTGAACTGCTTATATGAAAGTGTTGAAGAAAACATACTTAAAGTAACACTTTCATATAAGCAGCTCAGAGCTTGTGTTAAAATGCCTCCCCAGTGGTGAAGGAAAGTTAACTAGCTTGATATCTGTAAATGATAAAAAAATGCCAATATCAATTTTATTTTGCACAAATGTGGAGGGGTATTTTCAATATGACGTCTAAGTAGGGTTACCATATTTGGTCCCCCTAAAGAGGACACATGCCCCGCCCCTTTCACACCCCGTCCGCCCCCTTTTGCCCCTCACTCTGCCCTTTTCACATATTCCCCTCCCCCCTGTCAGACACCCCGTCACCCCCCTCCACTCCACTCCCCTCTCCGTCACCCCCCTTCCCTTATTCTACTGCCCTGGTGGTCTAGTGACCTTTTCGGGGCAGGAAAGAGCCCCCACTTTGCTGCACGGAGCGCTGCCCTGCATCCTGTTGCTGATCTCGGCGCCGATTCAAAATGGCCACAGAGAGTTGAAGTCTCGCGAGGTCGCGTCAACTCTCGGCAGCCATTTTGAATCAGCGCCAAGATCAGCAACAGGATGCAGGGCAGCGCTCCGGGCAGGAAAGAGGGGGCTCTTTCCTGCCCCGAAGGCAGAAGAGGTCACCAGACCACCAGGGCAGTAGAGTAGTAAGTAAGGGGAGGGGAGGGCCGGGAGGCTAGAATAGGACAGCCCGCCCCCCTGCTTGTCCAGAAATCTGGACAAACGGACAGATTGGCAAAACCCACCTGGTTGCCCGGACATGTCCGGGTAAATCCGGACATATGGTAACCCTACGTCTCAGTCCGACTTTGGACGTTTTGCACAAAATGTCCAAAATCCAAATAGAAAAAAGGCCATTTTTGAAAAAAGAAAAACATCTATCTTTTTTTTCTGAAAATACTGTTTCGAACAAGATTTCGTGCTTTGGACGTTTTGTTTTTTGGTCCGCCTTCCAATAACAAAACAAAAAAAACAAATGAGTGCAAAACATAGAGATTCATGCCATTGGGATGTAGGAGGAACCAGCATTTTTAGCAGACTGATCCCCCACCCAGACATCCCAGGAAAGCAATGGGGCACCTTAGAGGGCACTTCTGTGCACTTTATTAAAATGCTCCCAGGTACACACCTCACCTTTGCTACCTTATCTTATCTCCTGAGCTCTCCAAAACACACTGTCCCCCACTACAATAGCTCTTATGGGTGAAGGGGGTATCTATATGTAGGTACAGTAGGGTTTTGGTGAGTTTGGGAGGAATCACAGTTTCCACAAACAAGTAACATAGTAACAAGGTAGATGACGGCAGAAAAAGACCTGCATGGTCCATCCAGTCTGCCCAACAAGACAAACTCATATGTGCTACTTTTTGTGTATACCCTACTTTGATTTGTACCTGTCCTCTTCAGGGCACAGACCGTATAAGTCTGCCCAGCACTATCCCCGCCTCCCAACCACCAGCCCCGCCTTCCACCACTGGTTCTGGCACAGACCGTATAAGTCTGCCCAGCACTATCCCCGCCTCCAAACCACCAGCCCCTCCTCCCACCACCGGCTCTGGCACAGACCGTATAAGTCTGCCCAGCACTATCCCCGCCTTCTGCCACCGGCTCTGCCACCCAATCTCGTGTGACAGGGAGATAGGGATCGGAGTCCTCCACTGCGTAGTGCACTGCACTGACCACTACACTACTCCAGGGACCTGCGTGCTGCTCTAATAGATCTGACTTTAACATCTGAGACTGTCATAGAGGCTGGTAAGTCATATTTTTATTCACATTTTTTTTGGGGGGTGGAAGGGGGTCACCCCTGATACTCTCCAGTGCTCATCTGGTAATTTAGGGTATCTTTTTATGCGTTATTTGTTCTGAAAACAGGTCTAGACCAAAACTTCTTAGTTTTAATCCTGAATGTTTTGGGTTTTTTCCATTATGGCCAGGGCCGGTCCTAGGGTCTCTGGTGCCCCCTCAGACTATCAGTTGGCGCCCCCCCCCCCCCCCCCCCCCCGTCTAGCATCTTCTTTCTCTCTTCTCCCTCTCTGCCCCCTTTTTCAGACCAGTGCCTTAAAAGGTGAAGAACAAGTTAAAGAACAGCAGGCAGAGGGAGCACGAGATGCAAAGGAAATAGGAGCCCCTCTCCATCCAGGGTCTGGTCTGCCCTTTCTTCTCATTTCCAGCGCCGTCCACCCCTCTGTCTGTCCCCTCCATGCTCCATCCATCATCATCATGCCCTTTTTTTCTCTCCCAGTGAGTCAGGCAGTCAGCTGAGAGCCTCAGCGCCTGGGACAGAGGAGCAAGCCAGCTGGAGGACTCAGAGACGTGAGACGCTCAGGCAGTTAAGCTACTCACTTCAAGGCCCGGCCGCAACCACAAGGCGCACTGGCGCCCACATAGGGTGCCGAAGGGGGAGGAGGCATTGTCGTGACTCGTGATGTCAGAGCGGAGCCGCTGGCCAGACTGGAAGGAGCGCTGTGTAGGTGTAAGCATGCGCGCCGCCGCGTGCAGCATTACAGGAACTGTCTGGAAGCCGGAAGGCTGTCAAACAGCTGGGCGGGTGGGCCGCGGTAGGGAGGCGCATGCGGCGCCCCCCTGCGGTGCTTACCCCGCTTACCGGGTTGGACCGGCCCTGATTATGGCTGTAAAATATTCAAGTGTTAGGCACGCCCAAATCCTGATTTTGAAATGCCCCCAACACACCCCCTTGTGATTTGGAAGTACTGCAGCCAACTTGCATAGATAAATGTCTGCAAAACAGGCTTCAAAAATACTGATTTAGATGTTTTGAGAAGAAAAACGTCCAAATGGGGCTTTATGACACTTTTTGGACATTTTTCTCTGTTGAAAATGAGCTCCAGAGTAGACCAACAAGTTCAAAGTAACAGCCTGGTGCTTGAACCATTTTCTACATTCATTGATTCTTTTTTTTACAATTATTGGTACCTTTATCTGCCGTCATTTACTGTGTTACTCTATATAAGTGCCTGGTCTGAAAGGCAAGGGGGGCACTGACAGTCCTGGGTCTCTGGGGAGCCAAAGGCTTAGTAAGTGCTTCATTTGCTGTTTTTCCCTTTTGCTAATGTATCCAATTTTCCCCTGCTTATTCTTCCTAAGAAACTAGTTTCTGCTAGTTGCTCACGTGATAAGACTGTTTGTTTTGTTTATAGTGGGGATGGGAGGACTTTCCTATGAAGAGAGGCTGAGAAGGCTAGGGCTTTTTAGCTTGGAGAAGAGACGGCTGAGGGGAGATATGATAGAAGTGTATAAAATAATGAGTGGAATGGATCGGGTGGATGTGAAGCGACTGTTCACGCTATCCAAAAATACTAGGACTAGAGGGCATGAGTTGAAGCTACAGTGTGGTAAATTTAAAACGAATCAGAGAAAATTTTTCTTCACCCAACGTGTAATTAGACTCTGGAATTCGTTGCCGGAGAACGTGGTACGGGCGGTTAGCTTGACGGAGTTTAAAAAGGGGTTAGATAGATTCCTAAAGGACAAGTCCATAGACCGCTATTAAATGGACTTGGAAAAATTCCGCATTTTTAGGTATAACTTGTCTGGAATGTTTTTACGTTTGGGGAGCGTGCCAGGTGCCCTTGACCTGGATTGGCCACTGTCGGTGACAGGATGCTGGGCTAGATGGACCTTTGGTCTTTCCCAGTATGGCACTACTTATGTACTTATGTCACCTTTTTGGGGTTGCCCAGGCTGGTGTCCAAGAAAAATACAGCTGAGGGTATTTGGCTTGGGTAGGGGATTGGGTGATGGTTCTGTGATCCAGCCAGCCCTGAACACCGGTTAGCGTGCACTAATTAGAACGCACTAGCTGGCTAAAACTTCCACTTCCATTCCCCACCCATGGTACGCCCCCTCCAGAAACAAAAATTACAAAAAAAAAGTAACATGAGATTAGCGTGCACTAAGAGGCAAATTACCACTAACCCTGACCAATGCTAAATCTCTGTATTCTGATATTCCCCAATCGGAGCATATTAATATGAAATAGCAAATGCTGGATTCTGATTCAGGTAATCCTTGGATGCCTAATTCTTTCCTTGTTAAATCAACATCTATAGATTTGATGACCAATTTAATTCTAAGGAAGATTTTGTTTGTGGCAATTAAAAGGTTTTGTTATGGGGGGCTATGATGACCCCTAATATTGCCATTCGATGGGTGCCACAGTCTTGAAAGGGGTCTTAAAATGTACCGCACAGTTTGGGAACTATTGCTGTAGACCATTATTTGCCTCAAGTTCCACCACAATGCTCACTTTCGTTGCACAGAATTCCGGTCCATCCAGCAGGGCAAATGCATCCATTTTTTTCACTGTTGCATTCGCCTCTATTCATACAGTCATTGCAGGTCGCGCTGCAGTCACTTCCAAAGCTGTTATTCAAGCAAACTGAATAAAACAGACGACAACAACAACAAAAAAGTTAGTTCACTTGTCGCATGGCCATTTCTTTAAAAAAAAGGAAAGGCTTCTCTTTTACCCGCTGCGGTAAAAGGGGGCCACGGCGCATGTCAAAAACACGCAGCGATGCCAGTGCAGGCCCCCTTTTGCCACAGCTTTGTAAAAGGAGCCCGGTTTCTTCACTCCTTCTAATATAACTAGCCTTTGAGCCCGTAAAAATGGGCTATTATAGGAAGGGGGGGTTGAAAGGCCCGCCCCCACCGCCGAGTTCGCCGCTGCCCCTCCCCCTCCGAGTTCGCACCCCCCCCCACCGAGCCGTCACCACCCACCTTCCACCCGGCCGGGCCCTCGCTCCGCTATTGAAACAGCGAGGGTCAGGGAACGCAGCACTGAGCTCTGCTGAGCTGCCGACGTCGGCCTTCGTTCTTCTTCTCTGCCTGTCCCGCCCTCGTGTGACGTAACGTCGTCGAGGGCGGGACAGAGGCAGAGAAGAAGAAGGAAGGGCGATGTCGGCAGCTCAGCAGAGCTCAGTGCTGCGTTCCCGGATCCTCGCTGTTTCAATAGTGGAGCGAGGGCCCGACCGGGTAGAAGGTGGGTGGCGGCGGCGGCGACTCGGGTGGGGGGAGCGTTAGACGGCGGTGTCCCTCCCTCAGCAATGCGCAGTACAGACCCTCTGTGTTCCGCCCCCCGGCATCACGTATTGACGTGGGGGCGGGGCAGAGAAGGTCTCTACTGCGCATTTGCGAGTGAGTACGGTCACTCGCCGTTTATATGTTTGATATGTCACAAGTTTCTAGAAACCATTTCATAACCATCTGTGTTGTTTTCACTTCCATCCTCTCCTTTATTTCTTATGCAGGTTTAATGATGTATTAGCTTAATTTACTGTATTGGCGGCCGCCTTTTGCGGTGCAATGTAAGCCACACTGGGCCTGACACAGTTGGGGAAATGTGGGGTATAAATGAGATAATAAATAAATAAATAAATCCTCTACTCCTTTGATGTTTTGCAATATTTTGTGATACCATGCACTACTTGAGAAAAAGATTGCATTATTCTGCAATTATGAGCACCATCGACACTACTGCTCCGAAGCCAACCAAAACCAAAGAAGAAAAAGAATCCCACGAACAACGCAGGAAACTAAAAAAACTAAACAATATGACAGTGGCGTACCAAGGGAGGGCGGTGGGGCGGTCCACCCCAGGTGCACGCCGCTGGGGGGGGTGCCGCGTGCCTGTCGGCTCTTCGTTTTCATGCTCCCTTTGCCCCGGAACAGGTTACTTCCTGTTCCGGGGCAGAGGGAGCATGAAAACAAAGAGCCGGCAGGCGCACGGCAGCCCCCCCCCCTAGCGGCGTGCACCCGGAGGGGTTCTTTCGCCGGGGGGGCGTCGCGCTGTTCCGGGGGGGGGGCGCTGCACCCGGGGGACGGGGCGCATCGGTGATCCGCCCTGGGTGTCAGCCCCCCTAGGAACGCCACTGCAATATGAACAGATCTGCCCTGTATAACCCTACAGACTTTACTCCCCATAGCTAGTCTCTCTGACATTTGGGGGCCCTTTTACCAAAGTTTAGTGCATGCGTGTGTTAAACGCAAAGAAGCCCATTTTAGACCTATGCTTTAGTAAAGGGCTCCTAAAATTCTACACTAAAACTTCTCACGTTCTAGTGATAGCTTAGTGTAATGGAATCTTTCTTTTAGGAACTATGTTTGAGACGTATTTCACTGCTGTCTTATTATCAGAGCTGGATTCAGCCTTGGTGAGGGCCCTAAGCTATATAAAGCTTGGAGACCCCTTGTTAAAATGTTACACCAGAAGGTCTCACAAAGGTGCATACCCAAACAGGACCTTGGATCGCCACAGATTTGTGCTTAAAATATTACTTAAATTAATTACATATAAAAGCCATTTTAAAACAGCACATAAAAAAGTGCTGCACATAATTTTAAAAACTACAGTACACATAAAAAGCCACATAATATTCTAAAAGCCAAAAAAAACCTTTTTTTTTCTGAAACTCTGTGAGGCCCTAAACTGTAGCTTGTTTAGCTTATGCCTAAATCTTGCACTGCTTATTGTGATGGCAACTGGTCATGCTAATCTTCCGCCTACAGTTTAAACTTCTCTTACTGACCTTTAAGTGCATCCACTCTGCAGCCCCCCATTACCTCTCCGCTCTCATCTCTCCCTACATTCCTCCCCGTGAACTCTGCTCGCTTGACAAATCCCTCTTGTTGTCCCCCTTCTCCTCCACTGCTAACTCCAGGCTTCGCTCCTTTTCTCTCGCGGCACCTTATGCCTGGAATAGACTTCCTGGACCTATACGTCTAGCTCCATCTCTACCTGTTTTCAAATCCATGCTGAAAACTCACCTTTTCACCACTGCTTTTGGCTCCTAGCCTCTACTCATTTGCCCTCCCCTTGTCCCTTCCTTCCTTCTCACCCAGTACTTCCCTCATCCGTAACTGTCTTGTCTGTGTGTATTATTTAGATTGTAAGCTCTTTTGAGCATGGACTGTCTCTTTGTGTCAGGTGTTCAGCGCTGCGTGCGTCTGGTAGCACTATACAAATGCTAATAATAATAATTATTATTCCACAAAGATTGACTGCAGGTTTCAACAAAGATGGTCATTTTTCAACATTTCTCCATGACCCTCTCATACCAGTTTTATGTTGTAGGGTGTGCTCTCCTCGAACGTTTTCAAAGTCCTCAGCAATGACATCATCATAAAAATGGTCCAGGGTAGCCGCATATTGAAGCAACTGGGCTGGTCTTTGGAAGATAAGTTCTGGGAATCTAGGAAATGTCACTTCGTCCTCCCCTTCCCCCAGCTCCTCATCATCTAGAGATAGAACCAGACAGGAAAGATTTCCGATAAGAGAGAGGACACGGCCCCGGTTTACACAGATCTACTCCAAAAGCCACATTAAATTACCTTTTTTCCACACCTGAGGATACATTTTAGTATCTTTAAGATCTCACTTACTGTATGTAAATAACACATTAGAATTTCTATGAATGAGATGAATGTTTCACTTTAGGTATGATTAGAAATCAGTTTTCGGGAAAGTTTCAGTGATGGGGGCTTCTGGTGTGCTTTGTAAAAAAGGGGGGGGGGATAGTTTTTATATATTGTTTTAACAAGGCTCAAATGGTTTAACCCTTTAGTGTCCAATGTTCCTATAATAAGCCATATGGGAAGATTGATGGCAACACTGGACACTAAGGGGTTAAACCATAAAGTGGAGAACCACTAGAATAATAAACAGTCCAGCGATTATAACAACCAGTTATATTAAATTAACCTCTCTGAATTTACAGTAGACATTTGTCTAATAACCAACCCCCCACCACACACTTTTACAAAGCTGCGCTGGCAGCTGCTGTGCAGTAATGAATTACCACACGGGCAACCACTAGAACGGCTGTGTAAAAAGGGGACGATTTTTTAAAGAAACTGAATCTCAAAATTATTAATTTCACATCTAAGTTCGGAGAACATAGAATTCTATAAACTTGGGAAAACTGAGCCCAAGAGTCTCTTCTGTATCAACTTTTGCTTAAACATGGACGTTCAAACGTCATTAAGGAGGAATTCATCAAGCGGCATTATGTCCTTAATGCATGGGTGTAGTTTGACTGTTGCATTTGGGGGGGGGGGCAACAGATGGGGCGGGGCATATTAGCATATTCATTTGTGTGTGTGTGTATATATATATATATATATATATATATATATATATATATATATATATATATACACATATATACACACACACACACAAATGAATATCGTAATATGGAGGAAGGACGGAAGGGAGAAAGAGCTGGCTTTTTTGGGAATAACCATAATGAATATGTATGAGATATCTCATACATATACATTATGGTTATTCCCAAAAAAGCCAGCTCTTTCTCCCTTCCTTCCTTCCTTCCTTCTTTGCTCCTTACCCAGCACTCCCTCTTCCTCTCCAGTAGTATTTCCCCACCCCCTTTCCCATACCATGCCAGTGTTGACCTTAGAAATGCATAGGCTCTATATGTAGATCCTTCAAGAGGTAGTGTGTCATGATTTAGGCTCTACACCCTTTCCGGTGTTTTGGTGCCACCTCAGTAAGGCCAACACACAATCTCTCCATTGCAAAACACTATACACAAACTTGTGCAAAAACCCACTCATAACCTTACCAAACCAGAACAGCACTAATTCCAAGGACAGGACGAGCTACAACCTTATGTGTGGAAAGGCAGCACTGTAATTACACTGGGCTCTAAAACACCAGTACACAACCTAGTGAAAAAAAAAAACAACAACAAAAAGGGCTGCAAATACTACACACTAGCAGAATACTGCACCTTGATCACACATGAAAAACACATGACACAACAGATATGACACAAGGAACTAGAAATAAAAAAAATATGAAGGCAAAATACTGAACTGGAAAGTTACCTCAAGAAGTCAGACTCTGCATGCAGCAATACTAGAAAAATTGAAACTTACATGAAAAATATCACAGATGCACATTTCCAAAAGCTGACATATTCTAATTAATAAATTCTGAAAAAAATACTTTTTTCTACCTTTGTTGTCTGATCATTTAGTTTTTCTATTCGCTTTGGTCCCAGTGTCTTCTGTTTTATGCAGTGTCTTCTTTCCATTTGATATTTTTTCTCTCACCATGTCCACCATCCTCTTGTGTCCATATGCGTCCTGTCTACCATCTGTAGCCCTGTCCCTATCCTTCCTCCAGTTTCAGCATCTGCCCTCAAAGTGTTCCGATCCAGCCCTTATATTTAGCAGTTTTCCCTCCATCCATATCCAGCATTTCTCCTCACTCTCCTCCCCTACATCCATCCATGTGCATCTACTTCCTCTGTCTTCCCTCCTCTCCATCCATGTCCAGCATTTCTCCTCTCTTCCTTCCCCTCCATCCGTGTGCATCTCCTTCCTTTGTCTTTCCTTCCCTCTATCCTTGTCCAACATTTCTCTCTCTTAACTGCCCTCCACTCCATCCATGTCCAGCATTTCACCTCTCTTCCCTCCCCTCCACCCATGTGCATGTCCTTCTTGACTTCCCTCCCCTCCATCCATCCATGACCAGCAACTCTCCATTCTCCCCTGCCCTCTTCTCCATCCACCCATATCCAGCAAATTTCCTCTCCCCTGCCCCCTCCATTCATCCATCCATGTCCAGCAATTCTCCTCTCTCCCCTGCCCTCTCCTTCATACACCCATATCCAGCAAAATTCCTCTCTTCCCTGCCCCAATTCATCCATCCATGTCCAGCAATTCTCCTCTCCCCTGCCCTTCCCTCCATCCATGTCCAGCAACTCTCCATTCTTCCCTGCCCTCTCCTCCATCCATCCATATCCAGCAAATTTCCTCTCTCCCCTGCCCCTCCATCCATCTATGTCCAGCAATTCTCCTCTCTCCCCTGCCCTCCCCTCCTCTCCTGTCCAGCGATCTCTTCTCTCCCCCTGCCCTCCCCCTGCTCCTCTCCTCGTCCAGCAATCTCTTCTCTCCCCCTGCCCTCCCCTCCTCTCTTCTCTATGTCCAGCGATCTCTTCTCTCCCCCTGCTCTCCCCTCCCATCCATGTCCAGCGATTTTTCCCTGCCCTCCCTCACCTCCCCAACAGCCCTGCTCTCCATTCCTTCCCCCCCCCCCCCCCAGCGTGTTTAACCTTTTTATTTTCAGTGGCAGCGACGGCAGTGAAGAAGAAAGCACTGCAGGCTTGCCTCCAGCTTCTCCCTTCCCTCACACAGTGTCCCGTCTTCTGCGATGATGCATTTCCTATTTCCGCGAGGGTGGGACACTGTCTGAGGGAAGGGAGAAGCCGGAGGCGAGCCCGCAGTGCTTTCTTCTTCACTGCCGTCGCTGCCACTGAACATAAAAGGTTAAACGCGCTGGGGGGGGTGGGGGGTGGGAAGGAATGGAGAGGAGGGCTGTCGGTTGAGGAACTGAGAGCGGGACGGAGGGAGAGCTGACAGCAGAGTTGCACTGGCCCTGCGTTTGGGGGGGGCAATGCCCCCCATCACCCTCTCAAACTACGTCCATGCCTTAATGTGCACTAAAGGAATTAGCACGCACTAAATGCTAAAAGCCCATTCTATACCTATTGGCTTTCAGCATTTAGCTCGCATTAAGTGGGGCCTTTTCCAAAGGCGCACTAGCATTTTTGGCATACGCTAAAAATAAGTGTGTGCTAAATGGTAGAGATGCCCATATATTCCTATGGGTGTCTGTAGTGTTTAGCACGTGCGAAAACGCTACCGTGCCTTTGTAAAAGACCCCCTTAATGAATTCCTCCTTAATGTAACATTTGTTTAGGGAAATTCTATAAAGGAGCACCTATTTGGAGTCTACTCTATAAAAGCAGGTCCCCACCTTCCTTTCTACAATACTAGTCTAGCAGAGCAAATATGAGTTTATATTTTAGGGGCGACCCTTACACCAGCCAGAGAGCACCTAGATTTCTATTTTTAAAAAAAAACCCACCACACGCACACACATGCAGATGTAAATGACAGTATTCTGTAACGTACATGTGTAACTGTGCACCCCACTCACTCTCTGCCCAGACTCCATCCATTTATACGCCTGCCTTCAAACTAGGTGCCATCACATTTAAGCACCATGCAGCTGGAATATTAGCATTTATACATGTCTGTATGCTGCTATTCTGGTTATTTACATGACTTATTGGCACCTAATTGTCGATGCCTTCTAGAGCCCGATCGAAACCAGGATCTTCAGTTTCTGCCAAAACTGAATCTGTGACTGAGTTTAGGCAGTTTAGGCAGAAAACAAAACTGCATCCCTGGACCTGGACCAAAGGCCGCTGAGAGACTAGGCTGGGCCCAGGGCAAGGCCGCCCCGGCTCCGTCCCCCGCTACATCACCTCCGCCCCCGTCGCTCCCCCCCCCCCCCCCCCGTCGCTGCAGTCCGCGGTCTCACCTGCCTGCCTCCACGGCTCCGGGCCCCCTTCATTCAAAGCGGCAGTCGCAGATCGCGTCTCTTCTGGCCTTCCCACCCTGTGTCCCCCAGGCAGCTGAGACCGGGGACTGCAGTGCCGGTGGCCTGACCCTGGCGCTGGGCCCCCCTTGGAGGCCCGGGCCTGGGGAATTTTGCCCCCCCCCCCGCCCCCCCTCTCGGCGGCCCTGCCTGGACCCGGCACTAGTTCCTCCTCCCAAGCCTCCCCCCCCCCACCGGTGGCTGCTCCCCCCTCCCGAGCCCCTATATTGCAGCCCTCTCCTTAGCCCTCCCCCCCGCCCCTACAGCAGCAGCTCCCTCCTGGGCCTACCCTTTCGTTGGTGGGCAGTGGGTGCAGGATCATCTGCACTCACTCCTGTTCCTGCATATGCCTGGCTCAGAAAATGATTTCTGGGACTTCCAGCGTCAGTATTGTGAGGTCTCAATTGAGATTGGAATCGGCATGGGTAAGAGCAAGTGAGGTGTGTGCATTTACATGATGTAAGTGCTCACACCTAAAGTTATGCACGTAACTTCGGACTTATACTTACAGAATACTTGAAGGACAGGATCACCCTCTACACACCTCCAAGGACATTAAGGTCCTCCCAAGGATAATCTCTAACTACACCCACTCCAAAAGACATTACACGATGTGACACTCACAAAGCAGTGGTGTGCTGTTAATTTTTAAACTCCATCGTAAAACCAGATGTTTTTCTTTTATGAATCTTTACCTTAGACCTCAGCGGTGCAGCTCACCAACAGCACTCGGACCTCCACCTCTTATAATAGCAAATATGTAACCTATGCTATTATTTGCTCATGCTCTTTAGTATATATAGGGAAGGGTAGTCGTCCTATTAAGGTTCGTTTAAATGAACGTAAATCTAGATTGACAACTAGGATGGCTCAAGCCCCATTAGTTCAACACTGGGGTCATGCAGTGGGGGATTTTCATTGGAGAGTGATAGCTCAGATGAAAGAGGGGTGGGAGGGAGGTAACATTTCTCGGAAACTGAATTTTGCGGAACGATGGACTTTTGATTTAAACACAGTCGCTCCACATGGGTTAAACTTAGAAATAGAATGAACGCCATTAGTTTAAATTTCGGTCCAGGAACGTTAAGACTCAGTGTTCCTTTAAAGTGCTAAAAAAACTATTTTGTCAGAGTCATGTGATTAATGTTTAAAAGGAGAGTAGCTCAACGCAGCGGCCATCTTTAAACCAGAGAGTGGAGGCTTTAGGATCTCCGACGGCTTAGGTATGTAACATTATAATGTAATTTTATATTGATATGATAGAGGGGATGGAAGCTATATGACCAGAGTAACATTAACGATGCGATTTCTCTGGCACTGACGTCAGGCTCACCAGTCTATAATTTCCCGGATCACCTCTGGAACCTTTTTAAAATTGGCGTTACATTGGCCACCCTCCAATCTTCCGGTACCATGCTTGATTTTAAAGATAAATTACATATTAATAACACTAGTTCTGCAAGTTCATTTTTCAATTCTATCAGTATTCTGGGATGAATGCCATCTGGTCCAGGTGATTTGCTACTCTTCAATTTATCAAATTACACCATTACATCTTCCAGGTTTATAGAGATTTCATTCAGTTTCTCTGACTCTTCAGCTTTGAATATCTTTTCTGGCACTGGTATCTCTCCCAAATCTTCCTCAGTGAAGAACGAAGCAAAGAATTCATTTAATCTCTCTGAAATGGCTTTGTCTTCCTTGAGTGCTGATTTTCCATTATTTGACTTAATGAGGATGGGTCTTGATATATTGCCTTTCTGTGGTTACAATCAAAGTGGTTTACCTGTTATATACAGATACTTATTTTGTACCTGGGGCAACGGAGGGTTAAGTGACTTGCCCAAAGTCACAAGGAGCTGTAGTAGGAATCGAACCCAGCTCCCCAGGATCAAAACCCACTGCACTAACCACTAGACTACTCCTCCACTAGGGGGTAAATGTACATAATCTACATCAGTTTCCAAATAAAAACTATCCCTGTTACTTCTGTTTGAAAATTAGCAGAAAGTATACATGATAGCAGCACCCATATACCTTTACCATCTCTCTATATAAAAGGCAACAGCAACGTTCTATGAAGCCTCCAGCCGGAAGTGTGAAGGGGGCGAGATATCCGGTTTCCCTATGAGTCTCTGCCCCACCCTCTCTGTAACACAGTCAGTGAAGGAACAGCAGAGCACGAAATCAAATCACTGGCTCTGTAACAGTGAAGGACTCAGAGGGGGGAGGGGAGAGAGGCCAGAGGGCAGGGACACACACACTCCCACATGCACACAGAAGAAAACATTGCTAGCCCCAGAGGGGGGAGGGGAGAGAGGGCAGGGACACACATACTCCCACATGCACACAGAAGAAAACATTGCTAGCCCCCGTTTCATTTGCATCAGAAACGGGGCTTTTTTTACTAGTACAGAATATTTGAAAACTGTCCCCTTAAAGGAATAAATCAGCCACTTACAAAAGCATAATTTTCCATCAAAATCCAGCTTGTATCCCGTGTCACACATGCACTCATAGGAGCCCAGGGAATTTACACAGTCATGTTCACAGCCAGCATTATCAGCCAGGCATTCATCTACATCTGGAAAAAGAAAAAGACAAGGGTGATGCGTATGTCTCTGTTGATTTATAAAATATTGTTTGTGAAAAGTGGCCCATTTTCTTCAACCTCAGTTCTCTTCAAGAAATGGCCGTGAGGTATGTGAACCAACATCGCACAGCCATTTCAGGGGGGAGCACTTACCCATTGAGGTTCCCGATTACCGCCGGGTAAGCACTGGCACTATAAAAATAGAACGTATTTTTGTAGCACTGGAAATGGTGTCTGCTGGGTGTGGGCATTGATTCCAGACTGATGCCCAGCAAGCCCATTGCCGCTCGCCAACCCTTAAGTAAAAGGGCCCCTGAGCGTGCAGGGGGGGGGGGGGGGGCGTGGACCTGGAAGGGGCATGAGTGGGTCAGGGGCCCACCTAGAATTTATGTGGCTAGTTGCCGGCAGTTACGCTAGCTCAGTGACTGGTGTAAGTGCTCACACCTACAGCGAGCTGTGTAACTGTGGACTTACGCTTGCATTCTATAGCACCAGTTACGCATATAGCTGCCGATATAGAATTCACACTTAACCAGGATTCTGTATATGATGCCCAGATTTGGGCATGCTCCCAAACTGCGCACATAAATTAATTGAATAACGAGCTCAGAACCATCAATAATTGGGTTCTAACAACCAATTGCTGAAGTTAATTGGCACTCATTAGAATCTGTGGATGCATCTGGCATATGCTCTGTTCTATGGCGGTGCACTTAACTCCCATAGCAGGTAACTCAAAAAGGGGTGTGGCCATGGGAGGGGCATAGGCACATAGTTAGAGAATACTGGGTCAATGCGTCCAGCTTGGCAGCAGCATTCATACCAGGTTTCAGCAGTTGTAAGTATGGCACAGGAACAGGGCTGCAGAGTGACTGGGCCAGGCCTGGGACAAGGCCGCCCCCGTCCCCCCCCAAGGTCGCCGCCGCTACTCCCCCTCCACCTCCTCCAGTGCTGGTCTCCGACGTCGCCATATTGCCTGCTCTGTTCTCTCTTCCCCTGATGTCCGGCATAATGTGCCCCCCCCCCCCCCCCCAGCTTGGGCTCTGGTCCCCTCCCACCTCGAGGTCTGGCTATGCCCCTGAGGACTGGCAGGATTGGCAGCATATACAGATACTCTTGAATCGGGTTGCCTGGTAGATTCCTATCTTTCATTTTATTTTACCTTTCACCACCTCTCTCACTGGAAAATATCTTCTCTTTCAGCCTACATTGTACTCAGTCAAAAATTCCAATCAGATAGCTGTGCAAATCTCCCAAGCCCTCCCTGCTCCCTGTGCATCTACCAGTGAAGGCTAGGGCAAGCCAAAGGAATCAAAAGTTCTGATTGTAATGCAGGCCATTATTGGGATTCGTTAGCTGCCTTTATGAAGATTAAAGTGGACTCTGAAAGTAAAACTCATTCACATTAGATCAGGGATTCTCAACCCAGTCCCAGGGACCCACCAAGCCAGTCTGTTTTTCAAGATATCCACAATGAATATGCATGAGAGAAATTTGCATGTACTCCCTTCCAGTTTATGGAGCTCTATTTCATCCGTATTCATTGCGAGTATTCTGGAAACTTGACTGGCTGTGTGCGGCCCGAGGACTGGCTTGAGAACCCCCTGAATTAGACTGACCTTAGTTTAAGCATTATTTTTTAAATTGAGAAACGGCAATGGAATGTTTGAGGTGCTCTGAAATGTTCTGGTTTCTGCAGCTCATTAATTGCAAAGTTTATCAAAACCATTTACCATCACAGCTGCAGCCGTCGCTGTCGAGCCGAAATCCTGCTTTGCAGCTGCACTCGTAGCCTCCTGCATAGTTGGAGCAAAACTGCGAACAGCAGGCTTCTCCTGTCTCGCATTCATCATGGTCTGATAGAGAAGGGAAATGTCATTACTCTTTGAAGAGCAATCCAGTAATATACCATTTGGACACAAACAAACTGTTCTCCCCGAGCACTCTAAATTCATCCTAGCATTTCAAGATGGTAAAGCCAGAAGCAAGCGGTGCAGATATTCCGGTTGTGAGCGACGGTTGTGGTATTGCTGTTTAAAATGTGCATAGGCCAATATTTGTCGGGAAAAGCAAATGATAATTTTCTTTACACAGAATATGAAAAACTAATAATGCTAAGCGGCCAATTCCATAACTTGGCACCTCTGGTTAGCCGTCCTGTATGCTGAGCACCAATTCCATTATAGAATACCAGAGTATGTACATGGTCATATCTTTCTACTTCCATTGTATGCAGCTCTTATTACTACTACTACTACCTATCATTTCTATAGCGCTACAAGGCATACGCAGCGCTGTACACCATACACAAAAAAGACAGTCCCTGCTCAAAGAACTCACAGTCGAAATATGAAATGTTGCTAGTGGAATAGCAACATTCCATCTAGAATCTCAAATAGTAGCAACAGAATCTCCAATAGTAGCAACATTCCATGTAGAATCTCAAGTAATAGCAACATTAGTGAAATTTGAAAATGTACGTTGTGTTTTCTGTGACCCTAATCAGCGTAAAATGTTTCTGGATAACAAAAGTTCCTATAGGCTGATTACCATGCCGTTGAGAAAAGGATATCTTTGTCTTATCCTTATGTGTCCTTCTGTCTGTCCTTCCCTTATCCTTTTTGGTCCTGTTTGTCCTGATTTAGATTGTAAGCTCTTTTGAGCAGGGACTGTCTTCTTCATGTTCAATTGTAAAGCGCTGCGTACCACTGGTAGAGCTATAGAAGTGATTTATAGTAGTAGTAGTTTATAACATACAGGCGTAGAGAAGATATCTAAGAGCATAAGAATATAAACGTTGCCATACTAGGACAGACTGAAGGTCCATCGAGCCCGGTATCCTGTTTCCAACAGAGGCCAATCCAGGTCACAAGTACCTGGCAAGATCCCAAAATAGTACAACAGATTGCATGCTGCTTATCCTAGAAATACATACAACAGTAGAAGTGATCGTGAGAGCACCAGATGCGTGGATATTCTGATTTACTTCAGGGACAGTCTCATATGGAGGGGCATAATCGAATGAAAACGTCTATCTCCATGGGCGTTTATCTCCGAGAACGGGTCCGTGAAGGGGCGGACCGAACCGTATTTTCGAAAAAAATAGACGTCCATGTTTTATTCAACAATGTGTGAGCTGGGCGTTTTTGTTTTTCAGCGATAATGGAACATGAAAGCGCCTAGCTCAAAAACGAATAAATCCAAGGCATTTGTTCGTGGGAGGGGCCAGGATTCGTAGTGCACTGGTCCCCCTCACATGCCAGGACACCAACCGGGCACCCTAGGGGGCACTTTTACAAAAACAAAAAAAAAGGTAAAAGAGCTCCCAGGTGCATAGCACCCTTCCCTTGGGTGTTGAGCCCCCCAAATCCCCCTCAAAACCCACCGCCCACAAGTCTACACCATTACTATAGCCCTAAGGGGTGAAGGGGGGCACCTACATGTGGGTACAGTGGGTTTGGGGGGCGGTGTGGAGGGCTCCCATTTACCAGCACAAGTGTAACAGGTGGGGGGGGGATGGGCCTGGGTCTACCTGCCTGACGTCCACTGCACCCCCTAATAACTGCTCCAGTGACCTGCATACTGCTGCCAGGGAGGTGGGTATGAGATTTGAGGCTGAACATAAAAAGTTGTGAAACGGCATATTTTTGTGGTGGGAGGGGGTTTGTGACCACTGGGGGAGTCAGGGGAGGTCATCCCCGACTCCCTCCAGTGGTCATCTGGTCATTTAGGGCACATTTTGGGGCCCTATTCGTGGAAAAACAGGGTCCAGGAAAAGTGCCCTAAATTCTCGCTAAAAACGCATATTTTTTTTCCATTATCGGCGAAAGGCACCCATCTCTGATCGCCCGATAACCACGCCCCAGTTCCGCCTTCACCACGCCTTTGACACACCCCCATCAACTTTGTCCGCATCCACGACTGAGTGCAGTTGAAAACGTCCAAATTCGGCTTTCGATTATACCGCTTTATTCGTTTTTGTGAGATAAACGTCTATCTCCTGATTTGGGTCGCAATATAGGCGTTTTTCTTTTTCAATTATAAGCTGGATGGTCACCAGGATAATGTATCTCACCAATCACGGGTGTATCCTTCCTCTGTGACAGTTGTAATCGTCGACTGACCCCCTACTTCCACTATTTAATAAGCTTTTTTTTTAATCATTTTTTATATTTCTTCTTTCTAATATTACTTCTTTTTTTTTCTTTTTTCTTTTTTTTTTAATGTTCCACAACTTATGTATAAACATCAGAGCTTTAAGTACTTCTATGGAACTAAAGCAATTTGGAAAATTCCATAGAACCTTATGTAAAACAACAGAGAGGTTATGTCAACCCAAGGGATGCCATCCTTAATTCATGGATTACACGCACATCACATCTTGACTAACTGCTAGCTCATTAAGAGACCCAGACTATGCATTTTTATTCAAAAACGCTATTTTCCTTGCCTTTTAAACGAGGCTTAACATTATAGGACAAATCATAGCATCACAATCGGCAATTTTTCATCTAGTTAAGCCTTCTGGGGGTTGGTCGCTGACAACAACTGATTGAAAGTGTACATGAGCAAGGGCAATTAGCGACACCTATTAGAGAGCTAACTGCAAATTTCTCAGTCAACCTTGTCCAAGTTTGGAAACCAGATCAGCACTCTGACCGGAGGTTTGTATTAAGAATGCAAGCTACCATCCTGTAGTTCTCATCTGACCCCTGAGACATAAACTAGGAAATTAGACCATGGAAGGGGGGATCATTTGGCCATGCTGAACGAGCACATTTTTCGGAGCCATAATGAGATGAAGAGTTAAAGGTACACAATAAAGGTCACTCTCCTAATTAGCCAAATGTGAAAACCTGGAAAGAACAAGGAATTGATCTGCACATGTTCCAGATTGCTAGAAATTGATTCATAGCTATGTTATAGATGAGTGTTCCCCCTTGCTACAAATGTCAGGAGCACCGTGCTGAAATAGCTTTAGATTGAAAGTGAAGGTTATACTCAATAGTTAATGGTATGTGCCAGAAAATTCTTCGCTGTTGCCTTCAGGTCCACATTTACCTAATGAGAGCAGAACTGGGATTTTTCCCAGCAGGCTAGCATTATGTGTCTTGGCAGTTTTAGTCCCGATAACCACCACTAAGATAAATATGTCCAATAGCTAACAATAGCTGTACACAACTCTCCATTTTGCATACAGAGCAATCAGAACAATCATAAGATGCATAATATGCCGAGCAGCAAAACCCTGCATACCCACTGCAAATGTTCAAGGTGCACTCGCAGCTCACTGCTGCAGGCAAACTTTTTCAATGAAGTTGCAGATGAGATCTGTGATGGAACATTTTTATTCCGTTTTCAAAACACTTAACTTATCCTTCACTTTAGCAGCACATTATGTAGACAAAAGGTCTCGTTCTCCCTGAAAATGAGTGAGTGGAGAAGCTTCCGTACTTAATGGGCTACTTACAGAAGCATCTCTACGCATGAATGAACAATGAAAATAAAATCGATGTACTGGGCGACCGTGTGTGCATCTTATTTATGACACGTATAAATATTAGTTTTTAAAGCTGCTCTATTGATTTCTGAGGTAGAGGCTGGTTTGACGTGAGCACCGCTGTCACACTGCTTTTTGCAATGTCGTTGTCTACTGTGACAGCAGCTGTCTAGATCAGGGGGTTCTCAACCCAACCCTCGGGACACACCTAGCCAGTCAGGTTTTCAGGATATCTATAATGAATATGCATGAGATAAATTTGCATGCACTACTTCCATTGTATGCAGCTCTTATTACTACTACTACTACCTATCATTTCTATAGCGCTACAAGGCATACGCAGCGCTGTACGCCATACACAAAAAAGACAGTCCCTGCTCAAAGAGCTCACAGTCTAAATATGGAATGTTGCTAGTGGAATAGCAACATTCCATCTAGAATCTCAAATAGTAGCAACAGAATCTCCAATAGTAGCAACATTCCATGTAGAATCTCAAGTAATAGCAACATTCCAGAATCTCAGATAGTAACAACATTCCATGTTCCACTGCACTAACCACTAGGCTACTCCTCCACTAGCAACATTCCATGTAGATTAGCAATTTAGTCGCGCAGGCTTCTGTTTCTGTGAGTCTGACGTCCTGCACATACGTGCAGGACATCAGACTCACAGAAACAGAAGCCTGCGCGACCGCGTTGCTGTTCTGCAAGGGCAGGCTTCTACATTACTACTACTAATTATCATTTCTATAGCGCTACAAGGCATACGCAGCGCTGCACACCATACACAAAAAGATAGTCCCTGCTCAAAGAGCTTACAATCTAGATAAGACAGGCAGACAGACAGAACAATTAAGGGTAAGGGAATAAAGAGGTGAGGATAAAAGGACAGGGCAAGTGATCAGTGGTTAGGAGTCAAAAGCAGTGGTAAATAGGTGGGCTTTAAGTTTGGACTTGAAAACGGCCAAAGAGGGGGCTAGACGTACAGGCTCGGGAAGTTTATTCCAGGCGTATCAATTGTATTAATTGTGGGTATCCTGGAAACCCAACTGACTCAGTTTGTCCTGAGAACTGGACTGAGAACCCCTGCTCTAGACCTATCAACTTTACTGGAATCTATCACCGGTCTCTGTTTCCAAACAGTACCTAAACTTTTTAAAAAAAAACTCTTAAAAGCTTTTCTGTTATGACTCCTTATAGTTATTCATTACTTCTTAGCAGCTTGGTCCTCTAGAATTTCAGCTTTCACAGATGTTCAGTGCATAAACAGATTCTGGCTATTCCAGATTATCTGAAAGCAAATATATTAAAACCAGCTGCTTCAATAGGCTTCTGCAATGTCATTATTCACCTTTCTATGCAAATCCGTGCAGTAGAGTTTGCTAGATACCCAAAGCATTATCATATTTTTCTTTCTACAAAGCATTATGGTTTTCATATTCATTAAAGATCTGGAAATAAAATGGAAGTGTGCTGTTTGCTTCAGATTGGCATGCCATTAATTCGACCGAGTTTCCACTGAATTAATAAAAGGCAAATACATTCAAAACCACATGACAGACCTTAATGGGCATTCTTTTTATTAATAATGTTGACAGTTAGCACAAACATATTGGAAGTAAGCAATCAAAATCTGTATTTTCTACCAAAGCAATTTTAATATTTGATGTGGTTTTACCTGTGCAGGATTTTCCACTCGAATCAAGCTGGTATCCTTTGTTACAGGAGCACCGTGGGCCAATGGTTGTGTGCTCACAGTGATGGGAACATCCACCGTTGGTCTCCTCACAGCTATTGACAATTTCCACCTCAATGCCTGCAGAGAAATAGCAAAACACAATGGGGCAATTCTATCACTGGGCACCTCTACTGAGGAGCCCCAAGGCCATGTGGGGTAGAAGCTTATTCTATAACAGCACTAAGGGGGTCTTTCACTAAACTGCGGTAACATCTTTAGCTTGCAGTAGATAGCTTGCGGTAAATGCCGGGATGCCCGTTATATTCCTATGGGTGTCTCGGCATTTACTGCCAGCTGATTTCTACCGCGAGCTAAAAACGCTACCATAGCTTAGTAAAACACCCTCCAAACCGTATTATCGAAAAAGATGACCGGCCATCTTTCGTTTCGATAATACAGTTGGGGCCGCCCAAATGTCAGAGATGGCCGGGTTTGAGATGGCTGGCCTCGGTTTTCGCAGATAATGGAAACCGAGGCCGGCGATCTCAAACCCGGCCAAATCCAAGGCATTTGGTCGTGGGAGGGGCCAGCATTTGTAGTGCACTGGTCCCCCTCACATGCCAGGACACCAACCGGGCACCCTAGGGGGCACTGCAGTGGACTTCAAAAATAGCTCCCAGGTGCATAGCTCCCTTACCTTGGGCGCTGAGCCCCCCCAAATCCCCCCAAACCACACTCCCCACAATTGTACACCATTACCATAGCCCTTAGGGGTGAAGGGGGGGCACCTACATTTGGGTACAGTGGGTTTTGGGGGGTTTTGGAGGGCTTAACATTTACCACCACGTGTAACAGATAGGGGGGATGGGCCTGGGCCCACCTGCCTGAAGTGCACTGCACCCACTAAATACTGCTCCAGGGACCTTCATACTGCTGTCAGGGAGCTGGGTATGACATTTGAGGCTGGCAAAAAAAAAAAAAAAAAAATTGGGTGGGAGGGGTTTGGTGACCACTGGAGGAGAAAGAGGAGGTCATCCCCGATTCCCCCCGGTGGTCATTTGGTCAGTTGGGGCACCTTTTTGAAGCCTGGTCCTGAAAAAAAAAAGGGACCAAGTGAAGCTGGCGAAATGCTCGTCAAGGCCAGCTTTCTTTTTTCCATTATCGGGCGAAGCCGGCCATCTCAAAGCACGCCCCCATCCCACCTTCGCTACGCTACCGAAATGCCCTCTTGAAGTTTGGCCGGCTCCTTGACGGAAAACAGTTGGCGCCGGCCAAAATCGGCTTTCCATTATACCGATTTGGCCGGCTTCAGGAGATCACCGGCCGTCTCCTGATTTGTGTCGGAAGATGGCCGGCGATCTCCTTTGAAAATAAGCTGGCTAGGATCCTAGAATACTAGTATAACATGGCATCAGCACATCTAACATGTAGGTGCAGGTATCTAAATGTGGCACGGACACATGCAACATACAGTATTCTGTAAGTTATATAAGTGGGAGTCCTGCCTATATCCTTAATGGCTGGCGTAAATGCTTACAACTAATTCTAGACAGGTTCGTAAATGCTAGTATTCTATAACTTGCGTGCATTACTAACTAACATGCCCCCAACCTGCCCATTCCCCTTCCAGGTCAATTCCCCCCCTTTAAAGTTACGTGCTCTGGAATTTAAGTACACAACTTCAAGAATACCAGCTAAGGGCAGTTATAGCCTATTACTGCTCATTAACACTAATTATCAGCTCATTATTAAATTAAGTCACACATGCAACTGACCTTAGTGCAAATCCATGCACTAGTCACAAATTCAGATGCGCAACGTTCTAGAATGAAGGGATCATAGGTGCCAACTCCGTGGGTGCTCGAGCACCCCCAATATTTCACCCACCGGAAGTTCGTTCCCTTCCTCCGAGTTCCAGGGTCGTTGTCCCTCCCTTTCTCCCTCCCTTCGAGTTCCAGGCCCCTCCCTCCGAATTTTAAAAGTCATCTTGACTTACCTCATCGGGGTTACGGCGGTTGGTCGGCAGCAGCGGTAAAAAGCGTGCAGGCTCGGCCCTTAGTTCAGTTTTCCCTTCTCTCTCTCTCAGCTCTGGTCCCGCCCTCATTTCCTGTTTCCGCAAGGGCGGGACCAGAGCTGACAGAGAGAGAAGGGAAAACTGAACTAAGGGCCGAGACTGCACGCTTTTTACCACTGCTGCCGGCTGCTGTATCCCTGACAAGGTAAGTCAAGATGACTTTTAAAATTTGGAGGGAGGGGCCTGGAACTCAAAGGGAGGAAGGGAGAGACGATGACTCTGGAACTTGGAGGGGGGGACCCTGGAACTCGGGAGGGAGGGAGGGAAGGCGGGCGACCCTGTGGAACTCGGAGGGGGGGGGAACGACCCTGGAGCTCGGGAGGAAGGAAGGGCGACCCTATGGAACTCGGAGGGGGGGAGGGAGGGACCCTGGAACTTGGAGGGAGGGGGTCCCTGTGGAACTCAGAGGGAGGGAGGGGACTCTGGATCTCGGAGGGAGGGACCCTGGAACTCGGTGAGAGGGAGGGGGGACCCAGGAACTGGGTGGGTGGGAGCCTGGACCTCGGAGGGAGGGAGGGGGACCCTGGAACTGGGAGGGAGGGGGACTGGAACTGGGAGGGAGGTGGAGGGGGGAGGGGGGAATGCACCACCTGTAAAAAAAAAAAAAAATTTTCAGCACCCCCAATCATTTTGAAAAGTTGGCTCCTATGGAAGGGGTTAATGTACAGCAGAGAATGAATCACTTACGGTAGCAGTGCTTGCCATCAGCTCCTAACTCAAAGCCAGGATTGCAGACACAGATAAAGGATCCCAAAACATTCACACAACCGTGAGCACATCTGGAAATCTCTTCTTGACATTCATCAACATCTGCAAAGACATGAATGTCAGCCACAGTACAGCTCTTAGTTTTGTATGCATGTATACAATATTTTGGATTCAAGATTCAACAGTTAAAGGACATGCCAAAAAGAGAAATGGGGAAATGTCCCACTGAAACCCAGAGGCATAAGCAAAACAAGGAGAACAACCACGGAAAGGTTAAAAAAATAATAACTTAGTCCAAAATCTTTAGCATTAAAATACAACAGCCAGATAAACAGTTTCCAGAGTAGCAATAATAGTCACCATTTCAACAATTACTTTCACTGAAAAGCTTCACTTTGTATGAATTTGGAAAGTGACAAAGATTGGACAGCTTGAAACCATCTGTGGCAACTGAAAAAAATGTGGAATTATGAGGCATGAACAGACTGTCTCCCAGCAATACACAACAGCCATTTAAGAACTCAGCAGAAAAATTATAAATACGCATTCTAAACCCATTAACTCTTAAGACTGTCAAAAAGTAGCACTGGTGTTATTAGCTGAAATGGATTAACTGGAGAAGTGAGGATCCTTCTGGATGCTTAGGTCTCAGTTAAAAGGCGGACTTCTAGAAAAGCAGGTAAAAATCTGAATTGTAAAATACAGCTGAAAGCAGAATCATTGTTGATAATTTTCACTTCACTGGCTGTATTTGAGTTAGCTTGGGTAATTAAACTTTTATGACAGTAGCTGTCTGAAAAAAAGTAATTTGTTGAAAGGAAATGGGACTTGATATACCACCTTTCTGTGGTTTTTGCAACTACTGTTCAAAATGACATATTTGCTCCTGGTGCAATGGAGGGTTAGGTGATGTGCTCATAGTCACAGGGAGCTACAGTGGGAATTGAACCCACTTCCCCAGGATCAAAGTCTGCTGCACTAACCACTAGGCTACTCCTTTTCACTACATGGTTATCGTAAGAATGACTGATCAACCATGTAAGGGGGAAATTATTAACGGACATTCAGGGATAACACCCCCTCCATGCCTAAATTTTATGCATGAGTTCAAAAAGGGGGAGCAGAAATGGGAGGGTCATAAGCGGAACGGGGGCATTTCTAACATTTAGGTACATAGCGCTCCTTTTACTAAGGTACGCTGAAAAATGGCCTGCGGTATTGTAGGCGTGGGGTTTGGGCACACGCAGAATTATTTTTCAGCACACCTGTGAAAAAGACCTTTTTTTAAATTTTTGCCAAAAATGGGCGTGCGGCAAAGTCAAAATTTCCGTTCGCACATTTTGGGTCTGAGACCTTACCGCCAGCCATTGACCTAGCGGTAAAGTCTCACGCAGTAACCGGGCAGTAATGAGCTTCACGAGCCAAAGGCCACTTGGCACGCGTCTGATACGCATGGCAGAAAAGAATTTTTCAGCCACGCGTATTGGACGCACGACAAAAATGAAATTACTGCAAGAGCCACGTGGTAGCCGTGCGGTAACTCCATTTCGGCGCACATTGAGTGCACGTAGATGCTTACGTCGTTTAGTAAAAGGGCCTCATATACTTCAGTTGGTGCAAATGGCTGTGCCTGAAGTTAGCCGTGATTCCCAGGCATAAGTGTTATTCTATAAACCGTGCCTAACTGTAAGCGTGGTTTATAGAATAACACTTTTTTCACTGCCGATTTTTTGGGTGCCATAAGTACATAAGTAATGCCACACTGGGAAAAGACCAAGGGTCCATCGAGCCCAGCATCCTGTCCACGAGAGCGGCCAATCCAGGCCAAGGGCACCTGGCGAGCTTCCCAAACGTACAAACGTTCTATACGTGTTATTCCTGGAATTGTGGATTTTTCCCAAGTCCATTTAGTAGTGGTTTATGGACTTGTCCTTTAGGAAACCGTCTAACCCCTTTTTAAACTCTGCCAAGCTAACCGCCTTCACCACGTTACCCCCTTTTTTCCATATATAGAATTCACTCCAATTGCTCTTAATTTATGTGTTGGCTGTACAACACAAGCAAAATAGTATGCAAATGCATGGAAAGCACATTATTATTAGGCAAATTGAATGACATAGCTTACATTTAACCTCATGAGCCTTATTTGGTAGGGCACCAATATTACTAGGAGTCGATCAGTTCCATTTTGAACCCCAGTGCTTGGCAGGGAAGGAACAACTGGAGGTAGCTCCTGCCCCCTCGATACCAGGGCAAGTACAGGGGATCAGAGGTGGGTGCCAGTCTGGATGACCTATTAAAGGTGGTCAGGGGTGCAATGGGCTGCGTAAGTGCAGCTTAATGGAGGGTGCCAATTCATAGACCTACATGGGGAGGGGAGGGACTGTGGCAGGTTTCTTCTCTCACAGTCACTTTAAGTGAAAGTTGGCCTGACTTAGGGCCAGTTTTCGTTTTCCGGCAGCCAGGAATGCATGATTTTTCTGAGTACAGAAATGTAAGGAATGCTAAAAAATCGGCACGCACATTCCTAAATCTTCACTTCCCCAGCTGTAAAGGTCTAAAATACAGATTAATACATGCATTCAGCTTTTCATACTTGAGTTCACAAATGTGGAATGCTCTACCATTGGACCTGAAAATAATTCACAACCTAATTAACTTCCGTAAGGCACTGAAGACACATCTCTTTAATATGACGTACCATAATGACTTATAATTGGAACTGTAATTCACCATCATCTACTTTAACAATAGGATTACTCTCTTCCTATACCGTATTGTTGAATTTTAATATGCAATCCATGTTCAATATGTGATACCATTTGTATATTTTCCTTTCTTTACCCGACTGTTCATTTAGCATTCACGTTCTATATATATTACCAATTGTGTATGTATTCTGAAATGACATAAGTCATGACGGAAAAATTGTAAGCCACATTGAGCCTGCAAATAGGTGGGAAAATGTGGGATACAAATGCAACAAATTAATAAATAAGGGGCTCTTTTCCAAAGGTGCGTAAGGGCTACACACGTCCGGTGCCTGCTGAATCGGCGTTACCACCCTGCTACCGCATGCCCCAGGCGGTAATTCCAAATTTGTACCCTACCGAAAATACACGGTAGGAAATAATTTTCTATTTTCTACTGTGAGGGCGTTCACGGCATTAATCGGCAGTCGGTGTGCGCCGGACGGTTACCATGCAGGTAACACATGAGCCTTTACCGCTGTCGATGGGTGGCGTTAAGAGCTCAGGCCATAAATAGATACGCGCTGGTTTTCATTTTGCCGCACATCCATTTCCTGGCCCCCCAAACCCCCCCTTTTTTCCAGACACAGTGGAGAAATGGTCCAGCATGTGTCCAATACACGTCCATACTACCGCAGGCCACTTTTTCACACGTCTTTGTAAAAGGGCCCTTAAATTTATATTTATCACAGTAGATAACCACCTTGAGGTACTACATGTTAGTGACAGCTGCAGTAAATATTGCTGTAGTAAAATGCATTATTTACTGTATTGTAGAAACTAGTCCTATAAATGAGATAAAGAAGGGAATTGGACAACCACAGTCAAAATGGGGCAGGCAGCGAACTAACTCGACAAACATCTCCGTTTTGTGTGTATATTGATAAAGTTTTGGGTATTTGAACATTTTCATTTATCTTATAATAACTTAAATCCACAAATATTTGTGCAAATCTGAACGAATCTAAATAAATCAGGATTTTTCGTAAAATATCTGCTATAGACTCAACTTCCAAAAGTTACTGAATGTGTGACAAAATTAAGGTAAAGATATTCATGTTTTCTTAAAGTATTTTAATGGCAGGCTAGAATAACCAGAAAAGCTGGAGCTTTATTGCCACTCAAGACATAATCAGTATGTTCGGGATAATGTTGGGGTATAAATGTCAAAATAAATAAAAAAATTTAAAAATAATCAAACATTTAACAGTATGTTTACAAAGTTGCTCTTAGAAATACACTGTATACCACCTTTTTGCAGTACTGCGATATCCTCCATGCCAGCATCTTACCTTGACAAAATTTTTTATCTTCAGAGAGATGATATCCGTCATGACACTCGCACTTTACAGCTCCTCCTTCGTTTTGACAGATGTGTGTACATCCCCCGTTTTGATTATCACAGGGATCCTCCTCTAACATTAAAAGAATAGAGAAAATACAGATTTCTGTCTGCTAACACAGTCTTGGGATTTCTTAACATGAGCGTTGCTTCCGAGACGCATGACATTACCGATCCAAAATGTAATGTAACATCACATAGGACACATCCGCAAGCTTTATGAGGTAGATTCAACAAAGAGCCCATGGAATTGCTGTTATATCATACTTGCATGTCCACCACCATTTCCAGCGCGTTTTTTCTAGTGAAAAAGGTGCCGGTACTCAAATGGCAGGCCACCCTTCAGGTGTGGGGTGATCACTGAGGGACCCTCCCCACAATAGCCAGGCCCCCTGCAACCAGTCACAGAATCTATGACAAGGCAGAATTGGTGTGTAGAGCCTGAGATCTTTCATTAAAACTTGGGGACCGTGGGTTAATTTTAGTAGACAATAGAAAAGGTGCCGGTACTCAGTACCCCCTCAAAAAAAGCCCTGACCGTTTCACTCCTAGCTTTTGGCAAGATCACTTAGCCATGTCAAAAGTTGGTGCAAGTGCTTTTTGCCTGTTGGCAGTTAGGCACATTGGAGTAGATATTTAGATTGTAAACTCTTTGAGCAGGGACTGTCTTTACGTGTATGGTGTACAGCGCTGCGTATGCCTTGTAGCGCTATAGAAGTGTTAAGTAGTAGATTCTATATAATCACGCCTAAACATTCAGGGCCAAAATGAAATTTGCTTAAGCGTATTCTATAAAGTACACCTTAATTTAGGTATACTTTACAGAATAAGCCCAACCTGGCGTAAATCCCAACACCTAAATTGGGAACGGAGCGGGTGCATTCTATAACAACACGCGTATATTTTAGATACATTCACAACCTCCCTATTTCACGCCCCCTTTTCAACTATGTGACTTAGAATTTACGCGCACCACATTACAGAATACGCTTAGCAAGTAGTGCACGTAAATTGCGCTTAGGCATAATATGGCATATATGTTAGTATATTTACATGCATAATGAGTGCAGAAATGTGAGTTCCTGCTTTAAGGGGTTTGCATTTCAAATCCAATAATCAACATGAACAACACAATAAAATCACAAATAAATTAAAACATTGTTAGTGATGATGTATAATGATCAACCCATAAATATTAGAGGAATACACAAACTAATACCCAACACAAACCGATCCAGATGTTACTAGATGCATTCAACCAACAGAAATCAAAAGACAAGGAAACATCTTTCACTGAACTGGTCAATGAGGCATTGCAATGCTAAAATACAGGCTTTTAAAGGCTTACAGAACTGTTAAGAGATTTTTCATTTCTTGCAACCCCTGAGGCTAAAAGTTCTACAAAATGATTCCATGTAACTAAGGGGCCCTTTTACTAAAGTTTAGCTCGCGCTAACAGACATTAATATACGCTAAGTGCCATATATAGGTATAAATTAGGATGCTCAGCATTGAGCACGCACTAATGTTAATTAGTTTAGTAAAAGGGCCCCTAAATACACTGTTTTAGGTAATAGACAAGTGAATAACTGATGGAAGCTACATAAGACATTTTTTTAATAGATTGCAGAAAAAGTTAGGCACATACTTAACCAATCAATATGGTGTTCCCTCATTAATTCATCTTATTTTCTTTTCCATGTTTTATTTTGTTTGATTTCTATTGATAACCTTAAGAGTGGACTAACACGGCTACCACACTCCTCTACATGTAGAACCTGAATTAGTAGTAACAGAATCTCAAATATTAGCAACATTCCATGTAGAATCTCAAATAGTAGCAACATTCCAGAATCTCAAAAAGTGGCAACATTCCATGTGGAATCTTCAATAGTAGCAATATTCCATATATTTAGATTTTGCTCACACCTTTTTCAGTAGTAGCTCAAGGTGAGTTACATTCAGGTATACTGGATATTTCTCTGTCCCTGGAGGGCTCACAATCTAAGTTTGTACCTGAGGCAATGGAGGATTAGGTGACTTGCCCAAAATCACAGGAAGCAGCAGTGGGATTTGAACCAGCCACCTCTGGATTGCAAGACCGGTGCTCTAACCACTAGGCCACTCCTCCACTTGTGTAAGTGTGTTTTAAATGTACAACACAGTTCAACAGGAAGCCAGTGCAAATCACATAAAGCTGGTCCAATATGCACATTTTACCAGATAAAAGCCTGCAAGCTTTATTTTGAATCAACTGTAGTCTTTTGAGGCTATTTTTTTGTGAGACCCTGAAATGATGACTTACAGTAAACAAACTGACTGGTAACAGAAGCATGTACAATCTTGGCTAGATTAACTGAGGTAATGTCGTCAATGGTCAAATTAAGTTCAATTGAAAGGGAGCACATGAAAATGGTTATCCGAGCTGTGAGATGCAGTTGGTTTCACTCTTCAACTGAACAATGTATCAACTATTCTTAACTCAATGCTCTTCTCTGTCCTTTACCCATAAAGAATAAGATAAGACAACCATACTGTAGCAGATTTTGAAGAATTTAACACTAAATCAGTGCTTCTCAACTTTTCCTGGAGGCACACCCAACCAGTTGGGTTTTCAGGATTGCTACTATGAATATGCAAGAGATAAATTTGCAGATTGCAGAGATCCATTATCCCCGGGATTCAATACATTGCGACTTAATTTCCGTGTGGAAATTGAAGCATATTCTATAACAATGCGTGTAACTTAATGTTTCAGGACCGTGGAACCGAAAAGAGGAGGAGGGGGAAGCTCTGCCACGGGAGGGGGATGGAGAGTCCAGAGGGCAGCTACGAAATTAGTCAGCGGTCTTGAACGCAAAAATTATAGGGACAGGCTTATGAACCTCAACATGTATACGCTGGGAGAGAGGAGACATGATAGAGACGTTTAAATATCTCAAGGGCATTTATGTACAGGAAAAGAGCCTTTTTCAAATGAAGGAGAGCTCTGGAATGAGGGGGCATCTGACAAAGTTAAGAGGGAATAGGCTTAGGAGTAACCTAAGGAAGTATTATTTCACAGAAAGGGCGGTGGAGGCGTGGAATGGCCTCCCGGTGGAGGTGGTGGAGTCGAGGACTGTTCCAGAATTTAAAAAGGCATGGGATAAGCATGTGGGATCGCTTAGGAACAGGAAGAATTAGGGATTACAGAGGATGGGCAGACTGGATGGGTCATATGGCCTTTATCTGCCGTCATGTTTCTATGTTTAACTAGCTAATGCATGGGCATTGCTAAAATCTATGTGCATTGTTATAGAATGCAGTTGCTCTGTGCCTAATTTAGGTTTCTGGACTTACGCCAAATAAAACACAGTATAAATGGCCGCGACTAAATTTGGTCACATAGAGAAGTGCTCGGCATAATTCTATATACCGCACAGAAATTTAAGCCTATTCTATACAATTTAGGAATACTATAGAGAATATGCCTAGGCGTATTTTTTCCACGTGGAATTTTCAGGTGCCAAATATAGAATCTAGCCCTATATGCAAAACTATCTGATGATCTTGCATATGATGCATATGATGATCTTAAAAACCTGAATGGCGTGGAGGGGCATAATCGAACAGGGCGCCCAAGTTTTTCTGAGGGTGTCCTCGCAGGATTCCTCACAAAGGGGCGTGGAAACCCATATTATCGAAACAAGATGGGCGTCCATCTTTCATTTCGATAATATGGACGGGGACGCCCAAATCTTAACATTTAGGTCGACCTTAGAGATGGTTGTCCCTAGAGACAGTCGTCCCCGGTTTTCAGCGATAATGGAAACTGGGGACGCCCATCTCAGAAACCACCAAATCCAAGCCATTTGGTCATGGAAGGAGCCAACATTTGTAGTGCACTGATCCACCTCACATGCCAGAACACCAACCGGGCAGCCTAGGGGGCACTGCAGTGGACTTCACAAATTGCTCCCAGGTGCATAGTTCCCTTACCTTGGGTGCTGTGCCCCCCCCAAAAAAAAACCCACTCCCCACAACTGTACAACACTATCATAGCCCTAAGGGGTGAAAGGAGGCACCTACATGTGGGTACAGTGGGTTTCTGGTGGGTTTTGAAGGGCTCAAATTTACCACCACAAGTGTAGCAGGTAGGGGAGGGATGGGCCTGGGTCAGCCTGCCTGAAGTGCACTGCAGTACCCACTAAAACTGCTCCAGGGATCTATATACTGCAGTCAGGGAGCTGGGTATGACATTTGAGGCTGGCATAGAGGCTGGTAAAAAATATTTTAAAAGGTTATTTTTGAGGGTGGGAGGGGGTTAGTGACCACTGGGGGAGTAAGGGGAAGTCATCCCCAATTCCCTCCGGTGGTCATCTGGTCAGTTCGGGCACATTTTTGAGGCTTTGTCGCAAGAAAAAATGGACCAAGTAAAGTCGGCCAAGTGCTCATCAGGGACGCCCTTCTTTTTTCCATTATTGGCCAAGGATGCCCATGTGTTAAGCAAGCCCCAGTCCCGCCTTCGCTACGCTTCCGACACACCCCCGCGACAGAAAGCAGTTGAGGATGCCCAAAATCGACTTTCGATTATGCCGATTTGGGCGACCCTGCGAGAAGGACGCCCATCTCCCGATTTGTGTCGAAAGATGGGCGTCCTTCTCTTTCGAAAATATGCCTGAAAGTGTGCCTCCAGGAAATAGCTGAGAAGAACTGCACTAGACGCATGAGAATTTACCGCTAGGTCAAATCGGTGGCGGTAAGGTCTCAGGCCAAAAATGGACATGTGCCAATTTTTATTTTGCCACGCGTCCATTTTCGGCTAAAAAAAAAACAAAAAAGGCCTTTTTTGCAGGTGCACTGAAAAATGGACCTGTGTGTCCAATACACGCGCCTACACCAACGCAGGCCACTTTTTTCTGGCGCGCTGTCCCTTCTAGTTCTATATATCTAGGATTCGTTTTGCCAGATTCAAATTTTGCATTCAGTGGCCTATTGACTGAATACAAGGATTGTATTTGCTACGAAACACTGAAATAGCAAGCACATTGTCTGATAAACTCCTGATACATAGTCAATATGTGACCACAAGAAAGATTCGAGAATCAATATTTTTGTCCCTCAGGTAGAAAGAATAGTATTTTAATGATTAAAAAAAAAAAAAAAACATAATTGAAGAAACAGCTTTCTATGCATTAGTGATTTTGCTGCTGGCTACACCTAGAATGTGATCATCCCGCACATTCCTTGATCTGCACTTCCCCAGCTGCAAAGGAACGAAATACAAACTAATGCATGCGTCAAACTTCACCTACCTGAGCACGCAGTTACGGAATGCACTACCGTGCAGCTTGAAATCGGTCTACGAAAGAACGAACTTCCCCTCATTACTGAAGACCCACCTCTTTAATAAAGCCTATCACAAAGATCAACCAATGTGAATATGCACAAATCGCCTATCTATATTTAGAATTGTCTCTTAATATCTGCTTGTACACTATGATTCTGTCTTATTATCATCATGCTGACCAAAACCCTGCAATACTAAATGTTTACTAACTAACATTCTTCCACTATTCATGATGTATTGTAAGACACTTTGAGCCTGCAAAGAGGTGGGATACAAATGCAACAAATAAATAAATAAATAAATAGACTGTTTGACAGGTTATGCATTTGTGTTCTAAAAGGTTTTGCCCTGCGTTATTGCCTACGGCTGCTTTGAGTGAAACATTTATCTCTATCTTGTGTTAATCTTATGTTTTACTACAGAGAGGGGGGGGGCGGATTATTCATGCAACTAATTTATTTTGTTGCCCTTACTGAAACAAATTTAGGGCTAGAGTTACTAAAATGCATTCATGTGATATTGTGTGTTATTCCACATTAATTCTATCTATGCATTTCTTTATTACCTTTCTAGGAGTGGCCTAGGGTGGTGGACTTTGGTCCTGGGGAACTGAGTTCGATTCCCACTTCAGGCACAGGCAGCTCCTTGTGACTCTGGGCAAGTCACTTAACCTTCCGTTGCCCCATGTAAGCCGCATTGAGCCTGCCATGAGTGGGAAAGCGCGGGGTACAAATGTAACAAAAAATAAAATAGATACTATTGAAGATTCTACATGGAATGTTGCTATTCCACTAGCAACATTCCATGTAGAAGGCTGCACAAGCTTCTGTTTCTGTGAGTCTGACGTCCTGCACGTACGTGCAGGATGTCAGACTCACAGAAGCAGAAGCCTGCGCGGCCACATTGGTGATCTGCAAGGGCCGACTTCTACATGGAATGTTGCTAGTGGAATAGCAACATTCCATGTAGAATCTCAAATAGTAGCAACAGTGGAGGAGTGGCCTAGTGGTTAGGGTGGTGGACTCTGGTCCTGGGGAACTGAATTTGATTCCCACTTCAGGCACAGGCAGCTCCTTGTGACTCTGGGCAAGTCACTTAACCCTCCATTGCCCCCTGTAAGCCGCATTGAGCCTGCAATGAGTGGGAAAGCGCGGGGTACAAATGTTAAAAAAAAAAAAAATAAATACTGTCTCAATGAGGCTCCAAAACAATTCATAATATAAAATCATGTACAATTCAAATAGCATAATCAGAACACACAAAAATGATATAATTCCATAAATATATAATTCATACGTGATAAATCTTTGACAATCACACCTTGTCGGTTGATAATTGACAATAATAGGATCTGCATTAAACAACACAAGTTAAACTGCATTAACATGTGAAATGATGCATTTTAGTTAATCAAGCCTTAATCAATTGAAAAACATAAAGTACTAAAATGATTTGCATCACGAGTGGAACTTCCTCTGCATACGCCTGATAATATAATGTAGAAAAACTCCATGCACAACGGTTAATATAACACCCATCGCCCCTTCGACTTTATCTTCCTTCCTCATTTCTGCTTTCCTCATGCTCCCTTCGGAATTCCTTTTCAGTCACTAACAAGCATGCCTATATTCATGACCTCTTTTACCTATTATTTTCTCCATTTTCTTGCACTGACTGAAACCAGGTTTTTGCCCCTGAGGGCTCTGCCTCAGTTGCTGCTTTGTTATGGAAGTTATCTTTTTTTTTTCTCATGCACCTCATTAGACTGAATGTGCTGGTGTTAGCCTGATGGTCTGCAACTTTCACTGCCTTCTCTCTCCTCAATCCCCACTGCCTTTCTTCCTTTCAACATTACAGCAGTCTATTTGCCCCCAGTCCCTCCAAGGAACTGTCATCTTCATCCCCTGATAATTCCTCACCTCCCTTCTCATTGACTTTGACTTTTGTTCTTCTTTCTTCTTATCCTTCCCTTAATCAGGTCATGAGGATGTTAACCTAAATGCTGATGACCCCTTTCATTCCTTTGGAAAAGGAGTGTGGTAGCCGTGTTAGACCACTCTTAAGGTTATCAATAGAAATCAAACAAAATAAAACATGGAAAAGAAAATAAGATGATACCTTTTTTATTGGACATAACTTAATACATTTCTTGATTAGCTTTCGAAGGTTGCCCTTCTTTGAAGTCAGAATGATTGAATATTTTAACACCCAACAGAAAGGACTTAACAAGGATCTGGGGTTCCTAGCCCATTATAAACCATAAAGCTGTATGTCTCTGTTGATCACCCCATCCCTCACCTATCCACACCCATCCTGTTAGAATATCAATGATATGCTTTGATGTCCCCATACATACCCCCTACCCACCCCCATCCTCCCACCCTGTCATAGTAATGCTTGAATGTTTTCACTTATATACACTGTCAGCTAGCACATTTGCTTATTTCCGATCTGAGGAAGAAGGGCAACCTTCGAAAGCTAATCAAGAAATGTATTAAGTTATGTCCAATAAAAAAGGTATCATCTTATTTTCTTTTCCATGTTTTATTTTGTTTGATTTCTATTGATAACCTTTGGGAAAGGGAAATGGGACTTGATATACCACCTTTCTGAGGTTTTTGCAACTACATTCAAAGCGGTTTACATATATTCAGGTACTTATTTTGTACCAGGGGCAATGGAGGGTTAAGTGACTTGCCCAGAGTCACAAGGAGCTGCAGTGGGAATTGAACTCTGTTCCCCAGGATCAAAGTCCACTGCACTAACCACTAGGCTATTCCTCCACTAGTGACATGCCATGCAGAAGCCTGCCCTTGCAGATCAGCAATGTGGCCGCGCAGGCTTCTGTTTCTGTGAGTCTCTAGGGCTGAAACTTCAACTTTTTGATCTAGACCTGTTTTTAGAATGAATAAAGCACAAAAAAGTGCCCTAAATGATCAGATGACTACTGTAGGGAATCTGGGATAACCCCCCTTTACTCCCCCAGTGGTCACTGATTCCCCCCCCCCCCAAAAAAAAGATGTTATAGCCAGGTCTATTAGAACAGGGCCACCAAGAGACTCAGCCGGGCCCGGGGCAAGGCCGTCCCACCTCCGTCCCCCCGTCGCTGCTGCTCCCTGTCGCTCCCCCTGCCGCTCCCTGCCACTGCTGCCCCCCCCCCCGTCGCTCCCCCCGCCGCTGCAGTCCGCGGTCTTACCTGCCTGCCTCCAAGGCTCTGGGGCCCCTGCATTCAAGGCGGCAGTCGCAGATCGCATCTTTTCCAGCCTTCCCTCCCCTGTGTCCCGCCATCGTCTCATGTAACTTCCGGTTTCCACGCGAGTGGGACTCAGGGAGGGAAGGCCGGAAGGGAGGCGATCTGTGACTGCCCCTTCGAATGCAGGGGGTCCAGAGCTGAGGAGGAAGGCAGGTGAGACTAGGAACTGCAGCGCCGGTGGCATGACCCCAGCGCCGGGTCCCCCTTGGAGGCCCGGGCCCGGGAAATTTTGTCCCCCCCTGCCCCCCCTCTCAGCGGCCCTGTATTAGAACAGCAAGCAGGACCCTGGAGTAGCATAGTGGTCAGTGGAGTGCACTGTAGAGAGGAGGACCCAGGACCCTTTCCCGATCTACCTGTTACACTTGTGGTGGAATGTGTCAGCCCTTCCACACTCCCCTAAAATCTACTGTACCCACATATAGGTGACCCCTCACTCATAAGAGCTGTTGTAGTGGTGTGCACTTGGGTACTGTAGGTTTCTGGTGGGTTATGGAGGGCTCAGCGTACAGTATAAGGGGGTAAGGATGAGATGTGTACCTGGAAGCTCTTATATGAAGTCCACTGCAGTGCCCCCTAGGGAGCCTCATTGCTCTGCTGGGATGACTGTGTGGCCAGTCTGCTAAGAATGCTGGCTTCTTCTACATCCTAATATATAATAACATAATAACATAGTAAATGACGGCAGAAAAAGACCTGCATGGTCCATCCAGTCTGCCCAATAAGATAAACTCATATGTGCTACTTTTTGTGTATACCTTACCTTGATTTGTACCTGTCCTGTTCAGGGCACAGACCGTATAAGTCTGCCCAGCACTATCCCCGCCTCCCAACCACCAGCCCCGCCTTCCAACCACCAGTCCCGCCTCCCACCACCGGCTCTGGCACAGACCTTATAAGTCTGCCCAGCACTATCCCCGCCTCCCGCCACCGGCTCTGCCACCCAATCTCGGCTAAGCTCCTTAGGATCCATTCCTTCTGAACAGGATTCCTTTATGGTTTCATTTTGTGCGTTTTTCACGCGGACCTTCCCCCCTCCCCCCCCCCCGAAAATGGTCCAAAAAGAAAAACGCACAAAGCACATGTGGCTGTTTCAAAAATGGCCATATGTCCTGTTCGGATTTGTGACGCTTAGCGCAAAATGTCCAAAATCCAACTTAGACATCATATTAAAAATGCCCTTCTGTGTGTCTCTCTCTCTGCATAACCTATAAGTTCAAGGCAGATTACAGTTCCAATTAAATCACAAATTACATGAAATACATGAAATATTTTATAATCATTATCCAACATTAGCTCAACAACATAGTTATATATTTATTTTATATTGAACCTTTAAGTGATTAAAATAAGGGTATATCAAAACTACAGGTTTCCATATTAGAAAATATAAAATTTTACAGTTTCCACAAAGTGCAGCTATGTGGAGGAGTGGCCTAGTGGTTAGGGTGGTGGACTTTGGTCCTGGGGAACTGAGTTCGATTCCCACTTCAGGCACAGGCAGCTCCTTGTGACTCTGGGCAAGTCACTTAACCCTCCATTGCCCCATGTAAGCCGCATTGAGCCTGCCATGAGTGGGAAAGTGCAGGGTACAAATGTAACAAAAATGGAATAGATACTATTGGAGATTCTACATGGAATGTTGCTACTATTGGAGATTCTACATGGAATGTTGCTATTCCACTAGCAACATTCCATGTAGAAGGCTGCACAGGCTTCTGTTTCTGTGAGTCTGACGTCCTGCACGTAGAATCGGTGGACTTTGGTCCTGAGGAACTGGGTTTGATTCCCACTTCAGGCACAGGCAGCTCCTTGTGACTCTGGGCAAGTCACTTAACCCTCCATTGCCCCATGTAAGCCGCATTGAGCCTGCCATGAGTGGGAAAGTGCGGGGTACAAATGTAACAAAAAAAAAAATCAATCAATTGTTACTTCCTTTCCCATTCAATTTCTCCCTAAATACTCCTCAACTAATTGTGCCTTAAAAAAAAATGCTCAAACTAAATAATTATCAATCAGTCATTCTTAATCCTAAAGGTAAAAGTCTGAGATCCAGATGTTAGGGAGAATATCATGGCTACTTTACAGGACAGAGGATTATGACACGAGGACCACAAAAATAAGCACTTTGGCGTCTCCTGTAGTGCGGCTGAGGTAAATTAGGGCCATGTTTACTAAGCCGCGCTGTAGGCGCACAAACATTTTAGCGCACGCTAAAAATTAGCACATGCTAATTGCTAGTTAGCGCACTAATTTTTAGAACGCGCTAAAAAGATAGCATGCCTACAGCGCGGCTTAGTTAACAGAGCCCTTAGTTTAATTCCTCTGGGGGGCCTTTTACTAAGCCACATAAGTCTACGTGCGCCCAACGCACGTCAAAATGGAGTTACCACCCAGCGACCGCGTGGCTCTTGCAGTAATTTCATTTTTGGCACGCGGCCGATATGCACGGCCAAAAAATAATTTTTGGATGCGCATATCGGACGCGCACCAAGTGTCATTTGACGCGCATAGGCCATTACCACCCGGTTACCGCGTGAGACTTTACCGCTAGGTCAATGGCTGGCAGTAAGGTTGCAGACCCAAAATGGACGCGCGGCATTTTTGATTTTGCCGCCCATCCATTTTCGTCAAAAATATACAGGCGCGCTGAAAAATGGATCGGCGCACGCCTCTAACCCGCACCTACACTACCGCAAGCCATTTTTCAGCGCACCTTAGTAAAAGGACCCCTCTATGTCTGATTTTTCTTTCAGTCTTATTTTATTTTATTTTTTTTTTGGTACTAACTTCTTCATTGTTTGTCTCTCATAAATGTTCAACTGCTACCATCCTAATAAGCTCCAGCATGAAGGTTTCTTATCAGCCGATTTCAGCTACAGTAAGAGATCTGAAATCTCAAGTCTTCAGTTGCTATCAAATATGTCCTCCTTTTTCTCATTCTTTCAGCCGACGCAATCCTGTAAAGCTATTTCTCGTAAAAGGCTTGTGGGATTTCTTGCTGTAAATGGAATTATATGAAAAAAAAAATCTTTGAAGGTAAATCTCTTAGCAGTGCTGCTGCTTGTCTTTGATTTTTCTTTTTTAAACATTATTTATTGTATAAGAGCCTATGGTGCTTGTGTTTGAGTAGAAGCGCTCATTCACAGACGGTTACCTTTCCTTCTAATTCCCTCATCGATGTTGAAATTCAGTGTTTGTGATCGCAGTCATTTCCATTTTGTTCTAAATCACAGTGCTAGGGTATTAAAACAGAGACAGAGTGGAATGCTAAATCACGAACAAGTACAGGGCAATTCTATATAAGGTGCGATTGCATTTAGTCATGTCTGACTTGCATAAATGCATAACAGGCGCCACTTACCTGCGCGCTTTCCCAAAGTGCGATTCCGTACACTTGTGTATAAGTGGCATAGCATGCAATTGAAAAATATAGGAGGTGCATGGTCAGCAGGGTTGCCGAGAGCCTGAGCCAGGACTGGGGAAGGCCGCTCACAGCCCCCCCCCCAAGGATCACTGCCGCACCTGCCCCACCCCACCTCCCCCCAATCGCTACTGCTGTCGCCTCCCTCTCCTCCCAGGCCACCGGCGCCGCAGTCCACAGTCTCCACCTGCCTACCTTCCGCTCCCTTCTGTTTGCCATCCGACCACCTTCATTTAAAAAAACAAAGAAAAAAATCTCGAAATCGGCAGCGCAGCGCCTTCTGTGTGAAAGCGGCAGGTCGCCTCGGGCAGGCCTTCCCTCACTGTGTCCTGCCCTGTTCTGATGTAACTTCTTATTTCCGCAAGGGCGGGACACAGTGAGGAAAGGCCCACCCGAGATCTGCCGCTTTCACACAGAAGGCGCTGTGCTGCCCATTTGTTTTGTTTTTTTCAAATGAACGGGGGTCGGATGACAGACAGAAGGGAGCCGAGGGTAGGTAGGTGGAGACTGGGGATTGCGGTGCCGGCGGCCTGGGAGCAGGACAGAGCGAGAGACCCTGGCGCCGGGCCCTCCTTGGGGTCCCGGGGAATTTTGCCCCCCCCCCCCTCGGCAGCTCTGATGGTCAGGATGTGTGTTTGGGGGGGGGGGGTCACCCATCACTACGCGCAAAGACAAAGCACACTCCCTGATGTTTCATGATATACTTTGATGAAAAGTTTAAAAATAACTCAGTGCCCCTTAAGATAGTTGGCTGGCACAAGTTCATAAACATTTTTCAAAACATACTTGGAAAAGATGCAAGGATTAATTGAACACAAATCTCTTGGCCATAAAATAAAACTCTTTTTGTTTAAAGAATAATCTAAGCATCCGATTTGTGCTGATGGCAATTGCTGAGAATCCATGGTAATTTTCCCACTTTTTTTTTTTTTATATATCTCCATCCTGTCTGCTTCAACGTCTACTACCCTTTTAGGATTAGTGAACCGCTTAACTATCTGTTATCTTTGACCCTCGGTAAATTTCTGCGTAAGTATTTGTGCACTGTTGGAGCTGGATCTGGAAGCCGATTTTATAAAGGCACATTGGCACCTATGGAAATTTTTTTTAAATAGGCACCTTTTGGACTTCTTACATAGGAGGCCTGTTATAAAACTGAGCCTTATTCCCTCGATTCTATATATAGTGCTTTGAGTTGTGCACATAAATTTGGGTGCGTGCCCAATTTGTGCCTGCAACTTATTGACTAACAAGCCAATCAGCATCGATAATCGGGCAATAACAAGCAATTATCGGCATTAATTGGCAATAATTAGAACTTTCGCCTGCATTTTTTAGGCATATTCTATAAAGAGGTGCGTGTAAATTCTAGTGCATGGACCCAAAAAGGGGGCATGGCCAAGGGAAGAGCATGGTTGGGTCGGGGGCGTTCCCGCAGTGTTATAGAATTAGGGGATCCATGCCTAATTTACATGCGGGGATAAACACCATGTTTTTATTGGTGTAAATGGTCATGCCTAAATGTAGTCGTGATTCCTGGCACTAAACGCTCTTCTATAAACGCTGCCTAAATTTAAGCGTGGTTTACGGAATAGTGCTATTTTTCAGTGTCGATTATTTTAGGCACCATTTATAGAATTTAGTCCTATGTACGCAAAATTCAAAAGGTACGACTGATGTGCAAGTGGAGGAAAAAAAAATCTCCTGATGTAATACAATAAGATTTGCAAAACTAAAAGGTGGGGGGGAGGGAATTGATATACTGCCTTTCTGTGGGTTTTTTTTTGTAACTACATTCAAAGCAGTTTTACATAGTATATACAGGTACTTATTTCTACCTGGGGCAATGGAGGGTTAAGTGACTTGCCCAGAATCACAAGGAGCTGCAGTGGGAATTGAACCCAGTTTCGCAGGATCAGGGTCCACTGCACTAACCACTAGGCTACTCCTCCCCTAGCAACATTCCATGTAGAAGCCTGCCCTTGCAGATCAGCAACGTGGCTGCGCAGGCTTCTGTTTCTGTAAGTCTGACGTCCTGCACATAGGTGCAGGACGTCAGACTCACAGAAACAGAAGCCTGCGTGGCCGCGTTGCTGATCTGCAAGGGCAGGCTTCTACATGGAATGTTGCTAGTGGAATAGCAACATTAACATTCTATGTAGAATCTGAAATAGTAGCAACAGAATCTCAATAGTAGCAACATTCCTGTATGCTTAACTCTATCATGTCAACCCATTCTCTATGTAACAACACTTGTAACTTCCACTCTGGAATGGCGAATGCCATAACGGAGCATTGTAAGCCACATTGAGCCTGCAAATAGGTGGGAAAATGTGGGATACAAATGCAACAAATAAAATCTCCAATAGTAGCAACATTCCATGTAGAATCTCAAATAGGGAAAGGGAAATGGGACTTCTTGATACGCTGCCTTTCTGAGGTTTTTGCAACTACATTCAAAGCAGTTTACATATATTCAGGTACTTATTTTGTACCAGGGGCAATGGAGGGTTAAGTGAAGTGCCCAGAGTCACAAGGAGCTGCAGTGGGAATCGAACTCAGTTCCCCAGGATCAAAGTCCACTGCACTAACCACTAGGCTACTCCTACACGCATTCCACCAATAAGAGCCAACCTCATCAGTGATGTCACAATGGCATGATTGCCTGATACTTGGCTCACTTCTGATATTGTGATGTCATAAGGGAAAGGGGAAATGGGACTTGATATACTGCCTTTCTGAGGTTTTTGCAACTACATTCAAAGTGGTTTACATATATTCAGGTACTTATTTGTACCAGGGGCAATGGAGGGTTAAGTGACTTGCCCAGAGTCACAAGGAGCTGCAGTGGGAATTGAACTCAGTTCCCTAGGATCAAAGTCCACTGTACTAACCACTAGGCTACTCCTCCATTCCGCAAGTCAATCTCTCTCCTCTTTTGATTTGCAAATGTACCATTGCTGAAATGCTGGGACAAAATGCTCATTATACTGTTGCTAAACATATCCTCAGTTTTGAAATACAAGGTTTTTCTTTTTTTGTGGAAAGTTGGAGTGTAGTTTTTCTAGCCTTCCTATCTGTTAACAGATCAGTAGGGAAAAGACTGCAGGATCCAGGCTGCTGCCAGTGCTGTTTTATAGCATCTGCATTGGAACTGTGCTCTAAATGATTAATTTGCTACTGCTTTGCAGATTTCCTGACTGCTAAATTTAGCACCAGGCCACACTAGAGTGCTGTTCTGAGTTGCATCTGGTATTAGTAGGATTATAGTTTGTGAATGAGACTGTCCAGAATGTATCAATTAGCTCTTTAAGGAAGCCTGTTTACTAAACTGCCCTAGCTGTTTAATGCAGGGATTACCACACATCAGGAGTGGACCTGACAGGGATCTGGGTCCCTGGGCAATAAGGGTCATGGACCGTAACCACCTATCAAATGTGATTAAACTAGATGGACCCTATGATCAAAGACTAAGGAGGCTAGGGCTTTTCAGCTTGGAGAAGAGACGGCTGAGGGAAGACATGATAGAGGTATATAAAATAATGAGTGGAGTGGAACAGGTGGATGTGAAGCGTCTGTTCACGCTTTCCAAAAATACTAGGACTAGGGTGCATGCGATGAAACTACAGTGTAGTAAATTTAAAACAAATCGGAGAAAGGTTTTCTTCACCCAACGCGTAATTAAACTCTGGAATTTGTTGCCGGAGAACGTGGTGAAGGCGGTTAGCTTAGCAGAGTTTAAAAAGGGGTTAGACGGTTTCCTAAAAGACAAGTCCATAAACCACTACTAATGGACTTGGGAAAAATCCACAATTCCAGGAATAACATGTATAGAATGTTTGTACGTTTGGGAAGCTCGCCAGGTGCCCTTGACCTGGATTGGCCGCTGTTGTGGACAGGATGCTGGGCTCGAAGGACCCTTGGTCTTTTCCCAGTGTGGCATTACTTATGTACTTATGTATGTACTTATGTAGGGGAGAGAGGGCTTCCTACAGCTGTGAACTCTTGGATACTGCCCTGTTCTCCCAATGGTCAGTTCACCTCTGCCATGCACTAAATGTTAGTATAGGACTTCGCTAACACAACACCTTAACACTTAGTACAAGGTAGTTCCACCAAGCATATGCAATGGGTGGAGCCAATGCCTTACAGTTAATGCATGGGCCATAAGCTGTTACAACAATTTATCTGTTAATGTGGCAGATAAAGAGGAACAACCACAAAGGTGGAGGCACACTCAATCCTTACATGAGTCAATCAAGCGAAGGAAGGAGTAGGGGTGAGCTGGCTCTTTCCAAAACACAAGGGAAATGTATGACCAGTTGCAGGTCTTTATTGAAAAACGCCAAGCGACTCGACACAGCTGCTGTGTTTCGGTGCCTAAGCACCTGCCTCAGGAGTCTTGTAGGTATTTCCAAGGTCTAATACCAAGATTAAGCAAATATTGTTGTTTCCTAGCTCTAGCACAAACAACAGAGGTCAATGCAATAATCGTAGTCAAAAGTTGGAAAAGATACTTCCAAAAACCACCGTAGCAGTCTGAATAAAGACCTATAACTGTGCATACGTCTCCCTTGTGTTTTGGAAAGAGCCAGCTTACCCTACTCCTTCCTTCGCTCCAATGTAGCAGATAACACAGAGCAGAGGAATTAGAAAAGGTGCAGAGAAGGGCGACGAAAATGATAAAGGGGATGGGACGACTTCCTTATGAGGAAAGGCTAAAGCGGCTAGGCTCTTCAGCTTGGAGAAAAAGCGGCTGAGGGGAGATATGATAGAGATCTATAAAATAATGAGTGGAGTTGAATGGGTAGATGTGAGGCGTCTGTTCACGCTTTCCAAAAATACTAGGACTAGGGGGCATGCGATGAAGCTACAATGTAGTAAATTTAAAATGAATCAGAGAAAATATTTCTTCACTCAACGTGTAATTAAACTCTGGAATTCGTTGCCAGAGAATGTGGTAAAGGCGGTTAGCTTAGCGGAGTTTTAAAAAGGTTTGGACGGCTTCCTAAAGGAAAAGTCCATAGACTGTTATTAAATGGACTTGGGGAAAATCCACTATTTCTGGGATAAGCAGTATAAAATGTTTTGTACATTTTTGGGATCTTGCCGGGTATTTGTGACCTGGATTGGCCACTGTTGGAAACTGGATGCTGGGCTCGATGGACCTTTGGTCTTTCCCAGTATGGCAATACTTATGTACTTATGTACAGTTAACATGAAGCTGTTAGTTACATATCTTAAGGTGGTGTTCACGGCTGTGAAGTTAATGCATGGTAATGAAAGTTTGTGTGTTAACTGCACAGCAAAGTTGCCAGAAATGCCCCAGCAGTTCACGAAGTAGATTATCCATTACACCAGTGTTTCACAAACTGTGCGCCGTGGAACCCCAGCGCTCCACGGCAAACTCACAGGGGTGCCGTGCTGGACAGTTGCGTACCGAGGGAGGGGCAGACAGGGCCGGTGGCGGGGCAGTGTAGTGGTCGCTGCGGGGGCAGGAAAGAATCCTACTCTGATTCTTTCCTGCCCTCTGTCGCTCCTCTGCCTCTGTTTTCTCTTCTGTGTTGTACTGCAGCTGTCGGGTTTTCAAACTGGCTGCCAAGACTTCGAGGTCACACGAAGGGTGCCCTGAACTGAAAATGTTTGGGAACCACTGCTTTACACAGACACATACCAGCCGATATTCAGTTGGCGGTGGACAGCATTTTTTGGTTCGCCGTGGCACTACAACTGGAAATTCAATGCCAGGCCCTGTGTGGGCTTTGGCATTGATTTTCAGTTTTTTTTAAAAAGCTGGCTACTACATGCCTGGTTAAGTCAATATTTAGACTTCATTGGCCATGGTCTAGCACATAAAGACAGGACAGTAATTTACGTGGTCCTGTATATGCACTAAATATAGGAGTGGAGGACTAGCCTAATGGTTAGTGCATTAGGCTTTCATCTTGGTGACCTGGGTTCAGTTCCCACTGCAGCTCCTTGTGACCTTGGGCAAGTCACTTAACCCTCCATTGCCCCAGGTACAAAAACAACTAAGATTGTGAGCCCTCTAGGGACAGAGAAAGTACCATATAACATGTACAGAGCTATGATTTAGAAGTTGGAGTGAGAGCAGGGGCGTAGCCAGACCTCAGCGGGAGGGGGGGGGTCCAGAGCCTGAGTTGAGGGGGCACATTTTAGCCCCCCCAGCACCGCTGACCCCCCCCGCCTGCTACCTTCAACCTCCTTCCACCTCCGCCAGGTACCTTTGCTGGCGGGGGTCCCCAACCCCCGTCAATCGAAGTCCTCTTCAGCGCCGGTCTCTGGCATGTTCACTGATCTGTTTCTGTGAGTCTTGACTCCTGACGTCCTGCACGTTCCGTGCAGGACATCAGGAGTCAAGACTCACAGAAACAGACCAGTGAACGGCATGCACCGGAGACCGGCACTGAAGAGAAATTCGGCTGGCGGGGGTTGGGGACCCCCGCCAGCAAAGGTACCTGGCAGTGGCGGCAGGAAAGGGGGATCAAAAGTGGTGGGGGCCAGGGCTAAATCTGTGGGGGCCCAATGCCCCCCATGGCCCCACCTAGCTACGCCCCTGAGTAATAGTTGAAGTGGTGAGGCAGGGAACTCACACTTCAGATGTGCTGGGACCTCAAAGAGTATAATTAGCTTGCTTCCTCCTTTGAGCTGGTGGAGAGAGAGAGAGAGAGAGAGAGAGAGAGAGAGAGAAAGAGCCCTAGAGTAAACTACCATATGGTTACTGCAAATCCTTAGTACAGTTTAGGAAATAAGGGCCCAAAAATGTTGAGCTCATCAGTCAGTTAAAACTTTTCAGAAGAAACAACTGTGAGTTTGCAAGACTACAATTTGTTGGTTATCCACTTGATTTTTTGTGTGTAATTGGCTCTTTGAGAGTGAGATCATCTCAGCAGTCTTTTCTGTCTCCAGGGTAAACCTACCACTTTGCAGACTAATTTGTTCTGTGGTTCCCTCATGAACCTGTAGACTTAATTTTGATTGCAGAAACTACTTCTGGAAGGATGCACCTTCTTTAAGAGATGCAAATCAAAATCTTTGGATATAGCATCTCTTAAGTATCTTAGATAAATAAATTCTGTCTGTGTGAATAAAATTCCATCCAGATTGATGAGACACTTCAAGAGTAGGATAAAATGAAGCAAAAATGAGCACTCTCCCTTGTGTGTGTGTTGCAGTAATATGTTGAAGCAGAATATAATACGCAGCTATGGGCTTACCATAAACATTCAGCACATCCCTAGTTGGTAGATGGAATAGCATTATTTAAGTCTCCAGAACAAACGTTCAGAAGATCACTGTCTTTTCTGTCTAGCCCATTATGCACCAGAAAAAAAATGAATTCTACTGAAAAGCACAATAAAACATGGAAAAGAAAATAAGATGATACCTTTTTTATTGGACATAACTTAATACATTTCTTGATTAGCTTTCGAAGGTTGCCCTTCTTCGTCAGATCGGAAATAAGCAAATGTTGGTAGGTGACAGTATATATAAGTGAATCATCAAAGCATTTCAGTGACAGTCTAACAGGATGGGGGTGGATAGGTGAGAGACAGGAAGAGTCGGGTGGATGAGGGACAGGGAGATATGCATGGAGACAGGAGGGTGACAAAGCAGTACAATTTTATGGTTTATAATGGGCTAGAAAACCCAGATCTTTGTTAAGTCCTGTCTGGTGGGTGTCAAAATATTTAATCATTCTGACTTCAAAGGTCTTTCGTTCCTGTATTGTTTTAAAGTTCCCTTTCAGGATTCTTACCATGAAATCACTGGTACAGTGTTCTGGTTTTGTAAAGGCTTCCCCACAGGCGTGACATCTTTATTGATACTAGCATTTTTCATATGGTGTCTATGTAAATTAAATCTTTTCTTTAGCATCTGACTTGTTTCTCCAATGTAGCAGCCTTCGTTGCATTTTTTACACTGAAAGATATATACCACATTGGAAGATGAGCACGTGAAAGATTCCTTAATGTTGAATATTTTTCCTTTGTGAATGACCGTGGGGTCCTGTGAAATGTTCTCGCATAGTTTGCAACTGGATATATTGCAAGGATGTGTGCCATTCTTTTCTTTTTGAGTCTGTGTTGGCAGCTTACTTCTAATTAGCTTGTGTTTTAAGTTGGGTGGCTGTCGGAAGGTCAGCACTGGTGGGGATGGGAATATCACTTATTGGTGTTGATTGGCATTAATTAGGATTTATGTACGGACCTACCCTGGCTGTGCCTTATTCCATAACATGCATGCTTAATTTTCATAGCGTGTAACTCCAAAGGGGGTGTGGTCATAGGCGAATAAGGGGCATATTTAGGCACCATATTATACAATACTGTGATTTAGTGCCTAATTTCCATAATTTCGGTGCCAGCATTTACACCAGGTTTTGTCAGGCGTAAATATTACACCAGGTTTTGGCAGGTGTAAATGCTGGCGCCCAATGTGATATAAAATACTTGATCATGGTCTTTCTGTGGCATTTCTGGGACACAGATTGTAGAGGTCCACCTGGCGCTGTCCTTACTTTCCAACTACCGGAGTTGCCATCGAAGCCTGCTCCAGCCTATCCAAATCCGCCTTGTCATTTGCGGGACATAGACTGTAAAAGTCTGCCTGGCGCTGTCCTCATGTTCCAGCTATTGAAGGTGCTGTCAAAGCCAGGTACTTCCTACCTGGATTGGCCACTGTTGGAAATAGGCTACTGGGTTTGATGGACCTTTGGTCTGTCCCAGTATGGCAATGCTTATGATCTTATATCACCTACATTTACATGCTAACTGGCATTTAGGTGCCTAAGTGAACACTAACCCATGAAAATGTTATTTGGGTGCCTAAGTGGTATTCTGCAAATAGACACTCAAATGGCATAGTGTATATTTATAAGGGGGCGTTCACATGGGTGGCCATAGCAGAGTAGACATTTAGATGCCCCTGTTTATGCCAGGTCTATGGACGAGCACATAAATATGCACTGATATTGGACGCCCAAATGTACACTAGTATTCCATGATGCACTTGGGCACATAAGTGTCAGTGCGTTTTTTCTAGCAAAAAAGGTGCTGGTACTCAAAAATGCTAAGCCACACTTCAGGGGTGAGGTGATCACTGAGGGACTCATCCCAAAAGAGCCAGGCCCCCTGCAACCAGTCACAGAATCTATGACAAGGCAGAATGGGTGTGTAGAGACTGAGCTCTTTCATTAAAACTTGGGGTCCATCATGGGTCAATTTTAGCAGACAATGGAAAAGGTGCCGGTACTCAGTACCAAGCCTCAAAAAGGTGCCCAAACTGACCAGATGACCACCAGAGGGAATCGGGGATGACCTCCCTTTACTCCCCTAATGGTGACTACCCCCCCCCCCCCCCCTCAAAAAAACAAGTTTAAAAATCTTTTGTGCCAGCCTCTATGCCAGCCTCAAATGTCATACTCAGGTCCCTCGCAGCAGTATGTAGGTCCCTGGAGCAGTTTTAGTGGGTGCAGTGCACTTCAGGCAGGCGGACTCAGGCCCATCCCCCCTACCTGTTACACGTGGTGGTAAATGTGAGCCCTTCAAAACCCACCACAAACCCACTGTACCAACATCTAGGTGCCCCCCTTCACCCCTAAGGGCTATGGTACTGGTGTTCAGTTGTGGGTAGTGGGTTTTGGGGGGCTCAGCACACAAGGTAAGGGAGCAATGCACTTGGGAGCAATTTGTGAAGTCCACTGCAGTGCCCCCTAGGGTGCCCAGTTGATATCCTGGCATGTGAGGGGGACCAGTGCACTACGAATGCTGGCTCCTCCCACAACCAAATGGCTTGGATTTGGTCGTTTCTGAGATGGGTGTCCTCGGTTTCCATTGTCGCCAAAAATCAGAAACGACCAAGTCTAAGGACGACCATCTCTAAGGTCGACCTAAATTTCAGGATTTGGGCGTCCCCGACAGTATTATCGAAATGAAAGATGGACGCCCATCTTGTTTCGATAATACGGGTTTCCCTGCCCCTTCACGGGGCCATCCTGCGAGGACATCCCCAGGAAAACTTGGGTGTCCCTTTTGATTATGCCCCTCCACGTTAACCAGCCAAGGGCCAACTCTGAACCTGGAATGCCCCTAAACTAGCCAACTTTCACTTAGGCGCTAACCACTAATTTCAGCGGCAATAACCAGTTAAATGGTGCTGAAAATTAGTGGATAGCCCCGAACAAGCGATTTTACCAGTCAGCAGCCATTTCCGCCTGGTTAATTTGAATATCGACCAGATTACCTTAATCCTCATTAAGAAATTGAAGGAATCTGGTTATAAAACAAAGCATAAACACTTCCTTTCTTGCCATTTCAAAAAAATAAAAATAAAAATATCTAGAAACTATTACACAAAGTTTATTCCTCTAGTCAGAGCAGAAATCCCTGCCATTTGCTAACAAGTGATGAAGACAACGCTGCCGTATCAATCTATTCCACAGAAAATCATTTTGAAGTGCTAAGGAATGTTGCACAGGTTTCACTGCAAGAGGAAAGGGTGTTAAGCAGTTCGCATCCCTGTGGTCCAAAGTTTAGAATCACACGTCAAAAAAAGATGCACAGCTGTTTCCTCTTCTGTTATGAATAACACGCCTAGGGCTTCAGTCTGCTTCATAGATTTCAGAGGACATTTAAATCCTCTGAGAGCTGTTCCTGTGGGTTCACGGAGGGAGGGCAATGCGTGTTACATTGCTTTCCCCTCCTTTCGGCTTCTTTTCCTTCTCTAACGTATACTGAAAACAGATCAGAGCTAGCAGAATGCATGAAGAAGCAGTCAGGGGTCCTTTTATTAAGCTGCGGTAAAAAGTGGCCTGCGATAGTATAGGCGCGTGTATTGGGCACGCGCCGGGCCAGTTTTTACCGCATCTACAAAAAAAATGTGTATTTTTGTTTTAATGGGACAGATAAAGGGCCTGCGGTAAAATTTTAACCAGTGCACGCCCAAAACTGGTCTGAGCCCTTCACGCCACCCATTGATCTAGCAGTAAAGGCTCAGTCGTTACATATGCGGTGACCAGTTGGCGTGCGCCAAGTGCCGATTACCGTGAGAACCGGCGCGTGTAGGATGAAATAAATAAATAATTCATCCAAGTGTTACGGGCGTGTGCCAAATTTGAAATTCCCACCAGGAGGGCGCGCTGGCCTGACGGTACTCTCATTTTGACGCACGCTGCACATGCGTAGAGCCTACCGCGGCTTAGTAAAAGGGCCCCTCGGACTGGTGTTGATATCCCATAGAAAGAGACTGCCAACATAAGTACATAAGTATTGCCATACTGGGAAAGACCAAAGGTCCATCAAGCCCAGCATCCTGTTTCCAACAGTAGCCAATCCAGATCACAAATACCTGGCAAGATCCCAAAAAAGTACAAAACATTTTATACTGCTTATCCCAGAAATAGTGGATTTTCCCCAAGTCCATTTAATAACGGTCTATGGACTTTTCCTTTAGGAAGCCGTCCAAACCTTTTTAAAACTCCGCTAAGCTAACCGCCTTTACCACATTCTCTGGCAACAAATTCCTCCAGAGTTTAATTACACGTTGAGTGAAGAAAAATGTTCTCCGATTCATTTTAAATTTACTACATTGTAGCTTCATCGCATGCCCCCTAGTCCTAGTATTTTTGGAAAGCATGAACAGACGCTTCACATCTACCCGTTCAACTCCACTCATTATTTTACAGACCTCTATCATATCTCCCCTCAGCTGCCTTTTCTCCAAGCTGAAGAGCCCTAGCCGCTTTAGCCTTTCCTCGTAGGGAAGTCGTCCCATCCCCTTTATCATTTTTGTCGCCCTACTCTGCACCTTTTCTAATTCCACTATATCTTTTTTGAGATATGGCAACCAGAATTGAACACAATATTCGAGGTGCGATTGCACCATGGAGCGATACAAAGGCATTATAACATCCTCATTTTTGTTTTCCATTCCTTTCCTAATAATACCTAACATTCTATTTGCCACAGGTCTGCTAAAGTCACCACAGCTCCATTCTGAGCTTACACGTATGGTAGGTCATGATAGAAGCATAGAAGAACCACGCTCCACAATCGAACACAGAACGAACAACATTGTGTTGTTTGTTAGGTCACGTTAGTAGCCTTGCACAACAATTCTACATGGAAATAGAAGCATTTCTATGTGTACATATTTACTCACAGAATGGCCACAGAATCGAAGGGGCATGTTCAGAGTAGTCCAAAAAATAATTTCCTGTTTTGCAATGGTGTTAAATGCTGTTATATGTGTATATTGTATCTATGTTAATTGAACATTCTTCCATGCTGTCTATCATAGTAACATGATAATGGCAGATAAAGACTTGTGTGGTCCATCCAGTCTGCCCAATAAGATAAACTCATTGCATATGGTATGAAGAGTTACATCATATGCATACCTGATCTTGATTTATCCATGCCAGTTTTAGGGCATAGAACGTAGAAGTCTGCCCGGCAGTGTTCTAAAATTTCTGTTGTCATAGCTCAGTTTCAGCCCATCAAAATCTATTCAGCCTCGATCACCGTTGAAGTCTGCCCAGCACTGGCTTTCCTGTATTGTACTTGGGGCAATGGAGGGCTAACGCCGCAGACACAGTCCACTCACTTTGGATGGGCTGTGCAGGTATTACCACACTGGCAGCTGCTAACGTGGCTTTGTACAAGGAGGGGTAAGTGATTTGCCCAGGGTCACACAAAGCTGCAGAGGGAATTAAACCTGGTCCCCCAGGATCTCAACCCACTGCTGATTATTAGGCAGCAGCAGGAATCAAACCAAGTTCCCCATGTCCACAACCTGCTATGCTAACCATTAGGCCACTGTTCATTTGCAAGTGTCCTTTATATATATACTTTTTTTTTTTTACAAAAGGCTCCACGTTAATTTGAGCCTTTTGTAAAGTACTTGGAATGGTGAATGCCTTGACCTGCACATGCCAATTCCAACCTAGACATCCAATGCAAAATGGGGCTTATTACATAATGCTTTAACAAATCAAAAATATCCTTTGCCTTAATTGTTTCTGTAAAGATTACCATATATATTTGCATCTAGGCCGCAACATTTTTGATCATTTTTGGGATCAAAGGGGGGCGAGTATATATGAGTCTATCACCTACCCACGTCTGTTTCAGCATTTTCCTTTCCCCTGCATTTCCTGTTGGGCAGACGGGGCAACCCAGCAGTGCGGAAGGCCCCTTAGTGGAGCTGAAAATGCTTTGGGAGGTTTGGAGCTGTTAAGAATGGTTGCAGGGGCACAAGAAAGGATAGGGGGAACCGTGCATGTGGCTGCTGTCGGCTGGACTGGAGGAGACCCCACAGGGATAAGGAGGGGAAGAAGAAATGCTGGAACCAGTATAGGTGGGTAGGGAAGGGGTGACCCAAACGCCAGTCACTACATAGATAGTTTAAGGGGGAAAGTAGGGATGTAACCTATAGGTGAGAACCACTTATAGGCATGTATACATGGTAGTTTCCTTGCTCCCTTAATTGTAACCATGATATCTTGGATAATAAGTGGTGTTATCTGTGACTGGTATATCAATGAGGACCTTATCCTAATGCTGCAGGAAGGTCATTTTTGGTGGGTTTGGTGATGTGGATTCATTAGCTTAATGGTTCAAGCAGCCTGGTGAAATCACAGCAGAGAATCAGGGGTTGCTAGTTCAAATCCCACAGTAGCTGTGTACAATTTGCTTTTCCTTTGAGCCTCTCAGGGACAAAAAACAAACAAACCTACCTACTGTGACTTTATTATTATTAGCATTTGTAAAGCGCTACCAGATGTACGCAGCGCTGAACACCTGACATAAACAGACAGTCCCTGCTCAAAAGAGCTTACAATCTAAATAATACAGACAGACAAGACAGTTACGGGTGAGGGAAGTAATGGGTGAGAAGGGAGGAAGGGCCAAGGGGAGGGCAATTGAGTATTGGCTAGGAGCTAAAGGCAGCAGTGAAAAGGTGGGTTTTCAGCATACATTTGAAAACAAGTAGAGATGGAGCTAGACGTATAGGTCCAGGAAGTCTATTCCAGGCATAAGGTGCTACGAGAGAAAAGGAGCGAAGCCTGGAGTTCGCAGTGGAGGAGAAGGGGGACGACAAGAGAGATTTGTCCAGTGAACGGAGTTCACGGGGAGGAACTTAGGGAGAGATGAGAGTGGAGAGGTAATGGGGGGCTGCAGAGTGGATGCATTTAAAGGTCAGTACAAGAAGTTTAAACTGTATGCGGAATCGGACAGGGAGCCAGTGAAGTGATCTGAGGAGTGGGTTAGTGTGAGTAAAATGATTTTGTCTGAAAATAAGACGTGCTGCAGAATTTTGGACAGATTGGAGAGGAGAGAGATTGCTGAGTGGAAGACCAGTGAGAAGTAAATTGCAATAGTCCAAGCGAGAGGTGATAAGGGTGTGGACAAGGGTTCTGGTGGCGTATTCAGAAAGGAAAGGGCGAATTTTGCTAATGTTATAGATAAAGAAACAACAGGTTTTGGCGATCTGTTGAATATATGCAGAGCAGGAGAGAAAGGAGTCAAAGATGACTCCAAGGTTACGGGCCGAGGAGACAGGGAGGATGTGAGAGCCATTAACAGAGATAGAGAAGGGGGGAAGAGGGGAGGAGGGTTTAGGGGGGAAAATGAGAAGTTCAGTTTTGGTCAGGTTGAGCTTTAGATGGCGTTGAGACATCCAAGCAGCAATGTTGGACAAGCAGGCTGAAATTTTGTCCTGGATTGAGGTTGAGATTTCAGGGGTGGAGAGGTAGATTTGAGAGTCATCAGCGTAAAGACTTTACTTACTTACTTCATCCAGTGCAGAATTGCTCAGTTGGAGTACCTTTGTGTAAACTAGGTCTCACCCATGCGCTAGCTCAGGTGCCGAGCCACAAAACAGATCTTCAGTTCAGTTCCACATTCAGGGCCAGTTTTCCCCCAACTCATCAGTTCCAGCACACATGCAGTCGAGCTTGGAAGCGGGTCAATGGTCCGGAATAACGATCCGGGGATTTGAGGGCTATACTTTACCCTCTGGAGCTGATCGGGTCCCTCAGCCTCTTCCACGAACCAGGCAGTACTCAAAATGTCTCAAACCAGTGGCATTCCTAGGGGGGCTGACACCCGGGGCGGATCGCCGATGCGCCCCACCCCCCGGGTGCAGCGCCCCCCCAGAACAGCGCGACGCCCCCCCAGCGAAAGAACCCCTGATTCCCCGGCGAAAGAACCCCCCCGGGTGCATGCCGCTGGGGGGGGGGGAGGGTGCTGCGCGCCTGCCGGCTCTTCGTTTTCATGCTCCCTCTGCCCCGGAACAGGAAGTAACCTGTTCCGGGGCAAAGGGAGCATGAAAACGAAGAGCCGACAGGCGCGCGGCACCCCCCCTCCCAGCGGCGTGCACCCGGGGCGGACCGCCCCCCCCCCTTGGTACGCCACTGTCTCAAACAAACACAACTCTTTATTTGAACTCTTGCAACAGGCAAATGGCAAGTTATCAGTCCAAAACAGTCCTTGTTGTTATTCCCAAAGGGGAACTCTCTTTTCCACTTCTTCCCTGAATTATATATACGGAATATTTAATGTTAAGTTTACAGGTATTTACAGTTTTTTTTTCTGTCTGTGCCAATCCTGTAGAGAGATATTTTCCCTAAAGGGGAAAATAGGACTTGATATACTGCCTTTCTGAGGTTTTTGCAACTACATTCAAAGCAGTTTACATATATTCCGGTACTTATTTTGTACCAGGGGCAATGGAGGGTTAAGTGACTTGCCCAGAGTCACAAGGAGCTGCAGTGGGAATTGAACTCAATTCCCCAGGATCAAAGTCCACTGCACTAACCACTAGGCTACTCCTCCACTCCACTAGCATGAACTCCCCCCTCGATCTGACCTCCTTCAGCGGTGACGCCACTTTTGGTCCATCCTGGTTCTGGGATGAGCTCTCCCTTGCTTCGGTCCATTGCTCCTGGACTGGGTCTTTGACCAATTTTTAAAAAGGGTGGGGGCAGTATATAGAACGTTACAAAAATGTTTGGCCTGCGGCTCATTTGCTCCTTTTATCAAGAAAAAAGTGGTGCATGCCCAAATTGCTGAGTGCTTTTTTTGGAGGATAGGAAGGAGTTGGATGCCTGGTAGATGCACAGTAGATAATCTGTGTTTGTGGGGGTGATAAATTCAGTTTTGATGTATTTAGAAAGGGGATTGAGATGGTGTTGATATTGCTAGATCTCTCTTTGGCGTTGGGAAGTAAGGCCAGTGCTGGGCAGACATCCATAGTCTGTGCACTGAAAATAGCAAAGACAAATTAGGATCAAATATGTGTATTTTATATCACAGTCTCCAATTTTATAATGGAGATCAGGAGAGTTTCTAGAAAGATGGTTCTTTGGACTATAATCTCCCTGATAATTTTGATACAGCCACGTGTGGGTGATATTATGTATCACATTCATATCATTTACTATGTGTTTAGGTGCTGCGTATCTCAGCGGAGGAAGGGAAGACCCCTTAAAGTAAAATGCTAGTTAGCAATTTAATCATGGATTGATAATGAATGTAGCTATGCTTCAGTCATAATAATAAAACTTTTTCGGACTATTAACATCAGCTATGGAATGCCTTACCACTAGCCGTGAGAAAAATCCACGACCTAACTAACTTTCAGAGATTACTGAAGACCAACCTGTTCAAAAAGGCATACCACAACGATACAGCCTAACTACCAGTCAACGAAACTCAAGCCTGAACTAGATAAAACCCAACTCACTATACTGGACTACCAAAGACTGCTCTACCAGGAATGAACTTTAACACGATACCACCCTATCTCTAATTCCGATAATGAACTCTTTATAACTGACTGTTTAATCTACTATGTGAATCATGTTCTAATGTAGTACCAGGTGTATCTCTCACTCCGGAAATGGCGATCGCCATTACGGCATAATGTAAGCCACGTTGAGCTTGCAAATAGGTGGGAAAATGTGGGATACAAATGCAATAAATAAATAACGAAAGAAATAAACATTGTGTTGGTGAATTGCCAATTTTGCAAAAAGAACACGAAGGGGACCATCTTCTTTGCGATTCGAGTGTTTAATCAGGGAGTGTAACCTGCATGGAATAGTGGGTGCTGCTCTGGCTGTCTTGTTGAGAAGACTGGATGGACTTTGCAGCTCGTGCTATGCTGCTATGTATCAGATTTTAAAAGAAAAACATAGGGAGTTAGGTCTGGGATAGACTGGGTTAGGAGCTATTGATGGAATTGCAGGGGTTGTTTTTCAGGATAGAGGATTTCTTAGTTGATGTTGCATAAGTACATATAAGTACACAAGTAATGCCATACTGGGAAAAGACCAAAGGTCCATCGAGCCCAGCATCCTGTCCCCGACAGCGGCCAATCCAGGCCAAGGGCACCTGGCAAGCTACCCAAACATACAGACATTTTATACATGTTATTCCCGAAATTGTGGATTTTTCCCAAGTCCATTTAGTAGCGGTCTATGAACTTGTCCTTTAGGAAACCGTCCAACCCCTTTTTAAACTCTGCCAAGCTAACCGCCTTCACAACGAATTCCAGAGTTTAATTATGCGTTGGGTGAAGAAAACTTTTCCCCTATTTGTTTTAAATTTGCTACACTGTAGTTTCATCGTATGCCCCCTAGTCCTAGTATTTTTGGAAAGCATGAACAGACGCTTCACATCCACCTGTTCCACTCCACTTATTATTTTATATATCTCTATCATGTCTCCCCTCAGCCGTCTCTTCTCCAAGCTGAAAAGCCCCAGCCTCCTTAGGCTTTCTTCATAGGGAAGTCATTGTCACTACTACTGTTTAACAGGGTGATTAGAAGTTTTGGCTTGGAGGGAGTTTGAATACCATGTGCATAACAACAACCAATTGTGCCGTTGGAAAAGGGGGATGGATATGAATGTGGAAGAATTCCTCAGAGTTTAAGAGGGGGACGTTTTATTTATGCAGTGAGACCCAGTTACTTGTCCGTCTTAACAGTGTACCACATCGATAACTTCCCCTATTGATTGTATAATTGTTTGGTTTAAGGATAGTGGGCTTCAGATACATCTGGCTAAAACTAAGGTTCTGAAGACAGGTAGGGGGGATGGTTGGGGCAGGTCTTAAGGGGATTGGAAGTGGATGGGGTTTGGAGAAAATTAAGTATTTGGCAGTGATTATATTCAGAAAGACGGGATATGGAAGAACAGATCAGTGGGTGTGCTGTAATCTGAAGATAGGAGCTTCAGCCTTATTTGGATTTCTCAGCACTGCAGGCAGTGGTAATTTCACCCATCTATTACTGTAATGCATTATACTTAGGTTTACCAAACTAGAGGTAACTAAAGTGTTAGTCTCACTCACACAAGGAGTGACTCGGGCTGCACATACTGCAGCAGGTCGTGTTTATCCACTCCTACTCTAGCTGAGATAATATTTAACCATCTCTCTGACCTCATGTGCAACTTTCTCTAAATCGGTCACCTACTTTTTAACTCTTCTTACTCTCTTACCTATCTATATGTTCCATCTTTGCTTTGCAAGCTATGGTGGATGCTTGGAATGCCCTCCCGCAGGAGGTGGTGGAGATGAAAACGGTAACGGAATTCAAACATGCGTGGGATAAACATAAAGGAATCCTGTTCAGAAGAAAGGGATCCTCAGGAGCTTAGCCAAGATTGCATAACAGAGCCGGTAGTGGGAGGCGGGGCTGGTGCCGGGCAGACTTATACGGACTGTGCCAGAGCCAATGGTGGGAGGCGGGGATAGTGCTGGGCAGACTTGTACGGTCTGTGCCCTGAAAAAGACAGGTACAAATCAAGGTAATGTATACACAAAAAAGTGGCAGGTCTTTTTCTGCCGTCATCTACTATGTTACTATACTATGTTACTCTTCACTATCAATTAAAATGACATGATGGAGGTATATAAAATAATGAGTGGAGTGGAACAGGTGGATGTGAAGCATCTGTTCATGCTTTCCAAAAATACTAGGACTAGGGGGCATGCGATGAAACTACAGTGTAGTAAATTTAAAACAAATTGGAGAAAGTTTTTCTCCACCCAATGCATAATTAAACTCTGGAATTCGTTGCCGGAGAACGTGGTGAAGGCGGTTAGCTTAGCAGAGTTTAAAAAGGGGTTAGACGGTTTCCTAAAGGACAAGTCCATAAACCACTACTAAATGGACTTGGGAAAAATCCACAATTCCAGGAATAACATGCATAGAATGTTTGTACGTTTGGGAAGCTTGCCAGGTGCCCTTGGCCTGGATTGACCGCTGTCGTGGACAGGATGCTGGGCTTGATGGACCCTTGGTCTTTTCCCAGTGTAGCATTACTTATGTACTTATGACATTGTAAGTAGTATACTATGCCATACTTTGTATTGTTATTTGAATATTTTGACTGCTGTAATTGCCTATTGCTCATGCTTGATCTATTCTTACTGTACATCGCCTTGAGTGAATTCCTTCAAAAAGGCGGTAAATAAATCCTAATAAATAAATAAATACCCACCCATAGCACACTATCTCCCGGTTGCCACTAATTGGAGCTGTAACCTGCCTCTCATGGCCAGTGGATCTCTCCAGTTTTTAGGACTCCCCTCTCTCTCCTCCTGGTCAATGGCAGGGGATATAGGGGAACTCTATACCTACAGACAACCAAAGTACTCACTCTGCTGCTCCCCAGTATCTCTCCACACTCGTCCTTCCCTACACCCCTTCCCGTGCACTCCGCTCCATGGATAAATCCTTCTTATCTGTTCCCTTCTCCACTACTGCCAACTCCAGACTTCGCGCCGTCTCACTGCACCCTACGCCTGGAATAAACTTCCTGAGCCCCTACGTCTTGCCCCATCCTTGGCCACCTTTAAATCTAGACTGAAAGCCCACCTCTTTAACATTGCTTTTGACTCGTAACCACTTGTAACCACTCGCCTCCACCTACCCTCCTCTCTTCCTTCCCGTCCACATTAATTGATTTGATTTGCTTACTTTATTTATTTTTTGTCTATTAGATTGTAAGCTCTTTGAGCAGGGACTGTCTTTCTTCTATATTTGTGCAGCGCTGCGTACGCCTTGTAGCACTATAGAAATGTTAAATAGTAGTAGTAGTAGTAGACTCCTGTAAAGGGCATAACTCTAGCTTTATCTCCTCCCCCCCCCCCCCCCCCCCCCCCCCCCAGTCACTCTGCAGTACCAGGACACCATTTCTCTGCATGTTATTTCAAAACTACTCTCCATGGGCTGGGCTTCCTCCCACCCAGGGATATTGTACCATTCCAGCCCTCCTTCCTCCCAGGGCTCTGGAAAAGTCTATCACTCTAGTAATACCCATTTCCTGGGGTATTACATTTCTGTAGCCTGGATGTACCAAGTTACAGGCCTAAATATGGATGCCCATCTTTTTAGACTTGGATGTCCCTTCCCCTTCAGCAATCAGAGGTGGACGTCCATATTTTGGCCCCTCCTTAGTCCACTCCCAGGCCATGGCCCACTTGCCATATAGACATACTACAGGTTTAGAAGTCTATATCTGGGTTTTATAAAATCGGGATTTGGATGTCCATATAATATGGACATGTAAATGTCAGTGTTCAGATGTCCAAAACAGGACTAGAGATTCTAAAATAACTACTATAGGCATCTATATGTCTTTATATAATCTACTATAATAAAACTCACCCTCAACGTTCTGAAGACAACGTTCTGAAGTCACTCAGTCACTCCCTGAAGGGTTCATGGATTCATGGTGGTGAAGCCACAACACTGACCATGTCTCTCTGCCCCGCCCTCGCATGATGGACCAATCAGAAAAAACACCCTCAACATTCTGAAACACAAAGGACCATCACAACACCGTTCCCAGGCAACACTAGGCAACGTAAGACGGACCAATCAGAGGAAACTACGTGACAATAAGGGAGGAGCATTCCCCAGCAGAATGGCTCATTATCTGTGCAGCACGGAGAGCACAGAACCACCGCTGGAACGAGAGAAGAATATTCCTGCTGTGGGTATGTGCAAAAATAGACCGGCACAGCACATCCCACAACCCCCAAGCAAAAAACAAAACAAAAAAAAGACACACATCAACAACCTGCACACACACTGCACCCTCACACACACACAAAATAACTCTGTGACACATACACACACACACACATAAAAAAAGCCACATGCTAGCGCCCGTTTCATTGGTTTCGGAAACGGGTCTTTTTTACTAGTAACACTTAAGTGCCTACTTGACTTCATAACCTAGATGCCCTGTTATAAAATTACTCTCATAAAGTTAAGTGAGGCTAGCGCTTAACTTTATTCTGTGGCCACCTCTCAAGCTGAATATTGGCCTGCTAGTATTTTGGCTGAATTTCACAGCACTGAATGAAATAATAATTACATAGCCTTTGATATATATATAGTAATGGTGTATTAATGAGCTGGAGAAATGACAATTTTATTGATCATGTTGAGCTATTCCATGACCTCCATAAAAACTAATGTTAATGAAGATGTTTTACAGAGCTTAAGAAATAAAACAGAGGTGGTTTAATAATGAGTCATTACTTTTTTCTCTGTGTTAATGACGGCACATCTACTACTAATGCAGAACAGACTTAAATATGTTAAATTTAAATACATTTCACGGACGAGTACATTATTTCCATTTTAACACTTCCGAGCCTGAAATGGCGCTTTTAACCTTTTTGTGGCCGTATCTAAAGAAAGATCCTAGAAATGCGTTATATATATATATTTTTTTTTTTGTTATATTTGTACCCCGCGCTTTCCCACTCATGGCAGGCTCAATGCGGCTTACATGGGGCAATGGAGGGTTAAGTGACTTGCCCAGAGTCACAAGGAGCTGCCTGTGCCTGAAGTGGGAATCCAACTCAGTTCCCCAGGACCAAAGTCCACCACCCTAACCACTAGGCCACTCCTCCACTGTTGCTACTATTTGAGATTCTACATTCCACTAGCAACATTCCATGTAGAAGTCGGCCCTTGCAGATCACCAATGTGGCTGCGCAGGCTTCTGCTTCTGTGAGTCTGACGTCCTGCACGTACGTGCAGGACGTCAGACTCACAGAAACAGAAGCCTGCACAGCCTTCTACATGGAATGTTGCTAGTGGAATAGCAACATTCCATGTAGAATCTCCAATAGTAGCAACATTCCGTGTAGAATCTCCAATAGTATCTATTTTATTTTTGTTACATTTGTACCCTGTGCTTTCCCACTCATGGCAGGCTCAATGCGGCTTACATGGGGCAATGGAGGGTTAAGTGACTTGCCCAGAGTCACAAGGAGCTGCCTGTGCCTGAAGTGGGAATCGAACTCAGTTCCTCAGGACCAAAGTCTACCACCCTAACCACTAGGCCACTCCTCCACTAGCAGCATTCCATGTAGAAGTCGGCCCTTGCAGATCACCAATGTGACGTGCAGGACGTCAGACTCACAGAAACAGAAGCCTGCGCAGCCTTCTACATGGAATGTTGCTAGTGGAATAGCAACATTCCATGTAGAATCTCCAATAGTATGTATTTTATTTTTGTTACATTTGTACCCCGCACTTTCCCACTCATGGCAGGCTCAATGCGGCTTACATGGGGCAATGGAGGGTTAAGTGACTTGCCCAGAGTCACAAGGAGCTGCCTGTGCCTGAAGTGGGAATCGAACTCAGTTCTTCAGTTCCCCAGGACCAAAGTCCACCACCCTAACCACTGGGCCACTCCTCCACTCATATATGAAATATGAATCAGCTCAGCATTTTCATTATTGCCCCTAAATAAAATACATGTTCTGAGTTGGACTAGCAGGAGCTGTACATACAGAGAAAACTCATTCCATCGGCTAGATCTCATGAGAAAAGCATGTGTTGCATTCAGAAGCCTTATTACGGACCACACTGTAATTAATGTATCGTTTCAACAAGGTCAGGAGAGGGAATAACATTCGGCTCTGTTCCCACTTATAATGTGAAAGAGATATAGAAGGCAATTTAGCACTATCATTGACAATTAAACTTGGCTGTAAGTCCCATTTTGTTCTATCATGGTTGTAAGTCTCAGGAGTCAAAACGCTGTCACCTGTCTCCTAAAACCACGCAGAGAAAATGAAAATGTCAGGACCATAATAGAGGGACAGGAAAGGAATAGCATCTGTCAGGGAATCATAGGAGGCCTGTCTTGGAGCGGAACATAAGGGATTCTTTAGTCAAAGGTCATGATTTGTTAAATGATACCTGCGCATTTCAGTACAGGTCATGACACCAGTTAAAACAAAGAAACAAAAAAAAAATAACACGATTTTAGCTAACGCTGAGGTTTTTTTTTTTTTTTTTGTAATGTGGCAGAGAGAAAACTGTGAATTTTTGACAGTCTGAATCGATGCATGGTTCAGCTTTGCTGATAGGTCTCCTCATTTTAATGTCAGGCTTTCTTTTCTTTTAGAACCTTTTGCTATTGGGGTGTAGCCAGACAACAGATTTTGGGTGGGCCTAAGCAAGAAGTGGGTGGGCACCAAGTGTTCTCCCCCCTCCCCCACTACGACCAGAAAAATATCTCAGCTGGCGGGAAAACGCTTCTTTTCACCTTGGCAGTCTGCAGCAGGCATGCACTGAAAACTGAGCATGTGCAGGTGCCGGTATCGTGGAGAGTAGCGTTTTCATTACCATCAGGGGGGAGTCTTCTTCTGGCAGAGCTTGGGATTCCTACCAGCTACCGCTAAACATGTGCTACTGTTGGGTGGGCCTGAGCCCTAAGTGGGTGGGCCCTGGCCCACCCAGGCCCACCTGTGACTACGCTACTCAGTTCTGCTTCTGGACTATTTTGAAACTGCTCTCAGAGACCCTTGTCCCCAAACAAGGGGTAACTGCAAGAAACCAGCATCGGGAATTGTCTGAATAAGGATAATGACAATAGTGCACGCATCTGTTATCCTCCTGTAACCTAAGCAGAGGCTGATATCAGTAAGAATCTCTTGTATTGCGAGACAATTTTCATAACAAAGAGATATCATTCTGCTGTTGCTATAGGTGCTGCGTGCAAAACTTTTTAGGAAGAAAAATATCTCTGTATGGCAGTTTTTTAAAGCCCATAAGATTTTGAAAAATGCTTATCAAAAAATAGAAAGGACTACTTGAGAGAGAAACTATTTCTAAATTTTGCGATCTAGAACTATAAGGGGCCCTTCTACTAAGCCGCGTAAGCGTCTACGTGCGCCCAACGTGCACCATAATGGAGTTACCGCACGACTACCACGTGGCTCTTGCAGTAATTTCATTTTTTGCGGGCATCTGATATGTGAGGCTGAAAAATAATTTTTATTTTTGGACGCGCGTCAAGTGGCATTTGATGCGTGTAGGTTATTACCACCCGGTTACCGCGTGAGACTTTACTGCTAGGTCAATGGCTGGCAGTAAGGTCGAAGACCCAAAATGGACACGTGGCAATTTTGGTTTTGCCGCACGTCCATTTTAGGCAAAAAATTTTTAAAGGCTTTTTTTTTACAAGCGTCCTGAAAAATGGATCTGCGCACACCCAAAAACCCATGCCTACACTACTGCAAGCCATTTTTTGGCGCACCTTAGTAAAAGGATCCCTAAATAACTTTCTTAACTGATCGATTTACCAATTAGAAATACATCCGAATCAACACGATCTTATCTAAATCTGCACTACCCAAGCTGCAAAGGACTTAAATACAAAACAACTTACGCATCTAGTTTTTCCTACATAAGCACACAACCGTGGAACGCATTACCAAAAGCCTTGAAAACGACGTATGACCACCTAAAATTCCGGAAATCACTAAAAACCAACCAGTTAAAAAAGGCATACCCTACCAATCCAACTTAAATGCTTAATCTCTGCAACACAACCAAACTAAAGCACGTAATGGACATAACACAACTCTTCCATTCTCCGATTCCCTAATGTGGCTGTGCCACATGAACTTGATCTTACCACAACATCGCCCTGTATTTGTTCACTCCGGAGCCTGCAAAGGCCTCTCCGGTACTATGAAAGCCACATTGAGCCTACAAATAGGTGGGAAAATGTGGGATACAAATGTAACAAATAAAATCTAATTATATAAATGACAAGTGACCGACTCACCCGCAAATGCGCAGTAGAGACTTCCCTCTCTGTCCCGCCCTCGCGTCAAGATGTGATGACATCAGAGGGTGGAACAGAGAGGGAAACGGATGCTGCCGCTGGAGCCTGGAGATGAAGCAACATCGCCGGCACACCAACCTCCACCCCCCATCCCCGATGTCGCCACCGCCGCCACTCCCGCCCCCCTCCGTATCGGGCCCCCTGCACTGACATGACAGCACCTCTCACCTCAATGTGGAAGCGCTGCAGGCAGGCAGGCAGAGCGATCTGCTGCTGCTGCCTGCAAAACTTTCACACGGAGGTGAGAGGCCCTCTTATGTCAATGCAGGGGGCCCGGCACGGAGGGGGGAGAGAGCGGCGGCGAGGAGGGTAGCTGGACATGGGGGGAGGGCAGGGGGGAGAGAGGAGGGTTGCTGGACATGGGGAGAGAGCAGGGCAGAGAGGATGGTTGCTGGACATGGGGGGAGGGCAGGGGAGAGAGCAGGGTTGGTGGATGGGGGGAGGCCAAGGGAAAGAGGAGAGTTGCTGGATATGGAGGGAGGGCAGGGGAGCGAGGAGGGTTGCTGGATATGGAGGAAGGGCAGGGGAGAGAGGAGGGTTGCTGGACATGGGTGGAGGGCATGGGAGAGAGGAGGGTTGGTGGACGGGGTGGGGGGAAGGCCAAGGGAAACAGGAGGGTTGCTGGATATGGGGGGAGGGCAGGGGAGAGAGGATGGTTGGTGGATGGGTGAACATGGGAGGGGGGAGGGCAGGGGAGAGAGGAGGTTTGCTGGACATGGATGGATGGAGGTGAGAATTATTACATTTTGCAAAACACAAATCTCACCTGTTTTAACGGGCTTAACGGCTAGTAAATAAATAAATAATTCCCTTGATCTAGTATAACAGGCATGTCCTATTGTAACAAATCTTTGCTGCTCTAATTCTGCTGAAACAAAGGTTGGCCCCCCCTGTAGCAGAAATGTGCATTTGGTTGAAATGAAGTGGTAAATTTTAATGACATTTTACATTTCATTTTGTTTCAAATGTTGTTCATTTTCATTTATTTCTTTAAAAAAATAAAATAAATAAATAAATATATATATATATATATATATATATAGCTGACACCTCTGGGGGGGAAAAAACTTTTAAGGACATTTCTTCTCTCATTCACCCCAAACTTCCCCAGTCCATCTTACTCTAGTATAAATCCTCCACGGGACACAAGCAATTCCTTGCCGCTGCTGCTCCACTGGTGCTGAACTTATAACTGGTGCTGGCAGGCGAGTTGTTGCCATCGTTAATTTCTGCTGTATGAGAAAATAGCACAAAGTTGCTTTTGATCAAGAATCTATCCAATTCTATTGCATATGGTAACTCGAAGGAATCATGGCAACCACCTTCTAGACAATCAAACCCAGTCACTCGAATGGTTATGGAGAAGTGAACTGAAATCAAAGATGAGAGATTGACAATTGCAGCCCAGGATAGTGCATTATGGATGAGAAGGCTCACAGCAGACACAGAAAAGAACTACGAAAACAAAGTATGAATGTAACCCACATGGTGCAGCAGTTATAACCCTAAACAGAAAGCGTATAGGTAAGCTGCATGGAGCTTCCCTACACGCTTTCTGTTAAGGGTTGTAACAGCTGCTCCATGCAGCTTCCCTACACACTTTCCGTTTAGGGTTGTAACAGCTGCTCCATGCAGCTTCCCTACACACTTTCCGTTTAGGGTTGTAACTGCCGCTCCATGCAGCTTTCCTTCATGCTTTCTGTTTAGGGTTGTAACTGCTGCTCCAAGCAGCTTTCCTTCATGCTTTCTGTTTAGGGTTGTAACAGCTGCTCCATGCAGCTTCCCTACATGCTTTCTGTTTAGGGTTGTAACAGCTGCTCCATGCAGCTTCCCTACATGCTTTCTGTTTAGGGTTGTAACTGCTGCTCCATGCAACTTTCCTTCATGCATTCTGTTTAGGGTTGTAACAGCTCCTACATGCAGCTTCCCTACACGCTTTCTGTTTAGGGTTGTAACAGCTGCTCCATGCAACTTTCCTTCATGCATTCTGTTTAGGGTTGTAACAGCTGCTCCATGCAGCTTCCCTACACACTTTCCATTTAGGGTTGTAACAGCTGCTCCATGCAGCTTCCCTACACACTTTTCGTTTAGGGTTGTAACTGCTGCTCCATGCAGCTTTCCTTCATGCATTCTGTTTAGGGTTGTAACAGCTGCTCCATGCAGCTTCCCTACACACTTTCCGTTTAGGGTTGTAACTGCTGCTCCATGCAGCTTTCCTTCATGCTTTCTGTTTAGGGTTGTAACAGCTGCTCCATGCAGCTTCCCTACACGCTTTCTGTTTAGGGTTGTAACAGCTGCTCCATGCAGCTTCCCTACACGCTTTTTGTTTAGGGTTGTAACAGCTGCTCTATGCAGCTTCCCTACACACTTTCTGTTTAAGGTTGTAACTGCTGCTCCATGCAACTTCCCTACATGCTTTCTGTTTAGGGTTGTAAGCTGCTCCATGCAGCAGTTATGCCTTGCTGGGTGGACTGAATGGGAGATTTCAGTCTCTTCCTTCATTTACTATTTTACTATGCAGCTAAATCAAAGCCTATTGTTAAAACTTCTCTGAAAAAGAAAGCTCAATTATCACTTAGCTCTGTACAACTGAGGGGAACATTTACAACCTATTTGATGAAACAGCTGACATTACTGACAGGCTCACTGAAACAATGAATATGCCATTAACCTTTCCTTAGTTGCTTGGCTTCTCTCTCTTTGTTTAGCTGATGCCTGGCCTTTAGGTATGAAAGCTGCCCTCCAGTTTATTGTTGAAACTTCATTTGCTCATATAGATCGCCCCTTCCCTATCCATTACTGCTAATTATTTAACTAAATCAAGGTCTATTGTTAAAATACCACTGAAATAGCAAATGTTCTTTGAAAAAACAGCCTCTGAAAAGAGAGTGTACCTGTAGGGCTAAGGACTCATTTTAGGAGTCGCTAACTGCCGAATTCTACATAGTGCGCCTAGAAATCCACGCCAAAATCAAGGCGTATTCTATAACAATGCATGTAACTTAATTGGCTAAACAAGCTAATCAGCATCGATAACACTTAATAAGCAACAATGAGCACTAACTGGCAATAATTACTCGCTAAGCATATTTGTAATGAACTGCGCCTAAATTCTAATGCGCCGTGCAGTTGAAAAGGAGTGGGAAAATGGGCATTCCCAAACTTATGCAGATAGTTATAGAATATGGCCCAGTGCATGTAAATCTATGCACAGGGATTTTCACCACATTTTCACTGGTGTAAATGGAGGCACGTCTTTGTAGACACTGTGATATCAACTACGCATATTCTATATACCTTGCCTAAATCTGTAATTCGTTGCCCGTGTAATTAAACTCTGGAATTCATTGCCAGAGAATGTGGTAAAGGCGGTTAGCTTAGCAGAGTTTATAAAAGTTTTGGACTGGTTTCTAAAGGAAAAGTCCATAGACCGTTATTAAATGGACTAGGGGAAAATCCACTATTTCTGGGGTAAGCAGTATAAAATGTTTTGTACTTTTTGGGGATCTTGCCAGGTATTTGTGACCTGGATTGGCCACTGTTTGAAACAGGATGCTGGGCTTGATGGACCTTTGGTCTTTCCCAGTATGGCAATACTTATGTAAATCTAGGCGCCGCTTACAGAATACACTTAGGCGGAAATGTTTACCATGCAGATTTTTTAGGCGCCTTATATAGAATCTGGCCCTAAATGTGTCAGTCTCCTCTCATTTGAGCACGATGCTATACTTAGTCAGCCCACTGAAACTAAATCCTAAACCTCATGTCAACCTTGAAACCCTGATCTATAAATCAATGGCGTAGCTACGGAGGCCACGGGTGCCTGGGCCTCCCAAATTGGTTCCAGGGTCCCCAGTTTGGCTGGCGGGGGTCCCACGCTGGTCTTACATTGCCTGGCGCCCTGTTCTGTTTTCAGCGCCATACGTGCTCATTAAAACGAGCCTGCATGGCGCTGAAAACAGAACAGGGCACCAGGCAGACCAGCGCGGGACAAACGCTGTAGCTGGTGGGGGTTGGGGACCCCCACCAGCCAAGGTACCTTCCAGCAGCAGTGACAGCAGCAGCGGAGGGGGGAGTGGCGGTGCGGGGGCGGTGGCAGTGGGAGGGCAGCAGCAGGGAGGTGGGCCAAAATGTGCCTTGGGCTCTGGCCCCCTCCTCCCGCCGAGGTCTGGCTACGCCCCTGCTATAAATATATTCAGTGTACCCATATATTTCCTAAAAAGTAAACCAGTGCTGGCTGTGAGACCCGGTAATAGCAATACCCTTTGTATCTGAGAATAGAACAATTGTTAAGAGTTTATTATTCTCTACTGTTTCAATACACACCACCATCTTTTCTTTGACACTGTCCTAATCATTCAACCATGTGCTAAATGCAGCAGATCTGGGCCAACATAACATGCTTTCTTCACTAATTTATGAAACAGCCTTTTATTATGATGTCTGTTACTCGAACCTTTTCAATACTGTGGTGGTGTACGAAAAGCTCTTAATTCTTTTCCAAGTGCAAACAGGCACTTAAACACTTACATTACCAATTGCAAGCAGCTAAGGGGCACTGGATCGTATTGTGCTCAAGCTGAGTACCTCTGCTGAAGAGGGCTTATGGTCTAACCCTCTCCTTCTATAAAAGAGTGGAGGAGTAGCCTAGTGGTTAGTGCAGTGGACTTTGATCCTGGGGAACTGAGTTCAGTTCCCACTGCAGCTCCTTGTGACTCTGGGCAAGTCACTTAACCCTCCATTGCCCCTGGTACAATATAAGTACCTGAATATATGTAGGGTTACCATACATCCTGATTTACCCGGACATATCCGGGCATCCAGACAGGTTTTGGCCAGCCTGCCCATTTGTCCGGATTGCTGGACAAATGGGCGGGCTGACGTGCGGGCGGCGGGCTGACGCTGACGTGCGGCGGACCTCCCCTCCCCTTACTCACGATCTTCCCTGGTGGTCTAGTGACTTCAGGGCAGGAAAGAGCTCCCTCTTTCCTACCCGGCGTGCTGCTCTGCATCCTTTATGCTGCCTGTTACGGTCTCGGTGAGATTCAAAATGGCCGCCAAGAATTGAAGTCTCGCGAGGCCGCTTCAATTCTTGGAGGCCATTTTGAATCTCGCCGAGACAGTCACAGGCAGCATACAGGATGCAGAGCAGCGCGCCGGACAGGAAAGAGGGGGCTCTTTCCTGCCCCGAAGTCACTAGACCACCAGGGAAGATCGTGATTAAGGGGAGAGGTGGTGACGGGGCCGGGGGGGAGGGGAGATGAGGTGAGGGGGTGACCAGGGGGAGGGGAAAATGCGACAGGGGGGCGGGGCGAGGTGCAACAAGGGGCGGGGTGAGGTGTGGAAAGGGGTGGGGTGAGGACGTGAAAGGGGCGGGGCAAGGGTGTGAAATGGGGCAGGGTATGGGCGGGGCAAGTGTCCTCTTTTTTTTAAGACAAAAAATGGTAACCCTAAATATATGTAAACCGCTTTGAATGTAGTTGCAAAAACTTCAGAAAGATGGTATATCAAGTCCCATTTCCCCTTCCCTATTTCAGATTCTAAATGGAATGTTGCTACTATTGGAGATTCTAGATGGAATGTTGCTAGTGGAGGAGTAGCCTAGTGGTTAGTGCAGTGGAACAAGGAATGTTGCTACTACTTGAGATTCTACATGGAATGTTGCTACTATTGAGATTCTGTTGCTACTATTTGAGATTCTACATGGAATGCTGCTATTTCACTAGCAACATTCCATGTAGAAGCCTGCCCTTGCAGATCAGCAACACGGCCACGCAGGCTTCTGTTTCTGTACAACGTGCAGGACGTCAGAAACAGAAGGAAGCCTTTTGCGAGAAGAAGAGGACCTCGGCTGGAGGGAGTTGGGGTCCCCCGCCAGCAAAGGTAGGCGACGGCAGGTTGGCAGCGGGAGGGGGGTCGAGAGGGTCTGCGGCGGGGGGGGGGGGGGCAAAGTCAGCAATGGGGGGGGGGGGTTGGAGGCGCCGGGGGGGGGGCTAAAATGTGCCCCCTCACCTCGGGATCTGGACCCCCCTCCCGCTGAAGTCTGGCTACGCCCGTTTCTACCTGAAGCAATGGAACATCAGTGGAGTAATTCTGTAAACTTGAGTGCTAAAATTTATAAGCCGATTATGCATGTAAATAATTAGAATCAGGACCGCTGAGAGGGTGGGAGGCAGGGGGCAAAATTCCCCGGGCCCAGCCTGCAAAGAGGGGCCTTGTGCCGACAAGCTTCTTCCTGCTTCCGGTTCTGTCTGTCTCTCGCCTGCTGCTCCTGCGTGCTGGGACCTGGATGATTGCATTAACTTGTTAATACAATCATCCGTGTCCCAGCACACAGAAACAGGAGACAACAGACCAAGAAAGGTAAGGGGGCATGGGTGGCAGCCTGAATGTGGAAAGCAGAGCGAGTGTGTGGGGAGGGGGGTGGCACGATGGCGGCCCAGGTGGTGGGGGGCTACGTCTCTCGGCAGCCCTGATTAGAATACTGGCATTTACACAAAATAATGTGACAAGGCAGTGGCCAAAGCCAGAAGAATTATCTTCTAGTTATGCCTCTACCTATGCAGCCTAAGGGAGGAGGTGATAATGCCCCTGTAGAAGTTGTTGGTGAGACCCCACTTGGAATCATAGGAGCTGACTCTGTGGGTGCTGTGGGTGCTTGAGCACCCCCAATATTGAGAAAATTCATTGTATGTATCCAGGGAGAGGTTATTTCCACTGGGCTTAGCACCCCCAATAATTTTGAAAAGTTGGCTCCTATGCTTGGAATACTACGTTCAGTTTTGAAGGCTGTATTTTGCTAAGGCTATAAATCATAAGAATATAAGAATAGTCATATTGGGTCAGACCAATGGTCCATCTAGCCCAGTATCCTGCTTCCAACAGTGGTCAATCCAAGTCACAAAGTACCTGGCAGGAACCTAATTAGTAGAAAGATTCCAGAACCCAAATAGTAGCAACATTCCATGCTACCAATCCCTGGGTAAGCTGTGGCTTCCCCCATGTCTATCTCAATAGCAGACTAAAATCTAAAAAAGATGAACTGATTCAGGGAAGGAGAACAAAATGGATTGGCATCTGCACCAGAAGACATGAGAAGGGATTTGAAGATCTGAAAATGTATATCCTAGAGAGGAGAGGAGAGACAGGGGTCATATGATAAACACTTGAAAGGTATTAATGAGCAAACAAATCGTTTACAAAGATGAAGAAGCTCTAGAATTAGAGGACAGGAAATGAAAATTACAAGGCAATAAGTTTAAAAGCAACATCGGGAAATAATAATATTTATTTTTGTTACATTTGTACCTCTTGCTTTCCCACTCATGGCAGGCTCAATGCGGCTTACATATTATACACAGGTACTTATTTGTACCTGGGGCAATGGAGGGTTAAGTGACTTGCCCAGAGTCCCAAGGAGCTGCCTGTGCCTGCAGTGGGAATCAAACCCAGTTCCCCAGGACCAAAGTCCACTGCACTAACCACTAGGCTACTCGTCCAGTAGCAACATTCCATGTATAAGCCTGCCCTTGCAGCCGCACAGGCTTCTGTTTCTGTGAGTCTGACGTCCTGCACGTGGACAGGCTTATACATGGAATGTTGCTAGTGGAATAGCAACATTAACATTCCATGTAGAATCTCAAATAGTAGCAACAGAATCTCAATAGTAGCAACATTCCATTCTAGAATCTGAAATAGGGAAAGGGAACTGGGACTTGATATGCTACCTTTCTGTGGGGTTTACATAGTATATACAGGTACTTATTTGTACCTGGGGCAATGGAGGGTTAAGTGACTTGCCCAGAGTCACAAGGAGCTGCCTGTGCCTGAAGTGGGCATTGAACTCAGTTCCTCAGGACCAAAGTCCACCACCCTAACCACTAGGCCACTCCTCCACTCCATGGGTGTCTACATTGTTAGCACGTGCTAATTTTTAGCGTGCACTAAAAAAACCCTTAGTAATCAAGGTCCTATGTGCGGTACATCAAGTACAATAAAACTTGGAAACTTGAAACCTTGGGCCCCTATCAAGCAAAACAAATGACAGAGGGGCGCAGCCTTGCACAGAGCAGCAGGTACAACCCCAAACAAAGGCACAGAGGAAGTAACCTGCATGTTCTGCACAGAGCGGCAGGAGCAACTGTAGCCACCTCGCTGGGCAGACTACACGGACCAGTCTTTATCTGCTATTTTTCACTATCTTACGGTCAAGGTCTTTTTTTCAGGGGTACTTGGGGGCAGTGGGTAGCAGCACCTTTTCCACTGCCTGATAAAATTGACCCATAATCCCCAAATATTAATGAAACAGCTCAGGTTCCGCACATCACTTCTTCCTTTTCACAGATTCTGTGGCTGGTTGCAGGGGGGCCTGGCTGTTGTGGAGTGGGTTCCTTGGTAATTACCTCACCCTTGAAGGATGGCTTGGCATTTAAATACTTGCTGGGTATATTTAAGCTGTTAGGATAGTATTCTATAAAGGAATGGAGGTGCTCTAAAGAATTGCCCCCAAGTTGTTTGCCCAAGGACACAAGGAACATCGACGGGAAAGGAAGGAGTTGAACCCTGGCTCTGCTGATCCTCCAAACTACTAAGCCACTTCTCTATTCCAGGTTTCAGTACTCTTCACATGTAAATTACCTTACAATAGCTTTGATGCAAAATCTTTACTAATGGGGTAATGAGATGCAAAAGCATATAAAATATCTCATTACCTAAGTGCACCAAAAAATAAATAAATAAAAACATGCAAATTTAGATGCATTAGCATAGAAAACATAACTACACTCCCGCTAGCATCTGTGCCAACTCATGCTTCATTAACGTTTGACTGTTAATAGGCATGATAAACATGCATTTACTCATGTTAACAGTCGACATTAAAACACTTAAATGCACTAGCATCTTTACCTAATCAACTGCTTGAAAGATTTATTAATATGAAATTAAATTGCTAATGTTTTCTCCTAGGAGACTCCCATGAACTTATTAAACTGCTCACTTCCTACAAGCGTGATGGTAAGAAGTGTTCTACATTTGCTAGCCAGAAATCCTAGCAGTTTCAGAGAGCCTGAAATATTAAGGCCCCAGACCCTGAAACATTCTTGACCATATTAATTTCAAAAAAACTCTGAAGAGAGTCTGAGTTCACCATTCTCTCTTACTCTGGAAAAAAAATATATAGTTAGGCTTTTTCTAGTGCATTCTGTTTCACACTCTCTGAATGATTACATCTTTGCATAATTGTGTGTACTGAATGCTACTTTATTCTAAAGACGACACGCAAGAATGTTTAAAGAAAGAACAAAGGTAATTCTTATAACAGGGCCCTGGTTTAAAGCAAAAATCATGCCTACCTTGCAGGTGCGAGCATTTACACTTGTCCTGGAGACCCCTCCTTGCTTTCATTTTAACAGTGCGCATATAATTTCCTTTGAGCACTGGCGAGCTAATTTTCTGCGCTGTTCCAGCAGTATAGTTTCTGTACTGTTGGCTAAATACATCTAAAATAGTGGTTCTCGAGCCAGTCCTCGGGAGCCAGGTAGCCAGTCAGGTTTTCAGGACCTGAGGTTTTCACAGAATGGAGGTAGAGGTACTGCATGCAAATTTACTTCATGCATATTCATTGTGGATACCCTGAAAAACTGAGTGGATAGGTGGGTCCCAAGGACAGGGTTGAGAACTCCTGTCCCAAAATAACCCCCTTAATGTGACATGTGGTTTCAAGATTAGAAATGGTGTGAAGTGACCTCCAAGCTGGCTGAATATTCTTTCCAGTGCTGCACTGTACAAACCATTTCCTACCACCAGACTTTGCTAGGCAATCCATCCATTCACCTCACGTTTGGGTTTGCCTCAGGCTTTCAATTAATCAGGATCCCATCAATTTGTCTTGCTCCAACAAACAGAAGTCCAAGGAGCTGTAATCTAACATTTTTATCAATAAACTTGTGCTGAAGCAATTACAGACATTGTAACTAATTTCTTAACCACTGATAATGGCTTTTCTTTTTTGCGGGGAGGGATTTTTTGTTGTTGTTGTTGTTCACCGCAGATATTTAGATTAACTCTCCCTATTTTGCTGATCCAGTGCATTTAAGTTACCATTTTTAGGTGCTAAAGTTTAAAAATCCTAAAATCCTCATTACAATGTCCTCCCTCATCAGGATTGATAGATACAATGTCTAGTCTAATCTATTCTGCTCGCTTTTAACTCACTTAATCCCTGTTAAGGTACAAAGCAACTCACAGTAATCAGTGACAGTCAGTATTAAAAAATACATCAAAAATATTTCTCAAAAAGATGTCTTCAATAGTTTTCTGAAAGATAAATTGAATGTTTGAGATTTCATATTTAATGGATTTTTGTTCCAAATCTGAGATGCTTGAAATAAAACAGAAGAGTCAAAGATTTTCTTCAAAAGAATATCTTTAAATGAAAGAAATGGCATTGGTGGATCTAAACGTATGCCTATTTGTATCATATCAAATCAAATTAGTACAGTTGAAGGAGTGGACCGCCGGATACTGTTCGAATACTATGCATACTACTGAGCAACAGGACAACCTCATGTTTTGTTCCTACTGATGGACTTATACTTATGGACTCTACCTCTGCTTTTGGCTGTTTAGCCACACCTTATTACTGCACTGGACATTTGTGCCTTATCCAGTTTTACTGTTTACTAATGAAAGAAGTTGCTGTTTACTAATGAAAACACAGAATGCAGGGCTATTAGACATATAGCTTGTAACAGTAGTTAGCAAGGCCTATACAAGACCAGCTTGCCTGTAGCAACGCCATCTGAATAGACGACCTTGGAGGGTGCTGACACCCCCCTGCATTCCTGAGCCGAACCTTATCTCCTGTGCTAGAAAGGAGCAGTGTGTGTGTGTGAAGAATAAGCTGCTAAGTTTCGTTTTTCTTGCCAGTATCATTTCAGTGTTATGACGTGTGTACGTACTGGGACTACAATTTTGTACTGTAAGAACTACAAATGTTTACTGCGCATGTCGGTTGTGACGTGTAAGGGGCCAAATGCGCAGGCCCAGTAGGGAAGTATAAATGTAAGTGTCAGATGATTTATGACACACAGTGTCCCGAGGCTACTCGGTGCTGTTCACTTGCTAGCAATAAAGTTGCCTTGTTTGGAACCAAAATTTGCCTTTCGTCTCCTGATTTCCCACCTGTTTCATTGGCACCCCAGATGGGACAGAAGTAGAAAGGGGAATCGGATTATATTCTTCCCCTCCCCCACTGCGGTCGGATCGGGTCATCGACCCCCACCTGAGAAGGTGGTGAGTGGCCACCGCTGATTTCAGCGTCCATCTCCCGGAGGAGGGTCGATCAACTCTGCCTGACTGTAGGGGGGCTGTGTGGTTCTGGCAAGGCACCTTCTCCTTTTTCTTTTTTCCTCTCTGGAGAGGCGCGTACGACGGCGCGGCCTGCGAACACGGCGGACAGGCGAGTATACTCTACGTAGTGACCGGCCCAGTAAGGACCGAAGAAGAGGCGTGATCACCCTCTTTTAGCCAGTGACTAATACGGACTATTGGTATACGACTAGGTCCCGAAACTCACTAGGCTCTGGCGACGAAACCGAGCGGCGAACGAACGGGGGGGTTTCTTGTGGTGTATGAAAGTGTGTGGATGGGCTTGCAGTTCCAGGCCGGGCGACCGCGTCCTGGTCAGGCCGAGTGTTGACCCTTTTGTATCTGGTGGAACGAGACCCCTTACTCCTCCACCGCCCCTTTCCCCCTTTGTCCGTCACCTGTCCTTTGGCACTCAGGTTAGGATGGGCGGGGGTGGGTCTTCACCGTTAGATTTAATGACAGAACACTTTAGCGAAGTGTTCGACCAGGATAAATGTAGCAGGGCCGGGATGATACAGAGATGTCAATTTATGTGGCCAGGGCTAGGAATTGCTGAATGGCCCCCGGGAGGGTCATTCGAGTATGAAAAAGTGGCGGCGGTCATGAATATCGTTATAGTCGAGGGAAACCCAGGCTGTCCCGAAGACATTCCGTACATCCAAGCATGGTTGGATGTAGTCCGGGATCCGCCGGCTTGGGCCCAACGGAAGGTAGAAAAAGCCGCCCTCATGGTGGTAAAGCAGAGAAAGGGACGGAAAACCAAACTTAAAGCCCTGCCGACCCATGCCTTCGCTCTCCAAAGCCCGGCAACCGCTGCCGTTCAGAAGGCCGCAGGGACCGCCCCCATACGGCCGACCGCCCCTAGCGTAGAAACCACTGAGACCACGCCCCCTGCTACCATTGTCAAGACAGGAACTACGCCTAGTACTACCAACACACTTTCTAGAACGAGACCCCCAAAGAAAACCCTAGGGAAAGTTCAGGGTTTGCCCGAAAAGAAGCCCCCAAAGGCCCCGATACTTGCTACGGCGGAAGCATACGAAGATGATATCGCGCCACCGCCGTATGCCCCGTTATACCCTGACATCGCGAGCCTGGAGGAGGGGCCGGATAACGCTGAGGCTTCCGGGTCGGAGACGGAGGCCGGAGAGACGTCCCGTCCAGACTCACCCGAGTCACCTGGCCCCGCAACCATACGGAAGAGTAAACGGGTTGTGAAGAACATTACTCGGTTCCCCCAATCGAGTCCGCGAAATGCCCTCCCTGCGAGTAAGAAAGGGGAGGCCGCCAACTTATTCCCAGTTCGACAGTCCACCACCTATACCCCTAACCCGGCGGAAGGGGGGGGCCAGCCCATTGAATCAACAGTTTACAGCCACGTTCCCTTCTCAAGTGCCGATTTGTATAACTGGAAATTCCAAGGGCCGTCCTACGACCAGAAACCCGAGCAGTTGATAGAGCTGGTGGAAGGCATTATATACAGTTATAACCCGACTTGGGCAGACCTTAGGCAGTTGAGCGCCCACATCCTGACCACTGAAGAACGCCGCCTTCTACAACAAAATATGGAACAAGCCGTCCGGGATGCGAATCCGGCCCATGCCAACTTACAGAACCTAATAGAAACGGAGGCGCCCATCGCTGCTCCCACGTGGGACTACCGAACCGCCGAAGGCCAAACCTTTATCCGCCGATACCAGCAGGCGTACCTGGCCGCCTTAAAGAAGGGGAAGCAGAAGGTTACCAACATGGGAAAAATCCACAGTGTAGTCCAACAAAAGGACGAGAGTCCAGGGGACTTCCTTGAACGACTTATGGAAGCATTCAGAAGGCACAGCCCGATAAATCCCGAAGACCCTAAGAACCTCCCAACCGTGGTTATGAGTTTTGTTAGCCAGTCAGCACCGGATATACGAAGAAAGCTACAGAGAACGGAGGGGTTCGAAGGGATGAGCCTCAGCCAACTGAAAGCTATAGCTGATCGCGTATTCGGATATCGCGACCAGGAGGAGAAGGTGGAGGCCCGAAAGGAATCGACCAGGCGGATGCGGGAAAAGGCAGATGTGTTGGCCACGGTACTGGAGGAACGCCTGAGGCCTAGACCAAGGGGGAGGGGCAGAAAGACAAGAGAGGCACGGTCCCCTTAGGACGTAACCAGTGTGCAAATTGTCGAAAAGAAGGACACTGGTGGGCTGATTGTCCAGAGGAAACACGGGACAGCCCGAGAGAAGAGGAACCAGGGGACCGGCAGAGGGAGGAGGAGACGGGCGACCATACAGGGGCCCCCAGACGAGGCCGGGGAAGGGGCCGAAGAGATAGAGGACGGGATGACCGGAGGGAATGGCAAATGGCTGTGGACGCTACCCGAGATAGCACAGCATGAAGGAACCGGGAGGGCAGAGTCCCCACTGACCCTCTGGTGGAAATTCGGGTGGGGACAGAGTCTATGAAGGCCTTACTAGACACGGGGGCCCAGCGATCTGTTATCACCACTGCCATAGCCCCAGCCACGAAAGAAACTATACCGATTGTGGGAGCCTCCGGGAAATCCCTTGCAGCCCCCCTCCTCAAGGAACGCCAAGTCCAGATTGGAGGGACGATGGTGTCTCACCAGTTTATACACATCCCCGGATGCCCAGTCCCCTTGATCGGTCGAGACCTACTCTGTAAGCTCCAGGCCACCTTGAAGTTCAAGACCACGGGTGAAGTGGAAGCTCAGTTCGAAGATCGGCCAGTAACACTTATCTGCCCAGTGAGAGAAGAATGGAGACTACACGTTCCCCCAACTGTAGGACCTGGCGACTGCCATTACGACCAGAACACCCCTTTCGCCCAGCAGAGGCGAGCCATAATGGATGCGGTGCCTGATGTATGGGCAGAAGCGAACCCAGGAGGACTGGCCGTTAACGCTATCCCCATCTGGATTGAGCTCAAACCGAATGCTCAAGTGGTTAACCAAGGACAATACCACATCCCCTATACAGCTCGGCATAGTATGCAAACTCACCTACAGAAACTCCTCCAACAAGGGGTCCTTAAACCAATTAGATCCGCATGGAATACCCCATTGTTGCCCGTTAAGAAGCCAGGAACATCCGAATACAGACCCGTCCAGGACCTGAGGAAAGTCAACAACCAGGTAGCCGATATAGTTGCCCTCGTACCAAACCCCTACTCCATCCTAGCCCAAGTGCCATCTCAGACCAAGTGGTACAGTGTCATTGATCTGAAGGACGCCTTCTTCTCCATCCCTCTTGCTGCCGACAGCCAGAAGTTGTTTGCCTTCACGTGGGAAGACTTACAGACGGGAACCAAGCAGCAATATACGTGGACCCGGCTTCCCCAGGGGTTCAAGAATTCCCCCACCCTCTTCGGCGACCAACTCGCTCAGGACCTGAAGACGTATCAGGACGAGTATGGGCCGGTCGTCCAATACGTGGATGACCTGTTGGTGGCCCGTGAAACGTACACGGACTGTGCAGAAGCTACCCTTTACCTCTTGAAAACCCTGGAAGCCCAGGGGTACCGGGCCAGTCGCAAGAAGGCCCAGATATGCGAGATCGAAGTCGAATACCTGGGTTTCCGCCTCCGAGAAGGAACCCGAAGGCTCGGTACCCCCCGCACCCAAGCTATCCGCAACCAACCCACTCCTGCGAATAAGAAGGAATTGCGGGCACTCCTCGGAGCCGCTGGATATTGCCGGATTTGGATCATCAATTTTGCTATCCTGACCCACAGTTTGTATGCCAAACTGAAGGGGCCTGAACTCGAGGGCCAAGATCTCCGGTGGGAGAAAAGCGAACTGAAAGCCCTTCAGGACCTTAAGGATGCCCTTGCGGCCCCACCAGCGCTCGGACTGCCAGATGTGACTAAGCCGTTCCACTTGTTCATCGACGAAAAGAAGGGATTGGCACTTGGAGTCCTCACCCAACTGGTCGGCACCTGGCAACGCCCTGTAGCATACCTCTCCAAGAGCATGGACAACGTGGCACGAGGATGGCCGGGCTGTCTCCGAAGCATTGCAGCGGCCTGTCTCCTGATACACGAGGCCAATAAACTCACGTTCGGCCAAACACTTTTTGTGACCACACCCCACGCCATCCGCGGCCTACTCGAGAGTCACGGACCCAGATGGATGACCAACTCCCGGTTGGTTAAATACCAAGCCCTCTTGTGCGAGAATCCGGAGGTGCGGATCTTGGACACGACCAACCTCAACCCGGCCACTCTCCTTCCAGCCCCCGAATCGCCACTCCACGACTGTGAAGAAGTAATGGCCACTGTGCATTCCAGTAGACCTGACCTCAAGGATCAACCCTGGCAAGGAGGCATCACCCTGTTCACCGATGGAAGCAGCCAGGTGATAGAGGGAATCCGAAGAGCTGGCTATGCCGTCGTGTCGGAGGACCATGTGATTGAAGCTATGGCTCTGCCGCCCGGGACGTCAGCCCAAAAAGCGGAACTGATTGCCCTCACCAAAGCCCTTATGTGGGCTGAAGGAAAAGTTGTCAACATTTACACCGACTCCAAATACGCTTTCCTCACCCTCCAGGTGCACGGAGCCTTGTACAAGGAGAGGGGATTTCTGACAGCTGAGGGGAAAGGACTTGCAAATGCCGCTGAGATCTGCCAATTACTCGAGTCAGTATGGAAGCCGAAGAAGGTGGCTGTGATGCACTGCAGGGCCCACACTGGAAGAACGGACCCTATCGCCCGGGGAAATCAGCGGGCAGACGACGCTGCAAAAAGGGCAAGTCAGCTCCCCTACTCCTCTCACCCTCCTGACCCCGTACTCGTCGTCCAGCTCCCTACGGAGACCCCTATCTACACCCCCCAAGAAACGGAATGGGCCCAACAAGAGGGTCTACAGTCACGCAATGGCTGGTGGATACTACAGGATGGGCGCATATGGATACCCGAAGCCTTGGCCTGGACGGTGGCCAAGGAGGCTCACGACCGCACCCACCTGGGAAGGGACGCCCTGGGGCGCTTACTTGAGAAGACCTACTACATCAACAAACTATCCCTGTGGACCAAAAACGCTTCCAGCCGATGCGCGACTTGTGCCCGGAACAACCCTCGAACGGGGCCCGGCCCTATGCCAGGACATGTTCTCCGAGGCACCAGCCCTTTCCACGTGTGCCAGATTGATTTCACGCATATGCCCCCAGCACGGGGATATAAAGCTATCCTCGTCGCCGTGTGTACCTACACCGGATGGATTGAAGCCCAGCCCACTAGAACGGAGATGGCTAAAGAAGTTACCTCCCTACTGCTTCATCAAATCCTACCCAGATACGGCCTCCCCAAGCAAATAAACTCTGACAACGGTCCCGCCTTCGCTAGCGAAGTAACACAACAGCTCAGTACCAGACTGGGCCTCGATTGGAAGTTGCATTGTGCCTGGAGACCCCAAAGCAGTGGAGTAGTGGAGAGGGCTAACCGATCCCTGAAGAACCAGCTAGCCAAGCTATGCCAAGAAGCAAAAGCCAAATGGCCCGACCTGCTTCCACTGGCCTTGCTGCATCTTAGGTGTACCCCCAAGGCTACCGGCCTTACTCCTTACGAGATGATGTATGCTAGGCCACCACCACTACCCTCCTTTCCCGACTCCTTGCAGATACAGGGTGAGAGTTCCTTAGTGAAACAGATGAGAGCCTTACACCAGGTAGTGCAAGACATACAGCAGTACACTGAAAGAGTAGCTCCCTTGGTCCTCACCAGTCCTACGCACAGGTTCAGGGTGGGAGACGAGGTCTGGGTAAAAGAGTGGGATGAATCTGACTGCCTAAAGCCCAAATGGAAGGGGCCCTCCCTTGTTCTCCTAACGACCTCAACCGCTGTTAAAATTGCAGGAAGCCCAGTGTGGATACATTGGACCCGACTGAAACCTGCTGCTCCCACTAGCAGCACCCTGAAGCGTTGGACTGCGCACCAACATCCTGACGCTCCATTACGGCTGACTCTAAGAAAGACGTGAACCACCAGATTCATGCCTGCCCAGCAACAGGAACTCAGTTTCTGGACCCACTGCGTTTTTGGCTCTCTCTTTATCGCAGCCTTCATCGTGGGCCTCATTATCTTCTTGCTGCAAAAGCTCGGATACCTTCCACCACATATATAATGCTGACCATCTTCCTTCTCCTGTGTGCAGTTCCGAGCTATCCTGCCACCCTGAGCCTGAATTGCACTGAATGTTTGCGTCTTGTGCGCCACCGTATAGAGGGAGGATATCACCTAGTCACTACCCTCATTCACCAGACACAGCCCCCGGAAGGCGATTGCCGGCTTCTCCCGACTTGTGCCCTCATCACTCCGAATGGCCTCCAACAGTTCCACAGATGCCTCCAAGGAAATCTCACTATCTGCCATAGCCCTACCAAGCAGAGATACTACAATATCACCCTCAGCGTTGGACTCCCTGCGTATGTGGCCGGGCCTCCGGGAGTAGAGGGAGATGGCATTCTGTATTACATAAATTCCACTCGCATCCTTGTTGGTGGCATCCAAACTGTAGCAACCCTAACCTTCGACGTCTGTGCCGCCATGGATAAACACCCTTGGTCTCGCAAGTGTGGCAGCCAGAGTTGGCGAGAGGCATACGTTAATGACCACAAGTATGTCTGCCCCTTCAGTCCAGACATGAGATGCTGCTCCCCGTGGGTTTGGCTCCCATGCGCCGGCGACACTCGAGCCTCGGGCTGGGACCGAGTATGTGCTTATACGGGAGGAGGATATGCCGGATGCACCGGCCTGGGCGAGTTTCGTCGAGGTTCTGGTAACTATGTCTCCCTAGACTGGCCCATTCGAGGACACGACGTGCCATGGAGAGGGACGTGGGGCCTCGGCATTGACGGCGGAGGAATGGATCCGTTGACATATATTACCATATATCAGAATCTCGAAACTAAGCCTCCTACGCACTATCAGACTACTGTCGTTGGCTACCAAGACGTATTCGATGAGATCGCCCGTGCTGAACGCACTGAGACTAAATTCCCCATTTCCCCAGAAGCCCGGAATATGTTTCTCAACTTGGCGGAAAACATTGCCCTCTCCCTGGGAATTGCCAACTGTTTCGTCTGTGGAGGCACCGACATGGGTGAACAATGGCCTTGGGAAGCGAGAGAGATCCGACAGCAAACATGGGATGCACTCAACACCACCAACATTACCTTTCCCCAGCGGCCGAAGCCGTATGAATGGGCCCTGAGAACAAATATCATAGGTACCCTCTGCGCTAGTCGAGCGCCATCGAAGCGTTACTCTGTACCAGTGGGAGACTCTGCTTGTACGGGGGTTCTTCAGTATAATGGCAGCCGGACGACCTGGTGGCAAACGGACAACCTGCCCGCCCCGGAGCCTATCTGGACAGAACCCACCTTGAACACGACATGGACATACGGAGGGAACGCCTCCCTCAAGTGGGTAGCCCCGGCGGGCTACTACTATATCTGCGGACGCCGGGCCTATGAACAACTCCCGACCCGCTGGTACGGTACCTGTCTCTTGGGCACGGTCCGACCTAGTTTTTTCCTTCTGCCCATACAAGTCGGCGAAACTTTGGGTATCCCCCTATACGTCGAAAAGGGGCCTGATAACCCTGCCCGACGAAAACGGTCTTTCCCAATCATCAAGCCCAAAGTCCAAATTGGAGACTGGAAGGACAACGAGTGGCCGCCTGAACGTATCATTCATTACTATGGACCGGCCACATGGGCTGAAGATGGTACATACGGGTACCGCACCCCTATCTACATGCTGAATCGCATTATTCGCCTACAGGCCGTACTCGAAATCCTTACCAACGATTCGGCCCTTGCCCTCAATATCCTAGCTCGACAGAACACTAAACTCATTACCGCCGTTTACCAAAATCGCTTGGCTCTTGACTACCTCTTAGCCCAGGAGGGCGGGGTGTGTGGCAAGTTTAACCTCAGTAATTGCTGCTTACAGATTGATGACCAGAGCCATGTCATCAGAGAAATAACTGACCGGATGGTCAAACTAGCCCACGTCCCCGTCCAGACCTGGAACAGTGCGTGGGATTGGACTTCCTCCCTCACCAGCTGGCTCCCAACCTCCGGGAGCCTGCAAGGCCTCCTCGTCATGGGTGGCCTGTTTTTGTTGTCCTGCCTATTAATACCTTTGTCTCTCCCCTTAGTTTTCAGGTGTCTCCGCTCCACCATGGAAAGCATCGCTGATCGCCGTGCTGCTGCCCAGCTTATGGCTCTCCAGATGTACTCCCCCATTCCCCAGTCTGATGAAGCTTACGACGAAGCACCTTGTGGCTGATGTGCACTTTGAACCCCCTAAGTCACTTAATGGGCCATTACCCTTGTGCAGCATAAGACCGGCTACAAAGGGGGGGGGAATCCACTAGGGGCCCTCCGTCTCAAACCCGGCGAAGCAACCAACGGCTGCGCAAGGGCTTAGGGCTCGCTTGTTGCCTCCCTCGCTAACTATCCTTGTCCTTTCTTTCCTTTTCAGGGTTCATGGAGGTGATACTCTCCACCAGAATGGATGTTCAAGTATCAAAAGGGGGGAATGAAGGAGTGGACCGCCGGATACTGTTCGAATACTATGCATACTACTGAGCAACAGGACAACCTCATGTTTTGTTCCTACTGATGGACTTATACTTATGGACTCTACCTCTGCTTTTGGCTGTTTAGCCACACCTTATTACTGCACTGGACATTTGTGCCTTATCCAGTTTTACTGTTTACTAATGAAAGAAGTTGCTGTTTACTAATGAAAACACAGAATGCAGGGCTATTAGACATATAGCTTGTAACAGTAGTTAGCAAGGCCTATACAAGACCAGCTTGCCTGTAGCAACGCCATCTGAATAGACGACCTTGGAGGGTGCTGACACCCCCCTGCATTCCTGAGCCGAACCTTATCTCCTGTGCTAGAAAGGAGCAGTGTGTGTGTGTGAAGAATAAGCTGCTAAGTTTCGTTTTTCTTGCCAGTATCATTTCAGTGTTATGACGTGTGTACGTACTGGGACTACAATTTTGTACTGTAAGAACTACAAATGTTTACTGCGCATGTCGGTTGTGACGTGTAAGGGGCCAAATGCGCAGGCCCAGTAGGGAAGTATAAATGTAAGTGTCAGATGATTTATGACACACAGTGTCCCGAGGCTACTCGGTGCTGTTCACTTGCTAGCAATAAAGTTGCCTTGTTTGGAACCAAAATTTGCCTTTCGTCTCCTGATTTCCCACCTGTTTCACAGTGAAATGGTGAAAAACCATATAAAATCTTGAATACAAATTCACCCTATAAAATTGTGGAGTCCACTCTGTATGAACCAATGTAAGCTGTTATATCACTTGAACTGGCATCTCAGATTTTACAGTTTTTACCATTAACATCTGCCTTTCCTAAAAATCCAGCCCCATGATATTCAAACTCATTTAACTGGCTAGGAACGGTACCTGGCCGGTTAAATGGCACTTAACCGGCTATCTGGCAATATTCAGCAAGGGATAGCTGGTTAGTGCCTAGGAGAAAAACAGTTATATTGCACGATATAGTGGGTTATCCCTGAATATTCAATTCTTATCTGACTATTTTAAGTGAGTGACCACATTGGTGCTGCTTAAATAGCTGGTTTACCTTTAGCCGGTTTCAAGTTAATCGGCTATCTTCAAATCTCAATTTAGCCGGTTAACTTTAAACCGTCTAAAAATAAACCAGATATTGAATGCCGGTCAACGGAAACAGCCCAGCATTGAATATCCACGCTGACCACGTTCTGAATATCGGCCCCTAGGAAGTTTTTTTTTTTGGTCAGTTGGTGCCAGATCTGGAATAACCGAAGATGGTTAGACCCCACAGGTGTGAGCATCAAATAAATTATTGACATCCCTAATTGCTTCATTACCCTGGTAAACTGTGGCCATGCAGAGACTGATATTAAGTATCTCATCGTAGAAATCAGAATTCTCAAAAGTCAAAACATAGAACGGTCACAGCCGACTGTTAGGGACTTTGCCAAAAGATTTGAACTTAAATTTCTCTAGAGATTACAAGGATCAGATAACAGGAAGATGGATTATTACTCTGAACCAAATAAAATCTCCTTTTGTTGATGAGCAGCAAGGCAATGTGACTTGTCTGTGCTGGATACGGGACATACAATAAATGTCCAGTAAATTACTCATACAAATCTGAAGATCAGAATGATAAGCTACAGATCTGTATATACCGTATTTTTCGGACTATAAGACGCACCGGACCATAAGACGCACCTAGGTTTTAGAGGAGGGAAATAGGAAAAATTTTTTTTTCCTTTTTCCCTCCTCTAAAACCTAGGTGCTCCGGTGCGTCTTGTCCGAATCCCTCCCTCCGAGTTCGGGATCGCCCTCCCCCCGGCCCTGTCACCACTTCTCCCTACTCACGTCACGCGATCTTCCCTGGTGGTCTAGTGACGTCGGGGCAGGAAAGAGCCCCCTCTTTCCTGCCCAGCGCGCTGCTCTCCATCCTCCTGTATGCTGCCTGACGGTCTCGACGAGATTCAAAATGGCCGCCGAGAATTGACGTCTCGGCGGCCATTTTGAATCTCGCAGAGACCGACGTAGGGAGAACTGGTGACAGGGCCATCCCGAACTCAGAGGGAGGGAGGGAGGGAGGGAAATCTCTACCTTCGGACTATAAGACGCACCCCCCATTTTCCTCCCAAATTTGGGGGGAAAAAAGTGCGTCTTATAGTCCGAAAAATACGGCTGCCATCTAAAGTTTATTCATAAGCAAATATGCATTTTGATCTCAGCTTTGTCTTCCACTTAGAAAATATTCTTTTACAATGACATTTGAATCCACCATCAGAAAAATTATTTTAAGGTTTGCCACAACTAGTACCACTCTGAGTGTGTGTGTGGGGGGTGGGGGGGGGGGCAGTGGCGTACCAAGGTAGGGGTGGTCCGCCCCGGGTGCACGCCACTGGGGGGGGGGGTGCCACGCGCATGTCAGCTCCGCTCGTTCCGTGCTCCCTCTGCCCCAGAACAGGTTACTTCCCCCCCAGCAGGTAAAAATGCACCCGGGGGGGAATTCATCAAGTGGTGTTAGGGCCTTAATTCTCGTTATTTAGCCCTTAACACGACCTAAAGGGCCTTAACACTGTTTGACTTAACATACAGTGGTGATATTTAGTCACCGCAGATTAGTCAGCAATGACATGCAAAATATGTATGGTTTGCATCTCATTTCTATGCAAATACTCTAACGTGACTTGTGGTGATACACCACAAGTCACATTAGGGCCCAAAAAACATGGTAAAATAACCCTAACCTTTTGCCCCACCTAAAATCCTCCTCCCCTGCACCATTTGGAGGAAGGAGTTGGACTGGGTAGGAGTGACTGGACCACGTTTTCCTTGGTGTAAATGGATGGACGTAGTTCTAGGCACTGGGATATCAACTAAGCGTATTCTATATACTGCGCCTAAATCTAGGCACTGCTTATAGAACACGCTTAGGCGGGAACTTGTTCCATGCAGATTATTTAGGGGCCGTATATAGAATCTAGCCCATAATGAGGTAACATGACCATACTTCTGCGCTCCTCCCCAACAAATGAATTGCCGTATTTTGCAATGTTTGCAGCTTGTGCAGCTCCCCCTGTGTACGACCAGTTAAAACTGAATTAGTATAGTCCAGAGGTTCCCCAACCTGATCCTGGAGGCACCCCAGCCAGTCAGGTGTTTAGGCTATCCAGAATGAATATTCACGAGAAAGGTTTGCATGCACTGCCTCCACTGCATGCAAATCTCTCTCATGAATATTCATTGTGGCTATCCTGAAAACCTGACTGGCTGGGGTGCCTCCAGGATCAGGTTGGGGAACCACTGGCATAGTCTAATTGAGACACAAACAGTGCTTGTTACCTCCAATAATTGATTATTGGCACCTAAATGACTAGTTAGTTTATGACAGGGGCGTAGCCAGACTTCAGCGGGAGGGGGGTCCAGAACCCGAGGTGAGGGGGCACATTTTAGCCCCCCTCAGCACCGCCGACCCCCCCAGCCATTGCCGACCCCCCCCCCCCCACCACCACCAACTTTGCCCCCCCTGCCGATGACCCTCTCGACCCCCCCTCCCGCCGCCAACCCTCCCCCGCCGCCACCGTCGCCAACCTTTGCTGGTGGGGGACCTCAAGCCCCCCCCAGCCGAGGTCCTCTTCTTCCGGCACAAGGCTTCGTTCTGTTTCTGTGAGTCTGACGTCCTGCATGTATGTTAGACTCACAGAAACAGAACGAAGCCTTGCGCCGGAAGAAGAGGACCTTGGCTGGCGGGGGTTGGGGTCCCCCGCCAGCAAAGGTAGGCGGCGGCGGGGGAGGGTTGGCGGCAGGAGGGGGGGTCGAGAAGGTCGTCGGCAGGGGGGTCCAGGGCCAAATCTACGGAGGCCCAGGCCCCCGTGGCTTCACATAGCTAAGCCACTGGTTTATGAGTGGATCTGAGATCTGCGCCCAAATTTGGGTGAGCTATACATAATCTGGCAGCTACTGTCTACTATTGCTGTTTAGTAAATGAGCTCTATTTAGATCTCATAATTTGAGTAATTAAATTGTGGATGGATTTAGTGTTGTGATGACAAACATATGTGCATTTCAAAACAGTACTATCTCTAAAATAAAAAAAAAAAATCTTGAATATTCAGTAAGAAATTACAAATTAAATTCTCACTTTATGCAAATGACTGAACCCGTGCAATCAGATCTTGGCGGCAATAATTCCAGGCTGCAGGGCTACGTTTCACCATCTTAAAGCTTTGGAAGTGTTTTATGGAATTATATTTGTTAAAGGAGTCACAGCATGGAGGTGCGCAGTGTTGACGGTTTTCAATAATTGCACTTCAGCTGGCCTCCGATAAAATGTACTGCAGGTTTTCGTTTCTTCGAGTCCGTTGACGGTGACGAGGTGGGGGAGCGGGTGGATGGCTTAAAGGTATTCTGACTTACCCTCACATAATTTCCCATCTTCTTTCAGTTTCTGGCCAGCTGGACAACTGCAGTAATAGCTGCCAATTGTATTGCAGCACTGGTCCTCACATCTGCCGTTCTCACTGGCACATTCATTTACATCTGGAGAGAGAGGGAGACATTTTAAATTCAGTTTCTACAAACAGTAGAGCAAGCGAATGCAAGTGCTTCTTTTATTATCTCTGTTGAAACACGTCCCCATAAAAATCCATCCACCGTGGACTACGGTTCCTTTACCTGGGCTGGTTTACATCAGAGCGGAACAGAGTACCTTAGTAGTTAGAGCACTGGGCTGACAACCACTGGTGCTTGATCCGAATCCCATTGCCGTTCCTTATGACCTTGGCCTCCAGTGTCTCAGGCACAAACGTAGTGGTCTTTTTACTAAGGTGCACTGAAAAAAAATGGCCTGCGCTGGTGTAGGAGTGTGTTTTGGGTATGCGCAGCGCCATTTTCAGCACACCTGTAAAAACAAATGCCTTTTTAAAATTTTTGCTGAAAATGGATGTGCGGCAAAATCGGGGCATGTCCGTTTTGGGTCTGAGACCTTACTGCCAGCCATTGACCTAGCGGTAAAATCTCACACGGTAACCAGGCGGTAATGACTTACGCGCCACTTGGCACGCATCCGACAAGCGCGTCCAAAAATAATTATTTTTCGGAAGCATGCGAAAAAATGAAGTTTACCGCAAGAGCCATGCAGTAGCCGGGCTGTAACTCCATTTTGGCGCATGTTGGGCACATGTAAACGCTTACACGACTTAGTAAAAGGACCCCTTATATTGTAAGCCCTCCAGGACAAGGGAATACCTAAATGTAACTCACCCTGAGCTACAACTGATTTTCTTTATTTTTTTTCCAGTACTTTTCTCATAATTTGTTGTTTGTCTAGATTATATTTTTCCATTGTACTTGTGAATGTGAGATGGTTTTAAATAATAATTATATAGCCTCTTCCACCGGACAGCATGCCCAGTAACTGAAGGCTTCCTGCTGGCTCAAGGGGGTTGGAGGGGTGCAGGAAAAGGCTACCATTCTGCTCCACCCCCCTCCCAATTCACTTCCTAGATACCTCTGAGCCCCCCAGACCTACTGTGTCCTTACCACTCTGGCTGAGAATCCAAGCCAGTCCAACCTTCTTTCTCTTATGAACTGGTATATGAAGACGAAGTCACAATAGGTCATGTATGTATTTCTACCTATTTACAAATGTTCACAAACTGGAAAAGAGTTAATGTTGAAAATTTCATATTTTGTCCTACTCTGAGCTTCACCTACTTTTGAGAGTTATACAGACAAAAGAGGAATCTAAATTAATTCTTTTAAATTGCATTTCCAATGATCAATTTAGCACATTTCTCAGATTCATGATCCGCATCAAATATACTAATCAGAATTACATAAAACTGGGTTACAATATTGATTTGTGCCTAATGTGTATCCTACTGCAAGGAAGGTATTTTGCTTTAATATGACAATCAAAACTCCTTCATGCAAAAGCATAAAATTCTAAGTCACTTTTAAACGTTCTTAGCATCCAAAGCATTAAAAGGTATGACAATGATTGCCATTATACTTTTAAACACAGCACAAAAATGCAAATTAAAATGTCACTGTTGTTCAAAGGAAAACTTACATGAATTTGTCTACATTTCATTTTTCATCGGTCTCTTACCTAATCCATTATGAAGCAAGACGTGCCATTTCCGATTCACTATTTATAATTTAGGGGCCCTTTTACTACGGTTCCCCTAAAAGTGGCCTGTGCTGGTGTAGGCATGTGTTTTGGATTGGCGCAGGTCCGCTTGCTCAGCGTGCCTGGAGAAAAGGCGCTTTTTTTGTGCAGGAAAATGGATGTGCGGCAAAATTAAAACCAGCATGTGTCCATTTTGGGGCTGAGACCTTACCGCCACTCATTGACAGCGGTAAGGTCTCATGCGCTAACCAAGCGGTAAGTGGCCAGCATGCGTAAACTACCAGTTACCGCCGGATAAGTGCCATGTGGTAGAAAATAGAAAATATGTTCTACCGCGTGTTTTGGGCGCACATCTAAAATGGAATTACTGCCCGGGGCACCGTTATTGCCAATTTGACATGCGTTGGATGTGCGTAGGCACCTACACGCCATTTTAAAAGGGCCCCTTAAACCTCTACTTAACTTCTAGGAAATAAAATACTGAAACAGCCCAAATAAATCCACAGAAACTGGAGGAAGCAAACCATGAAAGGTGAAGCATTGATGTTATCCAACAATAATATCACAAAGATCAACACATGTGAAATCCCCCACATGTACCCAGAACTGTCTTATAATGTTTTCAACCAAAGCCTACACATAATGAACTCCTGGGCAGATGCATTTCGACTGAAACTAAATGCTGAAAAAACCCAATGCTTAGTTCTCACCTCGCAATACAACAAGAAGGAATTTACCACCATCAACACACCTAATCTAAGTCTACCAGTCTCAGACACCCTAAAAATCCTTGGAGTCACCATTGATCGACACCTAACACTTGAGAATCATGCAAAAAAACTCAACTAAAAAGATGTTCCATTCAATGTGGAAACTAAAAAGAGTCAGACCATTTTTCTCAAGGAATGTCTTCCGCTACCTGGTACAATCACTGGTACTTAGTCATCTGGACTATTGTAATTCACTCTACGCCGGCTGCAAAGCGCAAATACTCAAAAAACTCCAGACAGCCCAGAACACGGCAGCCAGACTTATATTCGGCAAACCAAAATACGAAAGCGCAACCCCCTTCGTGAAAAACTACACTGGCTCCCACTCAAAGAACGCATCACGTTCAAACTCTGTACCTTGGTCCATAAAATCATCCATGGAGACGCCCCAGCCTACATGTCGGATCTAATAGAACTACCACCCAGAAATGCAAAAAAATCCCCCCGCACATTCCTCAATCTTCATCCTCCCAAATGTAAAGGCTTGAAATACAAATCAATGCATGCATCAACCTTTTCTTATACAAGCACACAGCTCTGGAACTCACTGCCACGTAACCTGAAAACGGCCTACGAAATGACCAATTTCCGCAAACTCCTGAAAACTTATCTCTTTGACAAAATATATCACAAAGAACAACACGCGTAACTCTACTTTCTTTAAGATACCCAGGAATGTTCTTTAATGTCTTCTGCTTTCACACTATCATGCACCTAATGTCTATTGTTTTAACACTATCATGTATTTTACCATCATGTAACCAAAACTTCTCCTAAAACAAATGTATACTCTTTTCTATTTCCAGTATCCACGATGAATTGTAAGCCACATTGAGCCTGCAAAAAGGTGGGATAATGTGGGATACAAATGTAATAAATAAATAAGATCACTATTATGTAACCCAAAATGCTTCTGTAATACCAAATGTAATGGCCGCACAATAAGTGGCTCACTTACAGCACGGCCGTTTCTTTAAAACAAACAAACAAAAAAAGTCAGCCTTTTACCTGCTGCGTTAAAAGGAGGCCTCAGCGCATGTCAAAAACTCATGTAATACCAAACGTCTATCCTCTTCTTATTTCCACTATTCATGATGTATTTATTGTAAGCCACATTGAGCCTGCAAAGAGGTGGGAAAATGTGGGCTACAAATGCAATAAATAAATAAATAATGCAAAAATGTATGGTACTCTCCTCTCCGGAACCTACTCCTCACTGGCCTCCCACTTTGCCATCTATCCTGTTTGTCTGTCCTAATTAGATTGTAAGCTCTGTCGAGCAGGGACTGTCTCTTCATGTTCAAGTGTACAGCGCTGCGTAAGTCTAGTAGCGCTTTAGAAATGATAAGTAGTAGTAGTCTTGGGATTCCGGAATCTTGCTACTCTTTCGGATTCTGCACAGAATCTTGCTGCTATAGGATTCCGGAATTTTGCTACTCTTTAGGATTCTGCACGGAATCTTGCTACTCTTTGTCCTTATCCCTTATTTGTCCTGTTTGTCTGTCCTAATTAGATTGTAAGCTCTGTCGAGCAGGGACTGTCTCTTCATGTTCAAGTGTACAGCGCTGCGTACGTCTAGTAGCGCTATAGAAATGATAAGTAGTAGTAGTAGCATCCCCCCTTCAGTCCATTCAGAATTCTGCTGCATGTCTTATCTTCCGCCTGGACTGATATACTCACACCACCCCTCTCCTCAAATCACTTCACTGGCTTCCGATCAGGTACCGCATACAGTTCAAGCTTCTCCTACTAACCTACAAATGTACTCGATCTGCAGCCCCTCCCTACCTCTCTACCCTCATCTCCCCTTACGTTCCTACCCGTAACCTCCGCTCTCAAGACAAATCCCTCCTTTCAGTACCCTTCTCCACCACCGCCAACTCCAGGCTCCGCCCTTTCTGCCTCGCCTCACCCCATGCTTGGAATAAACTCCCTGAGCCCATATGCCAAGCCCCCTCCCTGCCCATCTTCAAATCCTTGCTCAAAGCCCACCTCTTCAATGTCGCCTTTGGCACCTAACCACTATACCTCTATTCAAGAATTCTAGACTGCCCCAACTTGACATTTCGTCCTTTAGATTGTAAGCTCCTTTGAGCAGGGACTGTCCTTCTTGTTTAAACTGTACAGCGCTGCGTAACCCTAGTAGCGCTCTAGAAATGTTAAGTAGTAGTAGTAACCTGTAAGCCACATTGAGCCTACTGCTATGCGGGAAAATGTGGGATACAAATGTAATAAATAAATAAAATATCTTCTTCAAATAATTGGTTTGACTATGGATTCTTTGGGGTGAGGGATGGGGGAGGTGGGGTAAACGGAGAGGGCATTGATGATATTGGTGTCAAACTGGCATCACTCCACATTGTGCAAAAAGCAGTCTGTTATAACCCATTTGAACAGCATAAAAGTACAAAATGAATAAGTCACAATTAGTAAAGAAACAATGCTACTACATTCTTGATTTGAAGACTGGAAAATGAATACGTTAAGGGTTACAAAAAAAATATCAACAGGAACTGGTGCTCCGCTGTGAAGCGTCTTGGAATCTTTGACTGAAAAATCAGCTCAGGCAACCAAAGAGATGACCTTGAGAATTCCATCTCAGCCTAAATTACAGAAGCTTCATGCTTAATGCGGAGAGCGGGTAGCAATTGGCAGCTTGGAAGAAAGAATTTAAAGGCTGGAGACAGCACGACACTGTAAAAACCAGGAGAATGCAAATGTGAACTTTTTGCCCGGGTTACCTACACTAGGAAAAGAATAAGCAAAGAAGTAATGCTGGCATGGTTTTTATGCAACAGTTGGTCTCTATCACAACGCAGGATTTTAGGAACAACGTAATATAACATAGGGCCTCTTTTACTAAGCTGCGGTAAAAAGGGGGACCTGCGTTAGCATCAGCGTGAGTTTTTGACATGCGCTGAGGCCTCCTCTTACCGCAGCAGGTAGAAGGCTGTCTTTTTTTTTTTTAAAGAAATGGCCATGCTGTAAGTGAGCCACTTATTCTGCGGCCATTTCAGGGGGAGCACTTACCGCCACCCATTGAGGTGGCGCTAACTCGGCACTGCTGGGTAAACACCAGCGCTACAAAAATAATACATTTTTTTTGTAGTGCTGGAAATGGTGTGTGCTGGAGATGGGAACTATCGCCGGGCTGCTGTGGTAGCCCGGTGGTAATTCTGGAATAGCGAGCGGTAAACCCGCATTGGGCTTACCGCCGCTTAATAAAAGACCTCCAAAGAGAACTTATATACCGCTAAACAACATAACATAGTAAGTGACGGCAGATAAAGACCTGTACGGTCCATCCAGTCTGTCCAACAAGATAAACTCATTTTACATGGTATGTGATACTTTATATGTATACCCGAGTTTGATTGGTCCTTGACTTTCTCATGGCACAGACCGTTGAAGTCTGCCCAGCACTGTTCTTGTACTAAAATTTCTGAAGATTCTGGAATCCTAATTAGTAGCAACATTCCATGTAGAACCCCAAAGAGTAACATAATAAATGACGGTAAAGACCTGAACGGTCCATCTAGTCTGCCCAACAAGATTAACTCATTTCATATAGTAAATGACGGCAGATAAAGACCTGTATGGTCCATCCAGTCTGCCCAACAAGATAAACTCATTTTACATGGTCACTGGAGGCTACTTTATATGTATACCCGAGTTTGATTTGTCCTTGCCTTTCTCAAGGCACAGACCGTAGAAGTCTGCCCAGTACTGTTCTTGTACTAAGTTCTGAAGCTAACGTCGAAGCCCCTTTAAAATTTACACTCCAGCCCATCCCTATCTATTCAGTCATGATCAGGGCACAGACCGTAGAAGTCTGCCCAGCTCCCGCTTTGTTTCTAATTACCGGCGTCGCCACCCAATCTCTGCTAAGATTCCACGGAGCCATTCCTTCTAAACAGGATTCCTTTGTGTTTATCCCACGCATGTTTGAATTCCATGAAGGTTCGTTTGCGGATTAATACCTTTCAAATATTTGAACGTCTGGGGTGATATGATACAGACGTTCAAATATTTGAAAGGTATTAATCCGCAAACGAACCTTTTCCGGAGATGGGAAGGTGGTAGAACGAGAGGACATGAAATGAGATTGAAGGGGGGCAGACTCAAGAAAAATGTTAGGAAGCATTTTTTCACGGAGAGAGTAGTGGATGCTTGGAATGCTCTCCCGCGGGAGGTGGTGGAAATGAAAACGGTAACGGAATTCAAACATGCGTGGGATAAGCATAAAGGAATCCTGTGCAGAAGGAATGGATCCTCAGGAGCTCCCACCACTGGCTCTGGAACAGACTGCATATGTCTGCCCAGCACTATTCCCCGCCTCCCAACCACCAGCCCCGCCTCCCACCACTGGTTCTGGCACAGACCGTGTAAGACTGCCCAGCACTATCCCCGCCTCCCACCACCAGCTCTGCCACCCAATCTCGGCTAAGCTCCTTAGGATCCATTCCTTCTGAAATCTGTAATTGCTACAGAAACCTAAAATAAAAAAAAAATATTCCATTGTTTTAGATGGCTCTGTGTTCAGAGTATCAGGGTAATAATTTCAGTTGCCTGATACGATACTTCCAGCCCAGACTAGAAATCAGTGAAATCCCACTGCCTTGGGAAGAGTTAATTGAATAGGGCCTGCGGCTTGCTGTTTTTTTCTCTCCTGATTAAGTGACAGATGGAGGGAAGGGGCCAGCCACATGACGAGTGCCAAAAGCGAAGTCGGAGACCTGCCAGTACTTCTCATTTCTCTCAGCAAGGAGTTGAACTCCCTAAGCTGGATCCATTATTCAGAATGGGCTGCCAAAGCAAATCTGTGTGGCTTATCTTCTGCAACGTATCTGGCACCGCAAAACTAGTAACTTGCAAATAACAATTGAAAACATGTAGCTCTTTCTAATACCACAATGACATAATTTTCTTTAAATAGCGACAATAACAAAGCTTATCAAGACAGAAGCTTATCTACACTAGTCAGGGCTCTTTGATCTGCAATATGCCAAGAAATATCGTGGATGTTTTATAATAGGTATAGGGAAACTATATTAAAGAAAAGAAGATACCTCAGTGGGTATCTTTTACTAAGACGCGTAGGCGCCAGGGGCATAGCCAGACCTTGGCGTGAGGAGGGTCCAGAGCCCAAGGTGAATGTTCCTTTAAGAAAAACTGAGCGGAACGTGCAGGACTCAAGAAGACAGCATGGCAGCACAGATCAGCGAACGCGCCGGAGACCGGCGCTGAAGAAGGCTTCGGCTGTAGGGGGGGGGGGGTTGGGGACCCCCGCCAGCAAAACCAGGGGGCTAGGACTAAATCTGTGGGGGCCCATGCCCCCGTGCCCTACCTAGCTATGCTCCTGGTAGGCGCCTATGTATATCCAACATGTGTCAAATTGGAACTACCACCTGGCTACTGCTTGCTCCAGGCAGTAATTCTATTTTTGACGCACGCCCAAAACACAAGGTAAAAATTTTCCACTGTGTGGTGCTTACCCGGCGGTAATCGGCAGTGTACATGCGCTGATGATTACCAACCGGTTAACGCGTGAGACCTTACTTCTAAGTCAATGGACGCGCGCTGGTTTTAATTTTGCCGCACGTCCATTTTTGGCCCCCCAAAAAGGCCTTTTTTGCAGGCGCGCTGAAAAATGGATCTGCACGCGTCCAAAACATGTGCCTACATCAACGCAGGCCATATTTCGGTGCACCTTAGTAAAAGGGCCCCAGTATGTGCTAACTGATAGTAAATTACCTTCAGAGATATTAACCAAGGCAGTATAATAAATCCAGCGATGTCAGTATTGACTTGTTATTACAAACTGATGTGGCTAAAAATCGTTTGATGCAACCTTTGTAATAATCATAGCTTTACGGCTTGCTCAATTTATGACTTCATACAGGAGAAGTTGGTTAGAAACATAGAAACATGACGGCAGATAAAGGCCATATGACCCATCCAGTCTGCCCATCCTCTGTAACCTCTAATTCTTCCTGTTTCTAAGTGATCCCACGTGCTTATCCCATGCCTTTTAAAATTCTGGAACAGTCCTCGACTCCACCACCTCCACCGGGAGGCCATTCCACGCCCCCACCACCCTTTCTGTGAAACAATACTTCCTTAGGTTACTCCTAAGCCTATTCTCTCTTAATTTTGTCATATGCCCCCTCATTCCAGAGCTCTCCTTCATTTGAAAAAGGCTCTTCCTGTACATAAATGCCCTTGGGATATTTGGTTACACTATATTTTGAAGAGATGGTGCTTTTTTAATGAAAAAAATTTAATAAAATCATACAAATGCTTTTTCACGATGATGTTTACCAGTAATATGCACTTTTTGAGATTGTTTCAGTTTGATTTGTTTACTATTTAACTTTATATTTTTGAACTGTATTAGTGTGATTGGTTAATTTGCTTCTATTTTTGTTTTTTTATTCTTTTATATTATCATGCATCGCAGTCAGTTTGATTTGGAACACTCTTGTTATCGAATTACGCAGAAAGTTATTCGCTTTGAGATCATCATATGGTAGTTGTATATAATGTTTAATGTTATAAATGTCCTGGCATGTGAGGGGGACCAGGACACTACAAATGCTGGCTCCTCCCACGACCAAATGCCTTGGATTTGGCCGGGTTTGAGATGGCCGCCATTAGTTTCCATTATCGCTGAAAACCAATGCCGGCCATCTCTAAAGCCGGCCCAAAGGTTGAGATTTGGCCGGCTCCAACCGTATTATCGAAACGAAAGATGGCCGGCCATCTTGTTTCGATAATACGGTCGGGATGCCGCTTTACGGGGCTGGCCTTGAAGATGGCCGCCCCCGCTCGATTATGCCCCTCCACGTGGCTTAGTAATAGGGCCCCCAAGTGTTCCCACTTTATTATTTTTTTTCCCCCAAGTCCCTCGACCTAATGGAAAAATTAATGCTGGACCTGCAAAAAAAAAGCCCTAAATGACCCCTAAATTTGTACCTGAGGCAACAGAGAATTAGGTGACTTGCTCAAGATCAGAAGGAGCTACAATGGGATCTGAACAAGCCTCTTCTGGTTCTCCGCCCACTGCTCTAACCGTTAGGCTACTTGGCTACTCTACAGATGGAGTGTAGGAGATGGTGAGACCTGCTTCTTCCCATTTCCTCAGAGTTCGCTGAAAAGGTTAATGCGGACTCCATTTATAAAACTTTCCTTCTCTGGTTTAAAAATCCAGAGGAAATAATTAAATTTCCCATCTTCCTCTCAGTCTGCTGCATGCAGCAAAATTAATTCTTGCTTATGAGACAATGTCATTGCTGCCTTGCTGTGGTGGGAGAAGTTTATTATCCTATAATAAGCACATATTCACTTTTTTCTGAAACCCATAGGATAAGTAGAAATAAATGTATTTGCAGTATGCTGCACCTCGCAGTCTCTGGCAAATACATTATGTCCCACAAAGAAAATGCTCAAAATTACAGTACATGGTGGAATCAAATCTGCATACTTAAAAGCCTGAAAGTAAAAAAAAAAAAAGATGCTGAGCTCCTAAATTTACAAAGCTAAGGGGCCTTTTTACTAAACCGTGTTAGGTACTAAAATGTGGCTAACACAGCTTACAGTGGCATATTGCGGGATTCACTCAGGGCCCTTTTACTAAGCTGCGTAGGTGCCTACACAAGGGGCGTAGCCAGACTTCGGCGGGAAGGGGGTCCAGAGCCTGAGGTGAGGGGGCACATTTTACCCCCCCCTGGCACCGCCGACCCCCCCCTCCATTGTCGACACCACCACCACCAACAACTTTGACCCCCCCCTGCCGATGACCCTCTCAACCCCCCTCCCGCCGCCAACCCTCCCCTGCCGTCGCCTACCTTTGCTGGTGGGGGACCCCAACCCCCGCCAGCCGAGGTCCTTCCTTCGTTCTGTTTCTGAGTCTGACGTCCTGCACGTCAAGGCATCATATTGATCACCACTACGCTTTCTCTTTTTCCCGTCTTTGCTTTTACCCTTTCTCTCTTACACTTCTAAGAAATTGATTGTTTGTTTGCTGACTTGATGTATGATTTTACAGACTGTTGTAAGCCACATTGAGCCTGCCCGTGGGTGGGAAATTGTGGGATATAAATGCTATAAATAAATAAATATTTACTTGCAGAACATGCACACAAATGGTTACAATACTGGCATAAACATGAGTATGTTTGTGCATTCGTGTATAAATGCCGAAAATACATGCATATGTCACACAGCATATATTAGAGAGATGGAAGTGCATGTGGGTGAAGCATATGGACTCGCACTTACATATGTAATTGATTATCTTAGAGCCCCAACCCTTGATCTTTTCCCCCCTTCCCTTCTACTTGCCCTTCTTCCTCTTGATCTTCCTTCAATCTGCCAACAGCATCTTTTCTCTCTCTTGCAACTTAAGCTCCCTTAATTCCTTGTCATCCCCAGCAGATCCATGGCCAGCTGGTTTAGTCGAACGTCTCAGCTCTGTAATCATCCCGCTTTTACTTCCCCTACTCATCTCGTTTCTCCATGAAGGTACAGTTCCATCCTTATGGAAGCGTGTGGCTGTTCATCCTTTACTTAAGCCTCAACTTGATCTCTCTACTTCATCAAATTTCCGCCCCATCTCTAATTTACCTTTCTTTGCTAAAATTCTCAAACATTTGGTCCACACACAACTCATTCAACATATCAAATCCAGTAACATCCTCCATCCATTTCAGGCAGGCTTCCAATCAAATCACAGTACTGAAACACTCCTACTTTCTCTATATGACCTTATTTGCACCTCACTTGACCAACGCCATGCAGTAATTATAGTCTCTCTAGATCTGCCTTCAGCAAAGAGTGCAAGTAAAAAGTAAGCGTGGACATTGGGTCGATCTAGGCATTTTGGAACTTTGCCTCCGTTGGATTCATTTTGTAAGTAACATAGTAGACAACAACAGCTCCATGGTCCAAGATCCATCCAGTCTGTCCCGACAAGTCTGTCCATAGTATCTACTATAATAAAACTCACCCTCAACGTTCTGAAGACAACGTTCTGAAGTCACTCAGTCACTCCCTGAAGGGTTCATGGATTCATGGTGGTGAAGCCACAACCCTGACCATGTCTCTCTGCCCCGCCCTCGCATGACGGACCAATCAGAAAAAACACCCTCAACATTCTGAAACACAAAGGACCATCACAACACCGTTCCCAGGCAACACTAGGCAACGTAAGACGGACCAATCAGAGGAAACTACGTGACAATAAGGGAGGAGCATTCCCCAGCAGAATGGCTCATTATCTGTGCAGCACGGAGAGCACAGAACCACAGCTGGAAAAAACAAAACAAAAAAAGACACACATCAACAACCTGCACACACACCGCACCCTCACACACTCACACACAAAATAACTCTGTGACACATATACACACACACACAAACAAAGCCACATGCTAGCGCCAGTTTCATTGGTTTCGGAAACGGGCCTTTTTTACTAGTATGATATAACATATGCATATTTGATCTTGAGCTGTCCTTGCCATTTTCAGGGCACAAACTATAGAAGCCTGCCCAACACTATTGGATTTGCTGCCTAAGTACGGCTAAGTTTTGATTTGACACCATTCTCTTTCTACATAGGATTCCTTTAGGTTTATCCTTTAGGAAAGGTGTAGTTCTAAGAGTAGCAGCTCGCTCTCTCTCTCTCTCTCTCTTTGCAATGTTTAGGGCATTAGTTGCTAAGCTCAAAAGAGGTCATTTACTAACAGTTGATGCATGCTAATACTGCTTACAAGTGTTATTTACCACAAGTGTCATGTTATGCAACAGGCTCTGCAGTAAATCACACATGTTAATGGCGCTAGCGTGTGCTAAATGTTTAGTAAATTTCCCTGAAAATGGGAAAGAGCATTAATAAATCGGGCCCTGAAACCTCAGCTTTGACAGCCTCATATCATCTAGAAAGGCAAGACAGACACCAGGAATGATATATGTTCAAATTTCTTTACAATTATATCAATGATATGCTTTGATGTCCCCATGCATACCTCCGACCCACCCCCATCCACCCACCCTGTCAGACTGTCATAGTAATGCTTGAATGTTTTCACTTATATACACTGTCAGCTAGCACATTTGCTTATTTCCGATCTGAGGAAGAAGGGCAACCTTCGAAAGCTAATCAAGAAATGTATTAAGTTATGTCCAATAAAAAAGGTATCATCTTATTTTCTTTTCCATGTTTTATTTTGTTTGATTTCTATAGATTCTACATGGAATGTTGCTATTCCACTAGCAACATTCCATGTAGAAGTCGGCCCTTGCGGATCACCAATGTGGCCGCGCAGGCTTCTACATGGAATGTTGCTAGTGGAATAGCAACATTCCATGTAGAATCTCCAATAGTAGCAACATTCCATGTAGAATCTCCAATGGTATCTATTTTACTGTCATAGTAATGCTTGAATGTTTTCACTTATATACACTGTCAGCTAGCACATTTGCTTATTTCCGATCTGAGGAAGAAGGGCAACCTTCGAAAGCTAATCAAGAAATGTATTAAGTTATGTCCAATAAAAAAGGGATCATCTTATTTTCTTTTCCATGTTTTATTTTGTTTGATTTCTATTGATAACCTTAAGAGTGGACTAACACGGCTACCACACCTCTCTATTTAACATGTAGAACCCCAAAGAGTAGCAAGATTCCATGTAGAACCCCAAAGAGTAGCAACATTCCAAGTAGAATCTCAAAGACTAGCAAGATTCCATGTAGAAGAAGGGCAACCTTCGAAAGCTAATCAAGAAGTGTATTAAGTTATGTCCAATAAAAAAGGTATCATCTTATTTTCTTTTGTTTGATTTCTATGGATAACCTTAAGAGTGGACTAACACGGCTACCACACTCCTCTACTTTACAATTATAGGAAATCGAGATGTATAATCAGGCCATAAGCTGTACAAATTCCACTACAGGATTTGCAGTCAAAGAATATATTGATCTAAACATTTCTATCTCTGTTGACATTTAATCATATGATTATGTTTCTCAGTTGCTACTCTCTCGAATTTACGTTTGAGATTCACTGCATTCCACCATATCTTTAATTCCAATTGCTCACAGTCAGTTTGAGAGCTAATTCCAATACAAAATCTAGCAGGTAGGAATTACCTGTAGATAGTTATTTGGAAGGTAGACTGTCTTACACATGAGCCTTACTGGAAAGTCAGAACATACCATTGACAGCCCTATATTCCAGTTATTTCTTTTAGAATAAAATTCCAAACAGAGGCCACCTTTTACCACAGTTTTGTGAAAGGGTCTCAATATTAAGTTCTGATCTTCCCAATGAGTGTGTTTACTTTACTGCTGCCCAGGCCAAACCCCAGCGCGCTCGTTCTCGTCAACAGCGTGCGCCTCCACAGGCCCCTGCAACTCCCCAGCAAAAGCAAGGGACGGGCTTTTGACTGGCTCCAGCAGAGCATAGCCGCAATCAAAGTGTCCATGTCGGACGATCTACCGGTCGGGGGGTAGGTTAAAATTTTTTCACCAAAGGTGGCCTCTCATAACCTCCGACCAGTGGAGGAGTGGCCTAGTGGTTAGGGTGGTGGACTTTGGTCCTGGGGAACTGAGGAACTGAGTTTGATTCCCACTTCAGGCACAGGCAGCTCCTTGTGACTCTGGGCAAGTCACTTAACCCTCCATTGCCCCATGTAAGCTGCATTGAGCCTGCCATGAGTGGGAAAGCGCAGGGTACAAATGTAACAAAAATAAAATAGATACTATTGGAGATTCTACATGGAATGTTGCTACTCTTGGAGATTCTACATGGAATGTTGCTATTCCACTAGCAACATTCCATGTAGAAGGCTGCGCAGGCTTCTGTTTCTGTGAGTCTGACGTCCTGCACGTATGTGCAGGACGTCACACTCACAGAAGCAGAAGCCTGCGCGGCCACATTGGTGATCTGCAAGGGCTGACTTCTACATGGAATGTTGGAATAGCAACATTCCATGTAGAATCTCAAATAGTAGCAACAGTGGAGGAGTGGCCTAGTGGTTAGGGTGGTGGACTTTGGTCCTGAGGAACTGAGTTTGATTCCCACTTCAGGCACAGGCAGATCCTTGTGACTCTGGGCAAGTCACTTAACCCTCCATTGCCCCATGTAAGCTGCATTGAGCCTGCCATGAGTGGGAAAGCGTGGGGTACAAATGTAACGAAAAAAAAGAAAGTAACTTGAAAGCAAATGACTTATGAAACATGATTCATGTCAGAGGTGACTGTTTCCTAGGAATTATATGAAGTGTTTTATTTGCTGAGCTGATATTCAACTGAAATTTCTATTGGAAGAATTGGGATCAAAAAAAATGTGAACTTGGTGTTGAAAAGGAAGAATTTGAAAGGTCAAGACCCATGACAAGATAGAGTGGTGTGTAAATCTCACCTAAATATTTTGGTTTTCTTTTATATATCTATGGTGTTGGACATCCTGTGGAGTATATTAGAACATAAGAACTTAAGAAATGTCATGCAGGGACTAACAGAAGATCCATCAAGCCCTGTATCCTGCTTTCAACAGTGGCCAATCCAGGTCACGAGTACCTGGCAAGATCCCAAAAAAGTAAAACAGATTTTGTGCTGCTTATCCTAGAAATAAGTAGTGAATTTCTCCAAGTCCATCTTAAAAGTGGCTTATGGACTTTTTTTTTTAAAGAAATTATCCAAATTTCCTGCGCACCAGGGCCCCTTTTACCGCAGAGGGTAAAAAGGCCGAAAAAGAACTGGCCACGCGGCAAGTGAAGCACTTGCCGCGTGGCCATTTCAGAAGCAGCTCTTACCACCACCCACTGAGGTGGTGGTAAGGGCTCCCATGCTAACCCGGCAGTAACCCCCTGTGGAATATTTTCTCTATGTTTCTGCTAGCGCTTCTAATGGGGGTGGGGGGGTGGGGGTGGAACTATTGCCGGCACCCACGTTGGGCCGGCAGTACTACTACTTAGCATTTCTATAGCGCTGCCAGGGTTACGCAGCGCTGTACAAGTTTAAACATGGGGAAGGACACTCCCTGCTCAAGAGAGCTTACAATCTAAAGGTAAAAACTATGTAGTCAGTGTAGGTATCAGGAATGGGAAGGTGGTTAGGCACCAAAAGCAAGGGAGAAGAGATGGGCCTTGAGTAAGGACTTGAAAATGGGCAGGGAGGGCGCATGGCGTATGGGCTCAGGAAGTCTGTTCCAGGCATAAGGTGATGCGAGGCAGAAGGGGCGGAGTCTGGGTAGATCTGGGTTTGCCGCACAGCGACCCTTTAGTAAAAGGGCCCCTAAATTTTGATGCCCCTAATTGGAACTTCCTTTGTACAATACCAGTGTCACAGGGTATATATGTGCAGGTATGTGGTTAGGTGTGAGCACTTATCCCAGCCAGGCAGATGCTGTCCATGCCAGGGGCGTAGCCAGACTTCGGCGGGAGGGGGGGTCCAGAGCCCGAGGTGAGGGGGCACATTTTAGCCCCCCCCCCAGCGTCGACCTCCCCCGCCGCCACCGCCACTACCAACTTTGACGACCCCTGCCACCGACCCTCTCGACCCCCCTCCCGCTGCCGACCCTCTCGATCCCCCCTCCCGCCGCCGACCCTCCCCCGCTGTCGCCGTGGGCTACCTTTGCTGACTGGGGACCCCAATCCCCACCAGCCGAGGTCCTCTTCTTCCCGCAAAGGCTTCTGTTTATGTGAGTCTGATGTCCTGCACGTGCAGGACATCAGAAACAGAATGAAGCCTTCGCGGGAAGAAGAGGATCTCGGTTGGCGGGGATTGGGGGAGGGTCATCGGTGGGAGGGGGGTTGAGAAGGTCATCGGCAGGGGGGGGTCCAGGGCCAAATCTATGGGGGCCCAGGCCCCCGTGGCCCCATGTAACTATGCCACTGGTCCATGCTCTGCCCATGCATACACCCATATGTAATATATGCGCTATGGAAGATATGTGCGTATTTACAGAATAGTGCGTAGCCAGATTTTTTTTTATATGGAATTATATCATGTATGCACATATTTGCTCTGTAAATGTTAGTGTCTTCTTTGTAGAGTTACCTCATACCCCCTAATTCTAGAAACTTGTGTACATAATTTTATGCTTACTCCGGGATTCTATATGTTGTGCTAAGATTTCCATGCAGAAATAAAAGTGTAATCCATAATAATGCGCATAACGTGATTAGTTAACAAGCTACTCAGCACTGATTGGATGATAACAAGCAATTACCAGCACTAATTGGCATTAATTAGAATTTTATATGCACTACTTGCAAAGCGTATCCTGTAACATGCTGCGCATAAATTCTAAGTCACATAGTTGAAAAGTGGGTGTGGTTAAGGGGATGAAATAGGCGGGCCATAGGTGTTTCTAAAATCTATGTGCATTGTTATAGAATACACCCACTCTGCGCTTACTTTAGGCATCAGGATTTATGCCAAGTAAAACACGGCCTATATGAACGTGACCAAATTTGGTCACGTGGAGAGGCGCTCAACGTATTCTATGTACTATGCGGAAATTTAAGCCTATTCTATAAAATTTAGGTATACTTTAGAGAATACGCCTAGGCATAGGTAGGCATATGTTGTTACTGCACGGATTTTTTCAGGCGCCGTATATAGAATCAAGCCCTTAATGCGTATAATCCTGACGCCTATCTTTAGGTGACCTTTTGAGAATTACCCCCAGTATGTCCAAGGTAGAATGCGCCCTAATATACTATCACATAAAATTCCCAGAGCAAGGTTCTAATTAGATTGTAAGCTCTGTTGAGCAGGGACTGTCTCCTTCAAGTTCAGGTGTACAGCGCTGCGTACGTCTAGTAGCGCTACAGAAATGATGAGTAGTAGTAGTAGTAAATTGTGCAGTCGAGGATATGACATCAGTCAGTCTCAGAGACGAACAGAACCAGTACGAGTAAGAATTTATACTCCACGTAAAGCATAAAACCTTGAAGTAAACCTGGACTGACACTCATTGTAGCTCACAAATCAATTTACTTGGTCAATAAAAGCTCCACTTTTGGGCAGAGCACCGTGGAGAAACTTAGCTGTCAAGACTATAATTTGCAGGTGTCCCTACAGTAAACTTAATTAATGTACACAACACTGTTTCTTCATGGGGATTTAACATTAATAACCAGGAAAAGGTTCTTCAAAATTGAGTGCAGTATATTATATACACAGTGCTCACCTCCTGTTGCTATCTCTCATATCATTTTATTGAAGGTGCCCATTATGACACTAAAGGCCACGGAAGAGATCACAGCAATTTAAAACTACTGAAAATATAATTACATCTGGGCTGAAACAAGGCAGCAATTACTCCTGTGCAAATACACCTCTCAGGAGGCAGAATTTAGTCATAACTCTAGGTTGCTGCATAGATCCTGTCGGAAATGCTGTGGGATCTCTCTGCTTTTCAAAGAACAGCCAAAATGTTTATGTAATCTATCTTGTGAAGGACAGTGCTTCCAAACAAGATAGACCCCCACTAGCGCAGTGGCGTAGGAAGGGAGGGGCGTGGTGGGGCGGTCCGCCCCGGGTGCACGCCGCTGGGGGGGGGGGTGTCGGCTCCGCTGGTTCCCTGCTCCCTCTGCCCCGGAACAGGTTACTTCCTGTTCCGGGGCAGAGAGAGCATGGAACCAGCGGAGACGACGCAGCTCCCAGCGACATGCACTCGGGCCGGTTCGGCCCTCCCGCCCATCCCTTGCCGCTTTCCCTCGTCGCTTTCCCTCGTAATTACGCGCTCCGGGGGGGGGGGGTGTAGCGGTGACCCGCCCCGGGTGTCAGCTGCCCTCGCTATGGCACTGCACTAGCGTATTGTTGACATACACTGAACCCCATTTTACATAGAATGTAGAGGTCAGAACCGAGACATCCAGGTCAATGCAAAGCCTTATGTAAATGCCTCCAAGAGAACACATTTATTTGCCAGCACAGGCAGTGGGATTAGCCATTTTATAAATATACAGGTTGAAAAAATGAACAGTATAAACCCGGAAGCTTCTATGAGGAGGTGTTGGGACTTCAATGTAGAAATGGCAATTTCACACCTTCCACGTATCAGTGGCTCCATTTCTACGTGTAGCTGCCCCATTTGACAAACTTACACATGTATGTAATGAGACCACAATTTTAACTTGGTTTCATTTGGAAGGTGGAAATAATCTATAAGGGATTAAGGAGATTGACTGACTCCCTTGACCCTTCATGTAAAGCTCTTGCCAAAACAAGCATTTTTATAAAAAACTATGCATGCCATTGAGCTGGCCTAAAACCCCGTTATTTTCCCCATTTATATTCCGCCTATAACTAAGTGAATCACAATAAAAAAAAATTCACAAAAGAAAAATAAACCAAAAACATAACATTCCATCACAACTCTACCCCACACAAACAATGCTGGAAAATAACTCCGCCTACTCATCAAGGAAATGCAATGAGGATAAATGACTTTTTAAATATGTCCAAAAATGTACTAAATGCAAATGCACAAGTAAATGATTGCATGATAATGGACCCACCACTGAAAAAGCAACAGTTTTGTTGTCTGCACAATGCACTGTACATAACTTTGAGACTTCCAAACATTTTGCCTCCACTCATCTCAAGGAGCTTGTTGGACGATACAATTTCAGTACTTGCGACAAGTACAAAGTTGCATTTGCCAGTGACGTTCCTAGGGTGGCTGACACCCGGGGCGGATCACTGATGCATCCCCCCCTGGGTGCAGCGCGACCCCCCCACCCCCGGCGAAAGGACACCCCTCCCCCCTGGCAAAAGGACACCCCCAGGGTGCATTTTTACCTGCTGGGGGGGGGGGGGGGTGCCACGTGCCTGTCGGCTTCGCTCGTTCCGTGCTCCCTCTGCCCCGAAACAAGAAGTAACCTATTCCGGGGCAGAGGGAGCATGGAACGAGTGGAGCTGACAGGCGCACGGCACCTCCCCCCCCAGCGGCGTGCACCCGGGGTGGACTGCTACCACCGCCCCCCCTTGGTACGCCACTGGCATTTGCATAACCTGATGAATAAGTGTCATAACTTTAACCTGGATTCTACTTACCACCACTAACTTATGTAACTGTTTCAAAATAGGCATCACATGTGTACACTCAGAGATTCTTGCAGTTAACCTTGCCGCAGAATTCTGACATGGATATTTTTCCCCATGCACATTATTTATTTATTTATTTTTATTTATTAGGATTTATTTACTGCCATTTTGAAGAAATTCACTCAAGGCAGTATACAGCAAGAATAAGTCAAACATAGAAATAGACAATTACAGCAGTACAAATATTCAGTAAAGGGCTCCTTTTATTAAGGTGCGCTGAAAATGGACTGCGGTCTTTAGGCACGTGTTTTGGATGCCCCACAGATCCATTTTTCAGCGCACCTGTAAAAATGCCTTTTTAAAATTTTGACCAAAAATGGATGTGTGGCAAATTAAAAATAGACGTGCGTCCATTTTGGGTCTGAGAGCTTACCGCCAGCCATTGACTTAGCGGTAAGGTCTCACGTGTTAACCGAGCGGTAATGGTCAATGCACATGAAATGCCTTTTATCACTCGGTAGCACCAGGCGCCAGAAAATAAAAATTATTTTCTGGCGTGCGTAGGGGACGCGCGTCAAAAATGGAATTACCACCCGGGCCACGCAGTAGCCGGGTGGTAACTCAGAACTGGCGTGTGTTGAGTGCACATAGGTGCTTACGCAGCTTAGTAAAAGGGCCCCAAAGTCAGCACAATATGCAATAAAACAATCCATGTTTACGTTTTAGCTCCAGAGTAGGGAAGGGCATAGGTCAACCAATCGAACAGGACTCCAAAATTGGATAAAAAGTCTTTATTATCAAAATACAGATACAGTAGTCTACTGTATCTGTATTTTGATAATACAGACTTTTTATCCAATTTCGGAGTCCCTTTCGTTTGGTTGACCTATGTCTCTTCCCTACTCTGTTGGACCTGAGTCCAATTCGTAGGGTATCTTTCCTTGTTTTACAAGTGTCTACATTTTAGCCTCATCCTAGCCCAAATGAAACCACACCCCTTTAAAATCTCTGCATGGTGTGGATCGCCATGTGTAAATAGTGGCTCTCTGTAACTTCTATTTTCACCTGTATGCAATATACACATGTAAATGCCACTATTTATTTATTTATTTATTACATTTGTACCCCGGGCTTTCCCGCTCATGGCAGGTTCAATGCGGCTTACATAGTAGTTAGGATTTCAGTGTATTGCAGAGAGAAGTACAATCTGTAGCAACGTTGTATTAACGTAGCAAGAAAGAAGTAGTTATTTGTTATCACAAGAGAAGGGGTAGTGTAGGTGGGAGAGTTAGGGAGGGGTGAGTGAGTTGTGTTAGGAGATTTGGTGTAAAAGAATGGGGGGGGAGGGGATGTAGGAGGATTGGTGGGAGGGTGTGGGAGGGGGTTTAGTTCAGTGTCATTATCCCTTGGCAGGTTGTTGTGTGGATGGGTACATAGTTTAGGTTGGATCATTTGGGTAAGCTTGTTTGAAAAGGTGGATTTTCAGCAGTTTCCGAAAGGTTAGGTGATCGTTGATTGCTCGAATTGATCTTGGTAGGGCGTTCCAGAGTTGGCTGCCTATGACAGAGAAGTTAGATGCATGTACAGCATTGATGCATGGATATGTTTCTAAAATTTAAAGATGATACTTACACACACAAAGTCCTGAGTGATGCTTCTCTTTTCTGAATGTTCATTGTATAATGGCTGTCCCTGCTGTACATGCTGCCAAAAGCATGTTTTTTCCCCAGAGTCTTTGTGAACCTTTTATAAAAATGCACTGCAAATTGAGAATGTCCCAACTTGGATTGCCTTTTTCCAAACTAGAAGAACTATGCAACATTTAACTTCAGGTCTTTATTAAGCAACTTAATCCTCTTTTGTCATCCCAAAATCAAATTATGCAAAAAAAAACAAAACCCAATTACTCCATCTTGGAGATTTAGGTGTAATTGTACAGATTAGAAATAGAAAAAAAAAACACAGACCAAATTTAGAACGCGTACTATTTTTAAATGTATCAGACACTCTTGACTCTTTGAAAGTAGTGTCTTTCATTGACCTAGTGAGTGCAAGTGTGCTAATTGTCTGAATATTATTAGGCTTTGGGGGGGGGGGGGGGGGGGTTTGCAATACTTTAGTGGTCATATTAGAACATTGAAACAAAAAAAATAGCACCACGGGCCTTTAAAAATGGAACACAGTTCTTTAATGAATGAGCCTTGACAAAAAGACCCGACACGGGCCTTGTTTCGGTGACTAGCACCTGCGTCAGGGGTCCCCATGTCTCATATAGTAAAAGCTACAAAGCACCAAGGCTCATTCATTAAAGAACTGTGTTCCATTTTTAAAGGCCCGTGGTGCTGTTTTTTTTGTTTGGACTTTAGTTTGTACTTCGTTCCCTCTCTTTTGTTATATCCATATTAGAACATTGACCATAATCCAGTCCTTTGGGTGACTTCTATTCTCCCTTGGCAGCTCATTCTCCTTTTTCCTTTTTTCCTGTGTCTTTTCCCTCCTATTCCCTACCCCCTGCTTCTTCTTCTCTTCTCCTGTCTCTAATAGGAATATAATGGGCATCTCAGCGTTTACTGCCAGCTGATTTCTACAATGAGTTATAAATGCTACTGTGGCTTAGTAAAGACCCCCTTAGTGAAAATGGCTAGCTAGAACTGAGTCATGCTTATCATCTGAAGCAAAACAAGAAAAAGTGACATAATTAGTGAAATGCTATAAGCTAGGCATTACACATGTGTTCTGTGCATAAAAAAAAAAAATAATGAGTGGAGTTGAACGGGTAGATGTGAAGCGTCTGTTTACGCTTTCCAAAAATACTAGGACTAGGGGGCATGCGATGAAGCTACAATGTAATAAATTTAAAACGAGTCGGAGAAAAAGTTTCTTCACTCAACGTGTAATCAAACTCTGGAATTCATTGCCAGAGAATGTGGTAAAGGTGGTTAACTTAGCGGAGTTTAAAAAAGGTTTGGACGGCTTCCTAAAGGAAAAGTCCATAGACCATTATTGAAATGGACTTGGGGAAAATCCACTATTTCTGGGATAAGCAATGTAAAATGTTTTGTACTTTTTGGGATCTTGCCAGGTATTTGTGACCTGGATTGGCCACTGTTGGAAACAGGATGCTGGGCTTGATGGACCTTTGGTCTTTCCCAGTATGGTAATATTTATATACTTATGTAAACATTGGAATACATGCATATGTGGGTATATCTTACACCTGTATATGCCTACCTGACACCTAAGCGCAATTCTACAAATACCTGCTTAACTTACACTGCGCATGTTTCCAAAGGGGTGTGCACAGGGGCAGAGAACCCCCTTGTTCACATAACTATATGTGAACATCATATATGTCAGACCTAATTGACTTACCAACACGAAATACCAAAAGTTCATCACATACTTTCCTAAACCTCCATTATTCCAATTGCAGAGGTCTTAAATACAAGTCAATACATGCATCTAGCTTCGCCTATCTCTGCACACAATTATGGAATAAACTACCGAATACTATAAAAACTACGCACAACTTGACAACCTTCTGGAAGTTACTGAAGACGTACCTGTTTAAAGAGACTTACAAAAATAATCCTCCTTAATGACTTGGCCTGGATTGGCCGCTGTCGTGGACAGGATGCTGGGCTCGATGGACCCTTGGTCTTTTCCCAGTATGGCATTACTTATGTACTTATGTACTTATGACTTGTTTGCTAATCTATACCAGAACCAACCAATATTGATCCAATATTGATCCCTTCTTTTTTTTTTTTTTTAAATTTAATTTGACAATTTACACGAATATACATATTGTATCAGGAAAAACAGAGATAGTAAAATTCAAATAAAGAATTCTCTTCCATAAACCAAACAGTTATATATCTTAATTTCTACTCTTCCTTAGACCACTACATGTGGGGGGTTAGTCTTTTAACCAGGAGAACATAAGATATATATAATAAAGAAAAATGGCCTGACTCATATTCTACCTTCTTTTCCCTTGTTAACATTTTTATCATATTATCATTATTGAACAGTACATCTTTTCCTACTCTCACTTGTATGTTATGTATTATCATTTTATTTACCCTACCTACCTGTTATTCTTGTACATTAATTGTAACAATATGCTGAACCTCTTACTCTGTTAATGGTGATGCCATTGCAATATAATGTAAGCCACATTGAGCTTGCAAATAGGTGGGAAAATGTGGGATATAAATGCAGCAAAATAAATAAATAAATAACTTAACAGAATACTATGGCTGGCAGAAGAGCTTGTGTCTAAAAGCATGTACATACCCGGTTATGTTACTATTCTGTAAAGGAAAATAGGTTCCTGCCACATGCCCTCCAGGTAGCTAATTGTAGGTACCCTGTAATAGAAATGCCCCCTTTATGACTCATATAGTTACCCCTTTCCTTCTCACCGTAAGACTGCTGCTCAATAAAGCTCATCATGACCAATGGTAAGAAAAACCGAAACCTCAGCATAGCTTGGATTGACTATAAGAAAGTTTTCAATAGCATCCCCCACTCGTGGTTAATAAACATACAGAGAGAATCCAGGTTTGATCGAGTACATTAGTTCGCCGTGAAAATACAGCAAACTACACGCCATCTGAATTCTGGAGAAGAATTATAATATCAAGATCCTGTGAAGAATATTTCAGAGAGCTTTCTTGCCCGTGCTCGTGTTTTGGGTTACAGGTTTAGCTTTAATTCCAGAGGTGATAATGATCTCCCGATAACATCATATCCACTCTTCGCAGCTGATCTGCTGTACAGCTCCTGTAATTGTCATTTGATGGAACTGTAGCAGAGTGATTCCGAGACGCCTTTGTTCTGGCAACCTTCCTTAATGGAAAACTAAAGAAACTGAAAATGTCTTTCTGAGAAAAGACTGTGCTATAAAAGAGGTTCAGCAAGGTGGTGAATATAAATATCTAGGAACAGACGTTACTACTGTCCAGCAGAAATTGCTAAGATAAAAGATCAGCACAGACTAGGCCAGAAAACTGATACTGAAAAGTACTTTAGCAGCACGGAATACAGCACAAGACTCTGGGGGTACTTGAGCATCCCTGATATTGATTGTGTCCAGGGATGGGTTATTTCCATTGGGTTCAGCGCCCTCAGTCATTTTGAAAAGTTGGCTTCTATGGCTCAAGTTATTAACCATCTTGCAATTCCCACACACTCCTACAGCTTTGGACTTACGGTCTGGCTCCATAAAGATCTTGAATAATTGGATGCAGGAACAAAAAACAAATGAAATAAATTAAAACTCTTCCATGCTTATCAGGTAATTTATGAGAATCAGTGTACACTAATATTTTACATCTTACATCTCAATATTTTACATCTCAAGAGAAATAGAACACACGCATAGGACTATAGATCAGTGTTTCCCAAGTCAGTTCTGGATTACCTCTTTGCCAGTCAGGTTTTCAAGATATCCACAATGAATGTGCATGAAGGAGATTTGCATATAGAGGAGGAAGTGTATGCAAATTGAGTTCATATAATTTTGGTCTAAGGTTTGGCAATTAAAATTCAATGCGAAGAAATGCAAAGTGATGCACTTAGGGAATAGAAATCCACAGGAGACGTATGTGTTAGGCAGTGAGAGTCTGATAGGTACGGACGGGGAAAGGAATCTTGGGGTGATAGTATCTGAGGATTTGAAAGCGACGAAACAGTGTGACAAAGCGGTGGCCGTAGCTAGAAGGTTGTTAGGCTGTATAGAGAGAGGTGTGACCAGCAGAAGAAAGGGGGTGTTGATGCCCCTGTATAAGTCGTTGGTGAGGCCCCACCTGGAGTATTGTGTTCAGTTTTGGAGGCCGTATCTTGCTAAGGATGTAAAAAGAATTGAAGCGGTGCAAAGAAAAGCTACGAGAATGGTATGGGATTTGCGTTACAAGACGTATGAGGAGAGATTTGCTGACCTGAACATGTATACTCTGGAGGAAAGGAGAAACAGGGGTGATATGATACAGACGTTCAAACATTTGAAAGGTATCAATCCGCAAACGAACTTTTTCCGGAGATGCAAAGGCGGTAGAACGAGAGGACATGAAATGAGATTGAAGGGGGGCAGACTCAAGAAAAATTTCAGGAAGTATTTTTTCACGGAGAGAGTAGTTGATGCTTGGAATGCCCTCCCGCGGGAGGTGGTGGAGATGAAAACGGTAACGGAATTCAAACATGCGAGGGATAAACATAAAGGAATCCTGTTCAGAAGGAATGGATCCTCAGGAGCTTAGCCGAGATTGGGTGGCAGAGCCGGTAGTGGGAGGCGGGGATAGTGCTGGGCAGACTTATACGGTCTGTGCCAGAGCCGGTGGTGGGAGGCGGGGCTGGTGGTTGGGAGGCGGGGATAGTGCTGGGCAGACTTATACGGTCTGTGCCAGAACTGGTGGTTGGGGGGCGGGGATAGTGCTGGGCAGACTTATACGGTCTGTGCCCTGAAAAAGACAGGTACAAATCAAGGTAAGGTATACACATATGAGTTTATCTTGTTGGGCAGACTGGATGGACCGTGCTGGTCTTTTTCTGCCATCATCTACTATGTTACTATGTTAAAAATACGCTTTAAAAAAATAAAACAAGAAAAAACAAATTGCTAAAAAGCACAGATACAGCAGGAAGTACACAGGATTTCTTGAGAAACCATAAATAGATCAAAATCTGACACAGGAATGGTTAAAGATGACAGTTTATAGCCAACCTAGAAAAAAAAATTTGTTAAAACAGACAAATGCAAATTTATAGCACTGAGCTGGAAACTGTCTCAGCTGACATCACTGGGTGTGACATGCTGAAGACAGAAGGCCTGTATGTACAAGGCACAGCAAGATTGCACGTCTCATCCACTGGAAACTGAGTAAACACTATGGTAGGAATTCTATAAGGCAGTGCCACCTTTTAGGTGTCTTAATCCAGATTCTGTTATAAAATACAGGCGTAATCAGGCATTGGCATGTCTTATATTTAGGTGCTTGTAGTTAATCCAGCCATAGACCTGGTGTAACTAAACATGTTTATATGGGGCAAGGGCGCATGCAACTTGTAATATTATATAAGTTATGCATGTACTTGAGAGCAACGCCTATGTCCCACCCACGCTCTGCCTATGTGTATGCCCCCTTGCATTTCTGTGCTATAACACATGTGCCTGTGTTGTGGATTCAGAACTGGTTAATAGATAGAAAACAGAGGGTAAGGTTAAGTGGCCATTTTTCTCAGTGGAGGAGGGTGGAGTGGAGTGCCACAGGGATCTGTACTGGGACCGGTGCTATTTAACATATTTATAAATGATCTGGAGTTGGGAATGATGAGTGAGGTGATTAAATTTGCAAATCTAATCTAATGTAATCTAATCTTGACACGTATAACCTGCATAATCCCCCCAAAGGTCCAAGGCAGCGTACAATATAGCAGGGGCGTATCTGCGTGGGGCCACAGGGGCCTGGGCCCCCGCAGATTTTGCCCTGGACCCCCCTACCACCGTTAACCCTCCCCCGCCTACCGCCAACCCTTTCCCCGAGGTCCGCTCTTGCCGGTTTTTTAAAATATTACTTCAGCTGGAGGGGGACCCCAACCCCCGCCAGCCCAGCCGAGGTCTTCTTTAACTTCTTCATCCTCGTGCTGTTAAAGCTGCATAATGCATCCTTCCAGTTGGATGGAGTTTGGTATTTGGTAACAGTAGTTAACATATCTGGGTTTTAAAATGGTTTGGACACGTTCATGGAGGAAAAGTCCATAATCTGCTATTAAGATAGACATGGGGAAAGCTACTAATTATATATGGGATCGGTAGCCTGGAAACTTGCTACTCTTTGGGCCAGGTACTTGTGACCTGGATTGGCCATTACTTGGCTGAATGGACCATCGGACTGACCCAATATGGCTATTCTTATGTTCTAATAATGCTTACAGTACAAGTTCTAATTTTGTATGCATTTACAAGTGTGAAGGGGTGCACACCTTTGAGCTCCTTGTTACAGAATTGCCCTTCACATCATTACTATGCCAGAAAAAAATACTGACAGATTTGTTGAAAATGAATATGCTGTAATCACCTGGGACATTCTCATTCCCATTCCCACAGATAAAAAACATGTAAGAAAACTAGTGTTTATTCCTTCCTATGCTAGGCCTATAATATGGCTCTGCTGGCCCTCAGAATTCCTTGCTTTGCTGTCATCAGCATATTTTTAGTTTCTTCCTGCAGCTGTATGTAAGTTACAGTGCTTTCTCAGTAAATGGAAAGTACATGTTACATGTCAAGGTGACAGGAGGAACTGAGGCTATGCAGCCCATATATGGCAGATACAATTGGATATAACCTTGGTGGTGATGAGAGACTGAGGACCCTGTGAGTCCAAGGGATGTTCCAACGGAAATATGTGTTGAGAGAGGAAGGCCACCAGGAGTCTTATAATATTTATTACTTGCTTGCTACATGGTTATTTGCACACTGTGAGCACGCTTTACTGATAAGGAATTAGCCAATTGCCACAAAGTGTACATGTGAACACAAGGGGAGAGGATGGTAGAATACAGGAAATTGCCATTTTTATATATTACTATATTGTGTGATGGAAGGAAACAGGAAAATCCATATATGACCACATGATTTGGGAGAAATGAAACTTACAACAGTATATGTGTGATGGCTAGGAAAGTTTTGCTGAGCAGCAGTTTTGTTACTCAGTCTGTGCATGTGGCTACCGGGTGACAACCTGCTCCAGAGAGAACAATTATTTTGTATTGGCTTAGTGAGATACCAATAAAGATTCTTACTGGTTGCGCCTATATCTAAGTCTGATTGTCTCTCTTATTCCAGCCTCTAGGGCTGAAGTGTTTTTCCCTCCCCAGGGGCTGGGGACAGGATTACACATTAGACATTGAATTAAAGAAGAAAAGCACAAGAACAATATTAGTAAAAATAGCTAGTCAGGAAATGTATTGTCAGCCCAACATAAAGGTACCATCTTATGTTTTTTATATTTACATTTGGAGAAAGAGAAGACCATCAAATACTAATAGATTGAAACAGAGATCAAGAAAATGTGGCAGAAAGATATAATAAATTGCCCCAAATGTATTGGGTACCACCAGACTGAATGAAAAGAATATCCAAGAGCATTTTGATATGACGTCTATATATATATATATATATATATATATATTACTCCACATGAAGTCCAGAAAGAGTTGTGTTTGGCATAATACAAGAGTTGAGATGAGCACTAGCAGAACAACCGAGAGGCTGATTTTATCTCCAACAGACCCTGGCATAGGAGTGAAGTCCATTCTTATCATGGAATACACAAAACTAACCTGCTTGTTTGTTTATTTATGAGAAAGTTTATGCATTGCTCAGTTTATTTTGCCGCACGTCCATTTCGGGGAGCAGCCCTTACCGTCACCCACTGAGGTGGTGGTAAGGGCTCCCGTGCTAACCCGGTAACTGATTAATGCTGGGTAGTACCCGGTGCTACAAATTTGCGTAGCGCTGGAAATGATGGCGCAGAAAGGGTGGGAAGTACCGCCGGGCTAACCCAGCAGCCCGGTGGTACTTCCTAGTCCTGCTCAAAACACACTCACAATACGCCCCTTGCTATTTGGATATACTGCAATGTTGAACATCCCTTTTGTGCCTTTGCAAAATCGGGACTTTTGGACAGTTCAAGCACATGAATGTCCATTTGGGCATTTTGAAACATCCATATACTTTGAAAAATAAACTCCATAGGTGCAATTCTATCAATTGGCACCTCGTTTAAGATGCTCAAAGAGGAACACTTAGCACCAAATATATAACGGCTAGAAGGCATGCTTAAGCCTTTATAGAGTACTGGTGTAAAGCTGCTTTGGGGTGCCAAAAATTAGGTGCCCCAACAAATGTCAATGGCTGTGTAAGTTGGTTGCGCCTATCAATGCACACAATTGATAGCATTCTATAAGAAAATAAGAGTATAAGCATCACCATACTGGGACAAAACAAAGTCCATCAAGCCCAGTGTTCTGTTTCCAGCAGTGGCCAATCCAGGTCACAAGTACTACTACTACTACTACTATTTAACATTTCTAGAGCGCTACAAAGTGTACGCAGCGCTGTACAAACACAGAAGAAAGACAGTCCCTGCTCAAAGAGCTTACAATCTAAATAGACAAAAAGTAAAGCATTTAATATTTAAACAGTCAAGCACAAGAGAACAGTCACAGAAGGACTGAAGATGTTGAAGGGTGGTCAGTGTGATTAGGTGTAACTCTGGTTGGAGTAGTGGGAGAAGGTGATAGAAGAATAGAAATGGGTGAGGTAAAAATAATGAGTGGGTTGATAGGGAGGTTATACCTGGTGGAAAGATCCCAGAACAGTAAAACAAATTTTATGCTGCTTATCTTAGACATGAGCAGTGGATTTTGACAAGCCCATCCTAATAATGGCTTATATACTTTTCTTTTAGGAAACTATCTAAACTTTTTTAAAACCCTGCTAAGCTAACTGCTTTTATGACGTTCTCTGGCAAAGAATTTCAGAGTTTAATTACACATTGAGTAAAGAAATATTTTCTCTGATTTGTTTTCATTTTACTACTTATAGCTTTATTGCACCCCCACCCCCCGCAGTTGTGCCTATGTGAAGTAGGCGCACTGTTTATAGAATAATGCCTAGCACATATACATATAACTGCCAAGTACTGGCACCAATAAAATGCTTAAGCACTGGTATCTATAAATTTGGCACACTTAGTGTTGCCAGATGGGCGGTTTTCCCGCCCAATTGGGCTCCTTTCCACGACCCGCTGCGGCTTTTTCACGCTGCGTGTGAGTTGTGGGATTTTGGGCGGCTTCTTGTTGCTCCACCGGCGGTTTTTTCGCCCGCTGCGTTTTTTGTTGGCTAGTTTTCCCACAGCCGCGGCCAGTAGAAGCCCCACGGAGGCGGGCTTAATGACGTCATTCATATGCAAATTGACTCAATATTTATTAATGGTGTCATTCACATGCAAATTGACTTTGTGCGGTTTGGGGCTGGCTTTGGGCATGACAATTTTTTTCCATCTGGCAACACTGATTGGTATCTATATGTAGGTGCCAGTTTATAGAAGGCAGGGGATTGCTTATCCAGCTAGGAGATGAAAATAGACTCTCCCTCAATACTATTGCCAGTCTGTCCTCCCTCCCTTCCTTTACCCCCCCCCCCCCCCCCCCATTATAGTTGTAACCTAGGTGACCTGTAAGAAAATTGAAAGAGCAAGAATGTGCCTATTTTTAGCTTAGGAAGGCATGATTATATTTCCTCTCTGGTGTGGTCCTCATTTGCTTCTTTTTCAGCTGTTATGTTTGTAATTGGTTAAGTGCTCAAGATTTGCTTATGTTGTTTCATGCTTTTTATCACTTCTAAATTGGATTATTGCAGTGTTTTATTACATGAGGCTGCCAAATTGTCAGTTGAAGAGGTTTCAACCCATGCAAAACAGAACAGCAAGTTCAAATCATGTTTCGCTTTTGCTCATATCACATCACTTGGTTACCAATTTAATTTATAAGTCAGTTTACAGCTTTATGCCTGACTTCTAAAGCCCTTTTTAATGAGGGTCTCTGGTACACTGTTGATTTATTACAACTATATGTGCCTGGAAAATCTCTGCTCTCTGCTACTCGGTCTCCTTTGGCACTCCCTGGGAGGAGTGAAACTGCAACGTGTTAGACCCAGAGCCTTTGCATATTTTGGTCCATATTTATAGAGGGCCTGATATTTAATGTGATTTAAGCAGACAGACAAGGCTCCTGCCTGTTTAAATCATACCCATTGGGCTAACCACTCATATTCACCAGCACTTAACCGGACAGTGCCCCTGAATATCGGCATTAATCAGCCATTGTGAAAGGGGGCAGGAGAGGGGCATTTTACAGGCGGTGGAATCAGGAAGGAGCAGAGGGTTATGCAGGTGCCGGCAATATTTGGGCGCTATTTTATAAAGACATTACCCTCTCACTTAGGGGCCCTTTTACTAAGCCGCGTAAGCGTCTACGTGCGCCCAACATGTGCCAAAATGGAGCTACCGCCTGGTATTTTCATTTTTGACGAGCATCCAAAATTTATTTTTGGAAGCGCATATCAGATGTGCGCCAAGTGGCATTTGATGCACATAGATCACCACCCGGTTACAGCGCGAGTCTTTACTGCTAGGTCAATGGCTGGCGGTAAGGTCGCAGATCCAAAATGGACGCACGCCAATTTTGATTTTGCCACATCTATTGTCTGCAAAAGTTTTAAAAAGGCCTTTTTTTTTTTTACTGGCGTGCTGAAAAATGGAAAGGCACGCACCCAAAACCCACGACTACACTACCACAAGCCATTTTTCAGCGCACCTTAGTAAAAGGACCCCTAAAATGTAAGCATCATTTGCACGTTGAACAGCAGATCAGCAATTTCATGTATATGTGCATCATTGACTGATCATCTCAGTACAGATGGTCTTTGATGAAAAGTATACCATAACACTAATCTGGACTTCATCATATCCACCCATTTCAGAGATGCATGGGTTTAAGAAAAAATAACGTAAGTTACTATGGTCTTAAAACATATTTACCACCACTACTACTTAACATTTCTATAGTGCTACTAGACGTACGCAGCGCTGTATACTTGAACATGAAGAGACAGCCCCTGCTCGACAGAGCTTACAATCTAATTAGGACAGACAAGCAGAACAAATAAGGGATAAGGACAAAGAGTACCAAGATTCCGTGCAGAATCCTAAAGAGTAGCAAGATTCCGGAATCCCATAGTAGCAAGATTCTGTGCAGAATCCCAAAGAGTAGCAAGATTCCGGAATCCCAAGACTACTACTTATCATTTCTATAGCGCTACTAGACGTACGCAGCGCTGTACACTTGAACATGAAGAGACAGTCCCTGCTCGACAGAGCTTACAATCAAATTAGGACAGACAAACAGGACAAATAAGGGATAAGGACAAAGAGAAGCAAGATTCCGGAATCCCAAAGAGTAGCAAGATTCCATGCAGAATCCAAAAGAGTAGTAAGATTCCGGAATCCCAAAGAGTATCAAGATTCTGTGCAGAATCCCAAATAGTAACAAGATTCCGGAATCCCAAAGACTACTACTACTACTATTACTTATCATTTCTATAGTGCTACTAGACGTACGCAGTGCTGCCCACTGGACATGAAGAGACAGTCCCAGCTCGACAGAGCCTAAAATCTAATTAGGACAGACAAACAGGACAAATAAGAGATAAGGGAATTACTAATGTGGGGGATGATAAAATAAGGGTACATCCGTTCATTATAATGCAAAGTATGCCAAGCTAACTTCTCTCATATCTGTCAAATAGCAAACTAGATTGTACATTGGAATAAGTAGACTCCAACTGAATTCCGAAATTAATTCTACCTATAGCAACTGCTGCATTCAATAGAGATTGCACTATACTTTTCCGCAGTTTGACTTCTCGGTACTGCGGATTCTTTCCCAACTGGAAATATTTGGCCAACAAGAATTAGTAGTTTTCCATTCTTTAATTTGCCAAGAGGGCTTACTTTTAGTGAGTTTTATTGCCTTTCAGTTTCGTAAGCAAATCTGTAATTTTTAATCAAGTTCAAGTCACAAAAGAGCCATCCTGCATTTCCCTCCAGATCAGAACTTAATTGTTAGGCTGCTATAGAAACAGATGCTAAACATTTAGGAAATTCGTTGTGCAGACTTTTGACTGAAAAAGCAAAACAAAACACTTTTTAGTTAGAGGGATTTTCTGTTCTACTGTGAACATTTTGTTAACTATTTTCACAAGAAAGATTAATCTGAGCCAGGGGCGTAGCCAGACTTTGGCGGGAGGGGAGTCCAGAGCCCGAGGTGAGGGGGCACATGTTAGCCCCCCCCCCCGCCACTGCTGACCCCGCCACCACCAACTTTGCCCCCCCCCCCTGCCGACGACCCTCTCGACCCCCCCTCCCACCGCCAACCCATCGTCGCCTACCTTTGCTGGCGGGGGACCCCAACCCCCCGCCAGCCGAGGTCCTCTTCTTCCCCCAAAAGGCTTCCTTCTGTTTCTGACGTCCTGCACGTTGTGCGTGCAGAACGTCAGACTCGCAGAACAAAGCCTTGCAGATAAGCTGATCTGCAAGGCTTCGTTCTGTGAGTCTGACATCCTGCACGTTGTACATGCAGGATGTGAGAAACAGAAGGAAGCCTTTTGCGGGAAGAAGAGGACCTTGGCTGGTGGGGGTTGGGGTCCCCCACCAGCAAAGGCAGGCGATGACAACAGCAGGTTGGAGGCGGGGGGGGGGGTCGAGAGGGTCATCGGAAGGGGGGGGGCAAAGTTGGTAGTGGCAGCAGCGGGGTTGGCAATGGCGGGGGGGGGGGGGGGGCAGAGCTATGCCACTGATCTGAGCAGAGCATATAGGTCAGGGCTTTCCAAACATGTCCACAGACCTGAAAACCAGTCATATTTGTCAACAAGGAATATGCATTGGAAATCCAGGGGCCCTTTAACTAAGGTGCACTGAAAAATGGCTTGCGGTGGTGTAGGCGCGGCTTTTGGGCGCATGCTGATCCATTTTTCACTGCGCCTGTAAAAAAGGCCTTTTTTTGCCTAAAATGGACGTGCGGCAAAATCAAAACTGCTGAGTGTCCATTTTGGGTCTGAGACGTTACCACTAGCCACTGACCTAGTGGTAAAGTCTGACGCGGTAACCGGGCGTTAATGACCTACGCGTGTCAAATACCACTTGGCGTGAGTCCAAAAAATAAAAATTAATTTTCGGACACGCGTATCGGACGCACACCAAAAACAAAATTGCTGCAAGAGTCACATGGTAGCTGGGCGGTAACTCTATTTTGGCATACATTGGGTGCATAGATGCTTACGAAGCTTAGTAAAAAGCCCCTATGAGAGTCACCAGGACAGGTTTGGGATCCTGGATCTCTCAGTTCCTCCAAGAAACTGACTGAAATTAGGTATCATGTGTCCTAATGGGAAATCAGTAGCATATCCTGAAATGAGTGTTGAGATATACACAGTCTTACCATAAAAATTTGTTATGCTTGGTACCTTGGGCTAAACACCATCTGTTCAATCACGTTCAATCACATTAAAGTTTGTTTATTTTTTTGAGGGTTTTTCTGGTATATAGTCTACCCATTGACTAGTCACAGAAATGTAGAGGATATTTAGTATTACAATTAAGCTTTAAAGGGGGAATTGTGAAGTCCACTTCACATGCTAGAAATATACCCCAGATAGAACAATATGCCTTACAAACCAATTCTCACCAGCACGTGTCACAGAAATGATGGCCTAGTTCATGAGGTGACTGGGATTTATAATCACTTAGTAAATCTTTACTGACTGAGACAGGCGATGGGCAGAAAGCAGCACAGTAGGGGTCAGAAATGTGAGGGGATGGGGGGAATGGGAGGACAAACTACTATCAGTAGGACTGGAAGGGATAACAAAAATATACTTCTCTCTTTCTCTAATATCTCAGTCTCCATCCACTTTTTGTGAAAAATGGCTTTGTGACATGAACCAGAGCAGAACATTTTTACATGAATACGGGACCGCTGACACATATGGGTAAATCAAACTATCTTCTGGAAAAGGCATTTCAGAGAACTGAAAGTCATTTAAGCTATAAATCAGCAATGTTTTCTTGAGATTAAAATCAACTATAATCAATCAATTCCTTGCTTTCACCTTCATAATATTGTAAGCTTCTCCATTTAGTGTCCTACGGGCTGCAACTTCTGCAGACTACAATACCTGGCAGTACATGGGTGATCAGTAAAATTTATACTGCCCTGATAATCTAATTAACTAGCTTTTCTAGGACATAAAAAAAGCGGTGAAAATAATCCATGATCACCTGAACTTCAGGAAATCACTAAAAAAAACAACCTCTTCAAAAAGGCCTACCCCAACGACCCAACGTAAACCTCTTCACCCAGGAACATAACATTACTAATGATCGTACTGGACATCACGCAATCTTCATCCATTCCGACCCTCCACTTATACCTCATACGATCACTATACAACTTTGTAAAGTTTAAGGCTCTTGTTCTGACCCACAAAGCCTTTTACACATTAAATCCTAGCTACTTGTCGAATTTAACTATTCCCTACACCGCTATGCGAACTCTTAGATCCCTAACAGATAACAGGTTAGTTATTCCCCCTCTTGCTAAGGCTAGATGGGAATCTACACGGAGATCGGCTTTTTTCTATTTGTCACCCTCCCTTTGGAATAGCCTTCCAAAGGAGATTAGATTAGAGAAATCTTATCTCCATTACCGAAAACTTTTGAAAACCTTTCTCTTTATAAGCTACGTAGAACAGAACTTAGCATAATGAGATAAGGTCAAAAAGAAAAGAAAAAAGGGGTAGCTTAACTGTATATTAGATTTTTAATTTGTACTGATTTTATTATGTAGTTTATTCTGGTTGCTGTGCTTTCCTGTCATGAATGGAATTCCTATGTTTGTTTATTTGTATACATTAATTGTTTTTATACATATGTAAACCGTTCTGTTCTGCAGCTGCAATAAGTCACGGTATATAAATTAACATAAATAAATAAATAAATTTGTATTTGTTATCCACCGACTGGGCAAACGCCTTTGACGGTACTATGGAAGCCACATTGAGCCTGCAAATAGGTGGGAAAATGTGGGGTACAAACGCAACAAACAAATAAATAAATAAATAAATAAACTATGACAATCCCATTTGATAGGGAAGGTATTTCTATAATAAGCCACCTAACCTGCATGACCAGCATGTGTATACGTTACACCATTAAACACTTAGGAATCAATTCTACAATAGGAGGCCAGCATTTAGATGCCATAATAATGCAAATAGTGAGCCTATTTTAAATAGGTAATTCCACATATCTGTGCCTTTATAGAATACTAGTGTAACCCTACATGAGCGTGCTTAAATGTAGGCCTTTTTTGTTGCACATCTTCTGTGATCTTGGATGTAGCCACTCCTGCCAATGTTTCACTGTTACTAGGTCTTTGTATCTAACATTTATTCAGGGCTGAAAAGACATATATTATATATACAACGTACAGGGGCCGAAACACGATTTGTGTCGAGTCCATCTTATTTTGAATAAAGCTACTGATGTGAACTCTGAGTCCGTTGGCTGTTTGCTTTTCATCATCTTTGTCACCTTTGCTGTGTTGACCTATGCAAGGGTCGTCTGTTCTTCTGTTCTTGTGGATTAATTGTAGGCCTTACCATTTACAACAGGTATATGGCTCACGGACATGATAGCACCTAGAAGTGACATTTGCGTGCACAACTTACAGTATCTGTAAGTAGACCAAAAATGTCAGCACCCTTGTGGTCCACTCATGCTCCTCCCCTGTGAATACTTCTAACAATTGCGTGCTATGCAAGTTGAGTGCGCAGTTATAGAATCATGGTCAGATACATAGCTGCCGTTTACATGGGTAAGTAAGTATACAAAGTATTCAGATCTGAGAATTCCTATGATTCATTTCATAAATATCTTGATTGTTTTATTTAATGACTATTTAATTTCTAATTTGGATTGATAGATGTTATGCATTTTGTGTGATTTATATTCTAAATATTTTTATTTGTTTGCAGTGTAATGTATATCAATATATTTTAATTTGAATGCTGCATAATAAGAACATAAGAGTAGCCATATTGGGTCAGACCAATAGTCCATCTAGCCCAGTATCCTGTTTTCCAAACAGTGGCCAAGCCAGGTCACAAGTACCTGGCAGAAACCCAAATCGTGGCAACACTCCATACTACAAATCCCAGGGCAAGCAGTTGCTTCTCATGTCTGTCTCAATAGCAGACTATGGACTTTTCCTCCAGGAAACGCTAACCACTGTTACCACATCCTCTGGCAAAGAGTTGCAGAGCTTAACTATTCATTGAGTGAAAAAATATTGCCTCCTATTTGTTTTAAAAGTATTTCCATGTAACTTCCTCAAGTGTCCCCTAGTCTTACTTTTGGAACAATTAAAAAAAATCGATTTACTTCTATTCATTCTACACCACTCAGGATTTTGTAAACTTCGATCATATCTCCCCTCATCCTTCTCTTTTCCAAGCTGAAAAGCCCTAACCTCTTTAGCCTTTCCTCATAACAGAGGAGTTCCATCCCCTTTATCATGTTGGTTGCTCTTCTTTGAACTTTTTCTAATTCCACTATATCTTTTTTGAGATATAGCGACCAGAAATGAACACAATACTCAAGGCGCAGACACACCATGGAGCGATACAAAGGAATGACTGGTCCCCCAGACATCTGTTGGGCATGCCCTAAGCCTGCTACTACTACTATAAATCATTTCTATAGTGCTTCACAAATGAACATGAAGAAAAGATAGTCCCTGATCAACTCGTCCCCTTATGATTTGGACTCACTGTAGACGAATTGCATAGATAAAAATCTGCAAAATAGGTTTCAAAAATTCCGATTTGGACATTTTGAGAAGAAAACCGTCCAAATGGTGCTTTATGACACTTTTTGGATGTTTTTCTCTTTTGAAAATGAGCCCCAGAGTTACTTTTTTGGGAAAGAGATGCAAGACAAATATATTTTCAAGGTGACAGGCGGTAAAGTGGTCACTAAATACTACAGAAGCACAATTAGAGAACATCTATATGGTTGATTGAAGACATCTTGATGTTATATATTACCTAACAGCCCCTGAAACCAAGTATGGGTCGCCTGTATTTGCTCATGAGGTCTCACCCATCTTTGATTTCAAAGGCCGCATAGGTTAAGTCTTCCGGGCATCTTTGGATGTTGACTGTAGAACATCTGCATTTTATCTTGTGCTAGTAAGTTTGACCATGTGACCCCAGTTTAAAATTTGCTCATTAGTTCACAAAGCTCTCTATCGTAATTCTCCCCCTTATTTATCTACTCTTCTATTTCCTTTTGGCGCTCCATTTTTCCTTCATTCATCTAATGGCTGTCAACTTGTTCTACCTTCAGTAACCTCTGCACATCTGGAGTCCACTAGAAAGCATGCCTTTTGGGGGGGAAGGGACCTGCTTCTATGGAACCTGCTGCCTCCCTCCTTATGACCTGAATTATCCTACCCTGTTTTAAAATCTGTTCTAAAGACATATTTCTTTACTTTGGCTTAGGGAGGCTGAGCTCGAGTCTGTCCGCCAGCGTACGTCAACCTTTGTTTCTGGCCATCTTTGTGATTCTTTATATTCTGTCCTATTGACTGTTGGGTTCTTTTCAGTTTTTAATAAGTTTGTGTTTTTGTTTGATGGTAAACCACCTTATTTTTACCAAAAGAAACCATAGCAGAAATGGAAGCACTTTACAGTTCAACTTCTCTTAGAACTAAAAAAATGGTAAAAGTTTCAAAAGAACATACACAGGGGATAGTTTAAAAATCTATGGAGTAATTAAGGTTATTTTTGTTTCCTTTTTGAAATATTGTGTAATTTGTATGTTATCAATCATAAATGAATATTATGTTTGTTAAAAACTTGAAAAAAAAAAAGAACATAGACAGGGGTCCTTTTACTAAAGTGCGCTGAACAATGGCCTGCGGTAGTATAGACGCGTGTTTTGGGAGCGCGCAGAATTATTTTTCAACGCACCTACAAAAAAATGCCTTTTTAAAATTATTGCCAAAAATGGACGTGCGGCAAAATGAAAATTGCCGCGCGTCCATTTTTGGTCTGAGACCTTACCACAAGCCACTGACCTAGCATTAAGGTCTCATGTGACAACCAGGTGGTAATGGGCGCGCACAGCAGACACACGTCAAAACTGAAATTACCACAAGGGCTACATGGTAACCGGGCGGTAACTCCAATTTGGCGTGTGTTGGGCGCGTGTAGGCACCTACGCGGCTTAGTAAAAGGGCTACACAATAAGGTAATTCAATAAAGAGCGCACCAACGTTTAGGCACAAACAACATGCATAAATGATCATAATAATGGCCTATTCACATGCATTTGCACACATATGTGTGTAAACGCCAATATTCTGGCTACGTGGTATTCTATAACATGGTGCCTAAACGCAACGGTGTGTAGTTTGAAGGCAGGCATGTGCAGTCTGGGTGGAATGTACAGTAACGAGCATGAATTACAGTGTACACACTTTTTTTTTTTTGCATTTTAGGATGAGTATTTACACTAGCTCTATGGCCGAAGTAAGTGATCACACTGAAATTATACACACACATTTACACTGTTATGCTAGCATTTTATAATAGAGTATGAACCTATTCTTTATCGAATAGGGTCCAGATAGGCACCTTCTAGGCCGCTAAATATAGCCCCTCCCCCTTCTATATTGCTGCCCTCTACATGGCTGAACTAATTATCCACTTAGGTGTAAATTCAAGGATCAAGTCTGTTTGCCAGCTTTACACGCCTAAGGACAACAGCTCTCGAGGGATTACAGTGAGGACTCTTGATAAAGCTAAAGCGAAACGGGGGCCATCGGGGACCTCACTCCGCAAGAGAGCAGTACCGAAGCAGCTGGTGCAACACAACTCAGCATTATTGAATACAGCACAGATAAGTGATTATTTGAATCGATCTGTAACTTTGCTGATAACTTTTGGGGTTACCATAAAGACGAGATTCAAGAGAGGTTTTTCAGCTTATGATTACTTTTTCACCGTACTGCTCCAATTTTTTAAATAATTCCGGTCATTGCACCGAGCAGAGCAACGGTTGTATGAGGCTTTTCCTCTCATCTCCATACCTACATTAGAAGTGGTTTATCAATGTGTTTTTTGATTCACGTTATATTTTGAACTAATTATCCATACTTACTGTACAGTATTCAGTTCTGTAATTTGTACTATCCATGCAATTACATGTTTGGCACTAGTAAACATTCCATATATAACATAGTAACATAGTAAATGATGGCAGATAAAAGACCTGAACGGTCCATCCAGTCTGCCCAACAAGATAAACTCATTTTACATGGTATGTAATACTGTATATGTATATCCGAGTTTGATTTGTCCCTGCCTTTCTCAGGGCACAGCCCATAGAAGTCCGCCCTGCACCAGTTTTATTCTCCAAATACCGGCATCGCCACCCAATGTCCGCTAAGATTCCATAGATCCAGTCCTTCTAAACAGGATTCCTTTGTGTTTATCCCACGCATGTTTGAATTCCATTATCGTTTTCATCTCCACCACCTCCCGTGGGAGGGCATTCCACGTATCCACCACCCTCTCCATGAAAAAATACTTCCTGACATTACTCCCGAGTCTGCCCCCCTGCAACCTCAATTCATGTCCTCTAGGTCTACCACCTTCCCGTCTCCGGAAAAGGTTCGTATGCGGATTAATACCTTTCAAATATTTGAACGCCTGTATCATGTCACCCCTGTTTCTCCTTTCCTCCAAGGTATACATGTTCAGGTCAGCAAGTCTCTCCTCGTACGGTTTGCAACGCAAATCCCATACCGTTTTCGTAGCTTTTCTTTGCACCGCTTCCAGTCTTTTTACATTTTTAGCCAGATACGGCCTCCAAAACTGAACACAATACTCCAAGTGGGGCCTCGCCAACGACTTGTAGAGGAGCATCAACACCTCCTTTCTGCTGCTGGTTATACTCCCCTCTAAGCAGCCTAGCATCCTTCTAGCCACGGCTGTCGCCTCGTCACATTGTTTCTTCACCTTCATATCGTCCGACACCAACACCCCAAGTCTCTCTCCTGAGTCAAGCTTGCTAATCTCTCCCCTCCTATTCGGTATCTCTCTCTTGGGTTTCTACACCCCAAATGCATCACTCTGCACTTCCTGGCATTAAATTTTAACTAATCAAAAATATATATAAATGGAAGAAATTAGAAAACTTTCTAAGTCAAACAATTACTCACTACTAAATCTCAGAAGGACATATCAATCAAAAAGCAACCACTCACCACCAAAGCCATCTCTCACAATGTGACACGTGCCCCAATGTGCCCAGTCCGCACCAATTCCAATCACCACATCCCCAAAAGCAACACGCGGCAGTGTCACAGATCACCTCTTAAGAAAACAATTCACTAGATCACACAGTTTTCACTGCCAAGGGAGGCTAGCTCTGGATTATATGGACCACAGAGACTGAAGGAGCTTTCTAAGGTTACTAAAACCCAAGTAGCTATCATTAGAACACTGACATCCATTTCTTTTCAGCTCATCTTCCCTTTTAAAGTCTTTCTTTTTGTCCTTCACCTTTAGGATCTCATCAAGGATCAATCAGGCACAGTCATCAATATTTTCTCATTTCAAGTTCAATGCTCATTTTCATACAGAGGCTAGGTATGGCAGAAACCTTCTCAGACAGAAAAAAGCAGGAGTCTGCCCTGAGGAAACCTATTTTAAATTCTGCTCTTCACTGATCTCTACCTGTCACCTTAATATGGAACTTGAACACAACCTCACCCTAAGGCTATCAGTTGTATTTGACAGGTCTCCAAGCCCAGACTAGTTCAGAGTTTGAAGCACAGCAGAAAACAGCTTTCTCCAGGTCTGTCCACGCTCCCATAATGCACTTCTAATCATGTACAAGGACAGAAACAAAGAGCAAACAAAATCTTTAATTGAAAAAATTTTTAAATTAACCCACTATGAGGAAGTTGAGACTCATACTAATTATGTAATCACACAGGCAGTACGTTTTTACTAGCCAAAAAGGTGCCGGTACTCAAATGCTAGGCCACCCTTCAGGAGTGAGGTGTTTGTATTGTTGTTCGAATATTGTGGGATCCACCCCACAGTAGCCAGGCCCCCTGCAACCAGTCACAGAATCTATGACAAGGCAGAATTGGTATGTAGAACCTAAGCTCTTGCATTAAAACTTGGGGATCATGGGCCAATTTTAGTTGACAATGGAAAAGGTGTCGTACTCGGTACCCCCTCAAAAAAAGCCCTGCACATAAGGGTCCTTTTATTAAGGTGCGCTAAAAATGGTCTGCAGTAGTGTAGACGCGTGTTTTTGGCGTGCGAAGAATGTTTTTTTTAGCGCACCTATAAAAAATTAATTTTGGGGTTTTTTTTTTGCTGAAAATGGACATGCGGCAAAATGAAAATGACCACACATCCATTTTGGGTCTGAGACCTTACCGCAAGCCATTGACCTAGCGGTAAGGTCTCACGCGGTAATGGTCTACACACGTAGCTGCCGCGTGCCAAAATATTAAAAAAATATTTTTCAGAAGTGCATAGGCCACATGGTAACCGGGCAGTAACTCCAATTTGGCACACGTTGGGCGTGCGTAGGCGCCTACGCGGCTTAGTAAAAGGGGCCCCATAGGCAGAGCAGTGATATGACCTCACCACATAGCCTCAGAAAAAGTGCCGTAGAAATGAAAGCGCTAAAAATCTGTGGATGAATCTACAAAAGCAGCTATTGAAAATTTATTTATTTATTAACTGATTGATTGATTGATTGATTGGGATTTAACTGCCTTTGGGGCTCTTTTACAAAGCGGAAGTAAGCCCAACGCAGGCTTACCGCACGCTAAAACTGAACCGACCGCTGGGGCAACAAGGCCACCGACGGTAGTTCCAGGTTGAGCGTGTGCTATTTCCAGCGCTCCCTGGAATTTTTGTCTAGCGTGGTGCTAACCCGGTGGTGGTTACTGCGGGGGCCCTTACCGCCACTTCAACAGGTTGTGGTAAGTGCTCCCCACTGCATGGCCATGCAGTAAGAGTTATCTTACCCCTTGGCCATTTTTTTGGGGGGGGGGGGGGCTTTTTACCTGCTGCAGTATAAAGGGCCCTGGCGCATGGGAAAAATGGCCCCCGCCATTACCACAGGACCCTTTTCCCCCGCCACTTATTGGAAGGACTCCTTTATGAAGATTCACCCAAGGCTTGCTAAACTACGCACCAATATAGTTGGTGGCCTATAGTCTTGAAATACATTCACAGAACTGGTAAGGCCTGAATGAAGTAGACTATAAAATACAAGACTTTTTTCTTACGTAAAGGAAAAAAAAAAGTACATTCCACCAAGTTTTTACCTCGATACATTACTGACATCCTAGTGTAATTATATTTTTGGAATGAACATTCTTTCCCCAGGAACCATATTGCAATTAGGACGTACTGTCCTTTAATTCTGAATAATATTAAAGCATAATTTCATGTTTTGAGATCTCATTATTATCTGCACCATTCCAACTTTACATGTAAATTGGTCAAATCAATCCTTGCTAGGTTGCTTGATGCTGCCTTCAGACAAGCTCATTACATCAAGATTTCAGCACCGGGCACCCCTGATAAACAATCACGAGTTCTGTATCAATTTTGCTACCAGAATGGCAAGAAAATAGGCCGCCATTTAAACAGGGATTCAGCTGTTCAATCAACTTCCTTCCAAGACTGAAGAATTACTTAGCACCTAAAATTCTGCAAACAAAACCGACGCCTGACTGCAAACACTTTGAAAATGATAAAAAGAAAGAAATATTTGAAAAGGAAATTAAAATGTCACCGGTTGCACTGTATTTTTCTGAAATAATGCTCAAACGTGTCTCAGATTGCAGAGGTCTAAAAGCAATCAATTTCAGCATACAGAGACATTTGAACCAGTGCTGTGTTTCAATGCAGAACTCCTTCCTGATCTCTGGAGATAAATCATTATTCCCTTCTAAGTACTTCACTTTAAACCTCTGGATGCCCGAACTGCCCTTTACTCTCTTGGTAATTACTTTTTTTTTTTTTTTTTCCTGAGGGAAAAAGAAATATCACTTGCTCCTAGGTTTTGCCAGCAGTGACACATTAATCTTTTACTTCAGGTCTCAGATTGCTCTTCTCCACTAACAATCAGACCTTGATTTAGGGAGCATGGAAAGCTAGAAAGATACCGTTTCCAATGCTACATTTCGCATTACAAGAGCGACCACGTCGTTCTGTTTTAAAGGCATGACTTTGAGGCAAGCGTGTCCATTCTTTATGGTGAGAGACGTGTGCAACTGAGAAACATTTCAGGATGCCATCATGAAGATAAGTAAGGGGTACTTTTACTAAGGTGCTCTGAAAACGGTCTGCTGCAGTGTAGGCGTGGGTTTTGGGCGCACGCAGAATCGTTTTTCAGCGTACCTTTAAAAAAGGCCTTTTTAAAAACTTTTTGCCGAAAATGGACGTGCGGCAAAAATTAAAATTGCTGCGCGTCCATTTTAGGTCTGAGACCTTACCGCTAGCCGTTGACCTAGCGGTAAAGTCTCATGCGGTAACCGGGCGGTAATGACCTAGGCGCGCCAAATGCAACTTGACGCGCGTTCAGATACGGCCCTGCGTATCAGATGTGCGCCAAAAATGAAATTACAGCAAAAGACATGGTAGTCATGCGGTAAGTCCATTTTGGCGAGCGTTGGGCGCACGTAGACACTTACACGGCTTAGTAAAAGGGCCCCTTAGTATCTACAGAGCACTGAAGCCATTACAAAAACTACATGTACTGTACAAACCTCTGCACCACTAAGTTCTATTAGATTTAAGTACTGATTATAGAATACGCTGAGTTCATATTTCAGCGCCTAAATCTATGCGCATTCATTTACACCAACGAAAACTTGGTGTAAATTCCTTTGCGTAGATTTAGCACTAAGCCCACATTCTGTAACCAGGTGCCTACATTTTGCAACGCCCACAAAACACCCATTTCTCCACCCATAACCACGCCCATTTTGCCTGCGTGTGTTATAAGTTCAGCGCACTTCACTACAGAATACGCTTAGCGAGTTGTGCGCCTAAATCAGTGCCAATTAGTGCTCATTATTTGTTTGTTAAGTGCTGTTACCAGTGCTCATAAGCTTGTTAAGCTTGTTAAATTGCGTGCATTGTTATAGAATCTGCGCCAATTTTGGTGCCGATCTTTAGGCACACTATATAGAATCAGGGGGTTGGGGTGAATTCTACATATGGCACAAAAAAAAAATTGGTGCCAAAAAAAGTGCTATTCTATAAGCCAAGCTTAAAGTTAAGCATGGGTTTATATAGAATAGCGGTTATGGCCAGGAATTGTGCCTAACTTTAGACGCATATCCAATCAGTTTGTCCCAAACACTTTCAAGTCATATGTTCTACACAGTCCCAATTCACACAATTCTTATCTTTAAATCACCATGAAGAGTTTTTTTCTAGAACGGGGATCATCAGAGTAATCAACAGCATATCCCATTTGGGAACAGTGTCCCATATACTTATGGCGCAGTGCACATCTTCCTGACAAAAACCGGAATTGAGACACCCAGGTTGGTAGCAGTGGTTAGCGTATCTGGGTTTGAAAGAGGTTTGGACATTTGCTGTTAAATTCGATTGTGGGTCTAGTAGTTCTCCTGCTCTAATGTTAAGTGTTTCCTATTTTATTTTTTTTTTCATTGTGTCTTGCCCTACTTTATTTTATTGTGGACTAACTAAATGGAAGTGTTTACCTCAGGAGGTTATCTCCTAGATTTATTTTTTTCTTTATGTTGTAGTTCAATTACTGTGATTGCAGTCATGTTATGTGATTGTTAATTTGGAAAATTATAAATAAAGATATTAAAAAAAAAAGAAAGGTTTGGACAAATTCCTGGAGGATAAGTCCATAGCCTGCTATTGAGACAGACATGGGGAAGCATGCATGTTTCAGTAGGTGCAAATGGCCACACCCAATGTTAGGCATGATTCCTGGGTGTAGGTGCTATTCTATAAACTGAGCTTAACTTTAAGCGCATCTTATAGAACAGCGCTTTTTCTGTGCTGATTTTTTTGGCACTGGAAAAGATGCAGCGAAGGGCAATGAAAATGATAGCGGGGATGGGACGACTTTCCTATGAAGAAAGACTAAGGAGGCTAGGGCTTTTCAGCTTGGAGAAGAGACGGCTGAAGGGAGGTATATAAAATAACGAGTGGAATGGAACAGGTGGATGTGAAGCGTCTGTTCACGCTTTCCAAAAATACTAGGACTAGGGGGCATGCGATGAATCTACAGTGTAGTAAATTTAAAACAAATCAGAGAAAATGTTTCTTCATCCAACGTATAATTAAACTCTGGAATTTGTTGCCGGAGAAAGTGGTGAAGGCAGTTAGCTTGGCAGAGTTTAAAAAGTGGTTAGACGGTTTCCTAAAGGACAAGTCCATAAACCGCTACTAAATGGACTTGGGAAAAATCCTCGATTCCAGGAATAACATGTATAGAATGTTTATACGTTTGGGAAGCTTGCCAGGTGCCCTTGGCCTGGATTGGCTGCTATCGTGGATAGGATGCTGGGCTTGATGGACACTTGGTCTTTTCCCAGTGTGGCATTACTTATGTACTTCATAACTTAATGCCTCCATTTAAGTGTGTCAATGCCATACACTGAGCATCAATTCTACAATGGCATCTGCGCACTAAGGGACCTTTTTACAAAGCAGCTGTAAGCCCAACGTGAGCTTACCGCATGCTCTTCTGGGACTAATGGGAGAGTGGTAGCCAAGAATCTACGTAGCTCCACAACTCCATCTTCGAACAAAAAAGAATTGATTACACCACATAAGCACCATTTTATGATATCACGAAAGCTCTAACAGGGTAGCACGGGCACATTACCGTGGACTACCCGACTAGTGCAGGAGTAGGCGCAGGAACCTTTACCGTCTCCTACATAGGTGGTGGTAAGACTTCCCGTAGCAATGGCTACGTGATAATGGGGAAATCAGTGCTTGGCCATGACAAGGGAAAAAAACCCACACACATGCAGCCAGTTTACTGGTGCACTAAAAGTGGCTTCAGCGCAAGGGAAACCCACGAACTGAAGGTAACACGGGACACTTTTTAGCACGCCTTGGTAAAAGGATCTCTAAATGCCAGTTTATGCGTGTTTAAAACCCAAACAGAGCTTCTAAAATAAGCGCCACCTTATGGGATCTTTTACGTAGGCGCACTGGCGTTTTTAGCGCACATTAAAAATAGTCGCAAGCTAAATGCTAAAGATGCCCATAGGAATACATTGGCGGTGTTAGTGTTTAGCGTGCTCCTATTTTTAACGCACGCTAAAAACACCAGCACGCCTATTAGTCAACTCCTCTAAATTAGTTTACTCCCCACTGGTTCCCAGAACTATATCTCATGCATTTATGAGCCTAACTTCAAACTTCTCTCCCTCTGTGTCTTTTGACACTGCTCTTTAAAACGTGACTCCTGCTGTACTCTAACAAGGCAGCCACACAATGCCAACATAATTTCTTTACCTTTCATTTCCAGCACATAATGAAGACATATTTCTCTCAAGTAACTAGGTAGGGTTTGAAGTGAAATTAGAGGGCAGGTTACTGAAGCTAGCTGTGGTCTCAATCTGTGTAAGGCTGAGCAACAAGTGGAACAACCAGACAGGCATAGGTGCCGCCCCGGTATAAGAGGCTTGGAGAGGCTAAGCCTCCCCTGCTGTGCTCTGAGGGGTTTAAATTGTTGACTTACCTCCATCCTCACAGCAGGAGCTGCAGTGAAAGCCCTCTAGCCTTGTCCGGTTGTAGAAATTGGTTTATGGTTTGTTTACCTTACTGCTGGGAAAGCAGGGGGGGAGGGGGGGTTGGCTGGAGGTGTCCTGGCTTGCCAGGGAGATATTTAACGAGCATGACTTCCTGACCTGCACTGAGGACAGATAGCAGCAGAATCGGATACTGGACCAGCATGATCAAAAAAAGTCACCAGACAACAAAGGTAGAAAAGATCATTTTATTTTCATTATAGTGTTTGGAATATGTCCACTTTGAGAATCAGGTGCTCAACATTAAAAGTTTATATTTATTTACTTATTTATGGCATTTTATCCCACATTAATTAGGGTGTTTTGTGGCTGTACATGAGAATTGTGATGATATGATCCCTTGTTTCATATTGTTGACGGTCTGCATTTTCCGTATGGGTGGGTATATTGGTGTATTAGGTTCTGCCCAGTGTAATATTTATGGTACAGTAAGGTTCTGAGTGTGTTTTTGCACAAAGTTGTGCATAGTGTTTTGTAGTTGAGCGATTTGCTTAGAATATGCTTTGAGCAACCATTTTATTCTTTGACATATGATACATATCTAATATCTAAATTTAATAAAGGTATTAATTGTGACTATTATTATTAATTTATTTTTTCTGTGTGTCATCAGACAATTATGGATTTAAGCTCCACCCCTGGCCCCACCCCTAACCCCGCCCCCTTTAGCCTCCCCAAACAGTTGGGCCACCGACTGCCTATGCAGAGAGGGATATAGAAGGAGCATGAGATACTGGGAAAGGCAGAAAAGTGCAAATAAATGTAAAACAATTAGATGTTGCTTCTGGGGTATGAATTTCTAGATTGCTGAAAAGACATGGATTGTAATATCTGTGTTTTTGACTTAAATGTATTCATTTGAAACAAATATTCTATTTGCAAATAGGCTAAGTGGTGGCCTGTTTCACCCCTTACCATAAGACTGTTCTTAGTCTGAGGGTTTTGGGTAAATGGGTACAGGACAGGGAGGGGTTTTACACCTTTATCTTTCTGAACACAGCTCGGAAATGTTAAGGTCCCTTTGCTGGGCTCTTACGACATTTGACATTCTCAGAACTTCAGTCAAAACTGAAGAATTTCACGCAAAAAGCTCTTCCACTCATTTACATGATTCAACAAAAGTTCATCATTTTAAGGTTTTCCTGGTTACACATGTTACTGTACCTTTTGAACCCTCTCTATACTTCTTCCTTATCAAATATTATTTTAAGAAAAATGTTTAAAATAGCGCAAAGCCCACTCCTATAAAATGCGATCAAGTGGCTATCAGTAACATTTACTCTAGAGCAATCGTTCTGCTTGGGTTATAAAATTTCCAATTTGTAACTTTGTTTTAAATTTAGAACAAAAAATACAATCAATATGAAATGACTTTGGACGTAAATTGTGTAGCTCTACAAAAAAAAAAAAAACATTGTTCTGCAACAAAAGTCACTGCAAAATGTCTACTCCATATATGTCACTTACACTTCTTCATTTAATTCAAAAAGAAATTAATTGCCTAACGTGTCTAAAATGATTTCACAGCAAAATCAATTCCAAACTAAATATAGGAAGGGGAAAACAAACTCTAATAATACATACTATTATTCTGTGTTCCATTGAAATGTTGTGAATAATTTTAAAGCAGACAAGCACTTATGATATGCAATACATTTGTGCTATTGTAATCTGTTAAAAAATGGCTGCCTGTGGTGCCTTTGTTTAGTTCGGAACACTTGAGTTATTCAGAAACAATTACAGGTGTTCAATGGCTGCTCAGGCTGGTGGGAGCTGAAATGATTGTAACCATCGGCTCTGGTTGACGAACAAAATAAAATCAATTTGTTCCAAGTTTTCCTGAGAGAAGTTTGTGAAGTTACAACAGAAACATGTCCTACCAGGTCTTTAACAGGAGGTAAGGAAAGTCAAACAAGGAAAGTAGGTCTTCTCTTGAAATGCAGAAGGGGGGAAGGGAATGGGACTTGATATACTGCCTTTCTGTGGTTTTTGCACACTCTGATTCATAAGATCATATATGGAGAATCCCCTAACTACATGAATAACCTCATCGACCTCCCAACCAGAAATAGATCATCGTCTTCTCGTACTTACCTCAATTTACACCTTCCCAACTGCAAAGGTATTAAGTACAAGACCTCCTATGCATCCAGTTTCTCCTTTTTGGGCAGCCAGCTTTGGAACGCTCTGCCAAGATCCATCCGAACAATCAACGACCATCTACCATTCAGAAAAATGTTGAAGACCCATCTCTTCAAGAAAGCTTACCCTAATGACCCAACTTAACTTTTTAAACCCACTCACATGATTCCTGCCCTGACGATTATTATACCTTTGACCATGTCTCACAATCTCCTTATGCTCATTCCTCAATCTCTTCCTCTCCATCCTTCCTACTCCCAATCTTTTCTCCTTTTGCTCATCCTATCTTTGTTTACCTCTCCATGCTCAATTTACATATCCTCAAAACGCCACTACTATTATGATTACTACAACTTGTAACATTCTCCTTCAAGACTTTGTAATTCTATTTACTATGTAAGCTGCATTGAACCTGCTATGTGTGGGAAAGTGCAGGGTACAAATGTAATTCATAATAATCAAAGTCTACTGCACTAACCACTAGGCTACTCATCCACTAGCAACATTCCATCTACAATGGAATCTCAAATAGTAGCAACATTCCATGTAGACTCTCAAACAGTCCACTGCCCGGTCACCTGAAATCATTCTGCCCCTAGTCCACATCATGGAAGAGAACAAGATAGAAAAAAAGAAAAGCAAGCAACACATTTTTTTTACATGCGAGCCAACACTCACTAACTCGTTTAATCTTAGTAGGAGTGGAAAAATAAGACACTTAAGACCTAATTTATAGAAGTTTTTCCCCAAAGCAGAGAGCGGAGAAAACCTTTATAAATCAGCTCTTTTGTGTAGAAGTTCAATTTGCATTTGGCAGCATTTACAGACTTCTAAAGCATCTCTAAAAGCCTTTTGTAATTACATGTTCAAAAAGCCAAACCAACTCGATGATAAATTGTTTCAATAGAACAGTTTTCTAGACCTGTTTAATTTGCTTACTCAGGAAACTGCTGTCAAGTTTTTATTTTCTCTGAGCTCCTACACTTCAGTTATGCAGACTACGTCTGCACTAAACAACTCCGAATATATGGACATAGTTGACCTCTAATTATTTTTCCTTAAACTGCAAATATATTCGAGTCAGATTAGCAGATTTATCTCTGTGCAGAAATATTTGTATACACTAGGGATGTACATGCATTAAGGGGCACTTGCTGGTTAGGTGCATCGTATTTTCGTCCCCGAATTCTATAAAGTTGTGCTTAGCATGTGAACTTGTGCACAGAAGGTTATAGAATGACCCCTGGATTCTATATAAATTTGCAGTATCAGTGGATCCCAGGAGGAGCCGACCTATTGGTCTGCACATTAAAGGCTTTCTCAAAAAGGACCGTTTGAACCTGCACCACCTTGGATCCCACTCCGTAGCCCCTGGATCGTTGGTTGCGGTCAAAATTGATCAAGCAGCAGCCACTTCGCGGATGACTTGGTTTTCGTTTCACCTTCCCTGCTGTCATCCATGATTTCTTGCTGCTGGGTGAACCAGGGGCGTATCTGAAAGTCGGCGGTAGCGGGGGCCGAAGCCAGAGTGAGGGGGCACATTATAGCCCCCCCCCCAGCCGCCGCCGCCGCCATTTCCTACCCCCCCCCCCCCGCCGCTGTGGGTACCTTTGCTGGTGGGGGACCCCAACCCCCACCAGCCGAGGTCCGCTTCCTCCTGCCGCTGCGAGGTTTTTTAAGTTCTTCATCGGGATTCATCCTCCATCACTCTGTGCTGCTGTTCAAAGAAGCTGCTAGCTGATTGCAGTTTCGGACTGAGTCTGACGTCGCTGCTGCACGTTGTACGTGCAGGACATCAGACTCATGTACAACGTGCAGCAGCGACGTCAGACTCCGTCCGAAACTGCATTCAGCTAGCAGCTTCTTTGAACAGCAGCATAGAGTGACGGAGGACGAATCCCGATGAACTTAAAAAACCTTGCAGCGGCAGGAGGAAGCGGACCTCGGCTGGTGGGGGTTGGGGTCCCCCGCCAGCAAAGGTACCCACGGCGGCAGTAGGGGGGTCCAGGGCGAAATCTGCGGGGGCCCAGGCCCCTGTGGCCCCACGCAGATACACCCCTGGGGTGAACTAGCATATCTTTCCCGCTGCGGTCCAGGGTGCAGTCCCTATTCCTCTGCGGTGGTGTTGCTGGACCCGTGGACATCCAGGGCCCTGTCGGCATTGCCTGCCTCCAGCTGCTGTCGCCTGCCTCTGGTGACCGCTATCTCTCTCCTGGCCGCATGCTGCTGCTGTTTCTTCAGCGCTGTTCCGTCTGGATTTCCATCATCCATCTTGGTTCTCCTGGATTTCCACCGTCCATCTTAGTCTCTCTTCCCTTTCCCTTCTTACCCTGTTCTTTCTCCCCTATCTAATGTAATTGTAATTGATTTATCTGTGCATTGTAAGCCACTTTGAGTCTGCTTCAGGTGGAAAAAAGTGGGGTATAAATGTTCATAAATAAATAAATAAATAAAGCATGCCTAGAGCTCCATGCCAAAATCTAGGCGTATTCTATAACAACGTGCATAACTTAATTAGCTTAACAATCTAATCAGCATTGATAACAGCACTTTACAAGCAATAATGAGCACTAATTGGCAATAATTAGAATTTATACGCACAACTTGCTAAGGATATCCTGTAATGAACTGTGCCTAAATTCTAATGCAGGTAGTTCAAAAGGGGTGGAACTATGGGCGGGGAAATAGGCAGTTCATGGGCATTCCAAAATTTACATACGCAGTTATAGAATATGGCCCAGTGCACGCAAATCTATGTGCAGGGATTTAGGACACATTTTCGTTGGCCTAAATGGATAAACATTGTTTTAGGCGCTAGGATTTCTGCCTAAGCGTATTCTATATACCACGCCTAAATCTAGGTGGAAATATATACTGCGTGGATTTTTAAAAGCGCCATATATAGAATCTGGCCATATGTTTCTGAGTTTATTAAAAATTTGATGTACTGCCCATAGGAGTGACCTTCTGAGCGGTTTACAATACAGAAATAAAAAAGATAGGAAAAGAATGACAAAAATCAAAATAGAAAAGTGCAAAGGTCATAAGTACAAAACAGACAGGCACACAACATAAAACCAACCATATCCCTTCACATCACGACACATTGTATCTGGTGCTAGTCAATTGTGCCCCAACAGATGGGTCAGGGACAGAAATAATAAGGTCAGTTGTGCCCATAAATTTAATTATGAGGTGCTAATAGACCATAAATGACCTTAATTGGCACCAATTAATTATGAAGGCAAATACCCTTAGTATATATTCCAGAAATTTCTTGCAGAAAATCTGTCACAAGCAACTTCTGGGGGGTGGGGGGGTGGACCTCAGAGGGGCATGGGTGGGTCAAGATGTGCCCAGGATGGACACACACAGGTTAGAAATGCAGGGAGAACTTCAGAGACTGGGACAGTTGAATCAAAAACAAATAATGTTTTATTAATGACTCGACACAGATCTGTGTTTCGGCCACAGGCCTGCCTCAGGAGTCTCGATGGTATGCTGCTGACATCCTGTGCGTGCTCAGTTTCATTTAAAGGAATGTGAAGGACATCAGGAGGAAGAAAGAGCACAGGGGCAGGGAATGTGACGTGCCAGAGACTGGCGCTGAAGAAGGCTTTGGCTGGCAGAGGTTGGGGACCCCTGCCAGCAAAACCAAGGGCCCGGATGAAATTTGGAGGGGCCCAGGCCCCCGTGGCCCCACCTAGCTACGCCACTGATCTGCACCCTCCTCCTCCACCGCTAATTCCAGACTCCGTTCCTTTTATCTTGCTGCACCACATGCCTGGAATAGACTTCCTGAGCTGGTACGTCAAGCTCCATCTCTGGCTGTCTTCAAATCTAGGCAAAAAGCCCACCTTTTCGATGCTGCTTTTAACTCCATAACCCTTACTCACTTGCTCAGCACCCTTATTTTATCATCCCCACCTTAGTAATTCCCTTATTTGTCCTGTTTGTCTGTCCTAACTAGATTGTAAGCTCTGTCGAGCAGGGACTGTCTCTTCAAGTTCAAGTGTACAGCGCTGCGTATGTCCAGTAGCGCTTTAGAAATGATAAGCAGTAGTAGTGGTAAAATCACTTGCTCAGACTCATTTTAGACTAAAATTTATCCTTAAAGATATTTTTTGACTCTGAAGAACAAGAAAATGAAGAAATTGGTTAGACAATTGAAACTTAGGACTGCAACTGTATGTTTCACTCACTTTGACCAAAACGGATTGCTTTGCTGCTTTTTAAAAAATAAAAATAAAAAAAAAAGATTTAAAGATTTATTTAAAAATTTCTAGCCTGCCTACAAGTAGGTGGGTAACAGAATCAATATATTTATATATGAGAGAGAGAGAGAGAGAGAGAGAGAGACAGGGGCGTAGCCAGACACCCAATTTTGGGTGGGCCTGGGCCCAGGATGGGTGGGCAGAATAACTTTGCCCTATCCCACAAGTGATTTGGTATCTCCCTCTCTCGCCTGCATGCCATTTGGTCTCTCAAACATCCTCCCTCCCTCCCTCGCATGCAGCAACTAATACACACTGCTCATGTTGACCCCACAGCCTTCCCTCTGATGCAACTTCCTGTTTCCGCATAGGTGGGAATACATCAGAGGGAAGGCTGTGAGGCTGGTGTGAATAGTATGTATCAGTAGCTGCTCGCTGCAGGTAGGGTTACCATTCATCCGGATTTCCCCGGACATGTCCTCTTTTTGAGGGCATGTCCGGGGCGTCCGGCGGATTTTGCCCGCGCCCACGTTTGTCCGGATTTCTGGACAAACGTGGATGTGGGTGCGGGCAGGCGCGTGCGTGCGGTGGGCGTGTGGGCGGGCGATCGGCGCCGTGGGTCTGGTCTCCCGTCCCCTCCCCTTCCTTACCATGTTCCTTGGTGGTCTAGTGACGTCTTCGGGGCAGGAAAGAGCCCTCTCTTTCCTGCCCGGAGCACTGCCTCCCCTGTCTATCATCCTTCTCGGTCTGGCTGGGGATTCAAAATGGCCGCCGAGAGTTGAACTCTCGCGAGGCCGCTTCAACTCTCGTTGGCCATTTTGAATCCCCAGCCAGACTGAGAAGGATGATAGACAGGGGAGGCAGCGCTCCGGGCAGGAAAGAGGGGGCTCTTTCCTGCCCCGAAGAGAAGACGCTACTAGACCACCAGGGCTAGATAGTAAGTGAGGGGGGGGGTATGTGACGGGGGGGGAGGGGACTATGTGACGGGGGCGGGGAATAGGGGCGGAACGAGGACCCGAAGGGGGCGTGGTGGGGCGGGGCATGAGGCATGGCGGGGGCGGGTAGGGGCGTGACACGTGTCCTCTTTTTCAGAGGACACAAAATGGTAACCCTAGCTGCAGGCGAAGATCTGCTATTTACAAGGTATGCAGGAGGGACAGTTGTTGGGAGTTTTTGGCTGGTGAGGCTTAGGGATCCCTGCCAGCCAAATCATAGGTGTGCTGCTACTGGGTGGGCCTGAGCCCAAAGTAGGTGGGCCTGGGCCCATCCAGGCCCACCCTTGGCTACGCCACTGGAGAGAGAGTGAAAATATAGATAGACACACACACACATATCTGAAGAAGCAAAAAAAGTGTGCACGCATCAAGAAAAACAGTGAAAAAACTTATGCAGAGAATAAAAACTTCTTGTGCACTCATCACTCGTGGGAAATTCCCACTGAGCACTCAAATTGATACCAGAACACATCCTGCTCTGTCTATTTCTCATTTTCGTGTTTTACTGTTTCAGTTACGGAGATCTGAGCTCTGCCTGGAATAACTGTGCTGTTCTCCCCACAGAATTTCATATGGCAGTTTTCCATTTTCTCAGCAGGTAACCACTTAGCCAGACTTTATATGCTCAAAAATACAGTAAAAAAAAAAAAAAAAAAAATCATTCGTGCTTTCTCCATGTATTCTATAAATTTCAAACTATTGTACAGTCGTTGCATTAAATGAGACGTAAAGAACATAATTATTTTACAAACAGCTTTCTTAAATGGAACATTTCTCAGCTTCTTTGAAGTAATTTCTTTCATCTGAAACAGATATTACAAATGGCCAAAACATTTGGTTTTCAGGTTTTAAGGAATATATAATCTGCATTAGTTGAGTTTGTCTCTTGACGTGGGTATATGTTAGTTAGTTTATTTATTACATTTGTACCCCGTGCTTTCCCACTCAAAGCAGGTTCAATGCGGCCTACGTAGTAACAGGGATTACAGAGTAATGATGAAGAAATATAAATTAAGTACAGCAGAATAATAAAAGAAATAGGAAGGTAGAGAGGGGCAAAAGTGAAGGGAGTAGGAGAGTCATGATCAAGGGTAAGTGAGCACTGGAGGAGGGGTAGAGGAGGCGGAGGGTGATGGGACATGGGATAAGCATAGGGAAATTTGGTGGGAGAAGTAGACTAGGTCAGTGTCGTTTTCTTCTGGATATGTGATGGCTAAATGGGTTCATAGGGTTAGTCTGGCTCGTTTGGGTAGGCTTGCTTGAACAGATGGGTTTTTAGTGATTTCCAGAAGGGTAGATAGTCACTGATTGATCATAATATAATATATAGTAACATAGTAACATAGTAGATGACGGCAGAAAAAGACCTGCACGGTCCATCCAGTCTGCCCAACAAGATAACTCATATGTGCTACTTTTTGTGTATACCCTACTTTGATTTGAACCTGTCCTCTTCAGGGCACAGACCGTATAAGTCTGCCCAACACTATCCCCGCCTCCCAACCACCAGCCCCACCTCCCACCACCAGCTCTGGCACAAACCGTATAAGTCTGCCCAGCACTATCCCTGCCTCCCACCACCGGCTCTGGCACAGACCGTATAAGTCTGCCCAGCTCTATCCCCGCCTCCCACCACCGGCTCTGGCACAGACCGTATAAGTCTGCCCAGCACTATCCCTGCCTCCCACCACCGGCTCTGGCACAAACCGTATAAGTCTGCCCAGCACTATCCCTGCCTCCCACCACCGGCTCTGGCACAGACCGTATAAGTCTGCCCAGCTCTATCCCCGCCTCCCAACCACCAGCCCCGCCTCCCACCACCAGCTCTGGCACAAACCGTATAAGTCTGCCCAGCACTATCCCTGCCTCCCAACCACCAGCCCCACCTCCCGATCTTGACTAAGCTCAGGCCACATATTTTTAAATATAGGGTTTAGCTAATTTTGGTACCACGACATTTAGGGGCCCTTTTATGAAGCAGCGGTAAACCCACCACAGGCTTGCTGCATGGCAAACTGGAAATACCGCCAGCCCGACGCAGGCACCGGTGGTAGTTCCACCCCTAGCATGTGACACTTCCGGCGCTAGCGGAAATATTTGAAAAACATTTCCGCAGGGGGTTACCCGGCGGTAATCGGGCAGTGCCGTGCACTGCCTGGTTACCAGTGGATTAGCACGGGAGCCCTTACTGCCACCTCAATGGGTGGCAGTAAGTGCTTCCCCCTCCCCCCCCCCCCCCCCCCGAAATGGCCAAGTGGCAATTGCAAATTTACTGCATGGCCATTTTGTTTTTTTGGCCATTTTTACCCAGTGCGGTGGGCAAAAACGTCCACCACCGCTAGCGCAGGGCCCCTTTTACTATAGCTTAGTAAAAGGGCGCACAAAAATGAGCACCGAAAAAAATCGACACTAAGCGCTCTTTATAGAATAGTGCTTAGTGATGATTCCTGCACCTAACTTTAGGCGCAAGACTTATGCCTACTGATACCTGATGTAATGCTGGTGCCCAGAATTCTGTAACTATGCATGCAACTTTTTGGTACACCCCTGACACGCCAATGGCCACGCCCCTTTTTGAGTTACGTGCTAGAGTGGATGTGGTCTGTGGTAATCAGTTAGTGCATAAACATTATGAGATAAAAGTGGGAGGATGACCAAGGATTCCAAAGGCTGAGAAGATGTATAATAATGAAAAAATGTTATTAAGGTATAAAGACTCGATACAACGTTGTGTTTCGGCCGTTAGGCCTGCATCAGGAGTCTACAAATGAATTTAAAAACACAAATTGATAAAACAATATATACATAGATAACATATATATATATATATATATATATATATATATATATATATACACACTGAAATATTAAAAACATTTTTAAAAAGTGTTAAAAATTTTTTAATTAGACTACACTTATATGTTTTAAATATAGATAACAAAATAAATAAACATTATAAAATCCAATAAAAAAACATTTAAAAATGAATTTGCACAAATGGCTAAATTTGGAATTAAGGTATTGCAATACATACAACATGTAATAAAGCGACGTTGTGTCGAGTCCTTATATCTTAATAAAATTCTTTCATTATTATACATCTTCTCAGCCTTTGGAATCCTTGGTCATCCTCCCACTTTTATCTCATTGTGTTGTTGTCCGTGTGGTGTTTTGAGTTCTCTGTCTTTTGACGGATCTCTTTCCTACCTAGTGCATAAACATTGCCATGTGCTCTCCATTTAGTGCAGGTTTAGCATCCGAGTCCTTACTTCCTACAAAATAGGTGATGGTAGAGGCTCATGCGCTAATAGTCACACACCAGGGGCGTAGCTATGGGGGGGCCACGGGGGCCTGGGCCCCCGCAAATTTCATCCGGACGCCTGGTTTGGCTGCTGAGGGTCAGCGTCAGCTTGCACAGGAGGAGCAAGAAGAAAGAAGAGCAGGGGACAGACAGCGAACGCGGCTGCGCCACAGACCGGCACTGAAGAAGGGTTTGGGACCCCCGCTAGCAAAGGTATTTGTTTGTGAGGGGAAGCGGCGAGGAGGCGAGGCAAGGTAGTGGAGGGCGAGGAGGTAAGGCAGTGGGGGGGGGGGGGCGAGGCGGTGGATGCGCCGGCGGGGAGGCACTCAAAATGTGCCCCCAACCTCGGGCTCTGGCCCCCTCCCACCGTGAGGTCTGGCTACGCCCCTGTCATACACTAATGAGAAAAATTTTAAAAATCGGCCATTTTCCCCCAACAGTAAAAATGGGCTTAGGGCATAGGAATGACCCACGTAAGTGCATGCTAAGGCCACTTTTTACTTCTGTTTGGTAAAAGGGCCCCTTAATGTAGGCACCACTGACATAACTGTTAAATGTGTGTATTTTTTATACTGTTTCATGGTAGTTCTATTATTAGGTTTAAATGTACTGTTTCCAAGTTTACCTCATTTATTGTATTTATGTTTATTGTTGGTTATTTTACTATGGTTATGCTGTTAACAAAATTGTATTTCTGTTAAACTGTACCTGCTGTACACCGCCTTGGGTGAACCTCTTCATAAAGGTGGTTAACAAATCCAAATAAATAAATGATAGAGTTAGGAACCATGTTGTATAGAACGGCATGCAGCCAGATGCATGCAAAAAATCCTAATTGGTGCCAATTAATTTCAATAATTGGTTAGCAGCACCCAATTGTTGGAAGTCAAGGGCTCATTACTTAATTAAGTTGCACGTGTGCAAATCCTGGTGCCACATATAGAATCCAGGGATTAGGGCATAATTCTTTAAAGTGTGCGCTAACATATACATGCCACATACATGCATAAATTATGAAAATAAAGGCACATACACATGTAATGACAAACTTCTGTCTGCTCGCAGTTACATAATGCATATTGTACAAATAGGTGTACAGATGGGTGGAGTCTCGATAGAGACTGGGCGGGACTCACACTTACACACATACCCTGGGATTCTATATATCACGCCTTAATTTCAGCATGGAAATTGAAGCGTATTCTATAACAATGCGTGTGACTTCATCGTTTAAACTAGCTAATCAGCGCTGTTGATTGAATGTTAACAAGCAAATTATCAGCACTAATTGGCATTAAGATTTACGTGCACAACTCGCTAAGCGTATTCTGTTATGTGGTGCATGTAAATTCTGAATCACATAGTTGAAAAGGGGGCATGGACAGGGGCAGGGCGTGGGAGTTTTTAAAACCTATGCGCGTTATAGAATACACCTGCTCTGCGCCTAGTTTAGGCATCGGGTTTTACGCCAAGTAAAGCATGGCTGCCACCAAATTTGGTCCCATGGAGAGGTGCTTGGCGTAATTCTACATACCGCATGGAAATTTAAGCCTATTCTATAAAATTCAGGTGTACAATAGAGAATATGTCTAGGTGTATTTTATTTCCCGCATGGAATATTCAGGCACCATATATATATAGAATCTAGCCCATAACTTATACAATACTGTAAGTTACATGTGTATCTCTGGCATATAACCTCAAGCACTTACACCAGTTCTATGGCTGACATAAATGCTCATGCCTAAATGATAAGTGAATATCTCGCCTAGAATAATATTCTAGAAAGGAAAGTAGGCACCCACTTCCTTTTATATACAAATTTATTATTTATTTAGATTTTGCTCATGCCTTTTTCAGTAGTAGCTCAAGGTGAGTTTACATTCAGGTACTCTGGATATTTCTCTGTTGGAGGATGGCTCACAATCTAAGTTTGTACCTGAGGCAATGGAGGGTTAAGTGACTTGTCCAAGATCACGAGGAGCAGTTGTGGGATTTGAACTGTCCACCTCTGGATTGCAAGACTGGTGCTCTAACCACTAGGCTACTCCTCCACTAGCAACATTCCACATAGCCATGTAGAACCTCAAACAGTAGCAACATTCCATTTAGAAGCCTGCCCTTGCAGATCTGTGAGTCTGATGTCCTGTGCAGGAGAAACAGAAGCCTGCGCGGCCGCATTGCTGATCTGCAAGGGGGCAGGCTTCTACGTGGAATGTTGCTAGTGGAATCTCAAATGTTTATTTATTTAGATTTTGCTCATGCCTTTTTCAGTAGTAACTCAAGGTGAGTTACATTCAGGTACACTGGATATTTCTCTGTCCCAGGAGGGCTCACAATCTAAGTTTGTACCTGAGGCAATGGAGGGTTAAGCGACTTGCCCAAGATCACGAGGAGCAGCAGTGGGATTTGAACCAGCCACCTCTGGATTGCAAGACCGGTGCTCTAACTGCTAGGCCACTCCTCCACTCCCTGCCACATAGGTGCTCTCTAGTTACCTACATATGGCTGCAGTGGTATAAAATTTACCTCTTACCCCATAGGTAACCGTCCTTATACTTTTGGCACATGTAATTGTAAACCCAACTGATCATAAATATAAAATCTCCTTTCTTATTCTAGAAAGATAATCTGTTTAATGATGTCTGTTTACATACATACTCTATAATTCAAACAAATTGTGTTTCTTATCACCTGCTGGCCAAGCAAAACATCATCATTCTTCCTCCGAGTTTATCCATCGATGGAGGCAAATTGTTGCTGACAGAACCTCTTGCAATAATATTCCGTAATATTATTTATCTATGACAGACTCAAAACTCCACTGCTCATCTACTAAAGCATTTCCACATTAACAGATGGCTTTATTATCTTGTGATCAGACCAAATGCCACCAGATATGTTGTTATACTGACACAAGTTGACTGATTATCTAAATTACCCCACAAATGTATCTTTCACAGTTATTCCCATATCGTCCTCAATGCCACAAACTTTATGGGGAATGGTTTTAAAAAGGTTTGATCACCGACCATGCACCATTACAGTAATGGTTTATGATTATAAATATGCAAATGTGGATAATCTTCCATTATCTGTGGAAAAGAATGTCTTTAGTGTGATATATGTGGCTTACATATGCAGATTTGTATCATTTATATTTTCTTCTTATTAACAAAGACATAAGACCATTTTTTACTAAGGAGGCAACGTATGCAAATCTGTCTCATGAATATTCATTGCGGATATCCAGAAACCCAGACTGGCTGGGGTGCCTCCAGGACCAGGTTTGGGAACCACTGAGCTAACTCATATACAGGCTTATTTTCGAAAGTGATCGCCGTCCATTTCCCGACATAAATCGGGAGATGGCCGACGATCTCTCAAAAGCAGCAAAATCGGTATAATCGCAGCGGCTTTTTTGACAGCATCGCCGCTTTCCCGTCGCCTCGCCGGCGAAAGTTCAAGGGGGCGTGTCGGCGGCCTAGCGAAGGTGGAACATGGGCGGGCAAGGGCGTGGCTACCAGATGGCCGGCTTTCACGGATAATGGAAAAAAAAAAGCAGCGTTAAGCATATTTCGCCGGGTTTACTTGGTCCTTTTATTTTCACGACCAAGCCTCAAAAAGGTGCCCCAACTTACCAGATGACCACGGGCAGATGACCTCCCCGTAGTCCCCCAGTGGTCACCAAACCCCTCCCACACTAAAAAAATACAAATCAAAACCTTTTTTTACCAGCCTGTATGCCAGCCTCAAATGTCATACCCAGCTCCCTGACACAGTATGCAAGTCCCTTCAGCAGTTTTTAATGGGTGCAGTGCACTTCAGGCAGGCAGACCCACGTCCATACTCCCCTACCTGTTACACTTGTAGTGGTAAATGTTCCCTCCAACCCCCCCCAAAACCCACTGTACCCACATGTAGGTGCCCCCCTTCATCCATAAGGGCTATGGTAATGGTGTAGAGTTGTAGGGAGTGGGTTTGGGGGGGATTTGGGGGGCTCAGCACCCAAGGTAAGGGAGCTATGCACCTGGGAGCTTTTTTTGTATTTTTAAAACATTTTTAGAAGTGCCCCCTAGGGTGACCGGTTGGTGTCCTGGCATGTCAGTGGGACCAGTGCACTACAAATGCTGGCTCCTCCCATGACCAAATGCCTTGGATTTGGCCAGATTTGAGATGGTCGGCATTTTTTTCCATTATCGCTGAAAAACAAAACCGGAGATCTCAAACCCGGCGAACTCTGGCATTTGGCCGGGCTAAACTGTATTATTGGAAAAAAAGATGGCCGGCCATCTTTTTCGATAATACGGTTCCAGCCAGCTGTTGTGCCGCCGCCAAAATAGATCGCCGGCGAACTATTTCGCCAGCGATGTTCGATTATGCCCTTCCACATGCACTTAAAAATTATAAGCACAGATATTTGCTCTCTGGTCCACAAGATTATCTACGGTGAGGCCCCAGGATATATGATTGATTTAATAGATCTTCCAGCCAGAAACAGAATCAATTCATCACGTACTTATCTAAACCTTCACTATCCAAGCTGCGTTGGACTCAGATACAAGTCAACCTACGCATCCAATTTTTCTTACTTAAGTATGCAAATGTGGAATGCATTACCAAAGAGCGTTAAAATAACGCCCGCCCATCAAAGACTTCAAACAAACTTTAAAGACATACCTGTTTCGCAAGGCCTACCCTATTGATTCTACTTAATTACCTCAACCCTATAATGCATCTATATATATATTGCAATGAATATTTTATTTCTAGTCTCCTTGTCCCTTATTGTATCCATTTACCCCTACCTTACCTGACCCTGTTAATTATTGTATTTGTTTAAAACCTACCGTACTTGGCGTCCACCATTACGGTATTTTGTAAGCCACATTGAGCCTGCTAATATGTGGGGAAAATGCGAGATACAAATGTTACAAATAAATAAATAAATAAATATTTACGTCACCAATGTAGGTACAATTTCTGCCTTTTACACTAGCATTTTAGAAAGCCAAGTGGGTGCCTACTCAGTAGCCTAGTGGTTAGTGCAGTGGACTTTGATCCTGGGGAACTGAGTTCAATTCCCACTGCAGATCCTTGTGACTCTGGGCAAGTCACTTAACCCTCCATTGCCCCTGGAACAAAATAAGTAGCTGAATATATATAAACCGCTTTGAATGTAGTTGCAAAAACCTCAGAAAGGCAGTATATCAAGTCCCATTTCCCTTTCCCCCATGACATCACAATATCAGAAGTGAGCCAAGTATCGGGCAGTCAAGCCATTGTGACATCACTGATGAGGTTGGCTCTTATTGGTGGAATGAGTGGAGGAGTAGCCTAGTGGTTAGTGCAGTAGACTTTGATCCTGGGGAACTGAGTTCAATTCCCACTGCAGCTCCTTGTGACTCTGGACAAGTCACTTAGCCCTCCATTGCCCCTGGTACAAAATAAGTACCTGTATATACTATGTAAACCTCTTTGAATGTAGTTATAAAAACTACAGAAAGGCAGTATATCAAGTCCCATTTCCCTTTCCCTTTATAAAAGTGATTAAAATAAGTGCCTGAAAACATGTTCACACCCAACTCCTCCTTATAAAATTACCCTCTAACCTCCTAATTCTATATAGGGTGCCGTAATGACCTATCTTTCATTAAATTTAAATCATTAATTGAAGACTCATGTTTTCCCTTGAGTGAGGGAGAGAGGCTGATGGCGGGACGACTCTGCTTACGGGAGTAGCCAACAAAGCTGATGGAGGGTTTGCCTTGTGTGAAAGTTGTGCTCACACAACGGCATTCTTTTTCTTATGTTTTATAATTTATTTAGTATATGCATTCTAAAAAAGTCTCAAGCAAACATAAGTTTAGACACTCAAATGGAAGTTAGGCGCCCACACGAGGGTAAACGGCAGCTAGGCACCTAACTGCGCTCAGGTGCTACTCTATAAATTAGCACCTAATTTCTAAGTGCAAAGGGGGCGGGTCCCGTGGGCGGGTTCCACACTTTGGGCTTCTTTTACAAAGCCGTGCTAGCGATTCCCCTGCAGCAAATGACAGAAAGCCGATAGGAGTTGAATGGGCTTCTTCGCATTTGCCGCACCGAGGATCGGTAGTGCAGCTTTCTATAAGAGGGCCTTAGGCACCAGGCTTAGGGCCCTTTTACTAAAGGGGTGTAGAGCAGCAACAGGCTTGCTCTGCGCCAATCCGGAACTACCGCCAGGCTGTCGCATTTGAGGCTTGCGTCATTTCTGGCACTACAAAATTATCTTCTATTTTTGCAGCGCCAGTGCTTACCCCAGTGGTAATCAGGCAGAGTGAGTGTAGCGCATGAGCCCTGACTGCTAGGTCAATGGGTGGCGGTAAGGGCTCAGGCAGTAGATAGCCGTGTGCTACTTTTAATTTTAGCGCAAGGCCATTTACAGCCTCATTAAAAAGACCTTTTTTTCCCCAGCTGGAGAAAACAAATGGCCCAGTGCACGCCAAAAACACCCACCCACACTTGTGTAGGCCACTTTTTACTGTGGCTTAGTAAAAGGACCCCTTAACCAGCTATTGGTTACCACATAACGATAGGACCAGCTTTTATGCAGTTCTCTTTATGCGGGTTAACCTGGCTGGAGAAGTTCTGAATATCAGCAGTTAGCCTGCCAAGTGTTGATTCCACCCCAGCAACATCCTCCAAAATAGCTGGCGTTGAGTTCAGTGGCGTAGCCATGGGTGGGCCTGGGCCCACCCACTTTGGGCTCAGGTCCACCCAAAATTCTAGTGCCCTTGTTATAACTGGTGGGGACCCCTAAGATCCACCAGCTGCAGAGGTCCTCCAGAGCCAAGAATAGCTCCCTCTCCTACTTGCTTCAGCCGGTGGCACTGAGTATGCACTGCTGTCACGCTGGCCTCCCCCAGCCGCACAAGCTCTGTTTTTGCGCAGATGGAGCAAGAATGGGAGGTGTTCTTGCCTCTGGAGAACCTCTGCTGCTGGTGGAGGAGCTTGGGGATCCCCACCAGCTTAGGTATTAATGTTTTTTTATGCTGGTGCCGAGGGGGATGTAGAGACTACATGTGCCCACCCAGTTTGCCCAGTGGCCCATCCAGAATCTGAGGCCTGGCTACGCCTCTGGTTGAGTTTGGCGCAAACCGGTTATTTTCAGTAGTGTGAATCAGTTAAGTGGCGCTGAAAATGACTGGTTATTTAACTGGCCAGCAGCTGTTTCTGGCTGGTTAAATCACGTTGAATACTGACCCCCTAATTTTTAGCACCCTTTATAGAATTGCACCCCCTAATGTAAAGCTGTTGCATTAACTGTTAGCATTGGTATTGGTACTGGTACTAATTGCCATGTTAACTGCTTAGCACACTTTAGTAACCAGCCTGATAACCAGGGAATCTTAGTGACTCTTTTACTCAGGTGCACCAAAAAATGGCCTGCGCTGCTGTAGGCATGTGTATTGCATGCGCGCAGGTCCATTTTTCAGTGTGCCTGTAAAAAAAGGCCTCTTTTTTTTGCTGAAAATGGACGTGTGGCAAAATAAAAATCAGCATGCATCCATTTTGGGCCTCAGACCTTACCTTAGCGGTAAGGTCTCATGCATTAACCGGGCAGTAATCGTCGGTGTGCGTACACTGCCAATTATTGCCCGGTTAGCACTACCCAGTAGAAAATAGAAATTATTTTCTGCTGCGTGTTTTGGACGCGTGTCGAAACTAGAATTACCGCCCGGGGCACGCGGTAGCCAGGCAGTAGTTCTAATTTGATGCGTGTTGTACATAAGTACATAAGTAATGCCACAGTGGGAAAAGACCAAGGGTCCATTGAGCCCAGCATCCTGTCCACGACAGCGGCCCATCCAGGCCAAGGGCACCTGGCGAGCTTCCCAAAAGTACAAACATTCTATACATGTTATTCCTGGAATTGTGGATTTTTCCCAAGTCCATTTACTACTACTACTACTATTTAGCATTTCTATAGCGCTACAAGGCATACGCAGCGCTGCACAAACATAGAAGAAAGACAGTCCCTGCTCAAAGAGCTTACAATCTAATAGACAAAAAATAAATAAAGTAAGCAAATCAAATCAATTAATGTGAACGGGAAGGAGGAGAGGAGGGTAGGTGGAGGCTTAGTCCACCAATAAGAGCCAACCTCATCAGTGATGTCACAATGGCTTGATTGCCTGATACTTGGCTCACTTCTGATATTGTGATGTCATAAGGGAAAGGGGGAAAGGGAACTGGGACTTGATATACCATCTTTCTGAGGTTTTTGCAACTGTTACATATATTCAAGTATTATTTTGTACCAGGGGCAATGGAGGGTTTAGTGACTTACCCAGAGTCACAAGGAGCTGCACTGCACTAACCAATAGGCTACTCCTCTACTACTACTACTAGTACTATTTAGCATTTCTATAGTGCTACAAGGCGTACGCAGCGCTGCACAAACATAGAAGAAAGACAGTCCCTGCTCAAAGAGCTTACAATCTAATAGACAAAAAATAAATAAAGTAAGCAAATCAAATCAATTAATGTGAACGGGAAGGAAGAGAAGAGGGTAGGTGGAGGCAAGTGGTTACAAGTGGTTACGAGTCAAAAGCAATGTTAAAGAGGTGGGCTTTCAGTCTAGATTTAAAGGTGGCCAAGTAGTGGTTTATGGACTTGTCCTTTAGGAAACCGTCTAACCCCTTTTTAAACTCTGCCAAGCTAACCACCTTCACCACATTCTCCGGCAACAAATTCCAGAGTTTAATTACGCGTTGGGTGAAGAAACCTTTTCTCCAATTTGTTTTAAATTTACTACACTGTAGTTTCATCGCGTGCCCCCTAGTCCTAGTATTTTTGGAAAGCGTGAACAGACGCTTCACATCCACCTGTTCCACTCCACTCATTATTTTACGCGCATATTGTTGTACGCGCATAGGCACCTAGGCGTCTTAGTAAAAGGGCCCCTTAGTTTAAATTCTGCTGCTGCTGCTCCTTGTGATCTTGAGCAAGTCGCTTAACCCTCCGTTTCCTCAGGTACTAACTGTAGATTATAAACCCTCCAGGGACAAGAAAATACAAGCTGTACTTTGATCTACTACTGAGAAAAGTGCAAGCGAAATCCAGATAAAAAATCTGCTTTGCTTTCTCACTGTAAAAATGTGTTGAATTTTTAAAAAGAGTAAAGGAAAATATGTGAATTAAATAGAAAAAAAAAATCACTCTATCATTCACTATTTATAGGATTATAAATGAGGAGAAAAAGACTTTAGTGGCACTTACCAGCTTTCATAAAATGTCGAACAGCCTCACAAAAGGCACATCAGTCTACAAAACTCCTCTTAAAGTTGAGGGAAAACATCAATAGCATTAAATGTCCATATAGCTGTAGTACTTTTCTAAACAGTCACAGTCTTTTTATATTCTGCAAATGCACACTTTTTGTATAGCCATTAATGTGAAGAAACCTGGGTTCTATATTATTAGAACTCATGCTGAAATTATGTTAAAGATCATTTCCTGAATCAGGAAATTGAACAGGCCTGTGATCCGACCTTGAAGATTTGTCATCCTTTGCAACACTGACACCGAAACATACTTGTATTCTGCATCAAGCTTTAAGTTCAGTGTGGATTACATCAAGAGAAGAGTTTCATACAAACTCGAAAACTTACGAACCGATGAAAATACTCAAAATAGTAAAACCCAACACATAATCAATTCTACTTTAATAGAAATATTTCTGAAAAAGAAACGTTTTCAGCTGTTTCCTAATGTAATCTGAGATAACTCTAATCCCAGACGGGATAGCGTTCCAAACCTGGGCAGCCAGATACTGGAAAGTAGTTGAAAAAAAATCAATTTAAGAACAAATACCTCATGGAGTTGTCAATAGAAGTCAAGCAAAATAAAACATGGAAAAGAAAATAAGATGATAACTTTTTTATTGGACATAACTTAATACATTTCTTGATTAGCTTTCGAAGGTTGCCCTTCTTCGTCAGATCAGAAATAAGAAAATGTGGTAGATGACAGTATATATAAGAAAAACTTCCAAGCATTTCATTGACAGTCCAACAGGGTGGGGATGGGTAGGAGGTATGCATGGGAACATCAAAGCATTTCAGAGATAGTCTAACAGGATGGGGGTGGATAGGTGAAAGGAGGGTGATAAACATAGCAATACAACTTTATGGTTTATAATGGGCTATGAAGTCACTGGTACAGTGATCTGGTTTTGTAAAGTGCTGCCCCACAGGGGTGGAGTTGGAAATTGTGGGGCCCTTTTACAGGGCGGTGGTAAGCCCAACGCAGGCTTACCTCTCGCTCTTCTGGGAATACCGCCAGCCCAACATGGCTGCTGGCAGTAGTCCCGCCCCAAGCATGTACCATTTCTGGGGGGAAAAAGAAAATGGCTTGCACGGCGATAACCCAGTGGTAATCGGGCAACACTGTGTGCTGCCTGGTCACCGCCGGGTTAGCGCGGGAACCCTTACCGCCACCTCAATGGGTGGTATTAAGGGGTCCCTGCCACATGGCCACACAGTAAGAGAGATCTCACCGCATGGCTATTTTTCTTTTTCGGTATTTACAGGCTGCAGAAAAAAAAACAGCCTCAGTGCGCAGGAAAAACATCTCCCGCCGCTCGCACAGGTCCCTTTTTCCCGCAGCTTGGTGAAAGAACCCCTTGAGAAAATGTCTTTGGATCTAGGCAGTAAACTTACCAAAGGGCTCATTTTCAAAGCACTTGGACTTATAAAGTTCCATAGGTTACTCACGTAACTTTGTAAATCTAAGGGAGTCTTTTACTAAAGCTTAGCTCGAGTTATCTGCAGCTAGGTTTTAGTAAAAGACCCCCCTAAATGCTTTGAAAATACACCTCCAAATCTTTCATATCTAGAGGAGCATCTCCATACAATATTTTAAACAGAAAGACACAATTTAAAATTTAATCGAGCTTCCGCTGGCAACCAATGCAATCTAAACAACAAGGGAGAGGCTTTTTTTTTTTCCAAATTTGTGAGCTGAATACACGAGACAAGCTGCTGCGTTTTGGATCGTCTGGATTTTTCTCCATAAGGACTTGAGAACATCCCCAAATAAATACTATTACTATAGTCTAGATGACCCAATATAAAACTCAGTACAAGTAGTTTAAAAAGCTTCTTGATCAAAATAACTCCTGACTCTTCTCAATTTTGTCGTATAGAAAGATTTCTTCACAAGAACCTGAAGCTGTAAATCAGGATTCAATGTGTTAGTCGAGATTAAGCTCCAGATTTTCAGACTACAGTGAAATTTAGAAACACCTACTCACTTAGATATAGCGTAGCATAGGATCAGTTACTCAGTATATCTCTATATGTTTCCTATGTTATGAACTTCTATGTGTTGTTGTAACATAGTAACATAGTAGTTGACGGCAGAAAAAGACCTGCACGGTCCATCCAGTCTGCCCAACACGATAAATTCACGTGTGCTACTTTTTGTGTATACCTTACCTTGATTTGTATCTGCCATTGTCAGGGCACAGATCGTATAAGTCTGCCCAGCACTAGCCCCGCCTCCCAACCACCAGTACCCCCGCCTCCCAACCACCAGCCATGCCTCCCACCACCGGCTCTGCCACCCAATCTCGGCTAAGCTTCTGAGGATCCATTCCTTCTGAGCAGGATTCCTTTATGTTTATCCCACGCATGTTTGAATTCCGTTACCTTTCATCTTGCATATAATGTGTACAACGCTGCATACATCTAGTAGCACTACAGAAATGAGTAGTAGAAGCAAGAAGAAAGCAGTCAGAGGTTTATTCCACTTTTTTCCCCACATATATATTTGTAAAATGGCTGCTTCTGCTATGCATGCCAGTAAATGCATGTGGACTTCTACATGCCCTTCCACATCCTATATAATAAAAAGCATCTCCAACGTTCTGAAGCTGACTCCGTGGCACTGTGGCAGCGTAGGGTTCGTAAGTCTGTAACTCAGCGTTTCATTGGCTCTCACTGTCCTGTAACATCACAAGAACAAGGAACCAATCAACGGTCTGTAAAAAACGCCCAACCCGCCTGCCCGGTCCGTCACTGCCACCCAGCGATTCTCCCCCTCCCCTGCCCCCCCCCCCTCCAGGCACCCGAGTCTCCGTCGCTCCCCCGAAAGCCCCACCCGTCCGCAGCCCTCCCCTCCAGCTCGCTCCCTGAGTCCTACCCTCGTGGAAAGAGGAAATGACGTCAGAAGGCGGGACTCAGAGGGAATGAACTCGAAGGGAAGGCCACAGACGGGCAGGGCCCCCAAAGGAGCGACGGGGACTCGGTGGGTGGCTGGAGAGGGGGGGGGCAGGGGAGAGAGGAGAATCGCTGGGTGCCTGGAGGGGGAGCAGGGGAGAGAGAAGAATCGCTGAGTGAATGGAGGGGGGGGGGCAGGGGACAGAGGAGACAGTCCCACTCTGTCACAACACACACACTCGCACATTCACTCTCTCGCTCTCACACACAGTCACTGTCAAACACACTCTGTCAAACATACACACTCTGAGGAAAACCTTGCTAGCGACAGAGATAGAGACTGTGTGTGTGTGACAGATAGAGTGTGATAGACAGAGAGTGTGTCAGAGGGAGTGTATGTGAGAGACAGAGAGAGAGAGTGAGTGACTGGTCTCAGGACCCCTCTCCCCCCTCCCCCTCCCTCTCCCACTTCTATGTGTTGTTCAGGAGGAAAACAAGCTTCAACAGACTCCCGAAACTTAGCTCTATGGCTATCAATTCATAGGAGTTCTAAGTTTCGGGAGTCTGTTGAGGCTTGTTTTCCTCCTGAACAACACATAGAAGTTCATAACATAGGAAACATATAAAGATATGCAATCAAATTTAAACTGTGGGTTAGCCAGTTTCAGAATATTATCATTCCATATCTCAGAAGTTTTGTCCTTGTTTAGCGTTAGGAGATGTGAGGAAATCGATGCATCTTAGTAAACAAACACAGTCAGCGATTTTGTTTGAGATGTCAATATTCTGTGAATCAATAGGAATATGCACTGTAAGATCATCTGCATATACATATATTTTTTTTAAACCCTGCCTGACACATAACATTTTTTTTTTTTTGTTACATTTGTACCCCGCGCTTTTTCCCACTCATGGCAGGCTCAATGCAGCTTACATGGGGCAATGGAGGGTTAAGTGACTTGCCCAGAATCACAAGGAGCTGCCTGTGCCCAATAGTAGAAGTCGGCCCTTCCAGATCACCAATGTGGCCGCGCAGGCTTCTGCTTCTGTGAGTATGACGTCCTGCAGGACGTCAGACTCACAGAAACAGAAGCCTGCGCAGCCTTCTACATGGAATGTTGCTAGTGGAACAGCAACATTCCATGTAGAAACTCCAATAGTAGCAACATTCCATGTAGAATCTCCAATAGTATCTATTTTATTTTTGTTACATTTGTACCCCACGCTTTCCCACTCATGGCAGGCTCAATGCGGCTTACATGGGGCAATGGAGGGTTAAGTGACTTGCCCAGAGTCACAAGGAGCTGCCTGTGCCTGAAGTGGGAATCCAACTCAGTTCCCCAGGACCAAAGTCCACCACCCTAACCACTAGGCCACTCCTCCACTGTTGCTACTATTTGAGATTCTACATTCCACTAGCAACATTCCATGTAGAAGTCAGCCCTTGCAGATCACCAATGTGGCTGCGCAGGCTTCTGCTTCTGTGAGTCTGAGGTAGAGAGCTGCACGGCTTCCGTCCCCGCGGGAATCCCGCGGAACCCGCGGGATTCCCGCGGGGACGGAGGCAGTTCCTGCGGGGTTCCCACGGGGATGGAAGCAGTTCTGCGGGATTCCCGCGGGGACGGAGGCAGTTCCTGCGGGGTTCCCGCGGGGATGGAACCAGTTCTGTGGGCTTCCCGTGGAAGTGTAAGCTGCACCTGCACCAGCCTCTCATCTACCGAATACCAATTTATTTGAGTGCTGTCTCCTCCTCCTCTTCTTCCTTGCTTTAACAGCATAAATGTGGAAAGTCTTCCATTAAGGAGGTGGTAGAGTCACAAATGATGACGGAATTCAAAAAGGCGTGGGATGAACACAGAGGATCTCTAATTAGAAAATGGAAGTTATATAAAAGCTAACCTTAAATGGCTGCATGTGTGTGGATATGTCAAGTGACACTTAGATGGCGACTCTGGCTGTGATGAACTAGAGCTGATACCTGACAGACTTGTATGTTCTGTGTCTCATACATGGCAATCTGGTGTAGGATGGGCTGGAAAGGGCTTAGACAGCAACTTCAGTGGCTGGAACATGAGGACAGTGCTGGACAGACTTTTACGGTCTGTGTCCCACAAATGAGAACATGAATAGGCTGGAGTGGGCTTTGATGGCAACTCCAGCAGTTGGAACATAAGGATGGGGCCAGATAGACTCCTGTGGTCTTTGTTCCAGAAACACGAAAGAAAGACCATAATCAAGTATATAATATCACACTCGTTGATTTAATGATGAATTGATCATGAGCGTGACTATTGGGCAGAGTGGATGGACCGTTCAGGTCTATTTGCTGTCACTTACTATGTTACTATTAATCCTCTTTGCTCCCAGGCTGGTGCACAGACCTCAGCTCTGACACAGGCACGAGAATCAGATGTCACCTGACCTACTGGCGCGTGCATGTGGCGGCCTCTCAGCACACACTGCCAGTGAATCAGAGACAAATCTTACATGTGGGCACCAGAGTGTTCCAAGTTCCAACTTCCATTCCTTCCTTGCCTACAGTGCTGTGGCTCAAATCCAGAAAGGGAGCTGACTGGAACTTTCTTTTATGTACTATTAAATTCTTACGGGGATGGGTTAAATTCTTACGGGGATGGGTGGGGATGGGTTAAATTCTTGCGGGGACGGGTGGGGACGGGTTGGGATGGTTTAAATTTTTGCGGGGATGGGTGGGGATGGGTAAGATTCCAGCGGGGATGGGTGGGGACGGGTAAGATTCCAGCAGGGACGGGCGGGGATGGGTAGGATTTCTGTCCCCGTGCAACTCTCTAGTCTGAGGTCCTGCACGTACGTGCAGGACGTCAGACTCACAGAAACAGAAGCCTGCACAGCCTTCTACATGGAATGTTGCTAGTGGAATAGCAACATTCCATGTAGAATCTCCAATAGTAGCAACATTCCGTGTAGAATCTCCAATAGTATCTATTTTATTTTTGTTACATTTGTACCCTGTGCTTTCCCACTCATGGCAGGCTCAATGCGGCTTACATGGGGCAATGGAGGGTTAAGTGACTTGCCCAGAGTCACAAGGAGCTGCCTGTGCCTGAAGTGGGAATCGAACTCAGTTCCTCAGGACCAAAGTCCACCACCCTAACCACTAGGCCACTCCTCCACTCTCATTACTTATTACTCAAAGAACAACAAAACACATTGAACAGCAAAGGCAACAACAGCGAGCCCTGTGGGACTCCACAAACCGGGCGACAATGATCGGAATCAGAGCCCTTCATTTTCACAGTATATGGAAGTGACGCTGGTAGAATACGATTAATTAAATACATACAAAAGGAATAATCAAGCAAAGTCCCTCTTTTTTGTCTCCGTTTCTTTCTCTCCCGTGCACAGAGTTCATTTAATCACCGTTCTTTCCTTTTGTATAAAGGCACGTGTTTTATCCCTGTTTCTATAATTCATTCTCTTACATCTTGTTACATTCCCAAAATTTCACACTAGAATTATATGAACAAGAGAGCTAAGAATATTAATATTCCCAAATCTCTGGCAGAGTGTACATTTTAACTCCGAGCCTTTCACTGCATATTTCAATACATGAATATCATTGGAAGTACGATGGCGAGAGCTGGATTGTAACTCTCATACATTAAAATTACTGGATTGACAGCAGCCCTTCTTAGGGTTATGGTCTGTTAGATTTCTGCATTAATCCTGTAAAACTATATTATCATACTTTGGCATCAATGTATTAAATTAGGAACAGGTTGGCACATAGAAAAATGATGAAACAGCCAGTGGCATAACCAGATCTTTGATTTGGTGGGGGCTTGAGGCCAAAGTGGTGGGGGTATAAAAGTTTGCCTCACCCCCTGCTCTCCAACCCCATCCTGCTCTCCATGCACCACACCCCCGTGACCCCCAACCCACCTTTTAAAAACCTAAGCTGATGGGGATCCCCAAACCCCATCAGTCCAGCCGCCAGATACTCCCCAATGCTGGTTTTGCGGTGAGGGGGGGGGGCGTATACCAGCAGCCCATGGAAAGTGCTGCCAACTGGGAGTGTTGGGAAGTTTCCAGTGCAGTGGCGATCCTAGGTCGGCTGACACCCGGGGCGGATCGCCGCAGCACACCCCCCCCCCCCCCCGGTGCATCAAACACCCCCCTCCTGGCGAATCAAAACACCCCCCCCCCCGGCGAATCAACCCCCACCCCCTTCCTGTGCATCAACACCCCCCCCCCCCCCGGGTGCCTTCTTGGCTGCTGGGAGCAGCCGCGCGCCTGTCAGCTCCGCTGGCCCTGCTCTCTCTGCCCTGGAACAAGAAATAACCTGTTCCGGGGCAGAGAGAGCAGGGAACCAGCGTAGGGTTACCATACGTCCGGATTTACCCGGACATGTCCTCTTTTGAGGACATGTCCAGGCGTCCGGACAGATTTGGCCAGCCTGCCCGTTTGTCCGGATTTCTGGACAAACGGGCTGGCTGGCAGGTGCGGGACTCCTCTCCCCTGCTCTACTCTACTATCCCTGGTGGTCTAGAGGTACCTCTTCGTCTTCGGGGCAGGAAAGAGCCCCCTCTTTCCTGCCCGGAGCGCTGCTGCTAGCTGCCCTGCATCCTGTGAGTCCGGCTCTCGGCGTTTCAAAATGGCCGCCGAGAGTTGAAGCAGCCTCACGAGACTTCAACTCTCGGCGGCCATTTTGAAATGCCGAGAGCCGGACTCACAGGATGCAGGGCAGCTGGCAGCAGTGCTCCGGGCAGGAAAGAGGGGCTCTTTCCTGCCCCAAAGAGGTACTTCTAGACCACCAGGGATAGTAGAGTAAGGGGAGGGGAGGTGACAGGGGAGAGGAATATGCATCAGGGGCGGGGCGAGTGCATGAAAGGGGCGGGGCGGGGCAGGGGAACGTGAAAGGGGCGTGGCAAGTGTCCTCTTTTTATGAGGACAAAAAATGGTAACCCTAAACCAGCGGAGCTGACAGGCATGCGGCATCCCCCCAGCAGCATGCACCCAGGGCGGACCACCCCCCTCACCCCCCCCTTGGTACACCACTGTTCCAGTGCCAGCCACAATTCTTCTGCTGACAGGGCTTGGGGATCTCCAACAGCCATAAAAATGGTGCCACAAGTTTGGGAAGGCCTGACCAGGTCTCCTGCCCAACCCTCTCCTACCCCCCCCCCCCCCCCCCCCCGGCTACAATACTGGTAATCACAGCTGTAAATTACTATTTTGCTCTGGGCTCAGGTTAGAAAAGAGAAAAAAATATCAAAGCTGCATAAATAAAGAAATAATTGCCGTTTTTTTGATGTACCATATTTTGCTTGGAAACCTGTTTGGAAAAAGTTGTGCAAAATTGCTAACGAGCTGAGAAACCCTGCAAATCAGGTCAATTAGCAACTCAGAAAAAGTTAAATTTTGCACAGAAAATCACCCAAATGGACAGTTTCCTGCAAAAGATTTACACCTCAGGAACATGCAGTTACACGTTTTTGTGAAAAAAGCTAGCAACTTCTCACCAATCTCGTGTACATGGAAGTCATCATGTTTTGCCTTTGCATATTATGCAGGGGTTCCAGCATCGCATAGTTTTGGGCCCTTGCTGCAGAGATTTCTGTGGGTTATGTCATCAGCCCCCTATTCATACTAAGATGGTTCCTAACCGACTGGAGGCAGTCTGACCCCTGCTGTCAGTATCACTTGGAAAGATACTGTTGCTCTAGCCCAGGACGTCAGACTCAGAAACAGAATGAAGGAAGAAGAGGACCTCGGCTGGTGGGGGTTGGGGGTCCCCTGCCAGCAAAGGTAGGCGACAGTGGAGGAGGGTTGGCGGCAAGGGGGTCAAAGGTGGTGGTGGTGGCGGGGTAGTCAGCAATGGCGGGGGAGGTGTTGGCAATGGCGGGGGGGGGGATCAGCGGCGCCAGGGGGGGCTAAAATGTGCCCCCTCACCTCGGGCTCTGGACCCCCCTCCTGCCGAAGTCTGGCTATGCCCCTGTTTAGAAGTAAATATTCAAAGACCCACTGACTGAGCTGATAAGAAATCCAAAGACTTTTAGGCAAATATTCAACAAAATATTTTCTAAATCCAGCCCATCCAAATTTGACCAGCTAGATTTCATGCAATTGGGATCGCCAATTAAAATCGTGCTGCAAATCAGCACCAAACAGCTAAGCATCCTTCTAAAAACCAAAATTCCCTTTTCACATAAATGTTCAACAAAATCAGAGCTCATAAGTACATAAGTACATAAGTACATAAGTAATGCCATACTGGGAAAAGACCAAGGGTCCATCGAGCCCAGCAACCTGTCCACGACAGCGGCCAATCCAGGCCAAGGGCACCTGGCAAGCTTCCCAAACGTACACACATTCTATACATGTTATTCCTGGAATTGTGGATTTTTCCCAAGTCCATTTAGTAGCGGTTTATGGACTTGTCCTTTAGGAAACCGTCCAACCCCTTTTTAAACTCTGCTAAGCTAACCGCCTTCACCACTTTCTCCGGCAACGAATTCCAGAGTTTAATTATACGTTGGGTGAAGAAGAATTTTCTCTGATTTGTTTTAAATTTACTACACTGTAGTTTCATCGCATGCCCCCTAGTCCTAGTATTTTTGGAAAGCGTGAACAGACGCTTCACATCCACCTGTTCCACTCCATTTATTATTTTATATACCTCTATCATGTCTCCCCTCAGCCGTCCCCTCTCCAAGCTGAATAGCCCTAGCTTCCTTAATCTTTCTTCATAGGGAAGTCGTCCCATCCCCGCTATCATTTTAGTCGCCCTTCGCTGCACCTTTTCCAATTCTACTATATCTTTCTTGAGATGCGGCGACCAGAATTGAACACTATACTCAAGGTGCAGTCGCACCATGGAGCGATACAACGGCATTATAACATCCTCACACCTGTTTTCGATACCTTTCCTAATAATACCCAACATTCTATTCGCTTTCCTAGTCGCAGCAGCACACTGAGCAGAAGGTTTCAGCGTATTATCGATGACGACACCCAGATCCCTTTCTTGGTCCATAACTCCTAACGTGGAACCTTGCATGACGTAGCTATAATTCGTGTTCTTTTTTCCCACATGCATCACCTTGCACTTGCTCACATTAAACGTCATCTGCCATTTAGCCTTCCAGTCTCCCAGTCTCGTAAGGTCCTCTTGTAATTTTTCACAATCCTGTCGCGATTTAACAACTTTGAATAACTTTGTGTCATCAGCAAATTTAATTACCTCGCTAGTTACTCCCATCTCTAAATCATTTATAAATATATTAAAAAGCAGCAGTTCTAGCACAGACCCCTGAGGAACCCCACTAACTACCCTTCTCCATTGTGAATACTGTGATGTTGTGGTCGAATAAGGTTCGTGGGGAAAATATGGGATACAAGTGCAGCAAACAAACAAAAATGGGGATAGAAGAGAGGAAGGGTTATGTGGTGTCCATTACAAGCTGTGATTTTGCTGTGTTGCAGAGTTCAGGCACTTATGTTGGGTCGGTAGGATATGCCTTTTTAAACAAGTAGGTTTTTAGTGATTTCCTGAAGTTTAGATGGTCGTAGGTTGTTTTCATGGCTTTTGGCAGTGCGTTCCATAGTTGTGTGCTTATATAGGAGAAGCTGGATGTATAAGTTGATTTGTATTTGAGTCCTTTGCAGTTCAGGTAGTGGAGGTTTAGGTATGTTTGTGATGATCCGGTTATGTTTTTGATTGGTACGTCTATGAGGTCTGTCATGTATCCTGGGGCTTCGCCATAGATAATTTTGTGGACCAGGGTGCAGATTTTGAAGGCGATACGTTCTTTGATTGGGAGCCAATGCAGTTTTTCTCGGAGGGGTTTGGCACTTTCGAATCGTGTTTAACCAAATATCAGCCTGGCTGCTGTGTTTTGAGCGGTCTGGAGTTTTTTTGTGAGTTGTTTTCAGCATCCAGCATAAATTCCATTGCAGTAGTCTGCATGGCTTAGTATCATTGTTTGTATTAGGTTGTGAAATGTTTCCCTCGGGAATAATGGTTTCACGCGCTTAAGTTTCCACATTGAGTGAAACATTTTCTTAGTTGTGGCGTTCACTTGGCTCTCAAGTGTAAGGTTACGGTCGATTGTAACGCCGACTAGTTTCAAGCTGTCCGAGATAGGGAGGGTGTACTCTGGGGTGTTTATAGTTGAGGGTTTGTTCGTATTGTGTTGAGATGAGAGGACAAGACATTGCGTTTTTTCAGTATTGAGTTTCAGTTGAAATGCATTTGACCATGAGGCCATGGTGTTCAAGCTGAGCTTGATTTCATTGGTGATTTATGTCAGGTCACTTCCTCCTCTCCCATCCCAAACCTGATTTTTAAACAGAAAACCCTCTCCACACTGCTTCTGGTACCCTGGTTGAACAAAGGAAATCCCCCTACGTAAGAGTCAACCCCTCTCTCCCTTCCTGCACCAGGGTCTGATGCAGAAAGCCTTGTTATAAAACTGGCTCAGCGCATGGCTCTTCTGCAAAACTACCGCTCCAAAAACACTGCAACATGTAATTAAACTCTGGAATTTGTTGCCAGAGAATGTGGTAAAGGCGGTTAGCTTAGCAGAGTTTTAAAAAGTTTTGGGCGTCTTCCTAAAGGAAAAGTCCATAGACCGTTATTAAATGGACTTGGGGAAAACCCACTATTTCTGGGATAAGCAGTATAAAATGTTTTGTACATTTTTCGGATCTTGCCGGGTATTTGTGACCTGGATTGGCCACTGTTGGAAACAGGATGCTGGGCTCGATGGACCTTTGGTCTTTCCCAGTATGGCAATACTTATGTACTGACATTTTAAAAGCACAGCAGTAATCTGCAGCTCATTACAAAATGTCACCCTTCTTGTCAGTGCTTCAACCACGATTGGCTCAGGCACTGACAGGGAGGGGACATTTTTTAAAAACTTTTGCCGGTAATCTGCATCAGCCCCGGCTCTCCCTTCCGCCCGACTCGGCCCATTCCCTCCCACCCCCCCTAAAAAAAATCCCTGGTGTCTAATGGCCCACCTCCCGAAGAAGTTACTGGCCCCAGGCACTAGCCCACCCCTCAACCCCCAAATAGACTTGAAGGAGGTTAACAAAACTGTGAACTAGGGACAGCGCACCAGAGGAAAAGAAGAGAAGAATAGAAATAATTATATAGTGGGGCATGGTGAGCCCCCTGTTTGGAGAGGCAGACTCATGGGGTTAGAGAACAAATTATGTATTTGTGGATCCTTCGCAATTATCTGCTTGATATCCACAGTTCCTCAGCATCCCAAGCCTTGAAAAGAGGGTGGTGGGCATACTTGGTTGAGAAAAAAAAAAACCTTTGGAGCAAAATGAATGTAGTGCGGTACTTTCTTTGAAGGCAAACTCAGAAGTATTTACAGTTCACTAAATGGGGATGTAGATTAGTTTAGTGTATTTATTTATAGTCCACATAATTACTATGTGGATTGCAAAAATACATGCATAACCACAAACCAACATTAAAACAAAGTACAGCCAAATTCTCTTGCTTCCATTATACAATAGTTTCTTCAGTCAGCTATAAAATAAAATTCCATTCTTTAAATCATAAATGCATCTGCAAATAAGTATGTTTTCAACAATTTTTTAAACTGACGTTTAGTCTCCATTATTCTAATCTGCTACGGCAATGAATTCCACAATCTTAGACCCATGATTGAAAACAATTTTTGTCTTGTCTCTTCAAAATATATCTTCCGCAAAGCTGGAACGGATAATAAGCCAGTCCCCACTGATCTCAAAGACCTCTATGGCTAATAGATCCTGAGAACAGTTCTAAAACAAATCAGCAGCATCAGACTGCAAAGCTTTGTGAATCAAAAGCAGAATTTTAAAACTTCTCTTCTCAACCGGTAACCAATGGAACTCCTTCAGTAACGGGGAGATATGTTAGAAATGTGACAGGCTAGAAACCTGACTTGCTGCAGTGTTCTGGACCACCTCTTCAATTCTCTACTCGACACAAGCTCATTTGTTCTCTCTCTCTTTAACTTTATGGAGAACTCACCTTTTCCTTGCCCACAGCTGCAATACTTCCACATGGATCCCACAATCCAGTTTGGCTCCAGTCCAATATCACTGGGCTCCTCGTTGAACTTGGCAGCACGAGTAAGATTCTGGGGGAAAACTTCCTATATCACAACTGTCACAAAACGCCTAGCCATCCGCCTAGGGTTACCCCGCGGCCACTTAGAGGATCTAACCCTAGCACAGCTCAGGTCCACCTACACCTGCCGCTCTCGTGCTCTACACTAGAACCCTCCTCCCAACGACTGGGTCACAACTGTCTCTGGGCCAGCCTCCCCCTCTCAAATTATCCCCAGTGATTTCTAGGTTACTGGAGGCCACACTCCCAAAGCCCCCACCGTTCCCAGAAAGCACTCACAGACCCAACACACAAACCACCAGGATCCTTTATCAGTCTACACAAGCTAGGCAAACAAATAATTATGTTTATTCTCATAAAAATATTGAACAGTGAAACAAAATAACTGCAATCAGCAAACAATAACAGGTAACTGAAAATGGATCAATTATAACACTAACTAAACATTTGTTTACTTTCTAGAAAGTATATGGGAAGATCAGGACATGTAGCTGCTCACCAATTATCAAATATAACTGTTTTACGGGGCTTCAGCAAACAGTTTTCTCCTCCCTGGCTAAAACTGGGGAAAAAAAACAGTATAATCCAAATGAAAAAAAGCTCCTGGGCCAATCAGAACCCAATCAACAACTCTTTAAAAGAAAGCTGGTTACATCACTATAGGCATTTTCTTTATCTGTGTGCCAGGGGCGTATCTGCGTGGGGCCACAGGGGCCTGGGCCCCCGCAGATTTCGCCCTGGCCCCCCTCCCCGCCGTCAACCCTCCCCCGCTGCTTACTTTTGCTGGCGCCGAGGTCCGACCCACAATCTCCGTTTTTCGTCTTCCTCCGTGGCCATGCTTCCAGGAAGTAACGCTGCAGTGCTGATTCGTTGAATCCAGTTCGGCGTCTGACGTCAGACGTCGAACTGGATTCAACGAATCAGCACTGCAGCGTTACTTCCTGGAAGCATGGCCACGGAGGAAGACGAAAAACGGAGATTGCGGGTTGGACCTCGGCGCCAGCAAAAGTAAGCAGCGGGGGAGGGTTGACGGCGGGGAGGGGGTGGAGAGAGGCGGCGGCGGCGGGGGGGGGGAGGGAGGCAAAAATGTGCCCCCCCCTCTCTGGCTGTGGCCCCCCCTACCGCCGGATTCCAGATACGCCCCTGCTGTGTGCTAACTAAAAAGAAAGAAAGGTTAGTTCTTTGTAACAGCTTAAAACATAGCATATACCACCTGCTGGCCAAACTAGATAAATGCACTTAAAGAATTAATACAGGCAGTTTTATAGGCTTAAAACACACTGTTCTGTCACACGCACCCTCTCAGTTTTTATAGACCATCCTGCCCAAATAAGCACCTTCTGCCTTTCCCTTCTGGGGACGTAGCAACCCTGGCCCTTAACACAGTGTGATTCTGGAATTATCCCTTTCCTCTCTCTACTTTTACTTTGTCCTAAGATCTGGGCGGTTCTTCAGGACCCCCACCCCTGGCCTAAAGCTTGCAACCTTCTAGCGCACAGTCTGTTCTCAGGAGGCAAGAAAGAAGCAAAAGACCCTTTCATTCCAAGACTGGGGCCTTAAATAAACTAAATAAGCTATGATAGAGGTATATAAAATACTGAGTGGAGTAGAACTGGTAGATGTAAATCACTAGTTCACTCTTTCCAAAAAATATAAGGACTAGGGGGCATGCAATGAAGCTTCTAAATAGCAAATTTAAAACCAATCGGAGAAACTATTTCTTCACTCAGTGTGTAAGTAAACTGGAATTCATTGTCAGAGAATGCGGTAAAGGCAGTTAGCTTAGCAGGGTTTAAAAAGGGGTTGGACAGGTTCCTTAAAGAAAAGTCCATAAGTTATTAAGATGGACTTGGGAAAATCAACTGCTTATTCTTGGGATATGCAGCATAAAATCTGTCTTACTCTTTTGGGATCTTGCACTTGTGATCTGGATTGGCCACTGTTGGAAACAGGATATGGGGCGTGATGGACCTTTGATCTGACCCAGTATGGCAATGCTTATGTTCTTATCTAGCTTCTCCAATGGGCACACCACAGATGAGGACCAAGGTATAATATCTCTTTATGCTACTTCCAGGGCACTTATCCTTCAGCTGTAGGGCTTTGGTGACACCTGGGTAGCAATTAATGAAACTAGAAAAGTGGTAAATTGGTATTAAGCTATAGGATGCACACAATCTCTTGACTCATCTGCATCCCATAGCTAAATATTGCAAAAATGGTTACTTGTGCTCCCAAAGCCAAAACTTCATGCATTCCTAACCCTTGAGAATGCAAGTAAAATTATAAAAATTAACCTCTGTTTGGGGGGGGGGGGGGGTAGTTGGTTAAGTTAAGAGGGCCATTTACCTCATGTCAAAAGATAACACCACCCCAGGCCCCCAGGGGTTATTCAAATCCCTGGTGGGCCACTAGCCTACTAATATTCCTCCTGAACTTGGTCTGGGTCTCCAAATTATGAAAACAAATGTCCAACTACCCTGCTAAATCCACCCCCTTGAAGTAAGCCACACCTCTAATTAAAAAAAAAAAAACCACAGTGTGCCTCTGAGCCTCTCCAGACCTACCCTCCCTGCAACTCCTGCCACAGACCCACTGTGAAAAATGGTGCCACCTGACCCATAGCAGTAGATTTGGTCCACAACTGTTCATTTTTGCTTTTCTGTTTGTTGTTCCCATGCTTCTCTTTTGATTCCAAGCCAGTGGCGTAGTCACAGGTGGGCCTGGGTGGGCCGGGGCCCACCCATTTAGGGCTCAGGTTCACCCATCAGTAGCACATGTTTAGCAGTAGCTGGTGGGGATCCCAAGCTCCACCAGCTGAAGACTTCCCCCTGATGGTAATGAAAACGCTACTCTCCATGATACTGGCACCTGCGCATGCTCAGTTTTCAGCGTATGCCTGCTGCAGACGGCCAAGGTGAAAAGAAGTGTTTTGCCACCGGCTGAGATATTTTTTTCGTGGTGGTGGGGGAGGGAGAACACTTGGTGCCCACCCACTTCTTGCCCAGGCCCACCCAAAATCTGTTGTCTGGCTACGCCCCTGTTCCAAGCATTCATTTTCTAATTGCTGAATTTCTCTTTTCACTATGGCCTGGCTTCAAAATGAACATAAGAACATAAGAGTAGCCATACTGGGTCAGACCAATAGTCCATCTAGCCCAGTATCCTGTTTTCCAAACAGTGGCCAAGCCAGGTCACAAGTACCTTGCAGAAATCCAAATCGTGGCGACACTCCATACTACAAATCCCAGGGGAAGCAGTTGCTTCTCATGTCTGTCTCAGTAGCAGACTATGGACTTTTCCTCCAGGAATTTGTCCAAACCTTTTTTAAACCCAGATACACTAACCGCTGTTACCACCTCCTCCGGCAAAGAGTTCCAGAGCTTAACTATTCATTCAGTGAAAAAATATTTCCTCCTGTTTTTAAAAGTATTTCCATGTAAGTTCCTCAAGCGTCCCCTAGTCTTTGTACTTTTGGAACGAGTTTTCTTTCAATCATAAACAAGCTAATGGCTGCAGCCTGATCCAGGTGCCTGGTTTCTCTAACATCTGTCTTATGTCTATGGTTCTGCTCCCTGACAGCTAAGGGAATTACTGTGAACATATTTAAAGCATATTCCCAAGGTTATCTTTTTAAGGGATGTGCATTCATTTGAAACGGCTGGGAAATATCATTTTTAACCTGCAATGACAGGAAAATAAACCAAATTTTCATGGTAGTGGTGGTGGTGGTGTGTGTGTGTGGGGGGGGGGGGGTATGAGTCATTAATAGTGGACACTATTTTGCAATATGGTGTACTACTCGAACGAAACAGCACACTATTTTGATACAGTGCTCAGTACTGTCAAATAATGCTCAATATTGCAAAACAGTGTGCCTGTGAGGGAGTGGGTGGTATAAGACAGGGTTTCTTTAAGGGCACTCCCTCACTGGAACTGGACCTGAGCTACCTTAAAGCAGAGAAGAATTTAGATAGCTTACTGAGTCAGGAGGAAGAGGGGGGGAATCAGAGACAGTAGGAAGTTGAAAGCCCTCTGGCAGAACAGAACAGGGAGGCCCTGCAGAGAGAAGTCCTCCACCACAGAAATTCAGACCTGCACTCCCGCCAAAGTCTCCCACTGAGACACACTGCAGGGCCAGGGGATCCACTGCCACCACTGCTACTGCTTCTCTTGATGAGCAGCAGTGGCTGTGGCAAAACAACAAGAAAAGCAAGTGCGTGGCCGTAGCGGCCTGCCCTCTGAATGGGAAGCTGATGTCAGCAAGGAGCAAAGGACCAGCAGATCCAACATCACATGCCTGAAGGCTACTGTGGCCCTGTGCTTGCTTTTCTTGTTTTGGCACAGCCGCTGGTGCATATCGGGAGAAGCAGCAGTGGCCAGGAAACACTGAGGTACTGGGTGGAAAGGTAAAAGGGGAAGAGGGAAAGGGCATGGAGGAGGAGGCAGGAGGTGCTAAATGGAGAGAGCAGAGGGGAGAAGATGAAAAAAAGAGTGGGGACACTCGATGGAAGAGGGGTACAGAGAGAAAGAGAGATGAGTGAAAATATGGGAAGAGAAAGAAGGGACATAGAAAAGGTCAGGAGAGAGAGAAGCTGCTGAAGAGAAGGATGGGGAGACAGGGGGAGACCGTGGCCGGTCAGGTGGAGAGAGAAAGAGGAGAGATGCTGGATTAAAGGAGGGAGAGAAAGAGGGAAGACGCTGGATGGAAGGGTAGGGATAGAGAAGGGACATGCTGAATGGAAAAGGGTAAAGAGAGAATGGATAGACGGATTGGGAGAGAGGGTAGATGTTGGATGGAAGGATGGGGAGAAAAAGAGGGAAGATGCTGGATAGAAAAATAGGGAGAGAAAGAAAGAGGGGGAGACACTGGAAGGATGAGGAGAGAAAGAGGGGAGATACTGGGTGGAAGGGAGGGAGAGAAAAGGAAGCTGCTGGATGTAAAGGGGGAGAGGATTGAGTTGGAGTTAGTGAAAGACTGGAGAATAAGAGGTAGGGGCATGGGAAGAACAAAATGGAAAGCCATAGGTAGACGAAGTAAAAAGGAGGGAAATTAAAGACTGGATTGTAAAAATGAATTAAATCTGGACAGAGGGAGAGGCAGAAAAATAAATGGAAGAAAACAAAGAAAAAGGAGAGGGCAAAATGATAAATGGACAGGAAACCCTGGCAAGACAGTTAAGAAGAAAAAGGAATTCAGAATCAAGAGACTGGGACCAACACAATTAGAAAACGTAAATGGCCAGACACCAAAGGCACAGAAAATAATTTCATTTTTAATTTATGATAAAATGTGGTAGCTGTGTTAATAAAAGTTAAAACATGCAAATAAAAACATAAAATAGAAAATAAAGTGATGCCTTTATATTGGACTGATTGTAATAAAAAGGATTTTAGAGATTGCTTTTCAACTCTATCTGCCTTGACCAACAAGTGCACTCGCGGTCTGTATTTGCGATTAGAAGTAATCCTGTTTAAAAATGATTGTTTAACTTTGATTGTGTGAAAATAAGTTGGAATGTAGAAGATAAGACACAGCTCTAATTAATTTGGTATGTGAAGGGGGAGGTGGAGCCTGTTTCTGGTTCAGACTGGCCACCTGGACTGGGAAACATGTGACCACATTCCCACAGTATGGCTTGTTTACCAAAACAGAGAAATTCTCAAGCGTTCTGTAATTTTCCTTAGCTCTGAACATGAGTTCTAAGCCTAATAAAAAGGGGAGTTTCTTTCAGTGAAATGGGGAGCTCATCTGTGAGTAATGTACATACTGCTCAGTGAACCATGTTTCCTGGTCAAAGAAACGCCTGGCTTTCGCTGTGAACAGGGCCCTCCCCCAGCTGATGATAAGAGCCTGGATGATGTAAGGACCAGTGATGATTGTTTTATTGCTTCTTTTCCTGGTCTAGGAACTCCTAGCATTGCTTGGATGTAGGGACCAGTGATGTAACGATTGCTTATAGGTATTGTTTAGCTATAGATAGGTATTGTCGTTTATTGTTTCTTTTCAGTTATATAGCTTAATCATTGTATATATCTTAATCATTGTAGATTTTAGCTCCGCTAATAAAGGTCTCATTTACCTAATATGAATCCAAAAGAATCCACAGTAATTACTGAGTAGTCTGTGTCAGTAAAGCAGGCTATAAATCATAGCAGCACAACTGATTTTAATACATTTTTGATTAGCCTGCAGAGACCAAACACTTCCTTCCTCAGGTTAACAATATACTGTCCTGACCTGACCTGAGGCAGGAGGTTTTGGCCTCTGAAAGCTAATTGAAAAGGGTATTGGGCTAGTACAATCACAAAGTATCAACTTATTTTCAAGTGCCTGAACTGAGCTTATGCGGGAGGACCAGCGTCGGTGGCTGATGCACACTGCCAACTGCTGCACTGCTCAAACAGCACGGTAGGAGGTTCATGAAGTGGACCTCTTCATCTAGCGGGGCTTGGGCAGCTCTGCCAGTGCTTCAACTAGTGCCACAATTTTGGAGAGGGCTTAAGCTCAAAGTGTGTGTGTGTGGGGGGGGGGGGGGGGCAAGGTCTCCTCGCAGTTAAGTCCCTGGTGGAATAGATGCTGGATGGGGGTATAATAGAGTGAACTGAAACTCTCCCTCTTACCCATCCCTGCTATCATTGGTGTAAATAAAATATTTGCTGGAATGGCCGTGGGATTGAGGTGTGCCAGGGGGCGGAGCCATGAGGTAGAGTGAGCAGAGCCAAGGCAGACCCTTGGCAGCTCTGGAAATGTAAACTGCAGAAACTCCACTAAGTTAGGCCAAGTATATCTTGGAATCCTGCTTAAAAGTGTAACTTTGAACTTTAGACTAAGTAACACCCATCTATGTTGAATACTGAAAGACAGAACTTTTAATTCTGGAGCTCCTGGTCAGAGACGAGCTGTTTATGACAGTGGCTTAGATAGGTGGGGCCACAAGGGCCTGGGCCCCCCCCCCCAAAAAAAAATTTTCTGTAGGCCCTGACCCTCACCAGCTGAAGACTTCGTCCAGCGCTGGTCCCCAGCGGTGCCGCTGCATTATCTGCCCTACTCTCTCGTTCCCTCACGTTGGGCACGCTCCTTTTAGTGAAATTGAGCATGCTCAGTTTCACTAAAAGGAGCGTTGCCGGACGTGAGGGGAAAAGAGAGCAGGGCAGGCAATGCGGCAGTAGCGCCAGAGACCAGCGCTGGACGAAGTCTTGAGCTGATGGGGGTTGGGGACCCCAACCAGCCAAAGGCATTTGCGATGGCACCGCTTCAGTTGGTGGGGGTTGGGGAATCCTGCAAGCCAAGATGTACAGCGGCGGCAGTGGGTGGACGGCAGCAGTGGGGTGGTGACCAAAATGTGCCCCCCCCCCCCCCACCTCAAGGTCTGGCTACACTCCTGGTTTATAAGGCAGACTACTAGTGCATGCTGTGGCTCATATCCAGAGCTGTTTTTTGGATAGTGACTGGTGATCAATATCTGAATAGTATGGTGACATTGCTCTAAAATGAAAGGAAAAAAAAAAAAAGGAACACCTGCACACCTGTTTTTTTCTCTTTCATTAATCCGCAAACGAATCTTTTCCGGAGATGGGAAGGCGGTAGAACGAGAGGACATGAAATGAGATTGAAGGGGGGAAGACTCAGGAAAGGTATCAGGAAGTATTTTTTCACGGAGAGGGTGGTGGACGCTTGGAATGCCCTCCCGCGGGAGGTGGTGGAGATGAAAACGGTAACGGAGTTCAAACATGCGTGGGATATGCATAGAGGAATCCTTTGCAGAAGGAATGGATCCTCAGAAGCTTAGCTGAAATTGGGTGGCGGAGCAGTTGGGGGGAAGAGGGGGTGGTGGTTGGGAGGCGAGGATAGGGGAGGGCAGACTTATACGGTCTGTACCAGAGCCGGTGATGGGAGGCGGGACTGGTGGTTGGGAGGCGGGAAATACTGCTGGGCAGACTTATATGGTCTGTGCCCTGAAAAGGACTGGTACAAATTCAAGGTAAGGTATACACATATGAGTTTGTCTTGGGAAGACTGGATGGACCATGCAGGTCTTTTTCTGCCGTCATCTACTATGTTACTATGTAGAGGCCCAGCACGTGACAGGCTAAACAGTTTAGTGTTAGTTTTGCCATCTGTATCCGCTAACCATGCGGTAATAAATTTTTTGATTTATTTTTTGGGGGGAGGGGGTGGGGTGGCAGCGTGTCAGGGGCAGAGAATCGGCGTGTATGTGCTAATTACCACCATGCTAACTGGTTAGTGCGTCCATAACATGAGAGGCATTAATGACAGTTACATAGGAGGCAGTAAGTGCTCCCGCAGTAACCTTTTTAAATGGCCACATGCTAACGCGAACATTAGTGCATGGTCATTAATGAAACAAATACAAAAGTTTTTTTGGATGGTCGACCTAGAAATGGGTTTAGCTCACGGGAAAGGCCCGCTTAACGGCATGCCAAGCCCGTTTCTTAGCGCAACATAGTAAAAAGGGCCCCTTGGAAACTTATCTTACAAGAAAGTGACAAAGCAGTGACAAAGCTAAAGGGTAGCAGAGCTCATAAGCAGAATTCCGACTGCCGTATTACTGGAATAGGGCTTGTTTTAACCGATAGGCAAAATAAAAGCTAGTTCTTGCACACAAGGTTGTTACTATACAATACCTGCTCTGCATTTCAAAAAAAAAGAAAAAAGTTTACAGTGAGTATGGAAAACTGCCTGAAGCGCAACCAGTCTAAACAGCACATTTTACAAGAGTCATGAAGAATAATAACGCACCCATGAACTGAAACCTTAAGTTTAAACAGGAACCGATTCAAGCAATTAAAATTCTAGCCTGTCTACCAGAAGGAAATTGTTTGCAAGCTCTTACCACGAAAGACATGATTCCTCCATTAAGCTCCCTGCTCTTCTAATGATCAGTACCAGACAACAGCCTTCTGTTATATTATTATTATTATTTATTGCATTTGTATCCCACATTTTCCCACCTTTTTGCGGGTTCAGTGTGGCTTACAATATGAGTTAAATGTTAGAAGTACAATTTGTTACAGATTGGTTATGGATTACATTTTGCACAATTATGCGAAACAATTGAAGTGTCGTTGAGAGTGTAACAATGGAGCACAAACATTGAAACATTGGAAGGAAACAATGGGAGCTTAGAGGGCGATAAGGAGGCATAAAGACATATAATATATATCTTTCTGTGATTGAAGGTATGAATGATGTGATATTACGGGAATGAGAGTTCCGAGGTGAATGTGTGATGCATTCGTGAATAGTAGGTGTGGACTTTATGTGTTTTGGTTCTTTCCGTAAATCTTTTCGAAAAGATGGGTCTTCAATGATCTGCGGAAGGAAGCTTGCTCGTTGATTGTTCTTAAGTTGCCTGGCAGTGTATTCCAATATTGCGTGCTCATGTGAGAAAAGGTTGATGCATGTAGCGTTTTGTATTTCACGCCTCTGCAGTTGGGGAAGTGGAGGTTTAAGAAGGTTCGGGATGATCTTTTGGCGTTTCTGGGTGGTAGGTCTATTAACTCAGACATGTAGGCTGGGGCTTCGCCGTGAGTGATTTTGTGGACTAATGTGATGCGTTCCTTTAGTGGAAGCCAGTGTAGTTTCTCTCGTAATGGTTTTGCACTCTCATATTTTGGCTTTCCAAAGATGAGTCTGGCTGCCGTATTCTGGGCTGTTTGAAGTTTTCTCAGTGTTTGTTCTTTGCAACCTGCATATAGTAAGTTGCAGTAATCCAGATGGCTGAGCACGAGGGATTGTACTAGGCTTCGAAAGACGGATCTTGGGAAGTATGGTCTTATCCTTTTAAGTTTCCACATGCTGTAGAACATCTTTTTAGTTGTGTAATTAGCATGAGTATCGAGCGTTAGGTGGCGATCGATAGTGACTCCAAGGATCTTTATAATGGGGTACGGTTTAATCAGGCAAATAGAATCCAGACAGGCCCTAGAGACTGTATGTACTGGATAGGATTCAGATGTGTTAGCTTTTGTTCCAAGGATCCCGCCCATAGGCTGGTGATGATCATAGAGATGAAGCAGCTCCCGAAGATTTAAGTCCGGTGCACTTTGGGGCAATAGAAAATGGCCTTAGCGTGTGGTAACGCAGGACATTTCCACCAGAGGCGTAGCCAGACCTTGCGATGGGAGGGGGGCCAGAGCCCGAGGTGGGGGGGGGGCCTATTTAAGTCTGCCACTCCACCACCATTGCCTCGCCACTCCTCACCCACTGTGCAGCAAAGTACCTTGGCTGGTGGGGTTCTCATAAATAAAAACTTGAAAATAAGGCTTCTATTTATTTTTTCATTAAAAACTTTTTGCAAGAACACACACACCCCCACACACCCCAGGGACCTGCATACTGCTGGGATGGACTTGAGTATGATATTTGAGGCTGGCAAAAAAAAGTTTTTTAAGTTTTTTTTTCAGGGTGGGAGGGGGTTAGTCACCACTGGGGGAGTCAACTTGGGCTTTACTTTTCGTGACATACCCCTGAAGAAGGTTTGTTGCTGAAACACGGACCGTGTAGGGTCCCAATAAACTTTGTTTGAAGCTCTTCTTTCCTTGTTCGGGCTGGTCATTTGGACTTGGTCTTCTTCCACTCTTGGTCTGTTTCGCTTGCGTTCTTGTGGAAGGAGTGGACCCCCCCCCCCCCCCCCCCCCCCCCCCCCGTTTCTTTCTCTTCAATAGTTACCATCTTCCAGAAAACCATATTCATTTTTTGCATGTCATTCTTGATGCTATTATTTTTAAAGTGCATAAATAAAAACTTGAAAATAAGGCTTCTATTTATTTTTTCATTAAAAACTTTTTGCAAGATGGGTTTTCAATAGTTTCCTAAAGGGAAGGTATTCACTAGTTGATCAAATGTATCTGGGTAGAGAGTTCCAGAGTTGGGATCCCAGGTAGGGGAAGTTAGATGCATGATATGTTTTGTACTTTAGTCCTTTGCAATATAATAAAATGCAAACCATTTGGTTGTACCACAGAATGGCATTATATCAAATCCATGAACGTTTATGAGTCTAGTGTGTGATAATCATCTAACTTATGTTTGAAGGTTAGTTTTCTTTGTTTGGTGTTAGCTTTTTTTTATTCATGACTTCTGTGCTTTATTTTTATTTTTGGCTCCCCTCCCCCACCAGTAAATTACAAAAGACCTGCTTATGAATACATTTTCAAAAATAGACTTTTTTCTATTGATAATTCAAATATAATCAATTACCACCCTCCCCCTCCTTTTACAAAGCCACACCAGCAGCTGCTAGCGTGGCTTTGCGAAAAAGGGGGTTAATGTACTTGAAATTAGGAAACAACACCTCCTGTTCCAAATTAACTGCAAAAAGGAAAGGGGAAAAAAAAACCTGTGAAAAGTAACAAAATAAAATAAGCATGATCTAGAATTTGCAAAGTCTCAGGAGAGAAGGAGCTGATAATTAAAAGCCACAATGTTAAAACAACAACACTGGATGGCGTGGAGGGGCATAATCGAACGGGGCGCCCAAGTTTTCCTGAGGGTGTCCTCGCAGGACGTCCCTGCGAAGGGGCGGGGAAACCCGTATTATCGTAACAAGATGGGCGGCCATCTTTCGTTTTGATAATATGGTCGGGGACGTCCAAATCTCAACATTTAGGTCGACTTAGAGATGGTCGACATAAATGTTGAGATGGTCGACCTTAGAGATGGTCGTCCCCGGTTTTCGGCCATAATGGAAACCGATGACGCCCATCTCAAAAATGTCCAAATCCAACTCATTTGGTTGTGGGAGGAGCCAGCATTCATAGTGCACTGGTCCCCCTGACATGACAGGACACCCACCGGGCACCATAGAGGGCACTGCAGTGGACTAACTGATGCACTAACTGAACGGAAAAAGCCCTTCCTTTACCAATCCCTTAGCGATTCGGAAAGGAGCGGGCATGCATGAAGGAAATCGCATGCAAATGAGCTGCTCGCTGTTAGCTCATTTGCACACGATTTCCTTCTTCAGGAGGGGAAGCCAGTGCAGAGCAGCCAAGAGTTATGCGTGGCTGCTCTGTGCATGCCAAAAACGGCTTCATACACGTAGACAAGCTGCGTGTATAATAGCCGTCTACAACCTTAAAAAAACATGTCCAGGTGAAAATGTCCAAGTGCTTGTCAGGGACATCTTTTCTTTTTTTGAGTATGGGTGAAGGATGTGCAAGTGTTAGGTGCCTTTGCTATGCCTCTGGGCAGTTGAGGACGTCCACAATGTGGATGTTCCTGTGAGAAGGATGTCCATGCCTTTGCTATGCCTCCGACACCCCCTTTGTTTATTTATTTGGATTTTGGATCAAAAGTAGCAGCAGTGGGATTTGAACCAGCCACCTCTGGATTGCAAGACCAGTGTTCTAACCACTAGGCCACTCCTCCAAGCCAATCCACTCCCTTGAAATTTGGCCGTCCCTGCGGGGGGGGGGGGGGGGGCAGTTCAGGACGTCCAAACTATTTGAAAGAAGGATGTCCACACCTTCGCTATGCCTCCGCTGACACACACACACCCCCCACCCCACCCCAGGGACCTGCATACTGCTGGGATGGACTTGAGTATGATATTTGAGGCTGGCAAAAAAAAGTTTTTTAAGTTTTTTTTTCAGGGTGGGAGGGGGTTAGTCACCTCTGGGTGAGTCAGGGGAGGTCATCCCCGCTTCCCTCCAGTGGTCATCTGGTCAGTTCTGGCACCTTTTTGAAGCTTGGTCGTAAGAAATAATGGACCAAGTTCGCCAAGTGCTTGTCAGGGACGCCCTTCTTTTTTCCATTATCGCTCGAGGATGCCCATCTGTTAGGCACGTTCCAGGCCCGCCTTCGCTACGCCTCTGACACGCCCCCGGGAACTTTGGTCGTTCCCGCGACAGGAAGCAGTTGGGGATGCCCAAAATTGGCTTTCGATTATGCCGATTTGGGCGACCCTGAGAGAAAGATGCCCATCGCCCGATTTGTGTCGAAAGATGGGCGCCCTTCTCTTTCGAAAATAAGTCTGATAATGCATCAATATTACTTACAGACCAAAATGACCGACTGCTTGTCTTTATGTTCTTAGGGATCCTTTTATTAAGCTTTGGTAAGCACTAAGGCGTGCTTCCTTCACCCTAGGAGGGCTTACCATGGGATGCGTTGAGGTGTCCTGTGGTAATTTTGCACTTTGCACTCGTACAGTACGTGGTAAAATATGTTTCTAGTTTTTTTTGCAGAAGGGGAGTGTCTGGGGGGGTAGAGAGTGGGTGTGTCTATGCTAATCTGTTAGCACATCAGCACAGGAAAGACCTACATAAGGGCGCATTAGGCCACTTTTTTCCAAGCCATTGTAAAAGGATCTCTTTAATAGTGTCCCCAAATATACATGACTTGTGGACTCAGCATCCTCCCAGCTGTGCATTTCCTAGCACTTCACAGTTGTTTTGGCGTTTAGCAGAGGACTCTCGTTTGCCGGTATGCTATTTTGTCAACTTGGGCTTTACTTTTCGTGACATACCCCTGAAGGCTTGTTGCTGAAACACAGACCATGTAGGGTCCCAATAAACTTTGTTTGAAGCTCTTCTTTCCTTGTTCGGGCTGGTCATCTGGACTTGGTCTTCTTCCATCCTTGGTCTGTTTCGCTTGCGTTCTTGTAGAAGGAGTGGACCCCCCCCCCTTTTCTCTCTCTTCAATAGTTACCATCTTCCAGAAAACCATATTCATTTTTTGCATGTCATTCTTGATGCTATTATTTTTAAAGTGCATAAATAAAAACTTGAAAATAAGGCTTCTATTTATTTTTTCATTAAAAACTTTTTGCAAGAACACCAAGGGCCGCGTTTAATAAGGTGCGTTAGCGTTTTTAGCAGCATTAATGCATGCTAATTTTTAGCGCGCACTAAAAACGCTAGCACGCCTCTAATGCGGCTTAGTAAACACGGCCCCAAACGTATTGATTCTAGGAACTGCTCCTTCAAGGCTGGAGATCAGCATGAACGGGGCTGCCTTGCCCCACTCAGCAGCTACAATTCTGTTTCATACTTATCCTTCATATTAAAATATCTAAATCATGGAACTTCATTATCTCTCTCAAATCTCTGCGGAGGGGAACAGGAGTTGCAGCTGTCATTTGACTTAGGTGACATTGGGTCCCCTTTCCATTACGCTTTCAGATTGAGAAGTGGAATTAGAAAATTAAAAGCCTGCTCATGAGATTTAAATAACAATGGTTTGAAGCAGGTGCAGCACAGACAGACATGACATCTGCAGAAGGTCAGGCAAATAGATAAAGGAATCCTAGCATTATACTTCAAATAAGAAAGGAAACTATCCCTCCATATTTCATTCTGCTCCCTGATAACTTGTTTGGGTTATAACCTATATAATGTTACAAATAGAGGGAGGCAGTGGATGGATTTTTTGGCATCAAACAAAGCCCGGTGCACTTCAGCACCTAAGGAGAGATGGCATTCATAAGTAGAAGCTGCCCTGCTGTGATGAAAGCGCAGGATAGTGCTTGGAGGGAATGCAGAGCTGTGAACCCCGAGACCCTGCTCTGATTACCTTATCCTGCACCAGCTGTGCATCCTTGAACAAGTGACAATATCTCCCAGGGTTCATATACTAGTTACACAGTCTACGAGACCAGGTAAATTATCTTGTGCAGGGCTCTGTGCACGGATGTTGCTCTCTAAATAATGGATTTCTGACAGCGGAGAAGGATTGAGATAAATGTTTTGATTATTATGATGGTTTTATCATTATGAGGCCGATGCAGCAAAGTGGGTTGTGCTTCACGAAATGATTCATGTATGAAAAGTGGCAAATAACGTAAGCTGTTCTGTTTGCAAAGTTTTGCAGACGCTGGGGGTAATTATAAAAATTAAACAACAATTTTCATTCATATGTACTGTTTTACATGCAAAAAAGGCTTTTTATAAAATTACCCCACAGGGTAACCAAGTAAAACGACAAGTTGTGATAAAATGTTTTATGGGATTCAAGTGAAGGCGTGTTCAGTGGAGTGTGGTGTGGTAACGTGAATGAGGGCAGGCCCGGAGCCCAGGTAAGACGGAGCCACACAGCAGTTGCGGGTAAAAGGAAATAACATTTAAAGCTGTTAGATCAGGGGTCCTGTTCCACTCACAAGTAGGAGGAAAAGGCAACACAATGCTAGTCCATAAATGTAACAAACGTCCTTGTGTGGCCTTCTCCTGCATGGTCACTATCAGGCTCGTTTTCGAAAGAGATGGACGTCCAAAAAGTGACATAAAATCGGCACTTGGACGTCCATCTCACAGAGACGTTCAAATCGGTATAATCGAAACCCGATTTTGGATGTCTTTCCGTCGCAAGGATGTCCAAATCTCAAGGAGGCATATCGGAGGCATGTTCGAGGTGGGACTTGGGCGTTCCTAAGACTTGGACATCTTTGAGCCATAATGGGAAAAGGCAAAGACGTCCAGAACTAAAACTTGGATGTTTTCACCTAGACCTGTTTTTACTACAAATCAGGCACAAAAAGGTGCCCGAAACGACCAGATGACCACTGGAGGGAATCGAGGATGACCTCCTGTTACTCCCCCAGTGGTCACTAACCCCCCTCTCGCCCTCAAAAAACATGATTAAAAATATTACTTGCCAGCCTCAGATGTCATACTCAGGTCCATGACAGTGCATGCAGGTCCCTGGAGTAGTTTAGTAGTAGGTGCAGTGCACTTCAGACAGGTGGACCCAAGCCCACCCCCCAAAACCCACCAGAAACCCTCTGTACCCACATATAGGTGTCCTCCTTTACCCATAATGGCTATGGTAGTGGTGTACAGTTGGGGGTAGTGGGTTTGGGGGGGGGGGGGCTCAACAGACAAGGTAAGGGAGCTGTGTACCTGGGAGCAGTTTATGAAGTCCACTGCAGTGCCCCCTGGCATGTCAGGGGAATCAGTGTACTAAAAAATGCTGGCTCCTCCCATGTCCAAATGGCTTGAATTTGGACGTTTTAGACTTGGATGTCTTTCGTTTCGAAAATGGCTGAAAATCAAAGATGTCCAAATCCAAGGACATCCAAGGTATTTTTGAACACAAAGATGGACGTCCATCTTTTTTCAAAAATGACTTTTTCCCCGCCTCTGAATTTGGACATTCTACAAAGACGTCCTAATTCCAGATGTTTCTTTTGAAAATGCCCCTCTATGTACCTTACTGCCTCTCAGCACAACACCATACTTTAGTTGTCCCTAACCAGGCTCCTCAGAGTTACCAGTGTATATTAATTATTATTTTTTTGTACCCCGTGCTTTCCCACTCATGGCAGGCTCAATGTGGCTTAGGTACTTATTTGTACCTGAGGCAATGGAGGGTTAAGTGACTTGCTCAGAGTCACAAGGAGCTGCCTGTGCCTGCAGCGGGAATCGAACCCAGTTCCCCAGGACCAAAGTCCACCACTCTAACCACTAGGCCACTCCTCCACTCCAATTATTCAGGTCAAAATACAAAATCTGAAAGATCCCAAGTTGAGCTTGGCCTACCTGACTGTAGCAGTTGCAGTTCACATATAAGTGGTGGAAGCACATGCCGTGGGGCATCACTGCTTCCCTCTGGACCTCCTTAACCTAGCTATGGCCTTAGCTTTTATACTTCCTGACCATGCCCTCATGGCTCTGTCCCTTCCCCTCTGGGAGGGACTAAGTTTTAAGGTGGCTCTGACACTGCAAGAGAGTGCTATCAAGGGACAGGGGCAGTGTCCTATAGACTCCCTCACACACGAGTGGAATCATGAAGTAAATAAGTGCAGACACATTTTTGAAAGGACATCCAAGTCAGATTAGAGACATCCAACTCATCATGTCCAACAACGGATATCCATTTCACGTGTATTTTCCAACAGAAAATACGTTAGGGAACCCTCAGGTGAGTCTCAGGAAGGGAAGGGGTCTGCTCAGTGGGTAGGGTCTGTAGGGGGAACCGATTAGAGGACAAGTGATTAGAGGGATCAGAAGAGCAGTACTTGTGATTGGGGGGAAGGGATTGGAAATATAGAAGCCAGATCTGTGGGTGCCAGTGGGTATTGAGTACCCCCAATATTAAGCAAGCTTTTTCGCTGTATCCAGGAAGGGGTAAGTGGGCAGCTTGTACTGGTAACATAATGATTGTATCAAAGCATTTATTTTTTTACATTTTGATATAGTTCTGATATTTTATTTAATGATTGATTTTACTATATTATCTGTTATTCATTGTTATATACTTTTATGATTATGCATTATGACATGTTATTTTGTGTTATTCTTTTTGATTATGTAACATGAGCCGAGTATGAGTTTTACCAATAGAAAGGTGTGACTCAAACCGACATTTGATTTGACTAAAATCTGAATTAGGGCGGTGCAGTTGTTGCCCATGGTTCTGCAGAAGACTTGGGTTAGATTTCTGGTGGGTGCCTTGCTATCGACTCAGCAGTGAATGGAAATGCAGCAAGTTGGTTGGGAAACTTTGGGGAGATGGAAGAAGTAGGGTAGTTAAAACAGAAAAATATTGGATTCAGGAGAGTCTGGTGCTGTCAATGTTTACCATTCTTGAGCCACAGCAGGAGAATGCATTACAAACTGGGTGGGGGGGGGGGGGGGGTCCTTTTACAAAGACATGCTGAAAAATGACTTGCAGTAGTGTAGGCATGGGTTTTGGCCAAGCATCGATCCATTTTTTAGCACGCCTGTAAAAAAAGGCCTTTTTAAACTTTTTGCCAAAAATGGACGTGTGGCAAAATGAAAATTGCCGCGCATCCTTTTTGCGTCTGAGACCTTACCGCCAGCCAAGACTCATGCAGTAACTGTGGGGTAATGACCTATGCGCTCCAAATGCCGCTTGACGTGCGTCCGTTACGTGTGCCCGAATATTTAAAAAAAAATTTCAGATGCGCATATCGCCAAAAAATGAAATTACTGCAAGAGCCACGCGGTAGTCGGGTGGTAACTGCAATTTGGTGTGTGTTGGGCACGCGTAGACACTTCCGCGGCTTAGTAAATTGGCCCCTGGGTTTGATCTGCTATTACTGTATCAAGTAAAGTCTCTGCAGGCTGACATCTAATAATTATTCTCGTTAAAAAAAAAAAAAAAAAAACTCTCACTCTCTTACCAGCAGATGTAACAGCTGGAGAAAGCTTTAAATTCTGTGGGACTGCATCAGCTTGGAATTACATTATAGCTTAATCCCTCCAGATGCAACCAGGAAGCTCCAGTCTGTGTGTCTCTCCATTATAATTTATCACTTGTTGGAGACACATCTAGATTGAAATGGCCGTTTCAAAGAGCTTTATTGCAAATACACTTGTTTGCCTCATGTAGTAGCAATTCCCTTGAATGCAAATGCTGAACCAGTATTTTGTTCCTGCCATTTTTGAGGACCAGAGACCAGTATTACATCAACTGATTGCTCAGGAAGTTCAGAGGGAATAACAACACTGTCCACAGTTAGACACTAACCAGTGGTTTTCCAAAAAAATTAGGAGAGGACCTCAGACATAGTACATAAGTACATAAGTAGTGCCATACTGGGAAAGACCAAAGGTCCATCTAGCCCAGCATCCTGTCACCGACAGTGGCCAATCCAGGTCAAGGGCACCTGGCACGCTCCCCAAACGTAAAAACATTCCAGACAAGTTATACCTAAAAATGCGGAATTTTTCCAAGTCCATTTAATAGCGGTCTATGGACTTGTCCTTTAGGAATCTATCTAACCCCTTTTTAAACTCCGTCAAGCTAACCGCCCGTACCACGTTCTCCGGCAACGAATTCCAGAGTCTAATTACACGTTGGGTGAAGAAAAATTTTCTCCGATTCGTTTTAAATTTACCACACTGTAGCTTCAACTCATGCCCTCTAGTCCTAGTATTTTTGGATAGCGTGAACAGTCGCTTCACATCCACCCGATCCATTCCACTCATTATTTTATACACTTCTATCATATCTCCCCTCAGCCGTCTCTTCTCCAAGCTGAAAAGCCCTAGCCTTCTCAGCCTCTCTTCATAGGAAAGTCGTCCCATCCCCACTATCATTTTCGTCGCCCTTCGCTGTACCTTTTCCAATTCTACTATATCTTTTTTGAGATACGGAGACCAGTACTGAACACAATACTCCAGGTGCGGTCGCACCATGGAGCGATACAACGGCATTATAACATCCGCACACCTGGACTCCATACCCTTCCTAATAACACCCAACATTCTATTCGCTTTCCTAGCCGCAGCAGCACACTGAGCAGAAGGTTTCAGCGTATCATCGACGACGACACCCAGATCCCTTTCTTGATCCGTAACTCCTAACGCGGAACCTTGCAAGACGTAGCTATAATTCGGGTTCCTCTTACCCACATGCATCACTTTGCACTTGTCAACATTGAACTTCATCTGCCACTTGCACGCCCATTCTCCCAGTCTCGCAAGGTCCTCCTGTAATTGTTCATATTCCTCCTGCGACTTGTAGAAAAAATGTAATTGCTGTGTTGAGTTAATTTTGTCAGTTACAATGCCATTAGATTAGAATCACAAAGAATTGAAGCATCTCCAGCTCCTCTTTCCTTCCCTCTGCTGGCCCGACCTCCTCCTGGGCCTGAAACTGCAAGAGGACTGACCACTGTACGGGGTCTATACACACAGGTTCAGTGAGGGTCCGCCGGGATGGAGGAACGCCTTGATCCCATGACGAAATCAACAGAAAGGAGTGGGAAATAGACCAGGCAAACCAGAAGTAAGCAAGAAGACTCGAAATGATGATAAATAGTTTATTGGTGAAGACTCGACACAGTACAGTGTTTCGGCTGTTAACCTGCTTCAGGAGTCTTTATATAAAGTATGTAAAGATATCAATTGGTCAATGAACGATGATACAATGAGATGAAATGTGGTCTTTAAAAAGACCATTTTTAAAAAAAAGAAATTAGTCGATCCTGTGAGTAGAGAGCTGTCGCCACTCCATTTGGACCTCTCTCTACACATTTTTTTAAAGGACTTTCAAATGGTTCTAGGTCAGTTCCCAACTAGACAGTTCCCTCCGGTCAGTTCCACCCACCAATTCCCATCTAGACAATTCCCACTGAACCAATTCCCACCACACCAGGGAGGACAATTCCCATCCGTAACCCAAAAAATACAAAACTCGCAAGGCAAGTAATCTCCCTCCCAGATCATTTGGGGGGGGGGCTATACCCCCTCACCACCCCCACAACATTATCTTTTACACATCTCTTTCCCCTTCCAGACATGCAGTTCATGTGAGAGGGGACAAAGCCCCCCCCCCCCCCCCACACACACACCGCTCTAAACTAGGTTTCAACCTAATTCATGTTTAATCCGGCATCTAAATGTTATAAATAAGTAAATAAATAAATAAATAAATAAAATACAAACTGCAGTTCATGTGAGGGGGGGGGGGCAATGCCCCCCCCCCCACACACCCCCAAACTAGGTTTCAACCTAATTCAGTCCCTCAAAATGACATAACAAATTACTACACTACCTATGAAAAGTTATTCCATTATTATATGTCCTCTTTGTACATACATATGATGCTCTAATCTCCTTGTTCGAGATGCCGTAAAAAAAAAAAAAAAACCGCCAAGACTTATGGGACCCAATACAAGACAGAAGCTACGGTTGATTTAAAAAAAAAAGGCTAGGGAGGGTGGGAAATGTCTCCCTTAAGTGGGAATCGTCCCGAGGGGAATTGGTGGGTGGGAACTGTCCGGAGCAGAACTCACCTGATACCTTTCAAATCCACTGCAAACAGTTTTATAACTTGTCAAATTTCTCTGAATTGAAAAATACCTTGGCACAGAGAAGGTTAAAATCACTGTTTCATCTTGTTTCCCCCTTTTCTGGTTCTGCCTTCAGAAAATGATTAATTCTAAGCAAATGATTTTGGCATTTGCCTTCTGGAATGATCAATATAATTAATAAAAGGGCTATTTATAATTGAAACCTCTGTGAATTTCCACCTGCTTCTGTTTTCCTGAATTAAAAGCTGTGGTGTTTTAAGTGCTATATGAATTGATTATATTGATTCCCATCAGCTATGAGGTTAATATAATACAATTTGCTCTTTGGGCTAAAAATTTATTCCTCTGCCTCGTCTTTATATAATCTAATACTGTCAGGGGCCAATTGGCGAGGCTGTTAAGAACTTCCCAACGTGTCGCGGGTTTAGTCTCTCAGTGTTCTGGACGTACAAAAGGTTCTTGTGGTCGGTGATCACAGTGATGGGGTGTAAGGCCCCCTCCAGAAGGTATCGCCACTCCTGGAGTGCCAATTTAAAGGGCCAACAACTCCCGGTCCCCGATGGTGTAATTGCGTTCTGCTGGGGAGAATTTCTTGGAGAAGAAAAAACAGGGATGACGCTTGCTGGAGTTTGCGGCTTGAAAGAGAACTGCCCCGACCCCCAGCGACAAGGCATCCACTTCTAGAATGAACGGCTTTGTTATGTCTGGACTTCGGAGCACTGGAGCAGACAAAAAGGCTCGCTTTAAAATGGAGAAGGCTTCTTGGGCCTCAGGAGACCAGTTCTTTACATCGGCCCCTTTCCTTGTTAGTGCGGTCAGAAGTGCAGTGATGAGGGAGTACTTCTGGATAAACTGGCGGTAGTAGTTGGCAAACCCCAGGAAACGTTGCAAAGCCCAGAGACCCTGGGGCATGGGCCAATCCTGGATGGCTTGAAGTTTAGAGGGGTCCATTTGGAGACCTTCTGAAGAGACTATTTCCCAGGAATGGAATGGACTGTTGACGAAATGCACATCTCTCAAGTTTGGCGAAGAGACGATGATCCCGAAGGCATTGGAAGATGGTTCGAACATGATGGGGATGATCTTGGGCAGAGGCAAAGAACACCAGAATGTCATTGTCATGGCTGATTCCTCCCAGGAGAGGGTATATAGTCGGCCCCAGGGTGGTGTCTTGCCTGGGATCAATTCGATAGGACAATCAAATGGGCGATGAGGAGGGAGAGACTCAGCCTCTCGGGCATTGAAGATATCCTGGAACTTTTGATATTCCACTGGGAGGCAAGCCTCACACGGGCGGAGAGCCCCTGGGAGGGCCGAAATAGTTTCGGAGGAGAATCTACTGGAGTAAGACATGAAGAAAAACATTGGGGACCCCAGCTGCCTGACTCAGGGGCAGGAAGGAATTTCATCAATGCCAGCCTCCTAGCCCAATTAGGGAATGCTGAGTCAATCAGGGCAAGACTACTAATAAAAAGTTCCCTTCATACTGAGAGGCCAGAAGCGGGGTGCTGAGAGGGACCAGCCAGAGGAGAGCAGAAGGAACAGGTCCAGGCCGCAGGTCACGAGCACGTAGCAGACAGATAAGTAACCAGGTACAGGCAGAGTCTATAGGCAGGCAGCAAGCAAGAGAATGGTCCAGTACAGGCATTGTCTATAGGCAGGCAGCAAGCGAGAGAATGGTCCAGGTACGGGCAGCGTCACAAACCAGAACAGCAGGATAAGCAGGAATGTGGTAAAGAGAAGCTTACCGAATTGAAGCCGAAACAATGAGACAGGAGGAAAGCTCTCCTGAAATAGTGCCGGCGTCTGACGTGAGCCGGAACCAGATGGAGGAGAGAGCTGGCCATAGGTCAGGAAGGCAGTGAGGGGAAGAGCCGGCGTCTACCCACGGGGCAGACCAATCCCCGTGCGGCAGGGAGGTGTGTTGCCGGACAGGGAGTAGCCTCGGGAGTTCTTCAGAGGCGTGTGAGCCAGCAGGAACGCATGGTGACTTGGGTATCCCCAGGCACGCGCGCAGAACTGGAGGAGATCGCGGGAAGCGCAGCCCTGCCACAGAGTGCCAGATCTGCTATCACAGCGAGCGTCCAGGTGCCGACGAAGAGGTAAGGGGCATGACAATTTGCTCTACGTTCTAAGTGACTTTTTTAAATAGATTTTTTATGTCTGTTATTATAATATGTCCGTTATTGATATTTCGCTAGAAAGCAAAATTTCTTTGTATGGTGAGTTTTATGGGGAAATGTCCTTGCTCTGCTCCTTATCCATTGTTTGGATCACTATCAGGCTTATTTTCGAAAGAGAAGGGCACCGATCTTTTGACACAAATTGGAAGATGGGTGTCCTTCTCACAGGGTCGCCCAAATCGTCATAATCGAAAGCCGATTTTGGGCGTCCTCAACTGCTTTCTGCCGCGGACACAACCAAAGTTCCCGGGGGCATGTTGGAATCATAGCGAAGGGAGGACTGGGGCATGCTTAACACATGGGCGTCCTCGGCCGATAATGGAAAAAAGAAGGGTGTCCCTGACGAACACTTGGACGACTTTACTTAGTCCTTGTTTTTTTTATGACTAACCCACAAAAATGTGCCCTAAATGACCAGATGACCTCCCATTATTCCCCCAGTGGTCACTAACCCCCTCCCACCCTAAAAAAAAAAAATAAATATTTTTTCCAGCCTCTATGCCAGCCTCAAATATCATACCCAGCTCCATGACAGCAGTATGCAGGTCCCTGGAGTAGTTTTAGTGGGTACTGCAGAGCACTTCAGGCAGGCAGACCCAGGCCCATTCCCCCCTACCTGTTATACTTGTGGTGGTAAATGTGAGCCCTCCAAAACTCAACACAAACTCACTGTACCCACATGTAGGTGCTCCCCTTCATCCCTAAGGGCTATGGTAGTTGTGTACAGTTGTGGGGAGTGGGTTTGGGGGGGGGGGGCTCAGCACCCAAGGTAAGGGAGCTATGCACCTCGGAGCTTTTTCTGAAGTCCACTGCAGTGCCCCCTAGGGTGCCCGGTTGGTGTCCTGGCATGTCAAGGAGGACCAGTGCACTACGAATGCTGGCTCCTTCCACGACCAAGTGGCTTGGATTTGGTCATTTCGGTTTCCATTATCACCGAAAATCAGGGACGAACATCTCTAAGGTCGACCTAAATGTTGAGATTTGGGCATCCCTGACCGTATTATCGAAACAAAAGATGGACGCCCATCTTGTTTCAATCAGGGGCGTATCTGCGTGGGGCCACAGGGGCCTGGGCCCCCGCAGATTTTGCCCTACCATCGACCCTCTTCACCTCCCCCTCCCTCCCGCACGCCCGCCACCAACCCGTCGCCGATCTTTGCTGGCGGGGGACCCCAAGCCCCCGCCAGCCGAAGTCCTCTCTTCCGTGCAGGATGCAAGTTGCAACGCTTCCTGTTCTTCTGAGTCTGATGTCCTGCACGTACAACGTGCAGGACATCAGACTCAGAATTTGGAACTCAGTCTGATGTCCTGCGCGTTGTACGTGCAGGACGTCAGACTCAGAAGAACAGGAAGCATTGCAACTTGCAGCCTGCATGGAAGAGAGGACCTCGGCTGGCGGGGGGTTGGGGTCCCCCGCCAGCAAAGGTAAGTGACAGCAGCGGGGGAGGGTTGGCGGTGGCGGGAGGGGGTGGAGAGTGTCATTGATGGCGAGGGGGGGGGTCTGGCAGTGGCGGGGGGGATCGGTGGTGCCGGGGGGGGGGCTAAAATGTGCCCCCTCCCTCTGGCTCTGGCCCCCCCTACCGCCAGAGTCCAGATACGCCCCTGGTTTCAATAATATGGGTTTCCCCGCCCCTTTGCCGGGACATCCTGCGAGGACGTCCTCAGGAAAACTTGGGCGCCCCGTTTGATTATGCCCCTACCAGGGTCCAAAAGGGCTGAAGGAAAGCCAATAACTATCTTCCCATTCAGAGACAGATCTAGGGTGGCTGGCACCCCTCCTCCTAGTTGCCCATCTTACCCCTTGGGTCCACCACCATCACAACAGTGCTGATACGAGGCCTCCCTCCTCATGCCTGCACTCAAGTACTGCCAGGTCCCACCCACTCTGCTGATTTCTTTTTGGAAGGGGCAGGGTGCACAGCACTGAAGTACAGGCCTAGCACTATGGTAATCCTGGTAAACACATGATGGTGCCCTAAATGTCTGTCTCTTCCTACCATGCTTATCTGGCTTACTGTATGATATCCAGGGAGAGAGGGGGAAGTTGATGAGGCTGCCATTGGTTCATGGGTTTCACATTGAATAACACTACTACTACTACTACTACTATTTAGCATTTCTATAGCACTACAAGGCATACGCAGCGCTGTACAAACATAGAAGAAAGACAGTCCCTGCTCAAAGAGCTTACAATCTAATAGACAAAAAATAAATAAAGTAAGCAAATCAAATCAATTAATGTGAACGGAAAGGAAGAGAGGAGGGTAGGTGGAGGCGAGTGGTTACAAGTGGTTACGAGTCAAAAGCAATGTTAAAGAGGTGGGTTTTCAGTCTAGATTTAAAGGTGGCCAAGGATGGGGCAAGACGTAGGGGCTCAGGAAGTTTATTCCAGGCGTAGGGTGCAGCGAGACAGAAGGCGCGAAGTCTGGAGTTGGCAGTAGTGGAGAAGGGAACAGATAAGTAGGATTTATCCATGGAGCGGAGTGCACGAGAAGGGGTGTAGGGAAGGACGAGTGTGGAGAGATACTGGGGAGCAGCAGAGTGAATACATTTATAGGTTAGTAGAAGAAGTTTGAACAGGATGCGAAAACGGATAGGGAGCCAGTGAAGGGTCTTGAGGAGAGGGGTAGTATGAGTAAAGCGACCCTGGCGGAAGATGAGACGGGCAGCAGAGTTTTGAACTGACTGGAGAGGGGAGAGGTGACTAAGTGGGAGGCCAGCAAGAAGCAGATTGCAGTAGTCTAAACGAGAGGTGACAAGGGTGTGGATGAGGGTTTTGGTAGAGTGCTCGGAAAGAAAGGGGCGGATTTTACGGATGTTGTAAAGAAAGAAACGACAGTGGAATAAAGCATGGTAAAACAGTAAATCACCTTTGCAGATCTTAAGGATGTTGAAAACTGAGAAGCGAGACAAAAAGATTCACTTGTAATAGACTCTCGATGTAATAGAGGAAAGTAAAATGTCTGGCATATTGAACGCATGTATTGTATTGATGTTAATAAAGACAAATTTAAAAAAAAAAAAAAAAAAAAGTAAAAATCCCCAGAAAAATATAGAATAATAAACTTAAGCTGCTTCTCATGTAAAATGAGTCAGCAATTATTAAGACATTTTACAAGAGGGAAAGGAATAGAGTCCAATCCCCAGAGCTCAAAGATGCCGTGAATCTCAGAAGCAGCACAAACAATGTGCACTGAAGCACCAGATGGGCCACCAGACCGGCCCATATGCAGCAGACGTTTAAGTATTAGGGCCAAGGTAGAGGAATCCTGGAAACAATTTTCCATTTCCTGTTGCTCCCCATGCCGAGCAAAGCCCTAAAGCAGTGGAGCTCCGTGACCCTAGATTCTTACATCCACCACCTTGATAGGCACGTCATCTGCCTATCAAGGTATTAATCCGCAAACAAATCTTTTCCGGAGATGGGAAGGCGGTAGAACGAGAGGACATGAAATGAGATTGAAGGGGGGCAGACTCAAAAAAAGATGTCAGGAAGTATTTTTTTCACAGAGAGAGTGGTGGATGCTTGGAATGCCCTCCTGCGGGAGGTGGTGGAGATGAAAACGGTAACGGAATTCAAACATGCGTGGGATATACATAAAAGGAATCCTGTGCAGATGGAATGGATCCTCAGAAGTTTAGCCGAAATTGGGTGGCGGAGCCGGTGGGTTGAAGAGGGGTTGGTGGTTGGGAGGCGGGGATAGTGCTGGGCAGACTTATACGGTCTGTGCCAGATCCGGTGGTGGGAGGCGGGACTGGTGGTTGGGAGGCGGGGAATAGTGCTGGGCAGACTTATCCGGTCTGTGCCAGAGCCGGTGGTGGGAGGCGGGGCTGGTGGTTGGGAGGAGGGGATAGTGCTGGGCAGACTTATACGGTCTGTGCCCTGAAAAAGACAGGTACAAATCAAGGTAAGGTATACACATGAGTTCATCTTGTTGGGCAGACTGGATGGACCGTGCAGGTCTTTTTCTGCCGTCATCTACTATGTTACTATGTATATCTGTTACATTTAGATTATTTTAGTTGCATTTAAAATTTTGTGGATAAGTTGATAATGTATATTTTGGAATTGTATGTATGATGAATTGTAATCTGCTTTATACTTCCTACAGTTGCTCAGGCTGATTAAAAGTTCTTGAAATAAATTAAAATTCAATTAAAAACTAAAGGGCCTCTTTTACTAAACCGCACTAGAGATTCCCAGCGTGACAAATGAGAGGAAGCCCATTCAATTCCTGCGGGTTTCCTCTCATTTGCAACGCGGCTTTGTAAAAGAAGCCCAAAGAGTGAGTGAGTGAAGCTCGTTTGCTAAACACTGTGCAACAAGCAACAGGCAGTGATAAGATTTTACTATTAATCACCAGGAAAAAAATAAAATGTCATTTATCAATGTTATACAATTTTTACTTATAATGCACATATTTATGTCCAGAAAACATGCTGTTAATGTGCTCGGCTTAGTTGCTTATTTATTTTTTATTTTATTTTTGTTACATTTGTACCCCGCACTTTCCTACTCATGCAGCTTACATGGGGCAATGGAGGGTTAAGTGACTTGCCCAGAGTCACAAGGAGCTGCCTGTGCCTGAAGTGGAAATTGAACTCAGTTCCCCAGGACCAAAGTCCACCACCCTAACCACTAGGCCACTGCTCCACTGTTGCTACTATTTGAGATTCTATTCCACTAGCAACATTCCATGTAGAAGCTTGCCCTTGCAGCAGCACGGCTGCGCAGGCTTCTGTTTCTGTGAGTCTGACGTCCTGCACGTACGTCAGACTCACAGAAGCAGAAGCCTGCACAGCTGATCTGCAAGGGCAGGCTTCTACATGGAATGTTGCTAGTGGAACAGCAACATTAACATTCCATGTAGAATCTCCAATAGTAGCAACATTCCATGTAGAATCTCCAATAGTATCTATTTTATTTTTGTTACATTTGTACCCCGCGCTTTCCCACTCATGTCAGGCTCAATGCGGCTTACATAGGGCAATGGAGGGTTAAGTGACTTGCCCAGAGTCACAAGGAGCTGCCTGTGCCTGAAGTGGGAATCAAACTCAGTTCCTCAGTTCCCCAGGACCAAAGTCCACCACCCTAACCACTAGGCCACTCCTCCACTCCACTTATCACCTCTCACGTCCCTTTATTGAAGACATGTGCCACATTTGGGAGATTTCATCTTTCCTCCCATCTTATTTGTCTAAACATTTCTACATTCAGCACTTTTTTTGTCTTATGGTCTCTGTGTCTGGAAAACTGACCCTCGGGGCTGTTCCGAAGAAAACCTCACCATGTTATACAAAAACAGAAGAATCTATGGCACTCATGAATTCAGTTCCTCTCCCGTGTCTAAGAGACTGGTTTCAGGATTTTGTTAGCACTAGATTCCAGAGATAGAGAAATGCTGGGCCCAGCCATTAAAATACTACATTATCTCCTGTCATTTCTTTGTCATAACTGGGCCAGTCATTGTTCGTAATTGGGCTGGCAAAACTGACTTATGACTTTCTTTCCTTGCCTATTACTTACACAGAAATATTATTCTTGTTTCTGAAGTTACTGGAAGACATACCATCGGTAAATCTTACAAAGTAAAAGATAACCAGATGGGCAAGAATCTATTCTCATTAGATAGTGCCTGTCTGCTTTAGACATGGCAGATATTTCATCTCGGAAAAACAAATTCTTAATCTGTCACTTCTTGTCATAGCAAATCACAAAATAGGAGGGCGTGTTAGGCAAGATATACTAGACGCATGCTGGAATTGACTAGAACTCTGTTAGAATTCAGCTGAATACACTTGAATTCTTGGGAGGATATATTAAGGGCACAATTTTTATTACTTGTTAGTTTGATCTGCAGAATGTATTGCAGTAAAGCAGTAACACCGTCTAAAACTGACAGATATCTGTGAAATTGTGGCCACTAAGGAGGTAATTTTCAAATGATTTTTCATGTGTGTCACAGGGCTTTCATAAAATTACCATGGAGCAGTGGCGTATCTACGTGGGGCCACGGGGGCCTGGGCCCCCATAGATTTGGCCCTGGACCCCCCTGTCGACGACCCTCTCGACCCCCCCTCCTGCAGACGACCTTCCCCCTCCGCCGCTTTCGCTGTCGCCGTGGGCTAGCTTTGCAGGACGTCAGAAACAGAACGAAGCCTTCGCGGGAAGAAGAGGACCTTGGCTTGTGGGGATTGGGGTCCCCTGCCAGCAAAGGTAGCCCACGGCGGTGGCGGGGGAGGGTCATCGGCAGGGGTCGTCAAAGTTGGTGGTGGTGGTGGCGGCCGGCAACGGCGGGGGGGGGGGCGGTGGCGCTGGGGGGGCTAAAATATGCCCCCTCACCTTGGGCTCTGGACCCCCCCTCCCACCGAAGTCTGGCTACGCCCCTGCCAAGGAGGTTATGCATGTAAAAATATGCACAGTGCTAGGAAGGCACATACCTTTTTTACAACCCATGTGTAGAAGTGGTCAATGGCAGAGTCGCAGGAGGAGTCGAAATTTACATGCATCATTTAGAAAATACCCAGCGGGCCAGCTGTTCGTAAATTTAGTACTGGGTCACATACAATGCCAATCAGAGGTAACTACTATACCTCATAGTCTTCCCAATGCTCCAGTAAAGCTGAACAGTGTTATGGTGTGGGCAGGTAAACCTCAGTAAGAACACACTGTATTAGACCATCATCTACACAGTGTCTTATTGTTATAATCCTCACCCGTTTCTGGCCACCATCACCCTATGCTGATTATTTACTAAATAAATTATTATTTTATGACATCGCTTAAAGCATCTCAAATTTTTATAAGAATGTGCTCATCTTTAAATGAAGTTAAAAGTAGTCGACATGTACACACACAAACATTGTGGCTCTGTTTTAGAAGCACTCCCAAGTGTAAATAACAACGTTTTGCACATGTAGATTGGCGTATACACATAAGAGTCATTTTAGAAAGGGGGGGGGGGGGACCTCACCATGTCTAAACAGCGAAGAGGTGTGTGGTAAGTGCAAGGAGAGAGAGTAATTAGGGAGGGCTAAATACACTAACATTTAACAAGGGGAATACACGTGGAAATGATAAAAGATCCATGCCGGAATTTACACCTGTCCTCAGGTATGTAAGTGTCTGCTGGAGGGGCAGGTGCAAAGGCCAAAGGCGAACCCTGCCCTTCCAGTCGTCTCACCGCGCATCCATACTCTTCTAATCTGCCCTTGCGTCCATACCACTCTGACCCCCAGGGCCACAAGAGACTGAGCCGGGCCCAGGGCAGGGCCACGAGCGACTGAGCCGGGCCACCGCCCCCCCCCCCCCCCCGCCCCGAGATCATCGCCACTGCCGCCTCCACTCCCCAGGACCACTGCTGCTGCAACTGAGATACCTTGGGGCTGGCGGGGATCCAGAGGCCCTGCCAGCGGAAGAATCCAGGGCTGCTCTTCACTCCATGCCTGCCCTGCCCCTGGTGGCTGCTTCTGTCTCGTCTCGCATGCTCAGTTTCAAAACCAAGCATGCGCCTGAGGGGAAAAGCAGCCAGTCGGCACGGCGGTAGAGGCGAGCTAAGAGCAGTGCTGGAGGGGGCCTGGTGCCGGAGTTCTGTCTCCTCTGTCTCCTGCTCCTGTCTGGACGCGATCACTCAAGGCCTGTCAGGAGCAGGAGAGAGAGAGAGACCCCGGTGCTGAGCCCCCCTTGAACACCATAGCTCTTACCTGGTGTTTATTGGAGAGCAGAAACCCCAGTTGCTACTGCAAGGAGTCACGGGTCTTCAAACAGGCAGGAGTTGACTAGGGCTTGCTCCTGCTCCCCACTAGATACTGAGAACCCACAGCTGAAACTAATGGTCAATTAAGAGGCAGATGCAGCAACCAAACGTAAAAAAATCTAAATCGTTAAAGTCCCTAACGATTTTAAAATAACGAAAAATGCACCAAAAAAAAAAGTCACACATGCTGGAATCGGTATTGAAACGTACAATGTATCAAAGAATCACAATACACATCGTTAATGGGCCCCCAAATCATGCGCAGAGCAGCCAAGCGTTATGTTAGCTGCTCTGCGCATGCCACAAACAGTCAAATCACAAGCACATGGCAAATTGAATTGACACATAAAAAAATAAAACTAAAAAAAGGATCGGGAGGGGGCAAGGGCGCTCATCAGGAGCGTCCTGTACGGACGGCCTTGCCCCCCCCCCCCCCCCGCCGCTGCTCCCCACTTTCCGCCGCTCCCCCCACCCCGAAAAAGCAAAATTGTAGCAGCCCCTGCCCCCCTCCCTTCCTCACTACTCTCAGCTCCGCCTCCCGACATCCTCCGTCTGTGCCCCGCCCCCTTTGGGGGTCGTCGCCGCCATTCCCCTTCTCCATCGGGCCCCCCTCCCTCTTACCGGGCCCGTGCAGCGCCTCTCTCCTCTGTCCGAAGGCGCTGCACGGGCAAGAAGAACGCTGAATCAGCTGATGCCTGCCTTCGCGATAGAGCGTCTTTCTCCTCCTGGGCCCGCCCCTGTCTGACGTCAGTAACACTGACGTCAGACAGGGGCGGGCCCAGGAGGAGAAAGACGCTCTATCGCGAAGGCAGGCATCAGCTGATTCAGCGTTCTTCTTGCCCGTGCAGCGCCTTCGGACAGAGGAGAGAGGCGCTGCACGGGCCCGGTAAGAGGGAGGGGGGCCCGATGGAGAAGGGGAATGGCGGCGACGACCCCCAAAGGGGGCGGGGCACAGACGGAGGATGTCGGGAGGCGGAGCTGAGAGTAGTGAGGAAGGGAGGGGGGCAGGGGCTGCTACAATTTTGCTTTTTCGGGGTGGGGGGAGCGGCGGAAAGTGGGGAGCAGCGGCGGGGGGGGGGGCAAGGCCGTCCGTACAGGACGCTCCTGATGAGCGCCCTTGCCCCCTCCCGATCCTTTTTTTAGTTTTATTTTTTATGTGTTTTCTGAGGTCCTTTGGACCAATCACAGCGCTTTTAGCTCTGCTAATGCGCTGGGATTGGCTCAAAGTTTGTTTATTTTTTCACTTAACACTTTTTCCTGGCACAGAGCTGTCCTAACGAGAGGTCCAGACCTCTCGTTAGTTTTCCTGCCTTTTTCCTGCGTAAAGGCAATCGGAAAAGGTTAGTGCATGTCGTTTCAATGGGGTTTTCACACTAATTGCTCATCTCCATTCCGTTTTCGTTAGCTGCTACTGTCGTCGGAAAATAGGCTTAAGTGCATGGAAAGGATCGGAAATTCTTCCCCGAGGGCTCATTTAACGATGAAAAACGTTTAGTGCATCTGCCTCTAAATCTGGTCAGTTGGTTCATTGAGTAAGGGGGGCAGCTACTTTTTCGCACAGGCGATGTGTGTGTTGGATAACTTTGCTCCTTAAATAAATGAAGTAATAATTTTTAAAACTGTTGTGTCTAACATTATGTTTTGTGTAAAGATCAGAAACCATTCAATGTGACATATATGCAAAAACAGGGGACATCAGGAAATGGTAAAAACTTTTTCACATCACTGTTTCTTCTGGGACACAGAATTTAAATGATAATAGCTCATTTCTACCACCCAGTTAGTACTTACGGGCATAGACAGATAATACTTATTGATGTTATGGTGCAAGGCCATGGCTGGTTCTTTTCATCTTTTTAGCGTAAAATACAATGCCTTTACTTGCTCTCCCTACATAGCTTCAAAGTCAGCTGGCTTCTAACTAGGCTGATGAATGCAGTACCTACCTTATTGCTGCAGCTTTTGTAATCCTCGAATCCCTGACCAGGGTCTCTGCTTCATTAAGTGCAACCTGACGTCAGATATAGCTCCAGACTTTTGGACTGGATTCTTAAGTTCCACTGGGATAGCACCAGTGGCGTAGCCAAGGGTGGGCCCAGGCCCACCCACTTTGGGCTCAGGCCCACCCAGTAGCAGCACACCTATGATGCGGCAGGCAGGGGTTCCCAAGCCCCACCAGCCTAAAACTGCCAACAACTGTCCCTCCTGCATACCTTGTAAATAGCAGATCTTCGCCTGCAGCGACTGATACATTATGTGGGGGCCAAGATGAGCAGTGTGTATTAGTTGCTGCCAGTGAAAATCTGCTATTTAAAAGGTATGCCGAGGGGCGGGGGGGGGGAGGATGTTTGAGAGACCATATGGTATGCAAGCGAGAGAATGAGATATCAAATCACTTGTGGGACAAGGCACAGTTCTTCTGCCCACCCATCTTGGGACCAGGCCCAGCCAAAATTGGGTGTCTGGTTACGCCCCTGGATAGCACTCCAAACCTCCCTCCTCTGTATTTTATCTCAAGTTGCAAGAGTACCCTCACTAAACCTAAATCCCTCTTATCTGTACCCTTCTCATCCAATGCCAACTCCAAACTCCGTTCCTTTTATCTTGCTGCACCATATGCCTGGAATAGACCGCCTGAGTCAGTATGTCAAGCTCCATGTCCGTCCGTCTTCAAATCTAGGCTAAAAGCCCACCATTCACCATTTTCAGGCTGCTTTTAACTCCTATTCACTTGTTCAATACCCATGTCTGTTTTATCATCCCCACCTTAAGTAATTCTCTTATCCCTTAATTGTCCTGTTTGTCTGTCTTGATTATATTGTAATCTCTGTTGAGCAGGGACTGTCTCTTACATGTTTTGTGTACAGCTCTAAGTAGGTCTAGTAGAAATGATAAGCAGTAATAGTAGAAGTACTAAGGTGTTTCTCAGTATTCCTGTCCACAGATAGACTGAACACCATTGGGTCAAGTCAAGGTCAAACAACAACTCTTCACACCAACCATTCGTAATTCAGACCAATCTTCTATGCCCTATGCCTGTTCCCTCATTGCTCTCATCACTCCTCTATACTCTGTGGCAGTCAATTAGCAATGTATTGGTTTTATGTAAACAACCAAGTGGGCATGCGCTCTCTGTGCCTTTACCAGAAGCTTATATAAAACTTTATGATAGCAACCTGCATCCAATAAACTCAGCAGAGTATTTTGTCTTCATGATTTGCCCTTAAGATGCAGCTCTTTTTGATATCTCTGTTTCAACAGTAGAGCATATAGCAGACTGATCTTTTTACCACTGAAAAAGAAAAAAAACAAAACATATGCTTGCTTTTTTTTTTCCTTCTCTCCCTACGATTAGCTCCATATCCTGGGCAACTCTATTGACCTGATCAATTCTATACAGTTACCCCTCCCCTCTCAGAGCTGCCTAACTCCAGTGAAGCTGACGCCCCATGATTCTCACAAATGTCCAATTCGCCTCCACAGGGCTAATTCCTTCTTTACGAAGGCCAAGCAAGTTGCTCCACTTCCCAGCACTAGTGATTTAGCTGTAGGGCCGTCTTCTTCAACTAAGCCTGATGTCTACAGCTGTCACGTTTTCAAAGCTGGAAACTGGGTTTGTGAGCCCTTGGGCCACTGCCGAGGAGCGGCAGTGGCAGGCAAAACCACCCCACGCTAGAGACAGGGCAGATCTCTGACAAACAGTTAGGCTTCACCGGCACCTGGCCACTTTCCACCAAGAGTTGAGCTCAAGGCTTCAGGTGGCCGGCAGGACTTATTGGACAGGGCAGGACTGGCTAACAGCTAGGCAGCACAGGGACAGCAAGGCAGGGAAAGGACAGGACTGAAAGCTGCGAGCAGCCACTGAAACAGGGAACAAACACAACCAGACACTGAAGCAGGGAACAAACACAGATAAACCCAGAACTAGACAAAGACATACAAACAAGACTAGTAAACAAGCAATACCCTAAACTAAACATAGACTAACTAGAACAGGCAAGAACTAGAGCAAGGAAACAAACTCAGGCTGAAGTGCAAAAGCACCAACATACCAGGGCCTTAGACGCAATGCAAAGGCAAAGCAGCAAGGTTTCAGAATGGCTAATAAGGCCAGCAGCACCTGGAGCTCAGCTGCAACAATCACCAGGAAACTACGGATGCTGTGTAGGTTCAATCGAAGCAAGCAAGTCTGGCAGGCCGGAAGATCCGGACCGGACTGGGCTGAAATCTGGAACGGGTGATGGTCCACAGCAGCCACCGGTTCTGGCCACCAGAGGGCGAGGTGAGCACAGACGTAACAATAATTTTTACAGCCTTATAATGCAATGGTCTACTTTTGCTTTCCATGCTCCACAGCCCATCCAGGGCATCCTTATCACTGCTCAAAAACCTTCAAATAGGTGACTTCATGTCACTGATGCTTTCCCGATGGTCAACTCCTTATCACAGATCGTCCTAAAAATGATACAATAGTCCATATTCAACTTCTAACACCTCGACCTCAACAGTTCTTCTGTTGTTAATACACCTCAGTATGCTGTTGGCTTATTGTACTCTGCTTGATAACTTTCCAGCATCACAATCGTAAGAGTGGTTTGTTTCATCGAAGACTTAAATTCCCCAACCACCTCATAATGGAAGCTCCCTAGGCCAAGAGGCCAAAATTTGGTCCTAGCTTCACTAAAGCAGTTTATTTTTACACCTTTAGATCCTAAAATCATTGAGCTTCCTATTCAGAAAGTACACTTTTTAAAAGTAACCGTTTCACTAAGAAACGTGAAGGAACATCAGGCATTTGTAACAATGGACCCTACGTGTAATTCATCATCACAAGGTTGTTGTTTGAACCCGTCCCAGGGTCTTGTCTAAACTGATGCCATGATTTCACCAGATAAATGAAACATTACTTTCTGTTTTGTCTTTTAACTCGCTTTTATATCCTAGGGGGGAAATCCTTTTGTACTCCATAATGAAAAATGAACTCTTGCCTCATACTTGGAAAGAACTGAGCTCTTGCCTCATCTCTTGAAAAAAAAAAAATCTACTTAGCTTTTCTTATCTACAATCCAAATGAACCTGATATGGCAATTACTAAAAGAATTTTAGCAAACCGGTTTCCTCTACCCCCTTACCTTTCTATCATGATCACATGTTCCATGATACTACATTTTTTTTTTTTTTTTTCATATTTAAAGCGTAAGCCGTTCTGAAGTTTTTTTTCATAGGGCGGGATGGTAAATTTTAAGAAACTTGGAAATGTAGATTTCTCAAAGAAAACAAAACGTTGTTCATCACAAAAAATTTTCTTGCAATTTCTGGGCCTTGGCATTATCTTTCGTCTACTAGACAGAGAGCATTTTCACGTGCTGGACCTTATCTGTGGAATTCTCTACCTGATGAACTTCGAAATGCCTCTTCGTATCTTGCTTTCTGCAACTTTTAAAAACTTGGTTGTTTAAACATTTTACTTGATTCTTTATTTTATTTTACTTGTTTATTGTGATATTTGTACTGTAACTGTATACTAATTAGAAATTGTAAACCGCTTTGACACAATGGTAAATAGCGGTATATGATGTCAATAAATCACACAGCTGTCAACAAGTAAATGTTCCTCTCAGTTCCACAATCAAGTCTTATCAAATGAAAGCTACTGCAGCAGACAGTTGCTCTCTTAAAGTGTGCCTTGCTGATTACCATCTGCAAAGCAGCTACATGGTCCTCTCTTCATGCTTATTGTTTGAACCTTGCCTCAGCGCAGGGCAGTGGCGTTCCGAGGGGCGCTGACACCCGGGGCGGATCGCCGATGCGCCCCACCCCCGGGTGCAGCGCCCCGCCCCCGTGCAGCGTGACCCCTCCCCCAGCAAAGGGACACCCCCCACCCCGGCGAAAGACCCCCCACGGGTGCACGCCGCTGGGGGGGTGCCGTGCGCCGGTCGTTTCCATGCTCCATCTGCCCCGGAACAGGCTACTTCCTGTTCCGGGGCAGAGGGAGCATGGAAACGAACGACGCTGACCGGCGTGTGGCACCCTCCCAGCGGCGTGCACCCGGGGCGGACCGCCCCCACCGCCCCCCCTTGGTATGCCACTGGTGCAGGGCTGTACCTTTGGTCAAACGGTGTTGGCCAATGTGTCCTTATGAGCTAAGCAGGCTGCTCTAAAGACTGGGACAATATCACAATGCGTAACCCTAAGCTTGGGAGTCACCTACTTGTGGGACTGAGTCAGTCTTGCGTGTCCATGGAAAAAGCAATGTTGCTTACCCATTGCAGATGTTTTCCGTAGACAGCAAGATTGATAAGGCGCACAGTCCCTCTCACTTCCCTTGAGTAACAGAAATGTTTACATTTTGGAGACTGCTGTGCAAACTCAGAAATTTATACTAAGTTCTGAGCAGTGGGAGTAGCTCCGGCCTGGTGTCGTCAGATGACAAAAACTCACTTGTGTGCCTTATTAACCCTCCTGTCTACAGAAATCATCCGTTACAGGTCAGCAGCATTGGTTTAAATGCAGAAACAAAAATGAAAACATTATCTAAACAAAAGAGGTAAAAATCGTTTTGTAAATGAGAAGATTTAATTTTTTTTTAATTCTATAAATATGGGCTTTTTGAAGAATATTATTCAACATAAAATTAATAAAAGGGGCCCTCAGTGCATAAAGTTAGGACATTTTGCTGAATATTGCACTAACTAGCTAAGTAATGGCTCCACCCCTAACCTACCCGGGGGTGGAGCCTAGGGAATGCCTGGTTAGCTGCAATATTCAGCAGCATTACCCAGTTAATTGCAGCTGAATATCAGCGGTCGACCAGCTCAGTAGGGTTTAACCAGGCAGAAGCCTCTCCTCTGAATATTTGCATTTAAAATAAACTGATAATTTTCACTGTCCTATGGCATTGTCACAATGCAAAAAGATGTTTGCAGGAGATAGGAACACAAATTGTTTCAACTTTTCTTTCCGATTCGTTTTGGCAAAATTAAGAATCGATGGCAAAACAATAGGGTAACAGGGTTTATAGGGTTTCACTTACCATATTGGCAACGGGGACCCTGGAAACCAGCAGGACACAGGCAGAGGTGGTCTCCCCCCACTCCACATTTTCCACTATTAAAACAAGTACTTTTGGTGCACAGTGCTGGAAAGGAAACACACACAGAAAAAGACTGGTTGTTGAACCCTTCCTGCCTCTCAAAAGTCACAGTTTATCACATCCTAATTACTGCATAACTGCTTTTTTCCCAACTGCTTTCTGAATTTCTGAGTGGAGGAGTGGCCTAGTGGTTAGGGTGGTGGAATTTGGTCCTGAGGAACTGAGTTTGATTCCCACTTCAGGCACAGGCAGCTCCTTGTGACTCTGGGCAAATCACTTAACCCTCCACTGCCCCATGTAAGCCACATTGAGCCTGCCATTTTAAAGTAAAGGTTTAACAAACTGACTCTGAAAGATATCCAGTTGAGCTTTTTTGAACATTCATCCCAAAATAGCTAGTCATTGTTTATATTTTGCTCACCCCTTTTTCAGTAGTAGCTCAAGGTGAGTTACATTCAGGTACTCTGGATATTTCTCTGTTGGAGGATGGCTCACAATCTAAGTTTGTACCTGAGGCAATGGAGGGTTAAGTGACTTGTCCAAGATCACAAGGAGCAGCAGTGGGATTTGAACTGGCCACCTCTGGATTGCAAGATGGTGCTCTAACCACTAGGCCACTCCTCCACTCTGTTATACAACATTGAACATTAGTGAATACAACTCACAGTGCAAACAGCCGAGTTCATCACCCTGCCGCCACCAGCCTGGACAGCACTTATATATGGTGTGGTACTGTATGCTGTAGGTTTGTTTGTAAATAGTGTAATATCCAGATCTAGAAAAGAAATATAAAATATGAATAGGGAAATTTCAAAAGTTATATTTTTCTGGTAAACATCTACCCACATGAACATTTTGTTTTTGAAAATTGGCCTGTACCACAAAAATGGACAAAATATAAACATCCACATCTATTTTGTAGGAGGCAATTATAAATTACCTTCTCTCGTATCCCAGGCACCACCTCTGTGCTATGCAGCCCTGCTTCCATACTTTGATCATTCGAGTGAACACCTGGGTGCACGGCTGCTGCTGGCCCACCAATGCCAGCTCCTGTTCCTCACACACATTTGGCCTTAAGAAAATAAGACAATAAACCATCGTGCATTAGGCTAAAACAGCTTACAATTCATGGTATAGAACATATGCAGCATTAATACTACTATACAAGTTAAGCAAGACAGAATATCTCATAGGTTGAACCCTGACAGATCGCATTTACATTTGCAGATGACACAAAACTATTCAAAGTTGTTAAAATAGAGAGACTGGGCATCCAAATAGCAGAAGAAATTTAATGTGGACAAATGCAAAGTGATGTACATTTATTTATTTCAGTACATTTATACCCCGCCTTTTGCCACAGTGTTGTGGCCCCAAAGCGGCTTACAATGAACTTATTAAAAATAAATAAACACAAATACAGTGCAGTTACATTTTAGTGAATTAGAGTGAGAAAACAGGGAAGGAAGGGAAAAGAAAGGGAGACAGAAATGACCGACGGAAGTCCAGCAAACTGATCCCCATTCTGGACTGCTGCAGTGCCTAGGTGTTAAAGATGAAGCTGGAGACAGGCAACCACGGCGACGGAGTTATCAGAGCAGGAAACAAGATGGCGGACCAACGGTCATCCTCCGCAGCCTCAACCCTCGGGGCAGTCCAGCCAGGAACCACCACCACTGCAATTCCATCAATTCGGCCGAAGAAGAAGAGCCAGGAAATTAATCCAGCCGGCTGCCAGAAGATCACAAAGACAGCAATCTGACCAACAGTGAAGATGACGAGCTGGAGTGGAGGAGACAACAGCAAGGCAGTCGAGCAGCAGCGCCAGGAGCTCCAGCAGAGCACGTCGGGCAGACCCGACATTGGGAAGAATAATCCAAATCATAGTTCTACCTTAGGAGTCGGTACCCAAGGAAAAGATCTAGGTGTCATCGTGGACAATAGGCTGAAATCTTCTGCCCAAGTGTGTGACAGCGGGCAAAAAAGCAAACAGAATGCTAGGAACTATAAGGGGTAGCACAGAAGGCAAAGAAAACTATAATTCTTCTATTACTCCATGATGAGACCTCACCTTGATTATTGTGTGCAATTCTGGTTACTGTATCTCAAAAAATAAATAGCGGAATTAGAAAAAGGTTCAAAGAAGGGCAACCAAAATGGAGATGGAACGAGGAAAGGTTTAAGAGGTTAGGGCTCTTCACACTGGGGGGGGGGGGGGGGATATGATAGAGGTCTACAAAATCCTGAGTGGTGGGTAAACGTGAATCGATTGTCCAATCTTTCGAAAAATAATAAGACTAGGGGACACTCAATGAAATATTTTTTTTCACTCAACAAATTGTTAAACTCTGGAATTTGTTACCAGATGATGTGGTAACGGCATATCTGGGCTTACAAAGGGTTCGGACATGCTCCTGGAGGAAACGTCCATAGTCTGCTGTTGAGATAGGAATGAGGAAATCCACTGCTCTCCCTTGGATTGGTAGCATGGAATATTGCAGCTCTTTGGGATTCCGGAATCCTGCTACTCTTTGGGATCATTCCAGGTACTTGTGACCTGGATTGGCCACTGTTAGAAGCAGGATTCTGGGCTAGATGGACCATCGGTCTGCCCCAGTATGGCTACTCTTATGTTCTTATGATTTCAACAAAGAACTTTATTCGTGCACAACAAGTTTAGTAGGGACAGACAGCCAGAAAATGTTATGTCATGTCATGTCATTTCCTGTGTTGTTTACAGGCATTTTCATTTATTTGGGTTGTTCTGGCCATTTTGGTTTTTTTTTTGTCATTTTCCATTAATAGTGAGCAGTAAAGTGTGCACTGTGTGGAAAGAAGGCACATTCTTTTCCCAAATTTGCACGTGCACATTAATTTGTGCACGCACAATGGTTTGCACATGTGGTGGTTCCACCTTGAGGAAAGAGTATTATGTCTTCTTTGTGAAATTCTATAAGTGCACTTATGTAGTCCACTGTGCTTGAAGAACCGAGGCACCCTGTTAAAAATGATTCTCCCTGTATGCGCTAAAATGAAAGTACATAGAACAGAATGTGAAAAATATGAAATAACTGAGAATCTTCTGTTGCATATTTAACTAATCTTATTATACATTATGCACTGATATGTACTCTTAGATCGCTTACAGATAATAGATTAGTAATTCCATCATTAATAAGGGCTAGATGGGAATCTACATGAAAGTCGGCTTTCTTTTTCTTAGAGCCATCACTTTGGAATGGTCTCTCGAAAATATTAAGATTATAGAAGATACATATACCGGTTTTCGCAAAGGGTTAAAGACATATCTCTTTCAAAATGCGTATGACAATGATACAGGATAAAGAACAGTAAAAAAAAAAAACAAAAAAAAAAAACCATAAACCGGATACTAAACTACATTTTATTATATATTTTAAGATTGTTTGTAATTGTTATTATTAATTAGTTATGATCTTTTACGGTTGGGTTGGTTTGCTGTGCTTTCCTATCAAGTACTGGATTTCCTAGATGTTATTATATGTGTTTTATATGTTTTATTTCTTTTATGTAAACTGCTCTGTTTTGCTTTTTTACATTGAACAGACAAGATGGCCTTTGTTGTGTTCTGTTTGTGTTCAGTTACTTAGATTTGGTTCACCCCATTGTTAGTAGTAGTTCAAGGCCTGATAACGTTAATTTCCAGCAGATATTAAGTGACTTGCTCAAGGTCACAAAGAGAGCCAGTAAAACTAGGCTTCCCTGGTTCTACATTGCTCTAAACAGACTATTGGATGATGGCCTGCAGCTCTTGAGGGTTTGCACATGAGCTTGACTTTCAAGATAGTCCGAACATCTACAGTGACAAATTAGTCCAGCCAACACTAGAGTCTTCTTTGCTTATCTCCATTGTAGTTATCATGATCCTCAGAAGCTTAGCAGAGATTGGGTGGCAGAGCCGGTGGGGGGGAGGTGGGGCTGGTGGTTGGGAAGCGGGGCTGGTGCTGGGCAAGACTTCTAAGGTCTGTGCCCGGAAAATGGCAGATACAAATCAAGGTAGGGTATACACAAAAAGTAGCACATGAGTTTATCTTGTTGGGCAGACTGGATGGACCGTGCAGGTCTTTTTCTGCTGTCATCTACTATGTTACTATGCTATAGCAATAAGTAACGGTATAGTAAATAAATAAACAATGATGATGCTGCATGCCCCCACCACAACAGCTACCCAGGCCCTGAAGAGCTGTCTAGGCCTCTGCTCTGTTACTTGGCTTCAATTAGCTGCTAGTTTGGTAGGGCGGTGCTTGAATGAAACCAGACTTGTGAATTTTCTGTCCCACCGTTCCAGGAAAACCTCGGAGGCTGAGACTGTGCTGAAAGACTAAGAACTGTTCTTGCTCTCTGCCCTGAGGGAGTATATATATCTTATTTTAAATCCTTGGAGATAAATCATCCTTATTCCAATTACTGGTTAGTTATGGCTAGATTTACCAAAGTGTGCTATATTAGCACGCACTAATGCAGTTAACGTGCTTCATTAGTAAATAGGTCCTGTTGCATAAAACAAGGCCTGCAGTTAACGTGTATTAGCATGTCTTTTAGTAAATCCAGCCTTCGGTGTTTTGCAATATGTCTTGTCTTGAGCCCGGAAGAAAATCAAACTAAACCTGCATGTCAGCGGTTCTCATATTTTTGAAGGCTTTTGGAGAATTCATGCTTCTGTTGACTGATCTTGAGCAGATGTTTTCCAGGTGTTAAAGACAAGGTCAAGAGCCTTCATGCCTTGTCTACAGAACAGAAGGCACAGACAGAAGATTGTTGGTTTTTTTTTTGTTTTGCCAGAGGCTCACCCCCTGTATACGTTTCTCAAAATAATGCCAAATCAGGAGGTGTCTGAGCAGAGTGAACGCAGCACAAATGTGAATCTGCTTTAAGATTTTGGAGTTTATCCTTACAAAAGATGTTAAGGGTACAAACTGATTAGTCTCCTGTCTTGGTGTAAGTACAGTGGCCAGGTCTCACTACCGTGGAGGAGAATTCTGACTGTAGACTTTGTGAACACTGATTTAGGAGATAGGGATGCACATTTATTTGAATTCACATATGCCATGCCATGTCATTTTGTGTCATTTGCATGAAATGACAGGAAAAAAAAAAGCTGAAATATCAGGTTTTTCCTGTGTCAGAGCGTTCACTATTCACAAATAGTGCACTCGTCAAACAGAATATACTATTTACAATACTGCCCCTAAAATGAAAAAAAGAAAAAAGAAAAAGAAAAAGTGTTTAACCTCCCCCCCCCCCCCCCCCCAAATTCCCGTATATGACACCAGAAGTTACACAAAGGGCCAACGTGCAGTGGTCCTTTTCAGCTACTACAATTCGAGAACCAGAGCGGCCTTCTTTACCTCTTATGTAATATTCTAACATAAAGGTTTGTCGCCCTTAAAATAGATCCTCTCGGTTTTGCCCGCCGATGTTCTACTTCCTTCAGCTGTTCCCATCCAACTAACTCTTCCTTGAAAAATCCCCCCATCTCGGCTAAGTTAGTTCTTTTGAAATCTAGGACCTTCGATCTTGAATAAGTCGTCTCCTCACGTGCCTTAATATTGAACCTCATCATTTGGCGATTGCTAGATGAAAATGATCTCCCACCGTAACATCAGAAACATTCTCCCCGTTTGTAAGCACCAGGTCTAGGCCTAGTTCAAAGCATTAAACTTACAAAGTAGAGACCCAGAAAAAAAAAACTGATCTCAATTAATAGGTAACAGTTATGCGGCAATAATTTATTTGATTATCTTCCAAAAATACTGCTACAAGTACTACTACTCAGTGCCAGTAGGGCCAGATCTCTATAGAGCAGAGGTTCCCAAACTTTTTCGGTTCATGGCACCCTTAGTGTCTGAGCAATTTTTCGTAGCACCCCCCCCCCCCCACCCCCTGCCACATAGGTCTCCACCCCTACACACATTTCTCTACTGCCCCCCCCCCCCACACACATTTTTTCCACTGGTCACCTTCACCTGGAGCAGCCCTGGGGGGCCTCCTCTGATCCTCTGTGTTGCTATCTCCCCCTTTTCCTGTCCCAATATTCCTACCTACCCAGTATCTTTTCTTTGTCCTTATCTCTCCCCATATTCAGCTTCTCCCTTCTTCCTGTACTATCCTGCCCTGCCCACCCTACCCCACTTGAGTTCCACGTCTCTTCCAGGCCTTCCCACTCCTTGAACAGTCTGACTTCTCTCCCCTTCAACCTTCCTCCTCCAATCAAGTCTCTCTTCCCCAGTCCCAGTGAGCCCTGCATCTCTCCCTCTTGCCAACTCTCCTCCATAGCACCAGTCCCCTGTACCTCTCCAGCAGTGGCGATGAATAAGAAAGTTTTCTGTCAGCATCAGGGCCTCGTTTCAGGTACATCCCGCCTACACAGATAACAAAAAGTTGCATCAAAGTAGGTGGGATGCTCCAGAGAAGAGGGTAGCTCCGACATTGGTGTAGAACTGTCTCAATCACTGCTAGCTACCAGAGAGGTACAGGGGCCTGGGGCTAGAGAGGAGAGCCAGCAGAAAGGAGAATTTGGGTAGTGTAAGTTTAAGTAGGATCTTGACAGTCTGACTTTGTTTCTTATTGGTAGATCAATAAGGTCTATCATGTATCCTGGGACAACGCCGTAATAATTTTGTGGACTAAGGTGCAGATTTTGAAGATGATCCGTTCTTTGATTGGGAGCCAATGCAACTTTTCACGAAGAGGTTTTGCGCTTTCAAAGCATGTTTTACTGAATATCAGCCTGGCTGCTGTATTTTGGGCTGTCTGGAGTTTTTTTTATGAGTTGTTCTTTACAACCCGCGTAGATTCCGTTGCAGTAATCTGCATGGCTTAGAACCATTGATTGTATTAGGTATCGAAAGGTTGCTTTTGGGAAGAAAGGTTTTAATCGTTTGAGCTTCCACATTGAATAAAACATTTTGTTACAGAGTTTATTTGGCAACTTTTATAGAATTAGGGGGATAATGTGCACTCTTTCCTGATGGTTCGGGCATTATGCAAATGGACACTCCAAAAAAAAACACCACACACACCTTTCACAAGCGCACTATTAGCGGTGAATGACATTCATTTCAAACAGCAATGCACAAGGAAGTGGGAACAGAAGGCTAGACAAACCTCAGGAGCAATGAAGTTAAAACTTTATTGCTATGGTGTATATAAAAACACTACAGAAATAACATAAAATCAGTGCTCAAAATTCAGTGTGTATAAAACAATAAGCAATGAAACAATATCAGTACTAAAAACTCAACAGTGCACAATGAAAGTAATATCAGTGCTCAAGACTCGACACGGCGCCATGTTCCGGCATGTAACGTGCCTGCCTCAGGAGTCTGACAGTGAGTAAATGGAGTCAGAATGTACTGCTAGGTGAAAAAAGCGAGGAGGTCTCTAGAAAGACCGTGCATGCGTGAACCAATGCACTATGTAAAAAAAGTATGGCAGGGCTGATGAGAGGTAGGGGGCAGGGGGGACAAAATTCCCCAGGCCTGGGACTCCAAGGAGGGCCCAGCGCCTGGATCTCTCGCCCTCTCCTGCTCCCAGGCCACCGGTGCCGCAGTCCCTAGTCTCCACCCACCTACCCTCAGCTCCCTTCTGTCTGCCATCCGACCATCTTCATTTAAAAAAAAAAAAAAAAAATCTTGAAATCAGCAGTGCAGTGCCTTCTGTGTGAAAGCTGCAGATCACCTCGGGCAGGCCTTCCCTCACTGTGTCCCGCCCTCACGGAAATAGGAAGTTACATCAGAGGAGGGCGGGACATAGTGAGGGAAGGCCTGCCCAAGGTGATCTGTCGCTTTCACACAGAAGGCGCTGCGCTGCTGATTGAGATTTTGTTTTTTAAATGAAGGTGGTTGGATGGCAGACAGAAGGGAGCTGAAGGTAGGTAGGTGGAGACTGGGGACTGCGGCGTGGGTGGCCTGGGAGCAGGAGAGGGAGGCCACAGCAGTAGCGACTGGGGGGAGGCAGGGCCGTAGGGTTACCATATGGCTCCAGAAAAAGGAGGACACATTGATCCAGTCCGGGTTTTGCTTCCATTGAAAGCAATAGAAGTAAAACACAGACTGGCTCAATCTGTCCTCCTTTTTCTGGAGCCATATGGTAACCCTAGGCAGGGGTGGGGTCAATCCTAGGGGGGGGGCGCCCTTGCCCCTGGCCCAGTCTCTCGGCAGCCCTGAACTATGGTATTGAAAACCAAAGCCAAATACTCCAAAAGCGTCAGTGATCATTCACTTTGCTCAAACAGCCCTTCCCCACTCTCCAACTTCAAGGCCCCGATGCTCAGAAGCAAATGAGGGCGCTAGAGGCCATTACTGCCAGATTAGCACCTGCGCTTCCTAGTGCGGAATGCTCAAAGGGCTTTAGCAGTGGGAACAATGAGCACGCCAAAGGACAGCGCGATGAACATGCAAATGTAGTCAAAATGAGGTCATTTCCTATTCCCTACAATGCTCAGTGAGCAGCGTGAAGAAACGAGGGCACCCTTACTGCTTGAAACCTTACGTCAGCTCAGAGCTGGCATTAGGTGACTGGACGGCAACACTGTTTTCGGGAGTCGGCAAATGCATGCAGGCTTGGTGGCATGGGGAGGCATTCCCTTACCTAGCAACTGGCTCCAGTTTCTCGGCAGCATGCTTTCCCCCTGCCACAGTCACCCCTTGGCTGGCAGTGCCCAGACACAATAGAGGAAATTAGATTATTTAAACACTTGGGAGTAGCCAGGGGAAATACTTCTTTTGCTGTGCTGCTGTTTTGGCGTACAAACTGCTTCCCCTGGATTTCAGCTCGTTGATTGTTGAAACGCTGCAACTTACCGGCAACCGGCACCCGGAACCTCTTCCTCCTTCCCCCTCTGGCATTCTGGGCACGCGCTCTACAGCTGTGCTTAACGTGCAACTCTTCAGCGCATGCTCCAGGCACCATCCTCCCCCTTAACTTCCAAACACCTTCGCAACGCCCGACGCTATGAGCGCGCCTATAATTGCATCTCATTAACATCGAGCATTAGGGAGTTGTTCCGACAGGCTGTTCCAGTGCTGTTCAGTACAGCGCTGGAGTTTTGAGCGTCGGGGCACAAGTGAGGCACCTTGGTGGAAAAGGTTGATCAAGAGATGCTCTCTGAAGATATCAGTTATTTCATTAGAAATATTTTAGCAGCTCATCTCTGGGTTTCCCTTTGTCACTAAACAGCAAAGGCTGCTCATGATTTAAATTTACCGTGAGCACCCAGATAAATTATTACTGATGCCTTCTCACCAGAAAACAAATCTACTCAAAAGTTAATTAGGCCTGTGTCAACAACTTATATTCTCTTCCTGTAAAACTCCATCGCTTCACGATTTCACAGCTGCCACTCGTTTCTCAGAGATAGAAATTTGTGCCGCCTGCATCCCTCCACATCTTTCACAGCGATCTGACATTAAATATACAAACGAGCAGGAGAATTAATAGCTCACACTTAATGTCAGTTGTGTGCAAACTATAAATCAACGACTGGGAATCTTAGGTTTATGACAAAGTCTTTTTAGCTCTATAAACCTGACAACTCACATCAGCGCAAGAAATAAAAAAGGTCAACCAACACATTATCGGCGTTACCTGATTATTAGGCTAACTCAAGTTTGTCGGCCGCCCTGTTTTATGACGTTTATTCGGACCCAGCCAGGTAGATTAACACAGCGGCATCATTACTAGATTAAATAGCAGTGCATAATGTTAATGGATTTTCAAAAGCAAATATCTATCCTTGTTACGGGGAATATTTCACCATCATTAAGCTGTTGAATGTGTTATAAAGCAACAGATTTTCATATCAGCCCTAGACAGTTTATTTATTTTGGTGCATTTGTACCCCACATTTTCCCCCAAGAGCAGGCGCAATGTGGCTTACATTAATTCATAAGGAAACAATACAGGACAGAGATGGCACAGTTACGGATTATGCCCACCCACCCAACATCCCCTCGCATGTCCTCAGTGGCGGGGCAGCATGAACGTTGAATATTATAATTGAAAACAAACTCAATTACGGAAAACATCTTCCTCCCCCCCCCCCCCCCCCCGGTGCTGCGTCTTTACCCCCCCCCCCCCCCCCCCCCCCCGTGCTGCATGGGTGTCCTTCCTCTCTGTCCCCTGACGTCAGACTCAGAAACAGAACGAAGCCTTGCGCTGGAAGAAGAGGACCTCGGCTGGCGGGGGTTGGGGTCCCCCGCCAGCAAAGGTAGGCGACAGCGATGGCGGGTTGGTGGCGGGAGAGGGGCCGGCCTTCTGTGGACAGCGTCCAGCCTATGCGGGAAGCTGTACGGAGAGTGCTTCCGGGGCAGGCCGAATGAAGGCAGCGCTTACATCGCTGATGCTGCTGCCAGAAACTTTGAAGTTTAAAGACGTGCAGGAGCAGAGCGGCCGTGGTGTGAGGAGGGGAAGAGTGATACCGCACTAGTCGGGATCTGGGGGTGGGGGGTGGGGGGAGAGGACCCCCATGCAGCTCCCTCTAATTAAGTAGATCCACACCCATTACATAACTATTGCCATACTCGGACAGACCAAAGGACCATCAAGCCCAGCATCCTGTTTCCAACAGTGGCCAATCCAGGTCACAAATACCTGGCAGAAACCTAAACAATAGCAACATTCCATGTAGAACCCCAAAGAGTAGCAACATTCCATTCAGATTCTCAAATAGTAGCAACATTCCATGTAGAACCCCAAAGAGTAGCAAGATTCCATTCAGAATCTCAAATAGTAGAATAAGTACATAAGTATTGCCATACTGGGAAAGACCAAAGGTCCATCCAGCCCAGCATCCTGTTTCCAACAGTGGCCAATCCAGGTCACAAGTACAATGCATTTTATATTGCTTCTCCTAGAAATAAGCAGTGGATTTTCCCCAAGCCCATTTTAACAATGGCTTATGGACTTTTCCTTTAGGAAGCCCTCCAAACCTTTTTTAAATCCTGCTAAGCTAACTGCTTTTACTACATTCTCCGGCAATGAATTCCTGAGTTTAATTACACATTGAGTGAAGAAAAACTCTCTCTGATTCGTTTTAAATTTACTACTTTGTAGCTTCATTGCATGCCCCCTAGTCCTAGTATTTTTGTAAAGAGTAAACAAGTAATTCATGTCTATCCATTCCACTCCACTCATTCTCTGCCCCTGACACACCCTGTCCAAAAAAAAAAAAATTATGCACTTACCCCCAAATTCTCTATATGATGCCTTAATTTGTGTGTACTAATTTGGCCACATGGCCAAACTACACGCACAACTTCATTGATTAACAAGCCAATCAGCGCCGATTATTAGTTCTTAACAACCAATTGGTGGCACTATTTGGCTTTAATTAGAAATTACGCCCACAACTTTCTAGGTGTACTCTACAACATGAAGTACATAAATTCTAATGCATGCAAACAAAAAGGGGGTGTGGCCATGGGTCTTTACTACTACTACTACTATTTAGCATTTCTATAGCGCTACAAGGCATACGCAGCGCTGCACAAACATAGAAGAAAGACAGTCCCTGCTCAAAGAGCTTACAATCTAATAGACAAAAAATAAATAAAGTAAGCAAATCAAATCAATTAATGTGAACGGGAAGGAAGAGAGGAGGGTAGGTGGAGGCGAGTGGTTACAAGTGGTTACGAGTCAAAAGCAATGCTAAAGAGGTGGGCTTTCAGTCTAGATTTAAAGGTGGCCAAGAATGGGGCAAGACGTACGGGCTCAGGAAGTTTATTCCAGGCGTAGGGTGCAGCGAGACAGAAGGCGCGAAGTCTGGAGTTGGCAGTAGTGGAGAAGGGAACAGATAAGAAGGATTTATCCATGGAGCGGAGTGCACGGGAAGGGGTGTAGGGAAGGACGAGTGTGGAGAGATACTGGGGAGCAGCAGAGTGAGTACATTTATAGGTTAGTAGAAGAAGTTTGAACAGGATGCGAAAACGGATAGGGAGCCAGTGAAGGGTCTTGAGGAGAGGGGTAGTATGAGTAAAGCGACCCTGGCGGAAGATGAGACGGGCAGCAGAGTTTTGAACCGACTGGAGAGGGGAGAGGTGACTAAGTGGGAGGCCAGCAAGAAGCAGATTGCAGTAGTCTAAACGAGAGGTGACAAGGGTGTAGATGAGGGTTTTGGTAGAATGCTCGGAAAGAAAGGGGCGGATTTTACGGATGTTGTAAAGAAAGAAACGACAGTTCTTGGCGGTCTGCTGGATATGAGCAGAGAAGGAGAGAGAAGAGTCAAAGATGACCCCAAGGTTTCGAGCTGAGGAGACAGGGAGAATGAGAGAGCCATCAACAGAAATAGAAAACGGGGGGAGCGGGGAGGTGGGTTTGGGGGGGGGGAAATGAGAAGCTCGCTTTTGGTCATATTTAATTTCAGGTGGCGTTGAGACATCCAGGCAGCAATGTCAGACAAGCACGCTGAAACTTTGGTTTGGATGCAAGGTGAGATATCAGGGGTAGAAAGATAGATTTGGGAGTCATCAGCATAGAGATGGTAGGAAAAGCCATATGTGCACTATTATAGAATTCACCTGATCTGCACCTAACTTAAGTACAGCTATATATATATATATAGGCCTGGTTTTAGGTGGTCTAAATGGGTGTGCCTAAATTTTAGTCGCAAGAACGGCACGTGAGCCTATTCTATAAACTATACCTAACTTTAGGCATAGTTTATAGAATCACGCTAACCGTGTGATTTTTCGGTACCGATTTTTAAGGCGCCATTTATAGAATTTGGCCCTTAGCACACCCAGATGGCAAAACTAATGCAGCTTAGGAAAAAGGTACCTCCTATCATCATTTATCAGCTCACGATGATGTGGATACTAAAATTATTACATGAATAAACATATCGATACGCACTTGATTTGCTGTTACGTGATGTCAGATTTTACTATGCTTTTATATATATGTTTATATGCACTGCCATATAATTGTTGCATTATATATACTTCTTTTATATATATATTTTCTTATATATGCTCTTTTATGTACATGTGTATATATATATATATTATTTATATTGGACAGTGCGTATCGATATGTTTATTCATGTAATAATTTTAGTATACTCTCTATGTATACCTAGTAATATTCCATATTTTATTAATTGTTTTTTGTCAATTCATATATTTGATATATTATGTTCGTATGTGTGTTATATTTTATTTATTATGATCTATGATAATTATTATATATTTGTTCATTGTAGCCCCTGACGCAGCCCTAGGTGGGCGAAACACGGCCTGTGTTGGGTGATTTGTTCATACACGGTATCTTCAATATATTCAATATAACTTCCATCCTAATTCAGTCTGCAGATAAATAACATTTTAATATTTACATTCTGCTGTATCCAACAATTGCTATTGCAAAGTGGATTGCAGCACATAAAATGAATACAAGAAATTAAAAAACCGATATAAAACCTTAAATTAATCAAAATGTTAAAACTACAAAGTATGAAAATGCATAAATGAAACAGTCCATCTTCTGTGCTTACAATATTACAGTGCATATTAAATTATTACCAACACAGATTTATCCGAGGTACTGTAAGGAAGTGAAAAGGGTGAAGAATAAAGGAAGAGTCCTAAAAAGGTACACATCACTCATACCTTTACTCACAGAAATATGTATACCATATGTCTTTGTGTCTTAATATTGCCCTTTAAGCTTCCCATTGTCTCCTTCCAATGTTTCAATGTTTGTGTTCCATTGTTATATTCCTCAACGATACTTCGATTGTCTCGCATAACTCTGCACAATGTAATCCATAACCAAGTTGTAACAAATTGTATTTCCACTGTTCATATCATATTGTAAGCCACACTGAGCCCGCAAAAAGGTGGGAAAATGTGGGATACAAATGTAATAAATAAATAATACACCACCGAGATCAGTTACACAAAGCAGTTTTGACATTAGAGAAAGGAAAGGGCTTAGGAACTATGGATTTTAGACCTGTACCCGAGTCACTGATAGCTCCAGGCTGTGGGTTCTAGATCAAGAGAGCCCACTGCTGATCAGTTCAAGAGCATAGGGAAGGAAAAAAAAAATAAAAAGAAACCACCCAATGGTGCCCGTTTAGTTTCACAGAGGGAAGGGGCCTTAAAAACCAGATTGCGTTGGATATCAGATAGAAAATCAGCACTAGGTTGATATCCTATAACAGTTAAACCATGCGAAAAACATAACTAAAAAGATGTTTCATTCAATGTGGAAACTAAAAAGAATTAAACCATTTTTTCCAAGGACTGTCTTCCGCAATCTGGTACAATCATTAGTACTCAGTCATCTGGACTCACTCTACGCTGGCTGCAAAGAGCAAATACTTAAAAAAAACTCCAGACAGTCCAGAACACGGCAGCCAGACTAATATTCGGCAAATCAAAATACGAAAGCGCGAAACGTCTACGAGAAAAACTACACTGGCTCCCACTTAAAGAACGCATCACGTTCAAACTTTGTACCCTAGTCCATAAAATCATCCATGGTGACGCCCCAGCCTACATGTCAGACCTAATAGAACTACCACCCAGGAACGCAATAAAATCTTCTCGTACATTCCTCAATCTTCATCCTCCCAAGTGTAACGGTCTGAAATACAAATTAATGCACGCATCTACCTTTTCCTATACGAGCACGCAGCTATGGAACGCGTTGCCACGTAACCTGAAAACGGTCCATGAATTGACCAATTTCCGTAAACTATTGAAAACTTCTCTTCGACAAGATACATCACAAAGATCAACATGTGTAACTGTACAATCTTTAATATATCCAGAAATGTCTTATAATGTCTTTTGCTTTAACACAATCATGTATTTCACCACCATGCAACCCAAAACCCTCTGTTGAACCAAATATATATTCTCTTCTATTTCCAGTATCCATGACGAATTGTAAGCCACATTGAGCCTGCAAAGAGGTGGGATAATGTGGGATACAAATGCAATAAATAAAATAAATAAAAATATCAGTGTTGGAAGATTAAAAAAAGGTACCTTTTTATTCGACTATTTAAATTGAGGTAACACAGAAATTAAGGGGGTCTTTTAGTAGCAATTAGATTTTGGGTGGACCCTGTGTATACAGTACTGTTTCTTGTGATACTACAAAATAATGCCTTTGAATGCCCTTGGTAATGGATTTCTAAGTAGTCTGCCCAACAGCTGCCCTGCATCAACATAACCACATACACATTTAATGGAAAAATTGATATTTTTAAATATGATTACATTATCCCATGTCTACTACAACGGCAAACTTCTCAACACACATGGCAGGATCCTGCAATATAATTACATAGGAAAAATGTATTCAAATTTTGGTAGCACCTCAATAATAGCAATACAAAATCCCTTCACTGCCAGGTACTTTGTGAAGTAACACTAAGCTCCTTAACACCAATTCTGAACACGTTTACCAACAACTGTACTTTCATAAAGGCAGAGGTGAATATACATAGCAGCAATACACATTCCATTGGAAAAGTCAGACGTCAGACTCATACCACGCAAACTACATGCCAGCAGAATCTCTCACCTCAGTCACATGCAGAACACATACCAACCCTCATCAATTACCGAATAGAGGTCCAAAAATTAAAAACTGTCCTCTCATCAGTCCTTCTCTACCCCCCAATCCATCCCCATAACCTGGCATCAGCCCTACCCTTCCCTTCTTTTTTCCCCTCCATCCATCCTCATAGCCCAGCATCAGCTCTACCCTTCTCCACCATCTATCCCTGCAGCTAGGCATCAGCTCTACCCTAACTGCCCCACCTCTCCCTGTAGCCTAGCCCTGTTCTACCCTCTATCTACCCCCCCCATACTCTAGCATCTACCCTGCTCTTCCCAATCTCCCTCTCCCTCCACCCTGAACCAAACCAGTATTAAATATAAAACATTTTAATTTTTAATGTCTTGGGTGCTGCAGAGACCACCCCCACCCAACAAAAAACATACAACCTTTTTTAAAATTATTATTTTAATCTTGGCACTGAGCCCATCCCTGCCCAGAAACCCACCAACATACCTTCCCTTCCCTCCCCCCCCCCCTTGAAGGGAAGACAAAGGGAGGGGGGGCTGGAGAGACGAGGGAAAAGGAGGAGGCCGCACCCTGGGAGACCAGGCATTTAATGGGATAAGGATGGTGGGTCCAGCTGGGGGCACAAATCAAGGACCCAACCGAACAAGGCAAGGACCATTTCTGCCAAGCTACTCAGGGCGGCTAACGCCGGGTCTCTTGCTCTTACCTCAAGACGGGATAAACCAGAGCGGCAGCGCACTCACACTGCTTCCCCTCGCTATGTTTCTCTTTCTCTCACCTTTCATCCACCTGCCATGCAGGAGATCCCTCCCGTTGCACCTCGCTGGGTCCGCGCTAATAAACAACCAAGGCAGAGGCGCGGGACCGCTGCTCTCTGCCTGCCGCTACTGTTTCCTGTGCCGATCCTGCCTCTTCTGAGGTAAACTTCCGGGCCGGCACAGCAAACAGTAGCGGCAGGCAGAGAGCCGTGGTCCCGCGCCTCTGCCTTGGTTGTTTATTAGCGCGGACCCGGCGAGGTGCAATGGGAGGGATCTCGTGCTGCATGGCAGGTGGATGAAAAGGGTCACAAAAGACTGGGTGGGCCTGTGCCCACCTGTAGCTACGCCCCAGCATGTTATCTGCCACAGGACCCATGGGAAGAAAATGAGCCCTGTGGCAGTTAACATACAAGATCCCATAAAATACAAAACCAGTTTGCAATGTGAATAACTGAATTAACACTATAAATGCCACTGAGTTCAAAGAAGATCCTTTACCTCACAGGGGCAGGGACGGTCTTAGCAAGTGCGGGGCCCTAAGCAGACCAATTTGATGGGGTCCCATCCTAGCCCCGCCCCACCCTAGCTCCAGGGACGGCCACCCCTCCCTCTAGCTTCAGGGCGGCCACCCCTCCCCCCCAGGGCCCCCCCAGCTCCAGGGCTCCCCCCTCCCTCCCAGCTCCAAGGCCTCCCTGCTTCCCACCCAGCTTCAAGGCTCCCCTGCCTCCCACCCAGCTCCACGACCCCCTGCCTCTCACCCAGCTCCAAGGCCTCCCTGCTTCCCATCCAGCTTCAAGGCCCCTCACACCCCCCCCCCCCCCCCGAATTTTAAAAGTTTACCTCGTCGACGTCGGGTTACAGCGGCCGGCAGGTAGCAGCAGCAGTCACTGCTGCTGCTACCTGCCGGCCGCTGTAACCCGACGTCGACGAGGTAAACTTTTAAAATTCAGAGGGAGGGGAGGGTAACTGGAGCTCAGGCGGTCGGGGAGAGTTCAGGTGCGCCGCGCAGGGCCCCCTTGAGCGCGAGGCCCTATGCGGTTGCCTCAGTCGTCTCGCCCTAAGACCGGCCCTGCACAGGGGTGAGCTACCATGGTCCTCAAGAGTCACAACCTAGTCAGGTTTTCAAGATTTTGGCAATGAAAATGCATGAAATTGACTTGCATACAATAGAAGCACTACATGCAAATCGATCTCATGCATATTCATTGTGGAAATCTTGAAAACTTGATCGGATTGTGCCTGTCCCTGCTCTAATAGAATTCCAACCCCCCTCCCCCTCTCCCCCCCCAACACACACACCTTGAAGCTGATTGGAAGGAAACTTATAGCAACCTTAGGTGTACCTTATCAAAACATTCCTGTCAAGAAGAACCTAAAACAGAATTTCTTTTGCAGAGCGAAGACTCACCCTCTCCTCTTAAACAAAAAAGGGAGGGGGTCACTTGAGTCTTGCTTATGTTAGTACTGAGATCCACAAACATATCATCACAATTGTTTAAAAAAAATAAAGCATTATAAAGGAATATTTTATTCAAGGGACTTGTTTCACAGTTAATCAAAAAGAAAGAAATGTGTGGATGCTCACTTTGAGATGACTAATTACTGATAGGAAAATAGGAAGCATTAAAATGTGTGAATTCCATCCTATTGCTAGATCTTGCTATGCTGTCTTCACAAAAAAAAAAAAAGCTTAGTCCTTTGCTTATAAAATAAGAAATCATGTGTGTGTGCTGTCTGCAGCAGCCAAAAGTAATGCATTCACTTTTACAATATATATTTACTCTCTCTCTCTCTATATATATATATTTTTTTTATTTTGTTACATTTGTACCCCGCGCTTTCCCACTCATGGCAGGCTCAATGCGGCTTACATGGGGCAATGGAGGGTTAAGTGACTTGCCCAGAGTCACAAGGAACTGCCTGTGCCTGAAGTGGGAATTGAACTCAGTTTCTCAGGACCAAAGTCCACCACCCTAACCACTAGGCCACTCCTCCACTCCATGTCTGACACAAATGAAATGGGTGCTAGCAAGGTTTTCCTCGGAGTGTGTATGTTTGAGAGAGTGTGTGACAGAGAGAGAGAGACTGGGTGCGAGTGTGTGTGTGTTTGTGTGAGAGACAGAGTGTGTGAGAGACAGAGAGATAGTGTGATAGACAGTGAGTGAGTGTGAGCCCCCACCCCCCTTCTCGCAGGGCCCCCCCTCCCCACCCCCACCTCTCTGGTCTCAGGACCCCCTCCCCACCTCCCTCTCCCCGGCTCCCCCTCCAGCCACCCATGTTCAGCGACCCTCCTCTCTCCCCTGCCCCCTCCAGCCACCCATGTCCAGCGACCCTCCTCTCCCCCTCCCCCCTCCAGCCACCCATGTCCAGTGACCCTGCCCTACCCCCCCCCCCCCCCGGTGCATCACACCCCATCGCCACCCGCAGCTGCCACTGATAACGCTGTCCGGCTGCTGCTGCTTCTCCTGGTGAGCAGCAGCGGCCGCTACAAAAAGAAAAGAAGCGATAAATGTTTTTTTAAACCCAGCCCAAATCATTCGCAAATGCCCGAGTCTTAAAACGCAGTCTCTGCAGCCGCTGCTCCTCTCACGTCACTGCGCTCCTCCGGGGTCTTACTCCAGGGGCAGTGACGTGGAGGCGTGAGAAGGAGCGGCTGCAGAGACTGCGTTTTAAGACTCGGGCATTTGTGATGATTTGGGCTGGGTTTAAAAACATTTATCGCTTCTTTTCTTTTTGTAGCAGCCGCTGCTGCTCACCAGGAGAAGCAGTAGCAGCCGGACAGCGTTATCAGTGGCAGCTGCGGGTGGCGATGGGGTTGATGTGCTTCGGGGGGGTGTTTGATGTGCTGGGAGGGGGGCTTGGGTGATGCGCCAAGGTGGGGGGGGGGTTTGTGGTGCTGCACTTGTAGTTTTTTTGATGCGCCGCTCCCTGCCACTTGCTCCGAAGTGGCAGGGAGCGGCGCACTGACAGCGTGTTTCCCTACTCCTCCCCCTGCCTGGGAATCAGTTGTTAGTGACGTCATCCTGGCTACGGAGCCTAGCTCAGCAACTCCAGGAGCCACGGACACAGGCAGTCCCGCATTAGAACGTTGGTGGTGAGAATTATTATATAGGATATACACACGATTTTTTGAATAGCTCCCAAGTTCAACTGAATCAACAGGTGCCTGTGATCTAAACTAATCCTTAGAGCTTGTTAACCTAAACAGCACTAACGGTGCCCTTGTCCTGCATAAATTGTGTAGGGTACCACTCCTAACTGTTTTTAATCTGAAAAGAACAAAAAATTAAGTTTAATGAAAGGGGAGGAGGGGAGATTTCCTAAACAAATTCTTACTGAATTATTTATTAAATGGTTGTGGAAAAAAAACATTTGTTTCCTCCCCCTCCCAACCCATATCAACATACTGAACCCTTTCAATAAACTGTACGTTTTTTCTCTGCACCTTGTTCTGGAAGTGGTAATTTAGCTATTATGACGACACATAGTTAAATGTTTCTAGGACTGAAGAATTGCACAATGTATAAGGTTTTGCTTGGATCTTTTTTTTGGGGGGGGGGGGGAGGAAGGGGAAGCAGCAGGGATTGTTTTAAGAGACTTATACCCTCAAGCTTCCACTAGTAGAGAAACGGTCTGGTATCCATGATTTATTTATTAGGATCTATTTACTGCCTTTTTGGAGGAATTCACTCAAAGTGGTATACAGTAAGAATAAATCAAACATAAGCAATAGACAATTACAGCAGTAAAAATATTCAAAGAACAATATAAGTATGGCATAGCATGTTCTCTGTCTCAGCCAGAGGCCAAAAGGGCTCCCTCCTCTGTTCCGGGTGCCTATCCTACACTTGAGTCACAGTCAAAAAGACAGCTGAAAGGAATACCGAAGTCCAAAGAGCAACCAACAAAAACTCTCATATGCAGCTTTTCTAGTTCCATGGTCAACAAATCAAGTTAGCGGTTACCTGATGCTGGGTTCCACCTTCGGAGTCAGCACTCGAGAAAGTTTCATTGTAGACAGTACGCTGAAATGTCTGCCAAGTGTGTGGCAACAGCCAAAAAAGCAAACAGGATGCTAGGAATTATTAGGAAAGGGATGCAAAATAAGACCAAGAATATTACAATGCCTCTGTATCGCTCCATGGTGTGACCTCGCCTTTACTGCGTTCAATTCTGATCGTTGTATCTCCCCAAAAAAATTTGAGGAATTAGAAAAGGTTCAAAGAGCTACCTAAATGATAAAGGGGGTGGAACTCCTCCCATAAGAGGAATGGCTAAAGAGGTTTGGGGCTCTTCAGCTTGGAAAGGAGACAGCTGGGGGGGGGGGGGGGGGGAATATGATTGAGGTCTATAAAATCCTGAGTGGTATAGAACAAGTAGAAATGAACCGATTTTTCACTCTTTCAAAAAAAGTACAAAGACCAGGGGACACTTGATGATATACTGCATGGAAATACTTTTAAAACAAATAGGAGGAAATATTTTTTCACTCAGAGAATAGTTAAATTCCAGAACTTGCTGCTGGAGGATGTGGTAACAGCCGTTAACATATCTGAGGAAAAGTCCATAGTCTGTTAATGAGATGGACATGGGGGAAGCCACTGCTTGCCCTGGGATTGGTAGCATGGAATGTTGCAACTATTTGAGATTCTGAATAGAATGTTGCTACTCTTTGGGGTTCTACATGGAATCTTGCTACTAACTGGGTTTCTGCCAGATACTTGTGACCTGGATTGGCTATTGTTGGAAGCAGAATATTGGGCTAGACGGACCATTGCTCTGACCCAGTATGGCTATTCTTATATTATGTAGAATAGCAGGTTAAACAAGACCTGCCAAGATATATTATTCTGAGCAATAGCGTAGAGCTTCCAGCATTTCAACAAACAAGCTGAATTACTATATGGGCTTTTGTAAGCCTTGTGCCACTGCATTTTCCCTCTGGACGCTGCACCGATTTGTACTTTGGAAAGAATAACGCACAGAGACGCCATTGTGGTGTGAAGGGATTCGCCGATATACTACTGGGAGATTTTAATAGTCCTGTCTCGCCATCTGGACTGTGACCTAACGTGAAGGATGAAGCGCAAAGTGGACCAACTATTAGAGCTATTCAGTTTTAAAAAAAGCCAGTCTAAAAATACATGACAGTCATTCCGCTTTCCAAATACTGTTAAACAACTAGTTGATTTTCAATGGTTATTTTGTACGCATGTGCAAAATTCTCAACTGAGTTTTTTGAACATGTGCCTTGTTTTCATTTTCTTAAGACAAAGGCACAGCACATTCCCCATATCCTGTACTTGGGCAGAGACAGAACGCCAGCGAAAAGCAGCAGTCAGAAAATGTGACAGAGAGAGACTCAGAAACGTTGAGTTCAGAAAAGCACGCAGAGCATTGGGTTATGCTGAAGCTATGTGCAGCCAGTCCATATTAAGACAGGTAAAACTACCTAGTCTGAAATTGTGCAGGGAAAAAGTTGCGCGTTAATCTTTGGTTTCCCCCAAATTATGAGTCCCGTAGTACTCAGATCAGATGCAGTTTCCGGAGCAGGTTAACATCGGAAAACATTTCAGTAGAAACGGGGGCTTAAAAGCTGCCTCCCCTTCTCAAACTTGCATTCTTCTGAAACGAACTGCAACCTTTCTCCTCTGCAATTTCTGACACCCCACTGAGCAAGAGTAAAATATTACTCAACTAATAAAAACAGACTTTTTTTTTTTAAAGGACACCAACTTGTTCTACAGCAATAGCAGAGAATAGGATAGATTTTCTGGTGCAATGTGTCTTTTGCCATCTTAAATACTGCATGCAAAATCTACCAGATCGCTCTGTACTTGGGAGAGAAAGCACAAAGAAAGACCTTATTATGCATTTTAAGTGTTTAGATCTCAGTAGAGGAAAATAAAGGCATCCGAATGGACGTGCATTTTTAGCCACTTACATGCCCTGCTGGAGGTCCCGGACTGCAGCGGCTGTCAGCGCCCAGCTCCAGAAGAGGAGCAGCGCAGCCCTCAGGCGCCTCCCGGCGGCCGGGCTGCAAACGGCAGCGGGCTCCAGCGGCTGCGACCTGCTCTCCATCCTCTCACCGTCTCTCTCCCGTGCGCTGTCTGCAAAGGAGCCGAGGACAAGGGGAGGAACCGCCTCGCCTCCCTGGATTGAATGGAAACTGAGGGGAGGGTCATTGTTTCTGAGACTGGGGGATGCCTGGGAGAGGAGGGTCTCCGTTGCCGGGGCTGGAGAGGAGAGACTGCCTGAGGTGGAGGAAGAGGGGCTGCCCGGAAAGACAGGAGGATCACCAGGTCTGAAGCTGAGGTGCCTCGGGCTTCCCGAGTCTCTTTGAGTAGGGGGCTGCCTGGGAGGGAACGAGCACTTGTCCCTGGCTGAACTGCAGCTGGAGTGGATGGAGGCTTTTTTCTCTCAGTCCTGGAATTCAGGAGCTGCTGGGAGGGGAGGGGGCTCCTGTCTCCTATTTCAGCTGCCAGACTCCCTCTCTGATCAGCAGTAAAGCTCCATGGAAACTGCCCACGCTGTACCACAGCCCTCCCACCCCTTCCCGGGAGAGAGACGGAGGGGGAGTTACAGCCTGGACGAGATCCCATAGGAGAGAGACCCCGGGGAATGCCACAGATTGGCACAACTCTTACTTCTGCCCACTCAGTCCCTCTTATCCCCTAACTAAAGCATAGATTTTGCTGCAGTGACTCCAGGAGAAATGTGCCACCCAGGATATAATGAGCATCCGCCTTCAGCTATTAATCCTGTTAGTCTTTCGCAGCACAGCTGCAGGCTCTGTGATGTCAATGAATACTTGAGTACTCAGACCGCTTCACATTTGTGTTAAGTTTAGGGTCCTCAATTGTGTTGAAAGTTGGCTTCTATGCTCAGAGATGGGACACTGACTGAGAGTGTGTATCCCAAGCGTGAAGAGTGCCTGAACCCAGGGACAGTGGGTATCCTGAGAGGGTGGAGAATGCCTGAAGCCAGACAGTTCCCTTATTCTCTAATGGGCAGATGATTGAAAGCCCAGCTCTGTTCCAAACAGCAAATAGCACTAGAACAGCAGGGCTTTACTGCCCCTATGATCAGAGATAATAGTATGCAAATATAAGCAGCTATTCACTCTGATTATAGGGTATAAGTGCTGGAGGATTCCCACACTTCTTTTGCCAGGTCTATATCCTCCCGCACTTGTTAGGTCAGAAGCCCAGACCTGTCACACACAGGGGCTGGAGGTCCGTGGGACCACCAGACCCCCAAGTACTCCCACCCTGTCAAGTGACATGGGGGGCTGGAGGTCCGGCAGACCTCCAGTCCCCTGACCCCCCCCCCCCCCCCGACACAAGTTTGTGGGGGCTGGAGATCCTGTGGGTCTCCAGCCCCACTAACCCCCCTGGCATCCCCTCCCATGTGGGCCACGAGTCAATCCACGCCCCACCCCTGGTGGTCTTAGAGGCCCTTTGCCACTCCCCTACCTTCAGTGGAGGAGGAAGGTGGCCTCCCTCCTCTTCCATTGGTGCCACCTCCATGTAAGCCGCATTGAGCCTGCCATGAGTGGGAAAGCACGAGGTACAAATGTAACAAAAATAAAAATATGGTGTGAAGCCCCTCCCCTGGTTAAAGACCACTAAAACAGACAACATGTTATGAGAATCAGGTGCTCAACATTTAGATTTTCTATTTACTTATTTCTGACATTTATATCCCACATTAAACATGAATTAGGTTGAAACCTGGGAGCATTTAAAATCTTTTTTTTTCCCTGTGTCTACATCAAAAGAAAAAGATGGCATGTAGGAACTTGCTACTTTTGTTTTGTGAATTGTGGTGGTATATTATAAAAAAATGCACTTGCCTTTTTTATTACTACTTTTTCACAGAAAGGTTTTGAATAATTAGAGAAGGGCTTCCTTCATGCAGAAATTTTCTCCAGCATCAGTCCAAAACAAAAAAAACAGGCTGCGTCAGGGGTACAAACTATAAAAACAAAACACAAGTATAAAAACATGTATAACCATACATATTAACAATGTCATAAGCATGATTCAACTAATAAAAGGCAATTATTTAAAAAAAGATTCAACATATGTAAAACAATCCTTTAAAAGTTCTAAAAAACATGTATAGACATACATGATATCATCTGTAAAACAAATATTTATAATTATCATTAAAATTATACATCACATAAAATTTTTATTAAAATCATACATCACATAAAAAAAAATTTTATCAGAACATCTACAATTACTCATATCACATTTATAACTCTCAATAAAAAATGTTAAGATCATACAATTAGAATCAAAACAATTCAATTTCTTCCCCTCTTCATTAAATTGTTTTGATTCTAATTGTATGATCTTAACATTTTTTATTGAGAGTTATAAATGTGATATGAGTAATTGTAGATGTTCTGATAAAAAAATTTTTTATGTGATGTATGATTTTAATGATAATTATAAATAGTTGTTTTACAGATGATATCATGTATGTCTATACATGTTTTTTAGAACTTTTAAAGGATTGTTTTACATATGTTGAATCTTTTTTTAAATAATTGCCTTTTATTAGTTGAATCATGCTTATGACATTGTTAATATGTATGGTTATACATGTTTTTATACTTGTGTTTTGTTTTTATAGTTTGTACCCCTGACGCAGCCTGAGGGCGAAACGTGGCCACGTTGGGTATTGTTCCAATAAATGCATTTGATTCCACTGCTTTGTTGTTTTTTTATCTCCAGCATCAGTCTAAATGTGCCAGCATTGTCCAGTTCAGCACACCATTAGCCGCCAAGTTCATACAAAGTTAAATATGTTCAGTAGAAAATATATCTGTTGCCTCAGGCTGCTTGCTATGTGATTATTCCATCACTTGTTTCATTATTGCTACCAAGTATTACATATTAAGGGCATTTGCTTTAAACTTTGTTTTAATTCATTTATCCAGTCCTTATCCAATCCTTACATGCACAAGGTTTTGCTTTTTAATTCCAAAGGTGAATCCTAAGGGTGGTTGAACAATTAGGTATAAACTGTGTTGTTTCTGACCTTACTTGTTTTGCAATTTGGACTGGTTTGGGTCCTGTCCTGTGCTGATCTGTACATCTGCTGTCTTCACAGTGTACAGAAGAAAATTATTTATGCTACTTTTACTAGTATTTTTTTACTGCTTATAGAATCTGGCTTTCTTAGTGGTGGGGGGGGGGGGGGAGTCAAGATGACTGCAGCACAGCAAGGGCTTGGTGGGCTAGGAGCTGGGATGGAGGAGATTACTTGTGGTGGGGGTGGGCTAGATTCCCCACAGGGACGGATAGGGATGGTTAGATCCCGGCGGGGACAGGTTGGATTTCTGTCCCTGTTCAACTCTTTACAAGGGAGGTGAGCTATCTTCCCCAGCTTCGGAGCTCCTGAACTATCTGCCCCAAGAGGCTCTATTCTCTGCCCTCTGCTGGCTGCTGGATGTGTCTTCTGCTACTTCCTGCTACTACCCCTCCCCCATTCATTCTGCTTTGCCTGATTACAGGGAGTTCTTGGAAGTAGACAGAGAAGCAAGCAGGTAAGGATATTTTAATGAACATTTTCCGTTTAACTCTCCTGGGACTAGAGGGTCTCCCAGATGATAATAAGGTTTAAATCCTAATCTCTCTGCTCCCCAGAGGTTATTCTGCAGCTTGATATGGAAAGTGCCTAGTACATGTGCAGAACAGTCTCCCAGTAAGAATCGATGTTCTACTACTACTACTTGGATATAACAAAAGAGAGGGAACGAAGTACAAACTAAAGTCCAAACAAAAAAACAGCACCACGGGCCTTTAAAAATGGAACACAGTTCTTTAATGAATGAGCCTTGACAAAAAGACCCGACACGGGCAGTGTTTCAGTGACTAGCACCTGCGTCAGGGGTCACAGTGATGACGTGGATACAGAAAGTGAAAGTGCCTTGTTGCTTTGTAGCTTTTACTATATGAGACGTGGGGTAAGGAATAATATATTGTAGAGGAATATATTTGAGTTATTCCTCAAGTTTTCCACGTCATCACTGTGACCCCTGACGCAGGTGCTAGTCACCGAAACACTGCCCGTGTCGGGTCTTTTTGTCAAGGCTCATTCATTAAAGAACTGTGTTCCATTTTTAAAGGCCCGTGGTGCTGTTTTTTTGTTTCTACTACTACTACTACTTAACATTTCTAAAGCGCTACCAGGGTCACGCAGCGCTGTACAATTTAACAAGGAAGGACAGTCCCTGCTCAAAGGAGCTTACAATCTAAAGGACAAAGTATGCAGTCAATCAAATTGGGGCAGCCTAGGTTTCCTGAATAGAGGTAAATGGTTATGTGCCGAAGGAGACATTGAAGAGGTGGGCTTTGAGCAAGGATTTGAAGATGGGCAGGGAGGGGGCTTGGCGTGTAGGCTCAGGAAGTTTATTCCAAGCATAGGGTGAGACGAGGCAGAAAGGGCGGAGCCTGGAGTTGGCGGTGGTGGAGAAGGGTACTGAGAGGAGGGATTTGTCCTGTGAGCGGAGGTTACGGGTAGGAACGTAAGGGGAGATGAGGGTAGAGAGGTAATGAGGGGCTGCAGATTGAGTGCATTTGTAGGTTAGTAGGAGAAGTTCTACCCATGCCCTTGTTTCACAACTTTTTAAGTCTATTGTTATGTGCAGGTCATGGTACATTTCACACACACGTGCAGATACTATTAAAAAATGCAAGCAGACTGCTCCACCATGAAGTCGTCCTCATTATGCAACAACAACTCCAGACCAGACCTGCTGGAAAATCTTGAATGTTAAAGGTAGGTGCTCCTTTCTGTGCATTGCACGGAATGTTCATTTTAATACTAATGAGCTCATTGTAATACATTTGCACAGGATTATTGGTAACAAGGCAAATGGTAAAAGCAACGCAAAACCCTTTTGTGCATTAGACGCTGAATAACGTGAGCTATACTGGCTGCAACCAGTCTAAAGAAAAGTTGCAATCACGGTAAGCTTTGAGCATTGAGGCCTAGGTTGCCTCAAAGACTGGGTTGAAAAGCAATGCCCTAGGGTACAGAATATTCCTACAAACCCACCGGTCGTGGTGGAACAAGGAGCAGGTTCTGTTTTCTGCCTGCACTGGATGACTCTCAGAGTGTGAGCTACACAGCGTCTCAAGTCCTGTACCGTTCTTGCGAGACTTGGAGGAATTCACACAACATACTGTAGACCAGGGGCGTAGCTACGTGGGGCCATGGGGGCCTGGGCCCCCGTAGATTTGGTCCTGGACCCCCCTGCCGACGACCCTCTCGACCCCCCATCCCGCCGCCAGCCCTCCCCCGCCGTCGCCGTAGGCTACCTTTGCTGACGGGGGACCCCAACCCCTGCCAGCCGAGGTCCTCCTGCTTCCCACCAAAAGCTTTGTTCTGTTTCTGACGTCCTGCACGTACAACGACGGGAAGCAAAAGGACCTCGGCTGGCGGGGATTGGGGTCCCTCGCCAGCAAAGGTAAGCGATGACCGCGGCTGCGGGGGAGGGTTGGCGGCGGGAGGGGGGTCGAGAGGGTCCTCGGCAGGGGGGTGCAAAGTTGGTGGTGGCGGTGGTGGGGGGGGGGTCAGCCGGTAATGGCGGGGGGGGGGGGCGTTGGCAGCGCCGGGGGTGGCTAAAATGTGCCCCTTTACCTGGGCTCTGGACCAGTGGCGTACCAAGGGCGGGGCGGTGGGGGCGGTCCGCCCCGGGTGTCAACGGGTGGGGGGGGGGTGCTCTGCTGGCGAGTCCCTACCAGCTCCATCCACCCGGCAGCTGTGTGGTGTGGCACCTCACATGACTCTGCACTGCTGTAAAAGAAGAAAATTGCCTCGTCAGCCCTTCCCTCTCTCTGTCCCACCCTCAAGGAAATAGGACGTTACATCAGAGGGCAGGACACAGTGAGGGAAGGGCCGACGAGGCGATTTTCTTCTTTTACAGCAGTGCAGAGTCGCGCAAGGTGCCGGGTGCACGGAACTGGTAGACAGGTGGGGACTGGGTTGGGGGGTGTGGGGTACCGTGCTGCCCTGCAGCCGGGGAGGGGTGTGTGTGCGCACAGCAGCGATCCACCCCGGGTGGCAGTGAACCACAGAACGCCACTGCTCTGGACCCCCCTCCCGCCGAAGTCTGGCTACGCCCCTGCTGGAGACAACCACTTGTGTGGGAAAAAAGACAACAGGGCTGGGAGAGGCGAGCTCAAGGACAAAGAGGGACAGGAGGGGACTGGCTGGAGAGATGGGGTATGAGGAGATGAGCTGCATGAGAGGATGTGAGGAGAAGAGACCGTCAAGGAGAACAGTCCATAAGACTTACTAAGGTAAATAGGCAAGGAAGTAAAGGCTTTTCTGAGATTCAAAAGTGCCAGCTTCAACAACCTCAGGATGTGCAGGCCCAGGGCATAGACCCTGTTGAGATCATTTTCATATTGACTTCCATAAAGTTCTTTTGTCCTTTATTAAGTTTTCAAATACAAACACAAGCAAATAACTTGCTACAGAATAGAAGTTCAGAACACAATTTCAATAAAGGAAGCAATCTAACTATAAAATCAAATTAAACTTCCAAGCTTCATTAGTCCACTATTAAAGGGGGAGGGGAATCCATTACACAACACAAACAAAAATGGAAAAAGAAAATTGCCATCAATACCCTTAACAGTATACAATTTTAATGTGATTACTAAGCAATCTAACCATCAGGTACACCAAGCGCAACACTTCCAACAGGATCACCAGTTGACTGGGACTCAAGAGATTTAGGTAGTCAAATGTTAAGGTTCATAAGTTTGTAAGTCTAAGGACCCTGTTTACTAAGGTGCGTCAGCATTTTTAACGTACCTACAATTAGCACGTTCCAACTGTGTAGGCGCCTATAGGGATATTGTAGGCACATACATGATTAATGACTAATAATTCACTCAAGCTCCAATATTCAATTTGAAAATCTAAACACAGCCTCACCATTAACTGTGTATCTTTAATGTACAACACTCACTCTGCTCAGAAACCTGTAACTACTATTTTAAATTAACGATGGATCAGAGTCGCCACCCAGCCAGCCCATCTCAGCGGGCTATAAGGCATAAGCTCGGCGTGCCATCATATAGCTTTAAAAAACTCCATCAAATTCTACTCATTTCAGTATCAAATAGAAAGTTTCTATCTCAATATTTAGTCTTTTAATTTGCAGACGTTTGTGTCTACCTTCTATAGATCAATGATAGTTTATGTGGTATATAATTCAGACATTCAATGCGGAGAACACCCCAGAAATCACTTAGCTCAATCCTTATGTTCCAGTGATCCGGACCCAACGGTGTCACCCACTTCTCAACCCGACGGAATCCCTGTTTCGCTATTGCTGCGTCTGGGTTTTTTACTCTACTGTCCACAATATCTCTCCAAATTCCATAACATCAAATCTATATAATGCTGAATCCTAAGACATGACTGTTCGTGACCTATAGAAGGTAGACACAAACGACTGCAAATGAAAAGACTAAATAATGAGATAGAAACTTTCTATTTGATACTGAAATGAGTAGAATTTGATGGAGTTTTTTAAAGCTATATGATGGCACGCCGAGCTTATGCCTTATAGCCCGCTGAGTTGGGCTGGCTGGGTGGCGACTCTTTTTTCTCCATCATTAATTGAAAATAGTAGTTACAGGTTTCTGAGCAGAGTGAGTGTTCTACATTAAAGACATACATGGTTAATGCACGTTAAAGACATTAATGCACCGATAACGTGGCTTAGTAAACAGGGCCCTAGGTGCCTTGAAAATGAACCCGATAGTGAGTGGATCGCTGCATCAGGGGGCTGGAGTAGGTGGATGGGTGGTGCGGATCTTGGCACCTTTTCCACCGAGCAGGGCCATTGTGGTCTGTTCGAACAATTCGTTTCTCTTCCTGCCAGCAATGACGATTCTTATCGCAGCACGATTTTTATCAACTTGTCTGGATGGGTATTATTACAACCCCGCTGAAAGCTGCTCACACCATTCCACACCATCTCAGCATCAGGAATCTACCTCAGACAAGCCTATCTCGGACAGCCTACTCCAAAATCTTACCATCTAACCTACAGTCCTTCAGAATTCCATCTCCATGGACCATTTTGGATTGTTTTTTTTCCCCTTCTCTTTTTATCCTGTCCCTTCTCTCTCATCTAATTTATTTGTATTTGAATTACCACTGGTCTGGCAATACCCTTATCAGCAACAATATAAATTTATGGAAAGGAACAGTCAAAACATCTACTGGTGATTCAGCTGACCTTATTTAGATTTATAGTTTCAGGTGACGCCTCACGAAGCCCCCGGCTACACAATTTGAAAGCTCACAGGGGCTGGGCTGCTTCATCATAGGCAGTCACCTATATAAATTTTTCTTTAATAGTTTTCTTTTCTTTTACTTATTGCTAGTCCTTTACTTATAAATTTTCATTCTACAAAACACTTAGCTCAAATCAAGACGCTGAATTTTGACCACGACCAACAGTGGCCAGCGTTTCGTTATCTGCCTCAGGGTCACGTGGTCTGCGTCGATCTTAGCTCCAAGAAACCTCAACTTCAACGAGCCAGTCACAAAATTCAGCGTCTTGATTTGAGCTAAGTGTTTTGTAGAATGAAAATTTATAAGTAAAGGACTAGCAATAAGTAAAAGAAAAGAAAACTATTAAAGAAAAATTTATATAGGTGACTGCCTATGATGAAGCAGCCCAGCCCCTGTGAGCTTTCAAATTGTGTAGCCGGGGGCTTCGTGAGGCGTCACCTGAAACTATAAATCTAAATAAGGTCAGCTGAATCACCAGTAGATGTTTTGACTGTTCCTTTCCATAAATTTATATTGTTGTTGTTTAAACAGAAAAATTGGAGGGATTTACCTTCATTTCATTTATTAATTGTTGAATACCCTTATCAGTACATTGTAAGCCACTTTGAGCCTGCACACATGTGGGAAAAGGTGGGGTATAAATGTGCTAAATAAATAAATAAATAAACCCCTTGAAATTGGTGTCCTTAAGTACTATTCCTACATCTCCCATATGTGCACTATTGACAACTCTTTCCAAAACTACTAGGACTAGGGGGCATGCGATGAAGCTACAAAGTAGTAAATTTAATACGAATCGGAGAAAATGTTTCTTCACTCAACGTGTAATTAGACTCTGGAATTCGTTGCCAGAGAATGTGGTAAAGGCGGTTAGCTTAGCGGGGTTTAAAAAGGGTCTGGACGGCTTCCTAAAGGAAAAGTCCATATACCATTATTAAATTGACTTGGGGAAAATCCACTGCTCCTTTCTGGGATAAGCGGCATAAAATGTATTGACCTTTTTTGGGATCTTGCCAGGTATTTGTGACCTGGATTGCCCACTGTTGGAACCAGAATGCTGGGCTTGATGGACCTTTGCTCTGTCCCAGTGTGGCAATACTTATGTATTATTATTATTATTATTAGCATTTGTATAGCGCTACCAGACGCACGCAGCGCTGAACACCTGACACAAAGAGACAGCCCCTGCTCAATAGAGCTTACAATCTAAGTAATACAGACAGACAAGACAGTTACGGGTGAGGGAAGTAATGGGTGAGAAGGGAGGAAGGGACAAGGGGAGGGCAATAGAGTAGTGGCTAGGAGCTAAAAGCAGCAGTGAAAAGGTGGGTTTTCAGCATAGATTTGAAAACAGGTAGAGATGGAGCTAGACGTATAGGTCCAGGAAGTCTATTCCAGGCATACGGTGCCGCGAGAGAAAAGGAGCGAAGCCTGGAGTTAGCAGTGGAGGAGAAGGAGGACGACAAGAGAGATTTGTCCAGTGAGCGGAGTTCACGGGGAGGAATGTAGGGAGAGATGAGAGTGGAGAAGTAATGGGGGACTGCAGAGTGGATGCATTTAAAGGTCAGTATGAGAAGTTTAAACTGTATGCGGAATCGGACAGGGAGCCAGTGAAGTGACTTGAGGAGTGGGCTAGCGTGGGTATAACGATTCTGGTGGAAAATAAATCGTGCCACAGAATTTTGGACAGATTGGAGAGGAGAGAGATGGCTGAGCGGAAGACCAGTGAGAAGTAAATTGCAATAGTCCAAGCGAGAAGTGACAAGGGTGTGGATAAGGGTTCTGGTATCGTATTCAGAAAGGAAGGGGCGAATTTTGCTAATGTAAAGGCAGTATATCCATACAATGTGTATATCCATTCTGCTGCATTAAGATCTGCAATCAGATCGGCCAATTTAAAAATCTCTGGGCCATGTTAAATTGGCCTCACGCAGGAGATGCATGACCTAGGAATAGGGTTGAGATAGGCACATGGGAATGGATGGAGCTAAGAAAGGGGAAAATCCTGCATTTTCCACCTTTTTGTTTCAGATTGTTGGAATCCTTCCTCATATAGAAGGATGAAGGTCCTCTGGAACAATTCCCCAGCTTCACCATTCTGGACCAGTATCTTGCTTTTGAACAGCTGGCTTTGGTACCACAAGAACATAAAATGAAAGAATCCAACGTATATGTTGAGACGCTCCAGGAAAATATTGTTTTATGATTTCTTTAATTTAATGTTGCACAATTTGCCAAGCTTCCGTTAGAAAATGAAGATGGATACAAGACATCGTGTTGAAGAAAAATTGTTTGTGATGATTCGTGAGGCGTTCACTGGTTTTCAATTTATATTGGAATTATTAATATATTGTTATCTAAATAACATCTCTTTTCGTTCAACTTTGAAATAATTTCCCTCAGGCCTTTCCCATGTTTTTTTTTAAAATCTGTATTCTAATAGTTTTTTTTCATTTATGAAGATCATTTGTTAATAAAATGGAATTATAACAACTCCAGTCAAAGAACTTCAACTAGGTTCTAAAGGAACCAACGTCATGTAGCTGTTTTTCCTCTCTCCGTTGCTGGGTGTTAAACCCATTTCAGTGGCCAAGAGGTCTACTGAAGCATTCTGATATGGACAAAGATACATTGAAATGTATCTGCATTTGCATATACTGGATTTCCAGGCTAGGCCATACCTTAGAAGATGCACATATCCCTATCCATAAAGGAATGATGTAATGGAGAAAGAAAAATAGGTCAATCTGATCTAAGTTATTAACTGCCTTTTATAACAGACAGACAGATCTGGCTTAACCATTGGACCAGGTGAGCACTGGCTCAGGGCGCCAGCTAGAAAGAGCACCAAAATCCCCAGCCTCTGACATCACTGCCAGTGCCTCACCTGGTACAATGGTTAAGCCTTCTCTTCCCCTTCTTCTCCCCATCCACCGCCCCCATCTTTCTCTCCCAATTCTGCTACCCCCCCCTCCCATCTATATATATAAAAGGCACCTCCAACGTTCGAATGAAGCCTCAAGCCGGAACTTGAGGCGCCCGAGATATCCGGTTTGGCCTTCAGTGTCTGCCCCGCCCTCGCGTCACAACGTGATGACGTCGAGGGCGGAGCAAAGACACTCGACGAATCAAGGAAGCCCAGCTCTGTTTCCACTCCCCACCTCCTCTCTCCACCCTCGCCCTAAGTACGTAGCTTCCCTGCCCTCTCCACTCGCCCACGAGGTCGCCGCTTCCCCTCTCCACCCCCCCCAATATCGCCTCTTCCATTCTCCACCCCCCCAGTTCGATGCTTCCCCTCTCCATCCGCCCGCGAGTGACGTCGATGCTTCCCCTATGCTATGCACCCCCCCCAAGGTCGCCTCTTTCAAACTCCACCCCACCCCCGAGTTCGCAGCTTCCCCTCTCAACCCTACCCCCTGAGGTCACTGCTTCCCATATCCCCCCTCCCCCCTCAAAGATCGCCGCTTATCTTAAAAAAAAAAAAACTGAAACGTAGGCAGCCTTCAGCCATTGGCTGTCTGCTCTGCAGCCACTCATCTCTCCTTTCACTGGCCCTGGAGCGCAGGAACAGGAAGTTCAAAACAACTTCCTGGTACCTGTACTCCAGGGACAGAAAGAGGAGAGAGGAGCAGCACAGCACACAATCAATGCCTGAATGCTGCATTCACTGCCTGGGAGCAAAGAACAGGGAGGGAGGAGGGCTTGGGGTGAAGAGGGGGGCAGGGGTGAAGAGGGGGGGAGGGAGGGAGGGCAGACTGGAAAGTTGACATTGAGCAGAGGGGGGAGGAAGAGGAGCACAGAAGGGGAAGGGAAATGCACCACCTGCTTAAAACACTAACACATATATACACACACTCTCTTTCAAACACATACACTCACTCTGAGGGGGGGAGGGTGGCCTGGAACTTGGAGGGTGACTGGGGCGGTGAGAGGAGGGGGAAGAAGAGGGGCACGGTAGGGGGAGGAGAATGCACCACCTGCTTAAAACACTCACACATACACAGAAGCACACACACACACTCTTTCAAACACACACACTCTCTCCCTCACTCACTCACTCACTCACACACAAAGTCTATATCAAATGCACACTCGCATTCTTTCTCTCACACACACACTCTCATTCTCACACACACACTCTCACACAGACAGCCTCACTCTATGTCACACACACTCGCACATTCACTCAGTCTCTCTCACTCACACAGTCACTCTCACACACACACTCTCTCAAATATACACACTACCGATGCAAACCATGCTAGTGCCCGTTTCATTGCTCTCAGAAATGGGCCTTTTTTACTAGTAGTCATATAAACTTTGAGTGAGTTGCTGACAACAGAAGCATGAAGACAGATTGCCTTTGGCCAGTCCCTGGGTCTTCCCTCTGCTGCATCCGACCCACAGGAAACTGCATCAGAGGCGGGACACGGCCGAGGGAAAACCCGTGGCTGGCTGAAGGCAACCTACCTTCATGCTGCCAACAACCCATGTAAAGTTTACACTACCATGGGGGGGGGGGGGGGAGACAGAGGAATGAGAGTGATTCTGGACCCAAAGGGAAGGGGAGCAGGTAGGGAGAGAGGGAAGGAAACACAGGGCTGAGGGAGAAAGGGAGAGATGCTGGAGCTGTTGGGGGAGGAGGAGGCAGGTGGACAGAAGGGAAGGGAGAGAGAGAGAGAGAGACAGACACTGAACCACAGGAAGCAACCAGGGTGGAAGGGGTGCCACCCATGCTGGGGCAGGAAAGAAGTTGGCTCAACCAGGGGCGTATCTGGACTCTGGCAGTAGGGGGGGCCAGAGCCAGAGGGAGGGGGCACATTTTAGCCCCCCCCCCCCACTGCCCCCCTCCCCGCCATTGCCGGACACCCCTCTCCCTTCCCGCTGCCAACCCTCCCTCCCCGCCGTCACTTACTTTTGCTGGCGGGGGACCCCAACCCCCGCCAGCCGAGATCCGCTTCCTCCTCCGAGTCCTACCTTTAAAAATATTTCTTCAGCTGGCGGGGGACTCCAACCCCCGCCAGCCGACCCGAGATCTTCTTCAACTTTCTTCTATCTTCGTCCTCCGCGTGGCCGACGTGTTGCTGTTGTGCAAAGCTGAAATCCAGTTTCGGAGTCTGACGTCGCAGCACGTTATGACGTCAGTCAGACTCCGAAACTGGATTTCAGCTTTGCACAACAGCAGCAACATGTCGAGGATGAAGATAGAAGAAAGTTAAAGAAGATCTTGGGTCGGCTGGCGGGGGTTGGGGTCCCCCACCAGCAAAAGTAAGCGACGGAGGGGAGGGTTGACGGCGGTAGGGGGGCCAGGGTGAAATCTGCGGGGGCCCAGGCCCCTGTGGCCCCACACACATACCCCCCTGGGCTCAATGTGTTACAGTCCTTTGAGCTGGTCCTGCAGATCAAACACCATTATTAACATAGTCATTCATGACCATCCATTTACATTTATCAGATGTGGGATGGTCATCCTCAGGATGAAGACGTATGTGCATATGCCTTCTGCCAGGGAGGATTAGAGGTACACAGGCAAACTTAATTCTGCAGCATCTGTACTGACTAGAACAACAGCAGGGAGCACTGCTCTGATTCCAGAAAGAGATCCATGGGTGGCTGTAGTGGTAACAGCGGGCCACAGGTCATGGGGCTGGGATGACAGCAGTGGCCTGGCAATGTGCAGCCCTGACCTGGGGTTTTGTTGTTGCACAGCTGGATTGGCAGCTGCATCGTATTTCCCCTGCTTTCATCTCTGAAGCATGCCTCTTTTATGCTGGGCTACCAACACACACTTTCTTAATTTATTTCCTGCACTGACTCTAGTCAGTGGGGTACACACCAGCTCTTAAACACGTCAGCCAATCCCTATATGATTTTCGATAATATTCACCTTGTTATTAATACGGCACAGTCTCAATTATCAGACATAAACGAGACCAACCCCTTGTTGGATAAGTGAAAAGTTAGATAAAATGGCAAACCCTGCATAAACCCCTTAAACCATGCAGAAACAAAAGCATAGAGTTCCCGATTTTCAAAGATTGTTCTAAAACAAAGATTTTTAATAGAAATAAATGCCATGGCATCACGAGTCTGTCGGATATGCCAGACGGTCGGATTAGCGAAGGTCAGATAATTGAGAATGTACTGTACCTATTTTTAAAGCTGAGACCATTACTCATAGTCACACCTGAATGTTGGTTGCCATTTGACCTGCGTCTGCTGGCAATCACCAACAGAGTTTGCTCTTTTCTGGTATTGTGAAGTAAAACTGATGGCAAAATTTCTCTGTGGGCTCTTAACTCTGAAGAAGAATCCATAGCACGTACGCCAGTGTCTCCTAAGCATCATTTAGGTCCAGATTTTATATAGGCAAGGCGAGTAGCGTACATTAAATTGTGAACGCATCCAATTTACGCATGCTACTTGAGTAACAAGCCAGTTATTGACGATAATTAGCTGATAACCGATTATCATCACTAATTGGCAATAATTGGAATTTACCACGTGTCCATTTTTGGCAAAAATGTAAAAAAGGGCTTTTTTACAGGCGCACTGAAAAATGGATTGGCGCGCGCCCAAAACCCACACCTACACTATCACATGCCATTTTTCAACGCACCTTAGTAAAAAGACCCCTTTGATTTTCCCGGAGTCACAAGGAGCTGCATTGGGGGAAAAAATACCTGTAATCATGTGATTAATCACGATTACAAATTTTAATCGAAATGCAGCCCTATTTGTTTAGTTTAAGAATTGAAGGATTGAATCAAGCCAGATTTTTTTAATTGTATATTACTATTCTTCCAATCCTGGTTGGTAATCTTTTGTTCTTTATGATATAGGACACTTTTGTGCGTCACAAAAGATTTATGTTTAATGGCCACGTTCGAGACTATTCTGGTAATATGCAAAATGAGAAAATAAGACAGTTTGCTTCATTTTCAATTGCTGTACCACAGTCTTAAAAGGGGGGGAGAGGGACATTCCAAAATTACTTCCTAGATGCAGTCTTCTGGAACAGGATATATTGGCTTTCTCATGCTATTCATTATAGACTAAAGACTGAATTAATAAATCCTCGGGTTCAGCATGACCAAACAGATTAATGAAGAAGGACTCAATTAATTGGGTTTTTTTTTAATTTTTATTTGTACCAATTTAAATTTTACAAGCAGCAAAATAAACTTGTCATGAAATACAGAGAAAGTAATATAAAGAAAATTATTACAGTCAGGTAATTCAGTTCACTCTTTCTTAGACCACAAGTTGAGGGGGAGTGGGATAAGACAAGGAGATCAATTATCTATTGAAAAACATTTTGCTCAAGAAAATGGCTTAACCCTGAATATCCCCACTAATTATTCATTTAAATCATTAGTCCCCATTGGTCCACTGGATAGTTTCTTCATATCTAAGAAGGTGCGCAGTTGATTCGGTTCATAGAAAACATATTTATTGCCCAGGAAGCGTATCAAACGCTTGCAAGGATATGCTAACAAAAAGGATGCATGTGGTTTCTTTTTTCCTCTCTTATTGCCAGAAATTGTTTCCTTCTATCTTGCGTAGCCTTAGTCACGTCTGGAAAAATCCATATTCTTTGACCACAAAAAGGTAATGACAGTGGCGTTCCTAGGGGGGCTGACACCCGGGGCGGATCACCGATGCGCCCCGCCCCCCCCCGGGTGCAGCGCCCCTCCCCCCGATGCAGCGTGACCCCCCCCCGGCGAAAGGACACCCCTCACCACGGCGAAAGAACACCCCCGGGTGCACGCCACTGGGGGGGTGCCACGCGCCGGTCAGCTTTGTTCGTTTCCATGCTCCCTCTGCCCCGGAACAGGTTACTTCCTGTTCTGGGGCAGAGGGAGCATGGAAACGAACAAAGCTGACGGGCACACGGCACCCCCCCCCCCCCAGCGGCGTGCACCCGGGGCGGACCGCCCCCACCGCCCCCCCCTTGGTACGTTACTGGGTAATGAAGCGAACTTGAAGTATAATCTCATCACTGAGTTCAAGTCCTGCTCAAATACAAACGAAGCAATAAGCGTCCCTCGAATGAATCTTCCAGCAACGCAAACAGATCTTGATTCTCTGATCCAATTCCCATTAATTGAGGCAAATTCCCACCATTCACAGGTTCCACTCCCTTTTGAGCAAGAGTTGTTAAATAATATATTTTATTACATGTGGGAATAGCTGTAAGAGGAATTTTCTAATTTTCCGTTAAGTATTTTTCGAAGAAATCTGTAGGAGTCATGCCTGAAGCTCTAGGAAAGTTCAACAATCTTAAGGTTAAACGTCTATTATAATTCTCTATTTGTTCAATTTTCCGGTGGATTAAGAGTTTATCTCTTACCAGAGCATCCATTGTTGATTTCATGACCTTAACCTCTTCCTCTACCTGTAGAAATTTATGTGAAGTTTCAGTTTTAGCTTTCTCAAAGGATTCAGTTAAACTATCCATTTTACTCACAAGTAAAGTTTTATCCTGAGCAGACTTAGTTACTGCCACTGTTAGCTCCTGAAGCGCCTTCCAGATAGAACTCAATGTAACCTCCACAGGAGACAAAAACTCCACGCTGGCTTCCCTTTCGGGTTTAGGAATAGCACCACCGATTTGAGTTCTGGTCCTAACAACCTCCATTTTAGCATGTACTCCTGACTCACTCCTATACTTCACAGGACATGGAGTGGGTTGATTTCCGGGGGCGATAGAGATGTTTCCAAGCCCAAGAGCGTTGGCGCTCCTTCATCGGCGCTCAACGCGGGACTCGCTAACCGCGGCTCGTCGCGTAACGGTCCAAGGTTTGCTGAACAGGGGACAAAGCTCTGGCCATCGGCAGCTGGCCTTTAGCCATCCCCTTCCTCTTGGTATGGGGGTAAGTAGAAAACTTCAGAGTACAGCGGGGCCGCTCAGCGTGCAAGCTTCAGGTCGCCATCTTGCCACTCCCCCGGCTCAGATTCCTCAATTAATTTTTAATGCATGAATTTAAGTAAACAATCAGAAAAACATGTTATAATTAGTCTTTGGCAAATGTCTCTTGGATCATTAGACCTCCCATGAAACTCCATTAGGGATGGGAGGGGGAGGAGGCACTAGACAGCTTGCTGAAGATAGATGTTTGAGAGAAGTACTATGTGAAACAAGCCAAAAATCAGTAAACCCTGCTGGGTCAATGTTGAAAAGCACTTATGTAGCTGGTAGCAGGTGCCGATTGTATAAGTGCTTTTCAAATTTGTTTTATTTATTAGGATTTATGTGCCACCTTTCACTCAAGGAGGTATATAGCAAGAATAAGCCGGACATAGTCAAGAGACAATTACAGCAGTAAAAATAGTCAGGTAACAGTATTTATTATGGCATAGTATGTTACTTACAATATTAACACAAGACAGATTAAAACCTCTTAATAGACAGTATAGCATGTAAGCGGAACATATAGACAAATAAGACAGAAAATAAGGGTAACCATCTGCGAGTAACGTACGAACTGCGCAGAGAACCATGTTTCATGGTCAAAGAAACTCCTAGCTTTCGCTGTGAACAGGGCCCCCCCAGCTGATGATAAGAGTCTGGATGATGTAAGGACCAGTGATGATTGTTTTATTGCTTCTTTTCCTGGTCTAGGAAGTCTTAGCATTGCTTAGATGTAGAGACCAGTGATGTAATGATTGTTTATAGATAGGTATTGTTTCTTTTTAGTTATATAGCTAATCATTGTGTGTATATAGCTTAATCATTGTATATATCTTAATCATTGTAGACTTTAGAACCTCTAATAAAGGTCTCATTTACCTAATACGAATCCAAAAGAATCCACAGTAATTACTGAATAGTCTGTGTTAGTGAAGCAGGCTGTAAATCCATAGCGGTACACCAACTTAAGGAAAATTGCCCATGAAGGCAGAAAAGGTGCATGACAACGATCTCAGACAGAATAGGAGTAGATGAGCAAGTCCAGCTCCAGTACTTTGTGCAGCTGGTGTTAATCCTTGTGCTAGTGACTAGCTAGTTAGTTGCGTCTTCCAATAAAGGCTTGGGAGAAAAGCCAAGCCGTCACGTGCTTCCTGAAGGCTATGCTAAAACAAAGCCTTTCGGAGAGTGTGGAGGCTACTCCGGAGAAGGTTCGTTGGTGGTTGTCACATCATCTGATTTCCTGTTTGGAGAGGAAGTGGTTAGGGATAATCTTTGTGAGGTCCTTAGCAACCTTGGAGGTCTGTAGAAGGAACGTCTGTTCTTCAAGTAGGGAAAGGGAATGGGACTTGATATACCTCCTTTCTGTGTTTTTGTTTTTTTTTTTTGCAACCACATTCAAAGCGGTTTACTTGGTATAAACAGGTACTTATTTATACCTGGGGCAATGGAGGTTAAGTTCCCTAGGATTCTATGAACCCTACTACCTATCACATATCCAAGAGACAACGACAATGACCTTAACTATCCTTCTCACCTAAACTCCATATGCTTATCCTGTAACTACTACTACTACTTGACATTTCTGGAGCACTACTAGGGTTACGCAGCGCTGTACAGTTTAACAAAAAAAGGACAGTCCCTGCTCAAAGGAGCTTACAATCTAAAGGATGAAATGACAAGTTGGGGCAGTCAAGATTTCTTGAATAGAGGTAAAGTGGTTAGGTGCCAAAGGCGACATTGAAGAGGTGGGCTTTGAGCAAGGATTTGAAGATGGGCAGGGAGGGGGTCTGGCGTATGGGTTCAGGGAGTTTATTCCAAGCATGGGGTGAGGCGAGGCAGAAGGGGCGGAGCCTGGAGTTGGCGGTGGTGGAGGAGGGTACTGAAAGGAGGGCTTTGTCTTGAGAGCGGAGGTTACGGGTAGGAACGTAAGGAAAGATGAGGGTAGAGAGGTAAGGAGGGGCTGCAGATCGAGTGCATTTGTAGGTTAGTAGGAGAAGCTAACCCATCCGCCCCGCCTCTTCTACCCTTGTTCACACCTCTCCTATTCCCTTTATCCCTGTCCTTCTCTACCTACCCATCACTTTTGTTATTCTGCTATACTTAACTTTTATTTTCTTTGTCAATATCCTGTAATCCCTATTACTATGTAAGCCGCATTGAACCTGCTTTGAGTGGGAAAGCGTGGGGTACAAATGTAATAATAATAATAATTAAAGTCCACTGCACTAACCACTAGGCTACTCCTTCACTCCTTTGGCCTGAGTCTTGAAGGTCAGAGTTTTAAATTTAACCCTGTATTGTATTCAAGGTAGTGAAGATTTTGCAGAAATGGTGTGCTATGATCCCATTACTTACAATCTTCTATCAGACGTGCTGTGGCATTCTGAATAAATTGGAGCTTGTGCAAACCCTTTGCAATCAGACCAGTGTAGAATGCATTACAGCAATCCAACCTTGATGTTACCATAGTATGAACCACTACGACAAGACTTGCATTCTTGATGTAGCAAGAGAGACAGCATATGGAAAGTTTGCTTGGATTTGGGGGATCAGTGTAAGTGCTGAATCTAGCTGTACCCCAAGGTTCCTGACATGATATAAGAGTGAGTTTGTAGCTCCCAAAAAGGGATTTTGATATCAAGTGCTTGATATTGAGATGGCGGTGTTTCCCGCGCTAACCCAGCGGTAACCGGGCAGCGCACGTGGTGCTGCCTGATTACCGCCCCTGCGGTGATAATTTTTGAAAAATTCCAGCAGTGTCAGAACTGCTGCGCGCTGGTGGGATAGAACTACCATCAGCAGCCACGGTGCGCCAGCGGTATTTTCCAGATTGCCGCAGGGCAACCCTTTAGTAAAAGAGCCCCCTACAGAGGTAAACTTGGGAACTGCAAATTGAAGCCTAATAATGGACTACCATGAAACAGCACTGAAATTTAAATACCAGAAATATAATTACAATGTTAGCATAATAGTAATGATACATCTGATAAGCACGCATTAGAACGTTCAAATAACATAGATATGATGGTAATGCTTTTCTTCGGTATAGCTTACCATATAGCTGAGGGGGTCATTAAACAACTGTATCAGAATTTTGTGGGTTCCTGAAGTCATGGAAGATAACAATCTGGAAAATTTAGGGAGATGTTCCTGCCAGACCTCAGCCCCTCATTTATAATAGGCAGCCTAAAATTAGTTGCCAGTTGCGCACATAAGTTATAGAATGCCAGGGCCGCCGAGAGACTGGGCCGCGCCCGCCACCTCCCCCCCCCCCCCCCCCCCCGAGGTCGTCGCTGCCGCCGTCGCTCCCCCCTCCGTCCGCCACCGGGCCGGGCCCCCTGCATTGAAATCACAGCGCCTCTCACCTCCGTGTGAAAGCGCTGCAGGCAGCAGGGCAGCAGATCGCCTCCCTTCCGCCCTCCTTCCCTCTTTGTGTCCCGCCCTCGCGGAAGTTACATCAGACGTGGGCGGGACACAGGGAGGGAAGGAGGCCTGAAGGGAGGCAATCTGCTGCCTGCAGCGCTTTCACACGGAGGTGAGAGGCGCTGTGATTTCAATGCAGGGGGCTCGGCCCGGTGGCAGACGACGGAGGGTGGGTGGGACTGCGGCGCCGGGTCCACCTTGGAGGCCTGGCCTGTGGAATTTTGTCCCCCCTGCACCCCCCCTCTCGGCGGCTATGTAGAATGCTAGCACAACATGTGACTGTTACAGTTATATGTCTAAGTGCCAGGCATGTGCTCAGTGGGTTTCTATAACTTATGCACACAACTGCCTTTGCATGTAAATGCAAGGGGACATTCACGGGGTGACGAGCATGGGTAGGTCATAGGAGTATCCAACATTTACACAGGTAAGTCACAAAATATTCTGGGGTTGATAAGGACTCCTGGCTGGAAAAATCACCTGTTTGGGGCTAATCACTAATTTTCAGCAGCACTTAACCAGTTAATACTGCTGAAAATGACCAGTTAGCACCAAACTAAAAGCCAACTATTTGGGAGGCATTCTGGGGGCGGAGTCAGCACTTGGCCGGTTAAGTGCTGACATTCAACTCTTAACCAGCCAGGATAACCACATAAAAGTCAGTCCTATCTTTGGGGCCCTTTCACTAAGCTGCGGTAAGAGGGGCCCTGCGTTTGCGGCAGCGGCCATTTTTGCTGTGCACCAGGGCCCCTTTCAATGCAGTGGGTAAAAAAAAATAGAAATGAACACGCGGTAATTTTGCACTTTCCGCGTGGCCATTTCGGGGGGGGGGGGGGGAGCACGTATCACCACTCATTGAGGTGGCGGTAAGGGCTCCCACCTGAACCCAGCATTAAATGGTCAGCGATTACAGCAGGGTAACCCCCTGTGGAAATGGCTTTTTTTTTTTTAAATTTCCGCTAGCACCAAAAATGGTGCGCGCTGGGGGTGGAACTACTGCCGATACCCACGTTGGGGCGACGGTAGTTCCGGGTTGCCACACGGCAACCTTTTAGTTAAAGGGCCCCTTTATGCGCTAACCCATAGCCATTTAAGTGTTGAATATGGGTTAGCTGGCTCCGGAAACTTGGAAGTTCAATGCTGGTGCTTGGGGATGGCCCGGCATTGAATTTCCAGGTTTAATGCTGGTAGGGGTCAGCAAAATGTTAATCACCGCCAGCTAAATATCGGATCTTCTAAGTTACACACTAAACATAGTAACATAGTAGATGACGGCAGAGAAAGACCTGTACGGTCCATCCAATCTGCCCAACAAGATAAACTCATATGTGCTACTTTTTGTGTATACCTTACCTTGATTTGTATCTGTTATTTTCAGGGCACAGACCGTAGAAGTCTGCCCAGCACTAGCCCCGCCTCCCAACCACCAGCCCCGCCTCCCACCACCGGTTCAGCCACCCAATCTCTGCTAAGCTTCTGAGGATCCCTTCCTTCTGAACAGGATTCCTTTATGTTTATCCCACGCATGTTTGAATTCTGTTACTGTTTTCATCTCCACCACCTCCCGCGGGAGGTGTTTCATTTAGTTGTGTGGATTTATACCTGCTATTAACGTGGCATAAGTGGGTGTACCTAAATGTAACACATAGGTACCGACTTACAATAGTATTCTAGAAGAACACACAGAATAGGCTGAGCGCCTAACTTATAGTCCCAGTTACAGAATTGTTCTCTCACTGTATGAAAGACCTTGAGACTACAGGAATGCCTAGAGCACCTTCCATTAACACCAGCAACAAGAAACACCTGAGCCCAGTGGTGATTTGCATCTTGAGATAACCTCAACTAATAGAAATCCTGAAAAAAAAAAGACAAGACATAGGCAACTGTATCATGGGACGGAAAGGAAATTTATAATATATCATTCATGAATTTTCCTTCTTGTTGCTTGGCCTTGATTTTTGCACTTAAATGATACATTCCCAAGGCATAAGAACTGCACAGAGACCGCATTACAAAAGAAAGTGGGAAAAACTTTGATCTGTATAATCGTGTTTTTAAAAATAGTGAGACATGCCTTTGAGCTCTGAAAAAATAAATTTGTTCAGACCTTGTACAACTTGATCAATATAACAATTACTCAATGTCTCATCCGAAGAGTCTATCCAACAATATTTATACTGGTGGACATTGCTGAGTTAACTTTTTTCGATCACAAAGAGATTGAAAAATAACATTTTCCATCCCTGTTTTTACACCGAGCAGGAATATTTTCTCTGTTTCAGAAGAGTACCTGTCACTATGAGCTACTCGGTTTTTACTTTGAAGGTCTAGCTCCTGCTATTTCCACTGACAGCACATGACAACCCTGTCTTAGATAACGAGAGGGTGCTGATAGTCGACCATCGGAACACTCTGTACTAAATAGAACTCCATGGCAAATCAGAATTACTATCTGTGCATTGAAGCTGCTCAGGAAGACAGTTGAATTAATTTGAAATTTTCAATCTGATAAACAAACACTGGGTGCAGGTCTCAGCTCCTTTGTCTTCAAGAAACCCATAAGCTTCCTGCATCAATTCCCCACAATCCTCAGTTTGGCTCAGCGCTGAGTGTTTGTGCTATTACAGAATGGATTGAGATTGTCCTAGACTGGTAGGAGTTGATGAACTGAAGATAGTTTAATGTAAAAGCTGGGAGGAAGCTAATATTAGCATCAGTACCTTCTGTTACTGGATGCAAATAGAGCTGTTCTGAGCACGAACACACAATCCTGACAATGTTCTTGTACAATGACAAATGTAGAACTGCAGAGGAATATTGTAATTAAATGTGTCACACGGAGCTATAGATTTGTTTTATCTCTAATGCTGACTAGATAAGTGACTTCCCTAAAATATCTTGTCTAAAATGAAATTAAAAGTTATACTCTGTGATGCCAGACGGTAAGTGTTTCCTCTATTAAACTAGGGATGGGCTGTCATTTGCGATGAAGACATGCTGTTCACCGATAATAGTGCACCCTCTTGTGAAGAGTGCACATTATGGGGGTCTTTTACAAAGACGCAGTAGTGTTTTTGGTGCACGCTATGTTTTAGCGTGCAGTGAACACTAGAGACACCCATGTGTTCTTATGGGTGTCTCTAGCGTTTAACATGCCCTTATTTATAGCGCGTGCTAAAAATGCCAGCGTGCCTTTGTAAAAGGACCCATTTGTGAAAGAAGGCACAATCTTTCCCAGTAGTTTACATATATGCATGCATTGTCAGGAAAAGAGTGTGCAATCTATTGCGAAGCGTGAACATCTTCTCACGCAGGGGCTTGCTGTGTACCTGTTCACCACAACCACCAGGCTACCACAGAAGCCCGGCAGTAATTCCCGCCCCTCATCGCACACCCATTTCTGATGCCGGAAAAATGTGTCAATATTTTTAGCACCAGCGGCTTAACCGGAGGTAATCGGGCAGCCCCACATGGGCTAACCCCATGTGGGGTTAGCATGGGAGCCCTTACCACCTCCTAAATAGGTGGCAGTAAGGGATCTCCTGGGAAATGGCCCTGCGGCAAAGTGGGTTCACTTACTGCATGGCCATTTCCTTAAAAAGAAAAAAAAACAATGCCTTTTACCCGCTGCAGTAAAAGGGGGCCTCATTGTGTGGTCAACCCATGCACTGATGCCACCGCAGGAGTCCTTTTACCGCAGTTTGGTAAAAAAAAAACATAGTGCACACTCTTTTGTGAAAAGTGCAAACTCGAGGACATTCATTCTGGAACAAAAAAAAAAAGCCCTGGAAAAAAACGACTTGAAACTATTTTGGCTGCCCATTTCTAGCATTAACATTTGTTGAAATCCACATGCATATAGTTGAAATATATATTGTATATCCCTACAAAAATATGCTAAATCTGTAAAAATCCATATGGATTATATCAAGCTTAGCCACTTATCAGCTGAGTAATTCAACCCTATCTCCTTCCAGGCAATCTTCAAATTCTCATCTGAAACATTTAAGGGCATTCATAAGGTCAGTCAAATAGTAGAGTAATAGAAATAGATGACACCTTTCAAGCTACTGTCATAGGCCTCCAGGCTTACCTAATGGCATCATCAGACCCCAATGCACAGAGGGTGTTGAACTAGGAAAAAATACTTCCAGAATCCAGTTCCATCATTAAACTTGGACAAGCATTTTGATGAGTAGAAAAGTCAATCGGTACCAAAAGGGAAAGAAGCAACAGAATTTGAGAAGGAAGAGAAAACAAATCCTTCGAGGAACTGGATCGGCAGGGGAGAAACAGGATGTGGTAAATGCATAAGTACAGCGAGAAATACAAAATGTTACTCCAGGAACCATTCATTGATCGATTTTGGGCACATGAATGGTTAAGGTGAGGTGAATTGAAAACTAAGGATGAGTAATTGATAGTTGCAGCCAAGGTCAGCAGATTATGGATGAGATGGTTTACAGCAAGCATGGAAAAAGCTGGTGCAATAGACATCTGAAGCTTCTGTAAAAAAGAGAGCTAGAAAGTCTTACTCATCTCGTGGCTAACTGCGAAGTGCTGATGGTGAACATTTTTTATACAGAAAGGCACAACAAAGTGGCACGTGTCATTCAATGGAAACTCTATAAGCATTACATCAGTGAACCGGAAAAGCACTGGGATCATGACCCGAAGGAAATTGTGGAAACCAAAGAGCTTATACCATACCAACCGATAAAAATCTGGATGCCAGAAAACTTGAGAATTGTGGAAAACGAAGAGATCATGATCAATGGGGACATCCCCATACCAACCGATAAAAATCTGGATGCCAGAAAACTTGAGAATTGTGGAAAACGAAGAGGTTATGATCAACTGGCCCATCCCCATCCCAACTGATAAAAAGTTGGATGCTAGAAAACTGGAAAGAGAAAAACACCAGAATGGTATTGATTAATGAGGAGTCAGTCCCACGAGATTACTCAGTGAATCACCTGGAGAGAGGGAATATCATCAAATACCAAGAAATGCAGTCCGAGAGCAAGAAAATGTGGCAAAAGATACAGAAATATTTCCCATTGTTTTGGGTGCCTTAGTAAAAGGACCCCAGAATTCTTTTTAAGATTTTAGTTTTAGCCCATAAGCTTTTTATGGTTTAAATCCATCGTACTTAAATAATTTGAATATTCCATATATTCCAGGGAGGGTGCTTAGATCATTGCAAGGCTTTAGGGTGGGTGAGGGCCTTTTCCTGTATGGCACCTTCCCTGTAGAATATCATCCCTAAAGAAGTACATACGGAGATGAATTTAGTAAAATTTAAGATCACATTAAAAACTTTTTACTTTAGATAGGTGTTCAATCTTATAGGACAGGAGGAATCAAAAGTCTATTAAGTCCCTCTTCTCTGTGTGACCCTTGTGCATGTTATTATCTTGAGAAAAACGAGATTAGGTCTTTTTTTATCAACTAAATGTCAATCCTTTCTATTTAAATTTTATCATTTTAATGTATTGTTAACCGCCTTGATCTTGATTAACTAGGCGGTATACTAAATTTTTATAATAAACATAAACATCTTGGGTAAATCCTCTATTGCATCAGGTATAATTCTATAACTGTGCACTTTGCACGTATAAATGTAACATAGTAAGTGACGGCAGATAAAAACCTGAACAGTCCATCCAGTCTGCCCAACAGTCACATTCATTATCAATTCAAGATTAAATCAACTATGATCATGAGATTATATACTTGATCTTGGTCTTTCTTTGGTGTTTTTGGGACATAGACCATAGACGTTTGCCCCGTTTTGTCCTTATGTTCCAACTACTGGAGTTGCTGTCAAACCCACTCTAGCCTATCCAAATCCGTCTTGTCATTTGCAGGAACCACCAGACCATAAACGTCTGCCCGGTACTGTCCTCACTTTCCAAATTACTGGAGTTTCCATCAAAGCCCTCTCCAGCCCATCTTAATCTGGATTGCTATAAGTGGGGCATAGACCATACAAATGAGTATAAGGGAAAGTGGGAAATGGACCAGTGACTTTAGAGACTGGGACAGCTGAATCATATATAGGAAATATTTTATTACAGACGCGACACAGATCTGTGTTTCAGCCATAGGCCTGCCTCAGGAGTCTAAAAAAAAATATAAAGAAAACGTATACATGTAAATCAAATAATAAAATAATACAAAATACATGATGTAATTAAAAAATATAATAAATACATAATATAAATATAAGAGCAATTATAATGTAGTAATAAAGATTAAACATATATAATGGACTTAAAGTTAAAACCAAAGAGCTTAAAAATATATATATTATCAATATATGCAATGTCAAAAGACTTATAAAAACAGATGATTATTATATGTAAAATCTGTATCATAATGATAAAAATAATGGAAATCATGGCATTACAAAAATGTACATTGGGGTTCTAAGGAGACCACGAAGACCATCCTACCAAAGCAATAATTAAGCAAGTTGTGGAACCAGACATTCTGATTAAGTACATCCATCATAAAATGACTAAAATATAATTCTAATGGTATATAAAAAGAAAACCTGAATAATAATATATGATAATTAAACACTCATATTGAAAATTATAAAAAGATAAAAGTAATAAAGGTAAAAGCAGCACGTTATATAGTGTGAATTACAATGAGTCATGGTACAAATATTGATTTAGGACCTAGCAAACAGTCTTATATACTGCCAACAGTGTATTCAGATAAGTGATGGCACCAGTCAGATAACATACCTACAGGTTGCTGGAAAGTGCAGTGATCTTAAGGCTAGAATGGGTATATGTATGCGTGCACACCCCTTAAAGTAAGAGATGCGCAGTAAAGATCTAGGCAAACTTGCGATGAACAAATAAAAGTAAAAACGGAAAGAGACTTAACTGACCTTGATGGTGTGCTTGACAAAGAGAGGCATAATCGAAAGGGGCGCCCAGGTTTTCCTGAGGATGTCCTCGCAAGATGTCCCGTCGAAGCGGCGGGGAAACCCGTATTATCAAAACAAGATGGGCATCCATTTTTCGTTTCGATAATACAGTCGGGGACGCCCAAATCTTGACATTTAGGTCATCCCTAGAGATGGTTGTCCTTAGACTTCATCGTTTCTGATTTTTGGCAATAATGAAAACTAAGGACGCCCATCTCAGAAATGACCAAATCCAAGCCCTTTGGTTGTGGGAGGAGCCAGCACTCGTAGTGCCCTGGTCCCCCTGACATGCCAGGACACCAACCGGGCACCTTAGGGGGCACTGCAGTGGACTTCAGACAAAGCTCCCAGGTACTTAGCTCCCTTACCTTGTGTGCTGAGCCCCCCCAAACCCACTACCCACAACTGTACACCACTATCATAGCCCTTACGGGTGAAAGGGGGCACCTAGATGTGGGTACAGTGGGTTTCTGGTGGGTTTTGGAGGGCTCCCATTTACCACCACAAGTGTAACAGGTGGGGGGGGCCTGGGTCCGACTGCCTGAAGTGCACTGCACCCACTAAAACTGCTCCTGGGACCTGCATACTGCTGCGATGGACCTGAGTATGACATTAGAGGCTGGCACAAAATATTTGTAAAGTTCTTTTTTGAGGGTGGGATGGGATTAGTAACCACTGGGGGAGTAAGGGGAGGTCATCCCCGATTCCCTCTGGTGGTCATCTGGTCAGTTCGGGCACCTTTTTGTGCCTTGGTCGTAAGAAAAACTGGACCAGGTAAAGTCGTCCAAGTGCTCGTCAGGGATGCCCTTTTTTTCCATTATGGGTCGAGGATGCCCATGTGTTAGGCACACCCAAGTCCTGCCTTCGCTACGCCTCCGACATGCCCCCGTGAACTTTGGTCGTCCCTGCGACGGAAAGCAGTTGGGGATGCCCAAAATCAGCTTTTGATTATACCGATTTGGGCGACCCTGTGAGAAGGATGCCCATATTGCGATTTGTGTCGAAAGATGGGCGTCCTCCTCTTTCGAAAATAAGCCTGAAAGTAAGCCAACTTTCTCAATTGAAAAACAAAAATGGTCTGAAGGGAAAAGAATGATATAAAAGAATGATGCAAAGGCAAAGATCTGAAGAGATGGAGGGTTATGGAATTTGAAAAATGGAAAGGCAAATTACTATAATCTTACCTTTAAAATGTCTTATGATGTAAACACGTGACCGCGCATATCAGAGTGCTGTCAGTAATGGCAATTGTCGAAAAGATGCGATGGAAGAAACAGCCAGTACATAAAAGGTGAAAAATGCGCCAAAATGCAGAGGAAGTATTTCTGGAAAAAATGTCAACGTATGCAATGACGTACGCCACACCGTCATGACTTCATACATATGTTAAACAGTAATGTAAAAAGGAAAAAATGTAAAAACGGGCACGCGAAGATCTGCACAAAGGACTAAAACACTGTATCCCCCACAATATATTATAAGTGCAAGTAACGGGGCACATAAATCTGAAACCATAAAGAAAGTCAAAGAAGTACGGCGGTATTATGTAAACAGGGATGCAGGGTGGAAAAAAAAGAGAGAGGAAGTGGTTAAAGTGCTTTGTTGGCCGCAAACAATAATAAGGAAAAATATTGCTGCTAAAACCGATAAAAAATAAAAAAAATTTAACATCAATTTCTATAAAAAATAAATAATAATAGGAGAATTCATTTTGTGATGCTCGTTACTGATGTCACATTGTGCGATGATAAGGTAATTATTGTATATCCTTGCTCAAATTATTATATATAAAATTATTATATTATATACAATTATCATATATTATATATAATTATCATATATTATATATATATCATATATTATATCATATCATATATATATATAATATAATATGTATATATATATATATATAAATTATAATATAATATAATATATATATGATATATATATATATATATAATTATCAAATTTAACATCAATTTCTATAAAAAATAAATAATAATAGGAGAATTCATTTTGTGATGCTCGTTACTGATGTCACATTGTGCGATGATAAGGTAATTATTGTATATCCTTGCTCAAATTATTATATATAAAATTATTATATTATATACAATTATCATATACTATATATAATTATCATATATTATATATATCATATATTATATCATATATATATATTATATATATATATATAATATAATATGTATATATATAATATATGTAATATATAATATAATGTATGTATTATAAATATATATATATATATATATATATATATAATTATCAAATTATTATATATCAAATTATTGTATATCCTTGCTCAAAGCCCACCTCTTCAATGTCGCTTTCAGCACCTAACCACCATACCTCTATTCAGGAAATCTAGACTGCCCCAACTTGACATTTCGTCCTTTAGATTGTTAAGCTTCATTGAGCAGGGACTGTCCTTCTTTGTTAAACTGTACAGCGCTGTGTAACCCTAGTAGCGCTCTAGAAATGTTAAGTAGTAGTAGTAGTATATCGCATTAAAAACATGTGTGGGAGGTGACAAATGTGAAAGGAAGGACATCACACGAACACTTAAGGAGTCTGTAATAAAATATTTCCTATATATGATTCAGCTGTCCTAGTCTCTAAAATCACTGGTCCATTTCCCACTTTACTCTATTGATTATGTGGGATTTTGCTGACCATCCACCTAGGTGGATTTTCCTTCCTTACATAGACCGTACAAGCCAGCCTAGCACCAGCCTTAGTTTTTACAGCCAGAGTTGCCATCTGAGCACCACTTGATATGCAAACACGTATTCAACCGTGTTTTTTTGTTTTTTTTTTATACCATTCATTTTCTAATTAGAGGTCATCCCGCACATTTTTGAATTCCGCCACCACCTGCTTTGGGAGGGCATTCCAGGCATCAACCGCCCTCTCCGTGAAAAAGACTTTTCTGACATTACTCCTAAATCTACCACCCCGCAACCTCTAGTTTTACCATTTTATTTATTTATTTTATTTGTAGCATTTGTATCCCACATTTTCCCACCAATTTGCAGGCACAATGTGGCTTACATTATGCCGTAATGGTGAGCGCCATTACCGGGTACAGGGTTACAAATGGTATAGCATTAAAGTGCATACGTACATGGTAAGAAGAATGCATTATGATATGACATAGAGGTTCTTGAGTGATAGAGTGAATTGTAACATAGTTGGGTCATCGACTATTTTCCCTTCTCTGGAAAATATTTGTTTCTATATTAATACCTTTAAAGTATTTAAACATCTGAATCATATCTCCCCTGTCCCTCCTCTCCTCTAGGGTATAAATATTCATGTCTTCCAATCTCTTCTCATAGGTCTTCTGGCCCTAGCCCCATACCATTTTTGTCACCTTCCTCTGGACCGTTGAAGGGTTAATTGGCACTTACATGTGGAAACATCCAAAGCACTCTTCTATAAGTACATGAATAAGTGCAAGGGAGTATATGGTGACATGGGAGGAACACTGGTTGGACATGGGCACGTCTCCCACATATGTACTCAACTTATAGAATACTGTAAGTTACATGCATTGCATGCTGCTCTTAGGAACACCCATTTAGACCTACCATTGAGCTGGTATACATTGGCGTGCCAACATTTAGGCATGCCAAGGTGGGTTTATGCTAGTATTCTGTAATGGGAATCAGTGCGCCAGATAACCATTATGGAATAGGCTCTCCGCATAGCATTGGGGTTCCCACATTGCCCACATTAGCCCTCTCCTTAAGTCACTTCACTGGCTCCCTATCCGTTCCGTATTCAATTCAAACTTCTCCCTTTGACCTATAAGTGCATTCACTCTGCCGCTCCCAAGTACCTCTCCGCTCTTGTCTCCCCATGCGTCCCCTCTCGAGTACTCCGTTCTGTAGATAAATCTCTTTTATCTGTCCCTTTCTCCTCTACTGCTAATTCCAGACTCCGTTCCTTTTATCTCGCTGCACCTCACGCCTGGAATAGACTTCCCGAGTCTATACGTCTAGCCCCGTCTTTGGCCGTTTTCAAGTCCAAACTCAAAACCCACCTCTTTACCACTGCATTTGACTCCTAACTCACTTGCCCTGTCCTTTATCCTCACCTCTTTATTCCCTACCCTTAATTATTCTGTCTGTTTACCTGTCTTATCTAGATTGTAAGCTCTTTGAGTAGGGACTGTCCTTTGTGTATGGTGTACAGCGCTGCGTATGCCTTGTAGCGCTATAGAAATGATAAGTAGTAGTAATAGTTCCCCTTTATTAAACTGCCACCTTAGATTGTGAGTCCTCTGGGGACTGACTGGGAAATATCTAGTATACCTGAATGTAACTCACTTTGAGCTACAACTGAAAAAGGTGTGAGCTAAATCCAAATCCCTTCTCTAAATGCCTTGTGGATGTGACAAGCTTTGCTCATAGCCTGGTTGCTATGACTTCCTTTCTAAGATTCAGGCAGAAAAACAAACAAACAACAAAAACTTATTTTTATCTCATGCTTCTCCTGTGGATTAGCACTAATTGGAACAGAAAGGGGATGGGATTTGATATGCTGCCATTCCATGGCTGCAATCAAAGTAGTTTACATATTATATATAAGTGCTTATTTTGTACCTGGGGTAATGGAGGAGTTAGGGACCTTTTTACTAAGCTGTGAGGGTGCCTACGCATGCCCCTCGCGCGTCAATTTTGAGTTACCGCTTGGCTACCGCATGGCCCTTGCGGTACTTTCATTTTTGGCACGTGTCCGCTACGAGCACCGGAAAATATTTTTATTTTCTGGTGCACGGGTGGTAATTGGCATTTTATGCGCATATACCATTACCACCCGGTTACCGCATGAGACCTTACTGTTAGGTCAATGGCTGGAGGTAAGATCTCGGACCCAAAATGGACGCGTGGCAATTTTCATTTTGCTGCACATCCGTTTTCAGCAGAAATTTTTTAAAAGGCATTTTTTTGCATGCGAGCTGAAAAATGATTCTGCGCGCACCCAAAACACACATCTACACTACCGCAGGCCATTTTTCACCACGCCTTTGTACAAGGGCCCCTTAGTGACTTGCCCAGTTCTGCACTGAGAATCAAACCAGTACCTCTGGTTCTTAGACTACTGCGCTAACCATTAGGCTACTCCTCCACTAATTCCTTAGCATCCATGCCCCTATTTTAGACACACATTGTATCATATGGGGGTGTGGGGTGTGAAGGCTGATTGGGGAAGAGGGAGTAACTCATCTTGAAAAAAAGAGCTAATGATGGAAAGAACGTAAATAGAGTTAACGATATATTCTGTGGTTGTACACTGGGGCCGAACAGCCAGATCAGGGAAGTCTTACTTATACATTTTTATTAAGTGCCAGATTTGTTGGTAGGGGTGGGGATCAGCAAGCAACACAATTGTCACTGGCACCAGGCCACAGCTAATTTCCTTCATGAAGCTGAATGGTCATTTGTCGCTAAGGAAGAACTTTAGGGCACCTGGTACTGATTGGATTCATTCCTTATCTTTTACCAGGTCTGCTTTTGCTAAGACATCCAGCCTAGGGTTACCATATGTCCGGATTTAGGACATGTCCGGGCAACCGGGCGGGGTTTGCCAATCTGCCCGTTTGTCCGGATTTCTGGACAAACGGGCAGATTGCTAGCCTCCCCTCCCCTTACTTACTACTGCCCTGGTGGTCTAGTGACCTCTTCCGCCTTCGAGGCAGGAAAGAGCCCCCTCTTTCCTGCCCGGAGCGCTGCCCCGCATGCTTCCTTCCTGTTGCTGATCTCGGTGCCGATTCAAAATGGCCACCGAGAGGTGAAGTGACCTCGCGAGACTTTAATTCTCGGCGGCCATTTTGAATCGGCGCCGAGATCAGCAACAGGAAGGATGCGTGAAAGGCAGAGCTCTGGGCAGGAAAGAGGGGGCTCTTTCCTGCCTCGAAGGCGGAAGAGGTCACTAGACCACCAGGGCAGTAGTAAGGTAAGGGGAGGGGGTGACAGGGAGGGGGGTGACGGGGGGTGTGACAGGGGGAGGGGAAAATGCGATGGGCGACCAAGAGCGTGAAAGGGGGGCGTGGTGGGGTGTGAAAGGGGGCGGGGTGGGGCATGTGTCCTCCTTTTTGGGGGACAAAATATGGTAACCCTAATCCAGCATCTCTCAATTATTTCATTCCCTGATTCACATCAATATACCTGCACATGGGATGAACTAAGCCCTTACTTAGGATGTAACACCAAAGCAGGTGATGGTAACAGTGGCAACAGGAGTGGACAACTAGTGTCTTCTTGGCTGCCTGTGTTGCTACATCAGTCTGGCTCAGTTACCACAAATCAGCTTTTGTTTATATGTGCTGAGGAAGGCTTGGGTTATCCCTATATCACCGCAAATCCATGCAATCCTAGACTGACAGATGCTAAATCCGTAAACACATTAAGGAATAGGTATTGCAGCCTACTGGTTTTCTGGTGTTTAAGTGACTTTTAATAACTTCTTTGTTGGTTTTGCTCTCAGGTAAGATTGTGAGACACAAATAGATTTTTTTTTTTTCCTCTGTGTATTTATATGATTCATCCACTTCCATCGAGTACTGGGACGGGACCAAAAGTCAGCAAACAATAATATGCACTTTTCTACCAAACCAAGTTTAGATCTTTTCGCATTTCCTAAAGGTCTTATTATCTTCTTCTAGAACAATTCTGCCAAAGGGAGAGCAATACAGGTCTTGAGCTATCTAGTTAGAAAAGGGTACAATCAGTGCGTTTTTTTTCTAGTGAAAAGGTGCCGGTACTCAAATGCTAGGCCGCCCTTCAGGGGTGGGGTGATCACCGAGGGACCCACCCCACAATAGCCAGACCTCCTGCAATCAGTCTCAGAATCTACGACAAGGTAGAATCGGTGTGTACAGCCTGAGCTCTTTCATTAAAACATGGGGACCATGGGTCAATTTTAGCAGACAATGGACAAGGTGCCGGTACTCAGTACCCCCAAGTACCCCCTCAAAAAATGCCCTGGGTACAATAAATAAATGATGATGTTGCTATATTTTGTTTCCTAGTGGTCTCCACACCCTTTCTAGGGTCAAGTATTCAAAAGCCCACTGACCGGGTCAGATAACCGGGTTAATTTAACCAAATGGCTGTGCAGTTCACTTTTCAGCTAAATCTACCAACTCAGAATCTAAACAGGTATTTATTTATTTAGATTTTGCTCACCCCTTTTTCAGTAGTAGCTCAAGGTGAGTTACATTCAGGTACTCTGGATAGTTCTCTGTCCCAGGAGGGCTCACAATCTAGGTTTGTACCTAAGGCAATGGAGGGTTAAGTGACTTGCCCAAGATCACAAGGAGCAGCAGTGGGATTTGAACCAGCCACGCCTGGATTTCCAGACCGGTGCTCTAACCACTAGGCCACTCCTCCACTGGCAACATTCCATGTAGAAGTTTGTCCTTGCAGATCAGCAACCCGGCCGCGCAGGCTTCTGTTTCTGTGAGTCTGACGTCCTGCACAGAAACAGAAGCCTGCGCAGCTGCGTTGCTGATCTGCAAGGACAGACTTCTACATGGAATGTTGCTAGTGAAATAGCAACATTAACATTCCATGTAGAACCTCAAATAGTAGCAACAGAATCTCAAATAGTAGCAACATTCCATGTAGAATCTCAAATAGTAGCAACATTCCAGAATCTCAAAAAGTGGCAACATTCCATGTGGAATCTTCAATAGTAGCAATATTCCATACTAGTAAAAAAGGCCCGTTTCTGACACAAATGAAACGGGCGCTAGCAAGGTTTTCCTCGGAGTGTGTATGTTTGGGAGAGTGTATGTGAGAGTGAGTGTTTGAGAGTCAGAGTGAAAGTGTGAGTCCAATCCATGCTCCTCTGTCACCTGGCCCCTCCATTCATCCCTATCCAGCAATTTCGCTGTCTCCCTGAGGCCTGCCCTGCAATCCATATGCATCCATGGCCATCTGTTCCCTCCATTCATCCCTATTCAGCAATTCCCCTCTCCCTGAGTCCTGCCCTTCCAATACATGCCCATCCATGCTCATCTGTCACCTGGCCCCTCCATTTTTCCGTATCCAGCATTTCCCCTCTCTGCCTGAGGCCTGTCCTGCAATCCATATCCATCCATGGCCATCTGTCCCCTCCATTCATCCCTATCCAGCAATTCCCCTCTCCCTGAGTCCTGCCCTTCCAATCCATGCTCCTCTGTCACCTGGCCCCTCCATTCATCCCTATCCAGCAATTCCCCTCTCTGCCTGAGGCCTGCCCTGCAATCCATATGCATCCATGGCCATCTGTGCCCTCCATTCATCCCTATCCAGCAATTCCCCTCTCCCTGAGTCCTGCCCTTCCAATACATGCCCATCCATGCTCATCTGTCACCTGGCCCCTCCATTTTTCCGTATCCAGCATTTCCCCTCTCTGCCTGAGGCCTGTCCTGCAATCCATATCCATCCATGGCCATCTGTCCCCTCCATTCATCCCTATTCAGCAATTCCCCTCTCCCTGAGTCCTGCCCTTCCAATCCATGCTCCTCTGTCACCTGGCCCCTCCATTCATCCCTATCCAGCAATTCCCCTCTCCCTGAGTCCTGCCCTTCCAATCCATGCCCATCCATGCTCATCTGTCACCTGGCCCCTCCATTTCTCCCTATCCAGCATTTCCCCTCTCTGCCTGAGGCCTGCCCTGCAATCCATATCCATCCATGGCCATCTGTCCCCTCCATTCATCCCTATCCAGCAATTCCCGTCTCCCTGAGTCTTGCCCTTCGAATCCATGCCCATCCATGCTCATCTGTCACCTGGCCCCTCCATTTCTCCCTATCCAGCATTTCCCCTCTCTGCCTGAGGCCTGCCCTGCAATCCATATCCATCCATGGCCATCTGTCCCCTCCATTCATCCCTATCCAGCAATTCCCGTCTCCCTGAGTCTTGCCCTTCGAATCCATGCCCATCCATGCTCATCTGTCACCTGGCCCCTCCATTTTTCCCTATCCAGCAATTGCCCTCTCTCCCTGAGGCCTGCCCTGCAATCCATTTCCATCCATGCCCATCTGTCCCCTGTATTCATCCCTATCCAGCAATTTCCCTCTGTCCCTGAGTCCTGCCCTCCCAATCCATGCCCATCCATGCTCCTCTGTCCCCTGCCGCCTCCATTCATCCTTTTGCAGCAAGTCCCCTGTCTCCCTTTCATGACCCCCCCTTGCATCCATGCTTCTCTCTCTCCCATGTCCCAGCCTGGGCCGCCCTCTTCTCCCCCCCCTCCCCCCTTCGCATCCATGCTGTCGTTTCTCCCCTGCCCTCCCGCTCCCATTGTTGTTGTTTAGTGGCCACCCTCTTCTCTCCCCCCAACATGGTTGTTTTTTTTTTTTTTTCTTGTTTTTAAATTTACCTCCGTGGCAGCGAAGCGTCAGGGAAGGAGGCGGTGCTCCCGACGTCTAGGTTTTCCTTCGCTGTGTTCCGCCTTCTTTTGACGTCATCCTTGACGTCAGAAGAAGGCGGAACACAGCGAAGGGAAGGCTAGACGTCGAGAGCGCCGCCTCCTTCCCTGACGCTTCGCTGCCGAGCGTTGCGATTGGTTGAGTGTCATTGCTCCGCCCTCGACGTCATCACGTTTGACGTGTGGGCGGGGCAGACACAATGCGATCTCACCCCCTTCACTTTAGAATGTTGGCTAAAGTAACAGAGGCTTCATTAGAACGTTGGAGGTGCGTTTTATATAGAGAGATATTTAGATTTTGCTCACACCTTTTTCAGTAGTAGCTCAAGGTGAGTTATATTCAGGTACTCTGGATAGTTCTCTGTCCCAGGAGGGCTCACAATCTAAGTTTGTACCTGAGGCAATGGAGGATTAAGTGACTTGCCCAAGGAGCAGCAGTGGGATTTGAACCGGCCACCTCAGGATTGTAAGACTGGTGCTCTAACCACTATGCCACTCCTCTACAAGAATTAGGCCTGCCATTTGTGTGACCAGGGTTACCCTGCAAAAAAAATAGGGGACCTTTTACTAAGCTGCGACACGCACTACTGCGTACCACAGGGTAAAAAGCAGTATCACAGGGCGTGCTCAGGCATCACGCGGTCGTTTCGAGATCAGCCGGAGATCGGCGCTGGACAATGCTTCAGCTGGTGGGGTTTGGGGACCCTCACCAGCAAAACCAGGGGCCCACAGGAAATTTGGGGAGGGGGGGAGTCCAGGCCCCTGTGGCCCCACGTAGCTACACCACTGGTCTGTATCATATCAGACTCTTAGCTCCACTTTTAGGTGGGGCCAAATGTGCTTATCTGACCTTTTATGTATTACTACTAGCCGTTAAGCCCGTTAAAACGGGCGCGTATTGGAATGTTTTTTTTCCCAAGGCCCCCCTCCCGTTGCAGCTGCAAGGCCCCCTGCCATCCTCCTTCCCTGCCAGCTGCAAGGCCCCCTCTGTCCCTCCATCCCAGCTCCAAGGCTCCAGTCCTCCCCCCTTCCCAGCTGCAAGGCCCCCTGCCCGCCCTCCCTCCCAGTTCCAAGGCCCCAGGCCCTCCCCCCCAGCTCCCAAGGCCCCCTTCCCTCCCTCCCAGTTCCAAGGCCCCCTGCTCTCCCTCACAACAGTAAGGGGCCCCATTCCCTCCCTCCCAGTTCCAAGGCCCCTTGCCCCCCCCCCCCCCCCCGTGCCTTCTTCCCAGCCAGCTGGAAGGCCCCCTTCAGTCCAGCCCTCCCAGCCCTCCCAGCTCCAAGGCCCCCCCCTCCTTCTGAGACCTCCCATGTCCCCTCTCCCCCCAAGGTAGCCGCTACCGCCCCCCCCCCACCCCGGAGTCGCCCCCCCCCTTCACCCGGCCCGGGCCCTCTCTTCGTTATTCAACTTACAGCAGCGCCAAAACAGCAGCAAGCTGCAGCTCCCGTTGGCCTTCCTTCACTGCCTGTGCCTCGCCCTCGTGTGACGTCACGTCGGCGAGGGCGGGGCACAGGCAGGGAAGGAAGGCCGACGGGAGCTGAAGCTGAGCTGCTTGCTGCTGTTTCGGCGCTGCTGTAAGTTGAATAACGAAGAGAGGGCCCGGGCCGGGTGAAGGGGTGGTGGTGGCGACTCCGGGGGGGGGGGGGCGGTAGCGGCTACCTTGGGGGGTGGAGCGGTAGCGACGTCAGCGGTTCCCTCCCTCCCCTTCCACGCAGTTTCCCTCTCTGTCCCGCCCCCCTCGCCCCGTCATCACGTCTTGACGCGGGGCGGGACAGAGAGGGAAGTCTCTACTGCGCATTTGCAAGTGAGTACGGTCACTTGCCTTTTATATGTTTGATGGTTTGGTTTGTACAAATAGCATGTTTTGAATATGTTGTATCACTTGCACTAGTCCCGGGTAGTTCAGTGGACAAAGATGCGTTGCTATGACTCCACAGGCTTCTCTAAACCCAGGTTTTATGAAGCAGAATTTTCATAAAGTGGCAGATGACACGTGGAGGTGTATTTTCAAAACACTTACACTTGCAAAGTTCCATAGGTTACTATGGAGCTCATTTTCCAAAAGAGAAAAATGTCCAAAAAAGTGGCATAAATCTGCATATTTATTTATTTGTTACATTTGTATCCCACATTTTCCCACCTATTTGTAGGCTCAATATGGCTTACATAGTACCAGAGAGGTGTTTGCAGACTCCGGTGTAAACAAATACAAAGTGATATTGTGGTAAGATAAACTTCATGTGGCACAGCCACACTAGGGAATCGTACAACGGAAGAGTTGTGTTATGTCCATTACATACTTTAGTTTGGTTGTGTTGCAGAGATCAGGCATTTATGTTGCATTGGAAGGGTATGCCTTTTTAAACAGGTTAGTTTTTAGTTTGTTTCCGGACGTTTAGGTGGTCGTACGCAGTGGCGTAGGAAAGGGGGGCCGTGGGGCGGTCCGCCCCGGGTGCACGCCGCTGGGGGGTGTCGGTGCCTCGCTGGTTCCTTGCTCTCTCTGCCCCGGAACAGGTTACTTCCTGTTCTGGGGCAGAGAGAGCAGGGAACCAGCGAGGCGCCGACACCCCCTAGCGGCGTGCACTCGGCGGATTGGCTCTCCCGCCTGCCCCTCACCGCCTTCCAGGTATGTTATCGGGGGGGGGGGGGTTGCGCTCCGGAGGGGAGAGGGTGCGCCGCGCTGCACCCGGGGGGGGGGGGTGCGCAGCGGTGACCCGCCCCGGGTGTCAGCTGCCTTCGCGACGCCACTGGTCGTACGGACATTTTTTTCACAAAAATGTCCAAATTGGTATTTTCAAAATCAATTTTTAGATGTTTTTCTATGAAGTCTGTCACAAGTGCGTTCAAATCACTAGGGGGCATGTTAAGGGAGGGAGCTGGGCGTTCCTAACAATTGGACGTCTTTCAGCCATTATGGAACAGAACAAAACCATCCAAGGCTAAAACTAAGACGTTTTGAGCTAGACCTGTTTTTATATCGAATAAGGCACAAAAAGGTGCCCTAAGTGACCAGATGACCACTGGAGGGAATGTGGGATAACCTCTCTTTACTCCCCTAGTGGTCACTAACCCCCTCCCACCCACCCCCAAAATGTGATTTAAAACATTACTTACCAGCCTCTATGCCAGCCTCAGAAGTTAGGTCCATTAGAACAGCATGCAGGTCCCTGGAGTAGTCTAGTGATGGGTACAGTGCACTGCAGACAGGCGGACCCAGGCTCCTAGCTCCCCCAAAACTTGTAGAAGAAACTATGAGTACTCCAAGACTCACCAGAAGCCCCCTTCACCCGTAAGGGCTACGGTAGTGGTGTACATTTGGGGGCACTGGGTTTTGGGTGTTTTTTTTTTTTTTTGGGGGGGGGGCTCCTTAGACAAGATAAGGAGCAAAGGTGAGATGTGTACCTGGGAGCATTTTATGACGTCCATTGTAGTGCCCCCTAGTGTGCCCTGTTGCTTTCCTGGGATGTCTGAGGGACAAAAATGCTGGCTCCTCTTACATCACAATGGTTTGATTTTGTGCATTTTGCACTTGGCCCTTTTTTTTCTTTTTTTTTTAAATGGACCACAAAAAAACCAAAATGTCCAAATCACAAAACCTTGTTCAAAACAGTATTAAAAAAAAAAAAAAAGATAGACACTTTTCTTTTTTGAAAATTACCTTCTTTCCTATTCAGATTTTGGATCTTTTTTGCAAAACGTCCACAGTCAGACTTAGACGTCATATCGAAAATGCCCCTCCACGCAGTGGCGTTCCGTGGTTGGCTGACACCCAGGGTGGATCGCTGATGCGCACCCCCCTCCCGGGTGCCGGGCAACACGGCACCCCCCCTGGCGTCGGCGCACCCCCCACGGCACCCCCCTGACACAGTCCCCACCTGCCTACCAGCTCCGTCCACCCGGCACTGTGCAGCGTGGCGCCTCGCATCTGCAGTGCTGCTGTAAAAGAAGAAAAATCGCCTCATCGTCGGCCCTTCCCGCACTGTGTCCCGCCCTCGAGAAAATAGGAAGTTACATCAGAGGGCGGGACACAGTGAGGGAAGGGCCGATGACAAGGCGATTTTCTTCTTTTACAGCAGCGCTGCAGATGCGAGGCGCCATGCTGCACAGTGCTGGGTGGACGGAGCTGGTAGGCAGGTGGGGGACTGTGTCGGGGGGGTGGGTGGAGTTGGTAGGGACTCGCCAGTGGAGCACCCCCCCCCACCCGTTAACACCCAGGACGGACCGCCCCGCCCTTGCTACGCCACTGCCTCCATGTAACTCTGTAAGTCTAAGTGCTTTGAAAATGAGCCCCTTTAAAGTCTCAGATTTATCTAAAAGTCCGAGATAATATAAGAACTCTAGCAGCCTTAACAAAATTAGGGCTAGGTGTGCTAATGTTCCTTAATGCAGTACCATGTGTTAATTAGCATTTAACATGCATTATTGTGATTAATGCAAGTGATTAGTAAATGGACCTGCTAACAACAGTAATGGAGCATGTGTTAAATAATGTGCATTAAATCACATTAACATACGTTATAATGCATTAAGCAGATATAGCCTAAAGAAAAGGCCATTTTAAATTAGAGAAAAAAATCACTCTTGTGTATGCAGTAACCTGTTCTGAATCTTCAGAAACACAAGATTCTGTTTTCAGCGCCTTCAAATGTTAAAAATTACAATATATTATCAAGAAATATTGGAAATAAATATTAGCCATTGAATTGATTAGAATGGTTGCAGACTAAACCTAAATCTTGATGGAGATAAATCTTGAAGTCTTTTTTTAGATAAATCCAGCTTGAGTCTCTCTATTCACCTGGTGTGAATGAAAACACCTGCAGATTCACATATACCTGTTCCGAGATTCACACTTTGAAGATTTCAGTTCTGCAGGTTTGTCCACCCTCTGATGCTCTCTGGCCCTTGCAAGAGCAAATCCTTCTGGAACACTGCAGAGACAGCTCCACCTAATGGAATATGGGCATCATTACAATACCCATTAAAGGTTATTCTAACATGATGTGAGCACTGGAAACTTGGGGGGCCTTTTACAAAGGCGTGCTGAAAAATGGCTTGTGGTAGCGTAGGCGCGAGTTTTGGACGCATGCCGATCCATTTTTAGAATGCCGGTGAAAAAGGCCTTTTTAAAAATTTTGCCAAAAATGCATGTGCGGCAAAATGAAAATTGCCCGCACGTCCATTTTGAGTCTGAGACCTTACCACCAGCCATTGACCCTAGCAGTAAAGACTCGCGCAGTAACTGGGCGATAATGACCTACGGGCACAAAATGTAACTTGGTGCATGTCCGTTACGCGCATCGGAAAATAAGAAATATTTTTCAGAAGTGCGTATCGGACGCGCACCAAAAATGAAATTACCGCAAGAGCCACACGGTAGTCGGGCGGTAACTGCATTTTGGCATGCGTCGGGTGCTCGTAGACGCTTACGCAGCTTAGTAAAAGGGCGCCTCGGTAACAAGATGCTATTTGTTTAGGGGTCCTTTTGCAAAGGCACGCTAGCATTTTTAGTGCATGATAAAAATAAGCACGCACTAAACTCTAGAGACACCCATAGCAATATATGGGTGTCTCTAGCACTTAGCATGCGCTAAAACGTAGCACGCACTAAAAATGCTAGTGCGCCTTTGTAAAAGACCCCCTTAATTTATGTATTTATTAGGAGTTATTTATCACCTTTTTGATGAAATTCACCCAAGTAGGTATATAGCAGAATGAGCTGACTAGAGTATTCTTTTTAACAAATGTCCCTTAACAAGTGGCTTCTAGTCTAGGTGTGTTTTCTGATGTACACTTCCTCTTTTGATGCATCAACCCAGCATTAGGAATTAATGGATCCTTTTACAAAGCCGAGTAAGAGCCTAAGCACATCCAGCCCAGGCCAAATCAGCATTACTAGCCAGCTACCGCGAGCCGCGGCTGGTAACAGTGGCGATCCTTGGTCGGCTGCCACCCGGTTGCGGATTGCTGCTGCGTTCCCCCCCCCCACCACCACCACCAGGTGCAGCGGTGTCCATCCCCCCCACCTCATCAACACCCCCCTAGCATATCACCCAAGCCCCCCCCCCCCGGGTACATTCTTACCTGCTGGGAGCAGCCGAACGGCTGTCGGTTCCTCTGGTTCCCTGTTCCCTCTGCCCTGGAACAGGAAGTAACCTGTTCCAGGGCAGAGGAAGCAGGGAGCCAGCGGAGCCGACAGCCACGCGGCTGCTTTCTGCACCCCTCCAGCAGCGTGCACCCAGGGCGGATTGCCCCGCCCTCGGTACACCACTGGCTGGTAATTCTGAATTTGGTGTGTGCCGATAGCATAGGGTAGAAAATATTTTCTATTTTCTACTGTGTGACGCTTACCCAGTGGTAAACAGCAGTGGGCGTGTGTTGCATGCCTACCGCCTGGACAGCACACTTAGCGGTAAGGTCTCAGGCTAAAAATGGACGTGTGCTGGCTTTTATTTTGCCGCACGTCCATTATCTGGCCCCTTAAAAAGGCCCTTTTTCCAGGATGTGGTAAAAACTGGCCCGGCGCACGCCCAAAAGATGTGCTCCCGCTGTCGCAGGCCTCTTTTTGCCACAGCTTAGTAAAAGGGCCCCTAAGAGACTAAACAATGGGGCTGTGATTTTTAGGGGTGAGCATTTACACCAACTGAAAGCTGCCGTAAATGCTGGCGCACAAATTAGGTATGGATCCCCCCAAATACCATAATACTTTGTGAATCTCTAGTGAACGTCCCTGGCCCATCCATGCCCCTCCCATGGCCATATCCCCTTTTCAGTTGCACGCTAAAGGATTTACCCATGCATCTTTTTAGAATAGCGCTTAGCAAGATGCGCACCTTCATTTATAAGGAACCTGCCTCCCTCTCCCTCCCATTCAAATTCTGTCGAGCCCAATTTTTTTAAATTGATGGTGACCAATTTTGTCTGTACTGTAAAACCGTTCCTCTCAAACCTAATTATAGCTATACTGTAGTATGAAGTATTGCAAAGCAACAGCAAAACACGAAAGAAAACTGAGTTTGAAAATTAAATTCATATGGAGCCACAATTTCAATTCTTCTTACATAACATGAATCCAAATGTCCTATGAGTTAAGAAGTGCATCTTTGTGGCCAGCAGAGGTCCTCCCATCACAGCAAGAGAGAGTAGGATTGGCTCAGCTGCTGTTCTCTGCTCCTTCAGAACTGGGCTATGCTGGAGGCTCAGCATGCCTTCAATGGTTTGTCAGCAGACTGATTCATTTTCAGTGTAGGATCCTTTTTCACAAAAAAAAAAAAGTCTATGGAAGAGACCTGGGAAGCCTTTCAGTAAAGCTAGTTATTTGCCTTGTAGCTAAAATGATTTGGAGGCATATACGTTTTTATAAATAAACTAGTAAAAGAGCAAATGAAACGGGCACTAGCAAGGTTTTCGTCGCCAACACCCCCCCTCCCTGCCCAATCCCTTCATTGTTCTGCCACTGCTCCGCCCTCAACGTCATGACGTTTGACGCGAGGGCGGGGCCCAGAGCGATTTCGCAACCCCCCCCCGCCTCCCTCCCTGTCAACCCCTCCGTTGCTCTGCCATCAAGGTTTTCGTGGGCAACACCCCCCCCCCCCGCCTCCCTCCCTGCCTGCCAACCCCTTCGTTGTTCTGGCATTGCTCCGCCCTCAACGTCATGACGTTTGACGCAAGGGCGGGGCCCGGAGTGATTTCCCACACCCCGCCTCCCTGCCAACCCCTTCGTTGTTCTGCCATTGCTTCGCCCTCGAGGGCGGGGCCCGGAGCGATTTCGGTGGCTTCACCACCACGAACCTTCGAACCTTTTTGAAGGAAGTCAGGGCTTGGCTTCACTGACGTCACTGTCTTCAGAACGTTGAGGGTGAGTTTTATATATATAGATAAATAAATACATGCAATCCATGAATTAACTAGTACAAATAGTCAAAAATGAATATTAGAAACCATTTTGACAATTTTGCTTTCCCCAGAGTGGTTACATATCTCAAGGGATGCATATTCATTAATTCACATCCATTTCATTATTGTATCTTTCTGAATTTCTGATCCAAAGAAGAAGGGTTACCTTCAAAAGCTCATCACAAAAAAAAGTATTGTTGGTCCAATAAAAAAAAAGATATCATCATATTTTATTTTCATCTTGTTTTATTTCTATTGATTACCTTTAAAAGTGGACTAACACAGTTACCTTACCACGTTGGAAGAGTAGCCTAGTGCTTAGTGCAGTGGACATTGATCCTGGGGAACTGGGTTCAATTCCCACTGCAGCTCCTTGTGACCCTGGGCAAGTTACTTAACCCTTTTACTTAAGCTTTTCTTATAGGAGTACGCAGCTATGGAACTCACTTCCAGCTCACCTGAGAACGATCAACGAATTAATCAACTTCCGCAAATCCCCGAAGACCTACCTCTTTAACAAAGCCTACCACGAGAACCCTTAACTAACTATAACACAAATCCTATCCAACATAATTCAGATTGTATCTTTCTACAACTAACATAGTAGATGACGGCAGAAAAAGACCTGCACCGTCCATCCAGTCTGCCCAACAAGATAACTCATATGTGCTACTTTTTGTGTATACCTTACCTTGATTTGTACCTGTCCTTTTCAGGGCACAGACCGTATAAGTCTGCCCAGCACTATCCCCGCCTCCCACCACCGGCTCTGGCACAGACTGTATAAGTCTGCCCAGCACTATCCCCACCTCCCAACCACCAGCCCCGCCTCCCAACCACCGGCTCTGGCACAGACCGTATAAGTCTGCCCAGCACTATCCCCGCCTCCCAACCACCAGCCCCGCCTCCCACCACCGGCTCTGGCACAGATCGTATAAGTCTGCCCAGCACTATCCCCGCCTCCCAACCACCAGCCCCGCCTCCCACCACCGGCTCTGGCACAGACCGTATAAGTCTGCCCAGCATTATCCTCGCCTCCCAACCACCAGCCCCGCCTCCCACCACCGGCTCTGGCACAGACCGTATAAATCTGCCCAGCACTATCCCCGCCTCCCAACCACCAGCCCCGCCTCCCACCACCGGCTCTGGCACAGACCGTATAAGTCTGCCCAGCACTGTCCCCGCCTCCCAATCACCAGCCCCGCCTCCCACCACTGGCTCTGGCACAGACCGTATGTCTGCCCAGCACTATCCCCGCCTCCCAACCACCAGCCCCGCCTCCCACCACCGTCTCTGGTACAGACCGTATAAATCTGCCCAGCACTATCCCCGCCTCCCAACCACCAGCCCCGCCTCCCACCACCGGCTCTGGCACAGACCGTATAAGTCTGCCCAGCACTATCCCCGCCTCCCAACCACCAGCCCCGCCTCCCACCACCGGCTCTGGCACAGACCGTATAAGTCTGCCCAGCACTATCCCCGCCTCCCAACCACCAGCCCCGCCTCCCACCACTGGCTCTGGCACAGACCGTATAAATCTGCCCAGCACTATCCCCGCCTCCCAACCACCAGCCCCGCCTCCCACCACCGGCTCTGGCACAGACCGTATAAGTCTGCCCAGCACTATCCCTGCCTCCTACCACTTCTTGAACAAATCCTCTTGTCTTCTTTAACCTCTTTATAACACCAATTGTATTATTTAACCTGATATGGCGATGCCATAACAGATCTTTGTAAGCCACATTGAGCCTGCAAATAGGTGGGAAAATGTGGGATACAAGTGCAATAAATAAATTAATTAATTAATAAACCCTCTATTGCCCCAGGTACAAACAAGAACCTGCATGTAATATGTAAACCACTTTGAATGTAGATGCAAAAACCACAGAAATGTAGTATATCAAGTCCCATTCCCTTAAAATATGTAGTGCACACACTAAATCAATTTAATGCACATTCATCTCTGAATTAACACGTACAAACTTGAATAACATGTTAAAAAAAAAACCCTTCTACTGCCTGTTGAAAATTATTTGTTATAACAAGTATGAAATGGACTGGGAAAAAAACACTCTGATAATAAGTGGGAAACTCCAAAAATATTTTATTTATTTATTACATTTGTATCCCACGTTTTCCCACCTATTTGTAGGCTCAATGTGGCTTACATAGTACCGGAGGGTGGTTACAGACTCCGGTGTGAACTAATAAATACCCCAAATAAACTGAAATTTTTTTTCTGCAGATTCCTACATTCGTCTCTGAGGGGGTCCTTTTACAAAGGAGCGCTAGCGTTTTTAATATGTGTTAACATGTGTGCTAAACGCTACAGATGAAAGGAAGTGTTGATGCCTCTGTACAAGTTGTTGGTGAGGCCCCAACTGGAGTACTGTGTTCAGTTTTGGAGGCCGTACCTTGCAAAGGATGTTAAAAAAATGGAAGTGGTGCAAAGAAAAGCTACGAGAATGGTACGGGATTTGCGTTCCAAGACGTATGAAGACTTGTTGACCTGAACATGTATACCCTGGAGGAACAGGGGTGATATGATACAGACGTTCAAATATTTGAAAGGTATTAATCCGCAAACAAACCTTTTGCGGAGATGGGAAAGCGGTAGAACGAGAGGACATGAAATGAGGTTGAAGGGGGGCAGCCTCAGGAAAGATGTCAGGAAGTATTTTTTCACAGAGGGTGGTGGATGCTTGGAATGCCCTCCCGCGGGAGGTGGTGGAGATGAAAACGGTAACAGAATTCAAACGTGGGTGGGATATGCATGAAGGAATCCCGTGCAGAAGGAATGGATCCTCAGAAGCTTAGCCGAAATTGGGTGGCGGAGCAGGTGGGGGGAAGAGGGGTTGGTGGTTGGGAGGCAAGGATGGTGGAGGGCAGACTTATACAGTCTGTGCCAGAGCCGGTGATGGGAGGCGGGACTGGTGGTTGGGAGGCGGGAAATACTGCTGAGCAGACTTGTACGGTCTGTGCTCTGAAAAAGACAGGTAAAAATTCAAGGTAAGGTATACACATATGAGTTTATCTTGTTGGGCAGACTGGATGGACCATGCAGGTCTTTTTCTGCCATCATCTACTATGTTATATGGGAGTCTCTAGCATTTAACGCATGCTAAAACACTACCGTGCCCTTGTAAAAAAACAAACAAACCCTGAATTAACATGTATAAAGTTGATTAGCATGTGTAAAAACTTCCACTTCCTGTTAAACATTATTTGTTATAACAAGCACGAAATGGGCTGAAATAAAAACTCTGAAAATAAGGAGAAAAGTCCAAAAATGTCCCAGTCAAACTGAAATGCTTTTTCTGCAGATCCCTACATTCCAAGTACGAATATAAACTTAAAAAAAAAAAAGAATCTAACTTTATTGATAAAAATATAGGCTTCTATCTTCAAAATGATTTAATGAAGCAGAAGAGGCTTTATATTCAAGGTTAATGAAATAATATTTTTCTGAGTGGTCTTGTATATATGTATATGTACATGTGCCAACAAAAATGGAGAACAGATGAAAATAGTTCAAAAAAAGTTTATTAATGGTTAACAAACCAAAAATGCCTGACACGGGCCATATTTCACCCATACGTGGACTGCATCAGGGCCTGAGGCCGCCCACCACCAGTTCCGCAGCTGTCCTTCCTCGGTGCCCTGTCCCCCCTCTGACATGTCCTACCTTGCTGGAAACAGGCAGGACCACTGAGCCGGGCCCGGGGCAGGGCCGCCGCTGCCGCCATCCCCCAGGATCACCATCGCATCTGCCGCCGCCCCTCCCCCCCTGCTGCCACTCCACTTACCTTGGCTGACGGTGGTCCCCAGGTCCCACAAGCAGAAGACTTGCTCCAGTGCTGTTCTTCGCTTCCTTGCACTGCCTGCCTTGCCCCTGCAGCTGCTTTTCCCCTTACGTCACACATGCTCAATTTCATCAAAACTGAGGACATGTAACCAGTGGCGTAGCCAGTATGGGGCCACGGGGGCCTGGGCCCCCGTAGATTTGCCCCTGGACCCCCCTGCTGATGACCCTCTTGACCCGCCCCTCTCGTCACCTACCTTTGCTGGTGGGGAACCCCAACCCCCGCCAGCCGAGCCGAGGTCCTCTTCTTCCCAATCCCGCGCAAGGCTTTGTTCTGTTTCTGTGTGTCTGACGTCAAAGTTGGTGGCAGGGGGGGGGGGGGGGGTTGACGGTGCTGGGGGAGGGGCTAAAATGTGCTCCCCTCACCTCGAGCTGTGGACCCCCCCTCCCGCCAAAGTCTGGCTACGCCCCTGCGCGTAACTTGAGGGAAAAAGCAGCTGCAGGGCAGGCAATGTGGCGGAGTGAAGAAAAGTGCTGGAGGAAGACTTCTACTGTTGGCAGGGCCTGGGGACTCCCGCCACCCAAACTAAAGGCCCTGGCCCGAAGCCCTGTGTGTGCTCCTCCCCAGCCTCTGGGGGGGGGGGGGGGGGGCTAGCACCGGAGTTTTCTCTCTGTCCTGTCAGGAGCAGGAGAGAGAGAGTGAGACCCCGGCACCGGCATTTCTAGGGGTGTATTTGGGCCAGAGCTGCAATGTATTTTATAAAATATGAGTAAACACACACCAGCCAATATGCAAAACGATATTCTGCCCACTTATATCGCTTGTCTGTGGCTCATCACTGATATTCAGTGCAGAGGCGTAGCCAGGTTTTGATCTCAGGGGGAGCAGACTTTTATAAAATAGGCGCCGGTTGGTGTCAGCTAGACAACAGTGTCTGTGTTGTTGCTCAGGGGCTGTGGCGGGCAATGATTAATACAGGCTGTCTCTGTTGCGTCCTGCCTACAAGGAAACAGTGAGTTACATCAGGAGGCAGGACGCAGAAGAGGTCCCTGGACTGAACAGAGGTGGCCCTTTCCCAGAGCCTACTTTCAAATAGGGCTAGACACTTTGTGAAATAACACAACCCCCTGCAAAAAGACACCTAAAACCCATACTGAAAACTTACCACACCATAACAGCCCTAACCCGCCTATCAGAAGACAGTGCTATATATATTACACTGGGCTCTGGAGCACCAATATACCTACTATTGGGAAACTGGAACAAGCTGCAGTTACACATTCCTACACAGATACTATATGCTAGCAGAATCCTTCACCTCAGTCACACATGCAGAACATGGACAGACCCTCACCCCATACTGGGTCAGACCAATGGTCCATCTAGCCCAGTATCCTGTTTCCAATGTGGCCAACCCAGGTCACAAGCACCTGGCAGAAACCCAAATTGTGACAACATTCCATGCTACCAATCTAGGGAGCCACAAAAAAACAACAACAAAAATTGAAATAGAGACCCCCCCCCCCCCCCCCCCAAGGAAGCCAGACAGTGCAATACTGGTAAAAAAAAAAAAAAAAAAAAAAGAGACAGAAATGCATTTTCTCCTGTGCTTTGCAAAATAAAAATAGAACAAATGTACATTTTACAAAGCAGGTACGTCTCAGTCCTTACAAAGTATTAAATAAAAATATTTTTTTTTTCTAACTTTGTTGTCTGGAAATTTGGCTGGTCCCAGTCTTTTTTTCCATGTTCCATGAGTCAGCCTTACAAAAATTCTTTTACAGGTTGGCCTTTCCATTTCTTCTCTTGCCTCTTGTCTTCTTCCTTTCCTTCTCTACATCTCTCTCCAAGTGCAGCATCCTTTTTCCCTCTGCACCACTATTTGTCCTGTCCAGCATCTCCCTTCTGTGTCCCTTGTCCCTATCCTACCCCGAAGTTCAGCATCTGCCCTTTCTGTGTCCCCATCTCTCCCCTTTTTCAGCACAAGCCTACCTGGTCTCCTCATCTCCTCCTTTCTAGCATCTGCCATCCTGGTGTCCCCACCTCTCCCTTTTTCTAACGTTGTCCTATGTCCCTATCTTCCCAGAATTACCCGTTACCATCTCCCCCTTTTTCCAGCATTACCTCTTTGTCCCCATCTCACCCCTTTTCACCATTGTCCCCATATCCCCCTTCCAGTGGTGCCTGTGTCCCTATCTCCTCCTTCCCTTTCCAGTAGTGTCCCATCTCCTCTCCTTTCCAGTAGTGCCCCTCTGTGTCCCTATCTCCTCCCCCTTTCCAATAGTGCCTTCACTGTGTCCCTATCTACTCCCCCCCTTTCCAGTAGTGCCCCTCTGTGTCCCTATCTCCTCCCCCTTTCCAATAGTGCCTTCACTGTGTCCCTATCTACTCCCCCCCTTTCCAGTAGTGCCCTCTCTGTGTCCCTATCTTCTCCTCCCCTTTCCAGTAGTGCCCTCTTTGTGTTCCTATCTCCTTCCCCTCTCCTTTCCAGTAGTGCCCTCTCTGTGTCCCTATCTCCTCCCCTTTCCAATAGTGCCTTCACTGTGTCCCTATCTCCTCCTTCCCTTTCCACTAGTGTCCCATCTCCTCTCCTTTCCAGTAGTGCCTTCACTGTGTCCCTATCTACTCCCCCCCCTTTCCAGTAGTGCCCCTCTGTGTCCCTATCTCCTCCCCCTTTCCAGTAGTGCCTTCACTGTGACCCTATCTCCTCCCCCTTTCCAGTAGTGCCCTCTCTGTGTCCCTATCTCCTCCTCCCCTTTCCAGTAGTGCCCCTCTGTGTCCCTATCTCCTCCCCCTTTCCAGTAGTGCCTTCACTGTGTCCCTATCTCCTCCTCCCCTTTCCAATAGTGCCCTCTCTGTGTCCCTATCTCCTCCTCCCCCTTTCCAGTAGTGCCCTCTCTGTGTCCCTATCTCCTCCTCCCCTTTCCAGTAGTGCCCTCTCTGTGTCCCTATCTCCTCCTCCCCTTTCCAGTAGTGCCCCTCTGTGTCCCTATCTCCTCCCCCTTTCCAGTAGTGCCTTCACTGTGTCCCTATCTCCTCCTCCCCTTTCCAATAGTGCCCTCTCTGTGTCCCTATCTCCTCCTCCCCTTTCCAATAGTGCCCTCTCTGTGTCCCTATCTCCTCCTCCCCTTTCCAGTAGTGCCCCTCTGTGTCCCTATCTCCTCCCCCTTTCCAGTAGTGCCTTCACTGTGTCCCTATCTCCTCCTCCCCTTTCCAATAGTGCCCTCTCTGTGTCCCTATCTCCTCCTCCCCCTTTCCAGTAGTGCCCTCTCTGTGTCCCTATCTCCTCCTCCCCTTTCCAATAGTGCCCTCTCTGTGTCCCTATCTCCTCCTCCCCTTTCCAGTAGTGCCCCTCTGTGTCCCTATCTCCTCCCCCTTTCCAGTAGTGCCTTCACTGTGTCCCTATCTCCTCCTTCCCTTTCCACTAGTGTCCCATCTCCTCTCCTTTCCAGTAGTGCCTTCACTGTGTCCCTATCTCCTCCTTCCCTTTCCACTAGTGTCCCATCTCCTCTCCTTTCCAGTAGTGCCTTCTCTGTGTTCCTATCTCCTCCTCCCCCTTTCCAATAATGCCCTCTCTGTGTCCCTATCTCTCCCCCTTTTCCATAGTGCCGTGTCCCCATTTCTTCTTTTTCTAGCATTGGCTCTTTGCATTCCAATGTCCCTACCCTCTCCCTCTCCAGTATTGACTCTGTCCTTCTCCCTCCTTGTCCAGCATTTACTATATCCTTCTCTCTCCCTATGTTAACTTTCTTTCCCGTCTCTTTCAGCGCTTCCCATCCTCCTTAGGGCCACATATCTCCCTGGCCTGCTCCCACGGTCCATCCTCTGGCAGCTCCAAGGAGGTTTTACTAGACAGGAGACCAAGTGACGTCAAAATGTTAAAACCAATTAGGCCAGACTCCGTTTCCCCTTCCCCGCGCAGCTGTCATCGCTGTACTCTCAAAAGAAAGCAAGCAAACCTGAGTTGCTGCATCCACGTTGCCACTCTTTATTATTGGTAGCATTTGTATTTAATCTCGCTTATATTTTCAAACATGTCGATTTGTGCAGTATACGGATGTACACAGAAGAAGTATAATAACAGAATAACTTCATAGGAAGAGTAGCAATTTGTTATAAATCATATTCAGTGTGTCATTTGGAGTGGCTGGTTATAGGGACACTCTAGCATGTGTTATATGTAAGCCACACTGAATCCGACTTTGCTTGGGATAATGTGTGATATAAATGTAAAAAAAAAAATCCTTTATCCTCCACGTTTCAAGACACTGCTTATCCTGCTGGATAGTGATGGCACAAGGAAAGCAAGTTTGGTCCAGTGAAGACTAACTCAAAATAACTTGTTCCTTAGCTGGGCCCTAGTATTACCATATTAAAAATGCAACCATACCATGCCTCTGTGGCTATGTTCCACTAAAACAATTAACTGGATTTCTTGAAAGGATTATATAAACGTAGGATGCATGACTAGGGACACAAACATACATTTATTTATTCAATATCACAATTCCTCATGTACAGCCACAAAACAACTTTTTTTAAGGGTGGATAGTGTTCCTTTTATTATCGACCAGATAGAGATAAGAGTTTTCAGTTTTGGCACAGTATAAGTCATCATAAGAACAAAATATAAGAAAACAAATGGACTGCATTAGTGTTACGTTCCTCACCTGGCTCCAGGCCTGCGCGGCCGATTCGTCGGCGAGTCGTGGTCCGGCGAGATAGCCGGCCATCTTGGATGTGGTTTCTCCAGGATAGGTCAGCCATCTTGGGATGGGCATCTCTGCTTGTGGCAGCCATCTTGGAGTTGGTTAGCTTCAGGAAGGAAGCCCATATTTGGACGTAGGGCATCTCTGCTGACGGGGCAGTCATCTTGGATCAGCTGCATATGTTTGGGATTGATTCCTACACTATTTAAAGCCCTGCCTCCAGTCCTTCGTTGCTTCGGCCTCAATTTTGTTTGAGATCCACGCCGGTGCTCCTTGTCTTCAGTTCCTGTGTTCCAGACCTTGGTTTGTTCCTGGACTACGCGTTGTGTTGCTGCCTGCCTTGACCTTGGACTGTTCTATGACTATTCTTTGCTCTGCTGTTTAAGGGCTCCTGGACTGTGTTTGTTTGCCCACCTGTCTGGTCAGTGGTCGTGCAACCCCGCTGGTTCCGGAAGTCCTGCCGGCCGCTTGAGCCCAGGGGCTCAACTCCTGGAGGACAGTGGCTAAGTGCAGGTGAAGCTAGGGGTTGTCTGGCTGCCTGACCGAGTGCGGTGGCACTCCATCCTCGCCGTGCTCAGTCGGGGCACAAGGGCTCACACATCCCCAATCATAACAATTAGGGACTTATAGCCCATTTATGTTTAAACAAAAGAGATCTGCATGAAACAAAATATTTAATTTTATTTTGACTTACAAAACCGCTCGCCCCTGAAACATGTTCAAAACAGAATAATCCATTTGTGTATCTAAAAGGTAAACTTCTACATCACAGATGAAGATGTGATTCCATGTGCCCCAATGAAAGGAGAGTTTAATTCTACTTCCATTTAATTTCAGTATATTCTATCATCTTTATAACTAACATCAGGCTTCCCAAGGCAGATTACAACAACAGTTAAGATGAACCATTCAGGAAACAGGATAGCCTCACTGAAATCTGGACATCTATATAGAAGAACAGTGAAGAAAAATGAGCACAAACTAGACTTTATAATTGAGGTTTCTACCTGCAACAATAATTTTTGACGCTGTTTTAGTGATATTCAACTTTGATTTCTTTACTCCTCCAGCTTTTAAGGCACTGTCTATCCAACTGGAACAGCTTTAGCATTGTTACAGATGGACCAACAATAAAGACCGTCAACGTGTATGCAGCAGATCATAAGTTTGCTTGTTTTGAACCGAACGGCAACAACGGCTGCACGGGGGGGGGGGGGGGGGGGGGGGAAACAGATTACCCAAATTGGCTCTCTTCTGCCCGTCTCTCCCGTCCGCGTGGTCACTTTTTACTTCCCTGAAGCCTTCTCCCTCCTGCACCGGCGAATCGATTCAAAGTCAGCCTTCTGCCAGCGTCGGGGCCTCTCCTCAGGCGCGTCGCACCTATTCTAAGCAACTTCCTGTTTCCTGCAATTAACATGACTTAAAGCCCTAACACAACTTAATAACTTCCTAAATCAGCTTTAGATGTTACCTGTTTGTTTGAAGCTTCAGGAAACTAGGGGGCTCATTTTCAAAGCACTTAGACTTACAAAGTTTCAGAGGTTACAACGTAGATTTGTCACCAGAAGATCTATGCTTGTGACACCTTTTATATTTGTGCAGGATATAGATTCTAACAAGCGTTACTATTTTTACTATCAAAATGTAGAATTTCTTGGTTCTAAACTAGGCATTTTTCTAAGAAAACCCACGAAAGGGGGAAACAATTCCTGGGTGGTAGAGATAGATAGATAGATAGATAGATAGATAGATAGATAGATAGATAGATAGATAGATAAAGACATGTATTTATTTATTTGCATTTTCCATGGAAATGCATGATAAAGGTGAGAGAAAAAGCTTCATTTATTTTTTACGAATCTTTGCAATCATGTACATTTATTCAGACTTTTTCTTTGAACCCTTAGAGCTGGAGTATGTTTACAACCTCTTGTTGGTAGCATTTTCTGGAATTAGTTTTTTGTTTTGTCCTACTCTCTAAGACTTTAGGGGCCACGTAAGCGTCTATGCACGCCCAACACGAAGCAAAATGGAGTTACCGCCTGGTTACCGCGTAGCTCTTGCGGTAATTTCATTTTTGGCATGCGTCCAATATGCGCGTCCGAAAAAATGATTTTTATTTTCGGACGCGCGCCAAGTGGAATTTGACACGCGTATGTCATTACCACCCGGTTACCTTGCGAGACTTTACCACTAGGTCAATGGCTGGCGGTAAGGACTCAGATCCAAAACGGACACACTGCAATTTTCATTTTGCCACACGTCCATTTTCAGAAAATATTTTTTAAAAAGGCATTTTTTTTTTGCAGGTGCGCTGAAAAATGATTCTGCATGCACCCAAAACATGCGCCTACACTACCGCAGGCCATTTTTCAGCACACCTTAGTAAAGGATCCCCTCTAATTGTGATCTAGAATTTCCATTTACTTCTTTTGTCTTATTATGATTTTAGGGATGGAAAATATCTTGGTCAAGAAGTTATTGTTTTGATAATACAGTGATACCTCGGTTTACATCGATAATCTGGCCGAAAACAATCGGCGAAATCCAAAACCGACGAAAACCGAGGCAATCATCAGGGGAAGGCTCAAACCCTTCAAAATCTCTCTCGTGCACACATCCTAGGCAAAAACAACGCCACACTGAGCAGGAAAACGCGTGGGTCGCCCTTTGTTGTCGCAAAATTAGCAGCGAGGTCACGTAGGCACACCGACGAAATCCGAGACAAATTTTTCGCGAAAAAAATCGGTGAAATCCGACGATAACCGAAGTCAACGAAAACCGAGGTATTACTGTATTGTGAAAGTCTATAAATACAAAATAAAAACAAATGGGCCTCCATATGATGTCTCACAGAGTTGCTGGTATTTGAGTTGGATATAGCTCATTAATGGTAATTCATCCTAATCTTCTGCTCCTCTTTATTCTCGCCCCACATGCTACTTGCTGTGAACGATGTATCTCACCACATTGCTAGACTTGCAGATGAATGATCCAAGCATGCGGTGGGGGAGGTAATTTGTTCTACATTAAGCTCAAGTCTTGCCTTGCTTCTTATCGTGGGGCTAAATAACATATGGTCCTGTTCTCTGGTTCTTCCTGAAAACAGCCAAGCACGACATATGTTTCAATCTTTTTGAAAGTTTAATTCATAACATAATATTACCCTAATTACTATCTTCAGCTCCCACTCAAGTGATAGGGCAAATTACAGCAGATCACACAATTTCAACATATCCTATATAATAAAACTCACCCTCAACGTTCTGAGGACACTGACGTCACTGTCAGTTCCTCCAGGCACTTCCTTCCGGTTCGAAGGGTTCTTGGTGGTGAAGCCACCGAAATCACTGTGTTGGGGCCCCGCCCTCGCGTCAAAGGTTATGACGTTGAGGGCGGAGCTATGGCGTCAGTGGCTTCACAACCAACGACTCAGCACATTGAAGGTGGCGTTGGCGTGCGTTGACGAGGTCCGCAACAATGGCGGTCAGTGCTTCACATCGCTGGGGGGGGGGGGGGGGAGGTTCGGGAGGATAACCTTGCTAGTGCCCGTTTCGTTTGCGCCAGAAACGGGCATGTTTTACTAGTTATTTTATAGAACAAATCATTGCTTATAAACTCAAAAGAACTAACCCTCACGCAAAACGTTAGCCCAACTAAACTCAAAAAAAGAGGGTAATACACACAAAAAAACTTAATTCAAGGACTCCTGCATATACTTCATGCAGGTCACAACTAAAATCATCTTTATATTTTTTTTTTCTTTATAATAAAAAAATGGAGGAAAAAAAGACCTCAGCCAGGGCCGTGCCTAGGGTCTCCGGCGGCCCCCTGCAGTTGGCCACGCCGGGCGCGCCCCCCCCCCCCCGAAAACGATCGCTACACTACCCGTCCTCTTCTCCCCAGATCCTTTTCCTTTTTGTTTAAATTTACCTCTCCGGCGCACGGAAGCGTAGCGTTAGTGAGAAGGAGGCGGCGCTCCCCCGCCCCGACGTGTCTTCTTCCCTTCGCTCAGTGTCCCGCCTTCTTCTGACATCATTTCTGACGTCAGAAGAAGGCGGAACCGAGCGAAGGGAAGAGACTGACACGTCGGGGTGGGGGAGCGCCGCCTCCTCACTAACGCTACGCTGCCACGCGCCGGAGAGGTAAATTTAAACAAACAAAAAAAAGGACAAGGATCTGGGGAGAAGAGGGCGAGGTAAGCATGGTGCGGCGGGGCGCCCCCCAGAGGATGGCGCCCTCCTGCCATGCTTACCTCGCTTACCGTGTCGGCACGGCCCTGACCTCAGAAGTCGAAGGCTTGAAGCTGCAGCAGTGGTCAACACTTTGAACGTTGTACGATCGTTTTACTGTTCATTCAGACTCTGCAGCGCCTTGGAACTCAAACCAATCATTGGTCAAAAACCTCCTGAATTTTAATTATAATATCCTCAGAATTGTTTTTTCAATAGCCACTTGTAGACCAAGGGGGCTCATTTTCAACTTGTAAGTATTATCTGATGAGCTGCACCTAATGATTAGAACATCAGACTAAAAACCAGGGAAGCCAGGGTTCGTATCTCAACTGCCACTTCTTGAGGCCTTGGCAAGTCACTTAGCCCACCAATGCCTCAGGCACTAAATCTCGGCCCAACGCCATTTGCTGCCTGAGGCGAGAAATGAGATGGCGCCCCCCCCCAAAAAAAACCCTCCATCCTCAGAGCAACAGTCAGGGAGTAAGGTGGTTGGGAGTGATAGACTTACAAACTGACAGGAGGTATGCATGTTATAATGCCTTTGTTGTAATAATGCCTTTGTATCGCTCCATGGTGCGACCGCACCTCAAATATTGTGTTCAATTCTGGTCGCCGCATCTCAAAAAAGATATAGTGAAATTAGAAAAGGTACAGAGAAGGGCGATGAAAATGATAAAGGGGATGGGACGACTTCCCTATGAGGAAAGACTAAAGCGGCTAGGGCTCTTCAGCTCGGAGAAAAGGCGGCTGAGGGGAGATATGATAGAGGTCTATAAAATAATGAGTGGAGTTGAACAGGTAGATGTGAAGCGTCTGTTCACGCTTTCCAAAAATACTAGGACTAGGGGGAATGCGATGAAGCTACAATGTAGTAAATTTAAAATGAATCGGAGAAAATGTTTCTTCACTCAACATGTAATTAAACTCTGGAATTCGTTGCCAGAGAATGTGGTAAAGGCGGTTAGCTTAGCGGAGTTTAAAAAAGGTTTGGACGGCTTCCTAAAGAAAAAGTCCATAGGGGGCGTGTCAAGATGGCGACACGCAGCTGAACGAGGATAGAGCCTCACTCGCATCGACGTTGACTAAAGAATACTTTTTTCTACGATGCCTCATACTAAAAGAAAGGGAGCGGTCCGGGAAAAAGCTTCGACAACCCGGACCTCTTCCCCTTGTCAAATGTCGATCGAAAGGTACACCTCGCGAATTTCTACCCAGGAAGCCGTGAGGAGAACGGCTGTCCTCAGGGTAGGGGAAAACCTTGAGGACTCGGACCTAGATGTCACCCTCTCACCTCCGGTGCTTCATCCGCCGCCCCCTCCCGACAGCCGCCAGAACCAGAGAGGATCACCCGAAACCAAAGAGTTTGTTGAGGCGACCTCGATCGAAGGTGCTGGAAAGGCGATTTGTTTCGGAGAGCTGGAACCAATGAGTTCCGGCGTTGAATTGAAGCTATTGAAACCTGCTTCGGGAACGGTGTCATTGGAGAGCGTTTGGATCGCTCTCCAACAATTGGCAGCTACCGTAGAGAAATCTACAAAGGAAGTTTCTACACTTGTGAGTACCATGAACACCTTTTCTGAGTCTCTGGCAAATATTAGAACTGATTTTTCAACACAAACTACGAAGATTAATCAAGATGTAAAAAAGTTGCAAGACTTATCCTCAGAAATGATTAAAGATAGACTTATAATTAAAAGAAAGACTGAACAAATTGAAAACCACAATCGGAGACTTAATTTGCGTATTTTAAATTTCCCAAGAGAGATAGGAATATCACCATTAGAAGCCTTTAAAAAATACCTGATTGAGGTCTTGAGATATTCCCCTGAAACTCTTCCTCCGGTGAATAAAGTTTACTACATTCAAAATAAGAATTCCTCAGATAAAAAAATCTTGGAAGGAAATTTGAATATATCTGAATTGTTGGAAGTTTCTTTATCTGAACAATCCGAATGACATTATTTGTTCAACTAGTTTTCCAACAAGACATTGAAGCGATAAAAAAAATATATTTCCGTAAAATGAATGACTTGTTTTATGGTAAAACAGTACGAATATATCAGGATGTTACAAAGCAGACACAAGAACTTAGGAAATTGTTTCTGAGTATGCGAAAAGAAACTTTAGATATAGGTGCTTCGTTCTTTTTGAATTATCCTAGTAAGTGTGTTTTGAAATATCAAGGACTTAAATATATATTTTTTCTGCCAGAGCAGTTAAGAGTGTTTCTGGATTCAAGGAAACCATCAGCGGCAGCTGACAATTGATTAGAAGTAGTTGAAATAGGTATGAAAATGCATGTTAAGCCTATTCCTGAATTTATACCTGTTTAGATTCCCCTTATTATGTTTCATGCCCCCCTATATATGTTCATTAGTGATTTAAAGAAGACAAACAATATAAGATTATAAAGATTTTCTAAGGATAATTATCCTAATATTTTACTTTATGTCTGATTTTCTGTAACAAGTTTTTCTTGCGATGTTAAAATTTTGAAACTATAAATAAATAATTAAAAAAAAAAAAAAGAAAAAGTCCATAGACCGTTATTAAATGAACTTGGGGAAAATCCACTATTTCTGGGATAAGCAGTATAAAATGTTTTGTACATTTTGGGGATCTTGCCGGGTATTTGTGACCTGGATTGGCCACTGTTGGAAATGCTGGGCTCGATGGACCTTTGGTCTTTCCCAGTATGGCAATACTTATGTACTTATGTATGTTTATTACAAAATTATGAAAATACATGAACCATATATACTCACAGTATATATATTATATGTACATAAAACCAAAGTGGAGCAGTCTTGCTGCTTTTATTTCAGCAAGCAACGAAGTATAGTGGTCGACTTCAGAGGCCTCTGCGGCTCATCCCCCCACAGTGGGTAAAAAGGCCGAAAAAAGAAATGGCCCTTGTGGTAAGACTGCCCTTACCATGTGGCCATGCGGGTGAGGGGGAGCACTTACCGTGGCGGTAAGGGCTCCTGCGCTAACCCAGCGGTAACCTGGCAGCTCGCAGTGCTGCCCGGTTACCTCCGGGTAACTGCTGCGGTCAAAAAATAGGGGCCTATTTCCCCAAGCGCTGGCAATTCCGTTCACCGGGGGGGGGGGGGGGGGGGGGGCAGAACTACCACTGGCGCCCACGTTGGGCCAGCCGTAGTTCCGGATTGGTGCCCAGTAAGTCCGCGGTGGGCTTAGCGCCACTTAGCAAAAGGGCCCCTAAAAAGTTCAGGAGCTCCTGTGTTTGGCCATGGCTGGCTCAGCCATTAGACAGTATTTAACCATCTCTCTGACCTCATGTGCAACTTTCTTTAAATTAGTCACCTTATTTTCTAACTCCGCTTTCTCTCTTACCTATCTATATGTTCCGTCCTTGCTTGTACCCTACACTGTCAATTAAAATGTTCTATTATGTATTGTGTTGACATTGTAAGTAGTAAATACCTATGTCGTACTTTGTATTATTATTTGAATATTTTCACTGCTGTTATTGTCTGTTGCTCACGTTTGATTTATTCTTACTGTACACTGCCTTGAGTGAGAATTCCTTCAAAAAGGCAGTTAATAAATGAAGAAAAGACTAGACGAATTTCATATTTAATATAAAAAGTTTATTTACTTTTTTAGTTTACAAACTGAATACTATCAATTGGGTATTCAGGAAGCATATCTAGACAAAGTAGAATGCTTACTACACAGATCTCTCATTGGTCTTATATAGCATTTTTCTTTGGCATCTGACTATACAACATTCCTGTGCAAGTCTCTGAATACCACAACGCTGTTAATCATGTACAGAACATACTACATCTGTTTTCCCTTATCCCACAGACTTTCTGGAGCCGTGCCTTTGGCCGATGTTTTAATGCCCTTTTCTCATGCCTCAGGAGATTTAGTGTTGAAACAGCTTGTTGTAATCATGGAGCTTTCCACTCCCCTTCTTTCATGCTTTTATTCAACATCCTCCCTTTGAGGCCTGGTATTCCAGGACTCAAACATCTGTTTCAGCTCCAGTCTGTTTCCTTACCTCCCTTCTAAATCTCCTCCCCCATGTTTGTGGCATTCAGTTTCTGCACGCTTTTTCAATATTTTTGGCTGACATATTAAAGTTCTATTCATTCTTGATTTCAGTTACCATTGTCATTTTAAAAGCATCCTGGCACATCTTTGCAAACATGCTAATACATGTTACACAGCATTAAACAGATTCAATTGTACTAGGGTACAAAATTTATATTTCTTTTGAATACAGACAGTGAGTTTCATCAAAGTGAAGTACACTGTCATTCTTATTTTCATATAAGAACAATTATAAGGATAATGCCTAACTGCATTAACTGATGTGGCATTAAAAATTACACAAATTAAAAGCATATTCCAAGGTTATTAACATTCATTGAATCAGTTGTTACATACCATTGAGTTAAAGTCTTATTGCAGCTTGTTTTATTGCCACACTTTTCTTTGGTGGCTGTGACATTTACAATCACTGTATTTCCTCCTATAGACCAATTACCTGTTACAACATTGTGCGTGTAATTGCACTTTATCAGGGGAATGTTTCCAGTTGTCATACTGTTAATCAGACACCAAAATGATGTCATCCGTAAGCAAGGCTTGCTTATAAATAGTCTCATTTGTCCAATGAAGGTTTCCACCATCCCTTACACAGGTATCATTGGGATAACAGACATGATTTTATCATTGTAGTCCCATATATCATAGCTGGCAAGGACAAGGATGATGTCAGTCAGTGGGCACATATGATACAATCAGTCAAATTCAACATCTTGGCCGCTGTAACAAGTCTATATGTGTTCATTGTCCATTAACAAACAACAACATCCCAATACCATCATGTTTAGGGACATGATGTTTGTTTATTCTTTGTCCATTTCAATATTATTAGTTCGTCGAATATCTGATAAATGTATCCAAGAAGTATGACCTTCCAGACGGGCAGCGGTCCGAGTAAGGGCCGTGATAGCAAAAGGCCCCACACACACAGGATCCTTCCACGCCCCATGTGTAAAGTTCTTTCGTAGTACTAGATCACCTACTTTAAAAGCACAAACATCATCAGTAGTCCCTGCCTGTGATGCTACATTTGTTCGGATCATATCACTGGTCAGGTTCAACATAGGTTGTAGCTTTTGCCAGTACTGAGCTGTATTATCAGTACTCGCTGTCTGCATCGGGAAGAAATGACATCCTGTCTGAATTTGGAATGGGGACAATTTAGCACGCCCATTAGGTTGGGCCCCTATTGTCATCAATGCCAATGGCAACACATCAAGCCATGTATATAATTTTCCCACCATTTCTTTATTGAGAGATTTTAGTAAGACTCTCAATTTTGTTTTTAAAATGCCATTATAGCGCTCCACCAAACCATTGGAGGTGGGGCGATACACTGATACTTTTCTGTGTGTTAAACCCATAATCGTTTCCATTTCTTTCAAAACACTGTTACTGAAATGTGTCCCGTTATCAGAAATCATTCCAGACGGACACCCATGTCTTGGCATTGTACCACCTCATGTGCTGTCTCCCTTTTACATGGAAATGCTTCTATCCACCTTGAAAAAGCATCTACCCAAACTAACAAATATCTTTTTCCCTGCACTGGAACAATCATATCAGTGAAATCAATATACCATTCTTTTGCTGGGCCTTCTGGTATTGGAAGTGTCCCAGGCGATATTTTAGGACCTCTTTTAGGTATGTTAATATTACATACCATGCAATTCTGCACAACCTGTTGAATCAGGTTATCAATTTTTAAAGTCCAAAATCTTTGCTCAAATTGTTGTTTCATTGTTTCCTTATTCCAATGCATGGTTGCATGCCACTCAGTTAATACCTTAATCACCTGACTCATTGGCATACAAAGTAATCCTTCTTCTGCATTAAACCATTCACTTCCCAATTTCATACATCCTCTCTTCAACCATTTTTCACTTTCCTGTCCCTCTGGCTGCCACATTTCAATCTTATCTACATTCGTAAGTGGCCCTTCCTGTGTCTGTCTAGTATTATACAAAATCTTTTCACTTTGCTTAACCACCTCCGTTGCTGCTGCATCAGCCATTGCATTACCTTGTGCCTCAAAGGTTGGCCTTTCAGTGTGGGCCGGGGTCCACACAACTGCAGTTTTTCTACCTTCTCGTTCCCTTCTTGCCAAAATTTCAAACAGCAATTTCCAATATGTGTAATGTTGTAGATTTTTACCTGCACTGGTTATCATCCCCCTACGCTGCCATTTTAATATATGATACTGTAGTGAACTTGCAACGTAACCACTATCAGTATATATAGTGACATTTTGAGTCATATCAGTGTGTTGTAAGGCCATAATAACGGCCAAAAGTTCAGCATGCTGTGCAGCATGGTCAGGAGGGGTTCTATATTGCACTTGCATTATCTTTCTTAGATTCTCATCTACCTGCACGCAGGCAAAGCCTGCAACAGTCCTTTCACAAGCTCCATCTGTAAACCATATTAACCCATCAGATAAGGGTTCAAAAGTAAGACAGTGAAATGTAGGGATTTCTATAGTATCAATCTCAATCTCTTGATCAACAGGAAAAAGCAGATCTATCTTATTTCTCTGTTCTTTAGTTAATGGTATTATTCTTATATCTTGTCCTAAAAGTACTGCTTGATATTTTCCAAATCTAGTGGCTGTCAATGCCGTCTGGCTAGGGCTCAACAGCGTTTTAATCGTGTGGTTGGTATGTATTACAATAGGCACAAAAGGCATTTGTGCTCTCCATTTGCCTACTGCTGCCACAATAGCTGTCAATAACTTTGGTATCTCTTTCATTCCCTTTTCCACATGATTAAAAGAGCCTGATAAAAAAGCTACTGGTGTATTTACTTCATTATTTTGATTAATCATAGCTGCCCAACTGTTTCCCATGTCTTTTACCCACAAATGCACAGGTGATTGTATATCTATTACTGCTAAGGGTCCTGGGGATAACAAATCCCTCACAATCTTAGCCAGCACTATCATATCCTGCTCTTCCAACACAATTAGTGTATTCTTTGGTGTGGCTGCGGGCAGTTTCAAATGTTTATAAAGTCTCATTACTTTTTGTGTATAATTTGGTATCCATTGTCTGCAGTAATTTAACATTCCCAAAACAGCACGTAACTGGGTAACTGTTTGCGGTACCGGAGTCTCATTTAAAATAGATATAACTTCCGGTATAATGACCTTATGTTCTGCTGACACATTTTGTCCTAAAAAGGTGACAGTAGACTGAGCTATAATACATTTCTTCTTATTACATTTATATCCTAACTCTCCTAATAACAAAATAATTTTCTAGTCCATTCTAGGCATTCTGCTTCAGTCTCAGCAGACAATAGAATATCATCTACATAGACAAACAATGACACCGTGTCAGGCAAGTGACTCCTGAAATCCTTTAAATCCATCATTAGTTGTTTTGAGAACACCGATGGACTATCAGTAAAGCCTTGCGGCATCCTAGTCCACCGATATGCCTCATTCTGTACTATAAATGACGTCAAATCCCTAGACTCTGGATGAAGAGGTATTGAAAAGAATGCATTAGACAAGTCAATGACAGTATTGTACGCATATATATTCTGGGTATGCAAAAGTGTAGCAGGATTCGCACAAATCGGAAATTGATTTCTTGTAACCTCATTTAGCTCTCTTAAATCATGTACTATCCTTACATTGTTTTCCCCTTTTGGAACCGGAAACAATGGGGTATTGTACGGGGATACTGAAGGTTCAATAATACCACATTTCAATAATTTACCAATGTGTTCCAGGGTTTGGATACTAATTTAGGTCGTATGGGGTAAGGGTCTTGCTTCGGCCCTTGTGCCCCTTCTATTAATTCTATCTTATGGGGTTTTGCATTTACGGCTAGTCCATATGGTGACTCACTTGTACTCCAAATATGTTGTGGTAATTCTTCCATAACCCTTACTTTATTTTCATTATTCAACTGTTGGACCATAGTGAGCAAACTTGGTATTTCTTTATTTCCAAAATCTAAACACAGTCCTAATTGAGACAACAAGTCTCTACCACACAAATTTACTGGGCAATCAGGTGCCACTAAGAAGGGTACCACAGCCTCCCTTGAACCGTGCGGTTGGCATTCCAAGCGCACCAGAGTCGGTTCTGTTAGCCTTTTTCTTTGTTCTATCCCCATAAATCCCACTGTTGTTCTATACTGATTTGAAAGCTTAACTCCCTGTGGTTTTGCACATAACACAGAGGTACTCGCCCCTGTATCTATCAAAAATCTCACAGGAGTTCCATATTTTCCAATTGTCAATGTAATAAAGGGCTCCCTTGTGTCTAACCTGAAAATCATTCCCTCTTCCTGACACGGGTCTGCTTCCAGTCAATAGCATTGGTCTGGAATATTCTGCCAAGTTGGAAAGGCATTCACAGTACCCTGTCTCTGTACTGCTGCCCCTGGTCCCTGTGATTGCGTCGCCGGCTGCTGTATTGCAGTCTGCGGTGCACTCGCAGGTATCCCTACTACTTGTGGCATTAATCCTTGCTGCGTCTGCATTTGTACTTGGGGCATTCCTGCATTCTGATAACATTCTGAAGCATAGTGACCAAATTGATTACAGCCCCAACATTGTACATGTGCCCTCCTATTAGGTGATGGTCCTGATCCTTGCATCCCTCGACCTCTACCCCTTCCTCTAACCATGCCTCGTCCCCTTGGTTGGTATGGCCGGCTATATCCTGGTTGTACATAATAAATGACCTGTGGAGGTGAGGCAGAGGGCATTACCATTGTTTCCTGTTTTTTGTTTCTATCCTGTGCCTTATTGTCCAAATCTTTTAACTGCATAGTCATTAACTTAGAAGTTAATTTGGCCTGTTCTTTCTGTGGGGTCTCTATCAGTTTACGATGCACATTACTAAAATGCATCAATGTCTCTCTTATTTCTGGCCATGGCTTTGAGGACAGGGCAATGACAGCGTCTAAATTCTTACGCATATTATCAGGCAGTGTGGACATGAATAGGTGTAAAAATACTGCTACATTATGGTCCACATCCGCATCTTGCCCTGTTTGAGCCTTATACAAATTTATACATTTTGTCAAATGCGCTGAAAAATCAGTTTTAGGGTCCCATTTATTTGCCGTAATGGCTGAAAAATCAATCGGGGTTGGATACATCACATGCAGAGCTGCAGAAAGAGCAGCCTTACTATTCCCTGCGTATACATCCCCATCCACAGTATGTGATGGCAGGCGCTGATATCCACACTGCACTGCTAGTTGAGATATACTAATACCTGACGCTGCACACAGGGCTTTAAAATCTCCAATAGTCAATTGAGTCCCTGCAGTTGCCTGTTCTATCCCATCTAACCACATACGAGCTCCTTTCACTATACTGGGAATTTTTGCAACTAAAGTTGTAACATCTACGGGGGTGTATGGCTTGTAATGACGTATTCGATTGCCAGCTGCGTCCACCCGTGTCATAACTGGCATGACCTATTCACTGAAGCTGGAGGCCAATGCCCCACAGACTTCCTGCTTTTGTTCTTCTTCCAAATCACGTTTTATTTGGTGGAACCAATTATCCCAGAATTCCAATCCCTCTTTTACAAATGTTCCAGTCCCTATACCCGGGCAATTTTTGTGGACAGCCTTTAATAATTCCTGAATGTCCTCATGTGTACTAGGACCATTTTCATCGCACGGCAAGGGGAGCCGTTTTACATCTAACAAGTGTCTAGTAGCCCCCTACCATTCCTCACCATATTTAGTATTATTCAGTCTCATAAGCTCTGCAGCCACATGCGTGCCTCGAAAAATTGGCCTGGGGGGCCCTGGGGTTAAAGATGTTGGCATAGTTTTTGTTCGCTTATGAGTTGGGGTTGACATGGTCATGGGAGGCTCGGAGTACATCCGCAGTCGTCCCTCAATTTCAAATTGAGTTGCCAGGTCATATTGTTCTGATGTAATTAGGGTTTTCAAATCAGGGTACGTGCCTGATTCTGCACTACATTTTCCTTTTTCTTTCTGTCTCACCCGTTTTTTCTCCTTTTTCTGTTCCCTAGTCCCCACATCACTGTCCTCATTATCCCCTCCCTTTTCACTTTCTGAATCACTGGGGGGGTCATCAAGAGCCGAATACCCAGCGCATGGCACAGAGCGCTTTGGAAAAAGATCTGCTGCTACAGAAAATAAATTCCAAATTGTAAGATGCTTCTCTAAGCTTTTCTTCTTTTTCTTATTCTCTTGTATATATTTCAGGAGAGATAATAATTTTGGACGATCAAACGATCCATACTGAGACCAGTTTGCATCATATTTGACCCATTTCTCATGTATTTTTTCAATCTGTTTTTTTTTCTAGCGGGAATAATTCTATGACATGCTGCAAAGGGGTGCATTTTTTTGAACTATCTAAATCTAAATACAAAGCATATACAGGAGGCTTTTCTTTCTTATCTGCCCCTTTCCCTTCCATTTTATTCTGACTATTACAATTTCTCCTATAGAGCCACAACCTACAAAAATATACTAATGCACTTAAACAAAGAAAATATACAAAAAAGAAAACTACAAAGCTAAACAAATATACCACTAATAAGTCCACAATGTAAGCTTACTCACGCGTCTTCTTATTTCTCTTTAGCAAGCCCAGGAGTCGTCACCCGTATGTCCACGTCAGTAGGTTGATCACTCCCAAATCAGTGGTACACAGAAATCAGGCTTAAAACAACGCTTGCTCTCAAAATCCAATCCTGTAAAAAACTTCATTAAAAACAAACACTTAATTTGTCATTCGTCTCGCCTTCTCTTTTCCGTGTGCGGCATAAATCTTCTCTCCTGGCTGGCTCGCCACTTTGAAGAAAAGACTAGACGAATTTCATATTTAATATAAAAAGTTTATTTACTTTTTTAGTTTACAAACTGAATACTATCAATTGGGTATTCAGGAAGCATATCTAGACAAAGTAGAATGCTTACTACACAGATCTCTCATTGGTCTTATATAGCATTTTTCTTTGGCATCTGACTATACAACATTCCTGTGCAAGTCTCTGAATACCACAACGCTGTTAATCATGTACAGAACATACTACATCTGTTTTCCCTTATCCCACAGACTTTCTGGAGCCGTGCCTTTGGCCGATGTTTTAATGCCCTTTTCTCATGCCTCAGGAGATTTAGTGTTGAAACAGCTTGTTGTAATCATGGAGCTTTCCACTCCCCTTCTTTCATGCTTTTATTCAACATAAAATTTAGTAAATAAACACACACCGACACTAATGGTTAGCACATGCTAAGGGGCCCTTTTACAAAGCTGCGGTAAAAAGTGGCCCGCGGTAGTGTGGATGCGTAAACTTGGCGCGCGCTGGGTCAACATAAATGCCTGATCTTTGCAACACAACAAAACTAAAGAACGTAATGGACATAACACAACTCGTCCGTTGTACGATTCCCTAGTGTGGCTGTGCCACATGAACTTTATCTTACCACAACATCACTTTGTATTTGTTTACACCGGAGTCTGTAACGCCTCTCCGGTACTATGTAAGCCACATCGAGACTACAAATAGGTGGTAAAATGTGGGATATAAATGTAACAAATAAATAAATACATTTTTTTTATCACGGCTGGGAAAAAAGGCTTTTTTTTTCTATTGGGGCAGTAAATGGAATGCACTGCCGAATGCCATAAAAACAACCCACGATCTGGCAGTCTTCCGGAAATTACTAAAGACTAACCTGTTCAAAGAGACTTATCAAAAGGATCCTTCATAATGACCTGACATCAAAACTTTGCCAGAACAAGTTAACATTGAACTCTTTTATTTGGTTACTTTAATCACATTATCATTACTGAACATTTCACATTACCTTCGATCTCAAATACTTGAATTGTATATCTACTTACTTCTAATTTACTTTATTTTCTGTCAGTGGCGTAGGAAGGGGGGGGCGGTGGGGCGGTTCGCCCCGGGTGCACGCCGCTGGGGGGCTGTCGGCCGCGCTGGTTCCCTGCTCCCTCCGCCCCGGAACAGGTTACTTCCTGTTCCGGGGCAGACAGAGCAGGGAACCAGCGGAGCCAACGCAGCTCCCAGCGACGTGCAGTCGGGGCGGATCGGCCCTCCCGCCCGCTCCCCACTTTCCTATGCTAGTAAGAATACGCTCCGGGGGAGGGGGGGAGTGCGCCGTGCTGCACCCGGGGGGGGGGGGGGGCGCAGCGGCGACCCGCCCTGGGTGTCTGCCGCCCTCGCTACGGCACTGTTTTCTGTGCTTTAATTGCAACAATATTCTGTACTTCTCGTTCCGGAAATGGCGATCGCCATTACGGCATAATGTAAGACATTGAGCCTGCAAAGAGGTGGGAAAATGTGGGATGCAAATGCAGCAAATAAATAAATAAATGGCCGTGCAGTTAAATTAAAAGTAGCGCATGGCTGTTTTACTGCCTGAACCCTTCCAACCACCGATTGACATAGCGGTATGGGCTCACGTACTACTTGCACGGTAATCATGCAGCATGCGCCCCTCCCCCCCCCCCCCGGTAGAAAATAGAAAATTATTTTCCACCGCCGAAAACACCATGTGCCAACTTCAGAATTACTGCTGCTCCGGCGGTATTGCTGATTTGGCGCACGCCACCTGACCGTAAGCACTACCACTGCTTAGTAAAAGGGTCCCTATTGCCTAAAGTTAGTACCAAGTGCAAATTCTATAATGGCAGTTGTGCGTACAACTGCTGTTGGAGAATAATAGCATAATTCTGCATTTATGCGTCTAACGTTTGGCACCAGCACTTACACTAGCTCAAGGCTGGAGGAAAAAAGCTTGCACTTAAATGCGGGCATTTAGTGGTGTAAAGGCTAGTATGTTACACGGTGTCCGAAAAAAAAAACAAAAACGGGACCCTTTACATAGTTTCAAATACTTTGCAATTGGTTAAACAGTTAAGCCCTTAACTGCCAAGAAAATAGGTGTAGTTAAGGGCTCATACCTAACAGAAAAATTAGCGAGTGCTCATTACTGCAAAAATAGAAATATCAGCCATTTACCAGCAGCCGCACGGGGTTAACGCAGGGTCACTTTTTAGTGCTGCTTAGTGAAAAGGGCCCCGAAGTTACACCGCAACTGACCTTAGTTCTACAAGCTGCGCGCACAAATTTGCTTCCTAGTTGGAAATTTGTGTTGCACAACTTTGTAGAACTCACGAGAAATACTCCTACACTGGACCTGCATGGAACAAGTCCCCGCCCGGTTGTATCGACGCATCATTCTGTACCGCAAGAGACATTTCCCAACTATTAATAACCTAACCAACACCCCCCCAGCAGTACAGGGAGGGCGTACACCGTCATAAAGCACTTCTCAACTCCGCCTCTAAGACACGCCCCCCTCCAAAGACCGACACGAGGCCGTTCCAATCCAACGCCTCTCTTCACCAGACAGGGCGGGCAGCAAAAAAACGAGCCACGACGTCCAATGGAAGCGACCGGAGGCGGCACCTCCTCCACCTTCTTCCGTTTCATTGGGGGACGGGAGGGAAAAGGGCGGGGTGACACGTACCGTGGTGGCCTTCGCTTCTTTTGCGGTGCATTCGCTGCCGGCTGCTCTTCTCTTGCATCGCCCCCGTCGGAGGCAGCGATAGTCACGGGCAAGGGGGTATCCTGTCCCCTCGAGCGCTCTCCGATCGTAGCCTTGCCGGAAGCATTAGCATGTGCTGATCGGCAGCGCCCAGCGTGGCATGTTGAAAAAGTTCTGCACGGCAGCCTGGGAAGAAAGTTGCAGCTTTCTCGGAGGAGGCGGGGGGAGGAGGGAGAAGCAACAGTTGCACCGACTTTCCCCACCGATGCCCGTCGCCTCCCCGCCTCTGGGAGGAAGCTAGGCGAGAACGCTGGTGCCCGTCGCCACCCCCACCCCCATGCGGGGCAGCATGGGGACCGGGGTGTGCTCCCGCCGGCAGAGGCGGGTGCTGCAGACCCTGGTGCTCCTGGCCGTGGTGCTGGGCTTCATGTACGGGGCGATGGTGAACTACGACCTGCAGAAGCAGCTGAAGAGAGCCGAGACGGTGGCGCTCAAGTACCAGCAGCACCAGGATTCCATGTCGGCGCAGTTGCAAGGTATCGGCTGTCTTGCTGCTGTTATTCTGTAATTTAGCGCCTGGAGGAGCAGCATTAGGAAAACAGGGTTTAAAAAAAAATCCAAAATAGGAGTCATTGAGGTGAGGCAGGTTACCGTGTTCTGAATGCCAGTGTGATCCTTAGCAAGTTCACTTTGTGGTGGCACGGGCCCGGGTGTCTTTAGTGGCACTAATGTGACTTTTTCTTACAGGGATGTGGCTCATCCACCGGTTGGTTAAACGGTGCCCAGTTTGTCCTGTCTTGCATCGCCTTTCTACCAGGCAAACTTTCTGAAAACAGTCTGAGTTTGTTTTTGTTTTTTTTAGCATCAGGCAGTTTGTCTTGGGATGGGTGGGCCGATTTTAACTTCCCTGCAGCAGTGGATTTCTGATCAGTGTGGTAGCGTGTTAGTGCACTTTTAAAGGTGGTAAATAGAAATAAAAGAAAATTAGATGAAACCTTTATTGGACACTAACTTTTGATTAGCTTTCGAAGGCAATATTTGCTTAAAATGAGCAAATATAGGCGCGGAAATGCTCAGGTTGGTTATTATTATTATTATTTGTATAGCACTACCAGACGCACGCAGCGCTGAACACCTGACATAAGTATATAAATACATAAGTAATGCCACACTGGGAAAAGACCAAGGCTCCATTGAGCCCAGCATCCTGTCCACAACAGCGGCCAATCCAGGCCAAGGGCACCTGGCAAGCTTCCCAAACGTACAAACATTCTATACATGTTATTCCCGGAATTGTGGATTTTTCCCAAGTCCATTTAGTAGCGGTTTATGGACTTGTCCTTTAGGAAACCGTCTAACCCCCTTTTAAACGCTGCCAAGCTAACCGCCTTCACCACGTTCTCCGGATACGAATTCCAGAGTTTAATTACGCATTGGGTGAAGAAATATGTTCTCTGATTTGTTTTAAATTTACTACATCGTAGTTTCATTGCGTGCCCCCTAGTCCTAGTATTTTTGGAAAGTGTGAACAGACGCTTCACATCCACCTGTTCCACTCCACTCATTATTTTATATACCTCTATCATGTCTCCCCTCATAGAGAGACAGTCTCTGCTCAGTAGAGCTTACAATCTAAAAATAATACAGACAAGACAATTAAGGGCGAGGGAAGTACAGGGTGAGAAGGAACAAGAGGAGGTAATTGAGTAGTAGCTAGGAGCCAAAAGCAGTGGTGAAAAGGTGGGTTTTCAGCGTAGAGTGGAACCAGTAGATGTGAATTGGTTTTGAGTGGGGATGCCAGCACAGGTTGGGAACGGTGCCCCAAATACTGGCCAAAGGAGCGTGGATCCGCCTGCTCTCTGTGAAGGAAAAACCAGTGCCAGGCTCAGCCTTAGCCAGCTGCCTCCCAGAATGGGAATAACTATGGTAGCCAAAGGATCCTGAATCATCAAAAAGGCAGCCAAGTGTAGCCCACGTTATGGGGGCAGGGTCTCGAAATGAGTTGGTTTTTGTCATGCCATGGCAGTAAAGTCATGTTTGCATTTTAGTTTTTACTTTGGCCAGAGTCTAGGGAGTAAACAGTAAGCTAATAAGAACTATATATGTAATTTTCCATGCGTATGTGCCGACTCAGAAATTGGCATAGTAACCTTGCTTCCTTTTGTGGTCTGTAAAGTTAGTGTATGTTCTGAAGCTAGAGAGGTGTGGCAGCCGTGTTAGTCCACTCTTAAAGGTTATCAATAGAAATCAAACAAAATAAAACATGGAAAAGAAAATAAGATGATACCTTTTTTATTGGACATAACTTAATACATTTCTTGATTAGCTTTCGAAGGTTTCCCTTCTTCTGAAGCTGTAATCCTGGAATTTTATTTTTCTCTATATTATATGCTTGTGTATTATACTGTGTTGATGTATTTTCTGGATGTTTGCACATCCTGACAAATAGCAAGTGAGGAGACCCCCCTGGGTGGATCATAGGTCGCTGTGGAATGTCTATTTTTGTCTAGTTAGTTTGCCCAAACCCATGGTAAAATTCTGAATGATGCCTGTGTTGCCTTTGAACGGAATGTTCTGCTGTATGTGTGTTACAAAACCGTGTCAAAATATTCTGTATTGACTGTAAAGAGTTTGCATGTTTTTAGGGAAAACAGTAGGCATAGAAATGTAATTGATTATATAAGATTTTATAAACTAGGAAGCAGTTTCTGTACAAACACTGATTTTTATGGCGAGACTTTTTTTCCTGACTGCCAGCCCTGAGAAGGGTCCATGGCAGTAAATCCGCATGATCGGCCTGCTTTGTGAGATTAAAGGGGAGAAGTTTATCAACGTGGCAGTGGCGTAGCCATGGGGGGGGGGGGGGGGGGGGGGGGGCTGGGTCCCCATTGCAGCACCCCTTTTCTGTTGCTGGAAGGGGTGCCAAAGTCACACTAGCCAAATACATACAGTCTGGCCTTAAGGAAGCGGCGTGAGGAGGAAGAGAGCGGCAGAACTGTATTTGGCTGGTGAGGCCTCAGCATCCCTTCCAGCAAAGATATATTTGACATCTGCGGGGTGGAAGAGGAGGGAGCAATATGTTGCCATCCCCACTCTGCCCTTGGTGCTCCCAAAACGAAAGGGCTGGCTACTCCCCTGCAATGTGGGCTACTGTTAAGATGTTTGTTTAGAAGATTTTGCTCACACCTTTTTCAGTAGTAGCTCAAGGTGAGTTACATTCAGGTACTCTGGATGTTTCTCTGGCCCAGGAGGGCTCACAATCTAAGTTTGTACCTGAGGCAATGGAGGGTTAAGTGACTTGCCCAAGATCGCAAGGAGCAGCAGCGGGTTTTGAACCGGCCACCTCTGGATTGCAAGACCGGTGCTCTAACCACTAGGCCACTCCTCCACTAGCAACATTCCACGTAGAAGCCTGCCCTTGCAGATCAGCAACCCGGCCGCGCAGGCTTCTGTTTCTGTGAGTCTGACGTCCTGCACGTACGTGCAGGACGTCAGACTCACAGAAACAGAAGCCTGCGCGGCCGGGTTGCTGATCTGCAAGGACAGACTTCTACATGGAATGTTGCTAGTGAAATAGCAACATTAACATTCCATGTAGAACTTCAAATAGTAGCAACAGAATCTCAAATAGTAGCAACATTCCATGTAGAATCGCAAAAAGTGGCAACATTCCATGTGGAATCTTCAATAGTAGCAATATTCCATATATTTAGATTTTGCTCACACTTTTTTCAGTAGCAGCTCAAGGTGAGTTACATTCAGGTACACTGGATATTTCTCTGTCCCAGGAGGGCTCACAATCTGAGTTTGTATCTGAGGCAATGGAGGGTTAAGTGACTTGCCCAAGATCGCAAGGAGCAGCAGCGGGTTTTGAACCGGCCACCTCTGGATTGCAAGACCGGTGCTCTAACCACTAGGCCACTCCTCCACTGTAAACCCAAGTTATTAGTAACTGTCTCATTGTGTAAAATGGTAGCTGTGGTAACGTGACACATCTTAACATAGTAACATAGTAGATGACGGCAGAAAAAGACCTGCACAGTCTATCCAGTCTGCCCAACAAGATAAACTCATATGTGCTACTTTTTGTGTATACCTTACCTTGATTTGTACCTGTCCTTTTCAGGATCCTATGTTTATCTGTTTCCCTTGGTTCAGCGGTTCCTGGGCCTGGAGGCACCCCAACCAGTCAGGTTTTCAGAATATCCATGATTAATATTAAGAGAGAGATTTGCACGCACTGCTCCCACTGCAGTGCATGCAAATCTCTCATACCGTGTTTCCCCGAAAATAAGACACTGTCTTATATTAATTTTTGCCCCCCAAAATGCACTAGGTCTTATTTTCAGGGGCTGTGTTATTTTTTGGGGAAACATCGGGGTTGGCCCGCCCGCCCTCCGTCGCTCCCGGAACTAACCTTAAACGCCTCCTTTCACCTTTGCAGCAGCAGGGCAGGCCACTCCTTCCTTCCATGTCCCGGCATCGCCTGACGTAACGTCTGTGAGGGTGGGGCACGGAAGGAAGGAGAGGTCTGCCCTGCTGCTGCTTGCTGCGAAGGTGAAAGGAGGCATTTAAGGTTAGTTCCGGGAGCGACGGAGGGCGGGTGGAGGGGGGGGGGGTGGCGCCCGGGGGCGGCCTTGTCCGGCTCTCGGTGGCCCTGCTTTCAAACAAAAATTTGCTAGGTCTTACTTTCGGGGGAGGCCTTATATCTAGCAATTCAGGAAAACCTCTACTAGGTCTTATTTTCGGGGGATGTCTTACTTTCGGGGAAACAGGGTAGTAACATAGGTGATGACGGCAGATAATAAAGACCCGTATGATCCATCCAGTCTGCCCAATAAGATAAATTCATAGCATAAGGTATGGTGTGATACCACATATGAATACTTAATCTTGAATATTTTTTGTGGATATCATGAAAACCTGACTGGCTGGGCTGCCTCCAGGGCCAGCCTTAGTTCATTTCCAGGGATGGCCAATTGCGAGTGAACCCGGACACCTGATTTTCTTGTTTATTCGGTTCTTCCAGCTCTGCTTGGTTGGTTCTTACGTCAACCTTATTTGTCCTGTCTGTCTGTCCTGATTTAGATTGTAAGCTCTTTTGAGCAGGGACTGTCTTTTCTTCATGTTCAATTGTGAAGCGCTGCGTACGACTGGTAGCGCTATAGAAATGATTTGTAGTAGTAGTAGTCCCCAATATCTTTAGAAATATTTAACGCAGACTAAAAAATAATCCCATAACGCTTAACAACACTATATCTAACCAATAAGAATGTATTCACCCAATGTCTTACTTATAATTCTGTAACTTTTGTCCCACAAATGTTGTAAACCGCACTGAACCCTAAACAGGGGATATTAGCGGTATATAAGACTTGAATTGAATAGTCTGCCTGGCTAATTAATGGTGGATTTTTCTTCAGGAACGTGTCCAAATCTCTGTTAAATCCCATGTGTTGGTTACCTTGACCACATCATCCAGCAATATATTCCACATCTTAATTATAAACTGTGTGTTTAAAAAAAAAAAAAAAAGCGTAAGACAACGAACAGTATAACATTTGGTGTTGTACATACAAGTACAATAAAAATAAGTTAAATAGTAATCCAAAATACTGACAATGCACTCAAGTTGTTGTTTATGCAAATTAAAGGCCTCTTTTACCAATCCGTGCTAGGTACAGAGAAGGGCAATGAAAATGATAAAGGGGATGGGACGACTTCCCTATGAGGAAAGGCTGAAGCATCTAGTGCTCTTCAGCTTGGGGAAAAGACGGCTGAGGGGTGATTATGATAGAGGTCTAAAAAATAATGAGTGGAGTGGAATGGGTAGATGTGAATCGTTTGTTTACTCCTCAAAAATATTAGGATTAGGGGGCATGCGATGAAGCTACAAAGTAGTAAGTTGAATACAAATCTGAGAAATTTTTTCTGTACTGAATGTGTAATTAAACTCTGGAATTCATTGCCAGAGAATGTGGTAAAAACAGCTTAGCGGGGTTTAAAAAAGGTCTGGCCGGCTTCCTAAAGGAAAAGTCCATAGACCATTATTAAATTGGTTTGGGGAATATCCACTGCTTATTAATGGGATAAGTAGCATAAAATATATTGAACTTTTTCCGGATCTTTGCCAGGGACTTGTGACCTGGATTGGCCACTTTTGGAAACAGGATGCTGGGCTTGATGGATATTTGGTCTGTCCGAGTGTGGCAATACTCATGCACTTGTGTACTTAATTCTCAAGCGGCAATGCCGGCTAAGCCCCTAAATCGGTTACTATTACACCCCATTACAGTTAAGACTAAAGAGAACTGGGCGATACATTGCTGTGAAATATTTACTGGTCTTGTCAGGTAAAAACAGATATTTAAGGTTTTTTTTTTTTGTTTGTTTTGTTTTCCGCTTGCTTTGTATTCTGGCCTGGTCAAAACATGTCGCATAAGCACATTGCTTCTTGGAGTTCGTTATATGGTGCTCCCTGAACACTCTTTATCAATTTTGACATATAACACCTCAGTACTACCTCTAATACCCAGTCAGGGTGAACCCTGTGGATGCTTGGAGGGCCCTGCCAATCGCTGCTCAAGCCTCACCCTCACTTGTGCCCCACACTGGTAATCTCCCATCTTCCAACTGAGGGGCCGATGCACAAAGCTTACCCTACTTGCAGCGTTTGCTTTAGACTGGTTGCAGCCGGCCTAATGCACAAAGGAGTTCTGCGTCCCTTTTACCATTCACTGTAGCAGCAACTAATAACCCTATGCAAATGTATTACAATAAACTCATTAGTATTAAAATGAGCATTCTGTGCAATACGCAGAAAGCAGCGCCTAACTTTAAGTTGCTAGGTTTTATCGCAGGTCAGAGGAGCCCTCTTCATCCACGCTGGCAAGTCTGGGGCTGACGCCCCTTTCCAGTTTCCTTTCAGCCTCTGCCTCCTGAGCAAACCCCCTCCCGGCTGGGAGCCCTCTCCCGGTTCAGTTTCAAAATGGACGCGAGCCCCCGCTGCTATGTTTACAAACTGTGCAGGTTCTCCCAAAGCCACAGGCAGCCGCTTATTTTGTGCGTGCAGACGCTCCCCCCCCCCCCCCGTGACCTGGAAACAATCCTATTCTGCTCATGTGCTAGGCCAGATTTGCATGTAGTAAAGGCAGTGCGTGCAAATCTCTCATGAATATTCATTGTGGGTATCCTGAAAACCTGACTGACTGGGGTGCCTCCAGGACAGGTTTGGGAACCAGTGTGCTAGGGCCTAGCGGCTAGGCACTTCCAGGGGCCGATGCACAAAGATCACTGTTAAATTTCCGTGAATCTTATTTGCATGCCATCCCCTTTGTTCATTGGCCACTGTTTGCAAATCGTTGAGCTCACCTGCAGCTGACATATTTAACAGCAACCTTTGTGCATCGACCCCCCCCCCGAGTTCCTACTTGCCATTGGGGAAAAGTCTGCCCTACAAGCCAGTCTTTGGGTGATTTGACGCATCACAAAACCCAGGGGACACCAGAGTTGCTATAAATTATATCTACGCAGCAAATAAAGAAAATCACTGAGCTACAGAGAGAGTACATTGCAAGCTTGTTAACAAGAAAATAAGATTGCATTAAACTTAACTAGGTCCCGGGAAGATTCAGGGTCTGCTCTCTTCAATAGGGTGTGTAGAACTGGCACAGGGCCCTGGCACACGTCTACCTTCTTCTGAACTTCCTAGCCTGGACAGGAGGGTTCTAGCCAATTCCAGTTCTCCATGGGCTGTGTGGGAAAGAGCAAACCATGACCATTATCTTCGTCTAGGCCAGACCGGCGGTAACAATCCCTCCCTTGAGCAGTGGGAGATGAAGCACATTTCTGCTCCATTCAGTCTGTACACCGCTCTGATGCAGGTGTGAGAAAAACAAAACCCTAAGAAGAGCTCCAGTAGATTTCGGCTTCACCACTAAGCAGGATCCGGGTGCCTTCGGGGGCTGTTTGCTTGTGCTCCTTTGGCACAGAGCTTCGTCTTCTCCCTCCACCCTTCCCATTACTCAACCTTTTGAAGATTCCCTTGAGGCCAGTCTAGAATTTTCTGAGAACTTCTTGGCTACAGTTTTTTTGGCAGTGAAGTCTGGCTTGCACGGATTTGAAGCTCCCAAAAAATTGAAAGCGTACTTGACCAGGGCCCAGGACTCTTCTGGCAGAAGGCGTCTGAGAGCAGCAACATTAGACGTCCTTTTGGAGTGGCTGTCCATGCTACGACAGTAAATTCTGCTAGATGAAGAGGAGTCTGGGTGAGCCTGGCCTAACATGGATGCTGATGTAAAGCCCTCGTGGGGGGCGGGGAATCCTCCCATTATGGTGGTTTCTTTGCACAGTTCAGTGAAAGGGCCCCTAAGCAGTTAATGAACAAATTAGTGTTACTGCTTCCACACAAGCACGCTTTTACTGCGGTGGCATGGCGATTTGTACGTTAACTGTATGTTGAGTTAGGGGGCAGGAACCACCATATTTTTGCGCATATAAACATGTCTTATACTTGTTTTTACATTTTGACTAGAAAGGTCATGGTTAATGCACGTTCCCATTTACATAAATTTTGTCGAATTTTATGCACGATTAAATTGCGCTATTTAAACTGAAAGTGGGAGGAGGGAGGAATGCGCCTGGCATGTGCACACAAACGTTTTGTGGTCAGCGTGGCTCTTGCGCGCATGTCCAGACAAAACCAGAAATGTCAGCCCGTTTTTCTTTTGTGCCTAAATACGAGTGCTCTCGTTTTCAGTTTTGTTTGGGCATGCACTTCTGTGTCGGTTACTGTCTGTGTTTAAAACTTACAATTTGTGGCCATCTGTACTGCGCTCGTTTACACCTGCACTCGAGGATTCAGGGCACAGTAACATTCACGCACACCCTAGCGGCTTATTCGAAGGCAGAACATCTGCAGCTTAGTTAATGTCAGCTTATCCCTTGTATTCTGTATAGCGTGACTTAAGTAGCACTTGCAACTTAATTAGTTAATAAGTTAATCAGCACTGCCAATTAACAAGCAATTATTGACACTGGCATTAGAATTTATGCGCACAGCTGTTTAAGTGTATTCTGTAAAGCACAACTGTCTAAATGTATTCTGGAACGTGATGAGCGTAAATTCTCATAGTTGAAAAGGAGGTGTGTCCATGGGCGGGGGTAGGCGTTTCAGAAAATCTGTGCGTAGTTCTAGAATGCACCCGGTCCGCACCTAATTTAGGCGTCTGTGTTTACGCGAAAACTTGGTATAACTGCCCGTGACTAAATTTAGACTCTAAGGGGCGAGCGGTATATTCTTTAATCCTACTACTACTACTTATCATTTCTATAGCTCTACCGGACGTACGCAGCGCTTCACACTTGAACATGGAGAGACAGTCCCTGCTCGATAGAGCTTACAATCTAATTATGACAGACAGGACAAGTAAGGGATAAGGGTTAGGAAAGACAGGACATATCAGGGATAGGGGACAGTTGAAGGTTTAGGAGTTAAAAGCAGCATTGAAGAGGTGGGTTTTTAGCTTAGATTTGAAGATGGCCAGAGATGAGGCTTGGCGTACCGGCTCAGGAAGTTTATTTCAGGCATACGGTGCAGCAAGATAGAAGGAACGGAGTCTGGAGTTAGCGGTGGAGGAGAAGGGTGCAGATAAGAGAGATTTGCCCAGTGAGCGGAGTTCCTGGGGAGGAGTGTAGGGAGAGATGAGAGTGGAGAGGTACTGAGGAGCTGCAGAGTGAATGCATTTGTAAGTCAGTAAGAGGAGTTTGAACTGATTGCGGAAACGGATAGGGAGCCAATGAAGTGACTTGAGGAGAGGGCTAATGTGTATAACGACACTGGCGGAATATTAGTCGTGCAGCAGAATTTTGAACAGATTGAAGAGGAGAGAGACGGCTAAGTGGGAGACCTGTGAGAAGCAAGTTGCAGTAGTCTAAGCGGGAGGTGATAAGAGTGTGGATGAGGGTTCTGGTTGCATACTCAGAGAGGAAAGGGTAAATTTAGGCTTATTCTGTAAAGTATACCTAGATTAAGCTGTACTTTATAGAATACATCTAGGCGTATTTTTTTTTCCTGCACGGGTTTTTCAGGTGCCATATATAGAATCTAGTCCTATACGGGAAGTGGGTAGTGGACAGAGAATTGGCGTGGACTACATAGTAACATAGTAAGTGACGGCAGAAAAAGACCTCTACGGTCCATCCAGTCTGCCCAACAAGATAAACTCATATGTGGTACTTTATGTGTATACCTGACCTTGATTTGTATCCACCATTTTCAGGGCACAGACCGTAGAAGTCTGCCCAGCACTAGCCCCGCCTCCCAACCACCGGTGCTGCCACCCAGTCTCCGATAAGCTTCAGAGGATCCATTCCTTCTGAACAGGATTCCTTTATGTTTATTCCACGCATGTTTGAATTCCGTTACCGTTTTTATCTCCACCACCTCCCGCGGGAGGGCATTCCAAGCATCCACTACTCTCTCCGTGAAAAAATACTTCCTGACATTTTTCTTGAGTCTGTCCCCCTTCAATCTCATTTTATGTCCTCTCGTTCTACCGCCTTCGTATCTCCGGAAAAGGTTCGTTTGCGGATTAATACCTTTCAAATATTTGAACGTCTGTATCATATCGCCCCTGTTTCTCCTTTCCTCCAGGGTATACATGTTCAGGTCAGCAAGTCTCTCCTCGTACGTTTTGCAACGCATACTATAGTTAATGTGGTTTACTTAACGTGCACCATTCATCGCTTTTGTGGTTAACAAAAGATTCACTTAGCCCCTCCTCAGTAGTGCTCAAATTGCAACCAGGTTTACGTTCGCTAGTGCAGTTTAAGTGCTGAAATTGCTGAGGTCATGCTGGACACATTCCCAACAATCATTTATTTATTTTATCTATTGCATTTGTATCCCACATTTTCCCACCTATTTGCAGGCTCAATGTGGCTTACAATACATCATGGGTAGTGGAAATATAATAGAAAATAGACATTTAGTGTTACAGAAAATTTTAACATGATATTGATAAGATATGATAGTAGTAATCATGTCACAGCTTTTGCAGTTAACGTGTTTTAATCTCTGCTGTTAAGGTGTGTTGAGTTAAAAAACGTAGCACACTTTAGTAAAAGACCCTCCCCCTCTTGTTTGTTTTGTGTATATTTTGGTTCCCTTGTGATGCTACCCACAAACTTCACACTTAGGCCCAGAAGCATCAAACAAACATAACAAAATCTAAATCGTTAAAGTCCTTAACGATTTTGAAAAACCGAAGCATGCACCAAAAAAACAGGTCAAACATGTTCGTTGCGGTATCCAGAAGTACAATGTATCACTGAATCGTAATCCCCGTCGTAATCGGCCCCTGTGCCCCGCCCCCTGGGATCGTCACCGCCGCTCCCACCCTCCACCGGACCCCCCCTCCACATTACCGTCCCGTGCAGCGCCTCTCACCTATATGCGAAGGTGCTGCATGGGATAGAACATCTGATCGCCAATTGCTTCTCCCTTCTCCGACGTTGTTCCTGGGCCCGCCCTCCATTGACGTAAGTTACCTACGTAGATAATGTAGGTAACTTACGTCAATGGAGGGCGGGCCCAGGAACAACGTCGGAGAAGGGAGAAGCAATTGGCGATCAGATGTTCTATCCCATGCAGCACCTTCGCATATAGGCGAAGGATGGCGGGAGGTGGAGCCCTGGAGCAATGGACAGGAAACACAGGAAGGGAGGGGGACCGGGGATGAGAAAATTTGGAGATCTCAGGGGGGGGGGGCAAGGGCGCCTTTGCCCCCTCCCGATCTATTTGAATTTTTTGTTTTGTTTTGGTTAGTGCAGGGGGAAGTGGGGAACTACCGGTTTGCGTTTTTATATAACTTTTTTTTTTTTTACATGCCAGCTTGCATTTTTAAGGTGCAGGAGGGAGCGGGGAGATGACAGCTCAGGCCTGAACGACAGGTCTGAGAGCTCGCTAAATTTGTCACGTTAAATGATTCGTTAGAATCGTCGGTATGGTTAGTGCATAGCGAATTGTCCACATTTCAATGGTAGTTTCTGGTTTGCATTCCGTTTTCGTTATCTGTTAGTGGCTTCAGAAAAAGGCCTATAATGCATGCAACGGCCGCAAATTTTGTCGTTAGAGGGTCATTAATGGGTCATTAGAGTTTTGTGCATCTAGGCCTTAATCCTCTTTCCAGTCAGGTTTACTAGGAAATAGGAGTATCCCACCTAATCAGTTGTTAGGGAAAGTAGGGGTTAAATTTAATTTTAATTTTAAAGAAGTTGAATTTTTTTTTTCTATGGTTTTCGCACACAAAACAGAAGATTTCAAAATGTCAGCTTAATACCTAGTTGAGCAGCTAAATAGAAGTGTGTAATTTGCGATAAGCAATTCTCCGTTAAATAACAGGTAAGTTATAACATTTTTGACTTTGGACATATTCAGCCTGCGGCGGTCAGTGTTTTTAGGTCCAGCATAATGCCAGGCCGTGTCCAGGCCCCAGTATTGAATATCTAATTCTCTATTGGCCGCTAAAACTTACAGACCCTGTGTGCTGTGTAGAGGCCCATAATATTCCAGTGGTGTCTACCTGGTTAGCGTGCGCTAAAAACGCTAGCGTGCCTTTATAAACAGGGCTGTAAGTTCGATATTCAGCACTTAACCCGCGTAAGATTGAACCGCATTTTACGCCGCACAATATATGCTGAATATCGGTGCTTAGCTGTATAAATGCCAACTCTTCCCCTGGAATGCCCACAAGTTAGCTGGTTTTGGCTTAGGTGCTAACTGGTTAAATGTCGCTAAATATTTGCATTTCGCCACTGACGAGTGATTTCAATGGCCAGGAGTTTCTCCTGGCCATTCAAATCTCTATCTGGCATTTTTTAATATAAAAATAAGTACGAAAATTTTGAAAGCCTCTGTCCGTAGTGTGCACACTGCATTCCTTTTGTGCTTTCAGAAGTTGTGTTTATGATAACTCTGGTTCTTCTGGCCTAGCAATGTCCTGTGTTTGCGCTTTTCACCTTCAAATGTGCTGGTCTGAATTGCAGAAACTCATTTTCAAACTCGAAGGAGAATCTATTTAACCTGTACTTTCTCAGACCGCACGTAGCCTAGTGTTCAGGACACGTACGGTGTGTTTGTCAATTACTTTAGCTTGGTTTAAAATAAATACTAATTGAATTTTCCTAAATACTAAGCAGATTTGAGTCTCACTGCAGTGATTAAGCATTATTATTTACACTATATTATATAACCTTCAGTTAAGTTGTAAGAAGGTTCTTAAATTTTCTGATTTTACTTCCAAGGAATTTAATTTTGAACTGGATTTAAAATCCATTTATTCAATATAAATTCCAGTTTAGCCTGGTTAGTCATAATCACAGATTACATATTTTCCCGTGCATGGACCCTTTTAGCACTTTCCAGAGATGCAAAATTAAGTGATGTTGATCCATTATAGAAAAATGGAGGACAATCACATTGACCATGTCAGTGGGACTGAAGAGTAAGTAGCCAAAAATTGGTTTTCATGTGGATTTTTTTCACAGCTTCATTTCTGGAAACATAGTGGAGTGGAACGGTTAGACGTGAATTTGTTTAATCTTTTTCCAAAAATACTAGGAGTAGGGGGCATGCGATGAAACTATAAAGTAGTAAATTTAATACGAATCGGACAAAATGGTTCTTCACTCAACGTGTAATTAAACTCTGGAATTCATTGCCAGAGAATGTGCTAAAGGCGGTTAGCTTAGCGGGGTTTAAAAAAGGTCTGGACAGCTTCCTAAAGGAAAAGTCCATAGACCGTTATTAAATTGACTTGGGGAAAATCCACTACTTATTTCTGGGTTAAGCAACAAAAAATATATTGAACTTTTTGGGGATCTTGCCAGGTATTTGTGACCTGGATTGGCCACTGTTGGAAACAGGATGCTGGGCTTGATGGACCTTTGGTCTGTCCCAGTGTGGCAATACTTACGTACTTATTCACCCCAGTTCCATAGGACTCAATAGGGGAAAACTCCAGCACTTTCACACATGTCAGTAGCTTAGCAAGCATCAAGGCATGAAGAATTGCTAGCATGCAAGATCCGCTTGGCCAAATGGAAAGAAAATCTCCACTTGTTTCCATGCCATAATATTTCTGCTGCAACTTTTCCTTACAGCAGTCACTGGACACTGACCACTTAACTTCTCCCTCATGCATACCGTTCAGTTGTTCATTCTTGCATAACTGTCGTGACCTCGGTCTCATTACACTTTTTTCATAAAGCACTTAAACGATCTCCCAACCAAACCTCAGCACAGTTTGTCTGCTACAAATGGAGAGGCGAAAACTGCTGGATCCAAAATTAAAAATGGAAGACTATGGATTTATTTTTGATTTATATCCCACATTATCCCAATAGATCAGGTTCAACGTGGCTAACAACTTACTGTAATTAACAGTACAAAAAGTGATGTGGGATACGCATCCAGGTTCAGTTTATTTCTTTATGTACTGCAAAATTAATCATAAGAGTATCTAATAGGTTTACATAAATAATATTGCAAGGGCAAAGCACAATGAGACACACATAACGTATATTGGAGGGATGGGAAGTACAAAAGGGAAAAGAAACTATGCACAATCCTATATAATCACAAAGGGACGAGGGAAAGGAAGAAACAAGACGGAAATAGAGTTTTAGTAATGTGATTTTTTATGACTCGGTAAAATGCAATATTTATAGGGTAAACTGTGCCATGTACATAGAAATGGATGCTCCCACAGGCCAAATGGTGACTTGTCAATTGCTCTTGTTCTTTCAAGCCTACTAGTTTAAAGAGCACATGAGGGTTTTCAGCTGTGTCTGAACCGTATGCGCCCTGTATTGTAAAAGTAATGGTGCTGGACAGAGTATGAAGGTAGGTCTCGCCATAGACCCAGTACCTGACGAGCTTCCTCCAGATGGTGCACCAGAACCAAAACTGGGAACTATCAAGGGTGAGTCTGACTTATGACATCCTATACGCAACACATTCACACATTGGATCCATCAACAGTGTGACTGAGTCTTCAGTAGTTGACACTTGGCTCGGTACTTGGTGGATCGAGTCCTCTTTTATTGAATTTTTTCCAGATCATCCTGGATTTTTATTTATTTTTATTTTATTCCTGGCCTGGATATCTGTGGGGGACACTTTGGCTCTGGAATGTGGGATGGCAGAACTGGAAGGGACAAGGATACCTCTGACTTGGGGAGCATCCTAAGAGGCATGAGGTCAGTTGATGAGTATTTGCCAAAATAATTTTGTTTTTTTACTGTCTTTGGTTCAACTTTGTTCCTACGTTGTGTTACCTCTTTCTTTTGTACTGTAGTGTGTTATGACATTTCCTTATTGTGCTTTGGCCCTGGTCCTCTGTGCTTGCAACACAGTCATGTACTGTTTCTTTCCTGAGTATTGACTGTAGTATTGGTTATCTTTCTCCCTATGTTGTCTACTATTTTCTTTGCATCTTTGCATTTATTGTTCATTCTTCATAGTGGAAATGTAATCCATTTTTATCGTAGTTTCTTCCCACTTGTTTCTTTTTTTCCTGACTACCTTCCTAGACCATGTACCAGCCCTGCAGGTCAGGTGCGCTACTAGCGGCTGCATGCATTCATTGGAGTTTGCTCTGGACAGGGAGAAATGTCTTCCGTTGTAGCTGTATATACTGTTTTCGTTATTGTTTTGCAGACGTCTTGGAGTGGTCTTGCGTGGTGGCCCCTTTTAAATTCTTTGAACTTCATATGGAAGTGCTTAAGTTCCTGTGCCTCTGGGAGCAGGACAAGAAGGAGTAGGTCTCATGGCAGGAGAACCTCGCTCTCCTCTACTTCATCCAACTGTCTCCTCGAAAGAAGGCAGAAAGTATTAAGTTTCCTTGTTAAACTAGCATTCTGTGCTCTTGGTGGTGCATATGTGTGAACGCTAGGTTTGAGTGTAGGCGTGGCAGCGTACGTATAGAGCGTAGATCCTCGATGGCGTATGTGGGGGATAAGGATAGTCTCGGACCTATGCACTGAATGCTTTCCCCATGGACACATAAAAGCCGATGTAGTAATAGTGGTACTGAAAATCTGGGTTGTATTCTTGGCGCACATTTTTAAAACTTAACTGGAGATGTAAAGATTTAATGAGAGCGCTCAGTAGCTAAAATTGTACACTAAATCCAACAAGTTCAAAAGTGCACTGAAAGGGAAACAGTAACTTTTGACATTAAATTTAAATTTTATTTTCTTTAACAACCTTTGACCATTGAATTGGAATTTTTCTAGTTCAGTCCTCAGGTAACACACCCTACGGAAACACTCCTGCCAATAAAACTTCCATACCCCACACTCATCTCACTATATTCTCTATCCAACTCGCTCACTCCATGTTGGGAAGATGGACTAAGGGTTGGGTAATGAATGGATGAATGAGCATTTAGGTGAGGGGATGGGATAGTGGATGGATGGGATTTAATTAGCAGAGAGGAGAGTACAGAGGTCCTAGGTGCGGGTCTGCTGGATTCAGGGTACAGGTCTGTGGGTCCTCAACTTGAGAATCCTGCCTGTGTGGGACTCCCAAAATTGAAGATTTCACATAAATTTTGTTTCACTTTGTGCTGAAGTAAAGGGTTACATAAGTATTCCCATACTGGGACAGACCAAATGTCCATCAAGCCCAGCATCCTGTTTCCAATAGTGGCCAATCCAGGTCACAAGTACCCGGCAAGATCCCAAAACAACATACATTTTATGCTGCTTTTCTGAATTTCCATATGCAGATCATTAGTATACCTGCTCACTACTTCTGTTTAATGTCCATTTTTGTGCATGACACCCAACTACGTTGAAAATACTTTTTACACACAAAAATCAATGCTAAACAGGTAATAAATTACATTAGTGTGAAGAGGAGAAAGACCCTTTGATAGGGCCCACCACTATGTATAGGTCATAGGAGTGACATTGTGCAGTAGAACTGATTTTTTTTTTTTTCCTTGAAGCCAAACTGATATATTTGCTTGCTGGCGAAATGTAGAAATTTGGAACACCATCTTGTGTGCGTGCTGTATGTGCATTCAGATATATAAATGCATAGACCTGGCAAAGTTCATGAGCACGTTTGGTAGGAAGTTGCTAAAGATTTGACAAACCTGCTGTCTTGCCATTGGCCTACAATATCCCTTTGCTCATCACGAGAGATATTTCTCATTTGCACATTCGGTGTGCGACACTCACCTGAATCTCATTAGGGACGCAGACTTCTTTGCTTTGGAAAGGTTACCTAGACAGATACGCTTGTCTGAGGGTTGTTATATTTGTTTTTCAGCAGAGACCTGTTGGTGGAGGTGTACATATGAAGGCCTGAACCAAGCAGTTTCAGTGCTGCTAAATATCTAATATCTAAGAATTAATATACAGACGATGAGAAGTGGAAATTTCTTTTTTTTTTTTCTGTAAATTACAATGATATTAAGCAGGCCAGGTAGAGCAAGTACCCCCACCTCCTCCCCCACCTTCCTCTGACCAAGCAAGTGAAAGACAATGAGCTCCTGCCATTTGCTGTCCATTTGCTGTTTACATGAGTGTGTTTATTAGCCTTTGAGAGACTTTTAGGATGCAGATCACTACTGCTACTTAACATTTCTAGAGCGCTACTAGGGTTACGCAGCGCTGTACAAATTAACAAATAAGGACAGTCCCTGCTCAGAAGAGCTTACAATCTAAAGCTCAAAGGAAGTTCCAGGTGAAGGGGGCAGGGCTGACAGAGGAGAGAGATAGAAATCTTGTAGTCAGGACGGGATAAGAAAATATTATTGCGGGGGGGGGGGGGGAGTTGTTGTAGGAGGTGGAAGGCCTCCAATTATTTAATGTACAGAAATTAATGTCTCGTATGTTGGACAGAGAAAAGCTTGCTGGCTTGCTGGAATGGCAATTACACTCTATGCCCTGATTGCCCACAATCTCTCCCATTGAATATGGTCAGGCCCCATGGAATTCAGGAGACAGAATTCTAGGAGAGAATTACCCTTTTTACAACTATGAGAGAGGAAAACCAGGTAACACCTTATTTCCTTCTCTGCCTAGAACAATTCCATCAGACACCATCTCCCTGATCCCTGGACTCAATAGCAATAGTTCTATTGACAAGAGAACCCTAACACTTCTATAGCAACTCTATAAGGAAGCAGTAGTTAACTTTTGTCTCCTCTTTTAGAATAGGGGAAATACTAAGATAAAAGATCAAAGATGAATAGAAGAGGTATAATGGTCCAAAACATTTGTACAACAGACCAAATACATCTTCAGAAGGAAATATAAACAGATGCTATATATTTCTTTATTGTCAGGAGATCCTGCCTCACTGTAAGATGCTAATTAAGGGGGTGAGAGAAACCCTCCCTCCTCCTTGTGCTCCCGTTTTGTCTTGAAAGGGAAAAGAAACCCTATATAATATTTCTCTGCCAGATAGGAGGTGGTCAGTGTGCAACGCTCTTGGCCTCACGCCAGAGAACTGGGAGACTGCCCTGATCAACTTTCCATTGTGATTTCTGTTTCTATATATGTTCTCATTTCTGTCATATTCTAGACTATTTCTATGACTATTTCTTATTATTTATCCTAAATCTCTGGATTTATTTATTTATTTTGTTACATTTGTACCCCGCGCTTTCCCACTCATGGTAGGCTCAATGCGGCTTACATGGGGTAATGGAGGGTTAAGTGACTTGCCCAGAGTCACAGGGAGCTGCCTGTGCCTGAAGTGGGAATCGAACTCAGTTCCTCAGTTCCCCAGGACCAAAGTCCACCACCCTAACCACCAGGCCACTCCTCCACTTCGTTGATGGAAGTCAATTAAACCAACACCGTGAGATTTAATAGAGGTTTGGACACGTTCCTGGAGGAGAAGTTAAAAAAAAAAAAAGATATATTAGTCAGGTAGGCTTGGCAGAACCATTGTTCATCCTTAGACATGAGCTATTTCAAACAGATCTACTTTTTAGAAACAGCTGGACATCCTTGTCCGAGACAGGCCACTTGTTGAGACAGAATGCAGGCCTTGATGGACCTTTGGTCCGATTCAGAATGGCTTTCATGTTCTTACCTCCATTTCACTTAATTTATGAAAACTTACACACATAATTAACACTGTACTTTTACAGTGCGAGTACTGATGAAAAGACAGCCGAGGTATATTCAAGCATCCTGACTACTCAGATTTTGAAATTTGGTACATCACAGTTTGAGGGCTGATTCAAGCACGTCATGCCGAAACACAGCCCATGAATTATTTTGAACCAGCCAGGCATAGCACCTTTTATTTTCTGGCACCTGCTGCTTGAAACTGTCTTCCTTCGTATATTCAGAACTGAATTTATTTCTTAAAATTTAAATCTTTGGTGAAGTGTTTCAAAAAGGTCTAAGAGGGAGACCGTCTGCAGCATAGGAGGGTAGGCTTCCTCAGAATGTGACTGTCGTTATGTCTGTTCTGGAATGTTAACTCTGGATATGTACTCGATTACTCGAGTTTTGTCTGTTGAAATATGGGGGGGGGGGGGGGGGGGAGGGGTCCCCAAGGTTTCCTTTCTAAAAATGGCGTTCATTTCAAGTTTTTATTTTAGTCTGTACATCGCTTTGTCCATTTTGTTCAGTTAAAGTATTATAGAAAGTTTTTAATAAACTATAGAATACAAGCAAAAACGCCCGTTTCGGAGCAAATGAAACTGGCTCTAGGAAGGCTGCAGTCTAAGCGTTTTCTCGTCTCTCTCCCCTGACCTCCCCCTCCATGTCCAGTGATTCTCCCCTGCCGTCCATGTCCAGTGATTCTCCCCTGCACTCCTCTGCCCTCCCATCCCATCCATGTCCAGCGATCCTCCCCTCCATACTCGAGGTCGCAGCGGTGGCAGGCTGGGCTCGGCTCACGTCGCCTCCAGCCTTCCCTCTGTGTCCCGCCCTCCTCTGACATCATTTTGTCTTTTCGCGAGGGCGGGACACTGAGAGGGAAAGGAACGCTGGAGGCGAGCCGACGTAAGCTCATTAGCATACAGTTACGAACCCAGCCAGCCATCCAGGGATGCAGACTGACCAATTATTATATAGAGAGAGAAACTATTTGCTACTATATTAGGGGTCCTTTTACAAAGGTGCGCTGAAAAATGGCTTGCGGTAGTGTAGGCGCAGGATTTGGAGGGGCACCGATCCATTTTTTTTTTTTTTTTAGAGTGCCTGTAAAAAAGGGCCTTTTTTTTTTTCAGACGCGCGTATCAGATGCGCGCCAAAAATGAAATTACAGCAAGAGCCACGCGGTAGTTGGGGAGTAACTCCATTTTGGCATTTGTAGACACTTATGCGGCTTAGTAAAACGGCCCCTTAGGATTTATAATCTTCAAATCTGGTAGACTTTTGAATTGACCAAAGGGAAGATGATAGACTTCGCCGCTCCTTTTTTCGTGCACTGTGGAACAGCTAACATGGTATGCACTAATTTCCAAATTAATGGTGGGGGGGGGGGGGGGGGGGGGGGGAGGAGGAGGAAGAAGAGAAAACGCACAGGGAATGCACCTTCCTGTTAATGTATAGTTACTACACAATAACATAGCTGATAAGTGCACCATGTCAACTCCTATTCAGTAGGTGTAGCTATTCAATTTATGCATGGTAAAGAACTTTTAAATTGCTGCAACCTCCCAACAGTAAAATGAAGAGGTTTTACAGTTATCACGTGTTAAAAATTAAATATTAACACAAGCTCCCTACCAAGGCTACAATAAACAGTCGCATTGACTCACACAAAGAACTTGTTGGTGGAACTAGATTTTTGTAAAGAATAAACTTGTGTTTTTCCCCAAAGGAAGCTTCCTTGGTTCTGTTCTTTGTTTTAAAGGCTTAATCAGCTGTCCGGTTTCTAAGATATAGTTGAGAGGGTTTGTCTGCGTAGTACTGCTGGCCTGATTGGACTCCGCTGGCCGCAGGAACAGGCGCAAACAGACCTGAACAGGCAGAAGAAGGCTGAAAAACTGAATCTTCTGGAATCTATAGGCATTCCTCTGAATATCTGGGGTTAGCCCGGTAATTTGTTTTACTGCTTTTGCTCAACTGTGTATACTCTTATTATCTGGTTCTCAATTTTTAAGACTTCACGTATCTAAAAGCTTCCTTAACTTTGTCCCACAAAAGGTCTTGGATCTTGTGCTAGTATTTGCTGGTATCTTAAAAAAAAAAAAAAAATAAATAAATAATGCTAATTCGTCCTTTAAACCTGATTGGATAGAGTTGACCTCCTGCTTCTCGATGTTCTATATAATTTTGGGCCTTGCATGTGTAATCCAGGGCAAGGTGATTAAAGTACTTTGAATGTCTGTCTTCTGTGTAAGAAGCTTCTGTCTGTCCTGTTTAGAGGGTCTAGAATTATGAACAACTAGTACAAAAGGCCCGTTTCAGACAGAAATGAAACTGGCGCTAGCAAGGTTTTCCGCGCTGGTCCTGGCAGGTAACGTTCAGGGCAGGCTAGAGAATTCGTGCCCTGTGACTGAGGGATCAATCCTCGCTATGGGCTGGCTCGGTGTGGCGGCAACGTCATAGGGCTTGGATGTTGTCGGCCGTTTTGTTGCTGTATGAGCGCTGAACGCAGCAGGCAAGAGAAAAATGGAAAGGGGGGTGGGGGAGCGTGAGTTCTCACAGCACCCAATCTCACCTGGTCCTCCAGATAGTTGCAGTTTCCGTTTAACGGCCGTCCGCCAGAGGAAGGAAAACAACCCCCTCCCCATGTTTGTTGGAAAACGAAACAGCTGACGGAGGGAGGGGGGAGCCGGCGGCGATCTGTGCTGGAGGGTTGAGTAGTGGGTGCGGTGATGTGATTCGCTGAGTGTCATAGCCCCACCCTCGACGTCATCACATGACGCGAGGGCGGGGCAGACACTCATGGGGAAAAATTCCGATCTATGTCACCTCGGAAGTTGCAGCTTCATTAGAACGGTGGGGTTGCGAATTATGTGCGGAAAGGGCGTGGCTGAGGGCGGGTCTGTGAGTGACAGTGAGGGGATGCTGACAGCCTAGCCTACCAACAGTGCAGGGCTTCAGTGTTTCCCTGCCACAGAGTGAGCTTCAGAATGTTGGAGGTGAGAATTATTTATATAGATGTTGATGAAGGATTCCTCAGATGCAAGCTAGGGATCCGTCCCAGACATAGTAGCAAATAGGTCAAAAGCCCTGAGGAATGGTCCTGGCATTTATTTTCATTAGCAGACGGTGGTAATTTAACTGTCTGCTGGTTATTCAATAAAATTAATTTAACGTCAGCTTAGTTTGGCTTCCAGATAATTTCTTTTCTTTCATTCTGTACACGTGTGCTGGTATTTTGACTAATTCTAAATGCTAAGAATTTGTTCTGTGTAAATAAATTGGTACATGTGAAATGCTGCCTTCAGAATGTCCTATTGTGTGATCTGTTCTGTATTTGCATATGTCTGGTGCATAGATGGGCTGTGTCTTGGCACACGTTCCAGGCAGTGCGATTAAATGACTTCCTGGTTTCCAACTACACCAAAGGCCTGAGATACAAATTGAAAACCATATTGTTGTGTTGAACCTAAGTCATGGGATATTCATAGTGCAGTCAAGTGCGCAGTGGTAAGCATTAAACCTTGTTTCACAGATGTTGAAATAGAAATATTTAACGTACAATTAGACACTCTTATCGGAAATGCTTATGCTGAGACTGCCAACACTACCAATTGTCTGAGATCCAGAAAACTTTATTGAAAATTTGTAATATAAACAAGCACAAACACTCTTGTTTGATAAGTAGAATGAGTTATAATTAAAAAAAATTATAAACAAAAAGGAAAAAATAAAGGAGAAACCTTCCTTGTAAATTAAGGAAATAACTCCATTAGTCTGCTGTAATTGAGAAGGCAGAGTTAAAAAAAAAAGGCAAATTACAATCAATCAAAGAGCAGTGGAAACCACTGTAATTAAAGACTTTTTTTTTTTTATAACATCGAGAAAACTCCTCAGCTAATCAGGTAAATAAGACATAATTGTTCCCTAAATACTTAACAAGACATTTACAGGGATATCTAAGAAAAAGAAGCAGCGAGATTACACGTCTCAGCACGCATAGCAAGAAATAATTTTCTTCTGTCCTTGCCAAATCTGGAAATATCCCATATCCGAAGGGCTTTTTATTTGCCATCTGGCACGCGTTTGGCCGTCAAAGTGATGGGTTGGAAATATTAACATCTTCAGAGACGGAATCCGTAAATCCTTTGGAACCCTCGAACCTTCTCATTGTAGGAAAGGTCACCCTGCTTGTGACGTATGTATTTGAACAAGATCCGAGTTTGATCTTGTGTGTTTACTTCCGCAATATTCAAATTTATTTGGGGGAGACAGATTTTAATGGATTTTAACATAAATCTGGCTTTGATTAGACTTGGGGTTCTGATTACTAAGCAGCGCGCTCTGCACGTACACGGCGATGCCTACACTCAAACCTATGCACCGCCAAGACCACAAAAACAGTGAAACTGTTAATACTTTCTGCCTTCTTTCCAGGATCTGTCTGCTTCTAAAAGACCCTACAATAGGAATACCCCAAATCAACATCTAGCATATTAAGATCATCTATTAGTAGCACTTCTCCTTTCACAGCTGCATTTTGAATGTCTTCAATTAAATCTCTGTTCACTTTTTGTGTCTGTGAAGGAGGGCTGTACCTCACACCAATGTAAATACATTAGCCATCCGTTGCCCTAGGTACAAAGCTTGGTAGCCCGCTAAGGGCAGATTAAGTACCTATATATAACATGTAAACTGCTTGTGTTATACCACAGAAAGGCAGCATATCAAATGTATCACCCTTTACCCTTACCTCTTAAAATATAAGTACATAAGTATTGCGATACAGGGACAGACCAAAGGTCCATCAAGCCCAGCATCCTGTTTCCAACAGTGGCCAATCCAGGTCACAAATACCTGGCAAGATCCCAAAAAAGTACACATTTTATGTTGCTTATCCCAGAAAAAAGCAGTGGATTTTCCCTATCCATTTTTAATAATGGTCTATGAATTTTTCCTTTAGGAAGCCATCCAAACCTTTTTTTTTAAACCCTGCTAAGCTAATATGTTTTAGTTGAACCGTTTGTATGCCGAACTGTGGTAATGCTGAACATGAGTGATATTGTGCTGTGATACATTGTAGAGAGCCAGATCACATACACTGATACTCAGAATGAGATGGCCCCCAGAGGGTATGCAGTAAATCTTGTGCATAGAAAAGGAAAAAGGAGGGTTGAGCTGGGAATGGAGTGGGCAGTGCTTGGGAGCAGGTCCATTCTCGTTTGGGTCTTCTGCGCCCTGGATCAGCTCTGACTGAGGATGTTATGGAGATAATTTTAAAACAAAAGGGAATATTTTTTCACTCAAGAATAGTTAAGCTCTAGAACTGGTTGCCAGAGGATGTGGTAACAGCAGTTTGCGTATCTGGGTATTAAAAAAGGTTTGCACAAGTTCCTAGAGGAAATATCCATAGTCTGTTATTGAGATGGGCATAGGGGAAGCCACTACTTGCCCCGGGATTGGTAGCATGGAATGTTGCTACTATTTGGGGTTCTTCTTGGAATGTTGCTACTAATTGGGTTTCTGCCAGGTACTTGTGACCTGGATTGGCCACTCCTAGAAGCAGGATACTGGGCTAGATGGACCATTGGTCTTGACCCAGTATGGCTGGGCCAGGGGGGGGGGAGCAGTAGCGACCTCAGCGGTTCCCTCCCTCCCCTTCGCGCAGTTTCCCTCTCTGTTCCACCCCGTCATCACTTATTGACACGGGGGCGGGACAGAGAGGGAAGTCTCTACTGCGCATTTGCGGGTGAGTATGGTCTCTCGCAATTTATATGTTTGATGTCATTTAATAATTGGCATGAACAACCAATAATTGACTTTAATTGGTGTTAAGAGACGCTAAGTGGCACTAATTTGCATTACATGAATAATTGCCCTTAGTATTCTACAGATTGTGCATGCAATTGCAAGGGGATGTGGACCTGGGAGGGGCATGGGTAGTTCAAGGGTGTGCCTAGAACCTACGTGCACGGGTACTAGAATGCCAGCAGTAACGAGCCTACTTACCAACAGTTAAGCACAAGCATTTACGCCAGCCACTGAGCTGATGGAAGTTCTTGTGCTTAAAGTTAGGCGCACAATTGCGGACTTACGCTAACATTGTATAATGTGTCATTGTCTATATAGAATTTGTGCTTAATGCAGGTCATCTCAGCATCTAAACTTAAGTGACTTTTTAAGAATTACCCCTTCAAGTGTATAGAGAAGAAAAACTGAAATGTAATCAGTACGATAATAAAGGAAACTGGTTTGGTTTTGTTTGAACCACAATATCAAGAATCTACCAAACTTGAGAGGTGCAACAGGGTGTCGATTTAGGGCAATACATTTCTTCACACTGAGATACTAAATATTTAGGGGAGGAAGCAAAGCTTTAAAAGCAGTCGGCAAGTATTTTTCTTTCAGGGAATTATCCTTTCCCAGACAGTATGAATGTTTTTTTAAATTTAATTTAAAATGGACATTTATGTTCCCATGTAACCACAAAAATTCTAGGCAGATTACAAAAAGTGATTAAAGATGTCTTTTTGGAATTGCATATATTGAGAAGATTAAAAACCTTGCTCAGTCATAGCAATTTCAGAAAAGTAATACAGAGCATCATTACACCTTGTTTTGACTACTGTAATGGATTAATACTTGGATTAAAGAAAGACTCAATTACGAGCCTTACAAGTAGGTCAAAATATGGTAACAAGGGTGATGACGGGAAAATCTAAATATGATCACATTAATCCAGTGTTGAGAGAACTACACTAGTTGCTGATTGAACAAAGGATTAAATTTATGGTGTTAAGTTTGATGTTTAAGGTACAGAATAGACTAATGTCTCCTGTATTGGCATCAAAGCTACATCTGTATCAGCCTAGACGATCATTGAGATCTGGAGAGCAGTAGTTGTTTGATGCGGTTAGATTGAAGGAACATAGAATAAAGATCTTCTTCTTTATGGTTTGTCCAATGTTTTGGAATACAATCTTAAAACGGTTGAGAGAGTTTGAGTTTGACTGAATTTAAGGAAGACATTAAAACGTTACTGTTTATTGAGGTCTATGATGGACCCTAACTTGTTCAATGTTAGAAGCACAACAAGTTGATATATTTCGGTACTGGAGCATTGAGAATAATGTATATTAGAGTGAATCATGTCTGTTTCGAGTCTTAGTAATGCGAAATGTGTACGAATTGTATTATGTATGTAATTTTGTAATCCGCCTAGAACTTTGACGATAGTGCAGAATATAAATCTTTTAATAAATACATGTACTAAACATTCACATTGTGTATTGTGTCGAGAAAAAGCAGTGATTACAAAAGAAGAATACATTATATCAAAAACATGTACAGGATAGAACATTATCCTATAACATCATACGTCCCAAAAGAAACGCAATGACGTGTTCACTACATGTCAATCAATAGCAAGGGATGATGTGTAAAACAAATATCATATTAACCTATAGACAACTGTGAAGCCACATTAGATACCAAAAGTAGCAATGCTGAAAGCATAATACTAAATCTAAGATAATTAAACAAAACAAAAAAAACCTAGGGGGTTTAACTGGTTAAAACTGAATGTTGACGTTTAATCAGTTAAGTGTTGGCCGGCTACCCATTTCTGGATATTCAATGTCAGGGCTTGGAGTTAAGTATCCAGGCATATTTCCGGAACACTAACAAAAATATCTTCTCAACAGCACATGTGGAATTACGCTGAATGAGGATTAAAGCATTTCGGGCCAAGCTGATCTTTCTTATCATCAAGGAAAATGTCATAGCACTCACAATAAAGGCCTCGGTAAAGCCAGTCAGCCAACCAAAGTTTTAAGGCTTAAGCACGGCTCACCATCATGGATCTGAAAAAAGACTCCACTCTATCAGGGTGCAAAGAAAATCCTTTCAGATCTCAAACAGAGCAAAAAACTCATGTCCACATCCACAGGCATAAAAAAGTTGAATTGTGGTCACTGTTTATCAAACTAGTATCACGTTTGTAATCCACTTATCTCATGTTGTCTTCTTATCAGTTGTAAAAATATGCTAACATGTCCAAGGATAATTTGTCAGCGCCAAGACATTTTCCTCATTCAGTGTAATTGCACATGTGCTGGAGAGGATTTTTGTTAGAATTTCAGATTTGATACTTGGCTTGTGTGCTATTTCTGGATCAACCAAGTTTTTAATCAGCACCAAGAGCTCAAGTAATTATTGGTCATTCTAATGCCCAGAGGCAGGGAGTTCTACAGCTCCAGACTCTTTACTCTGCTACAGGATGTTCACAAGTGGTATAGTTTTTTTTTTGGTTTGTATAGCCAGTCTTAACGCCCGAGTAACTTTAGTGGATAGTAAGGAAACATATATAGTACAACTGCGAAGATGACTCAGCAACTGGCAGACGATGCTTTCGATGGTCTAAATGTTTATTGTAAAGCAAACAAGATTTGAGACAACCGTGTTTCGGCCAACAGGGCCTGCATCAGGAGTCTCTTAAATCGCACTGAAATGTCCACTTGCAGTCTAAAAACTCTTGTGAACTTTCACCTGTTTTGGTGCACGGAACGCGTTGTTTTTTCTACACTGACTATGGGCATCATTCCCAAGTGGACGTTTCAGTGCAATTTAAGACACTCCCTGTTGCTCGAGGAATGTCGAGTCTAGTTTGCTTTACAGTAAACATTTAGACCATCTGAAGCATCGTCTACGGTTGTTGAGTCATTTCCGCTGTTGTGCTATATATTTCCTACTCTGCGAGAATTTGCTTCTTCTGTGTATACATCGACCAATGCAAGAAAACAACATTTTGTAAGTAATCAGGGTTTAGATTATAACATTATTTTAAAAACAAAGGTCAGGACTTGTAAATTCAGTCCTGGCTTTCATTGGCAGCAGGGCTGTGGAGTTGGAATTAAAGGTTCGGTTTTCCTCACTCTTCGAAGCCTTTTCAGTTGCCTATCAGGAAAGTCTATTACAATAGTCCATGAATGTCAACACCCCTGCACTGAATAACCAGTTGCAAATGCTTAGCGTCCAAACAAAGATTTATTTATTTGTTGCATTTGCATCCCATATTTTCCCACCTATTTGCAGGCTCAATGTGGCTTACATTGTTCCGTAATGGCGATCGCCATTTCCGGAAGGAAAAATAGAGAGTTATATTGCATTAAGGTTCATAGATGACAGAGTAGATTAGGCAATCAAGTAAAAAGGATTCATTTTTCGTGATGAGAAATAAAATGGTAATGCGTTAAGGTTCACCTTTCTTCCAGAGTATACATGTCCAGGTCATCAAGGAGAGACTTGATGACCTGAACATGTATACTCTGGAAGAAAGGAGAAACAGGGATGATATGATACAGACGTTCAAATATTTGAAAAGTATTAATCCGCAAACGAACCTTTTCCGGAGGTACGAAGGCAGTAGAACGAGAGGACATGAAATGAGATTGAAGGGGGGCAAACTCAAGAAAAATGTCAGGAAGTATTTTTTCACGGAGAGAGTAGTGGATGCTTGGAATGCCCTCCCGCGGGAGGTGGTGGAAATGAAAACGGTAACAGAATTCAAACACGCGTGGGATAAACATAAAGGAATCCTATTCAGAAGGAATGGACCCTAAGGAGCTTAGCCGAGATTGGGTGGCAGAGCCAGCCAGCAGGTGGTGGGAGGCCTGAAGAGGACAGGTACAAATCAAAGTAAGGTATACACAAAAAGTAGCACATATGGGGTTTGTCTTGTTGGGTGGACTGGATGGACCGTGCAGATCTTTTTCTGCCGTCATTTACTATGTTACTATGTTCAGTAGTGACAGAGTAACTTAGGCATTCAAGAATAGAGTTAATATGGTAAAGCATTTTAAGCTTAAGAAAAGTCTTTTGTATGATGTTGATGTTCTGATCCATTGTCAGTCCAGAATCCACCATTATGCCCAAAATATTTATGTTGATCTGAATTGGAAAAATATGTACAGTATCTTCCTTTTAAATAGAGTAAATGAGCTGCAGACAGTGCTGAACTGTGTTAGGAGAAGGAAAAAGACATACATTGTCTTTGTAGCCAAGACAAAAATCATTTCGTGTGCCCGTTCTTGGCATTGCCTCCGCTTCTCTTTTTCATTTCTGCTTGTTGTGCAGGTTGCACATAAAGCAAACTAGCTTCAGTTTGGCCCAAAATGACTGAAACCATTGTGCCATCAGACTTCAGCGGCCCCTGTCGCTTGTGTTGAGTTTATAAACAAAAGCAATTAATAGGTCTCTCTTCCGAATGCTCCTCTACAGTTGAGAACGCCACGAGGGAAAACAATCGGTTCTTTGTGCTGCTTTCATTTTTGTTTTGGTCGAATTTCAAGTTCTTTCCAGTATAAAATGCATTTATGTATTTGTGCATCGTGCTAGCCAAGAAAAGATTCCTCAAAGGAGGGAAATCCATTGGGAAAGTGCTAGAGCAGAGGTTTATAAACCAGACCTCGGGGCACACCCAGCCATTTGACTGGGTGTTCCCCGAGGACTGGGTTGAAAACTCATGTGTTAGAGTCGTGGTCTTGTGGTGTGTGATTTATTTTTTTTATTTTTTTTTCTATGGTGGTAGAGGCATTAGTTCTGTGACAGATTTATTAATCATCTGCAACTCCAAGGTATTTTAATTGTTCCAGTATGTAAAACTGCTGTTCTAACATGTTGACCTAATTTCAGTGAAAAAAAGAATCCAGTTTCTTTTTAACTGATTCGTGCTAATTTATTGATTTTTTTTTTTTTTTTTTTTATGGGGTAATGGACTGTTTGAGCAAAGGTGACCTTTATTGACAATAGAGGGCCAGATATATTTGGGTGCCTTTTACTAAGCCGCATTAGAGCTTACACGCGCCAGTTCCAAGTTACCACCCAGCTACCGTGTGTGCCGGGTGGTCATTTCATTTTTGGCGCTCGTTCCTTATGAGCAGTAGAAAATTTTTAAAAAACATATTTGGTTAACGCGTGAGACCTTACTGCTAAGTCAGCGGCTTGGCGGTAAAGTCTCGGACCCAAAATGGATGCGCGCCAATTTTCATTTTGCGGGACGTCCATTTTTGGTTTAAAAAAAAAAGGGGGCCATTTTTACAGGTGCGCTGAAAAATGACACTGCGCGCGGCCAAAACACGTGCCTGCACTACCACAGGCCATTTTCAGCGCAGCTTAGTAAATGGACCCCCTAGTGTTCTGCATGGAGTGTCCTTTATAGAATACCAGTTTAATGAGTATCTAGCATCACTTTGGGTATGGCACTTATCGCCTGCTGAAACCTGGCGTAAATGCTGATGCTTAACTAATATCGGGCACGTAAATGACCTTATTCTATAACATCATGCCTGGTTTCTGGGAACGCCCCTGACCTACTCATGCCCCTCCCATGGCCACACCTCCTTTTGAGTTGCACTCAATAAAATTTAGGCATATATTTTATAGAATAAGGCACAGGGGCATGTCTGCACATAAACCCAAATGACTGCCAATTATTGACCCACCCATGCCCTTCCATGGCGACACCCCTTTTGAGTTGTGCGCTATAATTTTTGCACTTAAGGGCAGCGAGTGCGGAAACTTACCACATGTATTTTACTAAAATTTTGTAAAAATATGCTCCTTTAAACATAGACTGTGCTGTAGGAGGTTTACACACCCAAAACTTAATAGCAGGCAGAATTAAGGAGAACTGGGGCCAGCAATAAAGTTTTATATACGAGTGGCGAAATTCAAAAAGCAGGCCTAACGTACACCTATGATAAACAGAATGGTTGCCCCTTGAACGTATACATGGGAAGTTACATGCTTATACCAGTATTTAACTGTATACATTAGGACAGGGCTTCACAAATTTGCTTTCAGTTTGGGAGCCAGCAGGTAACACCTGTGTTGCTGCTATTTCCTCTGAAGTTTTGGGAGAGGGGCATCTCTCTAAGGTTTGTTGCAGTTCGCTAGGACCTCATTTACTAAGGCTGATTTTCCCAATTTCTGTGTATGCTGAAGCGCTTGTAAATCAGGACCTTAATACACCACTGCACAGAACTGGCAGAAACTAACAGGCCTCCCCTTGCCCCAAAAGTGTTTCCTGAGGCATTTGCCTCTTGGTTTCACCTGTCACCATGGCTCAGGCCCCACCAGTCTGTCTGGGAGAGGTAGGGACATTGCTCCCAGCAGTATCAAATCCTTCACTTGCTGGTTTCTTTCGCCCAGCTAACTAGCACCTCCTCTTCCCTCAGCAATTTTCTTTGAATCCTGCCTGTTAGCTGTGCTCTGCAGGCAGAACTGCTTGATCTGAGTTTCAAATACTACTACTACTAAACATTTCTAGAGCGCTACTAGGGTTACGCAGCGCTATACAATTTAACAAAGAGAGACAGTCCCTGCTCAAAGAGCTTACAATCTAATAGACAAGTGAACGGTCGGTCCGATAGGGGCAGTCAAATTGGGGCAGTCTGGATTCACTGAACGGTAAGGGTTAGGTGCCGAACGCAGCATTGAAGAGGTGGGCTTTAAGCAAAGACTTGCTTAAATTCGGTGAGACTTGCAGTGAGGTCAGTAATCACAAAGATATCATCGCCTTCCTTTCAAATCTACATCTTCAAAAACTATAGGAATAAATATTACCAAAACTCTAGAATTGAACATAAAAGCTACCAGTACCTTTTCCACTTCAAATCTGTCTCTTCAAAAACTCTGGTGCCCTTTTTATTAAGCTGCATAAGCGTCTATGTTTGCCCAACGCACCCCAAAATGGAGTTATTGCCAAACTGCCACATGGCTCTTCGGGTATTTTAATTTTTGTTGTGTGTCCAATACACACGTCCAAAATTTTTTATATAAGAGAAGCTGGATGCATAGATTGATTTGTATTTGAGTCCTTTGCAGCTTGGGTGGTAAAGGTTTAGGAATGAGCGTGTTGATCTTGTTGTGTTTCTAGTTGGTAGGTCTATGAGGTTTAGCATGTATCCCGGGGCTTCGCCGTAGATGATTTTATGAACCAGAGTTCAGATTTTGAACACAATACGTTCTTTGGGAGCCAATGCAGTTTTTCTCGTAGGGGTTCGGCGCTTTCGAATCTCGTTTTACCAAATATAAGCCTGGCTGCGGTGTTTTGAGCAGTTTGGAGTTTCTTTATGATTATTTCTTTGCATCCCGCATAGTTTCCATTACAGGAGTCTAGGTGGCTCAGTACCATTGATTGTACCAAGTTGCGAAATATTTCCCTTGGGAAGAAAGGTTTTATACATTTGAGTTTCCACATTGAGTGGAACATTTTCTTTGTGACAGATTTCGCTTGGCTTTCTAGCATGAGGTTTCGGTCTATTGTGACTCTGAGAATTTTCAGGCTGTCTGAAACAGGAAGGGTGTAGTCTGGGGTGCTTATGTTGGTGGGTTTGTTCGTGTTGTATTGGGATGAGAGAATGAGACAGTGTGTTTTTTTCTGCGTTGAGTTTTAGTTGAAATGCATTCGCCCATGAGTTCATGATGTTCAAGCTGAGTTTGATTTCATTGTTGATTTCTGTTAGATCATGTTTGTAAGGGATGTATATTGTGACATCATCCGCGTAAATGTACGGGTTATGGCCTTGGGTGGATAAGGACTGAGCTAGTAGGGTCATCATTAGGTTGAAAAGGATCTGTGATAGTTGTGATCCTTGGGGTACTCCACAGTCTGGTTTCCATGGTGGGTGATATGTTCGAATTTAATTTCACTTGATATGTTCTAGTGGTTAAAAAACCCTTAATCCAACTAAGTACATTTCCACCGATTACGAAGTATTCTAGAATGTTTAGTAGTATGTTGTGGTTAACCATGTCAAACACACTAGACATGTCGAATTGTAGGAGAAGTATGCTTTTGCCGGTTGCAATTTCTTGTTTAAATTTGGTTAGGAGAGTAATTAGCACTGTTTCGGTGCTGTGGTTGGAGCGAAATCCTGATTGTGATTCGTGTATTATTGAGAATTTAATTATTTAATTGGTGAGCTGTTTGGTTACTATGCTTTCCATCAGTTTGACTAGCAATGTGATAGATGATACTGGGCGGTAGTTGGTGATTCCATTCGTTTTTTTCTTTGTATCTTTTAGAATTGGGGTGATTAGGATGTTACCGTTTTCCTTAGGGAAGTGTCCATGTTGTAGCATGTAGTTTAGGTGAGATGTGAGGTCTGTTATGAAACATGGAGGAGCGGATTTTATTAGGTAACTGGGGCAGGTGTCTAATAGTGGAGGAGTGGCCTAGTGGTTAGGGTGGTGGACTTTGGTCCTGGGGAACTGAGGAACTGAGTTCAATTCCCGCTTCAGGCACAGGCAGCTCCTTGTGACTCTGGGCAAGTCACTTAATCCATTGCCCCATGTAAGCCGCATTGAGCCTGCCATGAGTGGGAAAGCGCGGGGTACAAATGTAACAAAAATAAATAAATAAAAATAAATTTACAGTGAGTCTTTGCGCCTTTGTTGATCGCTTGGGTGTCTGTTTTAGCGTTGAGATCGAAGTTTGCCCAGATTCGGTCTGCTGGGTATTCGCTGGGGTTTGGGTCCAGACATTCAGAGAATTTATCGATGTCGATGTTGTTCTGAGGTGAGGTGTTGCGTAGATTTTCAATTTTTTTCCTTGAAGTATTTAGCAAGTTTGTCTGCAGATGGGGTGTGTGAATTGATCGTGATGACCATGGTGGTGTTTAGTAGTTTGTTCACGAGTTGATATAGTTTCTTCATGTCTTTGTAGTCTGGCCCTATCTTGATTTTGTAGTATGATCTTTTGGTTTCTCTTATTGCATATTTGTATTTTCTTTGAGTTTGTTTCCATGTGTTGAGTGTGTTTACGTCTTTCATTTTTTTTCCATGCTCATTCAAGTTTCCTAGTTTGTTTTTAGTTTTTTCAGTTCCTTGTTGTGCCTGCGTGAGGTTCTGGTTTGTAGCGGTGCTATTTCGTCTAATATGCTTCTGCATCTATTATCCCAATCTGAGAGATAGTATATAGAGTTTATTTGTGCTGTCCATTCGTTATTGTAAATCTGTTGCCAGAATGTTTCCGAGTCTATTTGGCCTCTTGTTACAGTATCTTGTATTCGGCGTGAAGCCTTTTTCCTCCATGGCAGGGATAGGTTTAGTTTGTAACTGTCTGACGGATGTGCGCCAAGTGGCATTTGATCCGCGTAGGTCATTACTGCCTGGTTACCGCGTAGATTTTTACCGCTAGGTCAATGGCTGACGGTAAGGTCTCAGACCCAAAATGGACGAGCGGCAATTTTCATTTTGACCACACGTCCATTTTCGGCAAAAATTTAAATAAGGCCTTTTTTTTAACAGGCGCACTAAAAAATGGATTGGCACGTGCCCCAAACCCACGCCTGCACTATCGCAAACCATTTTTCAGTGCTCCTTTGTAAAAGGACCCCTCTATGAATAACCACACGACCTAGAGATGCCCCCTCAACATTGCACAACGCTTTTGTAACTACACCAAAATGTAAATTGTAAGCCACTTTGTACCGAAAACTTGTTTTAATAGTAGGATGCAAGAATGCATAAAATAAATAAGTGAGCTGTTCCTGCCCTCTACACCTCCAACAGGTCTACCTTGAGCTCTGAAGTTACATGTTGTGGCAAAGGCAGTCGGGTCTTCTGGAGGAGACACAATCCTGGGAACCAGAGTCCAATTTCTAGGTGTCCTGCACCCAGGATTAGGTGGCTGCTGTCAGCATCAGGGCTGGAATTTCTTGGGAATGGATGGAAGACAAAAAGTCCCCGTTGCAACAGGAAATTAATTTGGTACTGGTTGCATTCTTATATTATTTCCCAGTGGTCTAGACCGAGGCAACGATACTTTTTTTTACTTTAGTATCCTGCGATACTTTTTTTTACTTTAGTATCCTGCGATACTTTTTTTTACTTTAGTATCCTGCGATACATTTTTTTTACTTTAGTATCCTGCGATACATTTTTTTTACTTTAGTATCCTGCGATTCTTTTTTTTTACATTAGTATCCTGCGATACATTTTTTTTACTTTAGTATCCTGCGATACTTTTTTTTACTTTAGTATCCTGCGATACTTTTTTTTACTTTTTTTTACTTTAGTATCCTGCGATTCTTTTTTTTTTACATTAGTATCCTGCGATACATTTTTTTTACTTTAGTATCCTGCGATACTTTTTTTTACTTTTTTTTACTTTAGTATCCTGCGATACATTTTTTTTACTTTAGTATCCTGCGATTCTTTTTTTTTTACTTTAGTATCCTGCGATACTTTTTTTTACTTTTTTTTACTTTAGTATCCTGCGATTCTTTTTTTTTTACTTTCGTATCCTGCCTGTTCAAAATAAACAAACAGAAACATAAATCTAGATCCACCAACAAGTTCTTTGTGTGAGTCAATACGACTGTTTATTGTAGCCTTGGTAGGGAGCTTATTTACTAACTTGTAAGGTTTTGCAGTTACGATGTGTTAATATTTAATTTTAACACGTGATAACTGTAAAACCTCTTCATTTTACTGTAGGGAGGTTGCAGCAATTTAAAAGTTCTTTACCATGCATAAATTGAATAGCTACACCTACTGAAAAGGAGTTGACATGGTGCAGTTATCAGCTATATTATTGTGTAGTAACTCTTTATACATTAACAGGAAGTTGCATTCCCTGTGCATTTTCTCTTCCTCCTCCTCCCCCGTTTTACTAAGCTGCATAAGTGTCTACAAATGCCAAGATGGAGTTACTGCCCAACTACTGCGTGGCTCTTGCTGTAATTTCATTTTTGGCGCGTGTCTGATACGCGCGTCTGAAAAAAAAGGCCTTTTTTTTACAGGCATTCTATTAAAAAAAGGATCGGTGCGCGCCCAAATCCCACGCCCTACACTACCACAAGCCATTTTTCAGTGCACCGTTGTAAAAGGACCCCTAATATAGTAGCAGATAGTTTATCTCTCTATATAATAATTGGTCAAGCTGGGTTCGTAACCGTATGCTAATGAGCTTATGTCTGCTTGCCTCCAGCGTTCCTTGCCCTCGCGGAAAGACGAAATGATGTCAGAGGAGGGCGGGACACTGAGAAGGAAGGCTGGAGGCGATGCGAGCCCAGCCTGCCGCCGCTGCGACCTCGAGTATGGAGGGGAGGATCGCTGGACATGGATGGGATGGGAGGGCAGAGGAGGGCAGGGGAGAATCGCTGGACATGGAGGGGGAGGTCAGGGGAGAGAGACGAGAAAACGCTTAGACGGCAGCCTTCCTAGAGCCCGTTTCATTTGCTTCGAAATGGGCGTGTTTGCTTGTATTCTATAGTTTATACAGTTAAAGTATTATAGAAAGTTTTTAATAAACAGGACAAAGCGGTGTACAGACTAAAATAAAAACTTGAAATGAACTCCATTTTTAGATAGGAAAGCTTGGAACCCCCCCCCCCCCCCCCCCCCCATATTTCAACAGACAAAACTCGAGTAATCGAGTACATATCCAGAGTTAACATTCCAGAACAGACATAACAACAGTCACATACTGAGGAAGCCTACCCTCCTATGCTGCAGACGGTCTCCCTCTTAGACCTTTTTGAAACACTTCACCAAAGATTTAAATTTTAAGAAATAAATTCAGTTCTGAATATACGAAGGAAGACAGTTCCAAGCAGCAGGTGCCAGAAAATAAAAGGTTCTGTGCCTGGCTGGTTCAAAATAATTCATGGGCTGTGTTTCGGCATGATGTGCTTGAATCAGCCCTCGAACTGTGATGTACCAAATTTCAAAATCTGAGTAGTCAGGATGCTTGAATATGCCTCGGCTGTCTTTTCATCAGTACCCACACTGCAAAAGTACAGTGTTAATTATGTGTGTAAGTTTTCATAAATTAAGTGAAATGGAGGTAAGAACATGAAAGCCATTCTGAATCAGACCAAAGGTCCATCAAGGCCTGCATTCTGTCTCAACAAGTGGCCTGTCTCGGACACGGATGTCCAGCTGTTTCTAAAAAGTAGATCTGTTTGAAATAGCTCATGTCTAAGGATGAACAATGGTTCTGCCAAGCCTACCTGACTAATATATCTTTTTTTTTTTTAAACTTCTCCTCCAGGAACGTGTCCAAACCTCTATTGAATCTCACTGTGTTGGTTTAATTGAGTTCCATCAACAAAGTGGAGGAGTGGCCTAGTGGTTAGGGTGGTGGACTTTGGTCCTGGGGAACTGAGGCACTGAGTTCGATTCCCACTTCAGGCACAGGCAGCTCCTTGTGACTCTGGGCAAGTCACTTAACCCTCCATTGCCCCATGTAAGCCGCATTGAGCCTGCCATGAGTGGGAAAGCGCGGGGTACAAATGTAACAAAAAAAAAATTACGCAGCTTCTTTAGATGCTATTTGGGGAGAGGGTGGGAAAAACTTTCTACAGTTTTTTTTTTTTTTTTTTTAATGTGCTGGCTATTGTTGTTTTGTGTGATTGATTGAAAGGTGTGGACAAAAGAGTGAAGAAACCCAACACGGCCGTGTTTCGGCCCGAAGGCCTGCCTCAGGGGTCTTGAACAACCTCTACAAAACATTAAAAGTAACATAGAAATGAATAAATTATACAATATAAAGTGACACCTAAGCATTCAAACCAACACGATAAAAACCATGTCTGACAACATATTTACAAAAAATCCTAACGTCAGTGGATTAATTAATTATTAATTATAAGAACGCATGGAATATGTATCCTTATCCGGTTTCCTCACTCTTTTGTTCCCTATCTCACGGTATCATGAGGGTTTTTAACCTCCTTTTTTTGTGGCTGGCATTGATTGAAAGGTTAACTAAGTGTTCCCTATTTTTTTTTAATTATTTATTTATTCATTTACATATATCATCAAACAAGAAGCTTCACTTGTCAAGAAAATAACTATGTTGTACATTCAAAAACAAAGGAAATAAATTGTTTAGCACAAATATGTACAAACTAGTTAATTAAAGTCCACATTATGGTGATTCAAAATTTACAATATGGAAATTTGAATTGAAATATAATAAGGAAAAGCCAAACTAGCACGGTTACTCATTGAGATACCATTATTCATTTAACCTAAAGCAAAAAGATCTAATTACTCCCTTGCGTCTTTGCTGCCAGGAAAGAGGACAGCTGTGAAGGATCATAGAATACATACTTATTAGACTAACTGTTCCCTGTTTAAGTGTTCACACCACACTCCTGGTTTTCAAAACTTCTGTAATATTCTGTCTTTTTTTGCCATGAGGCTATGCATGCACCGCCACTGAGCTTGGCTTGTTTCTTCTCGGTTTTGCCCGTGACAAGCCCCGACATGAACCACCCAGTACTAACGTAATGAACTGCCACTAAATATCGGGGGGGAAGGCCCGCTGATTAGGGTTTAAGTGGGCAGGAGCCTTTCTTGCCACTTAAGGCCCATTGAATATCGCCCTCCCCCACGTGTTTTATTTTTCCTAATTGAGTGGAAAATCTGAATTGCTTTTAGTTGGTTTTTAATCTAGTATAATAAAACGCAGCCTCAATGTTCTGAGGACACTGACATCACTCACACACCGGTTCGTGGTTTCATGGTGGTGAAGCCACACAACATCTTCATGCCCCGCTCTCGCGTCACACGTGATGACGTCGAGGGCGGAACACCAAAACAAATTAACGCATGGGGAGAAGTAGGGAAACACGCTCCGCGTGTTTCCCTACTCCTCCCCTTCCAACAAATCCCAGCCGCCGCTGACGTGCAGATGAACCCGGCCCCTTTCGCCACATAGCCCCGCCCTTTACAACTTACCGCCCCGCCCACAGTAGCACACGCTTAACCTCACCAACCTCCCTCCCCCCCTGTCACCTCCCCTCCCCTTACGCGTGTCTCCCTGGTGGTCTAGAGGTACCTGTTCGGTCGAGCCAGGAAAGAAAGAGCCCCCTCTTTCCTCCCGTAGCGGTGGCTTCCTTGCTGCATCGTGTGGGAGTTCGGCTCTCGGCGTTTGAAAATGGCCGCCGAGACTTCAACTCTCGGCGGCCATTTTGAAACGCCGAGAGCCGGGCTCCCACACGATGCAAGCTACCACAACTGCTACGGGCAGGAAAGAGGGGGCTCTTTCTTTCCTGCCCCGACCGAACAGGTACCGTAAGGGGAGGGGAAGGGAGTCCCGTGCCCGCTAGCGCCCGTTTTATCGGTGCCAGAAACGGGCCATTTTTACTAGTAGCAAAGAAAGCACGGCTAAGATGAGGATATTTCAGTTCTGGTGCTCTGAAGACCATTTTCTGCTCTGTTTGTATGAATGGCAGACACAAACCTCCTTTCATTATGCAGGAAAGGAGAAATGTGTTTTGCATTTTCATCTGCCTTATGACTGACTTTCTCTGGTCCACGAGATGCTCCATAATTTGAGCTTCATAGTCTCGAGTCCTGAGAGTGGATCGTCGCTGTGTTACTGTGCTTTCATTAGTTTTCTTCAGACATTTGGCAGTGGTAATTTTTGAAAATATTCATTATCTGCTTGCTTTTCTGCTTTTGCAGTTGCTTCTGCTGTATTAGTTTACCTTGACTGATGGAGGATGAACAGCGGAGCACCGATAAGTGACAGAGACTGATTAGTAACGCTGCTGTTACGCAAAACCAAAAAAAACAGTGCCAATAAATCACTATCTAAAGAGGCAGAAGATTGCATGTTGGCAGAATTAAGGCTGGTATTTTTTTCTGCTCCCTGCCTAGTACTTCTTGTAGCCCATATGCAAATGTTTTAATGCAAACTTCTTGCTTATGGAATACAGGAAACGTTCACCAGGTCAGGGCTAAGGATGGATGGGTGGGTTGTTCTAATATGAGTATTGCCAACGTTCTGTGTGATCTGCGTTGCTGTAGTCAAAGTAGAGTTGTCTAATAATACAATGAGAAATATGCAACTTAACGTTTGTCCTGTTTAAGTGCACGTTAAGTACCTAGATCCAGGGGTGGCAACCTCACCTCTTGAAGGCCACAACGCAGTTAGGTTTTTAGGATTTCCCCAGTGAATATGCACTGTCTGCTTTATATCCAGATAGATCTTCAGCATATTTATTGGGAAAATCCTGAAAACCAACTGCCTTGTGGCACTTGAGGACCAAGCTTGCCCACCCTTGATCTAGATAGTTTTCAGGATTTTCCCAATAAACATGCTGAAGATTTATCTAGATCAAGGGAAGGCAACATTGGTCCTCGAGGGCCACAAACCAGTTAGTTTTCAGGATTTTCCCCAATAAATATGCCTAACTGGCTTGTGGCCCTTGAGGACCAATGTTCCCTTGATCTAGATAAATCTTTAGCATGTTTATTGGGAAAATCCTGAAAACAAACTAGCTTGTGGCCCTTGAGGACCAAGCTTGCCCACCCTTGATCTAGATAGGCATATTTATTGGGAAAATCCTGAAAACCAACTGGGTCCCTTGATCTAGATAGATCTTCAGCAGGTTTGTTGGGAAAATCCTGAAAACCAACTGGCTTGTGGCCCTCGAGGATCAAGCTTGCCCACCCTTGATCTAGATATTATGTGATAAGTACAATGGAATGGTCAGTACTCCTGTTTTGAATGACTGATTTGATTGTTTCAGAGAGGAGCTGATATTATTTGTAAAATGTGTCATTTGTGTCTGATATTGGATTTGTCAGAATTGCTCTTGATCTGTGCATTTTTTTTTCTTTTCTTTTTTTAGTTGTGTATGAACACAGGTCTCGTTTAGAAAAATCGTTGCAGAAAGAAAGACTTGAACATAAGAAAGTAAAAGAAGGTAAAAAACGACAAATGTTTTTTGTTCTCTACGATTTCAGTTGCCTTGTCAAAAACAGTCTGCTAACCCATTGCAGTGTTGCAGCTGCATCCTCTGTGGGGTTTAACCGGGCAGAAACCTCTCCTGCCTGGTTAAACCAGTTTTGGAAATCGACCCTGCGTGATTTTAAGAGTGGGTTGTGTATCAGCAAAGCCAAGGAAAACTCCAGGATTGTATAGATCCGTTTGACAAGCTACATAAACTCTGTAAAATGAGGAAACCTTTGTTATGATTGATTTTTTTTTTTAAGGTTATCAATAGAAATAGAATAAAATAAAACATGGAAAAGAAAATAAGATACCTTTTTTTTTTATTGGACTAAATACATTTTTTGATTAGCTTTTGACGGTAGTCCCCCTTCATCAGATCAGGAAAAAAATATTCCCTTTTCCAAAAGAAATACTCTCATCCAGTCTCATGGTCCCCCCCCCCCCCCCCCCCCCCAATGTTTTGTAATGAGGGTTAATTAAACATAGCTGCTATGTACTGTGCCAACTGACACTTACGTCACTAGCAACACTTAGAGAAAGTAGCACCTGACTAGAGAACCTGGGGAGTTTCTAGGCTGTGATTCATGTACCTGAACTATTCCCATGTGAAGTATCACATTGTTTGTAGATGTGGAGGGAACTATGAAATGTTAGCTGGATATCTGGCACCCTCTAGTGGATAAGTGCATCTGTTATGGTTTACTCTAGCTCTCCTTTCTTTGCTGACACCAAATATGCACAGAAAACAAAACCATCCACCCTCCCCCCCCCCCCCCCAAAAAAAAAAAAAGTCTATATGTATATACAAGGCACCAACCTTAATACATTTCTTGGAGAGCAAGAGATGGCAGTGCTAAAAAAACGTAAGTGTTGTGAAAAGCATTTCCATGCTAAATCTTGAAGGGAAGGATTTTTGGGGAGCGGGGTGGGTTTGATGGGTGATGATCATGGGACTGGCAATAGAATTTATGGTTCATAATTTCTTTTTTTTAAACTCAGTCGGCTAATCTGATTTGATTGTTTTAACTCCAAAAGCAAAGAAATGCAAGAACTTATTTTTTCCAGCATCCTGGACATCGGGTTCTCGTACTATTTAGCAAGGAATATCATCAAAGGAGCCCTGTTCTCTGCAACACTTTGCTTCCCTTCAGTTCTACACGATGCAGTTGTGCATATCTCACTTCACAAGATTCAAGGAGTTTTGTCTCGGAACTTCTGTGTTGTCTGAGTGCGGAATGCACCTGATTTGTCAGCTTAGTGGACCGACCTAGTATTCTTCGTCAACCTCGCGAGTACTCCCTGGATCATCACATTTCATAGCACATATTTTACAGCGGGGAACCTACTGTAAAACTGCTTCCTTACTGATCCATATACCCGTCTGTCTTGCCTTGCACAGGATGCTCGGGCTATAGACTGGACTTGGCTGAAAATCTTACTTCGTATGCTCCATGGTGCACCTTAAGGGCTGCTGACCTTAAATTACTGGCTGTTCACCTCCCACTAAGATCTGCCTGGAATTTACGCAGAGAACAGCTTCCAGCCATCAGTCACCACTCCACCGTAATTTCTTCTCTTCTGAAATCGGAACCAATAACGGCCCAGATTTAAGTAGTGCAGGCGTTTGGGTACAGCACCAGCTCTGTTATCTTTTCTGTAATGGTTATTTGTCCTTTTTACTGTCTTTCTTTAAGATTTTTTTTTTTTTTTTTTGTTATTTTTAATTTTGTAGATGGCTTTGATGTTCATTTGAAAGGTGGTAAATCTTATCCTTCCATCCACGTGACATCCAAAACCCTGCACAAATTTCAAAGGAGGCCTAATACAGTGATACTTGTATTGCTTTATTGGCCTTGACCGACCCAGTTTCTTCAAAAGACTCTAGTCTCTCTGTCTCTGTACAGGCATTAATGCAATACAAGGCAGCTGTCTTGCATTCCAACCTCAAGTCCTTTCGTTCTGATGTCATGGAAGTTGAGCAGTGTCTAGTAGCTGCCTTGGGACTGTTATTCCCAATTCAGAGTATTTAAATGACGGCAAGGAAACCTTCCAGAAGATGTTCATATGCCCTTAAATGGAAAAGGCTTTCCATTTAGTGACCTACTAACAGCCAGGACCAATTTTGGTGTCCGCTAAATCCTGTACTCCAATACCTGTCTGTCAGAGTGCATCTCGATGCTCTCTTGTCTTACCCAATCAAGCTCCAGCTTCACAAATTCATGAGAAGCCTCCTTGTGAACCCTCTTATCCAGAAACCTCTGCTCCCATGGGACCTGAATGTCATGCTTTCTTCTCTCATGATACTATGGTTTTGAGCCAATCGAATTCTTATCGCTGAAGAATCTAACATGGTCAACACTTTGGCTAGAAGAGTTGGTGAACCTCAAGTCTTGCTCAACTATGAGCTTTATGCACAATAAAGTAGTTTTACAAACTCAATAGCACTGCCTACGTGCTAGCTAAATCACATAAGCATAAGTGCAGGAAAACCAATGTTTCCTCTAAGGAGTGGCCTGTTGTATGCAATCTTTTTTTTTTTTTTTTTTCAATTTGAGCAACAATTTTAAAAACCAACAATTTTTGAGTGCCAGTATTGGCAATGCATTTCTATATCTAGCACAACCCCCCCCCCCCCCCCCACACCATTTTTTGTGAGCAACCGTGTAAAACTCTGTGAGCGACGCTCCTAAAATGTACGAGCAATCGCTTATGTTCTCTGCTTAGAGGGAACATTGCTCTGGACTGTAAATGGGATCTTGCTTACTGCCTTAAAAGGACAGAATCCATCAAAGTCTGTGCAACCTTTTGTCTCTTTCAACCCCAACAGACTTGGGGCAAAGCATGCACCAGCTAATTGGCTAGTGTCCTATTCAGATCAATCATGATCATGCCAGTCGCTGATGTCTTAAACAAATCGGTCAAGCGTCATCAAGCCAGAGTCACTACCGCCACTGTACTAACATAGTAAATGATGGCAGATAAAGATCTGTACAGTCCATCCAGTCTGCCCAACAAGATAAACTCCTTATACATGTTTGCGATACTTCATATGTATACCCGAGTTTAATTTGTGCTTGCCTTTCTCAGGGCACAGACCGTAGAAGTCTGCCCAGCACTGTTCTGGTACGAAAAGTTCTGAAGATTCTGGAATCCTAAAGAGTTACAAGATTCTGGAATCCCAATTAGTAGCAACATTCCATGTAGAACCCCAAAGAGTAACATAGTAAATGATGACAGATAAAGACCTGAACGGTCCATCCAGTCTGCCCAACAAGATAGACTCCTTTTACATGGTATGTGATACTTTATATGTATACCCGAGTTTAATTTGTCCTTGCCATTTTCAGGGCACAGGCGTAGAGGTCTGCCCAGCACTGTTCTTGTACTAAAGTTTCAAAGCCCCTTAAAATGTGCACTCCAGACCATCCATATCTATTCAGTCACGATTGGGGCCCAGCACTGGTTTTGCTTCCCAATACCAGTGTTGCCACTCAATCTCCGCTAAGATTCCATGGATCCATTCCTTCTAAACAAGATTCCTTTGTGTTTATCCCACGCATGTTTGAATTCCGTTACTCTTTTCTCATGAAATTATATTTCTCATGAAATCCACTTCCCTGTAGAGTAACCACTTGGTCCTCACGTCATACTTTCACACTATTGCCTGGACCGGTCTTCAACCAGTGACCGTGATCGATTAATGTTTCACGTTAGCTTGTGGACAGATTGCTCCTGAGCTCTAAATTGTTTATCTAAGAAGGTAGTGTAAGCCTGTGTTTGAGAGTTATCCAGTTGTGTGCCTGTGTCGATCCAGCTTGTGAAAAACATAGTTGATTACCTATAACAGGTGTTCTCTGTAGACAGAATTAATGGGGCATAGAATTCCACCAGCCTTCTTGAGATTTAATCATGAGCTTTAAGCTAAGACTGAGGGAAGGGTTGCATGCGCTCGGAATTTAACACTGGTTTTCGGAGAGCTGTTGTGTTCCAGCAACCGTCGCCCAGTTGCGAGTCTGATTAATCCAGCTATGCATAGAGAAACCAGCCAGGCTTTCAAAATATCTCCAATGAATATGCATGAGAAAGAGATGCTGGTCCATATTAGTCATCCGATTTATTTTTTTGGCCACTTGAGGTGAAATGGAGTTTTTTTTTTTTTTTTTAAAGCTTGTAATCTAGTCTGTTCAAGGGGATTTTTCTTTTACCAAGAGCAGGCAGCCACCAAAGCAAGCTTTGCTATATACCATGCTGCCAACTAACACATCAAGCCAGATTCAGCATAAGGGGCTTTTCATCTTGTAATGTAGTGTATATGATACACAGGACAGATGCCAAGAATCAAATCACATTAACTAACTTAGTGTAGTTTTGTTTCATTTGATATACCATCTCCATTGCTATATCTGCAAATAGGTGGGAAAATGTGGGATACAAATGTAACAAATATCAAGGTAGTTCACAAAGAAAAGATTATAACCAATACATATCACAAAACAAAAACACAGACCTCGGGCTTATTACATCAGGAGTGGTGGAAGAAAATCCCCCGATAGCAGGGGAAGGAATGGATCTTACTTCTTTCCTTGAAAGTTCATTGGAGATAATTGCTCAGAGGTTGACTCTGCTTGTTACTTTTGTGCTGGAGCCTGACAGGAATGCTGTATTAAGGCTTTCCTTGAGACACTTAGAAAATCTGTTTCTGGGCTCAAAAATTTGTATTTTTCCTGATCTCTCAAGGCCTACACAGATGAGACGGAGGGCCTTTTTGGAACTCCGCCCTAGGGTGGTGGCCCTGGGAGCAACTTTCATATTACGTTTTCCTTGTTATTGTAATGTAATGCTTGAGGGTAAACAGTTTCAATTTGTAGACCCAAAACAGTTAAAACAATTTCTAGATGCTAGAGTGGAATTGAATGTTGTGTGCCCTCCCTAAATGCAGGCTGGGGTCTGAACCAGAGGTTGCAACCATTAGTTCGTAATTATTGCTATATGTTTTATTTTTAAATTCTAAATTCTTGGATCCCAAATTTCCTAACTTGTGAACAGAAAGGCTGTTAATGATATTTCCTTTTATTTCTTTTTTGCCTCTTGTATAAATGCCGATTGCATTCTCACGTATTGTGATGATATATTGAAATATATGAATAAAGAAATAATAAAAAAAAAAAAAAAAAAAACACAGACATAGGATCAGATGCCACTAAACAGAGAATGACTTCAGCACTAACCACCTCCAGTGCAGTAAACATTCTCAGTAGGAGGCTACAGTCAAAATAATCATTGGCCACTATATCCCCAATATTACCTGAGTTGTACAAAAACTTAGATTGGGTGCCCTCTAGGGACAGAGAAAGTACCTCATGTAATGTGTACAGTGCTGCATAGGTCTAGTAGCACTATAGAAATGATTAGTAGCAATTAGAGAAAAACACTTCGCCATGTCCAGCGTTTCATTTGCAGAGAATGTGTTGAGGTGGTTTAATTCAGCTTTCGCTGTGATCTTTTATATGAGACACATTAGAGTTTCTTTGACGAGAGAGTAACTGATGACTTTGTAGCTGCTCAGATTTTTATTAGATAAACCAGCAGTAACTGTCCACTGCCTGTTTTATAAAACTAAATATTAACTCCACTCTCTGGTTACTGTATTCCATCTGTGATAGAACTGTGTCATTTTTTTTTCTTTTATTTGCAGATTTTCTTGTCTATAAACTAGAAGCACAAGAAACACTAAATAAAGGAAGGGTAAGTGTATTTTTTTTTATCCCCCTTCCTGAAAGTTAGCAATACAGTTTAAATAGGAGAGCGAGTTTTAAAACGGTCTACTTCACTGCAAAGTCTGTGTGTGCTTTTTACCCACGTGATCTGAGCACTAGACTTCAGCCTCATGTCCTATGTACATACTTCCACTTTAAAAATTTCCTCACCTGAAAATTACCTGTGGAGACTCGCAAGTACTTTTTCCAACTAAAACAATAACCCAGTTTTAAAAATCCCAAAGTACGTACAAGTGGAGCAATTCCTGCTCTCACTCCACCCTGGAAACACTTCCAGTGAATGGGTTAACCCCGGGATTCTATATAGCGCACAGGAATTCAAACCTGTTCCATAACAATGTGCATAAGCTAATTGGTTAACAAGCTAATCAGTGTTGATAATTGAATGTTAACCAATTATCAGCACTAATTGGCATTAACTATAATTTACGTGCAGAACTGTAAGTGTACTCTTTTTAATGTGGTATGCATGCGTAAATTCGAAGTTGCGCAGTTGAAAAGTGGGCGTGGATGGGCGAGTCATGGGCATTTGTAAAATCCATGCGCATTTACGGAATACACCCGGTCAGCGCATAATTTGGGACTTATTCCAGGTTTCACTTGGCGTAACTGCCTGTGACTAACATGGAACGCCTAAATTAAGGCGTACTTTATAGAATAGGCTTAGGTGGAATTTCATTTCAGCGTTTTTTTTTTTTTTTTTAAGGCTTGATTATATAGAGTTTTGTCCTAAACATATACACAGAGGGAACAATTTTCAAATTGATCTTTTGGACTGAATTCTACAAATGTTTGCCTAAAAAAAGCAACCCTCGGACTTAGGTGCCGTTTATAGAATAGCGCTTAGTGCCAGGACCCATGACTAATTTATACCAACAAAACCTTGGTGTAAATCCCTCAAATTCTATAATAATGTGCATAAATTAAAGGAACACCTTTAAGTCTCTCATGGCCCTCATAACCATGCCCCCTTTTGGACCCGTGCCTACATTTAGGTACGTAAGTTTTAATTAAAGCCAAATAGTTTCGGTAACTTCTTGTTAAAATTCCAGTTCAGTGCCAATTCATTCAAGTTTGATTTTTTTTTTAACTGAATTTGCTAATCGAATGTGAAGAATTTTATTGATGTGATATTGTGTTTGTCATTTGATGTAAACCGCATTGGATCCAGAGATGAGGATATAGCGGTATATAAGAGATGCATTGGTGTCAAAGTGCACACGCAAATGTTGGCGTGCAGCCAAATTTGTGCATGCAATTTAAAGCACTGTTTATAGAATTTGGGGGTTTACAGGTAGTGAATGAATGACTTGGAAATTGTCCTCTTCATGATTGTTGTGCCCAAGTGCAGATTTTCTTCTCATGTGTAGCTAGCCTTGGGGCCCTTTTACTGAGGCGCACTGAAAAATGGCCTGCGCCGATATAGGCGCGTCTTTTGGACGCGCGCAGGTCCATTTTTCAGTGTGCCTGGGAAAAAGACCTTTTTTTGTGGCCGAAAATGGACGTTCAGCAAAATTAAAACCAGCAAGCGGCCATTTTCCACCTGAGACCTTACTGCCACCCATTGACTTAGCGGTAAGGTCTCGCACGTTAACCGGGCTGTAATCGTCATTGTGCGTAAACTGCCAATTAGCACTGGGTAAGCGCGTTTTAGACGTGTGTCAAAAATGAAATTACCGCCCGGGGCACGCGGTAGCCGAGCGGTAGTTCCAATTTGACGTTCATTGGATGCACATAGGTGCCTACGTGACTTAGTAAAAGGGGCCCCTTTATTATTTAAAAAAAAATAGTGTAGAGCTGAGAAGGTTATAAAAACAGGTAGCTTGTGCCCTGAAAAAGACAGGTACAAATCAAGGTAAGGTATACACATGAGTTCATCTTGTTGGGCAGACTGGATGGACCGTGCAGGTCTTTTTCTGCCGTCATCTACTTTGTTACTATGTAGTAAATTATCTTTTGTGGGATACTGTGTAAGGCACAGCTTTCCAAAATGTGGGTCACGACATGGGTGGGACCTCCATAGATGCATCATTATTCTGCCTAGAGAATGACACGGGGATGGGGACAGAGCCCACAGGGATGGGGACAAACTTTATCCCCGTGTCATTTTCTACTTTGAAGCCTGTTAATAAACTGTAATGTTATTTATGTTTGAGTGATGCCTACAAAGATATTTAGATTTTTTTGGAAAAACAATCAATAGAAATAAAACAAAATAAAACATGGAAAAGAAAATAAGATACCTTTTTTATTGGACATGACATAATACATTTCTTGATTAGCTTTCGAAGGTTGCCCTTCTTCGTCAGATCGGAAATAAGCAAATGTTGGTAGGTGACAGTTTATATAAGTGAAACATCAAAGCATTTCAGTGACAGCGCACGCAGAAGGTCATCGCGATCCATGTGCCTACGCTTTCAACAGTCTTTTTAAAGACTATTGCGTTATTTTTGATGATTTTTCTTCATCATTTTTCTAAGTCACAGCTCATGCAAGAGATTGATATACTACTTTGAAGACTGTCTTCATCATTGACCAGCAACGCTTTGCACAAGAGACTCCTGATGCAGGCCTAACGGCCGAAACACAACGTTGTGTTGAGTCTTCATCCTCCAAATAAACTGTTTTATTAAGGAACATCTTCCTGTCTTTGGTATCCTTGGTCGTTCTCCCACTGTCTTTGCACTCCATAACTATATAGTAACATAATAAATATTGATATAAGCAAATATTTTATTAGCAAATGTAAGATGAGATCTGATGTTTTTCTCCTATTCTTGACCTCCGACCACTATAAACAGGCCATACAGCCATCGTTTTCAGTCCATTAGAATTCTAGAGTTTTCTGCACGAGATGGAAAAGGAGTGTTATATTTCAGAAAAAGGCACACTGTACTCATAACGTGACAATGCTTGTAGTTAATTGTTACCTTTCCTTTAATTCACTTCCTAAAAGGATAGAACAGCAGTTTTTTCCCATGACATACATGTTTTTCTCCCTTCTAGTACAGTTATCAGTGACCTTGAGTTTTTTGGTTCTTTGTTGACTTAAACTGAGAATTATTTATTCAGGCACCTCTTCCAGCTCACAAATTAACCCTTGCTTAGTCTATGAAAATAGGGGCCTAAATTACATTTAAGAGGTTAGATTAAACCAGATTTCCAGTACTATGTATTTACTGTTATGGGAAATCGGAGAAAATAGTTCCTTATGTCTCCATGATAGAAAGCTCTCTGATCTGGTAACTGGATACGTTTAAAAAAATATTTATTTGATGGAAATGTAAGACTTTAGGCACTCCTACTCAGGCATTTTCTGAGTAGGAGTGAATGCGGGGCAGGGTTCTTAACCCACTCCTTGGGACATATCAAGTCCCGTCGGTTTGCAGGATATCCACAATGAATATGCATGAGAGAGATTGGGCATGCACTTCCTCTGTGGTATGCAAATCAATCTCATGCATATTTATTATAGATATCCAGAAAGCCCTGGGTTGAGAAGGCCTGCTATAGGGTGTCGTATTTAGTTGGTGGTACTTAAGTGTTAAAGGAAGTTTCTTTTCTATCAAGGTCTTACTGTCCTTAGGACTAGGTCTGCTCTTTCTCCACTCATATTTCTAGTTTGTTGTAGCAGCGATGGGAAAAAAAAAGGTTATTTATAGAGGGGTTTTTTTTTTTTTTTTTAAATCTGCAGCAAGACTCCAATAACAGGTACGGTGCACTGAATGTACAGCACCAGATGTTGAAGGTAAGTGTTAGATTTACTACTGTATTCAGTGTGTTTTTTGTACTGAAAAAGGTGCCGGTTCTCAGATGCTAAGGCCACCCTTCAGGGGTGAGGTGATCACTGAGGGACCCACCCTATAATAGCCAGACCCCCTGCAACCAGTCACAGAATCTATGACCAGGCCGAATTGGTGGGTAGAGCTTGAACTCTTTCAATAAAACTTGGGGTCCATGGGTCAATTATAGCAGACAATGGAAAAGGTGCCGGTACTCAGTACCCCCACAAAAAAAGCCCTGATTGTATTAAATGAAATATTGATGCTGCACTTTAGTTATTAAAGCTATTGACATTCATGTATCTGCTCTTATAGCGTCTGATTGCATTAGTTTTCTTGTGAAAAAGTTTTTCATTGGCACTAGCTATCATTAATTGGCCTTAATTAGCACTAATTGGCAATTTGCAGTAATGCGTGCAAGTTATAACTACTGTTCCTTCTAATTTTTTTTTTTTTTAATAAAGTGTGTGTGTGTAAATTTGTCTAGCACATACAGTGGTGGAAATAAGTATTTGATCCCTTGCTGATTTTGTAAGTTTGCCCACTGACAAAGACATGAGCAGCCCATAATTGAAGGGTAGGTTATTGGTAACAGTGAGAGATAGCACATCACAAATTAAATCCGGAAAATCACATTGTGGAAAGTATATGAATTTATTTGCATTCTGCAGAGGGAAATAAGTATTTGATCCCCCACAAACCAGTAAGAGATCTGGCCCCTACAGACCAGGTAGATGCTCCAAATCAACTCGTTACCTGCATGACAGACAGCTGTCGGCAATGGTCACCTGTATGAAAGACACCTGTCCACAGACTCAGTGAATCAGTCAGACTCTAACCTCTACAAAATGGCCAAGAGCAAGGAGCTGTCTAAGGATGTCAGGGACAAGATCATACACCTGCACAAGGCTGGAATGGGCTACAAAACCATCAGTAAGACGCTGGGCGAGAAGGAGACAACTGTTGGTGCCATAGTAAGAAAATGGAAGAAGTACAAAATGACTGTCAATCGACAAAGATCTGGGGCTCCACGCAAAATCTCACCTCGTGGGGTATCCTTGATCATGAGGAAGGTTAGAAATCAGCCTACAACTACAAGGGGGGAACTTGTCAATGATCTCAAGGCAGCTGGGACCACTGTCACCACGAAAACCATTGGTAACACATTACGACATAACGGATTGCAATCCTGCAGTGCCCGCAAGGTCCCCCTGCTCCGGAAGGCACATGTGACGGCCCGTCTGAAGTTTGCCAGTGAACACCTGGATGATGCCGAGAGTGATTGGGAGAAGGTGCTGTGGTCAGATGAGACAAAAATTGAGCTCTTTGGCATGAACTCAACTCGCCGTGTTTGGAGGAAGAGAAATGCTGCCTATGACCCAAAGAACACCGTCCCCACTGTCAAGCATGGAGGTGGAAATGTTATGTTTTGGGGGTGTTTCTCTGCTAAGGGCACAGGACTACTTCACCGCATCAATGGGAGAATGGATGGGGCCATGTACCGTACAATTCTGAGTGACAACCTCCTTCCCTCCGCCAGGGCCTTAAAAATGGGTCGTGGCTGGGTCTTCCAGCACGACAATGACCCAAAACATACAGCCAAGGCAACAAAGGAGTGGCTCAGGAAGAAGCACATTAGGGTCATGGAGTGGCCTAGCCAGTCACCAGACCTTAATCCCATTGAAAACTTATGGAGGGAGCTGAAGCTGCGAGTTGCCAAGCGACAGCCCAGAACTCTTAATGATTTAGAGATGATCTGCAAAGAGGAGTGGACCAAAATTCCTCCTGACATGTGTGCAAACCTCATCATCAACTACAGAAGACGTCTGACCGCTGTGCTTGCCAACAAGGGTTTTGCCACCAAGTATTAGGTCTTGTTTGCCAGAGGGATTAAATACTTATTTCCCTCTGCAGAATGCAAATAAATTCATATACTTTCCACAATGTGATTTTCCGGATTTAATTTGTGATGTGCTATCTCTCACTGTTACCAATAACCTACCCTTCAATTATGGGCTGCTCATGTCTTTGTCAGTGGGCAAACTTACAAAATCAGCAAGGGATCAAATACTTATTTCCACCACTGTAACTGCAAAGAGGACATTCACATGGAGAGGGTATGGGTGGGTTATGGGCGTTCTGTTCTAGCGTGCACTTTATAGAATGCCATCAGTTATTGGGCATGTATATTTACAACTGCCATTGACATGACGTAAGTGGTTTCTGACTACTTACGCTAGCGTTCTGTAACGGATTTGGCATGCAAATTTGCTGTTAGAATACTAGCTTAGTACTCAAGTTTGTTGGCACCTAATTTTCAGTGACTTCCACAGAATTGCCCCCTATGGTCTAGATTCCATATATAACGCCTAAAAAAAAAATAATAAAATTGGCGTCAAAACAAAATACACCTAGGTGTATTCTATAAAGTGTGCCTAAATTTAGGCGTACTTTACTAGGATAAGCCTAAATTTCAGTGTGGTTTATAGAATTTGCCGAAGTCCCATCCACATGACTAAAATTAGTCACAGGCAGTTACGCCAAGTAAAACTTGGTGTAATTGCTGCTGACACTTAAATTAGGTGTGGACCGAGTGTGTTCTATAACACCCACAGATTTTAGAAAAGCCCTTGACCCACCCATTCCATGCCTGTGGCCATGCCCCCTTTCAACTATACGACTTAGAATTAGCACATATCACATTACAGAATACGCTTAGTTCTGCAAATAAATTCTAATTAATGCCAATTAGTGTCAATAATTAAGTGACTTATTGGGTGCTGATTAGCTTGTTAACTAAGTTGTGCTCGCTAATCCAGAATACGACCGGATTTGCGCACGCAACTTAAGTCGCTGGGGTATGTGTTTCCTCTCACGAAACCATCTTCAAGTTCAGTTGGTATGTTTTTCGATAATATGTTTTGACTTTTATTTGAACTTTGGGCTGTGTTTTATGTGCATGGTGGGAAATTCTATATATAACATTATGTGCAATTTCTCTGATGATTTTTTAGGCCAAACAGGGAGCTACTTACGTGCCCAGTTATAGAATAGCGCCCAAGTGTTTCTGCTCGTATCTGAAAAGGGTGTAACAATGGGAAGGATATAGGGCATTCTCTTAAAATTCTCAGGTCGGGGGCTGATCAAGATAATCTGTCACTTGAGGCAAAGAATGAGCTGCTGTCCCAGCTCTGCCGTCCGTCCCGTTCCCCCCCCCCCCCCCCCCCCCCCAGCCATGGTTTGACATCTCTCCCCTTCCTTCCTGAAGAAAAGGATGCCGCTACTTTTGTAGAGAAGGCTAGACGATATTTAATATAAACAGTGTATTTACAATTGTTCTGCATAGCTCAATGGGCTATTGCAGGAAGCATTTCTGTACTCAAAGCATATTTACACACAAGCAATATACAGCAAGCTTAAGGCAAATCAAAATGCTATACACAGACAAAGAGAAATTCAAAATGCTTACTTATTTCTTTGTTCCCTCTCCTTATAATCTTCTCCTGATATCACGTGCTTGCAGGCTGTATGCAGGCAGGCTGTAACATACCATAAATTCTTAATGTATAGCAGAACATATGCTGCATCTGGTTCCCATTATCCACAGACTTTCTGGAGCCTGCCTTTGGCTAATGTGGGCCCCATCATGTCCCAGGAGGTTTTAGTGTTGAAACAGCTAGCTCTGCATGTTTTTTGAAGCATTCCACTTCAATTTTTTATACTTTTATTCAACATTTTTATGCTTTTGTTCAACAAATCCTCCCTTTTGAGGACTGATTGTTTCAGGCCTCAAACATCTGTTTTAGCTCCAGTCTGTTTCCTTTCCTCCCTTCTAAATCTCCTCCCCCTTGTTATTTATGATATGCTGTGCCTGCAAGCTCTGTCTTTTCATCATCTTTATCATACATCTTTCAATCTGTTGACATATTAAAGTTCTATTCATTCTGGATTTCAGTTACCATTATCATTTTAAAAGCATCCTGGCACATCTTTGCAAACATGCTAATACATGTTGCATTAAACAGATTCAATTGTACTAGGGTACAAAATTTATATCTCTTGAGGTATATAATTTATAGGACAGTGAGCTTCATTAAAGGGAAGTGCACTGTCATTCATTCTTACTTTTCATTAGCTGATGTGGCATTAAAAATTACACAAATTAAAAGCATAACATTCATTGAATCAGTTGTTACAACATTCTGCGTGTAAGTGCACTTTATCGGGGGAATGTGTTCAGTTGTCATACTATTAATCAGACACCAACATGATGTCTGTGGGTACTTGTCCATAAGCAAGGCTTGCTTATAAATAGTCTCATTTGTCCAATGAAGGTTTTCATCATCTCTTACACAGGTATTATTGGGATAACAGACATGATTTTATCATTGTAGTCCCATATATCATAGTTGGCAAGGACAAGGATGATGTCAGTCAGTGGGCACATATGATACAATCAGTCAAATTCAACATCTTGGCCACTGTAACAAGTCTATTATCATATGTGTTCATTGTCCATTAACAAACAACAACAGTCCAATACCATCATGTTTAGGGACATGATGTTTGTTTATTCTTTGTCCATTTCAATGTTATTAATTCGTCGAATATCTGCTAAATGTATCCAAGAAGTATGACCTTCCAGACAGGCAGCGGTCTGAGTAAGGGCCGTGATAGCAAAAGGCCCTACATACACAGGATCCTTCCATGTTTTATGTGTAAAGTTCTTTCGTAGCACTAGGTCACCTACTTTAAAAGCACAAACATCATTAGTAGTTCCTGCCTGTGATGCTACATTTGTTCGGATCATATCACTTGTCAGGTTCAACATAGGTTGTAGCTTTTGCCAGTACTGAGCTGTGCTATCAGTACTTGCTGTCTGCATCGGGAAGAAATGACGTCCTGTCTGAATTTGGAATGGGGTCAATTTAGTACGCCCATTAGGTTGGGCCCTTATAACCATCAAAGCTAATGGTAACAAATCAAGCCAGGTATATGGTTTACCTGCTGTTTCCTTGTTTAAAGCCTTCAGTAATACTCTCAATTTAGTTTTTAAAATACCATTGTAGCGTTCCACCAAACCATTGGAGGTGGGGCGATACACTGATACTTTTCTGTGTGTTAAACCCATAATCGTTGCCATTTCTTTCAAAACACTGTTATTAAAATGTGTCCCGTTATCAGAAATTATTCTAGATGGACACCCATGCCTTGGCATAATATGAGTTACCAGGCATTGTACCACTTCATGTGCTGTCTCCCTTTTACATGGAAATGCTTCTACCCACCTTGAAAAAGCATCCACCCAAACTAACAAATACCTTTTTCCCTGCACTGGAACAATCATATCGGTAAAATCAATATACCATTCTTTTGCTGGGCCTTCTGGTACTGGAAGTGTCCCAGGCGATATTTTAGGACCTCGTTTAGGTATGTTAATATTGCATACCATGCATTCTCCGAGGACAAGCAGGCTGCTTGTTCTCACGACTGGGTGACGTCCGCGGCAGCCCCCACCAACCGGAAAAAAACTTCGCGGGACGGTCGGCACGCAGGGCACGCCCACCGCGCATGCGCGGCCGTCTTCCCGCCCGTGCGCGACCGCTCCCGCCAGTTCCTTTTTTTCCGCGCCTGGAGAGAGTCGTGCCTTGCCGCTCTCTCTACTTCAGCCGCCGGATTCTTGCGATCGCGTATACGCGGATCGCGCTTCGTTAATTTAATTTCATTTCCTTTTATCTTTTCTTTTTACAAACAAAAAAAAAAAAAAAAGACTGCGCGTGTGGAGCACGCGCTCCCCTTTTCCCTCGCTTCCAGCGGGGACGCTACGTTGCGGCCTAGTGGTCGCTCGGTCGTTTGTTTTTTCGTGGTGTGATTTTAGCCACCATTGACGACTTTGACTTCGCCGACGCGATTTTTCCGTCGATGTCCTCGAAGGTCCCGAGTGGATTTAAAAAGTGTGGTCGCTACGGCCGGCCGATCTCGCAGACCGACACCCACGCTTGGTGCCTCCAGTGCCTCGGGCCGGAGCACAATCTCAAGTCGTGTGCTTTGTGTCTCGGTCTTCGGAAACGGACTCAGGTTGCGAGGCAAGTTCTGCGGGACCGTCTTTTTGGAACTTGCGCCGGCCCCTTTCCCGGCAGCGGGCCTGGACGAGTGCCTCAGAGCCATCCTTCCGGGGATCCTGGAAGGGCTGATGCGCCAGGCTGTGCCGCGCCGATGACTGTGGCGCCGGCGAGCTCTAGCCCGGCGCCGAAGCTGTCGACACCGCCGCCGCTTGCGGTGCCGGTCTCGACTGCTACGCAGGTGGAGTCGACGTCGATGGAGGGAGCTCCGTCCCCGCCGGCGCGGGAGTCCACCGCTCGACGACACCGAGACCTCGGTGCCTCGACGTCGAGCCGGGCCCGGTACAGGACTCAGCTACATGAGCTAATGTCCGATACCGAGGATGAGGACTCGTGGGGGGAAGAGGAGGACCCTAGATATTTCTCCTCAGAGGAGTCTACGGGCCTTCCCTCGGACCCCACGCCTTCACCGGAGAGGAAGCTCTCACCTCCTGAGAGCCTCTCCTTTGCCTCCTTTGTGCGGGATATGTCGATCACCATTCCCTTCCCCGTGGTCTCTGTGGAAGAGCCGAGGGCCGAGATGCTCGAGGTCCTCGACTATCCATCACCACCTAGAGAGTCCTCCACGGTGCCGCTGCACAATGTCCTGAAGGAGACGCTGCTCCGGAACTGGGTGAGACCGTTAACTAACCCCACCATTCCCAAGAAAGCAGAGTCCCAGTACAGGATCCACTCCGACCCAGAGCTCATGCGGCCCCAATTGCCCCATGACTCAGCGGTCGTGGATTCTGCTCTCAAGAGGGCACGGAGTTCGAGGGATACCGCCTCGGCGCCCCCGGGGCGGGAGTCTCGCACTCTGGACTCGTTTGGGAGGAAGGCCTACCAATCCTCCATGCTCGTGACCCGCATCCAGTCATACCTGCTCTATATGAGCATCCACATGCGGACCAATGTGCAACAGCTGGCGGACCTGGTCGAGAAGCTCCCGCCGGAGCAGTCCAGGCCTTATCAGGAGGTGGTCAGGCAGCTGAAGGCATGCAGAAAGTTCCTGTCCAGGGGTATTTTTGACACCTGTGACGTGGCATCTCGTGCTGCGGCCCAAGGTATAGTGATGCGCAGGCTCTCATGGCTGCGCGCCTCTGACCTGGACAACCGCACCCAGCAGAGACTGGCCGACGTCCCTTGCCGGGGGGATAACATTTTCGGTGAGAAGGTCGAGCAGATGGTGGACCAACTGCATCAGCGGGAAACCGCTCTCGACAAGCTCTCCCACCGGGCGCCTTCAGCATCCGCCCCCACTGGTGGGCGTTTTTCCCGGGCACGGCAGGCTGCACCCTATTCTTTTGCAAAGCGTAGGTACAACCAGCCGGCCCGAAGGCCTCGTCAGGCACAGGGACAGCCCCAGCGCGCTCGTTCTCGTCAACAGCGTGCGCCTAAGCAGCCCCCTGCGCCTCCACAGCAAAAGCCGGGGACGGGCTTTTGACTGGATCCACGGGAACATAGCCGCCCTACAAGTGTCCGTACTGGACGATCTGCCGGTCGGAGGGAGGTTAAAATTTTTTCACCAAAGGTGGCCTCTCATAACCTCCGACCAGTGGGTTCTCCAAATAGTGCGGTGCGGATACGCCCTGAATTTGGCCTCCCTGCCTCCAAATTGTCCTCCGGGAGCTCAGTCTTTCAGCTCCCATCACAAGCAGGTACTTGCAGAGGAACTCTCCGCCCTTCTCAGCGCCAATGCGGTCGAGCCCGTACCACCCGGGCAGGAAGGGCAGGGATTCTATTCCAGGTACTTCCTTGTGGAAAAGAAAACAGGGGGGATGCGTCCCATCCTAGACCTGAGAGGCCTGAACAAATTCCTGGTCAAAGAAAAGTTCAGGATGCTTTCCTTGGGCACCCTTCTGCCAATGATTCAGAAAAACGATTGGCTATGTTCCCTGGATTTAAAGGACGCATATACTCACATACCGATACTGCCAGCTCACAGACAGTATCTCAGATTCCGCCTGGGCGCACGCCACTTTCAGTATTGTGTGCTGCCATTTGGGCTCGCCTCTGCCCCACGAGTGTTTACCAAGTGCCTCGTGGTGGTAGCGGCCTACCTACGCAAGCTGGGAGTGCACGTGTTCCCATATCTCGACGATTGGCTGGTCAAGAACACCTCGGAGGCAGGAGCCCTCCGGTCCATGCAGTGCACTATTCAACTTCTGGAGCTGCTGGGGTTTGTGATAAATTACCCAAAGTCCCATCTCCAACCGTCCCAGTCTCTGGAATTCATAGGAGCGCTGCTGAATACCCAGACGGCTCAGGCCTATCTTCCCGAAGCGAGGGCCGCCAATCTCCTGGCCCTGGCTTCGCAGACCAGAGCGTCCCAGCAGATCACAGCTCGGCAGACGTTGAGACTTCTGGGTCATATGGCCTCCACAGTTCATGTGACTCCCATGGCTCGTCTTCACATGAGATCTGCTCAATGGACCCTAGCTTCCCAGTGGTTCCAAGCCACCGGGAATCTAGAAGATGTCATCCGCCTCTCCACCAGCTGCCGCACTTCACTGCGCTGGTGGACCGTTCGGACCAATTTGACACTGGGACGTCCATTTCAAATTCCACAGCCCACGAAAGTGCTGACGACGGATGCCTCTCGCCTGGGGTGGGGAGCTCATGTCGATGGGCTGCACACCCAGGGTATGTGGTCCCTCCAGGAAAAGGATCTGCAGATCAACCTCCTGGAGCTCCGAGCGATCTGGAACGCACTGAAGGCTTTCAGAGATCGGCTGTCCTACCAAATTATCCAAATTCGGACAGACAATCAGGTTGCAATGTTTTACGTCAACAAGCAGGGGGGCACCGGATCTCGCCCCCTGTGTCAGGAAGCCGTCGGGATGTGGCGCTGGGCGTGCCAGCACAGCATGCTTCTCCAAGCCACATACCTGGCAGGCGTAAACAACAGTCTGGCCGACAGACTGAGCAGAGTCATGCAACCGCACGAGTGGTCGCTCCATTCCAGAGTGGTACGCAAGATCTTCCGAGAGTGGGGCACCCCCTCGGTGGATCTTTTCGCCTCTCAGACCAACCACAAGCTGCCTCTGTTCTGTTCCAGACTTCAGACACACGGCAGGCTAGCGTCAGATGCCTTTCTCCTTCATTGGGGGACCGGCCTCCTGTATGCTTATCCTCCCATACCTTTGGTGGGGAAGACCTTACTGAAGCTCAAGCAAGACCGCGGCACCATGATTCTGATAGCGCCCTTTTGGCCCCGTCAGATCTGGTTCCCTCTTCTTCTGGAGTTGTCCTCCGAAGAACCGTGGAGATTGGAGTGTTTTCCGACTCTCATTTCGCAGAACGACGGAGCGTTGCTGCACCCCAACCTTCAATCCCTGGCTCTCACGGCCTGGATGTTGAGGGCGTAGACTTCGCTGCGTTGGGTCTGTCTGAGGGTGTCTCCCGGGTCTTGCTTGCCTCTAGGAAGGATTCCACTAAGAAGAGTTACTTTTTCAAGTGGAGGAGGTTTGTCGTTTGGTGTGAGAGCAAGGCCCTAGAACCTCGTTCTTGTCCTGCACAAAACCTGCTTGAATACCTTCTGCACTTATCGGAGTCTGGCCTTAAGACCAACTCAGTAAGGAATCACCTTAGTGCGATTAGTGCTTACCATTATCGTGTGGAAGGTAAAGCCATCTCTGGAGAGCCTTTAGTCGTTCGATTCATGAGAGGTTTGCTTTTGTCAAAGCCCCCTATCAAGCCTCCTACTGTGTCATGGGATCTCAACGTCGTCCTCACCCAGCTGATGAAACCTCCTTTTGAGCCACTGAATACCTGCCATCTGAAGTACTTGACCTGGAAGGTCATTTTCTTGGTGGCAGTTACTTCAGCTCGTAGGGTCAGTGAGCTTCAAGCCCTAGTAGCTCATGCTCCATATACCAAATTTCATCACAACAGAGTAGTGCTCCGCACTCACCCAAAGTTCCTGCCGAAGGTGGTGTCGGAGTTCCATCTTAACCAGTCAATTGTCTTGCCAACATTCTTCCCCAGGCCGCATACCCGCCCTGCTGAACGTCAGTTGCACACATTGGACTGCAAGAGAGCATTGGCCTTCTACTTGGAGCGGACACAGCCACACAGACAGTCCGCCCAATTGTTTATTTCTTTCGACCCTAACAGGCTAGGGGTCGCTGTCGGGAAACGCACCATCTCCAATTGGCTAGCAGATTGCATTTCCTTCACTTACGCCCAGGCTGGGCTGGCTCTTGAGGGTCATGTCACGGCTCATTGTGTTAGAGCCATGGCAGCGTCAGTGGCCCACTTGAAGTCAGCCACTATTGAAGAGATTTGCAAGGCTGCGACGTGGTCATCTGTCCACACATTCACATCACATTACTGCCTCCAGCAGGATACCCGACGCGACAGTCGGTTCGGGCAGTCGGTGCTGCAGAATCTGTTTGGGGTGTAAATCCAACTCCACCCTCCAGGACCCGAATTTATTCTGGTCAGGCTGCACTCTCAGTTAGTTGTTCTTCGTAGGTCAATTTCTGTTGTACCCTCGCCGTTGCGAGCTTCAATTGACCTGGGTTCTTGTTTTGAGTGAGCCTGAGAGCTAGGGATACCCCAGTCGTGAGAACAAGCAGCCTGCTTGTCCTCGGAGAAAGGGTATGATACATACCTGTAGCAGTTGTTCTCCGAGGACAGCAGGCTGATTGTTCTCACCTACCCTCCCTCCTCCCCTTTGGAGTTGTGTGTTTCATCTTTTGCTAGTTATTCAACTGGCGGGAGCGGTCGCGCACGGGCGGGAAGACGGCCGCGCATGCGCGGTGGGCGTGCCCTGCGTGCCGACCGTCCCGCAAAGTTTTTTTCCGGTTGGTGGGGGCTGCCGCGGACGTCACCCAGTCGTGAGAACAATCAGCCTGCTGTCCTCGGAGAACAACTGCTACAGGTATGTATCATACCCTATTTTGCACAACCTGTTGAATCAGGTTATCAATTTTTAAAGTCCAAAATCTTTGCTCAAATTGTTGCCTCATTGTTTCCTTATTCCAATGCATGGTTGCATGCCAACCAGCCAATACCTTAATCGCCTGGCTCATTGGCATACAAGGTAATCCTTCTTCTGCATTAAACCATTCACTTCCCACTTTCATACATCCTCTTCTTCAACCATTTTTCACTTTCCTGTCCCTCTGGCTGCCACATTTCAATCTTATCTACATTCGTAAGTGGCCCTTCCTGTGTCTGTCTAGTATTATACAAAATCTTTTCACTTTGCTTAACCACCTCCGTTGCTGCTGCATCAGCCATTGCATTACCTAGTGCTTCAAAGGTTGGCTTTTCAGTGTGGGCCGGGGTCCACACAACTGCAGTTTTTCTACCTTCACGTTCCCTTTTTGCCAAAATTTCAAACAGCAATTTCCAATATGTGTAATGTTGTAAATTTTTACCTGCACTGGTTATCATCCCCCTACGCTGCCATTTTAATATATGATACTGTAGTGAACTTGCAACGTAACCACTATCAGTATATATAGTGACATTTTGAGTCATATCAGTGTGTTGTAAGGCCGTAATAACGGCTAAAAGTTCAGCATGCTGTGCAGTCTGGTTAGGAGGGGTTTTATATTGTACTTGCATTATCTTTCTTAGATTCTCATCTACCTGCACGCAGGCAAAGCCTGCAACAGTCCTTTCACAAGCTCCATCTGTAAACCATATTAACCCATCAGATAAGGGTTCAAAAGTAAGACAGTGAAATGTAGGGATTTCTATAGTATCGATCTCACCCTCTTGATCGACAGGAAAAAGCAGATCTATCTTATTTCTCTGTTCTTTAGTTAATGGTATTATTCTTATATCTTGTCCTAAAAGTACTGCTTGATATTTTCCAAATCTAGTGGCTGTCAATGCAGTCTGGCTAGGGCTCAACAGTGTTTTAATCGTGTGGTTGGTATGTATTACAATAGGAACAAAAGGCATTTGTGCTCTCCATTTACCTACTGCAGCCACTATAGCTGTCAGTAACTTTGGTATTTCTTTCATTCCCTTTTCCACATGATTAAAAGAGCCTGACAAAAAAGCTACTGGTGCATTTACTTCATTGTTTTGATTAATCATAGCTGCCCAACTATTTCCCATGTCTTTTACCCATAGATGCACAGGTGATTGGATATCTATTACTGCTAACGGTCCTGGAGATAATAAATCCCTCACAATCTTAGCCAATACCATCTTATCCTGCTCTTCCAATACAATGAGTGTATTCCTTGGTGTAGCTGCGGGCAGTTTCAAATGTTTATACAGTCTCATTACTTTTTGTGTATAATTTGGTATCCATTGTCTGCAGTAATTTAACATTCCCAAAACAGCACGTAACTGGGTAACTGTTTGCGGTACCGGAGTTTCATTTAAAATAGATATAACTTCCGGTATAATGACCTTATGTTCTGCTGAAACATTTTGTCCTAAAAAGGTGACAGTAGACTGAGCTATAACACATTTTTCCCTGTTACATTTATATCCTAACTCTCCTAATAACAAAAATAATTTTGTAGTCCAATCTAGGCATTCTGCTTCAGTCTCAGCAGACAGTAGAATATCATCTACATAGACAAACAATGACACCGTGTCAGGCAATTGACTCCTGAAATCCTTTAAATCCATCATTAGTTGTTTTGAGAATACCGATGGACTATCAGTAAAGCCTTGAGGCATCCTAGTCCACCTGTATGCCTCATTCTGTACTATAAATGACGTCAAATCCCTAGACTCTGGATGAAGAGGTATTGAAAAGAATGCATTAGACAAGTCAATAACAGTGTTATATGCATATATATTCTGGGTATGCAAAAGAGTAGCAGGATTTGCACAAATTGGAAATTGATTTTTTGTAACCTCATTTAGCTCTCTTAAATCATGTACTATCCTTACATTGTTTTCCCCTTTCGGGACAGGAAACAAAATGGGGTATTATACGGGGATACTGAAGGTTCAATAATACCACATTTCAATAATTTACCAATGTGTTCCAGGGTTTTGGATACTAATTTAGGTCGTATGGGGTAAGGGTCTTGCTTCGGCCCCTTTGCCCCTTCTATTAATTCTATCTTATGGGGTTTTGCATTTATGGCTAGTCCATATGGTGAATCACTTGTACTCCAAATATGTTGTGGTAATTCTTCCATAACCCTTACTTTATTTTCATTATTCAACTGTTGAACCATGGTGAGCAAACTTGGTATTTCTTTATTTCCAAAATCTAAACACAATCCTAATTGAGACAATAAGTCTCTACCACACAAATTTACTGGGCAGTCAGGTGCCACTAAGAAGGGTACCACAGCCTCCCTTGAACCGTGCGGTTGGCATTCCAAGCGCACCAGAGTCGGTTCCGTTAGCCTTTTTCTTTGTTCTATCCCCGTAAATCCCACTGTTGTTCTATACTGATTTGAAAGCTTAACTCCCTGTGGTTTTGCACACAACACAGAGGTACTCGCCCCTGTATCTATCAAAAATCTCACAGGAGTTCCATATTTGCCAATTGTCAATGTAATAAAGGGTTCCCTTGTGTCTAACCTGAAAATCATTCCCTCCTCCTGACACTGGTCTGCTTCCAGTCAATAGCATTGGTCTGGAGCATTCTGCCAAGTTGGAAAAGCATTTACAGTGCCTTGTCTCTGTACTGCAGCCCCTGGTCCCTGTGATTGCGTCGCCGGCTGCTGTATTGCAGTCTGCGGGGCACTCACAGGCATCCCTACTACTTGTGGCATTAATCCTTGCTGCGTTTGCATTTGTACTTGGGGCATTCCTGCATTCTGATAACATTCTGAAGCATAGTAACCATATTGCTGACAAATCATATTGTTCAGATGTTATTAAAGATTTTAAATCACCTCTTTCCCCTATTAGCCCTACACACAGAACTAGCTAGGACTGTGACTAATTTAAGCCAGATGATCTCTTAACACTGCAGGAATCTCACTTAAAAAAGAGTCAAACAAAGTTAAATTGCAAAAACATTTCACATAGAGAACTAGAAACAGAATAACACATATTTTAAAATAAACAGAGATCAGAATTCCCTATAAGACAAAGAACTTATTTAAATCTAATCTAAAACAATCTTTTAAAAGGAACAAAGAAAAAATTTCAGTTCTTCTTGACCTTTCTAACCTGTAAAGCCAGACACCCGAGAAATCAAAAACAGATGACATTCCTCAACCTTCAGGCTGAACCCAAGGCTACTTTTTTTTTTTTTTCTACATCTGCATCTTGCCCTGTTTGAGCCTTATACAAATTTATACATTTTGTCAAATGTGCCGAAAAATCAGTTTTAGGGTCCCATTTATTTGCTGTTATGGCTGAAAAATCAATCGGGGTTGGATACATCACATGCAGAGCTGCAGAAAGAGCAGCCTTACTATTCCCTGCGTATACATCCCCATCCACAGTATGTGATGGCAGGCGCTGATATCCACACTGCATTGCCAGTTGAGAAATACTAATACCTGACGCTGCACTAGATTTTCCTTTTTCTTTCTGTCTCACCCGTTTTTTCTCCTTTTTCTGTTCCCTAGTCCCCACATCACTGTCCTCATTATCCCCTCCCTTTTCACTTTCTGACTCACTGGGGGGGTCATCAAGAGCCGAATACCCAGCGCATGGCACAGGGCGCTTTGACTTTGATTCCTTCATTTTATCAGTCGCCCTTAGGGGGCACAACGTGTCCCTGCTAGATTCATATGACGGGGGATTATTTCTTTCTGCCTCTTTTTGTATCCTATCTACATCAGCATGAAACAGATCTGCTGCTAAAGAAAATAAATTCCAAATTGTAAGATGCTTCTCTAAGCTTTTCTTCTGCCTAGTTTTATTTTTATTTTCTTGTAAGTAGCTCAGGAGAGATAATAATTTTGGACGATCAAACGATCCATCCTGAGACCAGCTCAAAACAGAATCTTTTCCTTCATATTTGACCCATTTCTCATGTATTTTTTCAATCTGTTTTTTTTCTAATGGGAATAATTCTATGACATGCTGCAAAGGGGAGCATTTTTTTGAACTATCTAAATCTAAATACATAGCATATACAGGAGGCTGTTCTTTCTTATCTGCCCCTTTCCCTTTCATTTTATTCTGACTATTACAATTTCTCCTATAGAGCCACAACCTACAAAAATATACTACTGCACCTAAACCAAGAAAATATACAAAACAGAAAACTATAAAACTAAACAAATATACCTAAGTCCACAATGTAAGCTTACTCACGCGTCTTCTTATTTCTCTTTAGCAAGCTCAGGAGTCGTAGCCTGTATGTCCACGTCAGTAGGTTGATCACGTCCACTTACGTGGTGCACAGAAATCAGGCGTAAACAACGCTTGCTCTCTCTCAAAATCCTGTAAAAAACTTCATTAACAACAAACACTTAATTTGTTATTCGTCTGGCCTTCTCTTTTCCGTGTGCGGCCTACTCCTACTCCTACTCCTGGCTGGCTCGCCACTTTGAAGAAAAGGATGCCGCTACTTTTGTAGAGAAGGCTAGACGATATTTAATATAAACAGTGTATTTACAATTGTTCTGCATAGCTCAATGGGCTATTGCAGGAAGCATTTCTGTACTCAAAGCATATCTACACACAAGCAATATACAGCAAGCTTAAGGCAAATCAAAATGCTATACACAGACAAAGAGAAATTCAAAATGCTTACTTATTTCTTTGTTCCCTCTCCTTATAATCTTCTCCTGATATCACGTGCTTGCAGGCTGTATGCAGGCAGGCTGTAACATACCATAAATTCTTAATGTATAGCAGAACATATGCTGCATCTGGTTCCCATTATCCACAGACTTTCTGGAGCCTGCCTTTGGCTAATGTGGGCCCCATCATGTCCCAGGAGGTTTTAGTGTTGAAACAGCTAGCTCTGCATGTTTTTTGAAGCATTCCACTTCAATTTTTTATACTTTTATTCAACATTTTTATGCTTTTGTTCAACATTCCCCAACACCCTTCCATGAATTTACATTTTCTTTTCTTGTTTTTCAAAGGGCTACAGCGGCAGCAATTCCCATAGGCTGCCCTGCTGCCGGTTCCAGCCCCTTCTCTCTATTGTGGCCCACCTCTGAAGAAACAGGAAATTACGTTAGAGAGGCGGGCCACAGTAGAGAAAGGGCGGGGACCGGTTGCAGGGCAGCCTATGGGAATCGCTGCCACCGCCTTTTGAAAAACAAGAAAACAAAAGGTTAATTTGGGGAAGGAGGATGAGGAAGGAAGGGCAGAGGCAATACCGCTTCAGAAGAGGGCTGCCTGAGGCCCCTGCTTCAGTTGGCCTAATTGTAGGGCCACCTTATACAATTAGGGAAATCCAGGTCTAATTTGCATGCTGGCATTTACACCTGGTTTCAGTTGGTCTAAATTCTTTTGCAAATGCAAAGTCTACTTATTTGTGAACAACTTCATTTTTATTTATACAGTGCAATCCGCTTAAGTGCAAGGGTCTGGGACCAAAGAAATACATGCAGTTAACCAGAGCGTGCACTTAACCATTGTGACCCAAAGAAGCTTGACATCTGATAAACATATGTACAGTATACAGTCTCCATTAACTGGCGCTAGGCTTACTTGAAGTAATCAATCATAGTCCTCTGTACATTCTTGTGTCTGTGAGTTCCATAGACTACGTCTGCCAGACGGTAAAAACTGTCATAGTACTGACATCCAGTGGCCTCCAGATAGGCCCGCAGGGTGTTGAGACTCTCCAGAGCTCTTGCAAAAGTGACAGGAGGTTGTTGAATTTCGTCAGCATGTGCCTCACTGCTCATTTCATCATCTTTCATCATCAGCCGTTACCTGCGTGTAGGCGCATATCTGGACATCAGTGCTGTCGTCAGCTGTTTGTAGATCGTAATCAACAGCTACGTAGTGATGAAACTCCTCTTCAGTAACACCAGCTGGGATGTCAATAGCCTGTTCATCTGACGCGTTTGCAACAACTGTATCTGTTTTGCCCTTCTCCACATCCTTAACAAAGCTTGCCCGCTTGTAGCAGTTCACAATGGTTGCCTGTGTAACATGATTCCAGGCTTCTTTCTGCATATGTAGGGAATCCAACAGTGATAGATTACGAGCCAGTTCAATAGCACGTTTATCTTACAAGAGCCCGATAATGTTGTTTGAAATTGGCTATTATGCCCTGATCCATAGGTTGGATCAGAGAGGTAGTGTTTGGTGGCAGGAAGACCACCTTGACGTTAGACAGCCCGACATCATCACTGTGTGCAGCACAATTATCACAAAGTAACAAAATCTGACGCTTTTGTGCCCGCATTCTAATGTCTAACTTCTTTAGCCACTGCTTCCAAATTTCCCCAGTCATCCATGAATTTGTGTTAGCCTCGTATGACACAGGAAGTCGCTTAACATTCTTGAAGCAACGGGGCTATTTGCTCTTTCCAATGACGAGTGGTTCCAACTTCTCACTCCAATCTATATTGCAGCAAAGGAGGATCGTCAGTTGATCCTTTGACGTTTTACTTCCTGTAGTTTCAGCTTGTTTGAATGCAAGTGTTTCATCAGGAATCGCTCGCCAGTAGAGACCGTTTTCGTCAGCATTGAAAATGTCACGAGGTGCAGACTCATTCAAAATGGTAGGAAGAACTAAGACAACCCAATTTTCAGCACCAAAGTCATCAGCGTCTTGTTTTTCACCATGCTGTTTCTTGAATTTTATGTTGTTCCTCTCCTTCCATCTTTCCAACCATCCAACAGTGGCTTTGAATTCAGTTAGTCCAAGACTTTCAGCTAGCTGATTAGCTTTCTCCATAAGCAGTGGACCACTGACAGGAAACTGTCTGCTCCTGACTTGAGAAAACCACCGAAGAAGAGCATCTTCTACCTCTTCAGCTTTTCCCGCTCATTTACGTTTCCGGTGTGGATTTGTATTGTTTTGCCAGTCTTCCAGAAGCTGGTCTTTCTGCTTCAAGATACATGAAATTTGACTGGGATTGACACCGTATTCTTTAGCAATAGATGCATGACTTTGTTTTCTAATTTTTTAAGAACTTCTATTCGTTCAGCCAGTGTTAAAGTCTTACAGTTGCGCGATGACGACTCCAGTGTACACTCTAACAACTTTCTTTCGCTTATTCTGCCTCTGGCAGTTAACCAATGAGATTTCAAATTTATCGCCCCTTTGTCACGTGCCAATCGGCTTCCATATTCCGTGCGTGCGCTTATGTGGAGTCTTTCCTGCAGAGGAGCGGTCTTAAACCATGCATATAAGCGAATCTTATACTTTTATCAGTGGTGCACTAAATCGAAGTTTGTCCCCATAGAAACTGATGGCGTCAAAAATGGGACCTAAGTACGGCATGCAGTTAAAGAGAGCATGCGCTTATCCGACGTGCACTGTACTTATCTTATTACCTCTTGATATCTTTTTACTGTCTTTTTATCCTACCGGAGGAAAAAGACCTCAGTAACCAGTATAGCATATTATATCGGTCCGCTTGTGGGGTCTTTTACTAAAGTTTAGCTTGAGTTATCTGCAGCAGGGCCCATTTTATTCCTATGGGCCCTGCTGCAGATAACTCGAGCTAGGCTTTAGTAAAAGACCCCCCCCCCCCCCCCTCCCATGTCACTGTTCCATTTCTTATCATTGGTCTGAAAAATTCTCTGTATATTTTTAAAAAAAATATACACTGTACATAAGAACATAAGAGTAACCATACTGGGTCAGACCAATGGTCCATCTAGCCCAGTATCCTGTTTCCAAACAGTAGCCAAGCCAGGTCACAAGTGCCTGGCAAAATCCCGGCAACATTCCATGTAGAACCCCAAAGAATAGCAAGATTCTGGAATCCTAAAGAGCAATAAGATTCCATGCAGAATCTCAAAGAGTAGCAACATTCTACGTAGAACCCCAAAGAATAGTAAGATTCTGGAATCCTAAAGAGTGACAAGATTCAATGCAGAATCTCAAAGAGTAGCAACATTCCATGCTACAAATCCCAGGGCAAGCAGTTGCTTCCCCATGTCTGTTTCAATAGCAGACTATGGAGTTTTCCTCCAGGAATTTGTCCAAACCTTTTTTTTTTTAAACCCAGATACGCTAACCACTATTACCGCATCCTGTAGCAACGAGTTCGAGAGTTTAACTATTCTGGTTGTTGAGGTATTTTTCCTCCAGTAGGATAAAAAGACAATAAAAAGATATAAAAAGATAAGTGTGCATAAAAATGAAGTTGTTCATGAATAAGTAAACTTTGCATTTGTTAAGGTTGGCCTGTTTGGTTTACTTTTTCATCTCTAGGATTGGCGGTTGCGTAAATCCTCGTTCCCAAAGTTGGGCACAGATTCCGATGCTATGGGCTATTCTACAAAGTACAGCCATCCTTAGACTCTCTTTATAGAATACCTTTTAGTTCCGATTTTTGGCAGCATATACTGAATCTGGCTCATACTGTGTTTTTTCATTAAATCTCTTGAGTGCTTCAGCTTTGTGTCTTTGGTCAGCCTCTCCCTTCCAAAATCATTCAGTTTAGGGTAGGAGTGCCGAGTCTGACTCCAGGAGGGCTGAAGTTCTCTTTTACTCTTCCGGCATGCGCAGAGTCAACACGAGGAGCTCAAGAAGCAACATTCAGACCTACAAACAGAACACCAGAAACTAGGAGAAGACCTAACAAGAGCGTTCAGCAATCACAAGCAAAAATACCTAGTGTTGGAGCAGGAGAAAGAACAGGAGCTGTCCAAGATGAAAGGTAATTAGAAATATGACCTGCCTGTCTTACACAGCTTTACGTTGATCGAGGAACCTTTTCTTGCATCCTGCGCAATTTTGGGATTGGCAGGAAAGATTAGATGTCGATAGAAGTAGCTGTCGGAGTTTGACCATAAAATACCCTGTGAAACTGAGGGCATAAGTTTTCCCCCTCCTCCCCGGATCGCCGCAAACTGCATTGCAAATACCTCGGCTGATGGGGATCCCGAGGTTCCACCAGCAGCAGAGGTCTTCCTCCAGCTCTGCTCTTCACTCTGCCTATTGCCTGCCCCTGCGGCTGCTTTTTCTCTCGGTGCATGCTTGGTTTCAAAACCGAGCAAGCGCGGCCTGAGAGGAAAAGCAGTCACTGAGAAAGCAATGGGCAGAGCGAAGAGCAGTGCTGGAGGAAGACGTGCAGTATCTGCCCCTCTGAGTCCTCCCCAGCCTCCAAGGGGGGCCTGGCGCCGAAGTTTTCTCTCTCCTCCTGTCTGGACGAGATCACCCGGGTCCCGTCAGGAGCAAGAGAGAAAGAGACCCCAGCGCCTGCCCCATTGGAGGCCCAGGGAATTTTGCCTCTCCTCTCGGCAACCGTGTTTAGTTCAGGTCCCATTTTATGCAGTGAGACCTAGCTATTACTAATTTAAAAACAACAAAACAGTTGGCAGAGTCTTTCAACAACTACTGCCCCTAAACGAGTTAGACCCTTCCCCCTTAATCCCCCAGTGGCTGCTGTCCTCTTCCTCCCCTGAAAGTGAAACCAAAAGGGAATGCCAGGCTCTGTGACAACTTCAGGTATTATGAGCATTCTGATCAGAGCAGCCAGTGTTGCCAGGTGGGAGGTTTTCTTGCCCAATTGGGCGGGTTTCCCTGACCGTTTGCGGGAAATTTTTGACGGCTGCGGGAAATTGGGCGGCTTTTTCTTGGCCGCGTTGCGGGTTTGGGTGCTTTTCCGGCGGGGTTTCTATTGGTCCAATTTGGTCCAATAGAAGCCCTGCGGAGGCGGGGTTGATGAGGTCATGGGCGGGGTTTGCCTTTCTGCAGTTTTGGGCGGGGAAAAGTTTTTAAACCTGGCAACCCTGAGAGCAGCATGCAGAGCTGAGGAGTAGCCTAATGGTTAGTACAGTGGACTGAGAACCAAGGTACTCGGGTTCAAATCCCACTTTAACTCTTTTTTTTTTTTTTTTTTTTTAATGTGCCCTTCAGGAACAGAGAAATACCTACTGTTCCTAAATATATAAGCTACCTGCAATCCTCAAGTCTATTGAAGTGTTGTGCATTCAGGTACAGTAGATATTTTTTCTGTTCCTGGAGGGCTCAATTACAAAAAAAAAAAGTTAAAGTGGGATTTAACGTGGGTCCCTTGGTTTACAGTCCACTGCAGTATCCACTAGGCTGCACCTACTGCCATACAGATGTCTGTGTCCCTTGTTTTCCGCCATTCATAATCTTGGGCATTCCAGTTTGTAAAATGGCTGTTCATTCTGAACGTCTCCATAACACGGATGTCCATCTCGCATTTTGTCAAACGGGAAATCTTGATATAATTCCTGTTCGAAAATAAATGAGATGGATGCCCATTTGGGATGTCCTGACCTGGACGTCCTTTCGAAAATACCTCTCTATGGTATCTTTCTTGCTTCTGCATTGGCATTGTTTTGGGGCGAAGAGGCTATTTTCTGTCTTTCATTGTGAGCACCTTTCACTTTTTTTTTTCTTGGTTTATTCCTTTTAAAGCTGTTCGATTAATGTCTCTTCTGCAGAAGAGCTACCAAGCACTTGGCTCGATTTTATGTCGTTTCATTCTCTTTTGTCTTTCACAGAAAATGTCTATAATTTACAGGAAGAGAATAAACAGTTACGAAAAGCCCACCAAGATGTGCATACGCAGCTTCAAGATGTCAAGGTAAAATAGTTTAAAAATGTCCTCTCCCACTGTCTGAACCTTGTGTAGCTGCAGCGCTTTATCTGAGGAGCCTGGGGATGGGTTTATGAGTATTTCTCGAGAGTGTGGTGTCCTCATTGATAGGACTTCTGGTTCTTGGTTGTAACAGAAGAATGCTAAGCAGATTTGATATGAAGAGAATCCCTCGGAAACCTATCGGACCTTACGTCCTAGGTTAACAACGGATACATTGAGAGCTGTTGATACATTTCCCGATGATAGAAATTTATCAACGGCTCTCAATGTATCCGTTGTTAACCTAGGACGTAAGGTCCGATAGGTTTCTGAGGGATTCTCTTCATATTAAAGCTACTTAGCAGCCATATAACCACTTATATAGTGTCATTTGGTTATTTTGTATTAGTTTACTTTATCGTTGACACTTGTTATACTGCCAACAGATTTTGGGGTGTGTAACAGAAGAATCCCAATACCCTGCTCCCTCTCCCGATGGGGAAATGAGGTTTTCTGGTTATAACAGAAGCTTTAAAAATAATCCTCTCTTGCTGCAATCTGATGACATCATCCAGCTGCTGCAGTCATGGCTGGGTGATGTTATCACAGTGAGACCAGCCTCTCTCTAGTGTGCATGAATGTTATGGCTGCAGCAGTCAGTGCACCATCTTCCCAGCTCAGGAGCCAGGAGGAACTGACAGCTATGGAGAGATTTTCTGGGGCAGGTTTTTGCAAATGGTGCACCCTGTGATAAATAAGAGGCTGTCCTAGCCGGGGCAGGCCACTAGATGGCGCTGTTCCCCTAAAAATGTCCAGGATGTCCGGGTGAGCCACTAGAGGGAGCCATTAGGGGCTGGGATGTGGAGGTTGCTAGGACCGGGGAGAGTCCTGGGATGGCTACAGGTGCAGGCGGTTATGGGCTGGGTCCTGTTTAGCTATTAACCACTTTATACCCCACCTGAGATGTGAAAGAAAGAGGAGAGACTGGTTGGCGTCCTGTTCAGAGGCCACAGGCCGGTGAGGCCTGCTGGAGAGTGGGAGCAGAAGCCTCATCTTCACAACCCACACAGGATGCAAGGGAGATAAGGTCACCAAAATTGCTCCCTGTCCGTTGTCTCCTCCTCTTGGCTGTGTTAGGTGGAGAATGAGTGCCAGGACGCGTATCACACAGGGCACAGGCATGTTATCAATAAATAGTGTAAATCTTCATTTTGGGCTGATGTTTTCATGTAAATGTACATCCTAATAAAGTCCAACATGGCCCATCCGCTCTACCCAGTCAATGTGCATAAGTACATAAGTATTGCCATACTGGGAAAGACCAAGGTCCATCAAGCCCAGCATCCTGTTTCCAACACAATCCAGGTCACAGATACCTGGCAAGATCCCAAAAAGTACAAAACATTTTACACTGCGTATCCCAGAAATAGTGGATTTTCCCCAAGTCCATTTAATAACGGTCTATGGACTTTTCCTGTGGTTAGGTTGTTACCCGCTGCTCAGTGTAGGCTACTCCCACCATGATTTCTTAGAAGAATTTCAAAAGTCATTTAGAACATCAGAACATAAGTTGCCCTACTGGGTCACACCAAGGGTCCATCTGGCCCAGCATCCTGTTTCCAACAGGGGCCAGTCCAGGTCACAGGTACCTGGCAGAATCTCAAGAAGTGGCAAAAGTCCACGTTACGTAATCCTAAGGGTAAGCAGTGGCTGTCCCCAGGTCTACCTTAACAAATTTGTCTAAACTTTTTTTTTTTTTTTTAATCCAACTACATCAACTGCTTTTACCACTTGATCCAGCAGTGAGTTCCAGAGCTTAATTTTGAGCAGAAATACTCTGGTTTCCATCGTCTTGCCCTTTAGGGATCCTTTGTGTACGTCCCCTGTCTTTTTGAATTCCAGCATCTCCACCTCTACTGGTAGAGCTTTCCAGACATTTAGCGTTCTTTCCATGTTAAAAAATAAATTAAGAAAAAGTCATAGGGGGTCTTTTTCTAAAGCTTAGCTTGAGTTATCTGCAGCAGGACCCATTGTATTCCTATGGGCCCTGCTGCAGATAACTTGAGCTAAGCTTTAGTAAAAGACCCCCATAGTAACATAACAGATGATGGCAGATAAAGACATATATGGTGCACTCAGTCTGCCCAACAAGTTAGACTAATAGCATAAGGTATGATGTGATATTACATATGCATCCTTGATCTTGATTTGTCCTTGCTATTTTCAGGGCACAGACCATAGAAATCTGCCCAGCAGTGGCCTAGTTCACCAATTACTAAAGTTGTCATCGAAGCCCTGCTTCAGCCCATCCAAATCTGTCCAGCAGATTGCATCTGTTTCTACCTTCATATCTGTCCTGTAGAGTTTACCCTCATTTTTTTTAAATGTATGTATGTATTCTATTTAAACAAATTTCTAACCTGCATTAGCTATAAAAATCTAACGGGTTAACAACAAACGTCCTTAAAAATCAGAACATGCTAAAGCAAACAACATCCAGAATAAAATCATTTAAAATAACCAAAATTAAAAGCCAAAGAATTCACTTTAGTTCAGTGCAAAAGCTTTTAACCGCTTTTTAAATGAAAGAATTAGCATTACCTGTCTTAAATTTAAAGGAAGATTGTTTCATAAAATCAGACCTCTGATACAAAACATCCACGCGTGATCTTCATCTGAGCGGATTTGGTGAAAAGCTGGAATGTCCTTTAGACATTTCCCTTGAGAGCGCAATGGTCTAGTTGGATGATAAATTTTTCAGACTTGATGAAATTGCCACCCTATGAATTAAGTGGGGGCACCATAACCAGGCGGAGCCAAACATCTGTATTAATTTGGGGTTTAAAAGCGGAGGAAGGGGAAGGTAAAGGGTGAGTGAAGAAAGGAGTTCAGGAAGGGCTGATTGATTGAAGAGAGGGTAAGGTGTTGCTTCAATCAGTTTTCTTGGATTTCTAAGGCAGGAGAGGAATTTTGGTTAGGGCCTGCCCATAGTTTGAGTGAGTTGGGAAAGGTGGACAGGTTGTGTGTTCTGCTTTTCATGCATAGGGTGGGTGGTTAGGTTTTGTTGCAGCAAGATTATTGGGTGATTGTATTTGACGAGTGGAGTTGAAGTCGGGAAGAGGAAATGGGGATGGGGTGGTGAGGGATTGGTTCATGTGTAGCACCGTCAGGGACCTTGTGGGAGGAGGTAGAAGGCGGGATTTTGCGTTACTGAAGGTCCTGATACTGAAGAGGAATACAGTGCCCAGTTAATGTTAGTTCGTTACCAACTACAAGTGATAAATGATGTAAATTATGTGTTAATTTTAAAATGAAATTGGAATAGTAAAAGGGATATTGTTAACCATTAAAGCTGTGACCAGTTTTGCCAAATAAATGGTTTGACTGGATTATTTTGTTAATGCGAGAGAGAGGTAGAAGTGCGAGTGCATTGGTTATGCAATACAGTACTTAAAGGCACATCATTATTAAACGTCTTAACCCCCTCCCCCCTGTGTTTACTAAGCTGCGCTAGCGGCTGCTATGCACTAATGCTGACACAGTGTAAAGGTACTTAGGTGGACAGAAATTCACTTACGCAGTAATTACTCTGGACTCATTTGGCAAAATAGGATGATCAGTACCTAATCGGCCCTTAGGTTCGTGCTGTCTTACAATGAAAGGAGCAATGCCAAAGTGGAAATATATTATTTATTATATATAAAAATAATTAACAATATAGCCAAGCAAAATGCAACAAACATAGTAGTGTACACTAGCAAAATATACTGATTATTACCAATAGATATATGGAAAAAAAAATATATAATTATACAACTATAATATCCTGAGAAATGATTACCACTTAGCAACAAGATTAGGCTAAAGACCACAGGTCCTGTTATAACCGATCAATCAAAGACAAACCAAACTAACTAAAACCTGAGCTATAAGAAGAAAATTCCCGCTTCTCTCACCCATTTTGGTCCCAAAGCTCAGGTGATGCACAGAATCAGATTTCTTCTGGCTTTAGCAGAGCGCCTGAGAGCCATTTCCAGTTCAGGAATATAGTCCAGGGGCCCTGCTCTGTGAGCAGTCTGTTACACAGTCTTTTGGAAAGCCAGGAAGCAGGTTCTGAACTTGACCTTGTTGGCTCTTAGCACAAGGAATCACAGTTCACAGGTATTTAGGAAAAATAGTCTGTAGCTCCTCAGCGAGAGCACTATTCACCAGGCAATCTTCTTTTCTTCCTCCTTTCTCTGTTGTCCAACATTGGCACCCCACTCAGACCAGGTGACACATATGGACCACTCACAAACTGTGTACTGTCCAGCAGAATTCACGGTCATGACAACGGGATGCCTTGTGATTCCAGCAAAGAATTTCTTATTTGTCACGAAAACTGATGGTAGCAAACTCCCCTCCATAGTTCACAAATACTCCTGGAGACTGTCTCTGTAAGTCATGCTCCTACGCACCTTCCCAGGAGATAAGGTGGACGCTAGACTGAAGTAAACAATGTGTCCTTGGATGAAGTCATCAGCACAGCCAAGAGGTATTTTGTCCTCTGGTTTCTGATGTATTCAGGCCTGAGGCTGCAGAATCCATATTAGATCAGGAAAAAGATGGTTCAGGCCTACCAGACCTCTGACCAACAAAGATGAGACAGCAGGAGAAGACCCCTGCAACAGCTATATTTACTTTGAATGGGCTGTGTCGGCATTGCTGCGCTCTTAGTAAACGGGGCTAAGTCAATACCTTAAACGTAATAACACCAAACAATTTGTAACCAAGGAAGGTTCTGTAATGTAGGAGTGATATGAGCAAACTGAGAGACTCTCTCTAATGATCCTGGCAGTTGCATTCTGTGCCACTTGAATAGCTCGCATTGAATTCTGTAGTAAACCATTTAAAAAAGGCTCGCTTTTTCAATAATTTTTTTCAAGTATAAGAAGGCCCGAATCTTATCTCCTCAGTCTCTTCTCGTATGTCTTCTGATGAAGTCTGTCCTCCTGTTCTGCCTAAAAGAAAGGGGACTGTGATATCGGACCACTCCATAGTTTGAATAGAAGAGCAACACGGCATAAAACAGTACAATAGGCGATTTAATGGGTAAAAAAAAAAAATTAATTAGGCTGTGACTGCTATTAATAGAAGTAGATGCAGGTATTAACATTATAAATCCAGAAATAAGGCCAGGCTATGTGAAGGTAATTACGTTTAATGTTGAGATCTGTTCTTAATTATGTTCAAAGGGAAAATCCATATTTATATGATAACAGTTTCTGTTGGGACATTGTGCTCGACCATGGTCTATTAAATCCAGAAACATTACAGTGTTAAATGTATAAGAATCATTTGTGCCCCAGGAATGGCCTGTCCCTGCTCCTCCCCTCCCCCTCTCATATTAATAGTTCTCATCAGGGGGGTTAAGAGGCAAACTGGAGTGTAGGATGTGGAAGATGCCCCAGAAATGTAGAATTTAATAGGAAATAGCACGCTTCGTCGGTGTGTAAAGCATGAATTTATTTTACTGGCAGTGATTATCAATAGGGATGTGCTTTTGTTTTGAAAGGATATTTTGATGCCATTTTCAAAAGAAATGACAGGGAAAAACAGTTTCATTTTTCATTTTAGCTTGTGCTAAACCAATAACAAAACTAAAATGAGAGAGAGGATTTGTTTCTCTGCACACCAGTGGTGTACCAAGGTGGGGGGCGGTCCGCCCCGGGTGCACGCCCCTGGGGGGGGGGGGGTGCCGCGCGCCTGCCGGCTCTTTGTTTTCATGCTCCCTCTGCCCCTGAACAGGTTACTTCCTGTTCCGGGGCAGAGGGAGCATGAAAATGAAGAGCCGGCAGGCGCGCGGCACCCCCTCAGCGGTGTGCACCTGGGGGGGGGGTTCTTTCGCCGGGGGGGGGGGGGGGTGCGCTGCACCCGGGGAGGCGGGGCACATCGGCGCTCCGCCCCGGGTGTCAGCCCCCCTAGGAACGCCACTGCTGCACACCTCTAATTTTTCAGCAAAACTATTTAATGTACCATATTCTCTCTAATAATCACCCAGCTGTTATTAGAAACACTGGGTTTTCTGAAGTCTAGGATGGAGTATTGTTGGAGGCACTTCAAGATTTTAGGAAACCTGAAATTGGCAACAGAAGGCAGACAGCCAACCGACTGCTGAAGTGTTCAACAATTTTTAATTATTGAAATAAATGAGTGAAAAAAATACCTTGTTTATTGTATTCTGGCCATTTAAGCTAAATACCTGGAGAAAGAGGGGATTGAAGCCGAGACCAGACAGGTTCATTTGTGTTTGGGCTTGCTATGTGAGAACAGATTGGTTATTGTGGAGAGAGAGAACAGTCTCTGAAACTTGTAAAATTGCTGGATCGTCTTGAACAAAGCACTCCGAGGAGTTGTATGAACATTAAATTTGTATCGCTTTGAGCAAGAATAACAGAGGTAAATGGAATGGCATGTTTGTATTATCCTAACTGCCATGTAGGAGGGGGTTTCCCTCCTGAAAGAGGAGGAGAAGTTTGTGTTTCAGGGAAGCTTTAGAGGCTGACTTCACAGTACGGTTATGGACAGCAGGGTCAGTATGGATTTACTTACAGCTGGCTGAGCAGGCTTTGAAGAACTGTGCTTTTTTTCCCTTTCTGTTTACCTGCACTTTGTTTGCTCATTGAATCACTGCTACTTCGTGGTTGTGCCAGGTGAAAGCCCAGCAGCATCAGAGATAGTAGAGGTGGAGCAGTGGTCTCGATTCTGCAGGCCTTACATTCCAGAGCCCCCCCCCCCCCCTTCTGCTAAGGGAAAGACTGTGGCTTGCTTAACAGCAGTAATGTTTGTTTTTAAAGTTTTCCTGCAGTCTCTTGTGCTTCGGATTGAGGAGAGGAGTGTGGTACTGAAGAGGAAGCAGGCAGCAGAGGGTGGTGGTGGGGAAACCTGAGGTGCTGTGAGGAGAGGTACTTGACATGGCTGCGGACAAAAAGGACTGAAGGGGCACCGAGGCATTTCTTTTCTCCACCTGCCCATGATGACTGGACATTTCTTACCTCGTCTCAAGGTTGTGGCTGGGGATGGATGATTATTGAGGGAATAAAAATTTGGATGTGGGACTCAGAGGGATTTCCATCCCTGGAGTATTTTTTTTTGGGGGGGTGGGGGGGAGATCATTAGACACAATACGGTATTTATATCCCACCTGTCTACTGTAGTAAGCAGATAACAAGTTAACATTCACAATATAGAACAGACAAAAAATTAAAACCAGACAAGACCTGCCTAAATGGAAGGACTTCAGTTTCTTACCAAAAGTGACTCGGGGCCCTTTTACTAAAGCTTAGCATGTTAGGTTTCAGGTTTGTTATAGTTTGATACACCATGGTTAAATGCTGGGCATCCTATTTTACACCTATGGGCCATATGGCACTTAATTCATGACCATGTCTGTTGGCGTTGGCTTTAGTAAAAGGGCCCCATAGTTCCTCTAAAGGAGAATCTTTGGTCTTGCAATGAAAAAAAATTTGAGCGCTAGTTAAGAGACGTAAAAGCTGCAGAAACCAACTGTACCATTAACAAACCTTGCTGACAGACACATAAAGTGCGAGTTGGATTGTGTTTTGATCATCTAGTAGACAAATCAGATGAAGATAGAAAAAGATGAAAGTAGATTGTGAGAAATTGCAGGAAGACCTTGGCAGACTGAGCATCCAAATGTCAGACGATGTTTAATGTGGACAAGTGCGAAGCGATGCACATCTGGCCAAACTATAGCTATGCGAGTCACCGTCCAAGCCAAAGGTTCTAGGCATCATTGTGAGCAATGTGTTGAAATCAAAGCATAGAGAATAGTAGGAATTATTAGATATGGTGATACTCTGTTATATTCTCTATATCTTAATGCCTCTGTATTACTCAATGATATAACTGTGTATTGAGTTTGTGTACAATTTTGATCACTGGATCTCAAGAAGAAAATATTGGAACTGGTCAAGGCACAGAATAGGGTGACCAAAATGATAAAAGGGCTGGAATGATTCCTTTGAAGAAGGCTAAAGAGGTTAGAGGTTAGAAAGGAAGAAGGCTGAAGGAAGGAAGAAATAATAAGAGGTAAATGGAATTGAATGACTACTCTTTCAAAAAGTACGACATCGCGAGGGCATGCTACAAAATTACTAAGCAAGTACACTTAAAACGAGAGGAATTTTTTTTCCCACTCAACGGATAATTGAGCTCTAGAATTCTTTGCCAGAAGATGTGGTAAAATTAGTTTAGCTGGGTTTAGAAAAGGTTGGGGTAGCATCTTGGAGAAGAGATCCATAAACCATCATTAAGGTACACCTGGGGAGATTGACTGCTTATCCCTAAGCAGTAAGTAATATGGAATCTAGCTACTTCGGGGGATCCTACCAGCAAGGAAGACCCCACTGTTGAGTAATGAATTTTTTTTTTCAACTGTGTGTACATTTACCATATTTTTACCCATGTAACGCGCCCACATATATAACACACACCAGTTTATTTTTTTATTTTATTTTTATTACATTTGTACCCCGCACTTTCCCACTCATGGCAGGCTCAATGCGGCTTACATGGGGCAATAGAGGGTTAAATGACTTGCCCAGAGTCACAAGGAGCTGCCTGTGCCTGAAGTGGGAGTCGAACTCAGTTCCTCAGTTCCCCAGGACCAAAGTCCACCACCCTAACCAGTAGGCCACTTCTCCACTCTTGTGAGTGTGTAAAAAAAAAATTTAACTGGTATAACGTACCCACACATATAACATGCGCTATACTGATTTGTTTTTCTAATACACGCTAATTGCCAAACTAACGCATTTTGCATTTCAGATGGTTTTATATAGATAGATATTTAGTTGCTGTTCAGTTAAAATTTATAATCTCAATTAATGTCCTGATTAAAAAATTGATCAGTTGTGCTATTTTTAACCACTGCTCAGATAGGGTCGCTGAATATACCCTCTGACCACTGAGGCCCTATCTGGGTGGTTAACCAGATGGAGGTAATATTTAGCACACTACCCAATTAGGTGGGTGACTGAATATCAGGGGGGAAACAGTTTTGAGAATCCCTCCCCCGTTTCCCCCAAGAGCATTCTCTCGCCAGAAAGCGTATGGCTACAGGTTGCAGCTGTTATTTTGAACCAGGAGCCTGCTGTAGACCACCAGAGTATCTTTAAGGCAGTGGCGTACCAAGGGGTGAGGGCGGTCCGCCCCGGGTGCACTCCGCTGGGGGAGTGCCGCGCGCCGTGAGCTTAGTTCGTTTCCATGCTCCCTCTGCCCCGGAACAGGAAGTAACCTGTTCCAGGGCAGAGGGAGCATGGAAACGAACGAAGCTGACCGACGCGTGGCACCCCTCCCAGCGGCGTGCACCCGAGGGGTTCTTTCGTCGGGGTGGGGGGTGTCCTTTCACTGGGGGGGGGGTCACGCTGAACCGGGGGGGGGGGGGCGCTGTACCCGGGGGGTGGGGCGCATCGGCGATCCGCCCCGGGTGTCAGCCCCCCTAGGGACGCCACTGCTTTAAGGTGGTCCTAGGTAGCAGAGACTTTGGGGGGGGGGGGGGGCGGATGGTCTTCAGGTTGTGGTGGTTAGCGTTAATGGCATTGTTAATTTTAGTTGCCGTTAATTATTTGCATGTTAATTACAAACATAAACGGTAATTAATCAGCAAAACTAATGTTTGAAAAGAAACCTGCTTGAGGCAGTGCCAGTAAGAAGAAAGACTGAGGAATTCCTATGCTAGAGGAGACCAAGATTACTGTTGTCAACATAATTAAGGGCCAGATGCACAAAACCTAACGAGCCCACAACTTGCGTTTTGGTTCCAGCCAGTTTAAAACGCAAGTAGTTTACCCGGGGCATGCACTAAGGGCATTTTCCCTGCCACGGTAGCAGGCAACGAAAACGGAATGCAAATGATTCAAAAGCTATTATAATGAGCTGCACTACCGTTTTTCCGATTCCCTTACCGTAGGAACCCTAACGGGAGGTCTGCACCTCTCGTTAGGGCTCCTGTGAGGGAATCGGAAAGGAAAAGGGCCCCCCAAAAAAGGTAAAAAAGAAAATAAAAAAGCAGGGAGCGCATGTGAGGGGCGGCCTTTAAGGACGTACTCTCCCTGCGCTTGTGAGAGACGGTTTTTTTTCGCAGTTTTTTGCTCTGCCAGCGCTTGTGTTTTTTTCCCCCTTCTATTTTGTCTTCGCCGCGCCACTTACCCCTCCACAGCGAAATTTTTCTATTTTCCTGGTTGCCGGAGAATCGGGACGTCCCTTTAGATTAGGCTGCTCTTGCTGGTCTCTTCAGCCAATCAGAGCGCATTTCGCTGACAACAGCCAGCTAAGCCCGCTTTGATTGGTTGAAGAGACCAGGAAGAGGAGCCTAATCAAAAGGGACGTCCCGATTCTCCGACTCAGGTACCGAAGGACTAGAGAATGCAAGTGAGCTACAACGAGTAGCTCATTTGCATTCCCTATCGTTGATGCATTCCCGTTCCCTACCGATTCACTATGGAATCCGTAGGGAACGGGAATTACCGACGTCTTTAGTGCATCTTGCTCTAAATCTCATGACACTTTTAAAGCATCTTTGCAGCTTGTATACGTCACTGCTAAAGATACTTAGGAGCCAGGGAAAAAATTGTCCTTTCTCTTTTTAAAGAAATTTTGGGCTCATTTCATTTTCAAAGCACTTAGACTTAAGAAGTTATATCCATAGGTTATTATACAACTTCGTAAGTCTAAGTGCTTTGAAAATAAACCTCTTTACGTACTTTAGTCTTCATACTTACTTACTTAAACTATTAAACAACATTTAATTATTGTAAACTAGGTTGATGTTACTGACATTTTAACGTTACTAGCTAATGATTTTTGTGCATTAAAAATGTTTGCGCTAAAGCACAGTAAAATAACATCATTGCAATGATACAGTTAACAATGTGTCAGAATTTCAGTCACTGTGAATGCTCAAATTGTCCACTCTCAGCTTTAATTGAAAGAGAGGGGAGCTTAGTGGGACAGAAAGGATTGAAGAGAGGAGGAGAGAGACGCCTAAGGGGGTCAGTTGATCCCTTTGGCAGGCTGCCCTAGATCATCTGCAGCGCTTCCTTGAATTTGACAATTGTTTGCGGTTTTGAGTGGAGCTTGTGATAAGCCTTCAACATTGCAAGCTCGTACCCCAGTTTTTTTTTGTGTTCTATTTTTCCAAATGGTAGTTTTACTGTGCAAACAATTTTTGAACATTCAAAAATCACTGGGTGGTCATAAAAAAATATGTAGCTTTTGCTGTGTTTAAAGATGATTTCATTCCACACGATACATAAACGTGGATAGTAACAACAAATAAAGCTGTGAGAACAGAGCAAAAAAAAAAAAAAAACTCTAGGGCGGGGTTACATTTTTTTTTTTTGCCTCACCCTCTATATTATGTGTGTGTGTATGTGTTTTTTTTATTTTTCTTTTTGCTTGGATATAAAATTTGAGATTCCCAGGCTGCTGAGATTTGTGTGCCTTTCTATCATGGGGCATTTGGGACTAGAGTGGAGAGGACTGTGAAAGCAAAGTGTGCCAGTGGATTTTGTGGGGATACACAGGATTTGCCAGTCTGGGTTTTGGCATGGATAGTTTGAACGTTGTAACTCTTCCTGTTCCGGAGCAGAGGGAGCCAGCGGAGCCGAGAGCCGCGCGGCTGCTCCCCGCAGGTAAAGATGCACCCTGGGGGGGGGGGGGGTCGTGCTGCACCGGGGGGGGGGAGGGGGTGCGCATCGGCGATCCCCCCCGGGTGGCAGCCGACCTAGGATCGTCACTGACAAAATGTGGACTTATTTGGTGGTAAGCTAGACTTGTTTTAAATGTGGAGATTTCCAAACCCTGTAAAAAGCCTGATAGAGGAAAAATTTAGTGTTTTGCTCCCATCTGCTCTTCCCTCCCACAAAAAGAAAATAGTATTTTAAAATTACACCATAAACGTTTTTTTTTTTTCTTTTTACAATAGCAACAGCATAAGAATTTGCTGACTCGGCATGATCATGTTTTACTGGCTTTGGACGACCACAAGAGTGCGCTAGCTGCTGCACAGGTCAGAAGCAGCAGAGTTTCTGTTTAAAAAAAAGAAAAACGGAGCATTTCTTTCTTGCCAAATTGCTTTTCCTCGACAAACCTGATTAGATTGCATGCATGCAACCTTTTGCTCGGCAATATGGAATTCCCACTTTTCCCAGAAACCTCAGTACGGTGCTGCTCAGGCTGGTATAATTTCATGTCTGGGTGAGCAAGGAGGTGGGGGGGATACTGTGCTTTTCTAGGGGTACTGCTAGGTGGAGTTTCTTGCAAGGAAAATTGATGGGTTTTTTTTTTCTTTATTGACAGCCCCGTTCCGCGTCAGACTGAATGCATGCACTGACTGAGGAGCAGGCACTGTATGAATATATTGCTAGAAATAATGTCCATCTTCACCTTTGCTTGCTAATTTTTTTTTCTTTTTTTTTTTTCTGCACAGCACGTTTTTCCTCTTTTGTTTTCTTCAGTCCACAATGCTCCACAATGGGTAACAATTGTCAATAGGTGAAAGTTAAAAACTTAAGCATTACTTTATGTATTGTTTCCTCATGGCGGCAGGTAGTAGAGTCATAAGGGAGGGAGAGGCAGAGCTGGTTTTGCATTCTGTTTATATTTAGCTGCAGATATGGACTTTTTTTTTGTCACCTTCACTAAGTGATATTTCAAGTCCAGTGGGACACGGGCAGGGCTGAGCTTGTAGCTGTGCATCAAATTCCAGACTTTGCTTTTTTTTTTTTTACATTTGTACCCTGCGCTTTCCCACTCATGGCAGGCTCAATGCGGCTTACATGGGGCAATGGAGGGTTAAGTGACTTGCCCAGAGTCACAAGGAGCTGCCTGTGCCTGAACTCAGTTCCCCAGGACCAAAGTCCACCACCCTAACCACTAGGCCACTCCTCCACTGTTGCTACTATTTGAGATTCTACATGGAATGTTGCTATTCCACTAGCAACATTCCATGTAGAAGTCGGCCCTTGCAGATCACCAATGTGGCCGCGCAGGCTTCTACATGGAATGTTGCTAGTGGAATAGCAACATTCCATGTAGAATCTCCAATAGTAGCAACATTCCATGTAGAATCTCCAATAGTATCTATTTTATTTTTGTTACATTTGTACCCTGCGCTTTCCCACTCATGGCAGGCTCAATGCGGCTTACATGGGGCAATGGAGGGTTAAGTGACTTGCCCAGAGTCACAAGGAGCTGCCTAACCACTAGGCAACTCCTCCACTTTAACATTCCCCCACCCCATCAGACACTGTAAGTCACAAGAATTGCGAAGGGCAGCAGAGGACCCTTTTCTGCAGGGAATTTCTGAAGCCACCTTGATTTCCCCAGTTCCCAGAATTGAAATCCTTTTGACAATTGTTCCTTTCCTGTTTGGCATGAAAATGAAACCTTCATCTGTCCGAGGTTATGGTTTTGTATTGTAAGGTGATTGGCATTTGTTTACAGTAAATCAAAAGCCCTGATTGCATGGAAGTAACTGTAGTGCTTTATCTGATGCCGCTGCATGGCCTGTGATGTGATGATTCCCCCCCTCCCCCCAACACATTGAGCACTTAAGAAATCCAAAGCCACTGCATCTGGGAAATCTGTCTTGTGTGTGACTAATTTATTGGCCTGCCTGACAGTTGTGGTGGTTTTTTTTTATTTTAAGAGCCAGGTAGAGGAATACAAAGTATTAAAAGACACTCTCAAGAAAATGCCGAGCCTTCAGGAAGCTGACAGAAGTATGCGTTCTTCACAACGGCAGCAGACGCAGCAGCTTTCTCGGAGCGATCCCTCTTCACCTGGTGACGCACAGCAGGAAAACGCAGCTGTTACAGAGCCACGTAAGGTAAAAGAAATAGTCGGACAAAGATTCAGTCCCACCTGACAGATCAACATTTGAGTCGTCGGGGCCCCAGATTAATCCCCCCCACCCCATTTGCCTCTTAAGGTTTCTGCCGTCCACAAATAGTAAGTAGATATCTAGAATTTCACATTTGTATGTGACGGGTTAGCGTTTGTTGAAAAAATTGAAGCCTATGAATTCCACCTGAGGACTTGGTATCAGTGGTTCAATGTGCTGTTCTATCAAAAGTAGTTAAAAAAAAATTTTTTTTTAATTATTTTAAGAGCCAGGTAGAGGAATACAGAGTATTAAAAGACACTCTCAAGAAAATGCCGAGCCTTCGGGAAGCTGACAGAAGTATGCGTTCTTCACAATGGCAGCAGACGCAGCAGCTTTCTCAGAGCGACTGCTGCCTCCACGCTGCTAGTTTAGCGACACTGAGGCTGTTTTCAGCTCCAGTTTTGAATGATTGTTTTTTAAGCGCATTCATCTGTCATTAGCCTTTTTAAAGGCTTGATTTGACAACCTCATTTATGGTGTTCCATTCATTGGTTTACACAACAAACAGACTCCTGAAACAGGCGTTTTTCGCCGAAACACTGCTCCGTGTCGAGTCTTTTTTTTTTATTGTCATCTAATTAAACATTTTATTACTCGTACCCACGATGTCTTTGGAGTGTCGTGTTGATCTCGCTACTTTTTTTTGCTGTTCTTCTATTTTTATCCACGTAGCAGATCCTGTTTCTCCACTCTTTGGTTTTTTTTTTTTTTTTTTTTTTTACACAAGATTTTGAGCCATGATACTCTTTATTTGTCCACCAAAGTTGCCAGCTGGGAAAAATTTTCCCAGCCCAAAACGAGCCGTAAACCCGCCCGTAGCCAATCCCCGTCTCCTGCGTCACTAACCCCGCCTCCCTCGTCATTAGCCCAGCCCCTACATCATCCCTGACGTCAACCCCGCCCCTGAAAGGCTTCTATTGGTCCAATTTGGACCAATAGAAGCCCCGGAAAAGCTTCTATTGGACCAATAGAAGCCCCGGAAAAAACCGCCGAACTCGCACAGTGGCAACGGGAAAACCGCCCAAAAAAAACGCATTCCGCGGCCGGCGAAATTTTCCTGCCACCGCTGGCAAAAACCCGCCCAATTGGTCGGTAAAACCGCCCGCCTGGCAACTTTGTTGTCCACCATCTTGAAAGTGTATAAAACAGCTAGGCCATTACGGTTAGAGTGAAAGGTATTTAACAATTCCCTCTCTTAAGGTAATAGATTATAAGGAGACCAGACTATGTATATGTTCCATTGCTGTCCCCAGAGAATGGAATCAGATTCCAGTACAAAATTCAGATTGATGAAAAATACGGTTACTTTCGGAAACAAGTGAAATCATTTCTATTTATGAAAAGTTTTAGAGAACCACAGCAAGCAACATCAGTAGTCGTTTTTACTCGGTTAGAGTGCCATGGAAATTCATTATTCTGTAAGATTGATTTGTTATTCTTTTATGTTGATGTGTTTTATTTTCTAGAATGTCTTTGTGTTTTACTTTGATTTTATTAGTATTATGTATTGATTTATATTTTGTTTTATTATGGACATTTTGCGGTACTCTGCCGTGAAAGGTGCAGTATGGATAATAAACAGTAATTACTTTTACAATTTATCCATCACCTTTTCAGCTAAACTGTGCAGGGCAGTGTATGTTTACTGGAGCACACGGTATTCCACATTTTGTGAAATGCAGGACAGAGGTTTACAACCAATTAATAGGCTTGCTGGAAAGCCGTAATGCTTAGTGGCACATGGGCAGAATTGGTTTAACTGCAAAGTAAAACTGCATTCCCATATATGTAGGTCTGTTAAAAAAAATCTGCAGCTGCTTTTCTGGAATATTTAAAATCAGCTGTAGGCATCTCATTCATCAGATATGATGTGGCTTCAAGGACAAAGTTAGAGCTTTTCTTCCTAATTCATATAAATTTATAGTCTAATCGTACTCCATTCTACATGGGTTTCACAGAATGAGGAGAAACCACAGAACCAAGAGAGAAATGCAGAGTCTGAGAACACCCAGAACAGACCAGCTGAAGCAGATGTACATAGTCAATTCAAAAAGGAGGCTGAGATGGACCATCCCACAGAAGCAGACATCCAACATCAGACGGAGGAAGCGGAAGAGCACAGGAAAGAACTTGAAGAGGAGGAAATGGAACAGGTTGGACAGCCCGAGCGTCTCGTAGAAGAGCAGGACCAGGTCCAAGAGGAGGAGCATGAGTGGAAGGCCAAAACGCAGCAGCATGAACACGCCGAAGAGAATGGGCAAGAGCATGAAGAAGAGCAGACGAATCTTCTGGAGGAGCAGGAGCATTCCCAGGTACACCGATGGGGATGTGCATTTAGAACAAGACAAGTCATCATATTTGAGGGCTCCATTTTTCCTTAAGGGGTGGAAAGTATCATTTTGTAACATTTGATCTCGGTATTCCTGTTGCATGATTGTCGTAAGTGTATTTTCAGGGTAAAAATGAAAGTCAACACACGCAACTTGGCAGATGGCTGAACCAAAAAGGGAAGAACCATTTTCCCACAGGGCAATGAGTAGAAACAGCAGCAGGGGCAAGCAAAGCAGAAGGACCATGGAGACCTGGTTCCCAATGAGAATCCTTTATTATATCCAACTGAACCATTCCAAGATGCTTCAACTGGAGTTTTGTTGCTGTCACTCGAGCATAAGTGTATATGCATCCTTTGTTCTGCTGGCTGATGTATCCGATCAGAATTTCTGATTCCTGATGCAGGCCTCATTGCCGAAACACGTTCAGTGTCTCAAGACCTTGAAACTGTTCTGTTTGGATATAATAAAGGATTCTCATTGGGAACCATGGTCCCGATGCTCAGAAGCAAACGCGGGTGCTAGAGGCCATTAGCGCTGGACTAGCGCCGCATTAACTAGCACAGAATGCACACCAAGGATTAGCGCAAATAGCATGCTAATGTAGTCAAATGGACGTTAATGAGGTAATTTCCTACTCCCTCCCAATGCTCAGAGAACAGCGCACAAAACAAAGCCGCCTTACTGTTGCAAAAATAACGGATTTCTTGTGATTCCAGTTCTGATCGGTTTTGGAAGCAGAAGGAAGCCCGTGCAAGCCTCTAAGCGCTGGTTGTGAGTAATGAATGTGCATGAGTCGGAGCAGACCCAAAAGTGAAAGCACACTTTGGCACCTGTTTCCTGCGTTAAGCGTCCCAAACTAAAAAAAATAAATAAATTGAAACGCTTGTATTTAAAGGCGCAGAAAACAGACGCCAGTGTGTACTTCATGTTCGGGTTTGTCAGGCACATGTGCACAGGAGCTGAGCTTACCATGTCAAGCGTGCCCCCCCCCCTTGCTTTCGCTTTAACAGCGTGCATATGATTTGCATACTGTTCGCTTTGAGCCTTGGTGAGCTATTTTTCTGTGCTGTTCCAGCGGTATTTTTTTTGTTGTTTGTTGGCTTACTGCGGGAGTTGTGAGCATCGGGCCCAGGTCTCCTTCATCCTTCTTTTGGTTGTCCGTCCTGTTTTTTTTCTATTGATTGGGGGGCAGTTCATGTTTCTTGCATCTTCCCGTAATCAAAAGAAAAGCACCATATTTGGTGGTCTTTCACTTACAAGATAAACTGCGATCCTCCTTTAGGCACACTTGCCTTAATTATCTCTCGCCAAGCTTCAATTGAAAGCTCCGATCCCAGTAGGATAGAATCTCCCAAGCAATTCAACATCGTCCTACTGGGATTGGAGCATTCAGTTGAAGCTCGGCGAGTGATAATCAAGGCAAGTGTTATTAAAACAGGATCGCCGTTTATTGACCTTCAACGCTAATGGTGCATAGAATATTGAGTACACCGCCTTCAGTGACATCGGACTTCCGATTCAAGCCAGGTGAACATAAGAGTAGCCAATACTGGGTCAGACCAGTGGTCCATCTAGCTCAGTATCCTGTTTCCAACAGTGGCAAAGCCAGGTCACAAGTATCTAGGACAAACCCAGATCGTGGCAACATCCGTGCTACAAATCCCAGGACAAGTAGTTGCTTCCTCATGTCTATCTCAATAGCAAATTATGGACTTTTTCCTCCAGGAACTTGTCCAAACCTTTTTTTAAACTCAGATATGCTAACCGCTGTTGCTATTCGTTGAGTGAAAAAATATTTTCTCCTATTTGTTTTAAAAGTATTTCCATGTAACTTGAGTGTCCCCTTGTCTTTGTAATTTTGGAACGAGTAAAAAAATCGATTTACTTCTACTCATTCTACAACACTCAGGATTTTGTAGACCTCAATCATATCTCCCCTCATCCATCTCTTCCAAGATGAAAAGCCCTAACCTCTTTAGCCTTTCCTCATACGAGAGGCGTTCCATCGCCTTTATCATTTTGGTTGCTCTTATTTTTTAACCTTTTCTAATTCTGCTATATCTTTTCTTTTTTTTTTTTTTTGAGATAGTATCTACAACTGAATGCAATACAGTGGGTGGCAGAAGTCGACCGAATTTCAGTTTTAGATTTGCCACTGAAACCAGCCCTAAATCCTGGTTCAGATTTTGGCCGAAAATGCCTGTGCATGTTTAGCTGAAACCAAAACTTCCCCCACCCCCACCCCAGCCGCCTGACACTGGTGGTCTAGTGGCCTCTTCAGGGGCAAGCGCGAACCCACACATTCCTACCCGATGTGCTTATCCAGTGGAAATAACTGCCGGGACCTCCCATGGCATTCTCGCCAACCGTTTCTATTGGAGCAGCGCACGGGATTCTTTCTACCGCCGAAGAGACCACTAGACCACCAGGGCTTCTTAAAGTGGGCCTAGAGAGAGGGCCTAATGGTGGTGTGGGAGGAGGGCAGTTTCACCAGAAACTTAAGTGGCCAATTTCAGTCACAGATTTTGGTTTTGGCAGAAACCAAAAATACTGGGTTTGGTTGGGCTCTAGTGAATGGGGAGGGGGAAACGCGGCAGTTCTGGCTCAGAATAGTCTTCTATATCTGGGGGCTTATAATTGTGCTTGCCAGAAGCTGTAACACCATAAAAGCAATTGGACAAAACCTGGACAGTGGAGCATATCGGCAAGTGTATTTCAGAAATTTCTACATTGTCAATCTTGTCTCTCTCTCCCTTTGGGCAGAGAAATTCTCCGGCAGAGCCGGTGCGGACACACAAATCGGCCTACGAGGAACAGCTGGAGCAGCAGCGGCTCGTGGCACAGCGAGCCCAGGAAGCCCGCCTGCTGAAGGAACGTCAGGATGCTTTGCAGGCACATCTGCTGAAGCAGAAGCAACTGAGAGAGCAACGGCTCGCTCTGTCCAGACAGAACCAGCACCAAGAGCAGCCGCTTCACAGAAACCCGCTAAGGTAAGGGAACTTTTTCTTCATGCGAGGTTCTCTTTTTGGACACGGTGCAGATCATCACGGGAAGTGGACTGGGGAACGTTCATAGCAGGCGGGAGAGATGGTGCTATTGAACAGTGACCGTGCTGCTTTCCAGGGAGCATGCAGGACTTCCGGCCTGGTGTGACCCCTTTTTTTTCCAAAATTTCTGTTCTGAAGCACAGAGAGTGAGGTGCTTGTGGAGAGTTTCATGCAGCTTAAACTGTAAATAACAGTTGCACTAAAAATGTCGTAAATTAACCCACATCCCATTTTCTGTGTGAAGTGTTATCCCTTTTTAGGGAGGCGAGCGTGATGTAAAGGTGATCATATTACCTAAAAAAAAAATCATATGAAAGATCATTTTGCTTCTCTGCCATCTCCTGTGCCCCACCCACACCCACCAAATGAGATCAGATGGGACACGCAGAGTTAATGAGAGGTGTCTCTAAATCTCTGCAACTTTAAGGTTTGTGTCGGCAGTAGCTACGCTGGTAGCAAGCTTTGCTTAAATTTGTTTTGTTTCATAGGAATTTTAATACTGGTTTGGAGGAAACTGGAGCCTTAATACACTATGAGGCATATTTTCAAAGCACTTAGCCTTCCCAAGTTCCATGCCTCTATGATACCTTTTTAAAGGACCAACCAAAAAGATGATTTGAAAGACATGAAAAGTAGAAAGATATGGCAGGATCACCTCTGACCACCTTAATAGTGAAATTCCATACAGATACTTTTTGAAAACTCTATTTTTAAGCAACCCCCCCCCCCCCCCCCCCGGCCTCTGACTTTAATGGAGAAGAAAATAACATCTTGCAGTCAGCTTATCCGTTTGACCCCTGGTGATGTAGTGCTCCAGCTTGCGCAGCAGGGTATAGTGTGCCAAGGAAAAGCGACAAACTGCAGCTCCGACAGGTGAAGCACACGGCCACCACGCACGGCCAGAAAAACAGCCGACATAGTGAACCAGAGAGCAACGATAAAAGGCCCTTGTAAAGCGTTAACTCCTTGTCTGCAAGCCTTGCCTAGTGAGACGCGTCTAAACCTGAGTTGCGTAGGCACTGGTAAATGGGACAGGAGATAAACGCAGAAAAGCAAAACGAAACGGCTAATAGAGCAACAGTGCTCCACATCGCCAAAAACTTACGGGGTGTTGGGGATGAGTGCACGACAGCCAGAAAACCGAGCCTTGGGCAACCAGCAAAATAGGAAATGCAGAGACGAGGCTGTGCTTCCAGGGGAAGGGCGTAGGCATCTCGATGAGTGCGATTTGCTGGCATTGTATGAAAGCTGCTAAAGGAGTGACCAGGACTGCCACAGAGGCAGCTGTATAGAGAGATACGGAAAGTACAGTAGGTTAACACTGGCGCACCAGCAAAGACATGGTTAGTGCAGCTTGGCCTGGGCACAACTAATATGCAGAGCAATAATAATAATAACAGAACCAGCTCATCGCGATCTTACCTGAACTTTAATGTAAGTTCAGGTAAGATCGCGATGAGCTGGTTCTGTTATTATTATTATTGCTCTGCATATTACATATTATTATTGCTCTGCATATTACGTTGCCCAGACTGCAATGGCTTAAAGAATAAATCAATTTACGCCTCAGACTTCACTTACATTGGCACTCAGCTGTGGAAGGCCTTACCCAAATTAACAAAAACTACCCAGAACTACCTAAACTTTAGGAAATCATTGAAAACAGAAAGCTTACTCCCCAGGTTCAACATAATCAGAATTATCCCTTACTATTATAAGATCCAATAGACTCTAATTACATCTTAGCTTTCATATTTACTACTGATTAATTGTTATTCATATCCTACTTCAATACCCATCGCTCTTTTAACTTTTTTTTTTTTTTTTATTCTGCTAAATTTGAAAAATTGTACTTCTTGCATTGTGACTTACTACAATATTTTTGTAAGCCACTTTGAGCCTGCTATCAGTGGGAAAAGGTGGGATACAAATGTGATAAATAAATAATCTTGACTCAGGTCAAGAAAGGAAAGAAAACCGGACTGTGATATTAGTGTGTGAGAGTATCGGACATACAGCGTCTTCGTTGTATTCCTCTAAAGTGTAACAGATTGCTGTCCATATTTCTGGGTGCGCCCTCTGGGTGTACACCTGTCAGATATCTTGCGTGCCCAGTTTTTGGGTTAAACAGTTATTTTTTGAGGGCTCATTTGATGTTTGGGAGCATAAATGTGCCTAGAAGAGAGTTTTTAAAAAAAAAAATCATTATTTTTCAGATAATCGCAGCAAGTTCTGTAAACTTCTCAGTTAAAGAAAAAATTGTAGCATCAAACTTCAAATTGTAGTTCAAACTTCTTCTACTAACCTATAAATGTACTCACTCTGCTGCTCCCCAGTATCTCTCCACACTCGTCCTTCCCTACACCCCATCCTGTGCACTCCGCTCCATGGATAAATCCTTCTCATCTGTTCCCTTCTCCACTACTGCCAACTCCAGACTTCGCGCCTTCTGTCTCGCTGCACCCTAAGCCTGGAATAAACTTCCTGAGCCCCTACGTCTTGCCCCATCCTTGGCCACCTTTAAATCTAGACTGAAAGCCCACCTCTTTAGCATTGCTTCTGACTCGTAACCACTTGTATCCACTCGCCTCCACCTACCCTCCTCTCTTCCTTCCCGTTCACATTAATTGATTTGATTTGCTTACTTTATTTATTTTTTTGTCTATTAGATTGTAAGCTCTTTGAGCAGGGACTGTCTTTCTTCTACGTTTGTGCAGTGCTGCGTACGCCTTGTAGCGCTATAGAAATGCTAAATAGTAGTAGTAGTAGTAGTAGCATCACTTGACCACCTGTACTTTTTGTGTAGAGCTCTGCAGAAGTTTTGAGAGACAGCTGGCTGATTTTAACGTGCTGTCTATAAACTGATTTTCAGAACTACCTCGGTGCTATTTATTTGCTTGCCGCCTTTAGAAAGAGATTCACCCAATAGCCTGTTCTTTTTCGAAAAAATTTGCGTCAGTCGTTTTCTATTTCCTGAAGCCCTATCATAAGAAAAAAAAATTGACTAGAATGATTCCCTTGTGCGTTGTCTAGGTTTCCTACTACTACTACTACTTAACATTTCTAGAGCGCTACTAGGGTTACGCAGCGCTGTTCAGTTTTACAAAGAAGGACAGTCCCTGCTCGAAGGAGCTTACAATCTAAAGGACGAAATGTCAAGTTGGGGCAGTCAAGATTTCCTGAATAGAGGTGTAGTGGTTAGGTGCCGAAGGCGACATTGAAGAGGTGGGCTTTGAGTAAGGATTTGAAGATGGGCAGGGAGGGGGCCTGGCGTATGGGCTCAGGGAGTTTATTCCAAGCATGGGGTGAGGCGAGGCAGAAAGGGCGGAGCCTGGAGTTGGCGGTGGTGGAGAAGGGTACTGAGAGGAGGGATTCCTCCATTCAGTCCTGTGGAACTGCGTTTGCCAACCAGCATGCCAGCAAACGTGTTCACTGGCCAACCAGAGAGACCAGGAGGGAGGTGTTGAGATGTGCAAAAGCCACTCTTCAGATTTTCTTGTCTTTTCCTTCTCCCAAAATTTCTGACCTGCAGGATCTATTCCAACCAGCAGGAGGAGTCAAATAGCACCTACCTGCAGCTGCTGGTTCTTCCTTTAGGACATTAGTGTCCCTTAAAACCTGCCAGCCCTGCGCAGTTCTGTTTGCTGAGGAAAGCAGGAAGAGAAAGACGTAGGCACCTGTCGAAGGATATTGGGGTGGGGGCAGGGCAGAACAGTTGGTTTCACTGTTGTGGGGGGGGGGGGGGGGGGGGGGGGGGGGGATGATTGTCTCCAGTAAGTGGGGACATTGGGAATGGAAAGTAGTTTTTCTCAGGGAGAGTGATTTATGTCAGGAAGATGGGAGGAGAGATGATAGTGGGGAAGGGAAAATGATGACGTGCTCTGACGGATGAACCCAGCTCTGGGTGTGTTAAGACATGAAAAAGCTTGGAAGCCACTGTAGCAGGAGATCCATAAAGGAAGGAAAATCTGATGAATCTTTATCATATCTCAGCGACCGACACTGTGGTTCTTGGTTTTGACTGAAATTTCAATCAGCAGCTGAAATTTGCCACTCAGTTTCAGCCGAGAATGCCCCCCCCCCCCCCAATCGCAGCCTCTACTGCTCAAAGACTCTCCCCAGGTCTACCTTTAAATGCCCTGGTGGGTGGTCTGGTGGCCTCAGTGATCCCCAGTCACTCCTTCCCCACCGGTTTCTTGGTCAAAATGGCTGCTGGCACTACTGCGGGAGGTTCTGGCAGCTATTTTAAGATTGGGACCGGCATGAGCGGGAGCAGTCCCCAGTTGCTTCTGCCCACGTTGGTTCCAATATCAAAATGGCTGCCTCAGGCGTTTCTGCGGCAGTCTTGACAGCCATTTTGACTGAGTGACTGGGGATCACTGTTACCTAGAAAAGTCCGCTAGACTACCATGGCATTTAAAGGTGGTGGTGGTAGGGGGAGAGGGGTAGCCATCTTGTGAGGACTTGGGGGGGGGGGGGGCGGGCGGAAGTCCGAGAGCGATCATTGTGGGGGGTTGGGCATTTTTGGGGCCAAAACCGAAGCGTGACCAAACAGATTTTGGGCCGATTTTGGTGTCAAAACCGAAATTCAGTCAACCTCTAATTTCAGACTCTGGTACAGCCTCTGTTTTACCCCAAAATACACCACCTGGAGTAAATTTCTGAAAAAGACAGTAAATAAATCCTAATAAATAAAAAGGAGCTGACTCCTGGAGAGCTAGATGACAGCGCTTTACAGGAGATAATAATCTTCACATTAGTGAAATGTATTCTCTCTCTCTCTCTCTCTCTCTCTCTCTCTCTTCCCCCCCCCCCCCCCCCCCCCCCCCCCAGTAGCTATTTCCAGTTCTGTGCTACAGACTCTGCATTTCTTTCAACACTTTTATCTCTGCTAGTTGAGTTATTGTCCATAGTCTACTGCCCGCTGCAGACATCACATTATATCAGACCTTTAGAGTGGTGAAACACGCAAAAGTATTGGACCCATCAACTTAAAAAAAAAAAAAAATGTTTGCATATTTTTTTTTACATTTCTAAGGTAGTTAAATATTTTTGCGTTAACTTTGGCCAATTTATTTGACATTATTTTATTCATAAGCTACTTTTTTGCTTTTATTGTGGTCAGTTAAGCAGTTTCATTTATGTATTGTTCCATCCATCCATTGCATGACCTCTGTGCAAACTCCCCTTGCAGGCAACAGGCACCTTCCGATAACCTAGATCATGACATTGTTGTCCAAGATGAAGAACGGGCTGCCCAGGAGGAAGGAGGCGGTGAGTTGTGACTTTGGGAGTTGTGTTTCCTGTAAACTTTGTCTGCCGTAAACGTTTACCTCTGTCAGAAGGCAAAGAAATGCGGAAGTACTGATGTTGGACATTCTTTAATTAAAAGACCAATAGGGATGTCTTGTGATATGCCTCCTGGCAGCCATCAAACATATAAACGGCGAGTGACCGTACTCACTCGCAAACGCGCAGTAGACTTCCCTCTCTGTCCCGCCCCCGCGTCAATACGTGATGATGGGGGGGCGGGACAGAGAGGGAAACTGCGCGAAGGGGAGGGAACCGCCGAGGTCGCCACCACTCTCCCCCCCCCCCTCGGAGTCGCCGCTGCCGCCACCCCTCCACCCGGCCCGTCTCTTCGCTATTCAACTTACATCTCCGGAGGAGGCAGATCAGCTGAACTGCCGTTGGCCTTCCTTCCCTGCCTGTGTCCCGCCCTCGCCGACGTTACGTCACACGAGGGCGGGACACAGGCAGAGAAGGAAGGCCGACGGGAGCTCAGCTGATCTGCCTGCTCGGAGATATAAGTTGAATAGCGAAGAGACGGGCCGGGTGGAGGGGTGGCGGTGGCGGCGGCGACTCGGGAGGGGGTACCGGCGGCGGCGAACTCGGGGGGAGAGGGCAGCGGCGACCCAATAGCCCGTTTTAACAGGCTCAACGGCTAGTTTTTTAAAATTCTTAAAAGGTGCAATATACATCCACTGGAAATTCAAATATCCCGCACAAAACAGGACAGAAGACTTTTTTTTTTTGTAAATTAAAGAAAATACCTTTTAGGAAATGGGGGGAGGGGGGACTTCAGACCAGCAAGAATGTTAGATGTGCCATTTTCTTGTTTCCCATCATTTTCTTGTTTTGCTTGCTTCATTTATTTATTAATTTGTAATCTTAAGGGTTTTTTTTTTTTGTATTTTTTAGATCAAAAAACATTATTTACACAACATTGATGCACCAGTTTTATTGTGTGTGTGAAACTAAAATGAAAACTCTGGAGTGGAGGAGTGGCCTAGTGGTTAGGGTGTTGGACTTGGGTCCTGAGAAACTGAGTTCGATTCCCACTTCAGGCACAGGCAGCTCCTTGTGACTCTGGGCAAGTCACTTAACCTTCCATTGCCCCATGTAAGCCGCATTGAGCCTGCCATGAGTGGGAAAGCACAGGGTACAAATGTAACAAAAATAAAATAGATACTATTGGAGATTCTACATGGATTGTTGCTACTATTGGAGATTCTACATGGAATGTTGCTATTCCACTAGCCAACATTCCATGTAGAAGGCTGCGCAGGCTTCTGTTTCTGTGAGTCTGACGTCCTGCATGTACGTGCAGGACGTCAGACTCACAGAAGCAGAAGCCTGCGCGGCCACATTGGTGATCTGCAAGGGCCAACTTCTACATGGAATGTTGCTAGTGGAATAGCGAATCTCAAATAGTAGCAACAGTGGAGGAGTGGCCTAGTGGTTAGGGTGGTGGACTTTGGTCCTGAGGAACTGAGTTTGATTCCCACTTCAGGCACAGGCAGCTCCTTGTGACTCTGGGCAAGTCACTTAACCCTCCATTGCCCCATGTAAGCCGCATTGATCCTGCCATGAGTGGGAAAGCGCGGGGTACAAATGTAAAAAAAAAAAAAAAAAAAACCTCTGGCATTTGGGGGTGTTTAGTTTGTTCTACGATTGGCAGTCTAGTTAATCCTTTTTAATAATAACAGTAGGTTTCAGTGTTTTCTGATGGCTTCGATTAGTGTTCCCTTAGGCTGTATGGGTGAGTAACTTTGCATAGCTACTGTATCTCAGCAAGCGTTGGGACTTTCAGTTCCTCTTCCTGTTTGCCTGTTGCCAATGTGCTAAGCCTTTGCGAACTGTCCTGCCCAAATTGCCTTCTGCAACCAATCAGCTGAGCTTGAAAGAGTCTTCACCTGCAGCCCGCTGCTGGGGGAAGGCGGGGCAGAGCAGAACTGGAGTCTGCTCCCCTTCTGGCCTTTTTCTACTTCTTGCTCCTGTCTGTGGCTAATCAGCTGAGTTTTCACTTCCGTGGCCTCTCTGAGGTGGTGGAGGGGTGCAAAGCTGAGCTTGTGGCTGGAATGTTCTCGCTACACCTTGCTTCCAGATGTGATGGCTTCTGTGCTAAGAAAGAAGGGGAAGCATTCAGTGAGGTGGAGACTACGGAAGGATAGGAGAGATTGGAGCACTACTAGTACTATTACTACTACTATTTAGCATTTCTATAGCGCTACAAGGCGTACGCAGCGCTGCACAAACATAGAAGAAAGACAGTCCCTGCTCAAAGAGCTTACAATCTAATAGACAAAAAATAAATAAAGTAAGCAAATCAAATCAATTAATGTGAACGGGAAGGAAGAGAGGAGGGTAGGTGGAGGCGAGTGGTTACAAGTGGTTACGAGTCAAAGCAATGTTAAAGAGGTGGGCTTTCAGTCTAGATTTAAAGGTGGCCAAGGATGGGGCAAGACGTAGGGGCTCAGGAAGTTTATTCCAGGCGTAGGGTGCAGCGAGACAGAAGGCGCGAAGTCTGGAGTTGGCAGTAGTGGAGAAGGGAACAGATAAGAAGGATTTATCCATGGAGCGGAGTGCACGGGAAGGGGTGTAGGGAAGGACGAGTGTGGAGAGATACTGGGGAGCAGCAGAGTGAGCAGATGCTGGAGGAGGCAGGGAGTGCACTCTTGAAGTGAGGGGGAGGCACAGAGGGAAGAGCTTGAAGATAAGGGCAAGCTGCAAGCAGGTGGATGCTGCTGTAAAGGGGGAAAGGCACAAAAGGACTGATGCTGGAGAAAGTGGAAAATGACATAGATCGGTGGAGTCGGGATGTAAGGGATAGGTTAGAATGGGAAACCAGATATTACAGTGAAGATGGAGGGATAGGAGAAAGGGTGTGGGAGGGAAGATAAAGGAATGGAAGTGTAATTGAGATGAGAATGGAATAAAGGATGCGAAAAGATGAGGAGAAATTAAAAAGGGGAGGATAGAAATTAAGGGTGAAATTGGAAGGCGGAGAGAACAGGGAGAAAGACGGAGCTTGGGTACCTTGTGGCAGCATCCGCTCCTTGCAGAGTTAATGTAGCTACGTGTCAAACATAATGCACGTCTGGCTGCCAAAATTACATGCCCAGCAGCAGTGAACATCTACACACACAAAGTAGAGGAAATATTGGTTTTAGTTAGTTAAAGAACCAAAAGTAAGAACATAAGAATAGCCATACTGGATCAGACCTATTGTCCATCTAGCCCATTATCTTCCTTCCAGCAGTGGCCAATCCAGGTCACAAGTACCTGGGAGAAACTCAATTAGTAGCAGCAGTGGCTTCCCCATGTCTGTCTCAGTAGCGGTCTATGGACTTTTCCTCCAGAAACTTGTCCAAACCATTTTTAAACCCAGATTCACTAACCACTGTTACCACATCCTCCAGCAGCGAGTTCCAGAGCTTAACTATTCTTTGAGTGAAAAAATATTTCCTCCTATTTGTGTTGAAAGTATTTCCATGCAATTGCATTGGGTCCCCTGGTCTTTGTACTTTTTGAAAGAGTGAAAAATCAATTCACTTTTACCCGTTCTACAGCACTCAGGATTTTGTGGACCTCAATCATATCCCCCCTCAGCCGTCCCTTTTCCAAGCTGAAGATCCCTAACCTCTTTAGCCTTTCCTCATACGGGAGGAATTCCGTCCCCCTTTATCCGAAAGTTAAGTTTTTGAGTTTATCAACCCCAGGGTGAGAATACCACAGAGTCATAAGTAATGCCACACTGGGAAAAGACCAAGGTCCATCGAGCCCAGCATCCTGTCCACGACAGCGGCCAAACCAGGCCAAGGACACCTGGCAAGCTTCCCAAACGTACAAACATTCTATACATGTTCCTGGAATTGTGGATTTTTCCCAAGTCCATTTAGTAGTGGTTTATGGACTTGTCCTTTAGGAAACCGTCTAACCCTTTTTTAAACTCTGCCAAGCTAACCGCCTTCACCACGTTTTCCGGGATTGAATTCCAGAGTTTAATTGCGCGTTGGGTGAAGAAAAATTTTCTCCAATTTGTTTTAAATTTACTACACTGTAGTTTCATCGCATGCCCCCTAGTCCTAGTATTTTTGGAAAGCGTGTACAGAAGCTTCACATCCACCTGTTCCAATATATACCTCTATCATGTCTCCCCTCAGCCGTCTCTTCTCCAAGCTGTATAGCCCTAGCCTCAGTCTTTCTTCATAGGGAAGTCGTCCCATCCCCGCTGTCATTTTAGTCGCCCTTCGCTGCACCTTTTCCAATTCTCCTATATCTTTCTCGAGATGCGGCAACCAGAATTGAACACAATAGTAGTCTAGGCTGCTCTCGGTGGTAACTTTATCATAGAAGTGGGTATTGGGCCATGATGCTGAATTTTTGTGAATCTTGGCATTAGTGGATTTATATTTAATCTGTTTAATTGACAGCATATGAAAGAGAGGATGAAGGTCATGCTGGTGAAGAGGTGAATATTCCTGACCCCGATGGTGAAGAACCAGTTGCTGATCAGCAGCAGGCGGTGAGTAGAGCAGGCATTGATGGGGGAGGGGGTTTGTCTTTCTACCCAGGCTGGAGCATCGTCAGGTTCATGAGGTTCGACATGGAACACGCGTGCAGGAGCATTTTCGATATGACGTCCAAGTCCGACTTTGGACGTTTAAAAAAAAAAAAGTCCAAAATCTGAATAGGAAAGAAAGTCGTTTTCAAAAATACTGTTCCGAATAACGTTTTGTGATTTGGGTGTGTGGGTTACAGTGAAAACTAAAGGTTCATTCTGTTGGAGGGGTATTTAACTCGGGCCGCTGGAAGCGTTTTTACTAAATCTTCCATTAACGTGCTTTTTTTTATTTTTTCACTTTGCACATCCTGAGTCCAGCTCTGTCATCATGCTCGCCGAAATCCGGATAATTCAGATAAAGGCCATTTTTCTTGAAATTCAGTTTTCTGGGAGCTAGGCTGTTGCAAGAGAGAATGGGCTGAACCGGTGAAGAATCCTGCATGCCCTTTATGTAAAACCACCTGAGAGACACCTCAGGAATTACAATTTCCTTAAAATTTGGCCTGTCGCTTACAAGAATAGCACGCTGTAGTTTTAGCCTGTTAAGGGTTGTATTGAACATAAAGGGTAAACAGTCTCGTGGATTTCATATACCACCTTTCTAGGGTACAATCAAAGCACATCTATATAATGACAATTTTGGACTCATCCACCCTTCCCTTCTCTCCCCTGGTTTCCTGTTCCTTTCTTTCTTTCCTTCCCATCCTCGCCTTTATTTCTTATGCAGGTTTAATGATGTATTAGCTTAATTTACTGTATTGGCGGCCGCCTTTTGCGGTGCGATGTAAGCCACATTGGGCCTGACACAGTTGGGAAAATGTGGGGTATAAATGAGATAATAAATATTTAAAATGTTTTTATTTAAAAAGGTTTTTCATTTGTTGGTTAGGTTGACACCTAGATCTTATTTTTTTTGTTTACTTATCACATTTTTGGTCCGGTGTGATTATTGTAAAATATTTTTAAGCCCCAGTTACATATTTTTCGTTATGCATATTTATTAGGGAGACTCTAAAAACCTTAACTAGGAAAGGCCAAGGCCTGAGGATCATTTGGAAGATTACTGGCTTACTTCACAGGCTGCCTCTTTTTGCTCACATTTATCATTTTCAGATGCCGGTTGGTAATCCTCACACTGTGTCAACTTGCATGGATTTGCATAACTGTTGACAATAAGGTTTCTCTCGTCTTCCAAGCACGTTCTGAGGAACAGAGACGCAATTCGATCTGACAACGGAAGAAACAAATTGTTTTATCCTGCTGTCATTTTATTTTGAAGTTGAGCCCTTTCCCGGGGTATTTTCCCATTTGCAGGAGGCTGGTACTGACGAGGAGAATCCAGCCAATGATCCGAACAACCAAGGAGAGGATGAGTTTGAAGAAGCCGAGCAAGAAAGAGAAGAGAACCCACCAGATGAGAATGAACCGAGCGAGCAGGATAACCAGAAACCGGGAAATCCAGGTGTGGAGGAGCACTTGGTGGTAAGTACCTCTGGTGTGAGTTAGAACACTGCACAGCTGTCTGGCTCTGTCCGTGAAAAGTATAGCGGAAAAAATGTAAGTGAGAGCTTCTCCTGGATGTAGCAGTGGCCACAGCCGTTTATCCTATGACAAAAGCGTGCAGATACAAACACGGAGAGCCCAGTTTCCATACCCTTATGCATATACCTCCATGTCAGGGGGGAGGGACAACTGAGCCAGTCCTAGTTTACCCATCTAGTGCATGCCCGGAGTTTGGTCCTGGATTTTGGAAATCAGAACTTTATCTCTCTGCATAGTGCTGGCAATTCTGTAACACTGCATTTATTATGTACGGGAAAGAAAAAGCCTACTTTTATTTGTAGAATACTACAGAACAGGTTAGATAAATATGCATTGGTTTAGTTTTATTAACCACCTTTATGAAGAGATTGACCCAAGGCGTGGTGTACAACTTCACAATTTAAGAACATAACAATAATATGATCAAATATAAGCAAAAATACAATCAGTGAGGTGAACCTGAAGATGACTAATTGAATCCTAGTAAGACTAACATAGTAGATGACGGCAGAAAAAGACCAAAATATAGAACAGGAAAAGTTCTCTACGATGACGAATCACAGAAGGCAAAAGTAGAGACTAATAGACGATTCACCACTGGAGACGCGAGTCCAACAGTCTTTATTATATCAGAGATAACGACCCGACACAGGCCGTGTTTCGACTTGTATATGTGTTGTCAACTCACTGATCACGTAGCACCAAACAGAATATGCTGGATACAAACTATCAGAGCAAAATATACAAGTAGGACTCTTCGTTTTGCATTCATTACTTGATGTATTTATTGACCCCTGATGCAGACGCTTTTTAGCGTCAAAACACGGCCTGTGTCGGGTCGTTATCTCTGATATAATAAAGACTGTTGGAGTCACGTCTCCAGTGGTGAATCGTCTATTAGTCTCTACTTTTGCCTTCTGGCAGAAAAAGACCTGCACGGTCCATCCAGTCTGCCCAACAAGATAAACTCAGACTGTATAAGTCTGCCCAGCACTATCCCCGCCTCCCAACCAGCCCCCCACCACCTCTGCCATCCAATGGCAGTTATAACCAACCCCTACCCCCCCCCCCCCCCCCCACAAAGCAAAAACACTCCCACTTGGAAATTAGGGGCTTCTGGTTATAACATGGTACAGTATCAGAAATACACGTAGAAAAATGTAGGCAGACCTGTATCCAGTCTGCCCATTCATGCCATCTATTCTCCCTATCATTCCCTTAGAGATCCTGTGTACTTGTCCCAAGCTCTCTTGAATTCAGATACTGTTTTTGTGTCCACCATTTCCTCTGGGAGCCCATTCCACCTATTCAGCCCACCCTTTCCGTGAAGAACTGTTCCTCAGGTTACTCCTTTCACCTTCATTCTATTCCCCCTCGTTCCAGAGCCATCTTTCGATTGAAAGAAACTCGCCTCCTGTGCGTTTATGCCGTATGGGTATTTAAATGTCTGTACCGTATTTTTACAGCACTGTAAAATGATGATATAACAGCAATCAAAGTATACAAAAATAGACCTGATTCACAATGTGACTGTGTAATACCAATATGCTAAGTGAATCATCAAAAAACACCTGTATACTGGAGCACGTGGTGTATAAGAGGGGAAACCTCATGCAAACTGTGGCACTGCCTGGTATATGTTAACCAGGAAATAAGCAAGGCTCACAGTGAAAAAGTAATAGTGGGTGAAAACCTCTCTGCTGGGCATTTAATACGTACTTGAATGGCAAAAAAATGGTCTAACCACTCATCTTAAACAAAGATCTGAGAAATGGCCAAATAGCCAACACTTACCTTATGCTGCTGTGTAGCTAGGCGCCGTTACTCTGCACTGCTGAGGTCCCGACGGACCCGTTTCGCTTCCGCTTTCTCAAGGGTCCTCAACACGTAACCCGGCGAGCTGGAGCCACTACAGAGCCGTGTCGATTTGCTGTAGTGGCTCCAGCTCGCCGGGTTATGTGTTGAGGACCCTTGAGAAAGCGGAAGCGAAACGGGTCCATCGGGACCTCAGCAGTGCAGAGTAACGGAGCCTAGCTACACAGGAGCATAAGATAAGTGTTGGCTATTTGGCCATTTCTCAGATCTTTGTTTAAGATGAGTGGTTAGACCATTTTTTTTTGCCATTCAAGCACGTATTAAATGCCCAGCAGAGAGGGTTTCACCCACGATTACTTTTTCACTGTGAGCCTTGCTTATTTCCTGGTTAACATATACCAGGCAGTGCCACCAGATTCTCTGGTGGTCCAGATTTCCAGACTTCTACTGTATCCAGATAAAAAGTGCATGTATCAGTCCGTTCTCAGAGGGCTCTGTTGATTTTAGTAGGGCTCAGTTGATCTCCTGAGCTCTTTGCAACAAAGGAGTCCGTTATTGTAGTTTGTGAAACATTTTGCATTTACTGTGCAATAAATGCAGAAATGTAAGCGCAGCGGGCGCAAAGCCTGTGCGCTGTTGAGTGCATTCCAAGCATTTTCCCCATACAGTTACCGCATAGAAGTATTACAGTGTGCATACACAGTAAAATAGCGAACTGCAGAGTGCAGTCCTTGCCCCTGGTCATGTGTAGTCAACAAGGCAATAGAAAAACGATGGCGGTGAAATACCAGTGTGGTGCATGAAAGGTTATTGAATCAACTGAAACCTGAGATGGCCACATTTTGCCATCATAATTGAGCATAGGTAGTAGACAGATCACTCAATGTGGAAACTTAAGAGTAAAACCTTTCTTCCCAAGGGCCATTTTTCGTAACCTGGTACAGTCAATGGTGCTGAGTCACCTAGACTATTGTAACGCACTCTATGCTGGCTGCACAGAATATATGATCAAGAAACTTCAAACAGCCTAGAACACTGCAGCCAGACTCGTATTCGGAAAAAGAAAATACGAAAGTGCAAAACCCCTAAGAGAAAAACTACACTGGCTTCCAATTAAAGAAAGTATCTCATTCAAGGTCTGCACGCTAGTTCATAAAATCATTCACGGAGATGCCCCGGCCTACATGATAGACCTTGTTGACTTGCCGCCCAGGAATGCTAAAAGATCAGCCCGCACATTCCTTAATCTACACTTCCCCAGCTGTAAAGGACTAAAATAAAGTAAACTAACACATGCGTTCAGCTTTTCCTACATGAGCACACAGCTGTGGAATGCATTGCCACGGAACTTAAAAACATATTACGAGCTAATCAGTTTCCGTAAATCTCTGAAAACCTATCTATTCAAACAAGCATACCATAATGAGCAATAATTTAATTATAACACATCACCACTTCAACTATACTCTGATCACTTTCTCGTTATATCTGTTTGCTCAATTTCCACATTGATATCCATGCACTCCAAGAAACACCAACTGTATCTTTTACTATATTGCCATCCATGTATTCCATGTGACACCAATTGTATCTTCTCACTCTGGAATGTCATAATGGAATATTCTAAGCCACATTGAGCCTGCAAATAGGTGGGAAAATGTGGGATACAAATGCAATAAATAAATAAAAGTTAATAAATATGATAGTTTGGAAAGCCCTGTTTTTGGCAAACTGAGACAATACCCATGATGCAGACTTCTATCGAAGCGTGACCACGTTGGGTTTTGGTTACTTCAATAAACTTGTGTGTCACACTTGTGTTTCACTGCCATCATTCATCTATTGCTTTGTTGGCTACCGATTGTTTCTTCCACCTCTTGGACCGCCATGCCCCTGACTTGGCCATTTCCTACCCGATAGCATGCTATGCAGTGAGTGCGTGTATCAGCACATGTTAACTCTCGTGTCTGTGTGGTACCGGTTATCACACACGTGTTAAAAGCCTCACAGGTGCAGTTGAAAGTAAATTATCTTTTTTTTTTTTTTCTCTCCTTCAAGATGGCGGGTAACCCAGACCAACAGGAAGATAACATAGATGAACCATACCAGGAAGAAAGAGAAGAGGAGGTAGAGAAGATGCTGAATGTTATCACTGTTTTATTTTATTGAAATTTTCTCCACTGTGCAATACAATACAAGTAAATGAAGAATTGTTCAAAGAAATTTACAAATTATCATGGAAATTAAAGCATTTAGACCATTATGGGAACACAACAGCATCTTAGAAAGGATAAAAGAAAAAAAAAACTGGCAAGGCAGAATAGGAGTTTTAATTTTGAATATTGTCTCTCAAATTCTTTGCTTATACCATTGAACTTTACTTTATCTGACTCCATGTCGGTATGAAAAAGTGGAGAAGCAGATGACCAAATGGTAGAGTAATTGACTGTGAACCAGGTAACCTGGGTTCAGTACAGCTTCTCTTTCCGCACTAACACTTCTTGCGACCTTAGGCAAGTCACTTTGGGGAGGGGGGGGGGGGGGCTTTTACTTATCAGGAGTTGTGTTTTTAGCTTACGGTAGAAATCAGCTGACAGTAAATGCCGAGACACCCATCCTATATAATAAAAAGCATCTCCAACGTTCTCAAGCTGACTCCGTAAAAGTGAAGCTTTGAAGGGTTCGTGCTCCTGCTGTATCCATCTCCTGAATTGACGTTACGTACTTCTGGGTTCGTCACAAACGGCAGTGACCAATCACTGGAAGGGAACGCTGCAGAGTTGCCAGGCAACGGAACGCGACGTCACATGCATGAAGGTGTCGTCCCCTCCCTCCCTTCCAGTTCCAGGCCCCCCTCCCTCCAAATTTTAAGTCATCTTCACTTACCAAGTCGGGTTTACGGCGGCCGTCAGCAGCGGTAAAAGGCATGCAGGCGTGGCCCTTCTCTCTCTCAGCTCTGGAAACAGGAAATGAGGGCGGGACCAGAGCTGAGCAAGAGAGAAGGGCCGAGCCTGCACGCCTTTTACTGCTGCTGACGGCCACCGTAAACCCGACTTGGTAAGTGAAAATGACTTTTAAAATTTGGAGGGAGGGTTGCTGGAACTGGGAGGGAGGAGGGGGGGGGGATCCTGAAACTCAGAGGGAGGGAGGGGGGACCCTGAAACTCGGAGGGAGGAGGAGGACGACCCTGGAACTTGGAGAGAGAGAGGGGACGGATGACTCTGGAACTCGGAGGGAGGGAGGGGGGACCCTGGAACTGGGAGGGAGGGGGGGCCCATGGCACACACTCTCATTCTCACACACACACAGTCTTTCTCTCACAGACACACTTGCACCCAGTGTCACTCTCACTCTGTCACACACACACACACACACACACACACACTCGCACATTCACTCTCTCACACAGTCACTCTCACACACACTCTCTCAAACATACACACTCCGAGGAAAACCTTGCTAGCACCCGTTTCATTTGTGTCAGAAACTGGTCTTTTTTACTAGTAGGAATATAATGAGCGTTTCGGTGTTTACCGCCAGCTGACTTCTAGCGTGAGCTAAAAAACGCTACCGTGGCTTAGAAAAAAAGTCCCTTTTATCTTGTTATGCCTCAGGTGCTTGTTCCTGGTTAATATGGTGGTCTTGTCCATCGTATGCATGATTTCATACGTGAGGAGTGTTGCTGAAACTTACAGGCTGAAGAAGCAAAATATTGGTGACTTTTCTGAAACTAACTGCATATTCAGCAAGTTTCATAAAGTGACATCACTATGGTGGTTATTTTAGAAGCTCTATTCATGTTTTGGACGTCTGAAAACCAGCATTTAGACATCTATGTAGTCTAGAGGTCCAAATCCTGATTTTATTAAGCAAGAATATGGACATCTAAAACTGCAGTATGCCCATGTGGCAAGGGGGACATGGTCTGGGCTTATTTTGGGTGGGACTAGGGAGGGGCCAAAATATGGGCATCCAACCCCGAAGGGAAAAGTATGTCCATGTCAAAAAAGATGAACATCTGTATTTAGAGCTGGTACTTGGCATGTCCAAGTAAGAGAAAGGTGCTCTGATTGAACCATTCTCCACTGGAATTGAGTAAGGGAAGTCAGAATAGGTTATTTTTCTGTCCCCGGAGGGCTCACAATTTAAAAAAAAAAAAAAAAAAATTACAAAGAACTGCAGTGGGATTTGAACCCGGTATCCTCTGATTCTCTGCTGGCTGCTCTAACCATTAGGCTATTCCTCCACATGTACATTTTATAGTATGAGCCATACAATGTTGGCAGTCTTTACTGTAGAAAGTTGTTACATAACTATACTTGCTATTTCCACAGTCTCGGATAACAATAAATCTACTGATCTCAGCGGTGTAACTTGCTGGTGTGAAAACTTTACATTGCAAGATTTACAACACCCACCTCACCGATCAGCTGAAGAAGAACTTTTTTTTTTTTACTATTTTAACTATTATTTTTTTAACATTACTTTTTACTGTGAAATAAACAGTTGTCATTGACTCTACAGTGTTATACTAATACAAGATTGAGTGTATAATTCAGTGTCGGTTCGGGGACCATAAATCCCACATAACTTATGTTTCGCTGTACGCTGTCCCAAGGACAGACAGCTGGCATTTAAATTAATGGGGATGCGTCCTTGAGACAGCATTCAGTGATACATGGGTTTTGTCAGATCAGTAGATTTATTGTTAGCTGGGACTGTGGAGATGGCAAGTATAAGCATTTTATAATATGGACATTCTGCCGCTGCCACAAAAACATCCATGACCCTTGTTTTTCCCCATAGTTGGAACGTTTTAAGTTTTGTAAAATGGATGTTCATGCTGGATGTAGCCAGCACATGGACTCCTATTTCTCATATAATTTAGAGCAGGCTGTATGTCGGCTGATCCTATTCTAAAATACATAAGACGTAGACATGCAGATTTGGAAATACTTTCTAAAATGAGCATAAGGATAGCCATACTGGGTCAGACAGATGACCATCTAGCCCAGTATCCTGCTTCCAACAGTGGCCAGTCCAGGTCACAAGTACCTGGCAGCATCCCAAAAAGTAGCATCAGCCCATTTAGAATCTCAAATAGTAGCCGCATTCCATGTAGAACCCCAAAGAGAATCAACATTCCATTCAGAATCTCAAATAGTAGCAACATTCCACGTAGAACCCCAAAGAGTATCAACATTCCATTCAGAATCTCAAATAGTAGCAACATTCCACGTAGAACCCCAAAGAGTATCAACATTCCATTCAGAATCTCAAATAGTAGCAACATTCCATGTAGAACCCCAAAGAGTATCAACATTCCATTCAGAATCTCAAATAGTAGCAACATTCCATGTAGATCCCCAAAGAGTATCAACATTCCATTCAGAATCTCAAATAGTAGCAACATTCCACGTAGATCCCCAAAGAGTATCAACATTCCATTCAGAATCTCAAATAGTAGCAACATTCCACTTAGAACCCCAAAGAGTATCAACATTCCATTCAGAATCTCAAATAGTAGCAACATTCCACTTAGAACCCCAAAGAGTAGCAACATTCCATTCAGAATCTCAAATAGTAGCAACATTCCAGGCTACCAATCCTTAGGGATTGCTAGTGGTTTTCTCCCATAGCAGATTATAGAGTTTCTTCCAGCAACTTGCCCAAACCTTTTTTTTTTTTTTTAAACCAGATATGCTAACTGCTGTTGCCACAACATCCGTCATTGAGTTCCAGAGCCTAACTATTCGCTGAGTGAAAAAATATGTTTTCGTCTATTTATTTTAAAAGTATTACCATGCAACTTCATGGAGTGTCCCCTATTATTTTTTGAAAAAGTTACTGAAACAAAGCTTTGTCGAAATCCACCGCGCTTGTTTACAAGTGTGGTGGGTTTCGACAAAGCTTTGTTTCAGTAACTTCATTCCTTCTGTAGGAACCCCCCAAAGAAGCCAGAGTAGTGGAGGAGTGGCCTAGTGGTTAGGGTGGTGGACTTTGGTCCTGGGGAACTGAGGAACTGAGTTCGATTCCCACTTCAGGCACAGGCAGCTCCTTGTGACTCTGGGCAAGTCACTTAACCCTCCATTGCCCCACGTAAGCCGCATTGAGCCTGCCATGAGTGGGAAAGCGCAGGGTATAAATGTAACAAAAATAAAATAGATACTATTGGAGATTCTACATGGAATGTTGCTACTATTGGAGATTCTACATGGAATGTTGCTATTCCACTAGCAACATTCCATGTAGAAGGCTGCGCAGGCTTCTGTTTCTGTGAGTCTGACGTCCTGCACGTACGTACGTGCAGGACGTCAGACTCACAGAAGCAGAAGCCTGCGCGGCCACATTGGTGATCTGCAAGGGCCGACTTCTACATGGAATGTTGCTAGTGGAATAGCAACATTCCATGTAGAATCTCAAATAGTATCAACAGTGGAGGAGTGGCCTAGTGGTTAGGGTGGTGAGGAACTGAGTTTGATTCCCACTTCAGGCACAGGCAGCTCCTTGTGACTCTGGGCAAGTCACTTAACCCTCCATTGCCCCATGTAAGCCGCATTGAGCCTGCCATGACTACTACTACTATTTAGCATTTCTATAGCGCTACAAAGCATACGCAGCGCTGCACAAACATAGAAGAAAGACAGTCCCTGCTCAAAGAGCTTACAATCTAATAGACAAAAAATAAATAAAGTATGCAAATCAAATCAATTAACCATGAGCGGGAAAGCGTGGGGTACAAATGTAACAAAAAAAAAAACAATTAGAATCTTTGTGGAGTCTGCCATTACGATCCAGCGCGCATGGACTCCACAAGGATTATAATTGTCCGCAGTTTCTTTGGGGGGGGGTCCTAGAGGAGGAAAGAAGTTACTGAAACAGCTTTGTCGAGCCCAGCCGCACTTGCTGGACTCATTGATGGACTCGGATAAGTTCACGTTGATATTTAGAAATGTCAAGTAGTAGTAGTATTATGTGGTACTGAATTTAATACACTTGATAGCACTGATTAGAAGAAGTGTTCTTGACTGCGATTTATTATTTATACATGCAGTCCGAACGGAACGTAGTTTTGGTCCTTACGTCACATAACGGTTGCACTGGCACATTTTATATAAGTTATACGACAGCTAAATGATGACAAGGGAATTTGAATGATTGCCCCACTGAGGGTCAGATTCATATACAATTGATTTTCCACATACTAGCAGCCAGGGCTGCAGTACATGAACTGAAAGCTCCTGTTCTCACATTTCATTGTTTAAAAAAAGAGAGAGACACCATTATTCATTATTGATTTTCACATTAATTCATATATTAATACTGAGCCATCGTTTTGTCATTCAGAATTTTTTTTTTTTTATAGGAAATTGAATATCCAAAGAAAAATTTCCTAAAAAAAAAAAATTCTGAATGACAAAACGGTGGGCTCAGTATTAATATATGAATTAATGTGAAAATCAATAATGAATAATGGTGTCTCTCTCTTTTTTTAAACAATGAAATGTGAGAACAGGAGCTTTCAGTTCATGTACTGCAGCCCTGGCTGCTAGTATGTGGATTTAACTTTCTCTAGATACTGGGTTTTCATTCTGACCACACTTGTCGGGCCATGTTTTATATCAAGCTTCTCCAACGTTTTTCTGTCAGGGGCCACACTTTATATTTTGTAATATTCAGGGGGTCAAAATACGCATGCGCACACTCGAATCTCTTTCTTTGAGAATCACACACTCTCTGAGAACACCCAGTCTGTGTGTGTGTGTCTCTCATGTAGTCATCCCCTCAGCCTTCACCCCGTCTCTCCCTCTCTATCTCATGCCCCCCCCCCCCCCCCCCTAGTCACGTAGGTTTGCTCAGCTTCTGTTCAGCTGCTTTAGTCTGACAGTGGTAGAAAGCCACAGCTCTCCAACTCTGCAGTCGATGGCTGTGTCCTCAAGGTGCTCCTGCTGCCATTGCTGGCCCCCGCCCCAAATGCATGCTCAGTTCTCATGTATGCAGAGAGCATTCACGGACGTGGGTCCACGGTAGCAGCTGCAGAGGTTGGAAGAGTTCTGGCTATCAGAGTAGCAAAGGAAGAGAAAGTCAATAAAACACTTTCTTCTACCTTTGTTCTCTGGACATTTTATTTTTCCATCATGTTGGTCCAAGTTTCTCTATCTGTCTTCTGCTAATTCTTTTTCCAGTGACTTTTGTCCATTTGCCTTTTCTTCTCTCTCCTGTCTTGTTCTAGTCCTTCACTATACCTGTCTGACATATTGATCCTTCCTTTATCTGTCTCATCTCCCTCTTTTCTTTTCAGCCTCTCTATCCATTCTCATTTTACCTTCTTTCTCACCCTTCTTTTAACTTTTCAGCTACCTATTAACTTTCCATATTCTTTTCTCATTCTCTAGCTGTCCCATTTCCCACCACTCCTTCCCCAGCCTGCTATTCCCTTCCATCTTTCATCTACCCTCCATTACTATATTTCTACCCTCCATTACTATATTTCTACCTCTGTATTCACTATCCTCCTCTCACTCACTATCTTGCCACGCCTTCTTGGCCTGTCCCACCCCCACATGGTTCCGCCATTTCCACTATTTCTCCTCCCTCTCCTTCCCTTCACTGTTGTAGCGCAGTACTTTCTCTTCCTATCCCCCAATGGTCTAACATCTCCCTGTCCCTTGTTCTCCACACCCCTATCATCTTCCTGTCCCATCTCTCTCCCTTCCATTGACCAATTTTGTTCCTTCCCTCCCCCATCCTATCCCACATGAGCCAGCATCTCTCCCGACCTCCTTTCCTCCCATTGTTCAACACCTGCCTCTCCTTCCCTTCCTTCCTTGGGTCCAGCATCTTTCTCTTTCTTCCCAACTGCTCTCCCATCTAGTATCTTCTCCTCCTTCCCCACCATACCTGAGTCCAACACTTTCCCTCTCTTCGCTCCCTCCACCCTATTGCCATTTCTCTCTCCTTCTCCTCCCCCCCCCCCTCCCCTCAGCGTTCCGAAACCCATAACTTCTTCCTCTTCCCTGGTCTACTTTAAATAGCTCCAGGGGCCCCATGCGGTCCCCCATTTCTTCCTCCTTCTTTCTACCCTGATCCAAGATTTCTCTCCCTTCCCTTTCTACCTTATATCATGCTTTTGTTGACAGTGGATTGTTGGCACAGCAGCGATTCTGATATGCTGCCTGTGACTGCCCTGGTGCTGCTGTTTTTCTGTCGCTGCTGCCGCATTCCAAATAAGAAGTTGTGTAAGAAGGGGATGGAACGTGGCAGAGGAACAGCATCAAGGCACTCACAGGCAGCGTATCAGAATTGTTTCTACACTGACTAGTCCCCTGTCAACAAAAACATGTAAGGTAGACAGGGAAGGGAGAAAAACCTCGTTTTGGGGTGGCAAGAAGGGGGAAGAAATGGTGAACCGCATGGGCCCCTGGAGCTGTGGGGCCAGAGGCAGCTGCCCTGTTTTCCGCCACCCCCCGTAATGCCAGTCCTGCTTATTAACCCCCCCCCCCCCCACACACACACACACACACACACACACAGTCTCTTTCTCATATGTCCTTCCCCCAAGCTCCTTCACTCTCTCTTATATCCCCTTTTCCAGTCTCCACCAGATCTTTTTCTCTCTCATACCCCCCCCCCCCCCCCCCAGTCTTCACCCAGTCTCTTTCCCCTCTCCTGACTCCAGTAGCAGAAGCTCGTTGGGATTTATTTATTGCATTTGTACCCCACATTATCCCACCTTTTTGCAGGCTCAATGTGGCTTACAGGGTGTTAATATGAAAAGTTCGTTACATAATCTTAGATGCAGTCGGTAATAATCTGGAGGTAGAAGAGGAATAAATTAGAAGGTGTTAGGTAAGGTCGTGTGAGGGTGATGTGGGTGATTCCTGCTTCCCTGCAGTGACTTGGCTGTCTGCAAGTTTGAGCCATGTGGAGCAAGAAGCTTGAGTTGGTCTCAGGTCTCGAGACTTGAAACCGCAAGACCAACCTGAACTTTCGGCACCACACAGGTCAAGCTTGCAGGCAGCCAAGTCAAGGCAGAGAAGCAGGAATCCCACTGAGGTTCTGAGGGCCAGCCGGGTTTTGGCCCGCAGGCCATAGGTTGGACAAACCTGTTTTATATAATACTAGCCGTTAAGCCCGTAACAACGGGCTAGTTTTTTGTTTTCCTATGGCCTCTCCCCGTCCACCAACCCTGCCCTCCTCCCAGCGTCTGTTTCCCTCGGTTTCGCCCCCTCCTTCCCTCCCTGCTCCCTCCTCCTCCGATTTCCACGCCCATGCCCAAGCCCTCCTCCCTATTGGGCTGTACTGCTGGTGGAGGCGGGGCTTGGACTCCTACACTGTCAGCGTTCCGACTCTACTGTGCATTTGCAGGTGAGTCGGTCACTTGCCGTTTATATGGTTGATAGATTCACTACTGCTTATATGTATCTCTCTAGGCTCAGGAAGATTTGGCTGATGAGAAGGAAAAGGAAGTTGAGCACAATGCTGACGAGCCATATGGAGAAAATGAAGATAACGTATGTGTTTGCATAAGAGATTTATTTTCCAGATTAAGGCATCCTGAACAGTTTAGGTTCCATTGCATGTGATTGATTTACTACGCATCATTGGTCTTTGGATATGTTTTATTTTATTTTTAACAGAGAGAAAGTGACTGTCTGAGACTCCTAGTCTTATTTAGTTTCTTTTGTATCATTGGCCTAGAAGTCTTCGTTTTGCTCAGTCATGGGTTATTGCAAGGAATGGGCAGCCCAACAACTTTCATTTTGTTTCCCATGTTGTGTGCAGAATTACTTTTGTTGTAGTTAGACTTCATTTTCTTTTTGGGAGCATTGTCATTAAGCGGGCACCCTCTTAGGGAACAAAAAAATAAAAACAAAACCACAGATGGACCAATGATCAGAATCAAATGCAGGTGCTTAACTCCCTTATATGGTGTGAAGCCCCGCCCAATGCATCCCAGGATGCACTGGGCTGGGTGCCACCATTTTTGAGGCGGTGCTGATGGAAGAGGAGGGAGGCCACCTCCCTCCTCCAGCGAAGGTAGGAGGTGGGGAAGGGCCGCTAGACCACCAGGTGGGGGTGGGGGGGTGATTGACCCGCGGCCCACTGGGCCACCAGGGACATTTGAGGGGGTGTTGGGGGGCGGGTGACCCACTGGATCTCCAGCCCCCCATCCAAACTTGTATCGGGGGGAGGGGGGGGGGTAGGGTGACCGGAGGTCCTCTGGACCTCTAGCTCGCATTTCTCTTGGCTCGGTGGGGGGGGGGGGGTATTTGGGGTCTGGTTGACCCATGGACCTCTAATCCCTGTGTTTGACAGGTCTGGGCTTTTGACAGTCCAGCCCTGTCAAGTGCTGGAGGATTCAGGCACAGTCGCTCCCGCACTTCTACCGTATGATCAGAGAGAATAGCGTACTTAAATTTGCATGCTATTATCTCTGATCATAGGGGCGGTAAAGCCCCGCGCTGTTCCAGCGCTATTTTTAGAGTGCTATGTGGAACAGCGCAGGACTTTCGATCATCTGCTCATTTTCATTTAACAGGGTGCAGTGACATGAGACATGTCCTTGGCATTTCCTAGGTCATTGCAAGCAGTAGTCCATTCCTAGTCCCTTGATACTTACAAAACACCTTTGTGTTCACCAGCATTTGCTTCTCACATCTTTGACCTGCTAGACAAATTCTGCAGCTGCCAGAAAGATGGTTTTAAATGCTCGATACTAGTGACAAAGGATGTTTCTGTCCCATAAATTAGTATTTTGTTTTTTTTTTGCACGTTCTAGTTGCAAATAGGAGAAAGTAGTATGGAAGACAGCAAATGGGAATAGTTTAACTTAGCATTACCCAAATGATAGGGAAAAAAAAACCCTGTAGCTGTTCTACACCAAAATAGTGTTGGGGGCTAAATAAAACTGACCAGTAGGATTTCAGTCTTACAATTTTACTCCTCTTGTCTTTAAATTGAGCTGCCTCTAGGGGTCCTCTTGGTGCCTGTACTATGATAATCTGAAGATAAAAAAACAATGGAGATCAAGACCTTACTAGGCTTCAGTTTGGCTAAATTTAAAATATTTTTTTTCCTTTAAGTGTGATGATGATAATTATCAATCAGTTTTTGTTTCTGAACTTGGTGTGGCCTTCTGCTCATTACTGTGGGTTTTTTGTTTTGTTTGGGTTTTTTAAAATTTATTTTTATTTATCACCATGGAGGTGGTAGAACTTCCAGATTCATGCAGATCCTAAATGCACATAGTATAAGAAGCATCGCTGAGCTCCTTGTAGTAAATAAATCTTTATCTGATTCCTAGCCTACGTTACGCGTTACAACCAGCTTACAAAAAGTGTAATAAACGTATAGTGAATTTTGGTGGTTCACATTCTGCTTCATGACCCCTTGGCTTGTCAAGGAGTCATTTTAGCTTGTGCTTTTTAATGTTTATATTAAGCCTCCTTTTTGAGATGATTTGGCTGTATGATTTGTATTTTTCGATTATGCTCATGATATGCGCTGAATATCCGATATACCCGCATAACTTCTGGGTACCGCCAGTGCCGGGGGCATAGCCTAACATGTATTTATTTATTTGTGACATTTATATCCCGCATTATCCCAAACAAGTTTGAGTTCAGTGTGGCTTACAATAAACAGTATAGGATACATAACAAAGAATAATGCATAAGAAAGTAATTTGTTGCAAGAATCCAATTTTACAATACAATATCATAAATATACTGGGATAGCTATGGGTGTCCCACATTTAGAAAATCTGTTATGAATGAGAAATTGTACATGAAGCAAAGAGAAAGTTAATGGAGGAGTGGCCTAGTGGTTAGTGCAGTGAAACATTGAACGTTGCTACTATTGGTGATTCTACGTGGAATGTTGCTGAGTGGAGGAGTGGCCTAGTGGTTAGAGCACCGGTCTTGCAATCCAGAGGTGGCTGGTTCAAATCCCACTGCTGCTCCTTGTGATCTTGGGCAAGTCACTTAACCCTCTATTGCCTCAGGTACAAATCTAGATTGTGAGCCCTCCTGGGACAGAGAAATATCTAGAGTACCTGAATGTAACTCACCTTGAGCTACTACTGAAAAAGGTGTGAGCAAAATCTAAATAAATAAATAGCAAGATTCTAGAATCCTAAAGAGTAATAAGATTCCATGCAGAATCTGAATAGCAACATTCCATGTAGAACCCCAAAGTGGAGGAGTGGCCTAGTGGTTAGAACATTGGTTTTGTAATCCAGAGGTGGCAGGTTCAAATCCCACTGCTTCTCCTTGTGATCTTGGACAAGTCACTTAACCCTCCATTGCCTCAGGTACAAACCTAGATTGTGAGCCCTCCTGGGACAGAAAAATATCTAGAGTACCTGAATGTAACTCACCTTGAACTACTACTGAAAAAGGTGTGAGCAAAATCTAAATAAATCGATTAATGGTGATCGCCATTACGGCATAATGTAAGCCACATTGAGCCTGCAAAGAGGTGGGATACAAATGCAATAAATAAATTCAAATCGGGATCTAATTTTAGGTACTATGGTGAGCATTAAAAAAAAATGCTTAGCACATTAAATCTGGGGGTCAGTTTTGGTCCAGGAACACGTTTTGCATCCATCGACTTAAGCAGACTTCTGCTTGTAATTGTATCTTGCCTGCAATTCAACGCACTAAAATATGTAATCGAGTTCTCCAATAAAATTCACGTGTTTTTTATTTATTTTATCTTCATGCTTCAGAATCAAAAGCCATTGAAATCCTTAACACACAACCTGTCATATGTTACTAACCTCTTCTCATCACATCTGGTGGGATCAAATATTGCAGATTTTTTTTTTTTAAATAGTACTAGTCTTGTAAACGTACATGTTTTTGACCGTTCTTTCTCATCTTTCAAGGCCAATGAAAAGAATAGTGAAATAGCTGAGAAAGAGCTAGAAGCTCCCGAAAAGAATACTCCAAAGGAAGCCCAGGAAGACAATTATGAAGATGAAGAAGAGGAAGACGACGAAGGTGGTGCTATGGTGAGAACTAATCGGAAGGCTGAAATGTAATTCTCACTATTGCATTCCATGGATCAAGTTCACATAAGGATTCTCATGTGACGTCTCAAAAATTTAGCAATATGGTTACGGACCTTTCTAGGAGGATTTGATGAAAACTTAAAAAAAAATAATAATAATGTTTTATTAATTTATGTATTAGAAGTTGCGATATATCTTGTACGTCTACTATATTTTGCTATTACGGGACATTTTCTTATTTCTTTTATAGTGAGATTTTATATAGGAAAAGAGGAACGCAACAGATTGTAAAATTTGCACCATAGGTATCTTCTCCCTTTTGATAAGGGAACTTTGTGCTCATTTTGACAAGGGGGGGGAGGGGTCTGGGGTTTTTTTTGGTCAATCTCGTATCATCTTGTTTACAGTTCCATGAACAGCCTTATATTAAAGGGAAAAGTTTTATTTAAGCAAGCAGTGCCATTAAAATCTGTATCAAAAGAAAAAGTACCCGTGATAACATTTTAGAATTTATACAGTGGTATGATAAGTTTAATAGTACAACGAAGCAAACATCCACAGAAGGTGATCTCTCCACAGGAGAACCAAAGACAAACGTACAAACAGTGGATCCAATAAAAGTCCTCTCACAATGAGTGTCTTCCTGAACAAGGTCTTTATTCAAATCAATAAAAACGACCCGACACGTGACGTGTTTCGGCCGTGAAGGCCTGCGTCAGGGGTCTATTGATTTTTGATGCAAAATACCTTGTAAATCAGATGAGTCACAGCCAGTTAACTGTTAACAGAGATATCATATGCGATACGCAGCTGCACTTCTCTGTCACACGCTGTATTTCGAAAGAAAAAACGGAAAAGTTTAATAGTACGTCATATACCGCCCTTTCATTATGCTTCAAAGTTGTTTACAGGATCTATGTAGTGAGAAAAGAAGTACATCATACCTTAGTAGAGAGAGTAAAATACAGTCCAGAGCCGCAGTACGCCATACTGATCGGCTGGTGTGTGCGAAGGCAGTAAGATGAAGGAATATTGTGTACAATTCTGGTCACTGCATCTCAAAAAAGATATAGTGGAGTTAGAAAAGGTACAGAGAAGGGCGACAAAAATGATAAGGGGGATGGGATGACTTCCCCATGAGGAAAGGCTAAAGCGGCTAGGGCTCTTCAGCCTGGAGAAAAGACAGCTGAGGGGAGATATGATAGAGGTCTATAAAATAATGAGTGGAGTGGAACGGGTAGACGTGAATCGCTTGTTTACTCTTTCCAAAAATACTTAGGACTAGGGGGCACGCAATAAAGCTGAAAAGTAGTACATTTAAAACTAGAGAAAATATTTCTTCACTCAACGTGTGATTAAACTCTGGAATTCTTTACCAGAGAATGTGGTAAAAGCGGTTAGCTTAGCGGGGTTGAAAAAAAGGTTTGGACAGCTTCCTAAAGAAAAAGTCCATAGGCCGTTATTAAAATGGACTTGGGGAAAATCCACTGCTTATTTCTAGAATAAGCAGCATAAAATGTATTGTACTGTTTTGGGATCTTGCCAGGTACTTGTGACCTGGATTGGCTACTGTTGGGAACAGGGTGCTGGGCTTCATGGACCTTCGATCTGTCCCAGTATGGCAATAGTTATGCATTTACGTTATAGGCATCGGTAAATAAAAAGGTTTTTAGGCCAGATTTAAAGCATACCCCCATTTCATAATCCATGAATAGTCTACTGCGGATTGAGAGAGATCTGCAAGGACTTTGGAGAAAATTCTATTAATTGGCACCTAGACATATGCGTCACTTATTGCCGTCATAGGCACCATAAATTGATAGTTACATGTGAAAGTGAACAAAGTACTATTCTTTAAAGTAGCAGCTTGGTGCTTTTGCACATGGGGGGAGGGGACATATACGTGGGTGAACCGCAGGCATCTCCCCGTTTAGAATACTATCGAATACATACATCACTTGGTGCATGTAGGCGCACTCATTTACACCTGCTATTGATGTGACGTAAATGATTGCGCTGAAACTGAGGCATCCTATAATGGCTTCTTGTCGCACACGGGGCGTAGCTAGGTGGGACCACGGGCCCCCACAGATTTAGTCCTGGCCCCCTCTACTTTCGATTTTCCCCGACCCTTCCCCGCCACTTTCGACCCACCGCCGCAAGGTACCTTTGCTGGCGAGGATCCCCAACCCCCGCCAGCCTTAGTCTTCAGCGCCGGTCTCCGGCGCGTTCGCTGATCTGTGCTGTGAGTCCTGACGTCCAGCACGTTCCTTGCTCGGTATCATTTAAAGGAATGTGCTGGGCGCCAGGACTCAAAACACAGATCAGTGAACGCGTCGGAGAGCGGCGCTGAAGAAGACTAAGGCTGGCGGGGGTTGGGGACCCCTGCCAGCAAAGGTACCTTGCAGTGGGAGGGGGGTCGGCGGCAGGGGGAGGGTAGGCTAAAATGTGCCCCCCCCCCCCACCTTGGGCTCTGGACCTTCCTCCCGCCAAGGTCTGGCTACGCCCCTGGGCGCACAGATGATATTATAGAATTGGCACCCACTGCATGACGTCAGAGCTTGCCTGTGTGCCTCCAGTTTATAGAATTGTTTCCATTATTTACAAAAAGATGCTGCCAATCATGAGTCCTCCTGGCATATTGAAGAAAATAATGACTTTTTTTTTGTTGTTGTTGCTGTTAACTTGGTTCGTGTATAATGTTATGTTTCGCCTTTTAACATACAAGCAAAGATTAGTTTGGTACTAAGAAACTTTCAAAAGCTGTTTTTCCTGGGTAAATAACTGAAAATAACCTACTCGGTACTTGGGTAAGATTATGTGTAGAGATGAACAGCATTCTTGCTTTCACTCGGGTAATTTTCGCAAAAAGTACTTGGTCGGGAATTAGGGGTTGGAAGAGGGGCCTGCACTTCCAGTTTACGGGTCATAAACCCACGGATTCTGTATAAATTGCCCAAAGGTTGGGTGCAGATTGTAGATCTACATGCTAACTAATTTGGTGATAGTAGATGACGGCAGAGAAAGACCTCACAGTCCACCCAGTCTGCCCAACAAGATAAACTCATATGTGCTACTTTTTGTGTATACCTGACCTTGATTTGTATCTGCCATTTTCAGGGCATAGACTGTAGAAGTCTGCCCAGTGCTAGCCCCGCCTCCCACCACCGGCTCTACCACCCAATCTCCGCTAAGCTTCTGAGGATCAATTCCTTCTGAACAGGATTCCTTTATGTTTATCTCACGCATTTTTGAATTCCATTACCGTATTCATCTCCACCACCTCCCGCAGGAGGGCATTCCAAGCACTTAATTGGCAGTAACTAGCAGTTACACGTGAATCAGCCCTATGACTCTGTTCTATAACTTACACACTTAAATCATGGGAGGGGCGTGGGCAGGTCAGAGGCATTTCCAGAAATTAGGTGCAGTGTTAACACCTGCTTTTGTTCCTGCCATCAGAATAAGGCATACGGTCTTTAGATGTTTTTTTTGTTCCTCATTGCAGATTTGGCTATCAAAGAAACATGAGACCATTGTTGCTTGCCATGACCTAAAACTTCCTACACTCAATATTTATGCCTACGTACAGGTCTTGAAGTATTTCATCTATAGGGAGCCGCAATACTCTCCTTATGAAGGTCATATAATGAACATATAATAACTCTTCCTCTCTACGATTCCCTAATGTGTCTGTACACACGAACCTTATTCTACCACAACGTTACTGTATTTGTTCATACCGGAATTGGCGAACGCCTTTACGGTACTATGTAAGCCACATTGAGCCTGCAAATAGGTGGGAAAAAGTGGGATACAAATGTAATAAATAAATAAACCAGCTGGGCACGAGCATTTACACCAACCTTTGGTAGACCTCAATGCTTGCACTTAAAGTTAGGGGCAAAATGTGCACTGTTCCTTACAGAGTACCCTTTTACAGAATACTAGGTTAGCACGCGTTATTTTAGCACCTATCTTTGGGCTTCGTTTACAGAATCCAGCCCAACTGGATTAAAAAACAAACAAAAAAAATCACAACTGCTGTCTTCCATGGGGAAAAATAGGCAGGGTTACGTTGGGAACGCAACAACACAGTGGCGTACCAAGGGGGAGGGCGGTCCGTCCCGGGTGCACGCCACTGGGGGGGTGCCGTGGCGCGTGTCTGTGGGCTCCGACTTCGCTAACTTCGCTCGTTCGTTGCAGCTCCCTCTGCCCCAGAACAGGTTACTTACTGTTCCGGGGCAGAGGGAGCTGCAACGAACGAACGAAGTTAGCGAAGTCTGAGCCCACAGGCGCGCGCCGCGGCACCCCCCCCCCAGCGGCGTGCACCCGGGGTGGGTGTCATTTCACCGGGGGGGGGGGGAGGTGTCCTCTCGGGGGGGGGGGGGGGGGGGCGCATCAGCGATTTGCCCCGGGTGCCATCCAGGCTAGGAACGCCACTGCAACAACACATAGAGGGGTCCTTACTAAAGTGCGTTAGATGTTGCACTTTCTGTGGCTTATTGGGGAACGTTTACCCCCCCCTCCCCCCCCCCCCCCCCCCCCGGATTCTACAAAGGTTGACCCAATTTGTGTGCCAAAATTTGGGCGGGATCCTGAGATGCGCGTGCAACTTAATTGGTTAATGAGCCAATTAACGACTATAATTGGGGGCTAACAATTGACTAATTGGCACTAATTAGGATTTGCACACCCATCTGGCGGGGCGCTGTTCTATAACACTGGGTGCCCAAATCCTATAGCGAAGGGGGGACGGGGCGGGCAGTGTTATGGAAAACCGGGGATGTGCACCCAAATTGGGTGCCAGGAATTGCACTTGGTTTCAGCAGGCGTAAGTCCTGGTGTCCAAATTTGTACTAGTCTTTGTTTAGCTCAGAGGAAGCTTAATAGAAGAGCAGTATGTGCTGATTTTTGAGCGCTATTTACTGAATCCAGCCTTTAACACGGTAGTAGCTACTCAATGTGGAAACTCAAACGAGTGAAACCATTCTTCCTGGGGAAAATATTTTGCAACTTGATACAATCAATGGTACTAAGTCACTTAGACTACTGCAATGGAATATATGCGGGATGCAAAGAACAAACCTTAAAAGAAACTCCAGACCGCCCAAAACACGGCAGCCAGGCTTATATCCCTCCGTGAAAAACTACACTGGCTCCCAATCAAAGAACGTATTGCTTTCAAGATCTGCACCCTGGTTCATAAAATCATTTTCAGCGAAGCCCCGGGATACATGACAGACCTCATACACCTACCAACCAGAAATACATCCGAATCATCACGAACGTGTCTAAATCTCCACTACCCAAGCTGCAGAGGACTTAAATACAAATCAACTTACGCACCCAGCTTCTCCTACATATGCACACAACTGTGGAATGCACTAGCAAAAGCCTTTGAAAACAACATACAGCCACCTAAACTTCCGGAAATCACTAAAAACTAACCTGTTTCAAAAGGCTTATCATACCGACCCAACTTAAATGCCTGAACTCTGCAACACCGCAAAACTAAAGTGCGTAATGGAGGTTCCACAATTCTTACGCTTTACGATTCCTTAATGTGACCGTTTCACATGAATCTTATTTTGCCACATCATCACTTTGTATTTGTTCACACCGGAGTCAGCAAACGCCTCTGCGGTATTGTATAAGCCACATTGAGCCTGCAAATAGGTGGGAAAATGTGGGATACAAATGCAACAAATAAATAAAATAAATAAATATAACACAGTAACTCTTGGGGGCATGCCCAGCATTTTCCATTGCAGGCTGCGCATTAACAGTTGCATTAGCACGCAGTAATCGGGTTCTAGTTAGTGCAGAAGCACTTACTGCTGGATTCTATATATCGCGCCTTAAATTCTGCGCGGAAATTGAAGCGTAGTCTCCAGCAATGCGTGTAACTTAATTGGTTAGCCATCTAATCAGCGCTGTCAATTGGATGCTAACAAGCAATTATCAGCAATAGCTGGCATTAATTAAGATTTAAGCGCACAACTCGCTAAGGGCACTGTTTACTAAGGCGCAGTAGCGTTTTTAGCACATGCAAAAAATTAGCACGCACAGATGTTATACCCATATGTTCATATGGGTGTCTAGTGTTAACACGCACTAATTTTTAGCGCATGCTAAAAACATTAGCGCGCCTACAGTGCAGCTTAGTAAACAGGGCCACACAGTAACTTTTAAAAATACAGCAGAAACAGTTTGTACATTAGCTGCTACCATGTATCAGGGGCGTAGCTACGGGGGGGCCACAGGGGCCTGGGCCCCCGCACATTTCGTCCGAGCCCCTGGTTTGGCTGGCGGGGGTCCCCAACCCCCCGTCAGCCGAAGCCTTCTTCAGTGCTTGTCTCTGGCGCAGCCGCGTTCGCTGCCCTGCTCTTCTTTCTTCTTGGAGCATCAGCGTGCACAGGAGGAGCAAGAAGAAAGAAGAGCAGGGCAGCGAACGCGGCTGCGCCAGAGATCGGCGCTGAAGAAGGCTTCGGCTGGCAGGGGTTGGGGACCCCCGCCAGCCAAGGTAGTTGTTTGTGAGGGGAAGCGGCAAAGAGGTGAGGCAGGAGGCAGGGCGGCACTCAAAATGTGCCCCTAACCTCGGGCCCTGGCCCCCTCCCACCGTGAGGTCTGGCTACGCCCCTGCCATGTACTAAATCGTGCTTTAACAGCCTGTCGTGCTTTAGTTAAAGAGTCCAATGGTTTTATATTTTCAAAAGTATGCATGGTTTTTATTTTATTTTATTTTTTTCTCAGGGGAAAAAAAAAGTTTGTGTCTTTGTGATAACAGTGATTTTGAACACAGCCATACTTTTTGGTGGGATTCCACACGGCTTGACAGTGTGGTACTTTGAAAAGAAACACACCTTTCAGAGCTACCATAAAAATACAGGTGACTTCTTTTTTTTTTTTTTTTTTTTAAAGTCCTGCGACCCCTGAGGCAGGTGGCTTTCCACCAAAACACTGACCCACGTCGGGACTTGTGCCTTTGGTGCCTAATAAAGAGTTTCAACTTGAATTCTCCCTGCTCGAGAGTCTCGTGTCACCCTGTACTCTCTCTGATCCTCATTGCATCCTGTAGAGGGCACCCTCCTGCTCCCCCAGGGAAAAAAAATAGGCACCAATCTTTTCGGGGACTTTTCCTCTAGGCAATTTTTAAAACAAAAATACATGTGTGTGTGTGTTCCTTTTGAGAGCTGGAACAAAGACTACAAGCAAAAGTACCCAGAGACTGCACGCCTACCTGTATTTTGAAAATTGCCCTCGGTTTGTGTGGGGTGAATGAGCAGTGGCTTGCATGTTTCACATGTTTTACAAGGTGGCATTAGAAAAATGTAGACGGGTCACTTTTACAAATTTGGTCTGATGTTTTTATAAATATCCTCTCAAGTGGAGGCTACCCAGCGCTACCAAGATGCTCTATGGATGTAAAGGTTCACAAGCTAGAGAAACATTTTACAGGTTCGGTGCTGCAGTTTATCTGCTGCTTGTTTGAGGTGTTCATGAATGTTAAACTTACTGTGAGCAAGGTTACCATGGAGTGTACATTTAAGAATTTTTTTTTGGGAGTAAATGATGAGGCCCTGTGAAGTCACAAATTGATTCTGTAGTATACATTTTTTGGGGTAATTTTTATAAAGGCTTTTTGCAGCATATATGCCTTTAAATGTGTATAAAAAGTCTTATAAAACCTACACCCTCACCCCGCATTCAAATGTACATGGTGTCTGGAAAAAACGGGACCCCCTAACATTTTTCCAAATAACCCAAAAACATCCTACTGCAGCAGAAAATTCTGCCTGAAATTCGAGACACTTCTGAGTAATTTTATTTTTGAACAGGATGGAGCTCCAGTGCATCGAGCTTGCAAAACAGTTGAGCTCTTAATTTATGAAACTCCAGACTTCATTGAGCCAACAGCTCAGTGGCATCGAAGACTTTGTGAATGTGTCAATTATGAATTAACTAAGAAAAAAATATATACTAATGCATTTTAAAAGGTTATATTCACAATTGCACAGTATTTTGAAAATATGTAAGGGAGTCTCGTTTTTTCCAGACACACTGAGTAGATGGGTACTTGTACTTGACCTGGGTATAAGCATATTGGAAGGAGGGGGGGTTGGGCAAAACAGGCAGAATTGCAGTGTACATGCACAGATTATAAAATACCTACATGTTTACTTCATCTGTATACATTTCTACCAGCTCTTGTACCAGTATAAGTGTGCCTGGTCACGCTTCAGCCAGGATTTTGGCAGGTTTTTTGCTGCAGGACATGTGAGATGCCTAAGTCTGTTTATAAACAAACAAAAACCTCAACCTGTTAATAAAATAGCCCTTTTTCTGTTTAACTTGTCTTATGAACCATATTTAAAACATTGTGATACACAGAGAAAATTTTTCTTTGTGGTGATTTCTGTTCACTTTATTGTGTGCTTTGATCGATTTAAAAATCAGTCTGTGATAGATTTCTTACTATTGCTAATAAAAAGTTTATTTTCACAGACTAATATTTTATAGGAATTTTTTTCCATTGTTTGGGTCATGTTGGATCTATGCATAAGTTTTTACATAATCTAGCTCTGATATGCAAATCTGTTTTTATATCTTTGTAAAATGTATAATATGTATATAAACTCCAGAATAAAAAAAATTATTTTGGTAAATTAGTTTATTTTTAATGTCATAATTATGGTATTTAATTGTTGGAGGCCTACTTATAACTTGGTTGCACACAAATAAACTAGTATTTGGGTAACAAATCCTTTTGACGTGTTGTCCGTTGTTTTATTGTCTTTCAATATGTGGAATGTTGACAATAGTTATACAAAAGAGAGCGGTGTTGTAGGATCATTATCACAGGTAATAAATTATCTGCGTCCAAGATTCCCAAAACAGAACTATCTACACACAAACTGCTCAGTACTCGGTCTAGGGGCCGGGAACCTTGGCTTAGAACCTATACAGTTACTTCCGAAAGAAAGGAATGCGACTGGAAAAGCAAGCTGGAATATATATTAGTTTATTATAGATAAGAAAAAAATAGATAATGTATGCAAAATATATAGAACTCTGGCAAAGCTTTGGCTGAATACAAAATTACTGGCTGATAAAAATTACAATCATACGTCACTACTAAGCACTAATTCTTACTGGTTACCAGATAAAGTTACACCACTGATTGGTCAGGTTACACTATGTTACCAGATAGTACAGTTATTAGCAGCTTATCTCCTGATCACGGTATGACTATACCCAGTCCTTTGCTCAGGTAATTACCACTGACTAGCCCCAGACTAATAGGAAATAAATCACCGTGTCTCTCACCCGGCTGACCTTTGTGGTAGTCTCCGAGAGTTGTACGGGATACTTCGCAGACTCAAGCTGAGATTGCTGCAAGTCTTAGTCAGAGCTGGGTCCGGAACTCTTCAGCAGACAGGGAGGGCACAGGTCACTCTACAGGTAGCTGAACCACACGGTACTTTCCTCCAGATACACAGTTCATCAGTTGGTGGACCTTATTAGGTCTCACTGGTCTTCTTTCCACCTCCACCTTCTTCCAAGGCTTCCGACTAACTTTTCTTGTTCCCGCTCTTCCCAGTACCTCTTGGTCCGGTGACTGCAGGAACCCAATCTGGATCTGTTTCGGCTCACTGCATGGCAAGAAGCGTCCGTTGTTCTTGACCTTCAAGTTGTTACATTTTGGTATGCATTTTCTGTTTCTCACCCGCCTTGCTGGAGCCAGCCTCTCAGGGAGATAAAGGGGGCTGGTTTGCCCACAGCATGTCCTTGGTGTTACAAGACTGTTAGTGATTTTCCAGAAAGCTGAATTAGCTAAATCGCTGTTATGCAGGTCAGAGTTTACAGCCTCCATTTTGATGTCATAGGATTATACAGGCCAAGACCAACAAGGTGAGACACGCAGGGAAATACTCCTACGGTGTGCAGACGTGACAACTCTCCTAAAAATGGACCAAATTTCATTGAATTTGGCTTGCAGGAAGAAAATAATGTTTTGGACAGATTTGAAAGCTAGAAACATCTGGTCAGTATTTTCAAAGAAGCAAGCTTCCAAAAATATCCCCATTGCTTTATCTGGGAAATGTTGACTACCATTTCATTGCAACCCCCCCCCCCCCCTCCCCCCCTTCTTTCCAGCAGTTTGGCCCAAAGCAATAACAGGCAGAAAGGGAAAGTACTGAAGCAGCTAAGAATGGATGGCTTTCAAAAGTAGACAGTTGCATGGAGACAGAAATCTAACCTGTCTGCACTGAAATCTTACTCATCCCCACAAGAATTTAGTGGCACTTAAACAATTCTGGTCGGCTCTGTCTCTGGGTTCGAGCTGCAACACTGCAGACAAAGAAGGAATGGAAGTTGGAGCTTGAAACACTCTGGTGCACACCTGTAAGACTCGTCTGATTTTGCTGGCACTATGTGCCGAGAGGTCACCACATGCATGCTTCAGTAGGTCAAGCAACCTCTGATGATCATGCTTGTGTCAGAGCTGAGGCCTGTGTATCAACCCTGGAGCAGAGAGAATTAATGGAAAACTTTCCACATCTATGCTGTTAGCAAGGAGGAAGAGGAGGCAGCACTCACAAGAACTTGGTACTTAGTAGGTGAGAAGCTGGTGCAAGCGCAGCTTACACTTCCACAGGCACTGCTTCCATCCCTATGGGAACTCTGCAGGAACCGCTTCCTTCCCTTTGACCCCCATTCCTGTGCAAGTCTCTATTTCAAAGTAACCTCTTCATGTACTTCTATATCAGAAAGCCCATACCCACACAGTCTCCTACTCCCCCCACCCCCCCAAACCAGCATACACTTTTGCATCCCCACAACTATGCTGTTTTCTACCTCGCCAGCTCCACACTCCCAATATACATTTTCCTCACCTGCTTGTCAGCTGCCCACACATTCCACCTACCTGTCTTCTAATACACACCAACAATCCACCATATATACATACACACACTCACCCATGCATATCATTTGCAGCTCCGTGAATATCCACCCCCTCCCCCTCCATTCCTCCCCAAAACACAAATACCCTTCCACGCATCTATGTTGGAAAGCCTTCTTAAAGCCATGCCCCTCTGCATTTTTTCCCTGCCTTTATTTTATTTTGAAAACTTTTCCACTTCTCTATAACCATCGTGATGGCGAGCACCTAGGTGGCTTGGAACACAGAGGGACCAGTGCAGCTGTGTGCTTCCGCCATAAGTGTAATACTTTAGCATACACAAAGCCATGGCTATGCAAATTTTATGCACGCTGAACTTGTGTGCAAATTCGGGGTGGAGAAACCTGCTGGATGCATGCGCATCAAGGTTTTGTAGTAAGCGCAGCTGCTTATGTGCAGGTCAGAACAAAACCAGACGTTTTGCTCACATCATTGCCAGTTCTGTGTGTATATATGAGCCTCATAAAAATTTTGTGAGGATGATATGCACAGAATAGGTGTCGTTCAGGCTTATTTTCGAAAGAGAAGGGCGCCCATCTTTTGACACAAATTGGGAGATGGGCGTCCTTCTCCCAGGGTCGCCCAAATCGGCATAATCGAAAGCCAATTTTGGGCGCCCTCAACTGCTTTCCGTCATGGGGACGACCAAAGTTCATGGGGGCGTGTCGGAAGCATAGCAAAGGCGGGACTGGGACGTGCTTAACACATGGGCATCATCGGCCGATAATGGAAAAAAGAAGGGCGTCCCTGACGAACACTTGGCCGACTTTACCTGGTCCATTTTTTTCTTGCGACCAAGCCTCAAAAAGATGCCTGAACTGACCAGATGACCACCGGAGGGAATCACCTCCCCTTACTCCCCCAGTGGTCACTAACCCCCTCCCACCCTAAAAAAAAACCCCCTTTAAAATATTTTTTGCCAGCCTCAAATGTCATACCTAGCTCCCTGACAGCAGTTTGCAGGTCCATGGAGCAGTTTTAGGGACTATGGCAGTGCACTTCAGGCAGGCGGACCCAGGCCCATCCCCCCTACCTGTTACACTTGTGCTGGTAAATGTGAGCATTTCAAAACCCATCAGAAACCCACTGTACCCACATGTAGATGCCCCCCTTCACCCCTTAGGGCTATGTTAGTGTTGTACAGTTGTGGGGAGTGGGTTTTGGGAGGCTCAGCACGCAAGGTAAGGGAGCTATGCACCTGGGAGCAATTTGTGAAGTCCACTGCAGTTCCCCCTAGGGTGCCCGGTTGGTGTTCTGGCATGTGAGGGGGACCAGTGCACTATGAATGCTGGCTCCTCCCATGACCAAAGGGCTTGGATTTGGTTGTTTCTGAGATGGGCGTCCTCGGTTTCCATTATCGCTGAAAACCGGGGACGACCATCTCTAAGGTCAACTTAAATGGTGAGATTTGGGCGTCCCCAACCGTATTATCGAAACGAAAGATGGACGCCCGTCTGGTTTCGATAATACGGATTTTCCCCACCGATTCGCCAGGACGCCCTGCGAGGACGTCCTCAGGAAAACTTGGGCGCCCCGTTCGATTATGCCCCTCAATGTGTACCAATACTTTCATTTTTCTTCCAACATGCGCACAAGTTCTGTTACGTACTGTCAGCCTTTCAAACTTGCACTCGCTTCTGGCTGCAGAAGAAGCTAAAACTGGCAGATCTTAAAACCTGGCATTAAATCCTCTCCACCAACCCTTCTACACGTCTACAGACACAAAAGATTTTCTCACGTCCACTTGGCAAAGGCCACTGCTACCTGGTTTTGTTGCCTGTAATGGGGAAACGAGGGAGCTTTTTCCCCCCTCTTTATTATGGATATGTTATTTGAACCGCTTTACTGTTCAAGTAGTATTGCTTGTTTTTGTTTGGAAAATTCATAAATAAAAGTTTTGAAAAATGCAATTTTCCATGTTGCATGTCATAAGTACATAAGTAGTGCCATACTGGGAAAGACCAAAGGTCCATCTAGCCCAGCATCCTGTCACCGACAGTGGCCAATCCAGGTCAAGGGCACCTGGCAGCTTCCCAAACGTACAAACATTCTATACAATCAAGCCATTGTGACATCACTAATGAGGTTGGCTCTTATTGGTGGAATGAGCCACTATGACATCACAATAGGTTAAATCACTGCTCTATGTAATAAAAGTGAGCCAAGTAGAGGACATAAGTACATAAGTAGTGCCATACTGGGAAAAGACCAAGGGTCCATCGAGCCCAGCATCCTGTCACCGACAGTGGCCAATCCAGGTCAAGGGCACCTGGCACGCTCCCCAAACGTAAAAACATTCCAGACAAGTTATACCTAAAAATGCGGAATTTTTCCAAGTCCATTTAATAGCGGTCTATGGACTTGTCCTTTAGGAATCTATCTAACCCCTTTTTAAACTCCGTCAAGCTAACCGCCCATACCACGTTCTCCGGCAACGAATTCCAGAGTCTAATTACACGTAGGGTGAAGAAAAATTTTCTCCGATTCGTTTTAAATTTACCACACTGTAGCTTCAACTCATGCCCTCTAGTCCTAGTATTTTTGGATAGCGTGAACAGTCGCTTCACATCCACCCGATCCATTCCACTCATTATTTTATACACTTCTATCATATCTCCCCTCAGCCGTCTCTTCTCCAAGCTGAAAAGCCCTAGCCTTCTCAGCCTCTCTTCATAGGAAAGTCGTCCCATCCCCACTATCATTTTCGTCGCCCTTCGCTGTACCTTTTCCAATTCTACTATATCTTTTTTGAGATACGGAGACCAGTACTGAACACAATACTCCAGGTGCGGTCGCACCATGGAGCGATACAACGGCATTATAACATCCGCACACCTGGACTCCATACCCTTCCTAATAACACCCAACATTCTATTCGCTTTCCTAGCCGCAGCAGCACACTGAGCAGAAGGTTTCAGCGTATCATCGACGACGACACCCAGATCCCTTTCTTGATCCGTAACTCCTAACGCGGAACCTTGTCAATTTTGTCCATTTTGTTTCCTGTGTTGGAAAGTGTGCTTTGCACAAATAAGTCATACTCTTTGCACAGTGAAATGGGAAATAGTATGCATTCTTCGGAAAGAGTGATTCCTGTTTGTGCATAGTTCATACTCTTTCTGAAGAGTTCTCTGCCAAGTCTGGATGGACCGTGCAGGTCTTTTTCTGCCGTCATCTACTATGTTACTATGTATGTTACTAAGTCACTCCCATTTCGCTTCTCCATTTCTTTCTCACAACCTTCCTTCAGCCCCTACCCTTTCTTCCTTTTCTAAAATCACAGAAGAGGAATCCACATCTTCTCCAAACTCACTGCCTGTTTCTCTGATCACATTCCTATCCATCTACTCAGCTCATTCTCTCTCTTCTAGCTGTCTTCTAGCTATCCTCAGTTTATCACTTTCCACTTCAAATGTTCCTGATGCCTTCAAACATGCTGTGGTTATGCCACTCCTCAGAAAACCTTCAATGAATTCTACCTGCCCCTTCCAACTATTATCCTAGCTTCCTTCCACATCCAAGCTACTTGAATGTGCTTTTCACCACTGCTGTCTTGACTTTATTTTGTCTCAAGCTATTTATGAACCACTGCAATCCAGCTTTCACCTGCTACATACTACAGAAATAGCCCTGGTTAAAGTCTCCAGTAATCTGTTTTGGCCAGATCTAGGGGCTTTGACTCAATCCTCAGCTTTTTCCTGGTCTAGCTGCAGTTTTTTACACTGTTGATCACATCTGCTCCTTGATAATGTCCTCGCTTGGATGTTCCTCCACTACTATCAAACTATCGGCTTTGGGGCTGTATTGGGACCTCTTCTCATTTCTCTGTATATTTGATCCCTTAATGTTCTGATCTCCTCCCATGATTATCGGTATCTTCTTCACACAGATGACTCCCAGATCTACCTCCTCGAACCAGAAATTTCACCAGAAGTCCAGGTCCAAGTCTCCAACAGGCTGCTAAAACCTAACGCCACCAACATTTGCCCTTTTTCTTCTGAACACACTATGAAAAACCTTATCCACACTTGTCATCTCCTGCTTAGACTACTGCAACTTCCTTTTCAAAGGTCTCCCACTAAACCATCTCTCTCCCCTTCAATCAATTCAAAATTCTGCTGTATGACTTATCTTCCATCAGTATCACTACACTCGCTTCTTCTTTTGTCACTTTATTGTCTCGCTACCCCTACTGATTTACAAGTGCATTCATTCTGCAGCTCCTCAATATCTCTTCCATCTTATCTCTCCCTACACTTCTCTGGGGAGCTGGTAAGTCACTCTCATCTGTACCCTTCTCCTCCACCTACAACTCCAGACTCCGTTCTTTCCACTTTGCTGTGCTGTATACCTGGAATAGACTTCCTGAGTCAGTACATCATGCTCTGACTCTATTCAAATCCAGGCTAAAAGCTCACCTTTTTGAAGCTGCTTTTATTTTATTTATTTACAACATTTATATCCCACAATATTCCCGCCCATGGGCAGGCTCAATGTGGCGTACAATAGTTAATAAACAAACCATAACACAATAGCAAAGTACAGTGGACAGGGTCACAGGAGGGGGAAAGAGAAGTCTGATGAGGGAATGGAAGAGAGGGTGGGTGACTGGGTACCACAAAGTGAGCCGTGGGCTAAAAGGCTGCAGCTCCTGCAGGACTCGTGGTAAACGCTCTGCCAAAAAAGGAAGGTCTTGAGACGTTTCTTAAAGGTCGGGTGATCTGAAGTGATTTTGATCTCCCGAGGCAGCCCGTTCCACAGTTGAGTGCTGAGACAAGGAAAAGAGGAGCCATAGATGGCCTTATATTTGAGGCCATGAGAAGCAGGGTAATGGAGAGTGTGGTACGAGCGGGCCGATCTCTTAACTGCTTATTTATTTGTTCAGTACCCATGTTGTTTGAATCATTCCCTAATCCCTTCTTTGTCCGGTTTTGAATAGATCAAAAGCTCTGTCTCCTATCTGCCCGCTATGCTCTGCAGATCAGTTTCTCCTTGCTGTACCTGCTCTTCAAGATATACTCTTGGCTACTCATCAGAAAATGTCTTCTGTTGCTGGACCTGTTCTCTGGAATACTTTTCCTGTTGAGCTATGGTGACTCCAGTCCTATGTAGAATTCAAAATTGTCCACCATATGTACTTTTTTAGAAGATTGTATGGCCCCATTGTTTATTTGCTAAACGTCCCCTTTGCTTCCCTTCTGGGATCCTGTGATTGCAATGCTTAGCCTGCTCTCCCTCCCTATCCTCCTCTGTCTCCCTTTTGCCCCTCCCTCTTTTATTTTTTTGCTCCTCTGCTTATACTTTTGCTTTTCCTATAGATATTTTTATTGTACCCCGCGCTTTCCCACTCATGGTATGCTCAATGCGGCTTAGGTACTTATTTGTACCTGGGGCAATGGAGGGTTAAGTGACTTGCCCAGAGTCACAAGGAGCTGCCTGTGCCTGGCCCTTGCAGATCATCAATGTGGCCGCGCAGGCTTCTGCTTCTGTGAGTCTGACGTCCTGCACGTACGTGCAGGATGTCAGACTCACAGAAACAGAAGCCTGCGCAGCCTTCTACATGGAATGTTGCTAGTGGAATAGCAACATTCCATATAGAATCTCTAATAGTATCTATTTTATTTTTGTTACATTTGTACCCTGCGCTTTCCCACTAATGGCAGGCTTACATGGGGCAATGGAGGGTTAAGTGACTTGCCCAGAGTCACAAGGAGCTGCCTGAAGTGGGAATTGGACTCAGTTCCTTTGTTCTCCAGGACCAAAGTCCACCACCCTAACCACTAGGCCACTCCTCCACTGTTGCTACTATTTGAGATTCTACATGGAATGTTGCTATTCCACTAGAAGTCGGCCCTTGCAGATCACCAATGTGGCCACGCAGGCTTCTGCTTCTGTGAGTCTGACGTCCTGCACGTACGTGCAGGACATCAGACTCACAGAAGCAGAAGCCTGCGCAGCCTTCTACATGGAATGTTGCTAGTGGAATAGCAACATTCCATGTAGAATCTCCAATAGTATCTATTTTATTTGTACCCTGCGCTTTCCCACTCATGGCAGGCTCAATGCGGCTTACATGGGGCAATGGAGGGTTAAGTGACTTGCCCAGAGTCACAAGGAGCTGCCTGTGCCTGAAGTGGGAATCAAACCCAGTTCCCCAGGACCAAAGTCCACCACTCTAACCACTAGGCCACTCCTCCACTCCTTTGTATTTCCTTTCTCACTTTGGGCTCTTTGTTTACGATTATTGTGAACCACTGTGATGGCATACACCCTACTGCGGTATATCAAATAAAGGAAACTTGACTGTCTCTTAAGTGTTTGTGTACAATGCTGTATAGGCCTAGTAATGGTATAGAAATGATAAGCAGTAATAGTGTGGCGGGAAGGGGCTCATGGAATTGATATACCACTTTTCTGTGGGTATAACCAAAGTGGTTTACATATGTAGGTATTTTCTCTGTCCATAGTGGACTCGCATTCTAAGTTTTGTACCTGAGGCAGTGGAGGGTTAAGCGACTTGCCCATGCTCATAAACAGCTGAAGTGGCAATTAAACCAAGTTCCCCTGGTTCTCAGGCCACTGCACAAACCACTAGGCTACTTCCTCCTGTTACACTACAGCAGGGCTGTTTTTGAGGGGGTACTGATTACCGGCACCTTTTCCATTGTCTGCTAAAATTGATCCATGGTGCTCAAGTTTTAATGAAAGAGCTCAGGCTCTACACACCAATTCTGCCTTGTCATAGATTCTGTGACTGGTTGCAGGGGGCCTGGCTATTGTGGGGTGGGTTCCTCAGTGATTACCCCGCCCCTGAAGGGTGGCCAGGCATTTGAGGGCACCTTTTTTGCTAGAAAAAAATGCACTGCACTACAGAATAGCCTGAAAGTGTGGCAAGAAATGGATTTCTTTGTTGTGACAACAGCCCTGTGTGGAGATAACGCTCCTATCAACAAGAACCAGAGACAGATAGGACTGCATCGAAAACAACTACTCAGAAGGAAGACTAACAAGTCAAGTATGGATTAATATTGCTTTTCTTATATTTAATATTGTTTTACTAGTATTTTGTGGTTTAATATAAAGGGACAAGTGATAAAACGAAAAACAGAAGGATATATAAACAAGGCTAAGATAATTTAGTTATTTGATCTGTTTTACGCTTCCTATTGTTTTGTTTTATTTATTTATTTGTTACATTTGTGTCCCACATTTTCCCACCTATTTGCAAGCTCAATGTGGCTTACAAAGTACCATGATGGCGCTCGCCAATTCCGGTGTGATACTGTTTGTGAAATGCGTTGAAACCTTTGGCGTTTGGCTTGTACTTGGAAAGTGCACCTTTACACTAAGCTGATCCTTGTGTTATGTAGTAAATAAATTGCTGTTTTCAGTATCACCCAACATACTATTTACCGCATTTAACCAATGTCTGTACACTGTAAATTTCCTGGAATGCCTGGAAGCCAAAGGCTGACCTATGAAGGCAGGAGAGAAACGCATTCTAAAAACAAACCAGTGGCCTGGAACAATCTTCCTCAACCCCTACGCCAAGCCACCTCCCTACCCATCTTCAAATCTCTGCTTAAAACTCACCTCTTCAATGCTGCCTTCTGCACCTAACCTTTTGACAAATATAGTATGCCCTATCAGATTGTCTCTACACTTGTCCTTTAGGTTGTACACCTGTCTTTTAGATTGTAAGCTCCTTGAGCAGGGACTGTCCTTCCATGTTAAATTGTACAGTGCTGCGTAACCCTAGTAGCGCTTTAGAAATGTTAAGTAGTAGTAGTAATGGTTGACGTCACTAGTAAATAGTGTATGATGAATCTATAACTAGGAAAGAGCATGTTAGGTTTACTCAGGAATATTCTTTCCAGTTCTTCCATCACTTTGTAATCCCTTTTGGGTTTAGCCACCTATGGAAATGGATTCTACAGCTCTTTGAATTCAAGCTTTGACTCCAGAACATCTGTCTAAGAAGGATGTTTAATTACTGGTGCATCAGGCTTCATAAGATGTTTTCTGCTACACTGCCTTAAACAGTAATTAAAACCCAAAATAAGACGATATACTCCTTTAGAACGATACGGTGGGCCAACATAGGTCTATCATATTAAAGTATGAGTTTACTAGATAAGGTCCTTTTCAGCATTTTAGAATTGTGAAGGTGCAGGACGGTACTCACGTCACTATCTTTTATGATTCATTCGGTTCATGCTGTTTTTTTTTTTTTTTTTACTGTATTTTGGAAGATTCATGATTTCAGACTTTCGTACATTTGTCATCTTGACTTTTAAAGAACATTGTGTAGCCCCTGACGCAGCCCAGTTGGGTGAAACACGGCCAGTGTCGAGCTGATTTGAATATTTGGTTGTCACTTAATAAAATATTTTTTTTATTGATCTGCTTTTTTTTCTTTCCTTTTCAGAAGAGTCCTTTGGCCCATTTAAAGATAGGAGTTCCATCTTTTCCAGGATATTCGAAAGAGTATCACAGCTTAATTTATTTCCACAAAGAATAGGCTGCATTGTTTCCTTATCTAGTTGATTTGAGATGATTTATTTACTAGGATTTATTTACCACCTTTTGGAAGAAATTCAGCTAAGGCAGTTATACATCAAAAATAAGCTGGACATAGGCAATAGAAAAAATAGCAAAACTATTTAATCATGGTATATATTATGGCTGTGCTGTGCTGTCTTCACCTTCTGTGCCCCCGAGCCAACGATGGCCAGCGTTTCGCTATGCTGCTTCAGGGTCTCGGTGCCTCGCTGAGCATTGTGGAATCGAGCCATGCTTGTTCCCACGAGGCACCGAGACCCTGAAGCAGCATAGCGAAATGCTGGCCATCGTCGGCTCGGGGGCACAGAAGGTGAAGACAGCACAGCACCTGTTTGGGCAACGTGGTCCAAGAGTACCACCTTTAAAAGATAAGTGTTGGTGCCAACAGTGCTATTTAGCATGTGAAAATAAAAATATCAGTATACATGAAAAGGCACAGTGATTACAGATACTATCAATACTGCAGGAAGCACTATACCGATTAAAGGTTTTTTTGGCCAGTGATGAAGGCAAGATCCTTGTGATCTGTTTCTGCTCCGATAGATTTATCAGTATCTAGGAGCTCTTTGAGGCCCTTTTTCCTGCAAGAGATAAACTGTTTTGCATACAGTTTACATTACAGTCATTTCTTAGCGGATTATTTCGCGATTTTTTTCTACCATATTTTATAACTACACATGTAAATTTCAGAAAGTCCATGAAACGCCCATTTCCCCAACTATAACCATGTCCCTTTTTAGACGTTTGGCATACTTCATTACAGAATGTGCTTAGCGAGTTGCCAATTAGTGCCAATTAGTGCTCATTATTTCATGTTTAGTGCTGTTTTCAGTGCTCATTAGCTTGTTAAGCTTAAGTTACGCATATTGTTATAGAAAACGCTTGGATTTCGGCGCGGAATTGCACGCTATATAGAATCTGAAGGATTATGTACTCTTACTGGTAGTCGACGTTCATTTGGAATGACTGGCAATCCCTAGTACATAACGTACATTATTACATTTAGCCCAGTTTCCTGCTTGGACAGTCGCATTGTCTACATGAGCTTGTGAGCAAAACAATCTGGAATGTAGGCGGGGCAGCAAATGCTTTGTATTCTACGGAGCTCCTCCTTTGCAGTAGCACTAAAGTTTATCCATCGTTGACTGCGGTTCTTCTCCCAGTTTTACCTACAACTACAAGTTTGATGCTACAGTGAATTATTCATAATTTTGAAATGAGACTGACTGTGAATGATGGAAAGAGTCAAGTGGATTATGTAAGAAAGTTGAAATCTAACTTTGTCCTGGACGTTGTGGGCACTTTGAGTCAGTGGGATCACAGGTAAGGCATTTACCATACAGGACAAGCAGGGCTTTTTTTTTTGAGGGGGTACTCGGGGGTACTGAGTACCGGCACCTTTTCCATTGGCTGCTAAAATTAACCCATAGTCCCCAAGTTTTAATGAAAGAGCTCAGGCTCTACACACCAATTCTGCCTTGTCATAGATTCTGTGACTGGTTGCAGGGGGCCTGGCTATTGTGGGGTGGGTCCCTCAGTGATCACCTCACCCCTGAAGGGTGGCCAGGCATTTGAGTACCGGCACCTTTTTTGCTAGTAAAAATGCACAAGTAACAGCAGATGAGAATTGTAGAGGTCACTCTTCTCTAACTGTTTCTCTTAGCCACTTTTAAAAATACTCTCTCTGCTTTTCTGGAAGGAGTTAGGAACAGATCAGTACAGGTCATAAATCTCAGTGTATGTCAAATATTTAGTAGATAAGAGTTTGCATTTTTATCTTAATAAATACAAATAAAACAAACAAAAAAAACCCTGACATATTTTTTAAAATCTGAAAACTGGAACACAAGGTGCAGAGTGACAAGGTTATTTTTTTTTCTTTTTTGGCAGCTACCAGGCAAGATACATAGACTGCTGACTTTTATTATGAAGGAATCATTAAGGTACCTTTATTGTCCGTTTACTAAAAATCCATGTGAAGTATAAACTTTACCTTGTTTATATCACCTTCGTTTTATGATGGGTGTTTTCCAAATATTCCATTTAGTTGATTATGTAATTAGAATTTCTTTTTAAAATCCTGCTGTTAAACCTTGGTTTGAATATTTTCTTATATTTTTATTTGTTAGGATTTATTTACCACCTTTTTGAAGGAATTTACTCAAGGATACAAAGAAGGATACAGAGCTACATTCATACTTTGCATGTATTGGTTTCATGTTTGCTTAGGGTTCTATGAGAATCAGCATAGATTTTCATGCATTTATATTGGTGGAACAGCCTAGGGAGAAAGTATTTAAGAAAAGCATTGGCAGTAGTTCAATCAACTAAGTTACCTGAAGTATCTGCTAGTCCTACTGCTTTAATGATACTTTAATTTCTCCGTTAACACACTGGTATATATTTTAGAAGCCCTATTCATATTTTAGATTTCTATAAATCTTCATTTCGGCATGTACCGTGTTTCCCCGAAAATAAGACACTGTCTTATATTAATTTTTGCCCCCCCCCCCCCAAATGCGCTAGGTCTTATTTTCAGGGGCTGTCTTATTTTTCAGGGAAACATCGGAGTTGGATCGGGGTTGGCCCGCCCGCCCTCCGTCGCTCCCGGATCTAAACTTAAACGCCTCCTTTCACCTTCGCAGCAAGCAGCAGCAGGGCAGGCCACTCCTTCCTTCCGTGTCTCGCCCTCGCCTGATGTAACGTCCGCGAGGGCGGGGCACGGAAGGAAGGAGAGGTCTGCCCTGTTGCTGCTTGCTGCAAAGGTGAAAGGAGGCATTTAAGGTTAGTTCCAGGAGTGACGGTGGGTGGAGGGGGGGGGCCCGGCGACCTCGGGTGGGGGGGGTGGCCCGGGGGCGGCCTTGTCCGGCTCTCGGCGGCCCTGCTTTAAAACAAAAATTTGCTAGGTCTTACTTTCGGGGGAGGCCTTATATCTACCAATTCAGGAAAACCTCTACTAGGTCTTATTTTCGGGGGATGTCTTACTTTCAGGGAAACAGGGCATATTAGACTGCACACATGTCTAAATCCCAATTTTAGAGATCCAGTTTATACACCGTTTAAAAAAAAAAAAAGCTTGTTTTTTTTGCATAACTATGTGTGTGCAATATACATGTTTAAAGCTCCAAAACGTGCATATGGCAAGGGGACATGGTCTGGGCATGTTTTGGGCAGGACTAGGAGGCACCAAAAAGATACACATGTGTTTCCCATTTCAGAAGGCGGCTGCATGTTTAAGCCCACCGACATCGGGATTTACACCTGATCCTGGGGATGTCTGGGTTTTAGAAAGTTGCTCATTTTGTTCAGCCCCTCACTGGAGGGAATAGGGGTGGTCATCCCCTTAATCCCTCAGTGATTTTTGTCCCCCTCCCCAAGCAACACTGGTATGGGATATTGGGCTCTGTGACAGCTTCAGAAAACATACATGTGTATGTTGGTATTTCAGAACACACACGTGTATGTGCCACACATATACATTTGTTACAGTGTTTACCCCGTTGATATTTTAAACATTTATAGTTATGAAATCAGTGGCATTCCTAGGGGGGGGCGGTGGGTGCGCTCCGCCCTGGGTGCACACCGCGCGCCTGACTGCTCCACTCGTTCCATGCTCCCTCTGCCCCGGAACAGGTCCTGTTCCGGGGCAGAGGGAGCATGGAACGAGCGAAGCAGACAGGCGCACGGCACCCCCCCAGCAGGTAAAAATGCACCTGTGGGGGGTGTCCTTTCACTGGGGGAGAGGTGGCTTTTCGCCGGGGGTGGGGGCACTGCACCCCGGGGGGGGGGTGCATTGGCGATCCGCCCCGGGTGTCAGCCACCCTAGGAACACCACTGTATGAAATGGATGCTCCCACTGCATGTAACAGCACATAAATGTAATCCCTACATGTCCAGCAGATCCCATTTCAAAATACTACCTGACTTTGACCTGTCCCAGCTTAGACATCTGAATTCTAATTTGTACGTCCTTTCTAAAATGCTGTTCACTGTGGATAAATACATTTTTGTAGAATGCTTCTTGGTATTTATTCCTAGCTTTATTATCTAGATCACATGCATTACTGTGTTTATAACAGAAACGTTTGCATTTATCTCTGCTTTTCTGTCATGTGCATCTATACATTGCATTTTTGCATACATGTTCTCCTTGGACAATTTTATTTAACTTTACAAAACCAACTTCATTTTTTCCTTTTGTTGTCATGACTTCAAAATCCAAATGTAGTGTTACGATATCATTTCCAGGACTAGTACACTCCTGTTCAAAGCTGCAAGAATAAATGATTACGTCACAATGAAAGCATTGCTGGAAAGCAAAGACATTGATCCTTTGGTTAGAGGTAATATAATAAGTCGACTTGTTCCTAAATTTATTTTTCAAACATATATATAATGTGACCAGTCGTCACTGGAATATTAGATAACATTTGTTTTGGACGTTACTTTCCATTGAACAGTATCTTTGAATCCAGCTCTAGCCCGTCTTTTCTTCTCCATACATAGGGGATTTTGAAGAGACAATTTTACACGTTGCTTTACTTAATGGCAGCAGAGAAGTTACAGAACTGATCTTGGACAAGGTTCCAGCTCTGATTAATGTACCAATGACTTCAGCCAAGTACAGAGGTACTGGATATGTAAACTTAAACATGTAGCTCTTACTGCAAACGTTAATGAGAATGGGTTCTCCGTGCTAAGAAAACATTTCCATGTTCTGGTAAACTAATCTAATATTGCTTCTGATTTCTAAGTCCAGTAGTTAACCTCTTTTGATTTGAATCCTCACTTCCAAAATATTGATACGTAGCTCATTACTGATAGCTTATAACAGGGGCATAGCCAGAGAGCAGACTTTGGGTGGGCCTAAGCAAGAAGTGGGTGGGTACCAAGTGTCCCCCCCCCCCCCCCCAAAAAAAAAAATATCTCAGCTGGTGAGAAAATGCTTCTCGACACCTTAGCAGTCGGTAGAAGGCATGCACTGAAAACTGAGCATGCGCAGGTGCCAGTATCAGAGAGAGCAGCGTTTTTGTTACCATCAGGGGGAAGTCTTCAGCTGATGGAGTTTGGGATCCCCAACAGCCAGAAGCGTAGCGAGGCCAGCTGACACCCGGGGCGGTTCGCCGCTGCACCCCCCTCCCGGGTGCAGCACGGCGTGCCCCCCCCCGGAGAGCGCAACCCCCCCCCCCCCCCCCGGAACACAGTCTTACCAAGGGGGGCGGGCGGGAGGACCGCTCCGTCCAGAGTGCAGTCGCTGGGAGCTGCGTTGGCTCCATTGGTTCCCCTGCTCTCTCTGCCCCGGAACAGGAAGTAACCTGTTTCGGGGCAGAGAGAGAGAGCAGTGAACAAGCGGAGACGACACCCCCCCCCAGCGGCGTGCACCCGGGGCGGACCACCCCACCGCCCCCCCTTCCTACGCCACTGCCAACAGCTACCGCTAAATATGTGCTACTATTGGGTGGGCCTGAGCGAGGCCCACCCAGGCCCACCTGTGGCTACGCCACTGGCTTATAACCACTGGAGATTTTTGGTTTCTTTCCATGTAAATATCTAGTTAAACTTCAAGGGGTGAGGGTATAATTTCTTTGTGTCATAGCAACTTATTACATTTATAAGTGCTAAATATCTGGATGAGCAAGCCCTGGCTATTCCATCATTATGTGGCTGAAATTCCTGTGAATTAGATGGAAACGTATATACAGTAAATAGTAGCTTATTTTGCCATTGCCTAGTTCATTTCTAGGAAAACATTTCCTTGTAACTTGTGATATGGATTACTTTACTGTGGACTAATTAGATTCCATTGAAAATATATTTTCCTGTTTTATTGGTGATAATCTTTATTCAGTTTGTTTACTTTTTTTTCACGTGCAAGTCTTTATTCCTGAATATTCTTGTGAGAATTTAGTTTAAAAAATATATTTAAAAAAACATATAGAGGCTCATTTTCAAAACGAAATAAGTAAAAAAAAACCCCATCATAAGGTGACAGATGCTTTTCTCACAAAAACGTCCAAGCTGCGATTTTCAACACCCCAAGTTTAGACATTTTGCTCCACAGTCTTTCCAGATCTCAAGGGGACGTGTTTTGATGAGACATGGGTGGCACCAGTGGCATTACTAGGGGGGCAGACACCTGGGGCGGTGCCCCACCCCCCGGGTGCAGCGCCCCCCCCCCAATGCAGCGCGGATCCCCCCCGGTGAAAGACCCCCCGCGAAAGAGCCCCCCAGGATGCATGCCGCTGGGGGGGGGTGCCGCAGCGCGCGCCTGCTGCGAGTTTACTAACTTTGCTCGTTCGCTGCAGCTCCCTCTGCCCCAGAACAGGAAGTAACCTGTTCTGGGGCAGAGGGAGCTGCAGCGAACAAGAGAAGTTAGCAAACTCTCGCAGCAGGCGCGCGCGGCGTGCACTTGGGGCGGACCGCCCCCACCGCCCCCCCCCCCCTTGGTACGCCACTGGGTGGCACCAAAAGATAGACATTTTTCTGCAATAATTGAATAAAAGGAAAACATTTAGGGTCAAAATTAAGATGTTTTTGGCTAGACCTGTTTCAATCATGACTTAGGGCAAGATGCACTAAACGAGCCTTTAACGAACAAGTTTTTAACCATGGCATGCACTAAAGGCTATTTTCTGACCGCGGTAGCAGCTAATGAAAACGGAATGCAGATGAGCAAATTGTGCAGAAACCCTATTGTAATGAGATGCACTAACCTTTTCCGATTGCCTTAATGGTGGAAATCGCCGTAAAATTTAGCGAGAGGTTGTACCTCTCGGGGCTGCGCTAGATCGAAAAATTGTCAAAAATGTATGTCATATACGCCGCCTGAAGACGCCGTGCCGCTCACCTCCCCGTTTTTCAATCAGCTGATATCGGAGAGTGCAGTTGAAATCGTCCATCAGAAAAATAGCCTTCCATTTTGGCCAAATAATAACAACTTGCTTTTTTGCAGTGCTTCACTCAGTTGAGAGACCTGTGATTGGCTCAGAGACTTCCAGGTCTCTCAACTGAGTGAAGCATGGCCAAAAAAGACATTTTTATTATTTGGGTATGAATAATGGCCAAAATGGAAGGCTATTTTTGTGATGCACGCTTTCAACTGCACTCTCCGATATCAGCTGATTGAGAAACGGGGGTGAGCGGTGAGGCGTCTTCGGGCAAGGTGATATCATAGGTTTGGCGATTGTGCGCATGCGTTTCCTATACCGCTGGCGGAGATTACACCAGATTAACAATACTTTCATGCATCCGACGTTTGAATACCACGCCGAACATGTGCATCTTTTTTTTTTTAGTACATCCTTCGTTTTTTCTAAAACGGTGATGACATTTACGTTTTCGGTTGTTTTACGTTTTGTTGATGCATCTTGCCCTTAGTGACAAAAGGTGCCTTAACCAACGGCCCTGTTTACTAAGCCATGTCATAGGCACGTTAGCGGTTTTAACACAGATTAACCATGTACGCGCATTAACTCTGTACGCGCCTACAATATCCCTATAGGCACCTACACGGTTAGCACGCGCGCTAATTGTAGATGTGTTAAAAACACTAATGTGCCTTAGTAAACAGGGGCCAAAATGACCAGTGAAACCTGTTTATCAGCATAAATAAACATTTTACTGATCACCTTGAAGATTGTGGCTGGCGTCTTCCACTCTTGTTGACTTTCACCCAAATTACACCCTTGGGAACAGCTATGCACAATGTGCTTATAAATACACAACATTTTTTTTTAATCATTTATTTATAATTTTTTCATTTTACAAGGATCACTTGCAAAACAGTAAAACAGAGATGATTGTACATTAAAACAAAATTAGAAGAAAACAATCTCAACAAGATAAATGGATTTTATACAATCTTTCTCTTTCTTAGACCACAAAATAAATAGGGAGAGTGAAACAAGACAAGGAGATCAATTTAAACAACAGCAAACAAAGAAAACGTGGTATTAACCCGATTATCCCCAGTTATTATTTATCTAAATCATTATTCCACATTGATCATCTGGTTGGTTTCTTCAAGACCATAACGGTGCATAGTCCATCAATTTCATTGGAAACATACTTATTGTCCAATATTAGTGAAAGTAATACACCTGATTTCATTTTTTTCCCTTTTAAAACCAGAAATTGTTTAACAATACAAACCCTTGAATCTCCAATCCAATTCCCGCTGATTAAAGTAATCCCAGTTTCACAGGCTTCACTCCTTTTGAATTAATATATTAAGAGGAATCATTTCAGAGGAAAAAAAACATTAGGAGTCATACCCGGAACTCTGGGAAAACAACAATCGCGATATTAATCATCTGTAGCAATATTCATTTTGTTCAAATTTTTCTGGTCTTTTATCATTTTTAAATCTTAACCGTTTCCTACTTTTTATTGTTTATTTGTTTATATTCTGCCTTTAAAACCAAGGAGGATTACAATACAACATGTATAATATTTATAATAACTCCAATAAAACAATACAAACTCTCAGCATGGGTACTTCTATGTACGTCTACATCTGTGCAATTTCCTAAGATCCCTTTCCCATGTGTGAAACATGCATTCCATGTGGAAAATGCTTAATAAAATTACCCTCTGTGTGCATATGTTTTAGACAGAAGAACAACACCTCTGTCCTGTCTCTTGCAATAAAAATGTTTGCTGCAGGCACTGAAACTCTGCAATATTTTCCAGGTGAAACTCCTCTCCATATAGCTATCCTCAGGCAAGATGTGAAAGCTGTTGAAAACCTACTGCAAAAGGGTGCGGACATTATCCATGCTCGGGCTTCGGGCATCTGTTTCTTACCTGGAAAAGAATCTTTATGCTACTTTGGTAGGGGCTTTTACTAGATACAACTGTAATTCTTTTAAGAATCTGAAATCAGTTTTACTGAGCTTGCAGTGAAAATGACAGAAGAACATTGTGGAGGCAAATAGCGTAATTGGGTTCTAAAAGAGATTAGAAGGTATGAAAAAAGGATCAACCACAGGAAACCTGTTAGACGCAAAGGTCAAAGTTGCCCGGGAGAGGAGGGGGAGACTATAGGAAAAGGTAGATTGGGAGGGATAAGAGAGAATATGTGGGGGGAGGGTACAGTAGGGGTGGTTAAAGGGTTAAAATAAAAATGTGGCTTTTTCCTTTTCCTGTTGATCATATGATGCTGTATCTTGATGTAGTTGGGACTCTTGTTGGTGTAGTTGGCTGGTAAGTGCATTAGGGATCCTTTTACTTAGGTGCACTAAAAAATGGCCTGAGCTAGTGTAGGTGCATGTTTTGGGTGCACGCAGATCCATTTTTCAGCGCACATGTAAAAAAAATGCCGCCTTAAAAGTTTTACCGAAAATGGACGTGCGGCAAAATAAAATTTGGCCTGCGTCCATTTTGGGTCTGAGACCTTACTGCCAGCCATTGATTTAGCGGTAAGGTCTCTCACGTTAACCATGTGGTAATCACCTACACACGTCGAGTGTATAACAATAACATTAACCTCTCTCTCAATATGCTAATATATCAACCTAAGCGTTTATTGTACTTCTGTATTATGTACTAGACTTCTACAAATCTTAGTTTTGTAACCGCCTTTCTAGCAATATGTAAGCCACATTGAACCTGCCATATGGTGGGAAAATGTGGGATACAAATGCAATAAATAAATAAAGTTGGAGTCACTGCCCGATTTTCACTGCATGGCAGAAAATTATATATATATATATATATATATATATATTAGTAAAGCAGGCCCATTTCTGACACAAATGAAACAGGCGCTAGCAAGGTTTTCCTCGAAGTGTGTATGTTTGAGAGAGTATGTGCGAGATTGACTGTGTGTGAGAGAGAGAGTGAATGTGCGAGATTGACTGTGTGTGAGAGAGAGAGTGAATGTGCGAGATTGACTGTGTGTGAGAGAGAGAGAGTGAATGTGCAAATGTGTGTGTGTGACAGAGAGAGAGTGAGACTGCTGGGTTGTGAGTGTGTCTCCTCTGTCCTCCCTCCAGCCACCCACTGATGCTCTTCTCTCTCCTGCACCCCCTTCAGCCACTCCTCCACTTTAATCAGCCTATATTAAATTCCCCCCATGTGCTACAGAAAAGCACCGAGCACATCCTATATAATAAAAGGCACCTCCAACGTTCTGAAGCCGTAGTTCCGGAACGTTGCAGGAATGCTTCAAGGCTTGAAAGCTTCACTTTTTCAGCTTCAGAACATTGGAGGTGTGTTTTATTATATAGGATATACAGTGGGGGAAATAAGTATTTGATCCCTTGCTGATTTTGTAAGTTTTCCCACTGACAAAGACATGAGCAGCCCATAATTGAAGGGTAGGTTATTGGTAACAGTGAGAGATAGCACATCACAAATTAAATCCGGAAAATCACATTGTGGAAAGTATATGAATTTATTTGCATTCTGCAGAGGGAAATAAGTATTTGATCCCCCACCAACCAGTAAGAGATCTGGCCCCTACAGACCAGGTAGATGCTCCAAATCAACTCGTTACCTGCATGACAGACAGCTGTCGGCAATGGTCACCTGTATGAAAGACACCTGTCCACAGACTCAGTGAATCAGTCAGACTCTAACCTCTACAAAATGGCCAAGAGCAAGGAGCTGTCTAAGGATGTCAGGGACAAGATCATACACCTGCACAAGGCTGGAATGGGCTACAAAACCATCAGTAAGACGCTGGGCAAGAAGGAGACAACTGTTGGTGCCATAGTAAGAAAATGGAAGAAGTACAAAATGACTGTCAATCGACAAAGATCTGGGGCTCCACGCAAAATCTCACCTCGTGGGGTATCCTTGATCATGAGGAAGGTTAGAAATCAGCCTACAACTACAAGGGGGGAACTTGTCAATGATCTCAAGGCAGCTGGGACCACTGTCACCACGAAAACCATTGGTAACACATTACGACATAACGGATTGCAATCCTGCAGTGCCCGCAAGGTCCCCCTGCTCCGGAAGGCACATGTGATGGCCCGTCTGAAGTTTGCCAGTGAACACCTGGATGATGCCGAGAGTGATTGGGAGAAGGTGCTGTGGTCAGATGAGACAAAAATTGAGCTCTTTGGCATGAACTCAACTCGCCGTGTTTGGAGGAAGAGAAATGCTGCCTATGACCCAAAGAACACCGTCCCCACTGTCAAGCATGGAGGCGGAAATGTTATGTTTTGGGGGTGTTTCTCTGCTAAGGGCACAGGACTACTTCACCGCATCAATGGGAGAATGGATGGGGCCATGTACCGTACAATTCTGAGTGACAACCTCCTTCCCTCCGCCAGGGCCTTAAAAATGGGTCGTGGCTGGGTCTTCCAGCACGACAATGACCCAAAACATACAGCCAAGGCAACAAAGGAGTGGCTCAGGAAGAAGCACATTAGGGTCATGGAGTGGCCTAGCCAGTCACCAGACCTTAATCCCATTGAAAACTTATGGAGGGAGCTGAAGCTGCGAGTTGCCAAGCGACAGCCCAGAACTCTTAATGATTTAGAGATGATCTGCAAAGAGGAGTGGACCAAAATTCCTCCTGACATGTGTGCAAACCTCATCATCAACTACAGAAGACGTCTGACCGCTGTGCTTGCCAACAAGGGTTTTGCCACCAAGTATTAGGTCTTGTTTGCCAGAGGGATCAAATACTTATTTCCCTCTGCAGAATGCAAATAAATTCATATACTTTCCACAATGTGATTTTCCGGATTTAATTTGTGATGTGCTATCTCTCACTGTTACCAATAACCTACCCTTCAATTATGGGCTGCTCATGTCTTTGTCAGTGGGCAAACTTACAAAATCAGCAAGGGATCAAATACTTATTTCCCCCACTGTATATATATTTTTTTCCCTGGCATACGTAGTGGACGCGCGTCAAAAATGAAATTACCGCACGGGCCACGAGGTAGCCGGGTGGTAACTCAGAATTGATGTACATTGGGTTTGCGTAGGAGCCTATGCGGCTTAGTAAAAGGGCCCCTCAGCCGGGCTACAAATGTGAATATGAAAATCCTAGATTGATAAGACGTGCTGTGTGTGATTCCTAGTTGCTTGAAACCCTGATATTGTTTGTTTTTGTTCTTGTCAATAGTCTGATCTTTGTCTTGTTTGGTCTGTTTAGTTTATCTGCTACTGATTTGGATACTTTAAGTGATTCAACTCCAAATTTTTTGTTTTTCAATAAAATTAGTTAACAAAGAAAGAAAAGGTGAAGGATTAATTTTCAGTTGGAAGATGAGAAATGAAGCAGACAAAGGGTGAAAGAGGCAGAAAGAAAGACACAACCCCCCCCCCCCCCCCCCAAATTCTATATATGGCGTTCAAAATTGCACACAAACGTTTGGGCAAGTGCCACTTTCAGAAAGGATGCACACACTTTGTGGAAAGTGCATTTTTACTGATATGTTCCTAAAATGAAAAAAAAAATTTAAAAACCCACAAACAAAACATAAACTCTGTAAATGACGTAGGAAATAACATGAAATTAAAATTTAGGGGCGGCACATCGCTGTTTATTATAAAATAATATTAAGTGCAACAGAGCAGAGCCTGCTTCCTTCCCCATGCACACTAAAATGTCTCAGCTTATTTAACACAACTGGGCCTTCAAGGCTGTGACAAATGAGTCCTTCATTCTTAAAGACCCGACAGTGTTTACCAAAGAGGTTTCATCTGATGCGCTAGCAAGATTCCTGTAGGATTTTGTCATCATTGAAAGCAAAGGTTTGACAGTATAGATGTGCTACAGTGTTCTCAAACCATTTATCAGATTGAGGAACTGTGTGAGGGATTTTTTTTCATCTGTTTTTTGTCTTTATTTTTCGAGATCATTCTAACTATTGGACCCTTGAGGCAGGTGTTAAGCCAAAATACGACTGTGTCAGGTCTTTAAGAATAAAAGACTCTTGTGTGTCACAGTCTCGAAGGCGCAGTTGTGCTTTTTCCTTTTGTGGCTGTGTTTGTGTACTTTGGAACCCTCTCTTTTGTCACTCAGCTTACTTAACATCGCTGTCAAGAAATTTTTATATCATTTACCAATGAAAGCAACCCCCTACATGCCAAACAAACACTGCCAATAATCCAAGAACGTTATATTTTGGGGCTACTATTTCTTCTTCCTGCCTGTTTTTATTTCAATTTCGGTTATCATTGACTCAGCACTTCCATTATACCCTACTAACTCTAAAAAATAAAAAAAAAATTGACAGTTGAAAACCTACTTAAAATAATTGATGGATTTACACAATTCACATTACAATATTCTGTCTTCACGTTGTAGTTGAAATGGTGTTCCTTCCTCGTTCTTGTGTAATGAGTTTAACATGCTGCTCTGCTTATTTTTGAAGATATTCCTGCCTTCTCAATCATATTCTTAGAGGTCACAGAAAGTAAAACTGCTATCAAATATTTATAGTCACCAAAGATAAACGTTGCAATATGATAGAATGGTGCGCACAAAGCGAAAGACTTACAGACCAACATAATCAGTGTTTACTGAGCTGCATCCAGAATTTGTCTATGAAATTTATCTATACAAAGGGGAAATATGTTATCCTGTTTTCTATTTTTCGAGTCAAATTTTGTAAATTTAATTTAGTTTGGGACAATCAAAAAACACACACATTTCTGAGGCTTAAAAAGAGATCATTAGAAAGCTGTGCGCAAGATCAGTCTCAGGACATGATACGATGGGCAACGAACACTTTCAAAGGAAACCGCCAACATATTATGTATTTTTGTCAGCATTTGTCATTTAAGGAATTGATGGTGCATAAAATAATTCACGGAGATGCCCCGGCCTACGTGTTAGACCTTATTGACTTACCACCCAGGAATGCTAAAGGATCTGCACGCACATTCCTGAATCTTCACTTCCCCAGCTGTAAAGGTCTAAAATACAGATTAATACACGCGTCCAGTTTTTCAAACATGAGTTCGCAGCTGTGGAATGCTCTACCATTTGACCTGAAAATAGTTCACAACCTAATTAACTTCCGTAAAGCACTGAAGACTCACCTCTTTAACAAGACGTACCATAATGACTCATAACAGGAACTGGAATGCATCATCGCTTACTTAATATTCGGAATATTTTCTCCCTATACCGGATTGTTTACTTTTATTATGTCATCCATGTTCTATATGTAATACCAATTGTATCTGTACTCTGGAATGGCGTAAGCCATGAAGGAAAATTGTAAGCCACATTGAGCCTGCAAATAGGTGGGAAAATGTGGGATACAAATGCAACAAATAAATAAATAAATGAGTACTTCCAACGTTCATGTGAACTTTTCAGGGTTTCCTGATAGTGGTTCTCAACTTCACTCCATGAGGACCATCTTATAACCAGATTATCAGGATATCTGCAATGTACGTGTTTTAGAGATATATTTACATGCACTCTTTCCCTTATATATAACCATATGTCATCCATATTCATTGATATGGATATCCAGATAGGCAGGGTAATCTCTGAGTCCTGGTATGTTTGTTTACTAATTCTTTTACAGCTTATAGCATTTAAATTTTCATTGATTCTCTTTTATGCTATACGAAGAAAAACAGAGCAAGATAAAACGGCACCCAACACACCAGCTAGCGTGATACAGTTTATTGGACAAATAGGAGGTATAGGTGGTCCTATCCGTTACTGTATTGCTTATCAGCCCAACATGCTTTTGGCACCTTTAGTGCCTGCGGCAGGGGCAAACTTGATAGTTCATTAGGTACAGGATCCCAAACCACCTTAATAGACACTTAAAAATTCCTATAGCCACCTATAATGAGCCCTCTGAAGCTCATTATCAGAAAAATAAAAGCCTATAGCCTGGGGTCAGCACTTGTTTCAACTAGCTTGAATACAGTAAGGCCTTCTCTTCTCAACATATGACTGCATTTCCTCCAACAGGAGAGTATCCGCTGTCTTTTGCAGCTTGTACTGGCAGTGAAGAAATCATCAGACTTTTAATCGGTCACAAAGCTCCTCTAGATGCACAAGATTCCCTAGGTAAGTACTATAACTGTGCTGTGCTCATACATGTTTATTTATTTATAGCATTTATATCCCACATTTTCCAACCCATGAGCAGGCTCAATGTGGCTTTCATCAGTCTGCAAAAACATACATCAATTCAGCAAACAATCAAAATCAATGAAGTAATGAGATTAGCAAGTATCAGCAAAGGAGAAGAAAAAGGAGAAAGCGTAATACCATGTTTCCCCGAATATAAGACACTGTCTTATATTAATTTTCCCTCCCCAAGACCCGCTAGGTCTTATTTTCAGGGGAGGTCTTTTTTTCAGGGAAACATCGGGGTCGCCACCCCCACCCAAGGTCGCCCCCCCCCAACCGAGGTCGCCGGGCCCCCCCTCCACCCGCCCTCCGTCGCTCCCAACCTGAAATGCCTCCTTTCACCTTCCTTCGCAAGTTCGGAGCAAGCAGCAGCAGGGCAGACCTCTCCTTCCTTCTGTGCCTCGCCTTCGCCTGACGTTACGTTACGTCAGGCGAGGGCGGAACACGGAAGGAAGGAGTGGCCTGCCCTGCTGCTGCTTGCTCTGAACTTGCGAAGGAAGGTGAAAGGAGGCGTTTCAGTACTGGTAGTTCCGGGAGCGATGGAGGGCGGGTGGAGGGGGGGGGCGGCGACCTCGGGGCGGCGGCGGCGGCAGCCTTTGTCCGGCTCTCGGCGGCACTGCTTCAGGTAGGTCTTACTTTCGGGGGAGGCCTTATAATACAAATTTGTAGCAAAACTCCGGTAGGCCTTATTTTCGGAGTAGGTCTTATTTTCGGGGAAACACGGTAGAGTTCAATACGTCATAACGACTACAGCAGTTCAGAAGTTAGAGATGCTAGGCGAGTCTGTAGCGTAAGCTTTCCCAAATAGTAGGGTCTTTAGAGATTTAGAGTAGGGTCTTCTTCTCACATCTCTTAGTCTCCACTCACCTGATGCCTCCATTAATGAAGATCTACGAATGATGGTACATTTTAATGTCTGAGAATAAATTTGATTGCAATAAGCTTTTCGTGGTTACACCTTGGCCCTTATGTGAGAAGCCCTATTCACTAGTTATATATGTATATACCACGGTCAAATCCTTGAGAAAGACACAGAGATCGACCGTCTTAAAGCTAAGTTTAATAGATTAAGCTCATAAGTCTAAAGTATCATACTAGGTCTCTATGGTATATGGAGGTTTTTTTGCCGATGATAAGGCAGTCCAGCTCCTTGAAGACGGTTTTGCTTGTCTAGGAGTTTCTCGAGGCTTTTTCCTCCGTCCACAAGAAGTGTGTTTGCTACTTCTATTGAGAAACCCTTTGCTTTTTGTGTGTGCATATAGACAAAGCAGGGGTCTCATCCCCAAAAATATATATATATTTTTGTAGTTTATACCAGCATTTAGACATATATATCATATTCATGTATAAATCCTGATTTTAGAAAGCTGATATTTACCTGTGAATAACTATATTAATCTTGAAAGTTCAAGCCTCAATGATGGTTAGTTTGTAAGACGCCACCTGCCTCTGTCAAATCTATGCATAAATAGCTATCAAAAGCCCTTTTAAAGTCTAAAAAACCTTTATAAAATTACCCCTGGAATGTTCAATAACACTTTAAAAATATAAATTGTTGAACTGACCATATGAATTCAGGGGAGAACTTATCAAAATGGGTTACCTTTAAGCAGTGCCGTAGCGAGGGTAGCTGACGTGGGCGGTTCACCGCTGTGCACACGGCGCACCCCCCCCCCCCCGGAGCGCATTCTTACCAAAGGGAGCGGGCGGGAGAGCTGTTCCGCCCTGAGTGCACGTCGCTGGGAGCTGCATCGGCTCCGCTGGTTCCCTGCTCTCTCTGCCCTGGAACAGGAAGTAACCCGTTCCGGGACAGAGAGAGCAGTGAACCAGTGGCGCCGACACCCCCCCAGCAGCGTGCACCCGGGATGGACCGCCCCACCGCCCCCCTGTCCTACGCCACTGCCTTTAAGATGTGCTATTTTACTGTTAACCCCAGTTATTAGAAGCTAGGTCTCATTGAATGAAATGGGGCCTGTGCCAAAGTAGCATGAGTTAGTGATAATATAACCTTTCTTAACGGTAGACCACGATGATAATTTCCTCCCTTGGTACGAAGAGTTTCAGTCTCTGGTAACCAGAGCTGATATTGTGATGTCATAATGCCTCATTCCACCAATGCTTAAGAACCAACTTCTTCAGTGTTGTCATAATAGCTTGATTGCCCTATAATTGGCTCACGTTTATTATATGTAGCAGTGATTTTGATTTCTTCAAATATTTCTTTTTTCTTTAATTAAGGGGAAATCAATGGGGACTACTGTTAAGATGGGTTATTTTACTGTTATTAACAACTAGGTCTCATTGAATAAAATGGAATCTGTGCTAAAATAGCTCAATTTAATGGTAAAATAATTTGTCTTAATGGTAGCCCACTCTGGTAACTATGCACTTTAAGCACATAATATATCTTCAACATCATCAAACATATAAACGGCGAGTGACCGAACTCACTCGCAAATGCGCAGTAAAGACCCTCTCTGTCCCGCCCCCGCGTCAATACGTGATGACGGGGGTGGGACAGAGAGGGTCTCTACTGCGCAAGGGGAGGGACGAAACCGCCATCGCTACCGCTCCCCCCCCCCCAAGGTCGCTGCCGCCACCCACTCTCCACCCGGGCCGGGCATTCGCTCCACTATAGAAACAGCGCAAGAACGCAGCACACAGCTGAGCTGAGCTGCCGTCACCTTCCTTCCCTGCCTGTGTCCCGCCCTCACCCACGAGGGCGGGACCCAGGCAGAGAAGAAGGACGGCAGCTCAACTGAGCTGTGTGCTTTGTTCCCGCGCTGTTTCAATAGCGAAGCGAGGGCCTGGCCTGGGTGGAGGGGTGGCAGCAACTCCGGGGGGGGGGGGGCGTAGCGGTGACCTCGGAGGGGCAGCGGTGAACTCGGCGGCGGGGGGGGGGCCTTTCAACCCCCCCCCCCCCCGTCCTATACTAGCCCATTTTTACGGGCTCAACGGCTAGTTCATTCTTAAAAGACAAATGTTTTTTTACACCTTATTAACAGGATCTAGACTGACCTGTCTTGTTCAATGTATTTTTATGATATAAAAGTATCTAAGGCAAACTTGACTTCATATCTCCAAAAGAATCCTTTGTTTTGAGCAATGTTCATTCTGTTTTTTTTTCTTCTTATTGATTTGTTAATTCAAAAATAATTTTGCTAAAAGGAGATCTTCTGAGAGAGAGCAGGCCCTGAGGCAGTTAGCAAATTCTTTGTCTGTTTTTGCACCATCAGTCTCTCAAACAGGACCTTAAGCATGGGCCCAAATTCTATATATGGCGCTGAAAAATTGGTGCCAAAAAAATGAGCACTAACCCCGGGATTCTATATATCACGCCTTAATTTCTTTCGGAAATTGAAGCATATTCTTTAACTATCCAAACTGCCGATTGGATGTTAACAAGCAGTTATGAGCACTAATTGGCATTAAGATTTATGCGCACAACTCGCTAAGCATATTCTGTAATGTGGTGCTGTCAGGTTCTCAGGTTCAGAGCCCGCGGGGCTGGGCTCTGGAGCAAACGTGAGCCCTTGGGCTGCTGACGAGGAGCGACAGCAGCAGGCAAAACCCACCAACCAATGCTGGGCAAGCACACCGACACCGGCAGGGACTGCAGGCACCGCCCAGCGAGCCGGAACACATGGACTGGAACACTGGACTGGAATTCTCCGGACTGGAACACTGGACTGAAATCCCCCGGACAGGAGGACACAGGACTGGAACCCCCCGGACTGGAATCCCCCGGACTGGAGGACACAGGACTGGAACACACAGCTTCACCTGCACTTAGCTACTAAGCCCCCCAGGAGTTGAGCTCCTGGGTTCGAGTAGCTGGCAGGACTTACTGGATACCGGATGACACAGGGACCAGGACTGGAAACAGAAGTACTCCTAAACCTAAACTGATCTACGTGCTCCCAAACCCTAAACCAGCAGGAGTGTTCCTAACAGTAAACTGACAAAAGGATTTCCTAAGCCCTATACTAAACAGGAGCTCCTAAGCCCTGCTCAAGAAAGGGACTTCCTAAGCCCTAAACTAACAGAGCAGGGAACTAAACACAAAGCTAACACAGGTGCTACTAAGCACCAAGCTACAAGCAGAGCTTTACACTAATAAGCTAAACACAAAACTAACCAGCTACCTAAGCACTGCTCTAGCAAGCTAGATACAACTAACAAGGTGCTTCCTAAGCACTACTCTGGCAAGCAACCAGAAGAGCTCCTAGCACTAAAAGGGAAGACAGGGGAGGCACAAGGAAAAAGCAGGGAAGCTAACACATAAGCCAAAAGTGATTCTAAATCACCAAACACCAACAGCAAAGACTGCAATGCTCCTAATAGCACAAACACCAGAAGTATTTCTAACAGCAAACTCTGCAGTGTTCCTAACAACACCAAACCCTGAAGTACTTCTATCAGCAACAGAGCTGCTTGGAGAAGAGACGGCTGAGGGGAGATATGATAGAAGTGTATAAAATAATGAGTGGAATGGATCGGGTGGATGTGAAGCGACTGTTCACGCTATCCAAAAATACTAGGACTAAAGGGCATGAGTTGAAGCTACAGTGTGGTAAATTTAAAACGAATCAGAGAAAATTTTTCTTCACCCAACGTGTAATTAGACTCTGGAATTCGTTGCCGGAGAACGTGGTACGGGCGGTTAGCTTGACGGAGTTTAAAAAGGGGTTAGATAGATTCCTAAAGGACAAGTCCATAGACCGCTATTAAATGGACTTGGAAAAATTCCGCATTTTTAGGTATAACTTGTCTGGAATGTTTTTACGTTTGGGGAGCGTGCCAGGTGCCCTTGACCTGGATTGGCCACTGTCGGTGACAGGATGCTGGGCTAGATGGACCTTTGGTCTTTCCCAGTATGGCACTACTTATGTACTTATGTACTTATGAGCTTCCAAAGCCCTACACATAGGGAAAAGCAGGAAAGCTAAGCACACAAACACCAGTGCACACTGCACTAACACTAACCTGGACCTTAGCAAAAGCAAGCAGGGAAACTAGACACAAAGAGGCAGATGCAGCAACCAAACGTAAAAAAATCTAAATCGTTAAAGTCCCTAACGATTTTAAAATAACGAAAAATGCACCAAAAAAAAAAGTCACACATGCTGAGATCGGTAGTGAAACGTACAATGTATCAAAGAATCACAATACACATCGGTCTGGACCTCTCGTTAGGACAGCTCCGTGGCAGGAAAAAGTGTTAAGTGAAAAAATAAACAAACTTTGAGCCAATCCCAGCGCATTAGCAGAGCTAAAAGCGCTGTGATTGGTCCAAAGGACCTCAGAAAACACATAAAAAAATAAAAATAAAAAAAGGATCGGGAGGGGGCAAGGGCGCTCATCAGGAGCGTCCTGTACGGACGGCTTTGCCCCCCCCCCCCGCTGCTCCCCACTTTCCGCCGCTCCCCCCACCCCGAAAAAGCAAACTTTTAGAAGCCCCTGCCCCCCTCCCTTCCTCACTACTCTCACCTAAGCTCCGCCTCCCGACATCCTCCGTCCGTGCCCCGCCCCCTTTTGGGGTCGTCGCCGCCATTCCCCTCCTCCATCGGGCCCCCCTTCCTCTTACCGGGCCCGTGCAGCGCCTCTCTCCTCTGTCCGAAGGCGCTGCACGGGCAAGAAGAACGCTGAATCAGCTGATGCCTGCCTTCGCGATGGCGCGTCTTTCTCCTGCTGCGCCCGCCCCTGTCTGACGTAAGTAACCTACGTAGGTTACTGACGTCAGACAGGGGCGGGCTCAGGAGGAGAAAGACGCTCTATGGAAGCTAGGCGAAGGCAGGCATCAGCTGATTCAGCGTTCTTCTTGCCCGTGCAGCGCCTTCGGACAGAGGAGAGAGGCGCTGCACGGGCCCGGTAAGAGGAAGGGGGGCCCGATGGAGGAGGGGAATGGCGGCGACGACCCCAAAAGGGGGCGGGGCACGGACGGAGGATGTCGGGAGGCGGAGCTTAGGTGAGAGTAGTGAGGAAGGGAGGGGGGCAGGGGCTTCTAGAAGTTTGCTTTTTCGGGGTGGGGGGAGCGGCGGAAAGTGGGGAGCAGCGGGGGGGGGGGGCAAGGCCGTCCGTACAGGACGCTCCTGATGAGCGCCCTTGCCCCCTCCCGATCCTTTTTTTATTTTTATTTTTTTATGTGTTTTCTGAGGTCCTTTGGACCAATCACAGCGCTTTTAGCTCTGCTAATGCGCTGGGATTGGCTCAAAGTTTGTTTATTTTTTCACTTAACACTTTTTCCTGCCACGGAGCTGTCCTAACGAGAGGTCCAGACCTCTCGTTAGTTTTCCTGCCTTTTTCCTGCGTAAAGGCAATCGGAAAAGGTTAGTGCATGTCGTTTCAATGGGGTTTTCACACTAATTGCTCATCTCCATTCCGTTTTCGTTAGCTGCTACTGTCGTCGGAAAATAGGCTTAAGTGCATGGAAAGGATAGGAAATTCTTCCCTGAGGGCTCATTTAACGATGAAAAACGTTTAGTGCATCTACCTCAAAGTCAGAAGTGCACACTGCACCACCCTACCTAAAGCAAACACCACCGTTGCAAAGGCTCTGAAGGAAACAACACCACTTCCTTATCAAGGCCCACCCTGATGATGTCACACTCCCTAGCCCCAGGCAACAGCACACTGACCCAGAGAGGCCCAACCCACACCAATGCAAAACCGTGAAGCACTTGAAGCCAGTACCCCCAAAGAGAGGTAGAGGTAACTCACTCCACCCACACAGGTGCAGTATAGTGAAACAATTAGAGCCCTGCTGCTGGAAGCTGCCAGCACAGAGAGACAGAGCCAGCTCAGAAAGGACAGACAAAAGAAACAGAAGCCAGCTAAGAAGCTGACTCCCAGGAAAGAGGTAAGTTTGAGAGGGGTTCTGACCCCAATCATAACAGGTGCACTTGAATTCTAAGTTGCATAGTTGAAAAGAAGGCGTGGGCGTTTCTAGAATCTATGCGCATTGTTATAGAATACACCTGTTATGCTCCTAATTTAAGCGTCAGGATTTACGCCAAGTAAAACATGGTGTAAATGGCCACGGCTAAATTTGGTCACGTGGAAAGGCACTCAGTGCATTCTATAAACCTTGTGGAAATTTAAGCCTATTCTATAAAATATAGGCGTACTTTAGAGAATACGCCTCGGCGTATTTTTTTCTCGCACAGAATTTTCAGGCGCCAAATATCGAATCTAGCCCTAAGCACTTTTTCTATAAACAGGGCTCCATGTTGGGTGAAATTTACAGAGTAGCACATAGTACTGGGACCCATGCCAAACTTTTGGTGCAAGGATTTACACCAACTGAAACCTGTTATAAATCCCCGAGCCTAAATTAGGTGTGGATATATTCTGTAACACTGTGTGGAACACTCATGGCCCACCCGTGCCCCTCCCATGGCCACGCCCCCTGTTCAGATCCACACACAGGAATTTACACTTGCATCTTTATAGAATAAAGCCTAGCAAGATGTATGCGTAAATTCTAATTATTGCCAAGGGTGCATGCCTGAATTTGCATGCACAGTCTCTAGTTTGTTTATTGGATGATAATATTGATTTTGTTTTTACAAGAATACAGCTTAGTGTGGATCTCGTGATTAATGATGGGCGCTGGATTTACACCTGCTAAAACATAGTATAATGCCAACACCCAGTTTAGATTCCGGAAATCACAAAAGACTTACCTGTTCGAAAAGGCATATCCTAAGGACCCAACTTAATTACCTGAATCCAGTAACTCAAAGAAACCCAAATTTGTTATGAACTTAATGAACTTTATATAACTTCCCTCTCTGTTTCCCTAATGTGTCTGTACATATCTATTTCATTTAAAATAACATCACTCTATATTTGTTTCTTCACCAGAGGAGGCTTTCGCCCCATGGCGCTATGTAAGCTACATTGAGCCTGCAAATAGGTGGGAAAATGTGGGGTAGAAATGTAACAAATAAATAAATATGACATTATTCTATAACATCATGCCTAACTTCTGGCAATGCCCCTGATCCACCCATACTCCTCCCATAGTTACACCCCTTTTGAGTTGGACGCTATGAAATTTAGGCGCAGATGTTATGGAATAGTGACTAGGGCAGATGGCGTGCAAATCAAAATTGTTGGCCAATTAATTCCATTCATTGATTGTTGACGCCTTGCTAGCTAATTAATTTGCATGCGTATCTGCCATAGGCACCCAAATTTGGGCGATCTATGTAGAATCGAGGAGTGTGTTCCTTCCCTCCAATTTTTGCCATTCGATTTTGTTTTATGACAAGTATTTGCATGCAACTTTGTTCCCTCAATAATAAAGGGAAAAAAATCTTGATGCTTTTTATTTCATAATTTCCAGATTTTTCCGTGCCTATAATTGTTCAATGTCCTCTGCTTTGCCTCACTGCAGGAAACAGTGTGTTGCATGTATTGGTACTGCAGGAAGATAATGACATGGTGCGTCGTGTGTATGACTTGCTGACAGTGCTTCTGCCTCAGGTTTGCCAGTTTGTGGAGAGTCTTGAAAACAAAGATAGACTAACCCCATTGAAACTTGCAGCTTCTGAAGGACAAACCAAAGTGAGTGCAATAATTAGCCAAAATCTATCTGTAGTCCTTCTGTTACCTGATAAGATAATACTGAGGGGGCAACTTAAGAACATAAGAATAGCCATACTGGGACAAACCGGTGGTCCATCTTGCCCAGTATCATGCTTCCAACAGTGGCCAATTCAGGTCACAAGTACCTGACAGAAACCCGAATAGTAGCAACATTCTATGCTACCAATCCCAGGGCAAGTAGTGGCATCCCCCGTGTCCATCTCAATAACAGACTATGGACTTTTCCTCCAGGAACTTGTCCAAACCCTTTTTAAACCCAGATGCGCTAACTGCTGTTACCACAGTCTCTGGCAACGAGTTACAGTGCTTAACTATTCTTTGAGTGAAAAAATATCTCCTCCTAATTGTTTTAAAAGTATTTCCGTGTAATTTCATTGAGTGTCCCCTGGTCTTTGTACTTTTTGAAAGTGTGAGAAATCGATTCACCTTTACCCATTCTAAACCACTCAGGATTTTGTAGACCATCTAAATGGACACTTCCATTTAGGTGTTCCAATACTGTGTGGTGGAAGCCTATTCTAGAACAGCGCCCGAGTTCCCAAATTTTGTTATCCTATATAATAATTCTCACCTCCAACGTTCTGACTTGCTGCCTGGGACCGTGGCTCATTCCGAGTTGGTCTGCTAGGCTCCATACATCAGGCTGACATCACCGTAGCCATTATGATGTCAACTTCAGAACCCGGGGGGGGGGGGGAAACATGCCTCACAGCTGGTCCATGTCCAGAGGAGGGTCGCTGGACATGGGTGGCTGCAGGGGGGGGGGCAGGGGGTCGCTGGACATGGGTGGCTGCAGGGGAGCCGAGGAAAACCTAGCTAGCGCCCGTTTCATTTGTGTCAGAAACGGGCCTTTTTTACTAGTAGAATATAATTGTAACCCAGTATTGATGCGCCTTACACACTCACAGTTACACCAGCTCACATGAAAAAAGAATTGCGCACATTTGGCCACTCCTTAGAGGAAACATTGCACAGGGTGCCTGATTATTCAGCTTGTAGCAATTAGTGTTTTGCTGGCTGCTGCCGGCATTAAACCCGGAAATTCAGTGCCAGGTCATATTCAGCACTTAGGGGCCCTTTTACTAAGGTGCGCTGAAAAGTGGCCTGCGCTGGTATAAGTGCGTGTTTTGGACGCACTGAGGTCAATTTTTCAGCAAGCCTGGAAAAAAAAGGCATTTTTTTTGTGGCTGAACATGGACGTGCGGCAAAATGTAAAACCAGTGCGTGTCCATTTCCAGCCTGAGGCCTTACCGCCACCCGTTGACTTAGCGCAGATGTTATGGAATAGTGACTAGGGCAGACGCGTGCAAATCAAAATTGTTGCCAATTAATTCCATTGATTGTTGACGCCTTGCTAGCTAATTAATTTGCGTGTGTATCTGCCATTGGCACCCAGATTTGGGCGATCTATGTAGAATCGAGGAGTGTCTCGCGCCTAGCTAGGCAGTAAGCGTCCAGTGCACATAAACTGCCGATTACCGCCGGGTAAGGGCCACGTAGTAGAAAATAAAAAATATTTTCTACTGCGTGCTTTGGGCAAACATCAAAGATGGAATTACCACCTGAGGCACACGGTAGCCAGGCAGTAGTTCCATTTTAGCATGGGTTGGACGCACGTAGGCGCCTATGCGCCTTAGTAAAATGGCCCCTTAACTAGCTATGGGGCACTGTGTAAAGTTGGGACTGATTTCTATGCAGTCCCATTTATGCAGTTACTGTGGCCGGTTAAGGGCTGAATCCACTCCTGAACCACCCCCAAAATAGCCAGTTTTGAGTTAGGAACTAACCGGTTATTTTTAGTGCCACTAACCGGTTAAGCGCTGCTGAAAATTAGCAGTTAGCCCTGAGCAGGCAAATTTAAATAGCCAGGAGCCTTTTCTAGCCGGTTCAATCGCATTGGATATATACAATTCCTGAATTTATGTGCGTACTTGTGAAAAGTGTATGCTAATATTTACCCCGAGCTCTTGAGCTGGTGTAGGTACTGGGGCCTATATAAAGGTACTATCTTTGCACTAATTTGATAAGTCAAGTAGGCACGTCGTTGATTTTCTAAGTAGAGGTAAAATATGCTCTTGAAAACATGAAAAGCCTTGGTGAGACTTTATAAAATTACCCCTCTGTGTGTCGTTTAATATGTGGCTGGTATTATGATGATTAGCAATGGCTCGGTATTTATGTAGTGTGGCACCACAGGGGGTATATTGTTGGTTAATACTAGCACACTAGAATGCCTCACTGTGATTTTAAGGTTTAATGATTTTTTTATTCAGGATTAAACAATCTCCAACATCGAACAGCTAAACAACAGGACGAAACAAAAACATCGAGCAATGACATAACAATAACCAAGCACAGCATAGTAATAAGCAAAAACTTCGTACAGCAAAAAGCTGGATAATTTATGATCCCATTTTTATTTTGTGAGAAGACTCCCACACCCTCCTCCCCACTACCCTAGGTTCCTTTCAAATTTAACAATTGTACCCCCCTACCCCCAACCCTACTGTAACCCATATCGTGAACGCAAACGAGGATAACCCTGTGTCTGGACTCTGATAACCCCAGGCCATCTATGAAAGGGTAACATCCTATATTTCCTAGCCACTCTCCCCTACCCAGGCAGAGAACCCCCAAACAATCGCTAATGTAATAGTATTAATTTAGGAAACACTCTGAAACGTATTCAATACTGCACTTGCCTCATTGTGGTTTCAAAAATGGCATTGGAAAACAAAAGGAAAGGGCAGCCACAGTGACTAGTTATAATTCACTACTGAAATACCAGTCCAAGAGAGAAGTTTTCTCATTACAGGTCAAGGAATTGTCCTGTCATATTATTAAATATTATGCGCTCCTTGGCTGTAATGGAGATGTGAATGAGATACTGAACCATTTTCCTATTTGATATTGTGGTAACCTTGGCGTTCTTGTGATATTACAGATGTTTAACTACCTTGTGCAAAAGCAGAAGAGAGTATATTGGACCATGGGACCCATTTCTTACTGCATTTATGACCTGACTTACATTGACTCTTGGAACGATCAGAAATCAGTACTGGATATAATTACATCTAGTAGGAACCCTCAGGTACATTTCTCTGATCATGTGGTTTGTTACTGAGCACTGAAATTCAGAAAGATAAGCACTTCCTAGGGCAGTAGCATGGCTGAACTATATGTACATTATCACACTGTACCATACTAGGATACAGAAGAAATGATTTAGGAAAAAGCACTTTACAATTGTGATAATCTTCGGTGAAACGCTGTGCTTTTGACTGTGGCTGCTGTCCAGCTCGTGCCACACCTGAATAAGTGGAACCAGAGTTTCAGCTGTCGTGCTGTGGCTTTCTTCAGGCTTTAACTTTGTTTAAAATTTTGTGTACCACAATTACAAACATGCTGTCGATTCAAAAGTGGTTTACAATAAAAAATAAATTGATAACAGAGGCTAATCACTCCTTATCAGTGGCATTCCGACCCTAGCTGACACCCGGGGTGGAACGCCGATGCCCCCCCCCCCCCCGGGTGCAGCGTGACCCCCCCCCCAGTGAAATGACACCTCTTCCCCCCCCCCCCCGGCAAAATGACACCCCCCCGGGTGCACGCCGCTGGGGGGGTGCCAGGGTGCGCGCCTGTTGCCCTGTCTCCGAGTTCGCAATTCGCATGTGTTCACTGCTCCCTCTGAGTCTGCCCTGGAACAGGAAGTAACCTGTTCCGGGGCAGACTCAGAGGGAGCAGTGAACACATGCGAATTGCGAACTCGGACTGAGACAGGGCAACAGGCGCGTGCCGCGGCACCCCCACAGCGGCGTGCACCCGGGGCGGACCGCCCCTACCGCCCCCCCCCCTTGGTACGCCACTGCTCCTTATAGAGTTAGATTTTACTGAGGCATAAACTTTTAGGGGCAGGAGGGCTCTTGATAACTAGCCCTCTGGAAATTAGTTCTTACCTGAGCTGCTCAAGATAAATAAAGTGTTCTAGGCTGCACAATTTGGTTTGCTATTTGCTAAAACACTTAACGAATTCTATCAAATATTATAGAGAAAATTGTATAGGAATTAGAGAGAATTAAGTCTTTTTAATTACTCACCCATCATCACAGCATCAGACATCAGTTTCAAGTTATAACAAACTTACAAAATCTAACATCAGTACCTCTGGTAATTATAAGTAATTAGACTAATTAGATAAAGAAGAGAGAAAGGAGGAAGAAAGTTTGTTCCTAATACAAAGGTCACAGAACAGAGAGAAAGCAGAGAAAGAAAGAATAAATGAAAGAAAGATTCATAGTTATAGAGAATTAGTTTCTATCAAGGGGGGGGGGGACCATAGACCATTGGACAGATCTGAAACTCTCTCTCCAAGCCTAGTTTTTCAGAGTTCCTTTGTCTGCAGTGTGGTTTTATAGGCTGTTGTGAGCATCCACTTCTCCTCTACCCTGGAACAATCATAGGTGCTGCATATGGGCTGGACACTTGCAATTGGTCCTTGCCATACCTGTAACTCACTTTTGTAACAGGATATACCAGGTATCTGAATTGCCTTAGCAACATGAGACCCCATCAGAGCATGTGATCAGCCAGAAATTCCTTCATGTGGCTACTACTACTACTACTACTATTTAGCATTTCTATAGCGCTACAAGGCATACGCAGCGCTGCACAAACAAGGAAAAAGAGAGATGGGGGGTGGGAAATAGTGCAGTATACCTGAAATAAGTTAAATAGTACAGTATACCTGAAATAAAACTTAATTATAGAAAAAAGGATACTGGAAGAATGAGGCATTATGACATCACAATATCAGCTCTGGTTACCAGAGACTGAAACTCTTCACACTAACCCCGGATTCTTTATATAGAGCCAAGATTTCTGTGTGGAAATCGAAGCTTATTCCATAACATATTTAACAATCATGTTAATTATATAACATGCTATTCAGCGCAGATAATTGGATGTTAACAAGCAATTATCATGCATTACTAAGCGTGTTCTGTAAAGTGGTATGTGTAAATTCTAATGTGCGCTGCCAAAAAAGGGACATGGAATGGGCGGTTTGTGGGCATTCTAAAATATTTATTTGTTGCATTTGTGTTCCACATTTTCCCACCTATTTGCAGGCTCAATGTGGCTTACATTGTTCCATCATGGCAATCGCCATTCCAGAGTGAGAGATGCAAGTGGTATTACATAGAGAACATGAATGACAAAATAAAATTAAGCAAACAGGTAGAGAGGTGTGGTAGCCGTTTTAGTCCACTCTTAAAGGTTATCAATAGAAATTAAACAAAATAAAACATGGAAAAGAAAATAAGATGATACCTTTTTTATTGGACATAACTTAATACATTTCTTGATTAGCTTTCGAAGGTTGCCCTTCTTCGTCAGATCGGAAATAAGCAAATGTGTTAGTATATATAAGAGAAACATCAAAGCATTACTTTGACAGTCTGACAGAGTGGGAGGGTGGGGGTATGCATGGAGACATCAAAGCATTTCATTGATATTCTAACAGGATGCATACCCCCACCCTCCCACTCTGTCAGACTGTCAAAGTAATGCTTTGATGTTTCTCTTATATATACTATCTGCTAACACATTGCTTATTTCCGATCTGATGAAGAAGGGCAACCTTCGAAAGCTAATCAAGAAATGTATTAAGTTATGTCCAATAAAAAAGGTATCATCTTATTTTCTTTTCCATGTTTTATTTTGTTTAATTTCTATTGATAACAGCAAACAGGTATAAAGAGAACACATTCAGAATAATAGATAAAGTGGTAATGCGTTAAAGTTCGTATGAAGGATCATTGCGGTATGCCTTGTTAAAGAGGCAGGTTTTCAGTGATTTCTGAAAGTTGATTAGGTCACGTTGTTTTTTTACGTCAAGTGGTAATGCATTCCATAGCTGCATGCCTATGTAGGAAAAGCTGGATGCATGTGTTAATTTGTATTTTAGTCCTTTGCAGCTAGGGAAATGAAGATTTAGGAATGTGCGTGCTGATCTTTTAGTATTCCTGGGAGGCAAGTCTATGAGGTCTGACATGTAAACCGGGGCGTCACTGTAAATGATTTTATGAACCAAGGTGCAGACCTTGAACGTAATACATTCTTTGAGTGGGAGCCAATGCAGTTTTTCTCTTAGGGGTTTGGCACTCTCATATTTTGTCTTACCAAATATGAGTCTGGCTACAGTATTTTGGGCTGTTTGAAGCCTCTTGATGATTTGTTCTTTACATGCAGGGTTATAGAATACACCTGCTCCATGCCTAACTTAGGTGCCAGTATTTATAGCAAGTTTTACTTGGTGTCAATGGATGCACCTAGCGTTAGGTGCTGGCATGGCTGTAAGGTGTATTCTATAATCTACGCCTAAATCTAGGGACAGTTTATAGACTTCACCGAGGCGGAAATTTTTTCGGCACTGGTTTTTCAGGTGCCATAAATAACTTCCCCCGCTAAAGACTAGATTCTATCAACATGGGCTACCATTAAGGAGCAGGGGCGTAACCAGACTACAGATTTTGGGTGGGCCTAGGCAAGAAGTGGGTGGGCACCAAGTGTTCTCCCCCCCCCAAAAAAAAACAATTCTCAGCAGGTGGGAAAATGCTTCTTTCCACCTTTTCAGTCTGTAGCAGGCATGTGCAGAAAACAGAGCATGAGCAGGTGCCGGTATCATGGAGAGTACTGTTTTCGTTACCATCAAGGGGAAGTCTTCAGCTGGCTGAGCTTGGGATCCCCACCAGCTACCACCAAATGTGTGCTACTGTTGGGTGGTCCTGAGCCCTAAGTTGGTGGGCCCTGGCCCACCCAGGCCCACCTGTGGCTACGCCACTAAGGAGGGTTATTTTACTACTAACTCTGCTACTTTATGCGATGAAACCTAGTTAATAATAACTGGGGTTAACAGTAAAATAACATGTCTTATAGCCCTTATTGATAGCTATGCCCTGATTTTGTTTTGCTGTTACTTACACCCATAATTGACAGATTTCTATACTTTTACCTGGACAAGTGGTGCATAACTGTAAACATTACTATTATAGACTTGCTCTTTTTGTCACTCTGCCCATGCTCCATCCAAACTAGACACCCTGGAACACTTCTAAAGGAGTCGTGTGAAAGTCTGTCTTGTCACCACATGTACTTTTATGTGTATAATCTGTGGGGTAAATTTTACAAGAGGCCTTTTACATATGGGAAAAAGTTTATAAAATTTCTCCTGTAACGTCAAAGATGAGGGAAGTGGATGCATGAGAGAGGTTCTAGTGGAGGTGGTAGAAACAAAAAAAAAAAAGTAACAGAATTTTAAAAAGCATCTATACCTATAGGCTAAGCATAGAGGATCTATACCTATAGGCTAAGCATAGAGGATCCGTAGTTGTGAAAAAGTGAATAGAAAGTAAAAAAATCAACTGGGGCTAATGACATATTGCACCAGGAGGTAACTGGGGCAGACTTCATCCTGAAATGACAATGCTATTAAAACTATGTAAGCCACATTGAGCCTGCAAATAGGTGGGAAAATGTGGGATAGAAATGCAATAAAATAAATAAAATAAATTCATGGGTCTAAAGGTCCGTATCTATCATCATAGTCCATATTTTACAAAACATATAAGAATAGCATGACTGGCTGATGTCCAAACACTGAACTATGTTTACATAAGTACATAAGTATTGCCATACTGGGAAAGACCAAAGGTCCATCGAGCCCAGCATCCTGTTTCCAACAGTGGCCAATCCAGGTCACAGATACCCAGCAAGATCCCAAAAATGTACAAAACATTTTATACTGCTTATCCCAGAAATAGTGGATTTTCCCCAAGTCTATTTAATAACTGTCTATGGACTTTTCCTTTAAGAAGCCGTCCAAACCTTTTTAAAACTCCGCTAAGCTAACCGCCTTTACCACATTCTCTGGCAACGAATTCCAGAGTTTAATTACACGTTGAGTGAAGAAACATTTTCTCCGATTCATTTTAAATTTACTACATTGTAGCTTCATCGCATGCCCCCTAGTCCTAGTATTTTTGGAAAGCGTGAACAGACGCTTCACATCTACCCGTTCAACTCCACTCATTATTTTATAGACCTCTATCATATCTCCCCTCAGCTGCCTTTTCTCCAAGCTGAAGAGCCCTAGCCGCTTTAGCCTTTCCTCATAGGGAAGTTGTCCCATCCCCTTTATCATTTTCGTCGCCCTTCTCTGCACCTTTTCTAATTCCACTATATCTTTTTTGAGATGCGGCAACCAGAATTGAACACAATGCTAACCAGTTTGAAAATCATTTTTAAAACATTTGCCTGTCTCTTTTTGTAATATAATACCAGACAGTGTACTTCTGTAGGATAGTCCAGGTTGGGCTGGCCTGCTGGTTGGTGCATTTTTAATGTTTGTTTTACCAAGTACTCAGGTATTGATTATAATAGATGCTTGATCAAGTACAAAAATCAAATGAAATGAAATATCTCTGTTGATAAATCTCTCTGATACGTCAATGAAAATCTGTTCTAAACAAATTCTTTTCATTCTCAACTTATTCAGGTCTCGGTTCCTTCTACTATATTTCAAAATATCTGTCCTTTTTTTTTTTCTTTTACAATTTCACCTGTGATAAGAATGTTTTTCATAATAAGACTTATGTAGAACTGAGATTTTTATTTTAGCTGCTATATTATATCATGTTTTTGAGAGGCTGGTGGTGAAATGTGTTCTTTCATGCTGATAGTAAAAAACATGGAGCTTAGTATTAGACGATTTGACTGTGTAATTTACTGTGAATTGTTTGCTTTGTTGTTTAGGGGCTTTTCAATGTGTTCTGTATATGTAACGTTCCTTAGAAAGTGTTAAAGTTCTCATCCTTTTATTTCAAGTAGGAACATTCTGCATAACAAAATCATAATAGTCAAGTATCTATTAATTATTTTGAAGGTTCGAAATCTCCTTGAAGTCAAGCCCATCAAGGAATTGTTAAATCATAAGTGGCATTCTTTTGGCTACAAAAACTTCCTTATTTGGATGTGCAGTTATGTGACCTACATTGTCATATTTACCATCAGCTGCATATATCGGCCATTGGAACCAGTGACTCCAGGAGAAAGTAATAGCATCATTAACATGAAACAGAAAACTTTGAAAGTGAGTGGCTACTGTTTGGTATGCTAGCCAGTGGGCTGGGTAATTAAGACATGATACTTTGTGAGATCAAGCATCAATGAAAATGTAGTTAAGTCCTGGTTACTACAACACCATCTGTGCTATCTCAAAGTGGAAAAGAATGGCCAATATTATGTTCATTAAACTCTTAATATACACCTTTCTGCGATGGCAGACATCTTCCTACTGAAACATGTTAAACCTTTCTCTGTTTTATAATGTCTTGAAGCTTATAAGAATGGGTGGTTAGGACATTTAAATTCCAACTATTTTACTGATAGAATAGAGCTAATTGCCCCGTTATGAGTGATGACATAATTTGGGTTTTTTTGCCATGATTTTAATTACAAATAGTGTCTGTTTTGAGAAACTGGGTCTGCAATTTAATTATTAGTTTCAAATTAAATCAAAGGGTTTGCAAACAATTGATGGTGTAAAGTAGGTAGAAACATTCAACAAATCAGATGAAGTCTTATAAATTGACTAATTGGCAGCTCATTTGCTAGCTTGACACTTAGCAGTAGTACCCCAAGACTTTTGCTAGGAGGTCAGAGGTGCCATTTTGAACTGGGCATCCAATTGGACAAGAGTGACTGGAGATTACTCCTACCCTCCACTGGACACCAGAGACATAAGAACATAAGAATTATCCTATTGGGTCAGATTAAGGGCTCATCTAGTTCACTATCCTGTTCCAACAGTGGCCAGTCCAGGTTACATGTACCTATCAGAGATGCCCCCCAGTAAGAACCAGGAGGGTCTGGAGAGTGAGCTTGATGTTGTGTCTGGAGGGAGTTTGATGTTGGAGCACTGAATCTGGTGGAGGGTGAAGGGTGGAGGTGGTTGTTGGGCACAGGGATCTTGGGTGGGGGGGAACTTGGTCCCCCACTAGTCCATTTTATAAGTAATGGGCCTGACTTGAGCCAACTATCTCATTCTGTGGCAAGGAACCAGTGACGCTCCTGGCTACATGTTTATTTTAAGTACATAAGTAATGCCACACTGGGAAAAGACCAAGGGTCCATCGAGCCCAGCATCCTGTCCACGACAGCGGCCAATCCAGGCCAAGGGCACCCTGTCGAGCTTCCCAAACTGTTGCTTCCAGTGGATATGCCAGCAAATGATGTGAGCTCCTGCAAATTCTTATGTGTATTTTACAGGAGGCTTTGCATTTGGCAGAGACTTGCAAATTACAAGAGGAAGTGAGCATGTCTTGACCAGGGCATCTCAATATCTCCACCATGTCCTATGCAAAATGGAGTTTCATATCTCTACATCTGGCAATTCTAGGGTTCATAGGACTGGGAGGCTGCCAAGTAGATTTAGCCATTACCAAAGAGCTAACTGTTTAAGCTATAGTAATATAATGAGTTTATACACTTGTATCGTATATAGAACCTCATTATGAAGTAAGGTAGAGATGAGCATTAAGTCCTTATGACATATTTAAGCAACTGTGGGATCTTGTTTTGTTAAGAGTGAGCATACATTTATTGACCTGCACTAGTGCTTTATTGAACAGATCCCCTACATTTTGGAGGGGATAGTCAGGAGAGATCCCTACCTATCTAGAGAGTCAACTGATCTTCTGAGAGCAATATTGCATCGCTATACTGAGCATAGTAGCAACAGCAGTTCTTAATCAAGACATTGAGAGGGCAACTTTACAACTGGGCACCTCAAGGAAGTGCGGTGGGAGCCTATTTTATAACTGCATCTGGGCACCAAGATTGTATTATAGAATACTACCATGTCCCAGTATTGGCACACCTAACATCTACAGTGGGGGAAATAAGTATTTGATCCCTTGCTGATTTTGTAAGTTTGCCCACTGACAAAGACATGAGCAGCCCATAATTGAAGGGTAGGTTATTGGTAACAGTGAGAGATAGCACATCACAAATTAAATCCAGAAAATCACATTGTGGAAAGTATATGAATTTATTTGCATTCTGCAGAGGGAAATAAGTATTTGATCCCCCACCAACCAGTAAGAGATCTGGCCCCTACAGACCAGGTAGATGCTCCAAATCAACTCGTTACCTGCATGACAGACAGCTGTCGGCAATGGTCACCTGTATGAAAGACACCTGTCCACAGACTCAGTGAATCAGTCAGACTCTAACCTCTACAAAATGGCCAAGAGCAAGGAGCTGTCTAAGGATGTCAGGGACAAGATCATACACCTGCACAAGGCTGGAATGGGCTACAAAACCATCAGTAAGACGCTGGGCGAGAAGGAGACAACTGTTGGTGCCATAGTAAGAAAATGGAAGAAGTACAAAATGACTGCCAATCGACAAAGATCTGGGGCTCCACGCAAAATCTCACCTCGTGGGGTATCCTTGATCATGAGGAAGGTTAGAAATCAGCCTACAACTACAAGGGGGGAACTTGTCAATGATCTCAAGGCAGCTGGGACCACTGTCACCACAAAAACCATTGGTAACACATTACGACATAACGGATTGCAATCCTGCAGTGCCCGCAAGGTCCCCCTGCTCCGGACGGCACATGTGACGGCCCGTCTGAAGTTTGCCAGTGAACACCTGGATGATGCCGAGAGTGATTGGGAGAAGGTGCTGTGGTCAGATGAGACAAAAATTGAGCTCTTTGGCATGAACTCAACTCGCCGTGTTTGGAGGAAGAGAAATGCTGCCTATGACCCAAAGAACACCGTCCCCACTGTCAAGCATGGAGGTGGAAATGTTATGTTTTGGGGGTGTTTCTCTGCTAAGGGTACAGGACTACTTCACCGCATCAATGGGAGAATGGATGGGGCCATGTACCGTACAATTCTGAGTGACAACCTCCTTCCCTCCGCCAGGGCCTTAAAAATGGGTCGTGGCTGGGTCTTCCAGCACGACAATGACCCAAAACATACAGCCAAGGCAACAAAGGAGTGGCTCAGGAAGAAGCACATTAGGGTCATGGAGTGGCCTAGCCAGTCACCAGACCTTAATCCCATTGAAAACTTATGGAGGGAGCTGAAGCTGCGAGTTGCCAAGCGACAGCCCAGAACTCTTAATGATTTAGAGATGATCTGCAAAGAGGAGTGGACCAAAATTCCTCCTGACATGTGTGCAAACCTCATCATCAACTACAGAAGACGTCTGACCGCTGTGCTTGCCAACAAGGGTTTTGCCACCAAGTATTAGGTCTTGTTTGCCAGAGGGATTAAATACTTATTTCCCTCTGCAGAATGCAAATAAATTCATATACTTTCCACAATGTGATTTTCCGGATTTAATTTGTGATGTGCTATCTCTCACTGTTACCAATAACCTACCCTTCAATTATGGGCTGCTCATGTCTTTGTCAGTGGGCAAACTTACAAAATCAGCAAGGGATCAAATACTTATTTCCCCCACTGTACATGCCTGCAGTTATAACAGCCATAGACTTGGTATAACTGCGAGCATGTAAACACAATAGGAGCACAAGTAACTTACAGTATTCTGCAAGTTACATATGTAATTGGGAGCCCCAACAGTGGCCATGCCCGTGCTTTTCCCCTGTAGCCTAGTGGTTAGTGCAGTGGACTCTGATCCTGGGGAACTGGATTCGATTCCCACTGCATCTCCTTGTGACTCTGGGCAAGTCACTTAACCCTCCATTGCCCCTGGTACAAAATAAGTACCTGAAATATATGTAAACCGCTTTGAATGTAGTTGCAAAAACCTCAGAAAGGCGGTATATCAAATCCCAATTCCCTTCCCTTCCCTTTGCATCTATTCACTATGCCCAGGGGTTTTATTGAGGGGGTACTTAGGGGTACTGAGTACCAGAACCTTTTCCATTGTCTGCTAAAATTGACCCACGATCCCCAAATTTTAATGAAAGAGCTCAGGCTCTACATACCAATTCTGCCTTGTCATAGATTCTGTGACTTGTTGCAGGGGGCCTGGCTATTGTGGGGTGTGTCCCTCAGCGATCACTCCACCCCTGAAGGATGGCCTGGCATTTCAGTACTGGCACCTTTTTTGCTAGAAAAAACACACTGACTATGCCACTAATGTGTGACACTTTTGTGGCTAAAAAAACTCATAAAAATTTCTTCAGGTTTTTCAGATTAGTTGACCAACTTTTTTTTGTTTTGTTTGTTTATAAAATTGGTATTTTAGAATATAATACCAGTATACTGTATGTTCCACACACTGCAGACTCAGGGCTCCTTTTACTAAGGTGGGCTAACGATTAGCTTGCCCACTTTATTCCTATGGGCTTCTTAGCATTTAACACACGATTATCATTAGCACACCTTAGTAAAAAGAGCCCTCAGTGATTTAAATATATTTTCTTAGGGGGGGGGGTCTTTTACTAAAGCTTAGCTTGAGTTATCTGCAGCAGGGTCCATTTAATTCCTACGGACCCTGCTGCAGATAACTCAAGCTAAGCTTTAGTAAAGACCCCTCTTAATATGCTTTTAACTTATGATAAGATCATCAAAGAAATTTACTAAAGAGGCTGAACTCAGTTCAGAGCCTAAATGATGTGTTTTACTATTTAAGGATGCATACATACAACAGGAAGATTACTTACGACTTGTTGGAGAGTTAATAACAGTAATTGGAGCTTTCGTTATACTCATCAGTGAGGTAAAAAAAATAATGAAACGTAAAATATTTGCTATGAAATTAAACTCTCCTTTACCTGTTTCAGCTGTTAACTGTGCATCACAGTTTCAGGTCTTGCAATGTTTTATTGATTTTTAGGTTCCTTATCTCATCAGAATGGGATTTAAAAATTACTTTGGCAACGCATCTGTTGGAGGACCTTTCCCTTTGCTAATGTACGGTAATAAATCCTGGCTTGTTTATGCACCCTAAACTTAATCTGTTCTGCTACAAAGATCTGTAAAAACTGTGTGAAATAATTCAGGCAGTCAATTCAGAAGTGTTATTCATGTATTGGATGTGCATAAAACCATCATTTAGTCATGTAGGGCTAGATTCTAAAACAAATTGGCTCCAAAACAAAAATATGCCTAGGCGTATTCTATAAAGTACATCTAAATTTAGGTGTGCTTTATAAAATAAGTCTAAATTTCTGCGTGGTTTATAGAATATGCCGAGTGCCCATCCACATGACTACATTTAGTCACGGCAGTTATGCCAAGTAAAACTTGGTGTCAATGCCAACGCCTAAATTATGTACAGACCAGGTGTATTCTACAACCATGCACATAGATCTTAGAAACACCCATGACCTGCCCATTCCATGCCCACGACCACTCCCCCTTTTCAACTAAGCGGCTTAGAATTTACATGTTATAGAACACGCTTAGACAATTCTGCACATAAGTTCTTAATAATGCCAATTAGTGTCAATTGCTTGTTAATTGGCAATTATCAGCATTGATTGGCTTGTTAATTAAATAAGTTGTGCACACAGATCCAGAATATGACTGGATTTGCGCATACAAATTAAGTTGTGCTATATAGAATCCCGGGGATATTGTTTACATGTCTAAATCCCATTCAAAACACAAATATGTGCATATGATTGGGGGGGGGGGGGATGCATGTATTGGGAAAAACTAGGCTGGGGCAGAATGAAACACATGCGTTCCCTATTTCAGAAGAGGAAAGTCCACTGGCATCAATGTCTGTAATTATTCTTGCTGATGGGAACATCTAGGTTGGAGAAAGTTGCTCGTTTTATGCAGTGCTCCACTGGAGGGATTAGAGATGGTTTCCCTTTTTTATTTTATTTATTTATTTATTTATTTTTGTTACATTTGTACCCTGCGCTTTCCCACTCATGGCAGGCTCAATGCGGCTTACATGGGGCAATGGAGGGTTAAGTGACTTGCTCAGAGTCACAAGGAGCTGCCTGTGCCCAATAGTAGAAGTCGGCACTTGCAGATCACCAATGTGGCCGCGCAGGCTTCTGCTTCTGTGAGTCTGACGTCCTGCACGTACGTGCAGGACGTCAGACTCACAGAAACAGAAGCCTGCGCAGCCTTCTACATGGAATGTTGCTAGTGGAATAGCAACATTCCATGTAGAATCTCCAGTAGTAGCAACATTCCATGTAGAATCTCCAATAGTATCTATTTTATTTTTGTTACATTTGTACCCCGCGCTTTCCCACTCATGGCAGGCTCAATGTGGCTTACATGGGGCAATGGAGGGTTAAGTGACTTGCCCAGAGTCACAAGGAGCTGCCTGTGCCTGGCCCTTGCAGGTCATCAATGTGGCCGTGCAGGCTTCTGCTTCTGTGAGTCTGACGTGCAGGACGTCAGACTCACAGAAACAGAAGCCTGCGCAGCCTTCTACATGGAATGTTGCTAGTGGAATAGCAACATTCCATGTAGAATCTCCAGTAGTAGCAACATTCCATGTAGAATCTCCAATAGTATCTATTTTGTTTTTGTTACATTTGTACCCCACGCTTTCCCACTCATGGCAGGCTCAATGCGGCTTACATGGGCAATGGAGGGTTAAGTGACTTGCCCAGAGTCACAAGGAGCTGCCTGTGCCTGAAGTGCTCAGTGTTTTTTTTAATCCCCCTCCCCCAACACACACAAAGCAATACTGGCAAAGGATATCAGACATTCTAACAGCTTCGGGCAGACTGGATGGACTGTACAGGTCTTTATCTGCCGTCATCTACTATGTTACTTTTGAAACCATGTAGAAGATAGACATGTTTCTAAAATGGTTGACATACAGAAGTGTATGTTTGTTTTTCTGAACGTGTAGATGTGTATGTTCTGAAATACCATCTTAGATGGCTATGTTGTGGGGTTGACCCCATTGATACTGTAAATGTTGATACTTATAAAATGTATACTCCTGACAAAATGGTGTGCAATTCAGTCCTTGTATTCTCCCTTCCCAGTGTGGTCAAATTTTCAGGGTATCTGTAATGAGCATGCATCAGAGATTTGTATACTCTACCTCCAATATATACAAATCTAATCATGCATATTCATTAGGGATAGTCTTAGAATCCAACTGGTTAGATGAGGGGTTAAACGGCTAGTTTTATTTATTTAAAAAAATCATTAAAAAATCATATATTCTTCTACACATATAAGTCTAATGCAGTGGAAAACATGCATAAATATACATAATATATGCATAAAATGCAAAAAGATAAAAGCCATACCGAATATTTTCTACAAATAATATTCTCTCTTCCACTGCATACTGTATACAGTCTAATTGAAACCTAAGACTCCCTAATATGGTTGGATTTGAATTTTAGATTTTAATTATTCACCTTTTCCAAATCAGCTTGAGGCGAGTTACATACTCGGGCACAGCTGGTACGTTTCTTCCCAAGTGGACTTATAGTCTACATGTACCTGAAGCCATAGGGTGTGACGTGACTAGCCCAAGATCACAAAGAATATCAATATTATTAGTTTGATTCTTGATATTTATTTATTTTATTTATTTATTTATTTTATATCATTTATACCCCACAATTTCCCACCACTGGCAGGCTCAATATATCTTTCTGTGGTATAACCAAAGACGTTTGTATATTATTACATGTATTAAAGGTACTGTATTTTCTCTGTTGCTAGTTGGCTCACAATCAGTTTTGCACCTGGAGCAATAGGGGGTTAAGTGAAGTTGCCCAAGGTCACAAGGAGCTTCAGTAAGGATCGAACTCAGTTTCCTCGGGTTCACAGCTCACTGCACTAACCATTAGGCTACTCCTTCATTCAGTAGTAATTGCTTAGAAGTCCATCTGTACTAAACATATAAAAAGATGCTTAAGGTTTACGTAGAAAATTAATACTCCTCTTTCCATTGTAACTACACACCCAATAATAAGGGCTAAAGGTTCTCAATTTTAAGTTAGTGAAACGGTAGCTTTATAAGCTACATTGCATTTCAGTTACCTTGGACTTACTAGAGATGTTTTATGAGGACTTTCAAGTTATAGTTATGAGGATACTTCTTGCAGAGGTTTAAGCCTGTACTGCAGAGATTTATTATTCTTGGGGAAAACAATTACTGACAGCTCACTTTGCTGGAGGGACTCCATGTCAAGGACAGAAAGACAAGCTATAGTCAAAAACATACGGAAAGTAGTACAATGAAATCTATCTTTTTGACATATTGTATTTTAAGAGATTCTTCTCCGCTCCTATGAAAGTAACGCAATTTGTGCTTAAAACCGTAGACCAGACTTTCCATCTCATCGACTTTGCCTTCCAGCCTTTATCTAACCATCTCATTACAGCTACAAGTGCAGTTTAACAGTGTTGAAATCTATCTTTCTAGGGTGGGGTATTCCATTTTAATATTCGTAATAGTCTTGCTGAGATGCCTTGGAAATGATAATGAAGCTGTTGCCCTGTCTATTGCTTTGATTATCGGTTGGTGTAACTGCATTTATTTTGCCAGAGGATTTAAAATGCTTGGCCAGTTTACAATCATGATACAGAAGGTAAGGATCGGCAATTTAATACGTGGTATAGATGTTATAAAGGGAATGTTTTTAGCACCGCTTCATCTAAATATGCATATATATCTGATTGACCTTCCCACCAGAAACATGTCTGAAACTTCATGAACTTACCTCAACCTTCATTACCCCAATTGCAAAGGACTCAAGTACAAAACCTATTATGGATCCAACTTCTCCTTCTTAGGCAGTGAACTCTGGAATGCCCTCCCCAGACCTATCCGATCAATCAGTGACTATCAACCCTTCTGGAAATCACTTAAAAACCCATCTGTTCAAGCAAGCCTACCCAAATGAACCAATCTAATCCTAGGATCCCTTCTGCCCAACACATATCCAGAAGACGATGATGATTCAGACTATTAGGCATATTTTCAAAGCACTTAGCCTTTCAAAGTTCCATAGAAACCTATGGAACTTTGGAAGGCTAAGTGCTTTGAAAATATGCCTAATCTCCCACCTAATTTCCCTATACGTTTTCCCTGTCCCATCCCCCTCCTCCAATGCTCATCTACCCCTTGCTCATACCTCTCCTACTCCCTTCACCCTTCCCCACCTTTACCTACCTATCTCTTTTATTATTCTGCTATTATTAACCTATATTTTCTCTATCAATACTCTGTAATCCATATTATTATGTAAGCTGCATTGAACCTGCTTTAAGTGGGAAAGCGCGGGGTACAAATGTAATAATAAATAAATATATATATAGCATTGGCATTTGCACACCCCTTCACCATAGCCCACACATACCATTTAATAAAGACACTGTACAGATACTGCTTGTGACTCAACTGGTCACAGCTTTATTAATGTTAAATTCTATACCAAACTTCAATTAGAACATTAACATGTAATAGTTTACTCCCAACTTATATGCTTTTACAGTCAGACAGTAGCAAACTGACCAAAACAATTTATATTAATTCTTGACACTGGCCAACATGCATGATTTGCCCCCCTTCCCAAGTCTATGGCGGAATCAAATTCTGATGTTTATTCAATAAATTTGTTACCACCTTTGACATATACATTGGTGTCTTGGTTTGCCTACGTCACTTCCCTACTCCTGGAACTTTCTTTGGTACCACACATGAACCATTCTCACACTCCCTAATTTCTTCCCCAACTGAACCTCAGGATTCCTAAATTGTAACAAAGGAATTCATCCTACCACTGGGACAAAAATCCTTCCCATCTCATCAATCTACAATACCCCACCCACCCCAACATCGCACTTCCGAACCACCCAGACCCAGGACACAGCTGAAAATGGGTGGGCGGGCAGGATGAAAAAAAACAGCTCCCTCAGCTCAGGCTCCTGAAAAAATTCTGACCCATCAAAATCACTGATCCTTGTTAGACTTTACTCAATTGAAGCCCTTCACATTCCAGGGAACCAATCGGGTGAAACCCAACAGCCCTTACCAGCCAATAATTCCCCCCCCCCCCCTCCGCTCCTTCATTATTTTATACCCAATCTAGTTCCCAGGGTAGCTCAGCCAACTTATTCCACCCCTGGTTAAAAATCTCAGGAGTATGAGCCTAATCCGTATTTCTTTCTCTCTCTCTATGTGTGTATGTATATCATATGTAGGGTAGTACTTTGTTAATATTCTTAAGCATGTTACACACATTCCACTATAAGAAGACAACTTGCATAATGAAAATAGAGTCAATATTCAATGTGGTTTAAGCAGGCAGGAAAGAGCCGGACATTGATATTCAGTGGCACTCAATTGGGTAGTGATGCTGAGTACTGGCTCTGACTGTTCTGGCACAATCCAATTAGTTCAGGGGTGGTCTGGTGGGTGGAGTTGGGGTTGACCCAGAAGTTATGGAGACACTGGTGATACTCAGTACTGTTGCCTGCAGAGCTAGCCAGGCACTCATGACATGTTTATCCACTCCTACCCTAGCTGAGATAATATTTAACCATCTCTCTGACCTCACGTGCAACTTTCTTCAAATCAATTACCTTACTTTCTAATTCTTCCTACTTTCTTACTCATCTATATGTTACAACTTTGCCTTACCCCTCACTACCAATTATAATGTTCTAGTACACATTGTGTTGTCATTGCAAGTGGTATACCATGCCATACTTTGTATTGTTCGATTATTTTTACTGCTCCAATTGCCTACTGCTCATGTTTGATCTATTCTTACTGTACACCACCTTGAGTGAATTCCTTCAAAAAGGCAGTAAATAAATCCTAATAAATAAATAAATAAATAAACAAACAAACAAAAAAAGCAGTTCAATTTTTGCCTGCTTAAGTATGTGGGTAAAGCACTGTAGACAAGCACCTACAAAATTTCCAGGTCACTGAAGACCAGGATTTTCAGTGCCGGCACCCAGACACGATCCAACATTGAATATCTGGGTCAGATTCAGTTCCTACTGGTCAGCATATTCAAAGTTGCTGACTGATGTAGGTTAAATATTGGGGGGAATGTTCTTATTCCACAAATTTACAATGGGGGGGGGGGGGGGTCATACAATGAACAGGGCATAGGCCATTGATGATAAACTACAATTCAATAAAGCCACAAACTTGGTTTGTTTTTGGGATCACCAAATTTTGCCACTCATTCATGATCTTAGAACAAATTATACAGATATAGTTAATGAATGTTTATTGGTAATATCCAAAAAGCAGACTAGTGTAGGGGATCTTCGGGACTGGTTTTCTACCCTAGGACATTAGTGCTTCCTCAGAAATGGATGTGAATCAGAACTGTGGACCCCTTTTACTAAGCTGTGTAGGTGCCTACGTGCGCCCAATGTGCGCCAAATTGGAGTTACCGCCCGGTTACCGCATGGCCCTTCTGGTTATTTCAATGTTGGCGCATATTCGCTACGTGCATCTGGGAAATATTTGTTTCTGGTGCGAGTAGCGGATGCGTGTAGGTCATTACCGCCCAAATTCTTTACCGCTAGGTCTTTGGCTGGCGGTAAGGTCTCAAACCCAAAATGGACGCGCGGCAATTTTGATTTTCCCGCACGTCCATTTTTGGCAAAAAAAGAAGCCTTTTTTACAGGCGCTGAAAAATGATTCTGCGCGTGCCCAAAACCCATGCCTACACTACCACAGGCCATTTTTCAGGTTATTAATTGATTTAAGATGCAAACTTTTCAGATAGCTAAGCTCCTTTCCTCAAGCCACTCATGATGGGCATTATTTGGGGAAGAGAGGATAGTTATCCTATTACCAAGAATGTTATGTTAGCATTGCATAATTGCTTAGAACTTATTCCCCTTGTATGGAAGTAATCTAACTTCAGAGGGCTAAGAATTTAAAGACTATTATTTAACATAATGATATGTTTTTTTTTTTAAATTTAACAACATACAATCAATACCACTCCATGAACAGAGAGAAATTTGTTTTTTTTAACCTTAGTCACACAGAGCAAAAGAAATTATTTTGAGGTTTGCTTTCTTCTGTGACATTTCACTTTCTTCAATACAGATCCTCTTTGTAGATCTTTTCCAGTGGTTCTGCTTAGTGTTCGTCATCATCATTGGGTTTACATCTGGTAAGTGCTACCTTTGTCGTATGAAGAGCACAATCTGATTGTGAGAAGCCAACAGGCCTGTTTTGAAATGGTTTATATTTGCTGCAACTCTGGTATCCAGATTTTGTTTCATGAGCAGGCTTTACCCATCTAGTTTGAATGTGTTGTCCATTTACAAACCAAGGGCAATTGTATCACTCGTTATCTGTCTTTCAAGACAAATTAACCATCAAAGCACCTTTCATATCCTTGATATTTTAACATGCTAAAACCTTAAAATGCATAATTACATAAATATGATAGTTGTATAAATATGTATTTATATTGTAAAACATGAGTATATCCAAGATCAAAATTAGACATCGGAGTTGATTTGGAGAATCTTTCTCCTCCTACAGGGCTGTCCCTATTGCTATGTGAATGAGAGGCCTAGGATGCCAGAATTTGGGGGCAGGGGCATTAAAAAAAAGCCTAGGTAGTGGGGATCTCAAGTCAGCTGACTACATACCAATACAAAAATCATCTGATGTAGAAATAAAGTACGAGATTCTATACGGTGAGAAGACTCCTGACGCAGGCCTGTATGGCCGAAACACAGCTGTGTCGAGTCCTTTTCTACCAATGTTGGTATCATTTTTAATTGCAAATAAATGATTTGAAGTTTTTAATCAGAAGTGTCATTTTTTTCAATTTTATTGTTTTATTTTTCCTTTTGTATTATTTTTTTATTTCCTTTTTTTGGTCATTTTCGCTGTTTTGCTCACTGTTGTCTTTTTTTTTTTTTTGCGAAGACTGATTTCTTCTGTTTCTTTGAACCAAAAAGATAAATGCACTGAGTACAGCGACATCTAGAAAAAGGCCATTTTTGAAACAAAAAGATAAATGTTTTTCATTTTTGAAAATTGCTATATTTACTGCTTGAATTTTGGACACTTTGAGCAAAATGTCCCAAATCAGATTTAAACATAATATTGAAAATGCCCCTCAATAGCTAGTGACCAGATTTAGGTCCATGTTAACTGTATTCTGGAAGGATCCATAATTTTGGAGTATTGCCTGAGGGACTGTCATGATGATGAGAGACAGCAGTGGGCATAGGTGCAGGGGCTTAGCCAGACTTTGGCGGGAGGGGGGGTCCAGAGCCCGAGTTGAGGGGGCACATTTTAGCCCCTCCTGGCGCCGCTGACCCCCCCACCATTTTTAAACCTCCCCCCGCCGCCATTTATGACCCCCCCTCCACCGCCACCACCACCTTTGACACCCCCCCCCGGCGCCAACCCTTTCAACCTCCTCTTCCCGCCGCTGCCGTCGAGTACCTTTGCTGGCGGGAGTCCCCAACCCACGCCAGCTGAAGTTCTGTTCTCTGGTGCGGCCGCGTTGCTGATCTGCAAGGGCAGGCTTCTGTTTCTGTGAGTCTGACGTCAGGACGTCAGACTCACAGAAACAGAAGCCTGCCCTTGCAGATCAGCAACGCGGCCGCACCAGAGAAGAGGACTTCGGCCCCCGCCAGGAAAGGTACCTGACGGCGGTGGCGGGGGAGGGTTGGCGGCGGGAGGGGGGGCCCATGCCCCCGTGGCCCCACGTAGCTACGCCCCTGCATAGGTGAGAAGTGGATACAAAATAGGGAAGTGGAGAGAAAACCCAGATCGTTTTGATAGAAGGCTATTAGCACAGTAGCTGAATAACGACCAGTCCTCATTGAGCCCAAAGGAACAGAAAGAATCTGCTGAGTAAAAAAAAACCAATCTATTTATCTTGCGTGTCTGTTTTCATTGAATTTCCAGTGTCTCGTACCTTGCATGAAAAGTTTTCAAGATCTAGGAAGTAGTGGGGATCACCACTGTAGTGTCTTGTTCTGGTTTTTTTTTTTCCCTCAGCATTTTACATCATGTTCCAGTTGCTGGATCTGAGAACCTATCCACAGTTCAAAGACTATTCCATGACCATATATACAGCCATTGAATTGATGATGGGGTTGATTAATCTACCAGTGCCTGTGGACGTCCCCTCTCCTCCACTGACATATATTATCTATGCAATCTACATGGTATTTGTTTATCTGTTGATGCTGAACATCTTGATTGCAATGATGGATGATACATACTGGAGAATAGCAAAAGAAAGAGAGGAACTCTGGAAAGTGCAGGTATCAAGCATATCTTTTTTTTTCAGCCAAACACGATTTGAGGAATATGTTCTGAGCTGTGCGAAATAACAGTGGTGTAAAAGTAACAGGAAAGTAGTCTTGTACAACTAATGTGTTCATGTTTGTGTTTATTTCCGGCAGTGGTGTAGCTACGGGGGCCCCTGGCTTGCCTGGCGGGGGTCCCCAACCCCCGCCAGCTAAAGCGTCTGCCCTGCGCTGTTCTTACATTGCTGGCACCCTGTCCTGTTTTTCCAGCACCGTGCATGCTCGTTTTAATGAAACTGAGCATGAGCGTGTAGGACAGGGCACCAGAAATGTAAGATCAGCGCAGGACAAACGCTTTAGCTGGTGGGGGTTGGGGACCCCTGCCAGCCAAGGTACCCTCCAGCTGTGGTGGGAGGGGAACAGCTGCGGTACCTTCTCATATTACATAGATTGTTTAGAAGATCCTTGAAAACATATTTATTACAAAAATATGTGCTGAATAACTAAGGCCCCTTTTACAAAGCAGCGGAAAACCCAACGTAGACTTACTGCTCGCTAAAAAGGAACTACCACTGGGCTACCACAGCAGCCCGGTGGTACTTCCCATCCCCCAGTGTGCCATCATATCCAGTGCTACAAAAATATATTTATTTATTTTTGTAACGCCGATATGTATCCAGTGATAATTGGGCAGAGCGAGGTTGCCATGTCACCATCCAGATAGCGCTGATATTCAGTTTGCTATCCAAACAGCTATCCAGGTAAATTTAGGGCAGCTTTTTACTATCTTAAATTTATCTGGATAGTTCCTTGGACAGCAGATTGAATATCACCAGTATCTGGGGAATTTCTGGCAACTCTTGCGCTACACTCCAGCGCTATTTAGATAGTGCTAAGATGGTATGAGAACATTTTCAACAGCACTATCTGGATATTTGCTTTTGAAAGTCAGGATCTTCATTCATATTCTAATATCTTCCCATTCTAAGTAGCGTGGAGGAGTGGCCTAATGATTAGTGCAGTGGGCTTTGATCCTGGCAACCTGGGTTCAATTCCCATTGTAGTTCCTTGTGACCTTGAGCAAGTCACTTAACCCTCCATTGCTCCAGCTACAGAAAGTACCTGCATATAATGTGTACAGTGCTGCGTACATCTAGTAAACACATCTAGCGTGGAGGAGTAGCCTAGTGGTTAGTGCAGCGGACTTTTCTGTCCCTAATGTGCTCACAATCTAAGGTTATTTGCACCTGGGGCAATGGAGGGTTAAGTGAATTGCCCCAGGGTCACAAGATCTGCAGTTGCAATTGAACCTGGTTCCCTAGGATCTCACTGCACTAACCTAAGGCTGCAGCAGAATTCAAATCCAGTTCCCCAGGTTCTCAACCAACTGCACTAACCGATAGATTACTCCTGCACTCCAGGGCAATGGAGGGTTAAGTGACTTGTCCAGGATCACAAGGAGCTGCAGTGGGAATCAAACACAGCTTGTACATTAAGCCTATTGCTTGCTGGCCTCTGACTTCTGTGTGCAATGCATGTTATATTTACAGATTGCCTCTACAATTCTTCTGCTGGAACGCCGTGTCCCCTGGTTCCTTAAAACTCAGTCTGGCATCCCAGGAAGCTCTCTTGGGTTTGATGACCACAAATGGTACATAGGGTAAGAAATGTACTGGCTTTACTATCTCTGGCATCTCTATTGGCTTGACTTTTATATTTGAAATAAAATTGTACCCCACACTGTAAGCTTAACAAATCTTAAGCTAAGTTCTAAATAGTCTGATTGAATGGAGTGTACTGTATTAATCCCCTAAAAACGTCTTGTCTTACTGACTTTGTTAGATGGCATAGAGACATGTTTCCAAAGCACTTACAAAGTCACATAGAGGGGCATTTTCAACATGACGTCTAAGTCCAACTTTGTACGTTTTATTATATGCTTGTCTTCTAGAGAGAAATCCGTATTGACCAGCTGTAAACTATGACACCATAATTATTTATTTATTTGTTGCATTTGTATCCCACATTATCCCACCTTTTTGCAGGCTCAATGTGGCTTACAACAAAGTAGTGTTACATTAGAGTTCATAAATGTAAAAGTAAATTATAAAGTAGATTGGATAAACAGTTCATTACAGGCATAAGAGCTTCTCATACATCTGCACGCAGCTATGGAACGCACTACCGAAAGCCATAAAAACAACGCAAGACTTAACCATCTTCCAAAGGCTTTTGAAAACAGATCTTTTCAAGAAGGCATACCATAAACACCCTTCCTAAATACCAAACAATAACACTATACATGATCTACACAAAACCAAAATCTTATCACACGACTGATTAACCTCTTTGCTATTAATGATCAAGCACTACCACCTTAAACCTTATGTCAAACAGGGTCTCTCTATAGTCGAGGACCTAATGTATGTTATAAACCAATTTATTACTCAGGAACCTTCATGCAATACCATAATGTATTCTTCTTTACCATATATGTTATTTTCCCATGTATGTTACTAAGTATGTGTGGACATTAACGTAATACCATTTGTAATGCTGCTACCCGGAAATGGCAACTGCCATTACGGCAAATGTAAGCCACATTGAGCCTGCAAATTGGTGGGAAAATGTGGGATACAAATGCTACAAATAAATAAAAATAAGGGGGTAATGCGTTAATGTTCAAATTGATTGATGCAATCAGGTGTAGAGAATACGGTTTTATCTGGTTCTAAAAGAGTATTGATGTTAGGTCATTTATGATGGCTCAATGTGATATGTCTTCTCGAACAGGTTGGTCTTTAGTAACTTCCGGAAGGCTGTTAAGTCATGCATTGTTTTTAAGGCCTTTGGTAATGCATTCCACAGTTGCGAGCTGACGTAGGAGAAGTTAGATGCATATATTGATTTATATTTAAGTCCTTTGCAACTGGGGTAATGGAGGTTCAAGAATGTGCGTGATGATCTTTTTGTGTTCCTGGTTGGTAAGTCTATGAGGTCCGACATATATGTCGGAGCCTCACCATGAATGATTTTATGAACCAAGGTACAGATTTTGAACGCAATTCGTTCTTTCAGTGGGAGCCAGTGTAGTTTTTCTCTTAGGGGTTTGGCGCTTTCGTATTTCGCTTTTCCAAATATGAGTCTGGCTGCAGTATTTTGGGCAGTTTGGAGTTTCTTAATGATTTGTTCTTTGCATCCGGCGTAAATGGCATTACAGTAATCCAAGTGGCTTAGCACCATTGATTGTGCCAGGCTGCGGAATATTTCCCTTGGGAAGAAAGGTTTAACTCTTTTGAGTTTCCACATTGCATGGAACATTTGCATGGAACAATTATGCAATGATTTGCAAAGAATATTTATTACACTACATATTTGTTGCATGATCATGTTATAGCTCTATCGTAGGCTGCTTTGTGAGCTGAGTTTTATTATTGTACAGACAGCCATTTATTTGCTATAGAGAAAAATGATGCATCCATTTGCAGTAAACTTGGCAACTGTAACATTTGGTATCTTCTGAATTGTGCATACAAGGGACCTTTAACTAAGGTGCGCTGAAAAATGGGCTGCGCTAGTGTAGGCGTATGCATTGCACATGCGCAGATCCATTTTTCAGCGCGCCTGTAAAAAAAGGCCTTCTTTTTATTTTTGCCAAAAATGGACATGCGGCAAAATAAAAATTGGCGCATGTCCATTTTGGGTCTGAGACCTTACCACCAGCCATTGACTTAGCGGTAAGGTCTCCCACATTAACCATGCGGGTAATCATCTACACACATAGAATGATGATTTCTGGCAAATGGCAGAAACCGGGTGGTAAATAAAAATTATTTTCCAGCACACATAGCAGATGCGAGTCAAAAATGAAATTACTGCAAGGGCCACATGGTAGCTGAGCAGCAGGGCCGCTGAGAGGGGGGGGGACAGGAGGGACAAAATTCCCCGGGCCTGGGCCTCCGGGGGGGGGGGGGGCAGTGGAGCTGCCACCGCAGTCCGGCCCGCCCGCCCGCCCTCCGTCGCTCCCTGGCATTGAATTTAAGCGCCTCACCTTTGAAAGCGCAGCAAGCAGCGGCAGACTACTCCTTCCTTCCGTGTCCCGCCCTCGCCTGATGTAACTTCCGCGAGGGTGGGACACAGAACGAAGGAGTGGTCTGCCGCTGCTTGCTGCGCTTTCGAAGGTGAGCCGCTTAAGGTCAGTGCAGAGGGCCCGGGGGTGGAGAGAGAGCCTGGTGGAGGGGGGGCCCGGCGACCTCGGATGGGAGGGGGGGCCCGGGGCGGCCTTGTCCCGGGCCTGGCCCAGTCTCTCGGCAGCCCTGCCGAGTGGTAACTCAAAACTGACTCACATTGGGCACGCCTAGGCACCTACATGGCGTAGTAAAAGAGCCCCACAACAAGGTATGCACAAAACTACGTTTTCAATGTGTGTTGGCATTCTTTTCATGTATTGCTTATTTAATGCATTACATTTACATTTTCAGGGTGGAAGAAATTGCCGAGTTTGTTCCAGGAAAAGGTCAACAACAGGGCATGAAATTAATGCGATCTGGACTTGACTGGAATGAAATCAGGAATAATATTACCAAAATTGCCAGCACGCAAAGTTATTCTAAACCAACTTCCTTATAGACCCCTCTCAGCAATGGTGAAACAGCATGCAGGGTTATTCTGGTCTTTTAAGTGTTGTGAATGCTACCATTCCTTGAAAGAACTACTCTAAATGTATTATAGCCTAGTGGTTAGTGCAGTGGACTTTGATCCTGGGGAACTGGGTTAAATTCCCACTGCAGCTCCTTGTGACTCTGGGCAAGTCACTTAACCCTCCATTGCCCCAGATACAAATAAGCAGTGGCGTACCAAGGGGGAGGGTGGTGGGGGTGGTCCGCCCCGGGTGCACGCCGCTGGGAGGTGCCGCGGCGCGCGCCTGTGGGCTCTGACTTCGCGAACTTTGTGAAGTTCACTGCAGCTCCCTCTGCCCCGGAACAGGTTACTTCCTGTTCCGGGGCAGAGGGAGCTGCAGTGAACTAGCGAAGTCGGAGCCCACAGGCGTGTGCCGAGGCACCCCCCCCCCTGCGGCATGCACCCGGGGGGGTGTCATTTCGCGGGGTGGGGGCGCATCGGCGATCCGCCCCGGGTGCCATCCACGCTAGGAACGCCACTGCAAATAAGTACCTGCATATACTATGTAAACCGCTTTGAGTGTAGTTGCAAAAACCACAGAAAGGTGGTATATGAAGTCCCATTCCCCTTTCCCTGTTTATTGTTTTTATGTTTGGTTTTACTGTAAAGTTATTGAAAATGTAAAACTGGGAATTTTTCACTACCTAATAAATTTATGATTGGGGAGCATTTATCTTTTGCCTGGCCCCAAATTTTGGGATGTCCCAAGGCCCATTGTCTCCTCTTTTTATTTTTTAATTTAATATTACTACTACTACTATAAAACATTTCTATAGCGCTACCTGTCGTACGCAGCGCTTTACAATTGAACATGAAGAAAAGACAGATATTGGCATTCAACCACTGGGGGAAATCTAGATTTAAATGTATGTCATCTGCAAAAGCAGGAGAATGCTCTCGTCAAGCTAAACCAAAGTTTAGATGAAAATATAATCTAAAAATAAATAAAATGAATAAAATGTAACATATTAAAATTAAGTCCATCCAAAATGGATCCTGTAGATCAAATAACCATCCTTCAACATTGTGCTCAAAGATTTAGAAAACCCAAATCATGGGAGTTGATATTGAATCCAATTAAAACTTGTATTTTCAAATACAAGTGGAGGAGTGGCCTAGTGGTTAGGGTGGTGGACTTTGATCCTGGGGAACTGAGTTCGATTCCCACTTCAGGCACAGGCAGCTCCTTGTGACGCTGGGCAAGTCACTTAACCCTCCATTGCACCATGTAAGCCGCATTGAGCCTGCCATGAGTGGGAAAGCGCAGAGTACAAATGTAACAAAAATAAAATAGATACTATTGGAGATTCTACATGGAATGTTGCTACTATTGGAGATTCTACATGGAATGTTGCTATTCCACTAGCAACATTCCATGTAGAAGGCTGCGCAGGCTTTTGTTTCTGTGAGTCTGACGTCCTGCACGTACGTGCAGGACGTCAGACTCACAGAAGCAGAAGCCTGCGCGGCCACATTGGTGATCTGCAAGGGCCGACTTCTACATGGAATGTTGGAATAGCAACATTCCATGTAGAATCTCCAATAGTAGCAACAGCGGAGGAGTGGCCTAGTGGTTAGGGTGGTGGACTTTGGTCCTGAGGAACTGAGTTCAATTCCCACTTCAGGCACAGGCAGCTCCTTGTATACAAATGTAACAAAAATAAAATATATAGTATTCAACAAGATACTATATCCCTAGCTGCAGGAAATTATGATCAGCAGTTGACATACAGCTGCTTCAATGAAGTGGTATTCAAAATTAGTTTAACTTCAGAGTTAACCTCAGAAATCATTGGTTTTGAAAATTTGGCTCCACCAGCCCCATTACTTTTGGCCAGACACCTCTACCAACAGCCAAAATTATGCAATTAAGACTAAGAGGTATCAGAAGTGTTCTGGGGACAGATCTCCCTTCCCTCCTGATGGTTCCCAGGCAAGACCTCCTACCCTGGTTCTTACCTTTCTCCTTTTTCATCAAATTTGACTCCTGGTTTTCCTGTTTCCTTGATTGATTTTCTCCTTTCTTTATTCCTGAGGACTTTTACTTCCATACTGATGACTCCTATGATTGCTACACCTCAAAACAATTTGCCTTAACCTCCTCATTTTCTCTCTACTATGCCATACCAACTGTAGTCTAGTCTTTTTTTCCCATTCTCTCTCTGTTCCTCCTATATTTGATCACCTGATAACTTTTACACTTAATCCTCCACAGGCTTGTCCAGTCACTAACAACAACATAGCAAATCTGCGGGTTATTTGTCTTGTATCCTGTCCACTACTGTCTCATCTTTTGTTATACTACTGAATCTGTTAACAAAGCATCTTCTTGTACATTATTATCCTCTGCTTTGGGCATCTTTATTCTTCCTTTCTTCTATCCTGTAAGACTTATCAAACTCCAAACCTGACTCACCTCCAAAGATTGTTTCTTATGTCCCTCATATGCTCTATACATTATACTGCATTACACTAGGGGCAAGATGCACTAAAGACTCGTTAAAGCCCTTTCCTTACCGATTCCCTTAGCGAATCGGTAAGGAACGGGCATGCATCAAGGAATAGGAATGCAAATGAGCTGCTCGTTGTAGCTCACTTGCATTCTCTATTCCATCGTTAAACAGTCAGCCAATCGGCCGGTGGAACATGCGCAGAGCAGCCAAGCGTTATGCTGGCTGCTCTGTGCATGCCAAGGACATCCGAGATCGCTGCCCCCCCCCGAGATCGCCACCGCTTCCCCCTCCCCCCTGCATTGAAATGACAGCTTCCCGCAGCCCTGACCTCCCCGCCGCCCCCCAATAAAAAAAAACGTCCATTTTGGCCGTCATCCCCCCCCCCCCCCGGCAATAATAAAAACGTCTTTTTGGGCAGTGCTTCACTCAGCTGAGAGACCTGGAAGTCCCTGAGCCAATCACAACGCGTGTAGCCGAGCTAAACGTGCTGTGATTGGTTCCTACGTGCCTACGTGCATCCGGCTACAGCGGAAATTCCATTTTTTTACGCACGTCCGATACGTGGGTTTGAAAATATTTTTAATTTTCTACTGCATGGCGCTAACCGGGCAGTAATCGGCAATGCATGCTGATGATTAACGCCCGGTTAGCGCTTGAGACCTTACTGCTAAGTCAATGGGTGGTGTTAAGGTCTCAGGCCCAAGATGGACGCAGGCCAATTTTTTTATTTTGCTGCGTCTATTTTTGGCCAAAAAAGGGCCTTTTTTGCAGGCATGCTGAAAAATGGACCTGTGCATGTCCAATACACGTGCCTATAACAGAGTAGGCCATTTTTCGGCGCACCTTACTAAAAGGACCCCTGAGTCTCCAATACTCAGCTGTATAGGGAGTCCCCAGGACAGTTTGGGAAAGCCTTGCTCTCTCTATTCCTCTGAATCCATTCCTACCTAGCAACACAGATCTCAAGTCATCCCTTACATCTATCATGTTCTCATCTTCCATTGCAACCATTATCCCCACCTTCAATGATGCTGTGATCACACAAGTTCTCCTACACAGAGTTCAAAATTCTCCTACTCAGCTACATGTGGCTTTACTTTGCAGGTCCTCATTATCACTCTTAACTCCTTGATACTGTTTTCTTAACAGTGGCATTGCCATAGGTAGGTATGTCAGTACGTCAGGCTCAGTCTCTGGCTGTCTTCAAGTCTAGGCTTAAAGCCCACCTCTTTGCTACTGCTTTCGACTCCTAACCATGACTCTCTTACTCAACACCCTCACTTATCACCCCTACCACTGCAATTTCCCCACCCCTAGCTGTCTGTTCGTCTGTCCAATTTAGATTGTAAGCTCTGTTGAGCAGGGACTGTCTTTTCATGTTAATTTGTACAGCGCTGCATAAGTCTAGTAGCGCTATAGAAATGTTTAATAGTAGTAGTAGTAGTAGGTAGGGGCCAACCCAGGAGTGGTATACCATTGCGGTAGCTAGGGAGAAACCAAAGTCCTTCAGGCTGAAAACCTCCTCTAAAGGTCCAAGAATTCCCTGCTGCCAAGCTCAGTAGTCAACAGCGGCACCCCACACATGCTCAGTTTTCATGCATGCATGGGATGGCGGTGCTGAGGGCCCTTTAGAAGAGGTCTTCAGTTGGCAGGGTATCCCTGCTAGCGTAGGCATTTATATTTTAAAGTTGAGTTGGGGGAGCTGGAAGGGAGGAAGAAAGGATATTTTATGCCCACCCCAAAATTGCTATTTTGGCATCACTACTGTTTCATAAACTATGTTCATTTGAAAAACTGCTTTTATCTCTGCCTATTTCTTCTGTGATCAGTTTTTGATTGTGCTCTTTCCTTCTTCATGTACCACAAAGCTGGAGTAGTCTCCCTAAGATATTATGTTATGCCCCGTCTCAAATCCTATCTTTTAGAGGTGGCCTTTAAACCTTCAAACCTGTCTCTTCCTGATCCCCAGCCCTGTCATTTTAAAATATGTTCATGATCTGAAACCACTTAATTCCTGTGCATTATAACTAGATTGTAAAGTCCAGGGGAAAGTACTGTCTCATACATGTATATGTTAGACACGGTGTAGCTCTAGTAATGATAAGCAGTAGTAGTAATAGACAATCATAGTGCTTTATGGTTTTCCAAGGTCAACTTAATTGCATTGTGGACAATCATACTGAATTGGATATGTGTCATATGAATTATTCTCTGTACAGTGCCAGGCACAAGCAGATAGTTTTGCTTTGGTAAAGAAAACTTTTTATAACTAATGTTCTCATAAGCAGAAGTAATTACGTTCAGGGTAAAAGATTTGTGGTTTAATTCTTTTTGATAAACTAGAACATGGGCTCCACTTATAAATCATGGCCCAGAATGACATTGTTAGTGCTACAAGGTGAAACCGTTTATGAGCATGATGCGTTCTCGAAAACTTCCTTCAACTTCTAAGAACAAACTCTAATAGCCCTGTGGGCATAAAACAGTTCATGAGCTTAGCACGGATTGCAATGTGTATGGGTGTAGCATCAGTTGTGCATGCTGGTGTTCGTGCAATGCTAATCACCTGCAGTGGTGGAACCTGCCTCCCTGGACCAAGTCAGATAACCGAACTGCGTTCTGCTTGCGACAGACCATGTCATGCAGGGGCAGCATCTACTGCCAGGGTGAACAGCTTGCAGCCATTAACAATATGTGCCATAGGCATAGTTTGGGGTGATGGCCCCCTCCCCCCCCCCCACCAAAAAATGTTGTTAATATTATTAATAGAATGAGATTGGCCCTTCTGCACATGCTCAGTTTTCGCACATGCAAATTTGAGGGCTCAGGCCCACCCAAAATTGGCCATCTGGCTATGCCCTTGGCACACTTTAGTAAAAGGGCTCCTTAATCCACCATGTACAGCCCTGGCTAAAACAAATGCACGTCTTTAAGCTGCTGTAAAGCCCAACATGGACATTTTTCTCCAGACGTGTTTATTGCCTTTACAAAATGGGGAATATACGTGTAGATTTTAGTCCTACCCAAACCACACCCCTTTGGAACTGCACATGTGAATAGCGGCTTTCTGAAATTGGTACAAACACCATTATTTATACATGGATATGCTTCAAAAATAATGGCTTTAGTGTGGTTAATGCAGCTGTGCTGGTGTGGCATGAAAGGGCAGTATTGTATTAGGTGCCTCACTTTGAAGGGTGGGGGGAAAGAAGGACACACCTCCCTCTTGCACAAGGTGCCACCTCCTCCCCCACGCACTTTGATGCCCTCTACTTGCTATCACTGTGAATTTTTACATCATGTTCAGGCTTATATAGCAGGGGCATAGCCAGACTTCGGTGTGAAGGGGGTCCAGAGCCTGAGTGAGGGGGCACATTTTAGCCCCCCCCTGCCGCTGCTACCGCCACCACCACCACTACCAACTTTGAGCCCCCCCCGCCGATGACCCTCTCGACCCCCCCTCCTGCCGCCAACCCTCCCCCGCCGCCGTTGCCTACTTTGCTGGCGGGGGTCCCAACCCCCGCCAGCCGAGATCCTCTTCTTCCGGCGCAAGGCTTCATTTTGAGTCTGACGTCCTGCACGTTGTACGTGCAGGACGTCAGACTCGGAAACTGAACAAAGCCTTGCGCCGGAAGAAGAGGACCTCAGCCGGCGGGGTTTGGGGTCCCCCGCCTGCAAAGGTAGGCGATGGCGGTTGGCGGCGGGAGAGGGAATCAAGAGGGTCGTCAGCAGGGGGGTCCAGGGCCAAATCTACGGGAGCCCAGGCCCCCGTGGCCCCACGTAGCTATGCCATTGCTATATAGTATTGAGTATTATACTACATTTCAATAAGAGATTTTTAATACACTTCTCTTTGTTTTTAGCATTTTCATGCACTGTTATTTTCAGGGTCTGCAGTGGTAAGAAATGGACAGAATAGGGAAATAGATAGGAAAACATATCACTGTTGTCTACCAACAACAAAAAAATCTTCATAACAACATCAAGTCTAGACGTATCTTTTTAGCAACAAGAGAAGGAAGACTGAGAATAAATGCAACAGACCAGGAATGTTCATCACAGAACATGAATCACATACAGTGCAGCAAAAGAAATCGGCACCAGGATTGTTCAGACCTTCAAAATTACTTAGTAGAAACCCTAAGGATACTGCCAGGGTAGACTGTGAATTGATTTTTCTAAGGTGCCTTTGTCATTGTTTTAACCTTTTATTGTCTTCCTTGTTGAGAGTACATTTGTGAACTGGTCTTAGCTTTTATTTCTTTTGACAAATGTTCTAGGGTTTTCATTTATATTTAGATTTTGCTCACCCCTTTTTCAGTGGTAGCTCAATGTGAGTTACATTCAGATACTCTGGATATTTCTCTGTCCCAGGAGGGCTCACAATCTAAGTTTGTACCTGAGGCAATGGAGGGTTAAGTGACTTGCCCAAGATCACAAGGAGCAGCAGCGGGATTTGAACCGGCCACCTCTGGATTGCAAGACCAGTGCTCTAACCACTTAGGCCACTCCTCCACTTATTGCTTGGCTGCTTTATTTTTCTCTGTGCCTTGAGCACTTATGCAGTGATGTGTATATGAGGAATACATTTTCTGGTGCACCACCCAATTAAACAGTCTCCTACGCTGCTGGTAATGTGTCAACATTCCAACTTGTGGAAAGTATGCCAGGCCGTCAAAGGAAGCTACTTTTTTTTTCATCCATATAGTCATGATATTTCACATGGAGACCACTTAAAAATAGTATTCATTGATCATGTGGTTTGGCTGCAATACTGTGCATTGTTTATTCCAGTGAGTTGTTTCAGGGCTGTGAATTTTTGGGGGGTGATCAATGGCTTGTAGGATCTGGCCCAGGACCTTCCATATTTTTCCCTTCTTAATGCTAGTATGTAACATTCATATTTTGCAAACAGAATCCATGTAAAATAGTGATCTGATTTATTATAAAGATGTACAGTACAGCAATAAAACAGTATATCAAATAACATGAGAGGTCTTTGGGGTGGGGATTCCCCACTTCCACTACATCCCTATTTGAGGACTAAAGCGATGATGCGGTGTAAAACCTTAATAGCTTTGTTACAATATTATACACATGTTTGAAAAAAAATTGCTTTTTGCTTGTGGCCAATCCTCTGGCAACTTTGGAATCCCATCCAGCAGTTTTAAATTTGGCAAACTTGAAAATACCCTGGGGGAGGGAAAAAAAAAGGGAGACGTGTTGATGTAATGACTACGTTATCATTTAAAGGATCAGGCAGCAGCAAATCTCAATTAATCATTATCTTTATAAATATTTAGATTTGCGCACTCATCTTGCAAAGCACTATTCTATAAAGTTGTGCATGCAAATCTTTTTAGTGTGCAACTGAAAAGGGTACATATGGCTGTGGGAGGGGCATGGCTGGTTCAGGGACCTTCACTAAAGATGCAGTATTATAGAATTCAGGTAGAGAGGTGTGGTAGCCGTGTTAGTCCACTTTTAAAGGTAATCGATAGAAATAAAACAAAATAAAACATGGAAAAGAAAATATGATACCTTTTTTATTGGACATAACTTCATACATTTCTTGATTAGCTTTTGAAGGTTGCCCTTCTTCGTCAGATCGGAAATAAGCAAATGTTGGTAGATGACAGTATATGTAAGTGAAACATCAAAGCATTTCAGTGACAGTCTAACAGGATGGGGGTGGATAGGTGAGAGACAGGAAGAGTCAGGTGGATGAGGGACAGGGAGATATGCATGGAGACAAGAGGGTCCATGGAGACAATTGTACTGTTTTCTCACCCTCTTGTCTCCATGCATATCTCCCTGTTCCTCATCCACCCGACACTTCCTGTCTCTCACCTATCCACCCCCATCCTGTTAGACTGTCACTGGAATGCTTTAATGTTTCATTTATATATACTGTCATCTACCAGCATTTGCTTATTTCCGATCGGATGAAGAAGGGCAACCTTTGAAAGCTAATCAAGAAATGTATTAAGTTATGTCCAATAAAAAAGGTATCATCTTATTTTCTTTTCCATGTTTTATTTTGTTTTATTTCTATTGATAGAATTCAGGGGATCAGCTCCTAATTTACACATGAGGATTTACACCAGGTTTCAATTGGTGTAAATCTGGCACTACACACTAGCCTATAAACAGTGCCCAACTCGGAGAGCTGTTTATAGAATAGCACTCAGCGCGTATTTTTTTGGTGCCCAAATTTGGGTGTCATTCACTGAATCTAGTCCTTAGAGGGCAATTCCATAATAAAGCATGTGGCTATGTAAAACAGGTCAAATTCATGCCTATATTTTAGGGGTGACCACTTTCACCAGGTTTTTTTTGCACACGTTTGCCTTTAAATTCTTAATGCATGTGCGTACCCAACTTTTTTCAGAGAGTTTCTGAGCAACATACTGTGTGCTTTGATTCCGCCACAAGGCAAGTTACAATCAGGTGCCCTAATTATTTCCCTGTCCAAGTGGGTTTACAATCTTAAGTTATACCTAAGGAAATGTAGGGTAAAATGATTTGACCAAGGTCACAAGGAGCATCAGTGGGAGAAGCAGGATTTGAAGTTTGGTTCTCAGCCTGACCACTAGGCCAGTGGTTCCCAAACCTGGTCCTGGAGGCACCCCAGCCAGTCAGGTTTTCAGGATATCCTCAATGAATATTCTTGGTGTAGATATGGGTAAATCGCTACAACAAGAAGAAACCAGTATGGAGTCAGTCGCCATCAGCTGAAGTGGTGAGAATAGTCATGTGATCCTCGGGCCATTTATGGATTATGAAGATTTGTTAAAGTCCTTGAATACTGAAGACAATTAGATGGAAGGGAGTGGTTTTATTACTCCGAGTTATGAGAGCATTAAACAACAGATTAATGCGGATTACCAGTTGAAGTGAACTATTTCCTGGGAAACAAACTGTTTCTTTAAGAGGAGAAATTACTGAACTTTATTTTTTGGAAATGACTTTTGAGGAACATGAAAGTGACAATTGTATTAGAAATTCTAGAATTTGCAATTAGTATAAGAAGTGATTCTGTTAGTAAGTGTGAGTGAGAGTAAGAGTGAGTTGTGTTTGTTGTTTGTGTAAAACGTTTTAAAATATGTGAACGGCAATGATATCAATTAATGAGTTAAGTATCTAATAAAGATTGATAATTAAAAGACAACGGTTGTTGGAGAAAGTGTATGAAATACAGATTACAAGTAATTATTGAGTGTATACGTATAATGGAACGCTGTTCAATGAATATTCACGAGAGAGATTTCTAGGCAGTGGAGTCAGTGCTTGCATATCTTTCTCATGAATCAGTGGTGTAGCCACAGGTGGGCCAGGCCCCACCCACTTTGGACTCAGGCCCACCCAAAATTGTGACACTGTTGCTGTGGCTGGTGGGGATCCCCAAACCTTGCCAGCTGAAGATTTTCTCTCCGTGGGCACCATCGCTCTTCCAAATGTCAGCCAGCGGCACTTACCTGGAGACCAGCCCTTCTGCACATGCTCAGTTTTCACACATGCATAAGCACTGAGCATGCACGACAAGCCGGTAGCAGCATCAGTTTGAGGCTGCTCGAGGAGGAGGAAATCTTCAGGAAGCAGGGTTTGGGGATCCCCTCCTGCTCAAGTATTTAATACTTGGGGTCTGTGGGCATGGAAGGGTGGAGAGAGGAGCAAACCAGAGGGGGATTGGGGGTGTGTGAATTCCATGCCCACCCACCTTGGGCTCAGGCCCACTCAAATTTGACCATCTGGCTACGCCCCTGTCATGAATATTCATTGTGGATACCTTGAACAACTGATTGACTGGGGTGTCTCCAGGACCAGGTTTGGGAATTCTGCACTAGGATATTCCTCTGCTTGAACTATACACCCTTCATCTGGTCAGTGAAGGGAGTGAAATTCTTAAAATCTAGTCACAGGTCTATTGAGTAAATCTGATTTAGGGGCCCTTTTACTAAGCTGCGTAAGCGTCTACGTGCAACCAAGGTGCACCAAAATGGAGTTACTGCCCGACTACCACATGGCTCTTGTGGTAATTTCATTTTTGGCGCACGTCCGATACGCGCATCTGAAAAATATTTTTTATTTTCGGGTGCAAGTACTGGACGTGCGCAGATCGTTACCACCCGGATTCTTTACCGCTAGGTCAATGGCTGACGGTAAGGTTGATTTTGCCGCACATTCATTTTTGGCAAAAAAAGACCTTTTTTACAGGCGCGCTAAAAAATGGATCGGCGTGCACCCAAAACCTGCGCCTACACTACCGCAAGCCATTTTTCAGCACACCTTTGTAATAGGACCCCTTAAAAAGGTATCATCCACAGCTTACATGTTGACTCTTACTTACTTCTATAAATTCAAGTAGACTAATAGATCAAGTTCTATAAACTCAAGTAGACTAATAGAGCAACTACAACGCTGTCACAGTTTCAAAACTTGAAAATATTTGATATTGTAATTACCAAATATTTGGTAATGTACGCTTTGCTGAGCTGCTTAGTAACATACAGGAAGGAAAATACAACAGAACAGGGTCAATGCACAGCTTTTGTTACTGAACAAATGGGAGACTTACTGAAGTCGGTAGTTTTCTTGGAACTCACATGGATTAGTCTTTAGGACAAGCGACTCCAGTGGAGCCTGTCTCAAATCTGAAAGACCACTCAGCGTCTCTATGTTGTTTTCGGCCAGTGACAAATGTTGAATCTGAGGTATCTTTGGCAGCTGTTTAAAGGACGTGAAGTGATTTTTGCTGACATTTAATTCTTTGCATCTAAAGAGGGCAAAAATTATTTTGCATCATTTCATGCTTAAATCTAGCTGAAGATTGTACAGTTAAGTGCTGAAACATGTGATGTGGAAAACAAAATGCAGAACAACTTGATAATCTAGGTTAGTGTTTTCAGCTCTGAAGCTTATTTACACTATCAGGCAGCCCATGGAGGACTTTTATCTTCTCATGATTTGAGTCAGGATTTATGATTGTGCCAGATATCAAAACTAGAAGTGCAACGCTTTCTTTAATCTCCTGACAACCTGTGGCTTGATGCCACTGAAATTTATGGCCATGGTGTGGTAGTCTTGGCTAAAACTTTTATATGAAAAAAACAGGTGCTGATCAGTCATAATAACAAAATAGATGATGGCAGATAAAGGCCTGTATGGTCCATCCAGTCTGCCCAAACAGATAAACTCAAACCACTTGTAACCACTCGCCTCCACCTACCCTCCGCTCCTCCTTCCTGTACACATTAACTGATTTGATTTGCTTAATTTTTTTTTTGTCTATTAGATTGTAAGCTCTTTGAGCAGGGACTGTCTTTCTTCTATGTTTGTGCAGCGCTGCATACGCCTTGTAGCGCTATAGAAATGCTAAATAGTAGTAGTAGTAGTCTGTGCCCTGATCGTAGATGAATAGTTTTGGATGGATTGGAGTGGAACTTTTCAGGGGCTTCGACAACTTCAGAAATTTAGAACAAGCACAGTGCCGGGCAGGCTTCTATGGTCTGCCTTGCTGCACCCTACGCCTGGAATAAACTTCCTGAGCCCCTACGTCTTGCCCCATCCTTGGCCACCTTTAAATCTAGACCGAAAGCCCACCTCTTTAACATTGCTTTTGACTCATAACCACTTGTAACCACTTGCTTCCACCTACCCTCCTCTCCTCCTTCCCGTTCACATTAATTGATTTGATTTGCTTACTTTATTTATTTTTTGTCTATTAGATTGTAAGCTCTTTGAGCAGGGACTGTCTTTCTTCTATGTTTGTGCAGCGCTGCGTACGCCTTGTAGCGCTATAGAAATGCTAAATAGTAGTAGTAGTAGTCTGTGCCCTGATCGTAGATGAATAGTTTTGGATGGGTTGGAGTGGAACTTTTCAGGGACTTCGACAACTTCAGAAATTTAGAACAAGCACAGTGCCGGGCAGGCTTCTATGATCTGTACCCTGAAAATGGCGAGGACAAATCAAGATCAGGTATACATATGAAGTATCAAATCATACCTTATGTAAACGAGTCAAAAGCAATGTTAAAGAGTTGGGCTTTCATTCTAGATTTAAAGGTGGCCAAGGATGGGGCAAGACCTAGGGGCTCAGGAAGTTTATTCCAGGCGTAGGGTGCAGCGAGACAGACCATAGAAGACTGCCCAACACTGGCTTTGTTGCTACCTAATCTCTGCTATGTTTCTTTGGATCCATTCCTTCTAAACAGGATTTCTTTGTGTTTATCCCATGCATTTTTGAATTCAGTTACCATTTGCCTCTTCACCTCTCCTGACATTTATTTATTTATTTGTAGCATTGATACCCCACTTTTTCCTGCTCAATAGCAGGTTCAGTGCGGCTTACAATGCATGTGTACAAAGTATTACATAGATAACACAATGTATGGATACAAAGTATCCCAGAGGTAACATAATGTATGTATCGTAATGTATGGGTACAAAGTATCACATAGATAACACAATTATATAGAGAAGGATGAGAGGAAGAGATGAGTTATGTAGTGTTAGTGGTGTGGATTAGGTTCGTGGATTAAGTTGGGTCATTTGGGTAGGCTTGTTCCTGAGTCGGCCCCCTTTCAACCTCAATTCATGCCCTCTAGTTCTGCCACCTTCCCGTCTCTGGAAAATTCTAGTCTGTGAATTTATACCTTTCAAATATTTGAACGTCTGTATCACATCACCCTGGTTTTTCCTTTTCTCTAGGGTATACATGTTCAGGTCAGCGAATCTCTCCTTGTGCGTCTTGCTACATAAACCCCATACCATTTTTGTCGCTATCCTTCGTCAACTGACCTCAGCGGCAACTCGTTTCACATGAGCACATAGCTCATGGCTCGCCTGCCTCCTCATCGGTCACATTAAACCTCCTTTATTAACATTTTAATACTTACAATATTTTTAATGCAACTGAGTGAAGCAGCTGTCAATATTGGTGGAGGTCCGCACCCTGATGAAGCTTGAGGCTTAATGCCTAGCGAAACACGGTCAGTGTTGGCAGCAGATCGGGACTTGAAAGTGAAAATGAAAAGCTAAATTGATTTGTTCTATATTTTATCAAGTTTATTGAAACATTTAAGCATTAAAGTATTACAAACTAGCAAAAAAAGACCCGTTTCTCAAACAAATGAAACGAGCGCTAGCAAGGTTATCATGTAATGGCGATAATGTTTTTAAGGGAACCGTTAGGAGATAGAGTGTGTGAGACAGAGAGAGAGTGTGTGTGTGTGTGAGAGAGAGTGTGTGTGATAGTGTGAGAGAGAGTGTGACAGAGAAATAATGTGTGTGTGCCTCATACACAGTGGCGCAGCCGGGGGGGGGGGGTGCCAGGGGAGCGGTCGCTCCCCCAAACGGAGTTCTGCCAGCTCCGGCGCCTATTTTTTCTCAATGTGTTGCATTGAAAATGTGTGCCAGCGCCTGCAGAAGTCCGCTCTTGCACCACTCTCGCTCCCCCCGTGCTGTCAACCTGGCTGCGCTTCTGCTCATACAGTAGCTGACAACAGCAACGGACCATGCTGACACCATCAAAGCTTTGCTCTCAGTATCTCTAGTAAGGTAGGCCGGCGAGGGGCATGCCGAGCAGCCGCACATAACATGACGGCTGCTGCCCGGCAGCTCCTGCGTCAGAGCGACCCTTCCTTTCCGGCTTCCCCATCGGCGATTGAGATGACGCTGCAGGAGACCCCCTTGCCGTTGGTTGGGAAGCCGGAAGGGGCAGGGCTACAGGGGAAAGCATAAAAGCTGCCAACGAGGGCTAGGGAGCCTCTTGTTGACAGCGAGCGGCGCGGGAGTTTCCCTCCCCCCCTTCCCTTTCCCGCGCAGCACCGGGGGAGCTAGACATGTGTACTAATGGGGGTCATGCTTCGCAAGCATGCTGATTTAGCTTTGCTCTCAGGCCCAGATGCACAAAACCTAACGAGCCCACAACTTGCGTTTTAAACTGGTTCCAGCCAGTTTAAAACGCAAGTAGTGCACCCCGGGCATGCACTAAGGGCATTTTCCCTGCCACGGTAGCAGGCAACGAAAACGGAATGCAAATGATTGAAAAGCTATTATAATGAGCTGCACTACCATTGCAGCCCATTATAATGAGATGCACTACCGTTTTTCCGATTCCCTTACCGTAGGAACCCTAACGAGATGTCTGACCTCTTGTTAGGGCTCCTGTGAGGGAATCGGAAAGGAAAAGGGCCCCCAAAAAAGGTAAAAAAGAAAAAAAAAAAGCAGGGAGCGCATGTGAGGGGCGTCCTTTAAGGACGTACTCTCCCTGCGCTTCTGAGAGACGTCTTTTTTTTTGCATTTTTTTTTTTTGCTCTGCCGGCGCTCGTGTTTTTTTCCCCCTTCTATTTAGTCTTCGCCGCGCCACTTACCCCTCCACAGCGAAATTTTTCTATTTTCCTGGTTGCTGGAGAATCGGGACGTCCCTTTAGATTAGGCTCCTCTTCCTGGTCTCTTCAGCCAATCAGAGCGCATTTAGCTGACAACAGCCAGCTAAGCCCGCTTTGATTGGCTGAAGAGACCAGGAAGAGGAGCCTAATCTAAAGGGACGTCCCGATTCTCCGACTCAGGTACCGAAGGACTAGAGAATGCAAGTGAGCTACAACGAGTAGCTCATTTGCATTCCCTATCGTTGATGCATTCCCGTTCCCTACCGATTCGCTATGGAATCGGTAGGGAACGGGAAATACCAATGTCTTTAATGCATCTGGGCCTCGGTATCTCCATTATTGGAACAGCTCTGTTAAACCTGTTATCTCCCCCTCCTCCCCTTTGCTTGTTCAACTTCAGAAACCGAAACCTACTTCCCCTCCCCTTTCCTTTAACCCTGGAGGCTGAAGATGTTACGAACCCAGGCAGCCAGACGGAGGTGCAAATTATTATATAGGATATTGTAAGCATTTAAATGTTAATAAAGGAGGTCCAACAGACCAATGAGGAGGCAGGCAAGCCATGAGCTGTTTTGTTCATGTGAAATAAGTTGCTGCCATGTCAGTTGATGAATCATAGCTATTTTTGAGCATTGAGTGTGTTTTGTTGTTGGTGTGGCTGTAGCTCCTGCTCTTGTCTAAACACTATTTCTGACCATTTAAAGTGATTTGAGGAGACTAATAAAAGCATCTTTATCAAAGTGTCTTGATTTATAATGAAATTTCATATCTGTCACCAGAGGTGTTATGTCTACCTTGGCAATTTTATGGCACTCAGATCTGTCAAGGAATTGTCCACCAACCAAAGTCTTTCTACTCGAATTAATCTGCGTAGGATCCTGTGAAAGTTATTTTGTTGGAATTCATCCCCTAAGCACTGAAAAGAAAGGTTCACGTTCTGAAAGATAATAAAAGTAGAATCAGGTGATATTATAAACAAAGGGAATTTGCTGCTCTTTACTCGAAACATTTTCAACTGGTGCCATAGAAACCTTGAAAGTGTTAGTAGAGGTGGACGCCTTGGTCCACACATTCTACCTATTGTGCTGATGCAAGCCTTACTCCATCTGCGGTCTTCTCCCTTTCTTCCCCCCACCTCTAAGATCCCTTTCAGGCTTATGCAACAAAGTTTACATGTGAAACGAACCAGAGAAAATATTTCTTCACTCAATGTGTAATGAAACTGGAATGTGTTGCCACAGAATGTGGTAAAAGCAGTTAGCTTAGCAGGGATTAAAAAAGGTTTGGATAATTTCCTAATAGAAAAGTCCATAAGCCATTATTAAGATGGACTTGGGGAAAAATCCACTGCTTAGTTCTAGAATAAGCAGCATAAAATCTGTTTTACTGTTTTGAGATTTTTCCAGATACTTGTGACCTGAAATGGCCATTGTTAGAAACAGGATACTGGGCTTGATCGATCTTCGATCTGTCCCAGTATGGTAACTCTTGTGTTCCGAAGAAAAGTAGGTGTCTACTTGTCTCTTTTGAATAAGCTTCAAATAGGTGTTCCTTATGTTCTTGTATTCTTATTTTGGGGGCCCTGAAAGCACGTGGTGAAAGCCTATTCTATAGCAGCATCTGGATGCTCAGATTCCGTCATAGAATACAAAGATAACCCAATATCGGCCCACCTTAAATTTATGCACCCACAGTTACCGCCATAGAGCAGGTATAATTGCAGCCAAGTTATGCGTGTTGTTCTAGAATACGCTTGGATTTTGGCAAGGAATGCTATGCACGATATATAGAACCCGGGGAAAAGTGCCAATTCTATAAAGGTCACTTAGCGCTAAGCAAGATTTATAGAATAGCGTTTAGCACAGATTCCTGCACCCAGTTTTGGGTCAAAGGACTTATGCTTACTGTAACCTGGTATAAATCCTTCTGCCCAACTGATGGCAGTTCAACACATAAATCCAATTATTCTATAGTATCACTGCTAATTTCTGGGAATGCCCCTGACCCGCCCATGCCCCTTCTGTAGCCACACCTACTGTTGAGTTGCATGTTATGAAGTTTAAACACATAGAACAGGGCATAGGGCAGATGCGTGCGTAACTCCTAATTACTGCCAATTAAGTGCCAATTAACCCCAATAATTGATTGTTGTGCCTAATTGCCTAATTAAATTATGCATGCATGCATCTGGGATCTGCACCAGGGGCGTAGCTACGTGGGGCCACAGGGGCATGGGCCCCCACAGATTACACCCTGGCCCCCTCTACATTTGACCACCCCCGCCCCGCCACCGCCACATCAGGTACCTTGTTTGCTGGCAGGGGTCCCCAATCCCCGCCAACCGAAGAGTTTTCTTCTGCGCCGATCAACCTGTTTCTGACACCTTACGTCCTGCATCGTGCATGTAGCCCCGTGCAGGATATAAGGCATCAGAAACAGATGATACCACAAGGAAGGCGCCGGAGTTGACCGGCGCTGAAGAAGACTCTTCGGCTGGCGGGGATTGGGGACCCCTGCCAGCAAACAAGGTACCTGATGCAGTGGTGGTGGTGGGGGGTTTGCGGCTGTGGTCCAAATTGGCGGGGGGTTTGCGGTTGTGGCAGCGGTCCAAAGTGGCGGGGGGGTCGGTGGCGGGGGGAGGCAGTTAAACAGTGCCCCCACACCTCGGGCTCTGGCCCCCCCTCCCGCTGAGGTCTGGCTACGCCCCTGATCTGCACCCAACTTTAGAAGACCTATACAAATCCAGGGGTTAGTGTGTAAGTGCTGGGACCACCCCTGACCTGCCCCATACCCTTCTACATCCACGCCCTCTTACAGTTTCACGCTATAGATTTTCTGCGCTGTTTCTAAAATAATGACTTTGCAGTTAATCACATTACTACAAATTAGTGTCAATTAACTCCAATTTTCTTTGATTAGTGGTTATTAGGTACCAATTAGTGGCTAATTTGCCAATTAAGTTAAGCACATAACTGGCCCCTATTCTATAACTTACGTGTGCGATTTTGTGCACCGAGCAAGATTACAGAATGAGGGTCTAAATGTATAGTGTGATAGATCAATACATAGTATTTGAACTTCAAATCTAGTGACAGTCCAATAGTCTCATTTCTTTGCTTCTTGCTGAAAATTATTTCCTGGCAGAGTAATGAATAAGGGTCTGTATTTCCTTCAGGCCTCAACAAAACTAGACTCATTTAAAAACTCGAGTCTTTGCTTAAGAAATTTTTCTCAGCAAATATGACATTCACATCAATTCCAATGCAGTGCAATGTTTCCAGAGTATAACCTAGTTAAATATTTTTCATTTTAAACATTACCACACAATTCTCCCAGTTTTCTTGCAGCCTCTCTTGCCATCTTTCTCGTTCGGTTAGTTTTTCTTTTCTTTGCCACATGAGCGCTTCCCCTCTCATAAAAAGTTCTTCTTCTGAAGGCCCTGTTTGAAAACAAATGCTTGAGCTTGTAATTATTAATTCATGTTTATACAACATTAGCTGTCAAAATGCTAATTTGTGCATTATAAGATTGTTTAGTTGGTGAGACCAAGGACACACCTATTTAGTTGCCTACAGCGTTTATTTTCGAAGCATGTATCTCAAAAGGCCAAATTGGAAGTCCATGTGCTTTGTATATGCCTTCCTATGCTTGGCCTGTTACTAAGGGCTAGGCCTAAGGCCTGTACTGTCAGTTTGGTTCTCACATGTTAGCCTACTAACTCAGCATCTTGTGTAACAATCATTGCTTTCTCAGGAGCTGAGAACTGACACTTCATAACATTTGTTTTTAGCTGAGTATGAACATCCAAGCTCCAATTTTGCAAAGGCAGAAAAAGGACATCTAACACTGCAATATGTCCAAGTAGCAATGACGTGTGTTTTGAGCAGGACTAGGGAAGACCTAAAATAACGATTACCAAAGGGAAAGAAACATCCACGATTAAAAAGGAGGATGCCCTTTTTTAGACCTGTTTCAGGCAGGGGCGTAGCCAGGCAGCAGATTTTGGGTGGGCCTAGGCAAGAAGTGGGTGGGCACCAAGTGTTCTCCCCCCCCCCCCCCCCCCCCCCCCGCCCCCTACACACCCAAAAAATATCTCAGCTGGCGGGAAAATGCTTCTCTCCACCTTGGCAGTGTGCAGCAGGCATGTGCTGAAAACTGAGCAAGCGCAGGTGACAGTATTGTAGAGAACAGCATTTTTGTTACCATCAGCTGGCGGAGCTTGGAATCCTCAACAGTGCTACTGTTGGGAGGGCCTGAGCCCTAACTGGGTGGGCCGAGGCCCACCCAAGCCCACCTGTGGCTACGCCACTAGTTTCAGGAATGTCAAGAGTTCACAAAGGTGGTCTGATTGACTAGCTGTCCAGTGGAGGGATTAATCACCAAGTGGTTGCTGTCCCCCTCCCTCTCCCCTCAAAGTGAAACTGAAAAGGGATACCAGGCTCTATGACAGCCTCAGGTATTATAGGCATTCTTTAAGCAAGAAGCACGTCAGAGGAGTAACCTAGTGGTTAGTATAATAGACTATAAATCAAGAGACCCAGGTTCAAATCCCACTTTAGCTCTTAATTTTTTTTTTTTGTTTGTTTATTGTGAGCCCTCCAGGAACAGAAAAAATACTAAAAGCACAGGGTACAAATGTAACAAAAATAAAAATCTGCTACAATAAAACTCACCCTCAACGTTCTGAGGACACTGACGTCAGTGAAGCCAAGCCACTGACTTCAGGTTCGAAGGTTCGTGGTGGTGAAGCCACCGGGCCCCGCCCTCGCGTCAAACGTCATGACATCGAGGGCGGAGCAAACGTTGAGGGTGAGTTTTATTACTGCACCTGTGCTCCGCCCTTGCGTCAAAACGCGATGACGTCGAGGGCGGCCCAGGAAAATCGCCACCCACACAGAGCTAAGACAACGCTAACAGCGACGGAGCACGAACCAGCTACAACCGCAACGAGCCACGGGGAGGCCCAGGAAAATCGCCACTGTTCTCCGTATGTGAGTCACCCCCCCCCCCCCAAAAAAAAAAAAGCTAGCGCCCGTTTCATTGCTCTGAGAAACGGGCCTTCTTTCCTAGTAAATAAAATAAATATATAAGTCACCTGCAAGTCTGAAGTCTATTGATGTGCATTCAGGTACAGTAGATATTTTTCCCTTCCTACAGGGCTCACAATTCCACAATAAGAAATAAAGTGGGATTTGGACCTGGGTCCCTTGGTTTAAAGTCGACTGCAAAGTCCACTAGGCTGCCCCTCTGCTCTGCATGGAGTCTGTGTGGCCATTTTCTAAGAATGCTGCCATATAGACCTCCATATTATTTGCTTCCTCAATCATAATTTGGACGTTCCAGTTTGTAAAATGGCTGTTCATGCTGGATGCCTCCAGCACACAGACATCCATCTTGCGTATTTTCAATGTATTTCCTGTTTGAAAATACATGCGGGATGGACGTCCCTATTTTGACTTGGATGTCCTTTCAAAAACGTCTCTCCAAGTGTCTTTATAAAATACCTCCAGAACACCTATAGAAATCATTGGGAAAAAGAATCTGCATCCCAGTCATTATTTTCTTCTGTATTTCATTAGGCTTTTGTTGTTTTTTAAGTTGTATTTGGTTTCATTTTTAACAGGCATAGGGGTCCTTTTACTAAGGTGCGCTATCAAATTTAGTGTGTGCTAAATGACAAGACGCCAATAAAAAATATAATGGGCTTTTTATTATTTAGTGCATGCTAAATCCATTAGTGCACCTTAGTGAAAGGAACCCGTTATTGTTAACACATGGTAAAAATGAAGAAAGAAAACAAAAAGAAACACCAAGAGCCTTCAAAATCGTGACACAGTTCCTTTAATGATATGACTTGAAAAACAGTCTTCCATTGATGACCCAACGTGGGTCATGTTTTGGCGCACAGCGCTTGCATCAGAGGTCAAATGTAATGTGACATCTAATGGATTCAATGTGCAGCAATGGCACTTTGTCCCACGCACATTGCTAAATTGTCTCTCAGTGCATCCAAAGCTAAGACCATCCCTTATTTCAATTGATTTAATTTAATTTATTTATTTAACACATTTATACCCCGCATTTTCCCACTAGTTGCAGGCTCAATGTGGCTTACACAATAACAAGGGTATGCTACAATATCAATAAACAATGTCATAGTAAAAATTGTGTTCGTAAAAGTATCATCTAAAACAACAAGATAATAAAATATAAAAGAAAATCATTAAGGTCCATATATTTGCTGTAACAGATATTAAGTAAACTAAGTAACGTCTGGAGGGTAGGCCTTCTTGAACAGGGTGGTCGTCAGTAATTTCCTGAAGTCTATATGATTCTGAGTTGATCTTAAGGATTTAGGCAGTGTGTTCCATAGCTGAGTTCCCAAGAAGGAGAAACTGGATGCGTAGGTAGATTTGTATTTGAGGCCATTACAATCTGGGTAATGTAAGATTAAGTAGGATCGAGAAGAACTGGAACTATTTCTGGATGGTAGATCTATTAAATTTAACATGTATCCAGGAACTTCACTCTAAATAAACCTATGAATCAAGGTGCAGATCTTAAAGGAACTTAAACAAGATCCTTAGTTCAATCGATTCTGTTTGATCGATTGAACTAAGGGATGGTCTTAGCTTTGGATGCACTGAGAGACAACTTAGTAATGTGCATGGGAGAAAGGTCCGTTGCTGCACATTGAATCCATTAGATGTCACATTACATTTGACCCCTGACGGAGGCATTATGTGCCGAAACATGGCCCGTGTCAGGTCATCAACAGAAGATTGTTTTTCAAGTCATATCATTAAAGGAACTGTGTCCCGATTTTGAAGGCTTCTGGTGCTTCTTTTTGTTTTCTAGATTTTATTTGTACTTTGGATCCTCTCTGGGCTTGAAAAATGAAGAAAGAAACATCATGATTTTCCTTGTGTCTTTTGGCCGTTCTGAAACAAATGCATGAGGTCCACTACAAAAACTTCTCCTGCAACTTGACTTCTGACAAACGCATAAAAACGTAGGTCAAAACGGAGAAGAGCATATTTCAGGCAAGCTTTGAAAATGTTTGATGGCACAAGTGTTTTTCTTTACCTTCTCTTACTCTGGGACAGCGAATCTGGGACCCTTGAACATCGTGCTCTTTTAACTTGAGCCAAGTAAGATACTTGTATGTGTCACACGGGAGCTTGAAAGAAAGAAGCAAATTATCAAGGATGACATTCCTGTTCAACAGTGAGTTGATGTGTTTAATTGATCATTTTGGCTTTAGTACAAAAATATGACCATAATTATTTAATTGGTGTCTTCTCCGTGAACTATATATTTGTAGAATAAATAAAATTTAACTCTTCTTTCTTTCTTTATTAGGATTTATTAACCTCCTTTATGAAGAGACTCACCCAAGATGACGAAAAACAGGTATAGCTCGATATAAGCAACTTTGGGCCCTGTTTACTAAGGTGCGCTAGCATTTTTAGTGCCTGCTAAAAATTAGCTTGTGTAAATATGAGTGTCTCTAGCATTAGTATGCGCTAAAAATGCTAGCGTGCCTACAGCATGGCTTACTTTAGGTTCAAAGTTAGGCTATAACTTACATGTGAAGAAGACCAATATACAGGTATCTGTAGTAGATTGACCCTAGTGCATTATAACCATCTTTCTTTCAATCCCCTTCTCTTCTTCTCTAGGACATAAGAGCCAACTTTTCAAAATTATTAGGGGTGCTAAGCCCAATGGAAATAAACCCCTTCCTGGGCACATACAAAGAATTTCCTCAATATTAGGGGTGCTCAAGTACCCACAGAGTCGGCTCCTATGCCCTAAGCCTAGATTTACTAAAATGAACTAATATCATTAATGTGCTTAATTAGTAAAAAAAAAAAAAATCCCATTGTATAAAATGAAACCTGCAGTAAATAAGATGCATTTGTCAGCAGCTGTCCAAGCAGGGGGCACTTTCTTTTTGAGGTACCCCTGTAAGTGTGTTATTAGGATTGACAATGTAAAATATTTCTTTACTGATCCACCTCATCTCTCCAAACTAATTGCTTCTAAGTCAACAACTGGATCAAAATAATAGTGTATCACCATAATCCTTTGCAAATAGCTATTTACCTTTTTAATTTGTGTAAAATAGATTCCTCTAGTTTAAGTCTTGGAACCCTATTTGAGGACTTGAGTGAATTCTGTAAAAATGATGGCATTATTATGATTTTTTTTTCTAACGATATATATATATATCACTTTCTTTCAAGATTGTATGCTTGAAAACATTATTGTAAAAAATTTATAAAAAAAAATAAGATGCATTTGCCCAAAAAGAAACATTTCTCAAATGGGCTAGGATGTTAGTTTGATGCTTTCTCTTCTCCATTTTAAATGTTGCTCCGATTTGGTGCCCCCTTCCCCCCCCCCCCCCCCCCCCCCCCCCATCCTCAAAAAGTGCCTAGGTGAATTTCATGCCTCGCCCTTTCTCTAGTTTTGCTGCCTTTTCAGAGCAACTGCCTATGATATCAACCTTTGGAAACTAGAAAAATGAACATATCGAAAGACATTTGACAAGGCATAATCAAACATTATCTGACTGTGAATCAGAGGATCAATTACCTGCACTGCTTTCAAATACATAGTTTAACTTATTCTGAGAAACCTCAGGGTCTTAATGTTGTCTGTACACTGTAAACTCAAGAACCAACAAGACAGCGGAAGAGGTATTTATACTTACCATAAACAAATCGTTCATAACATTTAACTAAAACACCTGTTCATTTACTCTAACAACATAAGCAAACTGTTGAAGACGTAGTTCAGGGTATAGTGTTTTTAGTGAGCACTAGCTTTTTCTCTATGAAAGGCTAGCAAATTACTTTATAGTGTATTATTCCATCAGTTTAATTAACAAGCTGTGATATTCCATTGTTTAGGTGAACTATGTTATTCTTCATACGGAAACATTTAGGGGTGGGGGTGAAGACATGGAAGTTGCCCCCCTAGTTCTTCCTTTCTTTTGCTTCTTCCACTTCAGTCAGAACCAGTGCAGGGATTCTGGCACCAGGACCCTTTGTGACATCATGTTTCCACTATTTAAACAGAGCTTCTCTCCCATGGCTCCTAGTCGGCTTATTGCAACACAGTGGTCACGAGGCCAGGGTTCACGCACTAGAGGTTTCTCTGAACTAGAGAGCTGCATGGGAACGGGGTTCGTGGGAATCCTGCGGAACCCGCGGGATTCCCGCAGGGACGGAAGCAGTTCTGTGGGGTTCCCACGGGGACGGAAGCAGGTCCTGCGGGGTTCCCGCGGGGATGGAAGCAGGTCCTGCGGGGTTCCCTTGGAAGTGTAAGCTGCACTGCATCAGCCTCTCATCTACCGAGTACCTTGAGTGCTGTCTCCTCCTCCTCCTCCTCCTCTTCCTCCTTGCTTTAACAGCACAAATGTGGAAAGTCTTCCATTAAGGAGGTGGTAGAGACACAAATGATGATGGAATTCAAAAAGGCTTGGGATGAACACAGAGGATCTCTAATTAGAAAATGGAAGTTATAAAAATCCTAACCTTAAATGGCTGCATGTGTGTGGATGTGTCAAGTGACGCTTAGATGGCGACTCTGGCTGTGATTACTAGGGCCGATAACGGGCAGACTTGTACGGTCTGTGTCTAATATATGGCAGTCTGGTTTAGGATGGGATAGAAAGGGCTTAGACAGCAACTTCAGTGGCTGGAACATAAGGACAGTGCTGGACAGATTTTTATGGTCTGTATCCCACAAATGAGAAGACGAATAGACTGGAGTGGGCTTCAACGAGAACTCCAGCAGTTGGAACATAAATAGACTTCTATGGTCTATGTTCCAGTAATACGAAAGAAAGTACATAATATCACACTCGTTTATTTAATCATGAATTGATAATGAGTGTGACTATTGGTCAGACTGGATGGACCATTCAGGTCTTTATTTGCTGTCACTTACTATGTTACAATTAATCCTCTTTGCTCCCGGGCTGATGCGCAGACCTCAACTCTGACACAGGCAAGAGCATCGGATGTCATCTGACCTACTGGCGCGTGCATGTGGTGACTTCTCAGCACACAGTGCCAGTAAATCAGAGACAAATCTTACATGTGCACACCAGAGTGTTCTAAGTTTCAGCTTCCATTCCTTCCTTGCCTACAGTGATGTGGCTCAAATCCAGAGAGAGACTGAGGGAGCTGACCAGAATTTTCTTTTATGTACCATTAAATTCTTGCGGGGATGGGTGGGGATGGGCTAAATTCTTGCGGGGACGGGTGGGGACGGGTTGGGATGGGTTAAATTTTTGCGGGGATGGGTGGGGATGGGCAATATTCCAGTGGGGACGGGTGGGGATGGGTGAGATTCTAGCAGGGACGGGCGGGGATGGGTAAGATTTCTGTCCCCGTGCAACTCTCTACTCTGAACCCTTAAGCCATGGAATTTAAGTCTGGCCACTAGGTGTCACTCTTTGTGACCCTGAATTTCTTCCCCAGCAGGGACTTGACAGGGCTCTCTCAACATCCTTAGCCCCAAATCTTAGGGTATAGATGACCTGATTTGGGAATCAGACCAGGTAACCTCCACGTATCAATACAGAATGCTGCCACTGAGCCACCAAATGTGGCCTGGCTATCAGATTTTTACAGCACGTTAGAAATAACCGTGGTATTTTTTATTTTTTTTAGCTTATTGCTGTTTTATATTATGGAAGGACAATTAACAATCTCAGCCTTTGTTTATTCTTGCTGTATTTCTGCTATTCTTCTTAATGTGCCCAAGAATCTTACCTAACACTGCCGCCTTTTAACTAAACCTGATGCCAATTTAACTGTGTGATTACTGTTGTACCCAGTGCACTTTTTCTAGTGAAAAAGGTACTGGTACTCAAATGCTAGGCCACCCTTCAGGGGTGGGGGTAATCACTGAGGGACCCTCCCCTCAATAGCCAGGCCCCCTGCAACCAGTCACAGAATCTATGTGTAGAGCCTGAGCTCTTTCATTAAAACTTGGGGACCATGGGTCAATTCTAGCAGACAATGGAAAAGGTGCCGGTACTCAGTACCCCCAAGCACCCCCTCAAAAAAAGCCCTGGTTGTACCTGAGAATTGTTTTTGACAGCTAAGTCTTGTTTTCTGAGTGCCAAGAATTCCATGATGCATAGGAAATTAGATTCATGAAAAAAAAATCAGAAACCATTTGGCTATACAGGCCTTGCACTGAATATGCCTAATGTTTGTTTATGCATGCAGTTTAAACCACAAAACAAAATGAAATGAAATGTACACGCATCAGATTGAAATATTCTGAGCTAAATTAATTAGATGGAGAAGATACAAAATGACTTGATAGACAATGAAAAATGTTACAATACATGTAATGACATCAATTAAGAAGGCACCCCTATGAAACTGTATAGCAATGGATATTTATTTCATGCAAATAAATGGGCTTTGTGTAATAAAATGTATCCCAAGAAATCCATTTGTTAACATGGAATAACTTTATCCATTCCTAAATAAGGATTATTTTCTTGAGTTAGAGTGGGGATCCCAAAGCCCCACCAGCTGCAGGGGTTCTCCAGCAGCAAGAACAGCTCCCTCCCCTTCATGATCCGGCTGCCGGCACTGTCCACACACTGCTGCTGCCCCGCACCTTGCGCATGCTCTGTTTTTACACCTATGTTAAAACAGCGTGTGCGGCAGGGGAGGCCAGTGGAACGGCAGCATGTAGACAGCGCCGCTGGCTGGAGCAAGTAGGAAAGGGAGTTGCAATTGTCACCAGAGGACCCCTGCAGCTAGTGAGGCTTGGGAGATCCTCACCAGCCAATAACAGGGGCCTGAGCCCAAAGTGGGTGGGCTCAGGCCCACCTCCTTGGTGCATTCTATTTAGGAGGTGCTTGGTGCTTCTGCATTAACTCTGCGTTAGCCAGTAAGCCCACGCTAATCATAACGTGCTACCTGGTTAACACTTCCATGCCCATGCTCCACCCATGCCATGACCTCTCAGAGAAAACTTCTTAAAAAATAAATAATACATGGTTTAGTATACAGAAACAGGGAAAAAAATACCTCAAAATACTTTAACCCTTTTGCACGATAGCTTGTTTTCACCCACTAAGTCTGTGTTAAGGGCTTACATCCTTTAGTACAAGAGCCCCTAATGTTTTTGTCCACCCTTGGAATACCTACCAACCTTCCTTCATTTGCATAACTCCAAAACTGTTTGACGCTGAGATGTCCAGTAGTACTTAAGTTTTAAAAAGAAGAATTAAGTGGTCAACTTCTGAAGTTGCTGCTTAATACTTCTAAATACCATCTCCTTTCCCCCTCAGTTTTTAACTATAATCAACCCTGTTGAGAGATGGTTGTGCTTTTTTTTTTTAATTAATTAATTCATTTTTTATGTTATACTAATGACCAATCCATAATTTTCTGCTGCTTTTTAGGTATTCATTGGCTGATGGTTTGGTACTTACTGGAGATGATATGCCAGAATCCCAGCTGTGCTGTAGTATGTCTCGGTTTCTTGACACAACTAATAGCGAAGTATTTGTATCACTTAAGTCGGAGCACTGCGATGAGTATGACCTAGAAAAGCTATAACTGCCCGCATTCACACCTGATGAGCTGAGGAAAGAATATTAAATAGAAAATTTACTATGTTACCAAGGGAAGGGGGCTGGCACCAGAGAGTTTCCCCCTCTAGCTATTATACCTTTAACTCTTTCACTGCCATCTACCACACTTCATCATGAATTTCATTGTTTTTCTAATCATATGATGTTTTGTACAAGAATGGATATTTCTGAGCATTTATTGAGTCCTAGGGCCCTGTTTACTAAGCTGTTCTATAGGTGCGCTATCATATTTAGCATATGCTAAAAATTAGCATGCGCTAACGCTAGAGGCACCCATATAGCTACATCATGCAAGGTTCCACGTTAGGAGTCACGGACCAAGAAAGGGATCTAGGTGTCGTCGTTGATGATACGTTGAAACCTTCTGCTCAGTGTGCTGCTGCGACTAAGAAAGCAAATAGAATGTTAGGTATTATTAGGAAAGGAATGGCAAACAAAAATGAGGATGTTATAATGCCTTTGTATCGTTCCATGGTGCGACCGCACCTCAAATATTGTGTTCAGTTCTGGTCGCCGCATCTCAAAAAAGATATAGTGGAATTAGAAAAGGTGCAGAGAAGGGCGACGAAAATGATAAAGGGGATGGGACGACTTCCCTATGAGGAAAGGCTAAAGCGGCTAGGGCTCTTCAGCTTGGAGGAAAGGCGGCTGAGGGGAGATATGATAGAAGTCTATAAAATAACGAGTGGAGTTGAACGGGTAGATGTGAAGCGTCTGTTTATGCTTTCCCAAAATACTATGACTAGGGGGCATGCAATGAAGCTACACTGTAGTAAATTTAAAATGAATCGGAGAAAAAATTTCTTCACTTAACGTGTAATTAAACTCTGGAATTCGTTGCCAGAGAATGTGGTAAAGGCGGTTAGCTTAGTGGAGTTTAAAAAAGGTTTGGACGGCTTCCTAAAGGAAAAGTCCATAGACCGTTATTAAATGGACTTGGGGAAAATCCACTATTTCTGGGATAAGCAGTATAAAATGTTTTATACTTTTTGGTGATCTTGCCAGTTATTTGTGACCTGGATTGGCCATTGTTGGAAACAGGATGCTGGACTTGATGGACCTTTGGTCTTTCCCAGTATGGCCATACTTATGTATGTACTTATGTAGTGTTAGCGCACGCTAATTTTTAGTGTGAGCTAAAATCAATAGCACACATTACTAAACAGGGCCCTTGATGTATTGTCAGTTGAACAATAGAAGCAGGGCTTTTTTTGAAGGGGTACTTGGGGGTACTGAGTACCGGCACCTTTTCCATTGTCTGCTAAATTTGACCCATGGTCCCCAAATTTTAATGCAAGAGCTCAGGCTCTACACACCAATTCTGCCTTGTCATAGATTCTGTGACTGGTTGCAGGGGGCCTAGCTATTGTGGGGAGGGTCCCTTAGTGATCATCCCACCCCTGAAGGGTGGCCTGGCATTAGAGTACCGGCACCTTTTCGGTAGAAAAATGCACTGAATAGAAGGACCAGGAGGCACAACTGTTGGGCTCAGCATCAGTTGGACAATCCAGTCCTGCTCTCTAAGGCCCCTTTCAAGCTGCAGCAAAACGGGGCCATGCTGGCATCGGTGCATGTTTTACATGCTCGCCGATGCCCCATTTTACTGTAGCTGGTAAAAGGGAAGTCTCGCCTTCCTGCAGGAAATGGCCATGCAGCAAGTAAAATACTTGCCGCATGGCCATTTTGGGGGGGGGGGCGGGGAGGAGCCCTTATTGCCACCCATTGAGGTGGCGGTAAGGGCTCCCACGTTAATCCAGTGGTAACCGGGCAGTGCCACGATTACCACCGGGTACAAACCAGTGCTACAAGAATAAATACATTTTTCTAGCAGCGGAAATGACGGCACGCTAGGGGTGAGAAGTACCACCGGGCTGCAGCAGTAGCCCGGCTGCTCTTCCCGTATAGCAAGCGGTAAGCCCACATTGGACTTACCGACGCTTAGCAATACTTTTACCTGAACTGATTCAACAAGATCCAATAGCTAGGATTAGTAACATTCGCTATTGTGTTAAAGTTCACTAATACTTTTTTATTAATTAGGCCGCATTGCATAAAATAAGACGTTAATGGTGTAAGCACACAATATTGCAGTACTGCATCTTAGTAACTCTAGCTTTAAACTTAGCAAAGCTGAGCCATAAAACAGTCCAGCTTATCCGGGTTGAACTGTGAATGATTTGAAGTTATCTAATAAAATTTGCAGTTCAGATTTGGTACTGACTATTCTAATGTTTCTCATTCAGATGGGCTTGGATGAATCCCAAGGGCTTTGCTTATTCTGTGTACAGATAAGTGCTGTGCAAGGTGATATAAAGAAATCCATGCCCATGGCTCAGATGTTAATCTTGTGATAGGAAATTGTTATATTCCAAAACAAAAAAAAAAGCTTTTGCTTTTTGGTCTTAAATCTTCACAAAAGGAGTGGTGGAGTCGTCTAATGGTTAGAGCAATGAGCTGAGAACAGGGACTCTGGTTCAGGTTCCACTGCAACTCCTGGCCAGGTCACTTAGGGGTCCTTTTACTAAGGTGCGCTGAAAAATGGCTTGCGGTAGCGTAGGCGCGAGTTTTGGGCGTGCGCCGATCCATTTTCAGCGTGCCTGTAGAAAAAGGCCTTCATTTTATTTTTGCCGAAAATGGACGTGCGCCAAAATCAAAACTGCTGCGCATCCATTTTGGATCTGCGACCTTACCGCCAGCCATTGACCTAGCGGTAAAGTCTCACGCGGTAACAGGGCAGTAATGACCTATGCATGTCAAATGCCACTTGGTGCACATCCGACACGCGCATCTAAAACTAAAACGTATTTTTCAGCCGCGCGTGTCAGGCATGCGCCAAAAATGAAATTACCGTAAAAGCCACACTGTAACCGGGCAGTAACTCCATTTTGGCATGTGTTGGGCGCGCATAGACGCTTGCACGGCTTAGTAAAAGGACCCCTTAACTCTCCATTGCTTCAGGTTAAAAACTTAGATCATAAACCTTTTGGGGACAGGCAAGTGCCTATTATTTCTCAACCCCTTCCTTTATGTGCTGTCGCTGTTTCTGCCAGAACTAGTCTGAAATTGTGCACTTAATTGAAATAAAAAATGTGTTTCTATGGGTAAGTCAGTGGCATTATCATTGCCTTAGGGCAGTGGTTCCCAAGCCCGGTCCTGGAGGCGCCCCAGCCAGTCAGGTTTTCAGGATATCCACAATGAATATTTCATGAGAGAGATTTGTATGTAGTGGAGGCAGTGCATGCAAATCTCTCTCGTGAATATTCATTGTGGATATCCTAAAAACTTGACTGGTTGGGGTGCCTCCAGGACCAGGTTTGTGAATCACTCACTGTCTTAGAACATGCTGCAGACGTAGGAAGCACAGTGCCTTGAAATCCTATTTTTGTTACATTTGTACCCCACGCTTTCCCACTCATGGCAGGCTCAATGCGGCTTACATGGGGCAATGGAGGGTTAAGTGACTTGCCCAGAGTCACAGGGAGCTGCCTGTGCCTGAAGTGGGAATTGAACTCAGTTCCTCAGTTCCCCAGGACCAAAGTCCACCACCCTAACCACTATGCCACTCCATCTCAAATGCATTGTTTGTTCTAATAAAAAGGTATCCCTCATAATTTGTTTACCTTAATTTCTACTTCCAATAATTTTTAAATTTTATATAAACATAAGTACTATTTATTAAAACTAAACATTTGGAAGATTGCCTGAAGTTAATCAAATCAATATTATTATCCTGACTTTTTTATTTCTTGCTGCTTTGAAATATATTGAATCCAGAAAGACAGTCTCCACTGTCTCTTTAGTATACATTTAAATTCTTAAACCAGTTATAATATGCAAATACATATTCTTAAAACATAAAACAAACCCAAACATAAGTATCTCGCTAATTTGCAAACATTTCAGAATTAGGATGAATGCCCAGCTACCATCAACATTTCACTTTCATATACTCCTGAAGGAGACATGTAATCCTGTAACATTAGCTATGGGTATATATTTCACAGTTCATTCTCCTACCTTTCTGACATGTCTTCCTGCTGTTGTTTCTCACAGCATGCATGCAAACATTTTCTACTTCTCTAAAAGCATTTCTCATCATGCTGCCTCTTGGGGACCATTATTGTACACCTATTGATCTCACTAGGATAGCCTGCTTCCCCGGCCGCCCTTTGTCAGGGTCTGTTCCATAGATTCACTTTCTCCAGCTGGGAAGTGCCTGTTACTAGGCAACCTGCCCTCACTTTCACTCTGCGGATCTCCTTAAGCATCAGCTCACAAGAGTCCTTCACAGGTAGAGCAGAGCTTCTATAAAGGGAGCGAACTGAGCTGCCTGGCAAGGAATTGGAGGTGTAACCAACATCTAGGGCACTTTTACTAAGTTGCAGTAAAAAAAAATTGGTCTTAGCATACCCTTACATAGGTTTTTTTTAGCACACTAAGGCCATTCTTAAAACAGCCATCAGAATGAGATTTTTACATTTTTTTGTATTAATGGCTATGTGCTAATGTTGTATGTGGTTAGCTCATGCCCATTTGGCAGTTATCACAGGATGCCTGAGTAGGGTTACCATATTTTGTCCCCCCAAAAGGAGGACACATGCCCCGCCCCTTTCACACTGTCGCTCCGCCCCCTGTCACATTTTCCCCTCCCCCTGTCACATATCCTGTCGCCCCACTCCCCTTACCTTACTACTGCCCTGGTGGTCTAGTGACCTCTTCGGAGCAGGAAGGAACCCCCTCTTTCCTGCCCGGAGCGCTGCCCTGCATGCATCTTTCCAGTTGGTGATCCTCGGCACCGATTCAAAATGGCCGCCGAGAGTTGAAGTCTTGCGAGGTTACTTCAACTCTTGGTGGCCATTTTGAATCGGTGCCGAGGATCATCAACTGGAAAGATGCATGCAGGGCAGCTCTCCGGGCAGGAAAGAGGGGGCTCTTTACTGTCCTGAAGGCGGAAGAGGTCACTAGACCACCAGGGGACTAGTAAGTAAGGGGAGGGGAGGCTAGCAATCTGCCCGTTTGTCCGGATTTCTGGGTTGCCCAGACATGCCTTCAAAAAGAGGACGTGTCCGGGTAAATCCGGACATATGGTAAGCCTATGCCTGAGTGCATCCCATGGTACACCATTTTAAGCAGCTTAGTAAACCAGCCCCTAGTCACTTAAGAGGGTCTTTACTAAGCGATGGTAACCCAACGCAGGCTTACTGCTCCCAGCACAGATCCCCCATCCCACCATGCCCTGGAAAAAGATTGTCCCTCTCTACCAAATAGTTTACTGGGGGTTCATGGGGGAGGGGGAAGCACTGCAGTGATCCTCAGTTGTTTCTGCTTCTAGACTGTTGGCTTCAAAATGGTACCACTCGATCCCTAGCAGTGGTCTCATGTTACTACTGTTAAGGGTCAAGTTGTCAAATAAGCACATACCCTTATTTGACAGTTTGAGCCCTAGTGGTAATAGCACAAGACTACCACTAGAGGTCTACTGGCTCCATTTTGATACTAGTATCCTAAGGAGCAGCAAATGGAAATTGTTCCCTTGTTCCCCCAGTAGATATCATTGACAATTCTGGTAAGTGCCAGGAGAGAGGAAATCAGGAAATGGAATGACGTATGCTGGGGAGAATCAGGGGTGGAGTTGTATGGACCAGTGCTCTTTAAATATATGCCTGGGAGCATCATATCAGCACAGTGTTTCTGTAGAGAAAAAAAAATGCTAGTATTGAATCTACCCTATAAGGACCATCCTCTGTGCCTATCACTCAGAGTTACCTTCTAAGTCAATTTAGCACTGCATTCACCAAGCTGGAAGACTGCCATAAGCCTTATTGAATTCAGGGATGAGGCACTTCTAATGTGCTTTCCTAATTTTCCTATCATTCAGTTGTACAAATCAATAAGATTTGATTGATACGACTTTCTCTTTCTAAAGTCAAGCTGCTTGCTATTCTATAATCTGCTGGACTCAAGAAATTCCACAACTTTTCTTTCAACGGTGTTTCCATTCATTTTTCTACCACCAAGTTTGGTTCTCATTCGGCTAAGAATGTATAATTTATTTTAAAATTTGCTATACCAGCTTTTGATAATTCACAGCAAAGTGGTTTACAATATTTTTAAAAAGCCATGTTCGGCATGAAAGAATGAAAGAGTAGTGGCAAAGACAGTGTGGAATAAGCTTACAAAATTCACAGAGGCCATTTTATTAAGCTTCAGAAAGCACTAGTACCAGAGGCGTAGCCAGACATGGTATTTTGGGTGGGCATGGGCCCAAACTGGGTGGGCACACAATTTCCCCACCCCCTGCGCATTCAGCCCCCATCCCAGCCTCTGCATCAGTGACCCCCAACAAATAAAATACCTGAGCTGGCGGGATCCCCATGCCCCACCAGCTGGAAGAGTTCCTCCAGCAGTCAGAAGAAGTCAATCCCCTAGTTGCTGCAGTCAGTGGCGCTATCCACGTACTGCTGCTGTTGCACTGACCTCTTCCCTCCTGCACGTGCTCAGTTTTCACGCATATACCAATACCGAACTGAGCATGCGCAGGTGTGGGGGATGTGGCTGCAATGCATGGACAGTGCCACTGGCTGTAGCAAGTAGGGGAATGACCATAACAAAGATGCCAGAATTTTGGGTGGGCCCTAGCCCAAACTGGATGGGCCCAGGCCCACCCATGGCTATGCCACTGACTAGTACATGCTATCCACAGTTTAAAAGGGCTTACCACGGGATGTGCTCAGGGGTGTACTAGCCATGCAATTAAAAAATCATTTATATTTTTGCATGGGGGGGGGGGGGGGGGGCATGTCTGACAGTGGGTATTTCTGCACTATTAACATGTGCTAAATGATTAGTGCAGGATTACCATGTGGGCCCTTAATGCTTACAAAAGAGGTGTCAGTGATAACTCTGTAATTTATTTTAATGGCGACAGTGTATGATGTCGTGCTAAGGCTACTTGGTAAAAGGGCCCCACAGTGTACTGGAAAATGGGACTAGACAGAACATATACCCAAAATATTGTATAAGTTAGAGAGGTCCTGGCAGCTGTGATCATAAGTACATAAGCATTACCATACTGGGACAGACCGAAGGTCCATGAAGCCCAGTATCCTGTTTGTAAAAGTGGCCAATCCAGGTCACAAGTACCTGGCAAGATCCCAGAAGAGTAAAACAGATTTTATGCTGCTTATTCTAGAAATACTTACAAAACTAGCTAATGGTAGAGCATAAGACTCACAGTGCCAATAATTATTAATTGGTATTGGAGAAGTCTCATACGGTCACTTAGGCAACTTTTTAAACCACCGATCAGGTGAGCCTATATAGCGTGACAATTTATAATCATCGACAACCTCCAACCTTCCGTGATACAGTGTAACGTGCAACAGTGTCAAGTGTTCTTTTTTTGCTGTTGTTCTTTTAATTCTTTTAATCTTTTTTTAGTATTTTTTAATTTTTGTACAAGTTGTGATCCTAATTGCTCACAATATCTTACACGTCTTCACATCTTTCTTACATTCTAATGATATGACTGCACTTATGCCTCCGGCATTAGAAAGAAAAAAAGACAATATAAGTGCAGTGTATTCCTATAGTTGGTTCCCTTTTTCCCTTGAGTGCTCTCTAGTACAGCTTAGAGTATTCCTTTGAGTGGCTTCCCCTTTCCCTGAGTGTTGAATAGTTCAGACTAGAGTGTATTTCTATAGTTGGTTCCCTTTTTCCATTGAGTGCTGTATAGTACAGCCTAGAGTATTCCTTTGAGTGGCTTCCCCTTTCCCTGAGTGCTGAATGGTTCAGCCTAGAGTGTGTTCCTATAGTTGGCTCCCTTTTCCCCTTGAGTGCTGTAAGGTACAGCCTAGAGTGTTCCCTTCTGGGGCTTCCTGTATTCTTGATCGCCCTGTGGCACAGCCTTGTGTATACCTTTAGAGGTTCTGTCTCTCACCCTTTTCCTTGTGTCTCTACCCTGCACTGTGTGCGCTGCTTGTGCTCAGCCCCTTTATCCCCTCCTAGAGTGTGACTGGGTTCCCAGTCGGCCATAAGGCCTGCTTGCTTGGACTCTGCGCGAGTGGGTTCCCGATTGGCCGTGAGGCCCGCCTGAATGCTCTATCTCCCATTTCCTGGTGGTGCCTGTTAGCTGTTGTGTGTGTGCGGGGCTTGGTGGCTGGGGTGGTGCTTAGGGCCTGTTCGGTCTACCCTAGGCCTTGGCCAAAATCCTATACTAGGCCTCAGCCTGGGCTCGAGGGCTCACGTCCAGAATAACAGTATGCCAACGTGGTGTTGCTCCTTTGCTCACAAGAAATCGTAATGCTAATAGAGGATTGGAGTTCAGTAACTACTATCATAAAAGCAGTAGCTGGCTAGAATCTAGCATTCAGTATGGTAAACTGCTTTTTTTAAAAATATTGTAAACCACTTTGCTGTGAATTATCAAAAGTATTTCTTCCATTTCACCACACTGTTTTGCAGTTTCAGATTTCTATTTTTTTTGGTCACTGTCATATCTATGAAAAAAATCTCATCTTCTTACAAGTGCAAACCGGTTTGCCAATATAGTCTGCTACCATACACGGTATAGCTGATTTGCAATCGAAAACAAAGGCAGTCCAAAAAGAAGTCACCTTTAAATGCTTGTTGAATATAAACAAGACTGAGATCAGACTTGTTGAGAATTGATTGTTTTGTTTTAAAGATTAAAAGTGACACGCACAAGGTCAACGTCTCAAGAGCTGCACAGGAAGGTGTTGTGTAGATGCTAAATCAACTGTTTGCAACCTCTAAGCAATGGTCTGAAAACATCAGCACTGTTAAAGCAGGTGCTATTTTCGCGTTTCATCAAAAGTTAGACACACAGGCATGACCCGTCTAAGCCAGGCTATGAGTTTTTTCTTCAGCAAGTGTAAAGCACTCTTTGCAATTTCAGCTTCCAGCTCCTGTTCTTCGACGATCTTCCCAAACACTTGCCAGGAGAAGGATGGATTCCCATTGCACAGCATTCTAGATAACAACAGGAAAGGGTAAGTGAAAGGACACTTTATACTGACTACAAACGCAAAGAACATTCTCGTTTTCCTGGACACTCGTTTTCTGTTGTGCTTCAATGAGCCTGCGATCTATTTCCTATGGTATAAAAGCATAATTGCATTGCTGATAAAGATTCATTCATTAAAGGAAGTAAAATATGTGTTCTTCCCTAACACAGCAACGATGCAATTAGTTTTCTGATTGGTGTATTTCTTTGCTGTTTTCTCTTCGTTGTGACTCATAATTCATTGATTTCCTCCACAGTATATTTTACCACTGGTCTGTCGTGTTACCTTAATGTTAAACAGCAAAACTGCACATCTATAAGGATAAGGATTTTTAGTATAACAGTCACACTGGTCATAAAGAACTTCCTTTAGGTATCTCCCTGAACAAGGTTCAAGGTTAGGTTTATTTGATAAACCGCTTATGGTCAGACCCTCAAAGTGGTGTACATGAGTAAAATGAAAGGGAGCATAATAACACAATAAAAACATGCAAGCAACTTCATGGACAGGGGAACTCAAGAGCAAATTAAAACAAAAGAAAAAAAAGACAGAAAAATGTCTTCAAAAAACATAATCAGTTTGCCTTTTCCCCTGGCAATTTAAGTTTGCTTCCATTATGGGAATATGCTGGATTCTATTTATAAGAAACACTTTTAAGCCAAGCCTAATATTTACTTTGCCAGAAAAATAGTCAGATATCCACATCTAAGCTTCTTTTTTTTTTTTAGTTTTTATTTTATTATTTTTTTTTTTGCAACGTGTTAATCACACAGAGAGGTGGAACTTCATGTTGCATAGAATGTAGAGATCGGAACTGAAATTTTCTGATTGGTACCTGCTCAGTTCCCGTGGCATTTTAAAAAAGGATTTCCCGACATAGAACCTTTTCTAGAATACCTGCAGGAGTGATCCAGCAAGAACAACCATTTAAGAAATAACATATAGGGACAAACAGTGGAGAAAACTCAGCAACTGACACATGTAAGTAAGTAATTTCAACTGTTTTGCAAATCCACTTTTTTCAGCAAATATATGGATCTGCTTTTGATCTCCAGGACTTAAGGTTTTTGTTTGTAGGTTTTTGCATTTGTTTTATTTTTTTTGTTGTTTTTTTTTGTTACATTTGTACCCCGCACTTTCCCACTCATGGCAGGCTCAATGCGGCTTACATGGGGCAATGGAGGGTTAAGTGACTTACCCAGAGTCACAAGGAGCTGCCTGTGCCTGAAGTGGGAATCAAGCTCAGTTCCTCAGGACCAAAGTCCACCACCCTAACCACTAGGCCACTCCTCCACTGTTGCTTCTATTTGAGATTCTACATGGAATGTCGCTATTCCACTAGCAACATTCCATGTAGAAGTCGGCCCTTGCAGATCACCAATGTGGCCGCGCAGGCTTCTGCTTCTGTGAGTCTGACGTCCTGCACGTACGTGCAGGACATCAGACTCACAGAAACAGAAGCCTGCGCAGCCTTCTACATGGAATGTTGCTAGTGGAATAGCAACATTCCATGTAGAATCTCCAATAGTAGCAACATTCCATGTAGAATCTCCAATAGTATCTATTTTATTTTTGTTACATTTGTATCCCACGCTTTCCTACTCATGGCAGGCTCAATGCGTCTTACATGGGGACAATGGAGGATTAAGTGGCTTTGCCCAGAGTCACAAGGAGCTGCCTGTGCCTGAAGTGGGAATTGAACTCAGTTCCTCAGGACCAAAGTCCAGCACCCTAACCACTAGGCTACTCCTCCACTGTTGCTACTATTTGAGATTCTACATGGAATGTTGCTATTCCAACTTTCCATGTAGAAGTCGGCCCTTGCAGATCACTAATGTGGCCGCGCAGGCTTCTGCTTCTGTGAGTCTGACGTCCTGTACGTGCAGGACGTCAGACTCACAGAAACAGAAGCCTGCGCAGCCTTCTACATGTGGAATAGCAACATTCCATATAGAATCTCCAATAGTAGCAACATTCCATGTAGAATCTCCAATAGTATCTATTTTATTTTTGTTACATTTGTACCCTGCGCTTTCCCACTCATGGCAGGCTCAATGCGGCTTACATAGGGCAATGGAGGGTTAAGTGGCTTGCCCAGCGTCACAAGGAGCTGCCTGTGTCTGAAGTGGGAATCGAACTCAGTTCCTCAGTTCCCCAGGACCAAAGTCCACCACCCTAACCGCTAGGCCACTCCTCCACTGTTTATGTTGTTGTTGTTGTTTTTTGTCATTCAGCTATGGAACAGCTAGCTTTTGATGTATTGCTTGTTTTATTAAAGAGTTTTATTTGTTGTTGCTTATATTTCACACCACTGTGGTGATGTTCTCCTTAGCGGTATATCAAATAAAGACAACTTGAACCTATACATGTAAACGCTGCTAATTAAATGCAGAAGCCACAATCTTTAATTTCAATTTAGAGGGGGAAAACAAACAACAGGGTTTAAGGAGAATACCTCCCTTAATCTCTCTTGTGCAGAACTGGCTGAAACAAGCCCTTTTAAAACAAAATCTATAGGTGCCACACGAAGCAGCCAATCCCCAAGTGGAAAGAATAGGTCAAACACACACATTCCCTTTATGAAATAGGCAATACACACATTGTGGCCAATATTCAAACCGCAAGTGGTAGCCAGGCGCAGTCAGTTCTTATCCCAAATATTCAATGCCAGGCCATTTCTGGTGACCGGCATTGAATATCTGGTTTATTTCTGGCCAGTTCCAACTTAACCAGCCAAGCCCAATATTTAGCGCTGGCCTGTTAAGTTTGAACTGCCCAAAGGTGGCTTCCAAACTCACATTGAAAATCGGCAGATAACCAGTTATATTGCGTGACATAACTGGCTATCCACTAGTCGCCATCCGTGAATTTTCAGTGGGTCATATGTCCCGCTAAAAATTCACAGATAGCCAGCTAAGTACCATTTAACTGGTCAGGTGCCATTCCTGGCTGGCTAAATGGTTTTGAATATCAAGGGGGACAGACTTTTGACCCACCCAAACCATGTCCAAACTATGCCCCCAACACCCCCTTGCAATTTCTATGTATTATGGACATCCATGTGTAAACTGAGCCCTTTCTAAAATCAGCATTTACATATGAATGACATTTCCCCATGTAAATGCCACAATATCTCCAAGAAAATTTCAAATAAGGCCTTCTAAAATAGCCCCATGGCTAACAAAAAATATTTATGATTATTATAGACCTTACAAAAATTAAGGATTCTAGTGGTAGATTACCCAAATCAGTGTTTTTGGAAATATTGACAGGACAGAACAAGTGAAAGTCGGAACATATGTTATGTGTTTATTCATTTTCTGCCTGTGGAATTTGGAATCTGAAAGACATAACTGTCGAAAAGTAAGACTTAATACTGAAGCAGATAAGCTGAGCCTTTTCTGAAAGTTAGAAACAGTAATCTTCCAAGTATTTATATCCACTTTCTTGCTGTATCTCCTTTCATGGAATGCATCAAACTGATTTTCAAAATAACTCTAATATACCTAAGCACAAATAAACCTACTTACAAAGAGAGAAAATAGAATATTATGGGGACAGTTCTGTAACTTGGTATCATGATGTAGGTGCAATAATGGTGTGTAGGTGTGCTTTACAACTGGAGGTCAGGATCTGTGGGGACTGGTACCCTCCGCTGGTTGTTGGTAATGTAGGAATGAATCTGCCAGAGCAGTATCACCTGAACTCACCTTATAGCTGGCTGAGATGCTCAAGGTAGGCATGGGAGACAAGAGGCTCCTATCATAAGGAGTGTCTTGCCTCAGCAGAGCTGCATTTATGTTCCCTCCGACCATCATATGCTATGTTGTTTGTGAGTCCGAAGTAAGAAATGTGTATTTCCGGTTCAATATATATTTTGGTTTAATATTTGTGTTTTGTTTTCTATTATTATGTAATTTTGTCACACTCATTGCCAGTGGGGTATCCAAGCCTGGGAGGGAGAGGGTTAGTGGAGTGGAGTTACCATACTCAGGAGGAAATTCATGGCAAAAGGCACTTATACAGCAGCATGACCCCTAGTGGTAGTACTGCAAATTTACTGCTAAGGATTGCCAACACCATTTTGAATCCAGTGCCAGAATGGGCAGGAGAAACTGAGGATCACTCCTGCCTTAACCCCATTATATACCCCCCCCCCCCCCCCGATTTATCAGATGAACCTGGGGGGAATGCCTACATTGGGTGGGTATAGTTGGGGGAAAAGGGGGTGTCTGGTGGGATTCAGAATTGGGAAGGCCATCAGAGGGGATTCAGAGTTGGCATTTAGCAAAAGGGGAGGGGAAATGTTTCAGCCTAGGCTGGCCCAAGTGGAAGTAGCCTCAGAACATAGGACCATGGCTTTGCTTCCTCCCAAATTCCATTTTCTGGAAAAATAATACAGCTTGTGAGGATGCCCTAGGGGGCAGTACAATAGACTTCACATAAATGGTCCAAGTTTCATATCTCACCATTGCTCCCTAATATTTTATTTATTTATTTACAGCATTTATATCCCACATTTTCCCACCCACGGGTAGGCCCAATGTGGCTTACAGTAATTTACAAAAGCATACATGAAATCTTCAAAGAAACAGTCAATGGCATTGTAGGGAAAGGAACAAGTGAGTAATAGCAGAGGTGGAAGAATAGGGATAGAAAATAGAATTCAATGGGTAGCGGTGCGGAGCGGGTCAAGAGCATAAGCCTTTCCAAATAAGTAGGTCTTAAGGTATCCTTTGAAGGTCGGATGTTCAGGGATAACTTTATTGTATAGTGAGTCCTCCAAAACCCACCAAATATCTACTGTGCCCAACTGTACACCACTACAATAGCCCTTAAGGCTGTAGGTGTCACCTATATGTGGGTACAGTAGGTTGTTGGTGGGTTTGCTACCACAAGTGTAGCACTTAGAGTGGATTATGGGCCTGGGTCCTCCCTTCTGCTCAGTGCACTGCACCGACCACTAGGCTACTCCATGGACCTACTTGATTCCATCATATTTAGCTAATCTTACCCTGCCATACTCACCTACACGAACACTTCGATCGCTTACAGATAATAGATTAGTAATTCCCCGACCACAAAAGGCTAGATGGGAATTTACTAGGAACTCAGCTTTTTTTCTTTCTAGCTCCCTCTCATTGGAATTGTCTTCCTAAATTAGATTGGAAGAGTCCTATGTCCAGTTTCGTAAACTTTTGAAAACATATCTGTTTCAAAATACTTTCGATAATAATCTGGGATAAAAAAGGAGATAAATAGGCAGAATGAATACGGAGTAAAAAATAATATGTTTGCTTATATAGTATGTTATGAATGGTTGTCCAATGTCTACTGGTATTAGTATCTTTTAGAATGGTTGTTTTAGTTTTTGCTGTGCTTTTCTATCAAATCAATGGATTTCTTATATGTTTTTAAAAATGATATTTTATTTTAAGATGTATACCGTTCTGTTTTGTGAATGCAATTACTACTACTACTACTACTACTACTATTTAGCATTTCTATAGCGCTACAAGGCATACGCAGCGCTGCACAAACATAGAAGAAAGACAGTCCCTGCTCAAAGAGCTTACAATCTAATAGACAAAAAATAAATAATGTAAGCAAATCAAATCAATTAATGCGAACGGGAAGGAAGAGAGGAGGGTAGGTGGAGGCGAGTGGTTACAAGTGGTTACGAGTCAAAAGCAATGTTAAAGAGGTGGGCTTTCAGTCTAGATTTAAAGGTGGCCAAGGATGGGGCAAGACGTAGGGGCTCAGGAAGTTTATTCCAGGCGTAGGGTGCAGCGAGACAGAAGGCGCGAAGTCTGGAGTTGGCATTAGTGGAGAAGGGAACAGATAAGAAGGATTTATCCATGGAGCGGAGTGCATGGGAAGGGGTGTAGGGAAGGAGCAGCATTTATAGGTTAGTAGAAGAAGTTTGAACAGGATGCGAAAACGGATAGGGAGCCAGTGAAGGGTCTTGAGGAGAGGGGTAGTATGAGTAAAGCGACCCTGGCGGAAGATGAGACAGGTAGCAGAGTTTTGAACCAACTGGAGAGGGGAGAGGTGACTAAGTGGGAGGCCAGCAAGAAGCAGATTGCAGTAGTCTAAACGAGAGGTGACAAGGGTGTGGATGAGGGTTTTGGTAGAGTGCTCGGAAAAAACCCGGCAACCCCCCCCCCAAATTAGAAACGGTATAGTAAATAAATAAACGATAAACAATAATAGGCTATAACTGGCTATAACATCTGAGGCTGTTTCTTTTACATCTTTGGGGGGGTGGGAGGGGATTAGTGACCACTGGGGGAGTAAGGGGAGTTATTCCTTAATTCCTCCAGTGGTTATCTGGTCATTTAGGGCACATTTTTGTAGCTGATTCGTTCTAAAAACAGGTCTAGTTTTAGTCCTGGACATTTTTTGTTTTGTGCTATTATGGCTGAAAAACATCCAGCTCATAGGAACCCCCGAATCCCGCCTTTATCACACCCCTGACCTGCCCCCTTGAGATTTGGACGCACTGCAGGTGAACAGCATAGAAAAACATCTGGAAATGGGTTTTTGAAAATACTGATTTGGATGTTTTTGTGAGAAAAAAAAATCCAAATGCTGCTTTATGCCACTTTTTAGATGGTTTTCTCTCTTTAAAATGAGCCCCATAGTCACTAACAGTAAAATTACCCATTTTAACAGTAGCCCATATTGATAACTTCCCTCTTTAATTAAAGAAAAATAAAATGCATCTAAAAATGAAAATCACTATTATATGTATTAAAAATGAGCCAAGTATAGAGCAATCAAGCCATTGTGACATCACTGATGAGGTTGGCTCTTAGGCATCTGTGGAATGAAGCATTATGACATCACAATGTTAGCTCTAGTTACCAGAGACTGAAACTCTTCACACTGAGGGGGCAAGTTATCAACATGGGCTTCCATTAAGAAGTGTTATTTTACCACTGACCTGTGCTATTTTAGCACAGCCCCATTTAATGCAATGAAACCTAGTTACTAATAACTTGGATTTACAGTAACACAACACGTCTTAATGGTAACCCGCTTTGATCACTTTCCCCCTAAATTCAGTTTTCTGGAAAATTAAACAACTGCTTGGTACAAAGTTTAAGCTAACGTCTTTAGAAAATATTAAAATCATTATCATCGTCATCATAATAGTATCTTGTCTTTACTGCACAGAAAAGAAAGTCTTTTCTTCAAAGCTGCAGAAGAAAACGATGTAGAACTTTTAAGGAAATTAATTGGAGAGGACATGATTGATCCACACACAAAAGGTACAGTATCATATATCTTCCTTGAAGGGAATTTGTTTCTCCAGAACTGCAAACAAGAGCATATGTTTTTTAAAAGGTAACTAGCCGTTGAGCCCGTTAAAATGGGCTGGTGGGTCGCCGCCCCTCCTCCCCCGAGTTCGCCGCCCCTCCACTCGGCCCGTCTCTTCGCTATTCAACTTACATCTCCGCAGCAGGCAGAGATCAGCTGAGCTCCCGTCGGCCTTCCTTCTCTGCCTGTGTCCCGCCCTCGTGTGACGTAACGTCAGCGAGGGCGGGACACAGGCAGGGAAGGAAGGCCAACGGCAGCTCAGCTGATCTCTGCCTGCTGCGGAGATGTAAGTTGAATAGCGAAGAGACGGCCGGGTGGAGGGGTGGTGGCAGCAGCGACGGGGGGGGGGGGGGGTACCAGTGGCAGTGACCTCGGGGGGGGAGGGTAGCGGTGGCGACCTTGGCGGTTCCCTTCCCTTCGTGCAGTTTCCCTCTCTGTCCCGCCCCCCCATCATCACGTATTGACGCGGGGGCGGGACAGACAGGGAAGTCTCTACTGCGCATTTGTGAGTGAGTACGGTCACTCGCCGTTTATATGTTTGATTATAGCAATAAGCATGCTGTTCATTGATTCAAATTTTCAGGGATGAGGAAGAAAGCATTATATACAGTAGATATTTCCAGACCTTGAAATCTTTAATATTCATACATTTAGGGGAAAAGTTATCAACATGGGTTATCATAAGCTCTTTGGAGCAGAGGCATATTGTACCTGAGTACTTATCACTAGGGATGGGCAGTCGTCAATAAGGGCAGAGGAAAAGTCCATGGAATTTCCTCTGTCATTTCCTGTTGTTAGCATATGAAAGCAGGCAGGGTTTTGCTCCCCTTCCCCATTCCTACCTGTAGCCCCGGTGGTCAAGTGGAGGTCTATTAGGGGAGAAATGATGGCCATTTGCTCCTGCCCATGGTCACAGCTGCATCCAATATGACCATCATAACCTTTAACCATGCGGTACTGCAAGGGATTGCAGTAGCACCTGAAAACTATGATGAAAGGTTATGGCGCCCATATTGGATGTGGCCACAGCCATGGGCAGAAACAAATGGGTATTGCTTCTGCCACCACTAGACCACCAGGGATTTAGGTAAGCCTGGGGGTCCTGTAGAGAAGGTGGGGGAGGTTATATGCTCTTGTGGAGGTTATAGTATCAAGCCCCTCTGCTAAGTACAACGCCAACATTAATTAAGCCATGCATCTTCAAAAAGCTGGGAAGATGCATGGTGTAATTAATGTTGGCGTCATACTTAGCAGGGGGTATGCCTTGATACAGCTGGAAAGAGAAACATAGTCTATGTCAGACAAAACACCCCCCAGCTAAAATACATCTTTAAGATGAGTACTATAATCTAAGCATTCATTATAATTTAAAGAATGTTTTCAAGCTGAAAACATTTTGATTAAAAAAAATTGTGATACCTGGAGGGGCATAATCGAAAGGGGCGCCCAAGTTTTCCTGAGGACGTCCTCACAGGACGTCCCGGCGAAGGGTCGGGGAAACCCTTATTATTGAAACAAGATGGGCGTCCATCTTTCGTTTCGATAATATGGTCAGGGACGCTCAAATGGAGAAATTTAGGTCGACCTTAGAGATAGTCGTCCCCAATTTTCGGCGATAATGGAAACTGAGGACGCCCATCTCAGAAACGACCAAATCCAAGCCATTTGGTTGTGGGAGGAGCCAGCGTTCATAGTGCACTGGTCCCCCTCACATGCCAGGACACCAACCGGGCACCCTAGGGGGCACTACAATGGACTTCAGAAATTGCTCCCAGGTGCATAGCTCCCTTACCTTGTGTGCTGAGCCCCCCAAACCCCACTCCCCACAACTGTGCACCACTACCATAGCCCTAAGGGTTGAAGGGGGGCACCTAGATGTGGGTACAATGAGTTTCTGGTGGGTTTTGAAGGGCTCACATTTACCACCACAAGTGTAACAGGTAGGGGGGGTGTGGGCCTGAGTCCGCCTGCCTGAAGTGCACTGCACCCGCTAAAACTGCTCCAGGGACCTGCATACTGCTGTCATGGAGCTGGGTATGACATTTGAGGTTTGCATAGAAGCTGGCAAAAATATTTAAAATGTTTTTTTTTTTAGGGTGGCATTAATTGACTTATTAAATAATTAAATTAGATGCCCAAATCCAGAATATGATCGGATTTGCATGCACAATATCGATTGCACTGTATAGAATCCGGGGGATAAGCTTAGGTTATCTTTATTTGATATCCCACCCTTCACTGTCAAACAGACCAGAACGGTTATTTGAAGAGCTGTTGAAATTCACTTCTCTCTGTGTAACTATAAACCTGGCCCTAGTCTACTGCAAATCCAACCCCATCTCAGATGAATCAATTGTGCATAAGCGGTTCTAAATTTCAGCCTTGTTACGTTCTATTGTAGGTCTTTTAAAGCCTAATAGCTCCATACATTATCAGATTTTCTTTTATGCCTTCTAGGTGCATTAGGGGAAAATGTTTTGCATGTAGCAGCGCTCTACAATAACCAAGAATCTTTAGTGACCATACTAGACGCTTACCCCTCCATGATCAATAAGCCAATGGATTGCGATCTGTATAAAGGTACTGTGCACTTACTCTCCGAAAAGAAATGAGGAATCAAGCAGTAAGAACAGAATGTACATATGACAAAGCTTATCAACACACAGCTTAGCTGAAATTGGGTGGCGGAGCAGTTGGGGGGAAGAGGGGGTGGTGGTTGGGAGGCGAGGATAGGGGAGGGCAGACTTATACGGTCTGTAACAGAGCCGGTGATGGGAGGCGGGACTGGTGGTTGGGAGGCGGGAAATACTGCTGGGCAGACTTTTATGGTCTATGCCCTGAAAAGGACAGGTACAAATTCAAGGTAAGGTATACACATATGAGTTTGTCATGGGCAGACTGGATGGACCATGCAGGTCTTTTTCTGCCGTCATCTACTATGTTACTATGTTACTATGTTACACAGCTTGGCCTTTTCCTACTGGTAAAGATTTGTTGCAATGTACACCTTTTACAATAAAAAATTAAAGAACAGTTTTATTCCTTGTCCACCATCCCATGTTTTCCTCTGTTACAAGAGAAGAGTAAAAGTGTCTGATGAAATAAGCCTAATTAACCATTTCAGGTTGTGTGATCACTTCTGTTTTCAAGGAGAAGGCGTTGCTTGGATATTCCCGCTTTATTTTATCGAGTACAAAAATTAGAATTTGTGGAAGGGCTATCAGGAAGGGTTTCTCTTTTTACAGATGATACCAACATCTTCAAAAAGAGACACATCCTGTAAGTTGTGGAAAACGTCAGGAAGGAATTAGTGAAGCTTGAGAAATAGTTAAAAATTTTGCAGCTGAGATTTATTGTTAAATATTACAGCAGTGGTTACAAAACCTGGTCCTGGAGGCACCTCAGCCAGTCAGATTTTCGGGATATCCACAATGGATATTCATGAGAGATATTTGCATGCACTGCCTCCACTGCATGCAAATCTCTCTCATGAATATTCATTGTGGATATCCCGAAAACCTGACTGATTGGTGTGCCTCCGGGATCAGGTTTGGGAACCACTGTATTATAGGGTCATGCATTTTGGTTTAAAAGCCCAAAAGATCATCACAGTAGTAAGTGAAGATCATATGTGATGATCCTAAAATGGTCAATCAGGCAAAAGCCAGGGAAAGGAATGCCAGCAGGGACAGGGAGATGATGGGGTCTCTGTATAAGTCTCTGGTGAGACCTCATTTGGCATACTGTGTCCAATTCTGGAGACTGCACCAGTGGCGTAGCCACAGGTGGGCTTGAGTGGGCCAGGGCCCACCCATTTATGGCTCAGGCCCACCCAACAGTAGCACATGTTTAGTAGTAACTGGTGGGAATGCCAAGCTCCGCCAGCTGAAGATTTCCCCCTGATGGTAACAAAAACGCTACTCTCCACGGCACCTGCGCATGCTCAGTTTTCAGTGCATTCCTGCTGCCAAGGTGGAAAGAAGCGTTTTCCCGCCAGCTGAGATTTTTTTTTTTTTGAGGGGAGAACACTTGGTACCCACACCCAAAATCTTTTGTCTGGCTACACCCCTGGATTGCACCATCAAAAGGACGAGGTTGCTCCAGAGGTCAGCTACTAAAATAATCAACACTCTTCATCATAAAGTATATATGGATAGATGTACAGATCTAAACATGTGGAGGAAAGGCAGAAGTGAGACCTTTTAAACCCAGAAGGTAGTCCACTAGTCTTCCTTCTATTGAAAGTAGGCTTCAGAATGAGGACTTACAGGATGAGGGTGAAAGGAAGTTGTTTTAGGAATAATCTAAGAAATACTTCCTTACAGAAAGGGTGATGAATGAATGGCACAGTCGCCCATAGAGGAAAGGAAGGAAATGTGGGGCTGAGTGAGCAGACAGCATTATTATTATTATTATTTATAGCATTTGTATCCCACAGTATCCCACCTCTTTGCAGGCTCAATGTGGCTTACAATTCATCATGGATACTGGAAATAGAAGTGAATATACATTTAGTTTACAGAGGGTTTTGTGTTACATGGTAGTGAAATACATGATGGTGTTAAAGCAAAAGACATTATAAGACAGTTCTAGAAGTTTTAAAGATTATGCAGTTACACGTTGATCTTTGTGATATATCTTGTTGAAGAGATAAGTTTTCAATAGTTTGCGGAAATTGGTCAATTCATAGACCGTGTTCAGGTTATGTGGCAGCGCGTTCCAGAGCTGCGTGCTCGTATAGGAAAAGGTAGATGCATGCATTGATCTGTATTTATGCAGTACATTGTGAGCTTTTCCTGCTAAAACAGTCATAACAAATGAGGATCTAGTTCTCAAGGGAACACAGCATTGACTATTCTGATTCTATGCAATATATTATTTTTATTTTATTTATTCATACTTGTATCCTACAATTATCCAAAAACGAGTTTCCGTTCAATGTGGCTTACATTTAATGAGGATGTTTGTAGTGAGCAGACAGCATGCGTGGCTAGATTAGATAGGCCTTCTAGTATTTATCTGCTGTCATATTCTTTTTCTATTTTGGATCACATGTACTGTGTGTAAAATTCTTGGTAATGTCATGAAAGATTGGTAAAGGAGAATCAGTAAGCAAGGCTTGAAGAATTAATGGCAGCTGTGTAAAAGGCCAAGCAAAATGTCTAATAGGGCTATGATTTCTTGGTGCTGATACCTCATGCCTTAGCCCATGTGTTTGAATAGGGATATTAAAGCTCTAAGCAACTTACAGAAAAGAGTACACTCAGAAATATCTTAACGTGTCCAAAGAATCGATTCAGCTAGAACATGGTGGCAAACACCTGTATTGAAATAGACCTATTTTATTAATTCCTAAGGGGCCCTTTTACTAAGCCGCTTTGGCGCCTATGCATTCCCAATGCATGCCAAATTGGAGTTACTGCCCGGTTACCATGTGACCCTCGCGGTAAATTCAATTTTGGCGCACGTCCGCTAAGCGCGGCAGAAAAATATTTTTTATTTTCTGAAGCGTGTCAGCTACGCACGTCAAGTGGAATTTGACACACATAGACCATTACCGCCCGGTTACCGAGTGAGACCTTACCACCAGGTCAATGGCTTGCAGTAAGGTCTCAGACCCAAAATGGATGCGCGGCCATTTTCATTATGCTGCACCCCTAAATTATTAAATAATTTCATAAAGATGCAAGTGTGCTACTGAAAGTCAATTAAACACTTTTCATTATTAATGAAACTGCTTTGTCCATGGAGTAACTGGGGAGAATGTGCAGCATGGGTCTGTCACCTGCAATATTTAAAAAAATGACCTGAAAAAAGGTAATTTTCAATAACTATATAACTGAAAAGCACTCTGTATGCATTTTGTATGGTTCATCCTCATTTGCTTAAAATAGGAAAGCAAACGTTATCTAGGGTCAACGTATACTGTTCTATTTCAGTTGATTTACACTTTCATTACACATTTTTCTAGATGTTAAAAAATCATGTATTAATACATATTTGTGTCTTTGTACAGGGGAAACTGCATTGCATATAGCAATTGTAAATCAGAATTTTGAAATAGTCAAGGAACTGCTGGCCCGAAAGGCTGATACTGAAAATTCTCGTGCGATTGGTCAATTCTTTGCAGCGGGAAACAAAGGACAATGCTATTACGGTACCAGCAATCTCTATTTTCTAAACTAATTCAGTAAGGGGTCTGTTTACAAAGGCTTGGTAAAAAGTGGCCTGCGGCAGTGTGGGTGCATGTTTTAGACGCGTGCTGGGCCACTTGTTTACCGCGTCTGGAAAAAAGGACATTTTTTATGGGCCGGTAATGGATGTGCATCAAAATTAAAAGTAGCGTTCTCCTATTTACGGCCTGAGCCCTTAACGCCACCCATTGACTTAGCGGTAAGGGCTCATGCAGTACCCACGCGGTAACCGTGCAGTGCGTGCCAACTGCCGATTGCCGCCAGGGATTCGGCACACGCCAAACTCGGAATTACAACCAGGTGCACATGCTAACCCAGTGGTAATGCTGATTTGGCACACGCAACCCGCGCATTAGCCCTCCTGTTCCTTTGCAAAAGGGCCCCTAATTTTCCCCACAGTATTCAGCACTGACCATCACCGGCTAAATTAGATCATGTCCAGGTACCAATGTTGAATATTCATGGCTATCCAATGCATGTTCTGGCAACTGGGTCTTATGTGGGCCCCGGCTGATATTCAGCCGGGACCCACATAATGAGGAGTGGCCTAGTGGTTAGAGCACCGGTCTTGCAATCCAGAGGTGGCCGGTTCAAATCCCACTGCTGCTCCTTGTGATCTTGGGCAAATCACTTAACCCTCCACTGCTTCAGGTACAAACTTAGATTGTGAGCCTGGGACACAGAAATATCCAGAGTACCTGAATATAATTCACCTTGAGCTACTACTGAAAAAGGTGTGAGAAAAATCCAAATAATAAATAAATAAATAAATAAATAAAACACACTTAGGGCTAAATTCAGTAAATGGGGTCCACACACCTTCCACAAGAAAAAGCAAAGGTGGAAGTGAGACTGTACCAGATAACCAAGGCAAACCACAGTAACTGACGGCTTGTTATGCCAGCAGAAGTGCACACTCCACAAGTGAAATCATTACATCAGAATGATGTTCCACATGTTTTCACGATTCTGTTAAGTTTACTGTTTTGAAAGGATTTGACCCCTGAGGAAGGCTAATCAGCTGAAACATGGTCCATGTGGAGGAGTAGCCTAGTGGTTAGAGCACCGGTCTTGTGATCCAGAGGTGGCCAGTTCAAATTCTGCTGCTGCTCCTTGTGATCTTGGGCAAGTCACTTAACCCTCCATTGCCTCAGGTACAAACTTAGATTGTGAGCCCTCCTAGGACTGAGAAATATCCAGAGAACCTGAATGTAACTCACCTTGAGCTACTACTGAAAAAGGTGTGAGCAAAATCTAAGTAAATAAATAAAATCTTGCTACTATTTGAGATTCTACATGGAAAGTTGCTACTATTGGAGATTCTAGATGGAAGTTAATGTTGCTATTCCACTAGCAACATTCCATGTAGAAGCCTGCCCTTACAGATTAGCAACGCGGCCGCGCAGGCTTCTGTTTCTGTGAGTCTGACGTCCTGCACAAACGGTAGGGGTGTAGCCAGACTGTGGCGGGAGAGGGGTCCAGAGCCCGAGGTGAGGGGGCACATTTTAGCCCCCCACAGCACCACCGACCCCCCACTCTGTTTTTACCCCCCCCCCCCCGCCGCCGCCAACACCGCCACCACCAACAACTTTGATCCCCCCCTGCCAATGACCCTCCCGACCCCCCTCCTGCCGACAACCCTCTCAACCCCCCTCCCACTGCCATCTGCTACCTTTGCTGGCGGGGGACCCCAACCCCCGCCAGCCGAGGTCCTCTTCTTCTGGCGCAAGAAACAGAAACAGAACGAAACCTTGCAGATCATCCAGCGGCCGCGTTGCTGGCTGATCTGCAAGGCTTTGTCCTGTTTCTGTGAGTCTGATGTCCTGCAGGACGTCAGACTCACAGAAACAGAACAAAGCCTTGCGCCGGAAGAAGAGGACCTTGGCTGGCGGGGGTTGGGGTCCCCAACCAGCAAAGGTAGCCGACGGCGGCGGCGGGGGAGGGTTGGCGGCGGGAGGGGGGTCGAGAGGGTCGTCGGCAGGGAGGTCCAGGGCCAAATCTACAGAGGCCCAGGCCCCCATGGCCCCACATAGCTACGCCACTGGCTGGTAGTAATCAGGCATAGCCATGCACTGCCCAGTTACTGCTGGGTTAGCATGGGAGCCCTTACCGCCACCTCAATAGGTGGTGGTAAGTGCTCCCCCCCCTCGAAATGGCCGTGTGGCAAGTGGTTCAATTGATGCATGGCCATTTCTGTAAGAAAAAGGAAACCTGCCTTTTACTCTCTGTGGTAAATGGGGACCTCGGCGCTCATCAAAAGCGCGCACTGGCACCAGCACAGGCCCCCTTTTGCTGCAGCTTCCTGTAAGGACCCTTAAAAAATGTTTGAGCTCATTTCAAAGTGCCCTTTAAAAACCACTTCTTTCACTTAGCTTTTAATATTTAGCCTTTCCAGCCTATGATCTGTGTACAGCACAGCCCAGGAAACTCAATAAACTTTTTTTTATCTCTCTCCTATCCTGATGACTTGTATACTTGGTGAATGAATGTTTTCTACCTCACTTTGATGATTGGGTTCTTTCCTGTCATTAATGGAATTCCTTTCTATTCTAAATTGAGTTATTGATTTTAAAATTGTACACTGCTCTGACCTTTTCAAAAGAAAGGGTGGTATATCAAGCCTTGATTAAACTTAAACTTAATGTCAAATGATACAATTAACAACGTGTCAGACTTTTGCCATCATTGTGAATGCCCAAGGTGTCCGCCTCCAGCTTTGGGAGGTTCTTAACAGCCTTGTTGATTGGTCCCTGTGGCAGGCCGTTCCAGTTCATCTGCAGCACTTCCTTGAGTTTGGCGATTGTTTGCAGCTTTGGGATGGGGCTTGTGATAGGCTTCCAACATTGCTTCCCCAGACAAAAGTCTACATCACTGGTTCCATTGTATGCAAATAGGTCTCCTAAATATTCATTGTGCACTGCATACGTCTAGTAGCGATATAGAAATGATAAGTAGTAATTGCAGTATTAGTAGGAAATCCTGAAAAACAGGCTGGGTTGTGGTGGACCTCAAGGACTGGGATTATAGGACCCCTGCTCTACATTATTGTACTAACACAACATTTACTTCTCTCCAGGAGAATATCCTCTATCCTTTGCTGCCTGCATTGGCAATAAGGAGGTGTTTCAGTTTTTAGTTGAAAATGGAGCCCCACTACACTCACAGGACACAGAAGGTAAGCAATCTAGGCAGTGGCGTACCAAGGAGGAGCGGTGGGGGCGGTCCACCCCGGGTGCACGCCGCTGGGGGGGTGCCGCGTGCCTGTTGGCCGAGTCCGCTCGTTCCCTCCCTGCTGCTCCCTCTGCACGGAACAGGTTACTTCCTGTTCCGGGGCAGAGGGAGCAGCAGGGAGGGAACGAGTGGACTCGGCCAACAGGCGCGCGGCACCCCCCCCAGCGGCGTGCACCCGGGGGCGGGGGGGGTCGCGCTGCACCCAGGGGGGGTGTAATTTCACCGGGGGGGGGGGGGGTTGCACTGCACCCAGGGGGGGGGTGTAATTTCGCCGGGGGGGGGGGGGGGGGCCACATCGGCGATCCGCCCCAGGTGTCAGCCAGCCTAGGAATGCCACTGAATCAAGGAATAGAAAACATTTATTTATTTATTTGTTGTATTTGTTTCCCACATTTTCCCACCTATTTGCAGGCTCAATGTGGCTTCCATTATTCTGTAATGGCGATCGCCATTTCTGGCATGAGGAAATACAAATTGGTATTGTATTAAATGTTCATAAGTGAACAAGTAGATCAGTAGTCAAGTATAGCGAGATTTTTTATCGGGATAACAAAGAGTGGTGTAGCGTTAAAGTTCATTCGTGACAAGTTGATGAGGCAATCAGGTATAGAAAGTTCGGTTATGTCCAGTTCTGGTATAAGTTTCGTTGACTGGAATTTAAGATGGATCGTTGTGGTATGCCTTGTTGAACAGGTTGGTTTTTAGTGATTTTCGGAAGTTTGTTAGATCGTGCATTGTTTTTATGGCATATGGTAGCGTGTTCCATAGTTGCGTACTTATGTAGGAGAAGTTGGATGCATATGCTGATTTATATTTTAGTCCTTTGCAGCTGGGGTAATGGAAATTCAGGAATGTGCGTGATGAACTTTTTGTATTCCTGGGTGGTAAGTCTATGAGGTCTGACATGGTTTGAGATTTAGAGGGTCTTTTACGAAGGCACGCGACCAGCAGTGGAAAAGCTAGAGAGGTGCCAGACCCATACAGGGTAGGAGGAGAGAAGGTGCAAAGGATGGGAGAGATGCCAGACTCATATGGGGAAAGGGTCAGAGGAAGGGAGGGATGCGGAAGCTGCAGGCAGCCCCTACCACTGAGCAGCCTTGGGCATTTTGCCCGGCTCGCTCAATGGTAGCCACACCCCCGATATTAACAGTCTGTCTACAAGAACCCTGGAGACCTCACCCCCATTTCCCGCTTCCTTCCTTCCCCAACACTTGAAATCAGCAGGCCTTTCCTACGCCAAAAACTCTGATGAGAACCTCTTGTTGTCTGCTTGGTGATATGAAATATTCAATGTGACCCTTCTCATCAAAAATGTGACGGTCCTTTTATAGAGTCAAGAATAACTAAGGAACCATGTTCTCATTGCTTTCCTAATGTGTAGTCTTATTGTGTATCAAGCCAAAGCTAAATACAGATATAGAAAGATGAACATGTTTCTATATAAAATTCTAAAACATTTTTTTAAATCCATAAAGGCTATATGTGTTATGAATTTCTGCTTGCAGTTACAAATTGTCTTTCTTTGAAGAGACACAGTGTTAGGTATAGGCTGTCATTTGCAGTGAAATACCCTATGACGTTGCATGTCATTAGGAGTGGTCTAGTGGTTAGAGCACCACTTTTGACATCCAGAGGTGGCCGGTTCAAATCCCACTGTTTCTCCTTGTGATCTTGGGCAAGTCACTTAACCCTTCATTGCCTCAGGTACAAACTTAGATCGTGAGCCCTCCTGGGACAGAGAAATATCCAGAGTACCTGAATGTAACTCACCTTGAGAAACTACTGAAAAAGGTGTGAGCAAAATCTAAATAAATAAAGATTCTAGGATTCTAAAGAATAACAAGATTCCATGCAGAATTTCAAAGTGTAGCAACATTCCATGTAGAACCCCAAAGAGTAACAAGATTCTTTGGGGTGGAGGAGTGGCCTAGTGAGCACCGGTCTTGAAGAGACACAGTGTTAGGTATAGGCTGTCATTTGCAGTGAAATACCCTATGATGTTGCATGTCATTAGGAGTGGTCTAGTGGTTAGAGCACCACTTTTGACATCTAGAGGTGGCCGGTTCAAATCCCGCAGCTGTTCCTTGTGATTAGAGAGTTGCACGGGGACAGAAATCTTACCCATCCCCACCCGTCCCTGCTGGAATCTTACCCGTCCCCACCCATCCCCACTGGAATCTTACCCATCCCCACCCATCCCCGCAAAAATTTAAACCATCCGAACCCGTCCCCACCCATCCCCGCAAGAATTTAACCCATCCCCACCCATCCCCGTAAGAATTTAGCCCATCCCCACAAGAATTTAATAGTACATAAAAGAAAGATCCAGTCAGCTCCCTCAGTCTCTTTCTGGATTTCAGCCACAGCACTGTAGGCAAGGAAGGAACGGAAGTTGGAACTTGGAACACTCTGGTGAGCACATGTAAGATTTGTCTCTGATTCACTGGCAGTGTGTGCTGAGAGGCCGCCACTTGCACGCGCCAGTAGGTCAGGTGACATCTGATTCTCGTGCCTGTGTCAGAGCTGAGGTCTGTGCACCAGACTGGGAGCAAAGAGGATTAATAGTAACATAGTAAGTGACAGCAAATAGACCTGAACGGTCCATCCACTCTGCCCAATAGTCACACTCATGATCAATTCATCATTAAATCAACGAGTGTGATATTATATACTTGATTATGGTCTTTCTTTCGTGTTTCTGGAACAAAGACCATAGAAGTCTATCTGGCCCCAACCTTATGTTCCAACTGCTGGAGTTGCCATCGAAGCCCACTCCAGCCTATTCATGTTCTCATTTGTGGGACACAGACCATAAAAGTCTGTCCAGCACTGTCCTCATGTTCCAGCCACTGAAGTTGCTGCCTAAGCCCTTTCCAGCCCATCCTACACCAGATTGCCATGTATGAGACACAGACCATACAAGTCTGCCAGGTATCAGCTCTAGTTCATCACAGCCAGAGTCGCCATCTAAGTGTCACTTGACATATCCATACACATGCAGCCATTTAAGGTTAGCACGCCTTTTTGAATTCCGTCATCATTTGTGACTCTATCACCTCCTTAATGGAAGACTTTCCACATTTATGCTATTAAAGCAAGGAAGAAGAGGAGGAGGAGGAAGAGGAGACAGCACTCAAATAAATTGGTATTCGGTAGATGAGAGGCTGGTGCAGGTGCAGCTTACACTTCCACGGGAAGCCCACAGAACTGGTTCCATCCCCGCGGGAACCCCGCAGGAACTGCCTCCATCCCCACGGGAACCCCGCAGAACTGCTTCCATCCCCGCGGGAACCCCGCAGGAACTGCCTCCGTCCCTGCGGGAATCCCGCGGGTTCCGCGGGATTCCCGCGGGGACGGAAGCCGTGCAGCTCTCTACTTGTGATCTTGGGCAAGTCACTTAACCCTCCATTGCCTCAGGTACAAAATTAGATTGTGAGCTCTCTGGGGACAGAGAAATATCCAGAGTACCTGAATGTAACTCACCTTGAGCTACTACTGAAAGGTGTGAGCAAAAATCCAAATAAAAAAATAATAAATTACCAAATGAAAATGAGCAAAAAAAACCATGATACTTTGTGGTTTTGGTCATTCGCCGATAATAGGGGGTGCACCTTTTCCAATAGTAGAACCGCTATGCATATACAAACCAGTACGCATACATAAATGTGCAAGCATTCATGCCCTTTCGTGAAAAGAGTGGGCAGTATTATCGACAACTGACAAAATGGCCAAATGAAAACGAATAAAACAAAAATTCCTGTAAGCCAGTGTTTCCTAAGTCCAGACCTAGAGTACCCCCTTGCCAGTCAGGTTTTCAGGATGTCCACGATGTATATGCATGAACTTGATTTGCATGCACTGCCTCTATTCTATGCAAATCTCTTTCATGCATATTCATTGTGGATATCCTGAAAACCTGACTGGCAAGGGGGTACTCCAGGACCGGGCTTGGGAAACACTGCTGTAAACGACACGAAGCAAAATTTTCTGGCTGCGTATCCCTAGACAGTGTTAGCACAATTCGATGGACAGGGCCACTAAGTTTTAAGAGCGAAAAACTGCATTATTGGCGTACAATTCCCACTGGACAAAAGGGGATTTGTGCTGATTACAGGATTTCCTTAGCTTATGCCTGTGAACAGGGCCTTCAGGGGTCTTTTACTAACCCTTAGAAAGACCAAGGAGGCTAGGGCTTTTCAGCTTGGAGAAGAGACGGCTGAGGGGAGACATGATAGAGGTATATAAAATAATGAGTGGAGTGGAACAGGTGGATGTGAAGCATCTGTTCACGCTTTCCAAAAATACTAGGACTAGGGGGCATGCGATGAAACTACAGTGTAGTAAATTTAAAACAAATAGGGGAAACTTTTTCTTCACCCAACGCATAATTAAACTCTGGAATTTGTCGCCGGAGAATGTGGTGAAGGCGGTTAGCTTAGCAGAGTTTAAAAAGGGGTTAGACGGTTTCCTAAAGGACAAGTCCATAAACCACTACTAAATGGACTTGGGAAAAATCCACAATTCCAGGAATATCATGTATAGAATGTTTCTAAGTTTGGGTAGCTTGCCAGGTGTCCTTGGCCTGGATTGGCCGCTGTTGTGGACAGGATGCTGGGCTCGATGGACCTTTGGTCTTTTCCCAGTGTGGCATTACTTATGTTAGTATCAGATATCTGCAGCAGGGCCCATTGGAATAAAATGGGACCTGCTGCAGATAACTCGAGCTAACCTTTAGTAAAAGACCCCCCTCAGTGTGCTATGGTAAACTCCAAGAATAGTGCACAAGAATCACAATGAGACTAAACGCTAACCAATCCTTAGTCACTTGGGCTTCTCTCATTGCAGGAAACACAGTCCTCCATATGCTGGTGCTGCATCCAAATAAGTTTATGGCCTGTAAGATGTATGACTTTTTGATTTCTCTCACGACAAAAGAAAATGTTCGGCGTTTGGAAAGCATTATGAACAAGCAGGGTTTTACCCCACTGAAACTGGCTGCACATGAAGGAAATATGTTGGTAATCTATACTTTTCTACCTTTATTTTATGTTCTGTTTCCGAACACTCTAATACACAACTGCAATGACATTCGACACAAACATGATGAGGACGTGATTCACTATTTATTTTTTGGCCCAGCTCCTTTCGGTTTCTAGCTCGTTCATTAGGCTTTGGTGCCAGGAACCTTTATTTACAATTTTCTGAGATTTTTCCTCTTATCTCCCAAATCATCCCAGCCATCACCAAGATAATCCTTCCAGAGCACAACTACTATGATCCCTAGGATTGGTGGTTTGGGTGATAGTAACATAGTAACATAGTAGATGATGGCAGAAAAAGACCTGCATGGTCCATCCAGTCTGCCCAAGACAAACTCATATGTGTATACCTTACCTTGAATTTGTACCTGTCCTTTTCAGGGCACAGACCATATAAGTCTGCCCAGCAGTATTTCCCGCCTCCCAATCACCAGTCCCGCCTCCCATCACCGGCTCTGGTACAGACCGTATAAGTCTGCCCTCCCCTATCCTCGCCTCCCAACCACCACCCCCCTCTTCCCCCCAACTGCTCCGCCACCCAATGTCAGCTAAGCTTCTGAGGATCCATTCCTTCTGCACAGGATTCCGCTATGCATATCCCACGCATGTTTGAACTCCGTTACCGTTTTCATCTCCACCACGGAGTGGGCAGGCTCTGAATTTCTACATCTGGCAGCGCTTGGGAAGAAGTAAAGGAGGGCAAAGGAGTGGGTTGCCTAACTTCCGCTCACTATACTTAAGCGTTCCTTAGGATCAACCTACGTAAAGTACAATCTCACTGAAAAAATCCTAACCAAAAGAACTATACTATTTGTGTTTGTGTAATCTTTTACGAAGGAAAAAACCTCAACAGACTCCTCAGTTCAGCTCTACGGCTTTTAATTGTCCGGTGTTCTTGCTGTCATCATTGGCAAAAATCCTCCAATTCCTACAAACTCATTTACTATTTGTTATTTAATGAATTAACCAGCACTTTCCACTGCCTAACTCCCACCCATGGTCACCCTATGCTCCCTCCCAGACGTGCGTCCAATGCACGGCCAAATTGGAACTAGCGCCCGGCTACCGGGTGCCCCAGGCGGTAATTCCATTTTTGATGCACGCCCAAAATACGCAGTGTTTTTTTTATTTTCTACTGCGTGGCGCTTACCCGGCGGTAATCAGCAGTTTATGCGTGCTGGCTGCTTACAGCCCGGTTAGCGCGTGGGACCTTCCCGCTAAGTCAGTGGGTGGTGGGGTAAGGTCTCAGGCTGAAAATGGACGCATGCTGGTTTGAATTTTGCTGCACATCAATTTTTGGCCACAAAAAAAAATGCCTTTTTTTTCCAGGCGCGCTGAAAATTTGAGCTGCCCGCATCCAAAACACGTGCCTACACAAGCGCAAGCCACTTTGCGACGTGTCTTATTAAAAGGGCCCCATAATTCTTAAATTTGTGACTTAACTTTGGTCCTTTTGGGAGAAAGAGGTTTATAAATACATAACACATTATCATCAGTTTGAAGGCTCAGTAATGGCAGCCATTTTCCTTTCTCTCCTCATCCTGAGCTCTCCACCTCCATGGCACAGGTCCAACAGGTCCCAACAGATATGAGATCTGATATCAGATTCCACCATGTTACATTGCTACAGCCTGTGCCATGAGACTAGCCCTGAATGTACTGTTTTCAGGGCCGCCGAGAGGGGGGGACAGGGGGGGACAAAATTCCCTGGGCCCGGACCTCCAGGCGGGCCCGGCGCTGCACCAACTCCGTGGGTGGTACAGACAGGCGCTCCCTCCCTCCCAGGGCCCGCCCGCCGTCCCTCCCTCCGAATTTCAAAGGCTATCACCTACCTCGTCCTCGTCGGGGTTGGTTACGGCGACAGCTGCCTGCACGCAGTGAAAAGCGTGCAGGCTCGCATTTCAGCCTTCCCTCAAGGGCGGGACCAGAGCTGAGAGACAGACAACAAGGGAAGGCTGGAGTGCAAGCCTGCACGCTTTTCACTGCGTGCAGGCAGCTGTCGCCGTAACCAACCCCGACAAGGACGAGGTAGGAGATAGCCTTTGAAATTCGGAGGGAGAGACGGCGGGTGGGCCCTGGGAGGGAGGGAGGCCTTGGAATTCGGACGGAGGGAGGGGGGCCTTGGAATTCGGATGGACGGACGGAGGGAGGGAGGCCTTGGAATTCGAACAGAGGGGAGGGGGTGGAGGGGGGAGAGGCAGTGACCTGGGGGGGGGGCACAGTGACTTCGGGGGGGGGGGGGCCAGGGGCAGCCTTGTCCCGGGCCCGGCCCAGTCTCTCGGCGGCCCTGACTGTTTTTATAAACAAGGATCTTTGGATATACAAAAAAAGCCTGGATTCTTCCTGAAATGAAACCAGACTGATTACCATTAGTATCTCCTAGTTGCTAAATATTATTCTGGGCTAGGGTAAGGTTACCTTACGTCCGGATTTACCCGGACATGTCCTCTTTTTGAGGACATGTCTGGGCGGGTTTTGCCAGCCCGCCCATTTGTCCGGATTTCTGGACACACGGGTGGGCAGGCGGCGGACCTATCCTAGCCTCCCCTCCCCTTCCCTTACTTACTATCTACTGCCCTGGTGGTCTAGTGACCTCTTCGGGACAGGAAAGAGCTCCCTCTTTCCTGCCCGGAGCGCTGCCCTTGCCCTGCATCCTGTTGATGTATGACGGTCTCGGGATTCAAAATGGCCACCGAGAGTTGAATTGGCCTCGCGAGACTTCAACTCTCGGTGGCCATTTTGAATCCCGAGACCATCACAGCAACAGGATGCAGGGCAAGGGCAGCGCTCCGGGCAGGAAAGAGGGGGCTCTTTCCTGCCCCGAAGAGGTCACTAGGGCAGTAGAAAGTAAGTAAGGGGAGGGAAGGTGACGGGGGGAGGGGAATATGTGACCCGGCAGAGGGGAGGTGACGGGGGGGGGGGGGGCAGGAGAAGGGAATATGTGACCCGGGGGAATATGTGACAGGGGAAGGGATGAGAGCAAGAAAGGGAGGGGTGAGGATGCAAAAGGGGCGTGGTGTGGGCGGGGCAGAGGGCAAAATATGGTAACCCTAGGCTAGGGCAGTATTTCTTTTTATAACATTGTTGGATTTTACAGATGTTTCAGTACCTAGTGAAGAAGAAGAGACGAGCCTATTGGACGCTGGGACCTATGACAGTTACTCTGTATGACCTAACGGGAATTGATTCATGGAATGACAGAAATTCGGTTTTAGATATTATTTGCAACAGTAAGAACAATGAAGTGAGTACTTTCAACCTAGCTATAATGTAGAGGTCTATTAAGCTGACTGGGCTTGAGACAAAAACTGGATTCTTTAGTGCTGCTACCTTTTAAAGGACCGAGGAAAAAAAGATGTTGTAATGCAACTACTACTACTACTATTTAGCATTTCTATAGCGCTACAAGGCGTACGCAGCGCTGCACAAACATAGAAGAAAGACAGTCCCTGCTCAAAGAGCTATGTAATAAAAGTGAGCCAAGTATAGGACAATCAAGCCATTGTGACATCACTGATGAGGTTGGCTCTTATTGGTGGACTGAAGCATTATGACATCACAATATTAGCTCTGGTTACAAGAGACTACTACTACTACTTATCACTTCTATAGCGCTACAAGGCATACGCAGCGCTGCACAAACATAGAAGAAAGACAGTCCCTGCTCAAAGAGCTATGTAATAAAAGTGAGCCAAGTATAGGACAATCAAGCCATTGTGACATCACTGATGAGGTTGGCTCTTATTGGTGGACTGAAGCATTATGACATCACAATATTAGCTCTGGTTACAAGAGACTACTACTACTACTTATCACTTCTATAGCGCTACAAGGCATACGCAGCGCTGCACAAACATAGAAGAAAGACAGTCCCTGCTCAAAGAGCTTACAATCTAATAGACAAAATAAATAAATAAATAAAGTAAGCAAATCAAATCAATTAATGTGAACGGGAAGGAAGAGAGGAGGGTAGGTGGAGGCGAGTGGTTACAAGTGGTTACGAGTCAAAAGCAATGTTAAAGAGGTGGGCTTTCAGTCTAGATTTAAAGGTGGCCAAGGATGGGGCAAGACGTAGGGGCTCAGGAAGTTTATTCCAGGCGTAGGGTGCAGGGAGACAGAAGGTGCGAAGTCTGGAGTTGGCAGTAGTGGAGAAGGGAAAAGAAGGATTTATCCATGGAGCGGAGTGCACGGGAAGGGGTTTGGGAAGGAACCTCAGAAGAGACCTATGAAGTCTCAAAGTCATGTGCTGCATTTTTGTTTTTATTGCTCTCTTACAAAATATTACAACCTACAAAGACTTCAGTTCCCTTCAGGACAGATCTGTTTTTTATATTTAACCTGTTTCGTTCCCTGAGACTGACATCTTCTCTGTTTGCTAGGTAAAACGCTTCTTTGTCTTACTTAGGGGTCCGTTTACTGAGGTGCGCCGAAAAATGGCCTGCGCTGGTGTAGATGTGAGTATTGCACACGCGCAGGTCCATTTTTCAGCACGCCAGCAAAAAAGGCCTCTTTTTTTTGGCTGAAAATGGATGCATAGCAAAATGAAAATTGGCGCACGTCCGTTTTGGGCCTGAGACCTTACCGCCACCCATTGACCTAGTGGTAAGGTCTCGTGCGTTAACCGGACGGTAATCGTCAGCGCACGTATAATGCTGATTACCAACCAGTTAGCGCTGTGCGCCAGAAAGCTTTCTGGTGTGCATAGCGGATGCACGTAAAAAAATGAAATTACCACACAGGCCACGTGGTAGCCTGGTGGTAGATCAAAATTGATGCACGTAGAATGCGCGTACACGCCTAAGCAGCTTAGTAAAAGGGCCTCTTAATCAATTTCCTTGTTTACTTAAGGTAGTCCAGTTTTCAACCATGTAAAAAGATCATTCTTGACCTTGGGCTAGGGGTGAAGTCCTCAGAAATGTAACTCACTCATGCTGCGGTCAGTATCTCATAGACAGCCTGTGCGGGCGGATAGGATTATAACTCGTCAGGCATTCAGCAACTCCGTATGTGACAAACATAAATTTGTGCAGGGACTGCTGCTTTTTAATATATTTATAAATGATCTAGAGATGAGAATAACTAGTGCGGTAATTAAATTTGCTGATGACACAAAGTTATTCAAAGTTGTTAAATCGCAAAAGGATTGTGAAAATTGCAAGAAGACCTTATGAAACTGGGAAACTGGACATTCAGATGGCAAATAATGTTTAATGTGAGCAAGTGCAAAAGAGGAACCCAAACTATAGCTATGTGATGCACAGTTCCCACATTAGGAGTCACCAACCGGAAAAGGATCTAGGTGTCATCATTGATGATACTATGAATCCCTCTGCTCACTGTTCAGCGGTGATTAAGAAAGCAAATAGAATGTTAGGTATTATTAGGAAAGGAATGGAAAGCACAAATGAGAATGTTATAATGCCTTTGTATTGCTCCTTGGTGCGACTGCACCTTAATATTGTGTGCAATTCCGGTCACCGCATCTGAAAAAAGATAGAGTGGAATTAGAAAAGGTACAGAGAAGGGCAAGGAAAATGATAAATGGGATGGGACAACTTCCTTATGAGGAAAGGCTAAAGCGACTAGGGCTGTTCAGTTTGGAGAAGAGACGGCTGAGGGAAGATATGATAGAGGTCTATAAAATAATGAGTGGAATGGGTGGGCGTGAATTGCTTGTTTAGTCTTTCCAAAAACACTAGGACTAGGGGGGCAAACAATGAAGCTATTAAGTAGTAAATTTAAGACAAATCAGAGAAAATATTTCTTCACTCAACCTGTAATTAAACTTTGGAATTAATTGCCAGAATATGTGGTAAAAGCAGTTAGCTTAGCAAGGTTTAAAAAAAAGGTTTGGCTAACTTCTTAGAAAAGTCTATAAGCCATTATTAAGATGGACTTGGGGAAAATTCACTGCTTATTTCTAGGATAAGCAGCATAAAATCTATTTTACTGTTTTGAGATCTTGCCAGGTACTTGTAACCTGGGTTGGCCACTGTTGGAATTAGGACCTTCGGCCTGTCCAAGTATGGCAACACTTATATTCTCATGTTCTAAGTAGGTACCTACTTGTCTCTGATGAATAAGCTTGAAATAAGTGTTCCTTATAGAATTACTCTGAATATCAAACATCTATTTTTCTTTTATATTCAGGTGAGAAATCTTTTGAAAGTAACTCCTGTGAAGGAATTGCTTCACTACAAGTGGACTCACTATGGTTATAAGTATTTTCTTTTGTGGACCATGTTATATATTCTGTACACAATTGTTTTGACGGTGTGCTGTTTGTATCGTCCCCTGAAAGCAGTAACTATTGAAGGTGAAGAAATTGTAACCATCAAGGTCTTAAAACCTCTGAACGTAAGAATGATTCTTTTATGCTATTTTAACATTCCCAAATTTGAAATAAACCTTAATTTTATATCTAGTTGCTGAAGTATTATTATTTTGGTAATAGGTATATATGACGGCATTGATAAGTATTAATGATATTTTATGGTCTAATAGGGAGGATATTGGGCATACTAAATCAGTGTTTCCCAATCCTGGTCCTAGAGGCACCCCACAGCCAGTCAGGTTTTCAGGATACCCACAATGAATATTCATGAGAGAGATTTGCATGTAGTGGAGGCTGACAGTGGGTGAAGCTTGATTCAAATCCCATTGATGCTCCATGTGATCTTGGGCAAATGACTTAACTCTCCATTGCTGCAAGTACAAACAACGGAGGCACTGCAAGCAAATCTCTCTCATGAATGTGCATTGTGGGTATCCTGAAAACCTGAGTGGCTGGGGTGCCTCTAGGCAGAGGCGTAGCCAGACTCAGTATTTTGGATGAGCCCAGAAGTAAATTGGAAAGGCCCTTCCATGCGCACGTGCCCCCTCCCCCAACCACACACCACAAATATCTTCCCGGAGATATTTCACCTACCTCACATCTTCTCCCTCTCCTCTGTGGTGTCCCGGCATCTGTGCTCCTGTCTCTGAACACCGTCCCTGCCTGATGTCGGTATAAGCGTCCTCAGCGCCTGCAGTGATTCATTCTCGCTGCTTGTGCTGGCCCTGCAGGCTTCCATCTGCCATGTCGCTGCCCTTGCTAACGTCATTGCCTGTTTCCTATCTGGCGGATCACGGCAGATGGAAGCCTTTGAGGGCCGGGGCAAGCAGCAAGAATGAATCGTTGCAGGCGCCGAGGACACCTGGACCGACACCGGGGAGGGTAGGGGTTCAGAGACCGGAGTGCAGATGCCGGGATGCCGCGGAGGAGAAGGGGGGAAGACAGCAGTGTGGTGCTGCAGCTGGGTGAGCCTGAGCCAAGATTGGGTGGGCCTGTGCCCACCCAGGCCCACCCTTAGCTATGCCATTGCCTCCAGGATCAGGTTTGGAAACCACTGATTTATGTGCACAACTATGGCCGAGTATAAAGCAGGGTGCCTAACTCTACCAGCATGTAAATCAAAAGGGGCATCTCAGGGCTGTTCCATAGTTATAGTAGACCTAACGGGTGCCAGCATTTACACCAGGTTTCAGAAGATGTAAGTCTGGCACCTAAAGTTACTCATGGGAATCAGCACTGAATGCATTTAGCTCCTATTTTTTCAACCCCCCCCCCCCCCCCCCCCCAATTTTTGAGCAGAAATTATAGAAGCCCCCTCTTACTGTGTGAGAAAAAGCATTAAAGCATTTTGTGGTATTTTACCTGTTAGTGTGTGCTAAATTGTGTTAGATGTTTTTTAAAATACTTTTTTGCAGGGGCATAGAAGCGTTAACCAGCTAGCGCATTCTGATTAGCATGGGTTAACTGCTAAATAATGTAAAGTTAATGCAGGAGCACCTAAATAGGAGATGCTAAGTGCTCCCATGCCAATTTTTTGCAGGTTCTGTATGCAAATGGAAAATTAGCATGGGACTTACAAAAATACCCTTATTAACCCCTACATTAAGTCTGGACTTAGCACATGGGAAATCCCACATGACAATGCATCAAGCAGTGGTGTGGCTATGGGGGGGCACGGGGGCCTGGGCCCCCCCAAATTGGCACTGGGGTCCCCAACCCCCGCTAGCTAAAGCATTTGTCCCGTGCTGGTCTCACATTGCTTGGCCTGTTTTCAGTCGCTGTGGATGCTCATATGCTCTTATGCCTCATATGAACAATGAGCAATGGAGGGTTAAGTGACTTGCCCAGAGTCACAAGGAGCTGCCTGTGCCTGAAGTGGGAATCGAACTCAGTTCCTCAGGACCAAAGTCCACCGCCCTAACCACTAGGCCACTCCTCCTATTCAGGGGTCTGACAAGGTATATCCATCTAATTCACAGGAAACATATCAAGCACCTGAGGATTTTGTCCGATTGGCTGGTGAGATATTTACAGTCCTGGGAGCATTCCTGATTTTATTCACTGAGGTAGGTCGGCCTGAACCTGAGATTTAATGGCACTGTTGTGAGGTACATAGATTTTCTGTCCAAAGAAGCCGGGGCCTATATTAATAGAGGAGATAAGTTCAGACCTCCAGAGGAGGGATAAGGATTCAGAGATACTAGAGAAGACTCTTACTGATCATAGGAAAAGCAGAATATGATGAAAGGAACTTCACCTCTGTTGTAATGCAAGGCTCCGTTACCCAACAACAAGGGAGATATGATAGAGGTCTAATACCAAGTGGAGTGGATGAGTAGACGTGAATCACATTCACTCTTTCCAAAAATACAAAGACTAGGGGGCATGTAACGAAGCTAATAATTAGTAAATTTGAAATAAATTGGAGAAAATATTTATTCATTCAACATATAATTAAAGTCTAGAATGCATTGGCAAAGAATGTGGTAAAAGCAATTAGCTCATCAGGGTTAAAAAAAAAGGTTTGGATACGTTCCTAAAGGAAAAGTCCATAAATTATTTTAAAAGATGGACTTGGGAAAATCCAGTGCTTATTCTTGGGATAGGCAGCATAAAATCTGTCTTGTCTTGATCTTGTGGGATCTTGTCAGGTACTTATGACCTGGATTGGACATTGTTGGAAACAGGGTACTGGGCTTGATGGATCGTCTGTCCCAGTCTGGCAATGCTTTTGTACTTATGAATAGTTTAATTTAGGCAGCAGGGAGGGAAGAGCAGGGTGAACCAGAGACGGTGGCTGCTTTAAAACAAGATTTTGTTTGATTTTATTTTATTCACAAAATGAAATGAGTATATTTTGTTGAAATGTCCAGTTTTGTTTCAAATGAAAACTCATTGCTCTCCAGTATATGATGAATGATACTAACCATTAAAAAAAAATAATAGGGCAACTGTACTTTCTTAGTAGAGCTGTACCTTTTCTGATGATGATAACAATAATAAAATGTGCATCAAAATCTGGAATTGATTTTGATCTAGGTTGCTGGACTTCTTAGAGATGGACCTAGGCAGTTCTTTGGAAACACAATGAAAGGCGGACCATTTCATCTGACTATGTAAGTATGTGTTCAGTACTACTACTACTACTATTTAGCATTTCTATAGCGCTACAAAGCATACGCAGCGCTGCACAAACATAGAAGAAAGACAGTCCCTGCTCAAAGAGCTTACAATCTAATAGACAAAAAATAAAGTAAGCAAATCAAATCAATTAATGTGTAAAGGAAGGAGGAGAGGAGGGTAGGTGGAGGCAAGTGGTTCAAGACAGTGGCGTACCAAGGGGGGGTGGTCCGCCCCGGGTGCACGCCGCTGGGGGGGTGCCGCACGCCTGCCGGCTCTTCGTTTTCATGCTCCCTTTGCCCCAGAACAGGTTACTTCCTGTTCCGGGCCAGAGGGAGCATGAAAATGAAGAGCTGGCAGGTGCACGGCACCCCCCCCCCAGCGGCGTGCACCCGGGGGTTCTTTCGCCGGGGGGGGGGGGGGGTGCTGAACCCGGGGGCGGGGCGCATCGGCGATCCGCCCCGGGTGTCAACCCCCTAGGAACGCCACTGGTTCAGGATGATTTGCCTATTTTACAGGCGCGCTGAAAAATGGATCTGCACCTACACTAGCCCAGCCCATCTTTCAGCACATCTTAGTAAAAGGATCCCTTGGTGTGATCTTTTAATTACATTCCCTGGAAGGGTGATTCAAATGCTAAATGTGCATTTCACAAATATTTCTTTTACATGGATTATTAACAATGAAAATGTGTCATAGTTTCAATTTCCTTGTAATGGCATCTGGTTTTTATTTCAGGCTGCTCTACGCCGGCTTCATTGTGACCATTTTAATAATGCGGCTCGCAGGCAGCACGGCGGAGACCGTAATTACGCCCATGGCTCTTTTAAGTGCCTGGTGCAGCGTGATCTATTTTGCCCGTGGATTCAGGTTCCTTGGTCCTTTATGCATCATGATTCAAAAGGTAAGTCGTAAATATATTTCTCCCATCTTAGTTTCTCATCAGCTGATGTGGAACAGAGCTAGAAAAATGCATTTGCCGGTATCGGCTGCGGTGCCAGAAACAGCAGAGCTCTCTGTTCATTGATCTTTCAAATTGAACATCAGGAATTCTCAATGCTTTACTGAAGAGCCCACTGCCTCCCTGCTTTGCAGAATATCCATAATGAGATACAACGGTGTATACTGAGATTCCAAAGTATGCAAATTTATCTCATACATATTCATTGTACCACAGGGTTAAATTCTCAATGATTAGCCACATAATACATCACAATTCCTATGTCACTTGGCTAGTACAATGTTTCTATACCAAATTCAAAACATTCCAAACCCATTCACCCATATATTAAAATTGCAATCTTTATTACAAACTCATTTACTAACAATTAATAAAACTCTCTATTGGATGATCTCATGACATCCTACCTCCTCCACATTTTAACATACACAATGCCCAAATGTCCTTCTCCAATAATTGTTGTTGAAATCAGAACAGTTGTAAGATGCCCATAGGAAATTCCAAGTCTACAGTCTATTTCAAGAACTCTTTTAACATTGTGGCACACCCCTAATCAGGAGCGCCAAATTTCTAAACAGTGAAGCTGTTGTAAATCCCGATAGATTTTGAAGAAGAGCCGCTGATCATTGGGGGAAGTATAGGGTATCAGACATCAACTCCATCAAACTAAAAGTTTTTCTGGCCCCAAATATCTTTTTGGTCCCAACACTGGCCGTGTTTCCATTTAACTTCATCAGGAGACCTTATTCAATACGTAATGAACAGTATTACAATCATCCCCTCGTATCCATACTAAAACCTTGTAAACACTTAAGTACATATTCATTAAGGATATCCTGGAAACTAGATTGGCTTAAAAACCCCGTTGTACAGAGCTGTCATTCTCAATCTTTTCCTGGAGGCACACCTAACCCTGTCAGGTTTTCAAGAACACCACAACGAATATATATGAAATAAATCTGTATGAATCGGATACCTGATATATGCAAATCTATTTCATGCATATGCGTTGCAGTGATCACGAAAACCTGAATGGCTAAGTGCATAGGTGCCAACATTTCAAAATGATTGTGGGTGCCACACACAATACAAATGATCCCTCCCTGGACACGGTGAAAGAGCTTGGTCAACACCCACTGGCCCCCATAGAGCTGGCTCCTATGGCTAGGTGTGCCTCCAGGATAGGGTTGAGAAGCACTGGTATAGAACAATTAAAAATAAACTCAGAACATTCTAGAAAATATTGGGCAATCCAGAACCTGAGCAGGTGGCACCTTGACACCTTTTTTTTTGTTGTTACATTTGTACCCCGCACTTTCCAACTCATGGCAGGCTCAATGTGGCTTACATGGGGCAATGGAGGGTTAAGTGACTTGCCCAGAGTCACAAGGAGCTGCCTGTGCCTGAAGTGGGAACTGAACTCAGTTCCTCAGTTCCCCAGGATCAAAGTCCACCACCCTAACCACTAGGCCACTCCTCCACCTTCATCTTCCACCCAGGGGCGTAGCTACGGGTGGGCCTGGGTGGGCCCAGGCCCACCCATTCTTGGCTCAGGCCCACCCAGTCCTAGTCTGCGAGCCAATCGCAGCTCTGATGTTATTTTTTTCTTACCCGCAGCGGCGAACGGGCGGCCCTAAAAGCAGCAAGCAGCCAGGCTCATCGACTCTATCCTTCCTTCGCTTCCTGCCCTCTCAGCGTCCCGCCCGCTCAAAAGGAAATGACATCAGAGGAAGGCGGGATGCACGCAGAGAGGGCAGGAAGCGAAGGAAAAACGGAGTCGACGAGCCTGGTTGCTTGCTGCTTTTAGGGCCACCCGTTCGCCGCTGTGACTTGGGGAGTGGAGTGGAAGTGAGCCAGCAGCCTATCTATTCCACTCCCCCGCGCAGCCGTCGCCGTTCAGGCAAGTTAAACAAAGCAGGCAAACCTGTAAGCTGCTGCAAGCTGCATCCACGTTGTCGTTCTTTATTGAGACAGACAGATGGGAGATGCTGTGAAGGGGGAGAGAGGGGGAGGTAGATGCTGGATAGAATGGGGAAGGGGATGGATAGAAACAGGATGGGCAGGGGAGAGAGGAGAATTGCTGGACAACAGGGATTGCTAGAGGGGACAGGGGAGAGAGGAAATTTGATGAAGATGGATGGAGGAGAAGGCAGGGGAATGGAGAGTTGCTGGACATGGAGTGGAGGGCAGGGGAAGGAGAATTGCTGGGCATGCATGGATGGAGGGGAAAGGGGAGAGGAAATTTGCTGGAGATGGATGGAGGAGAAGGCAGAGGAATGGAGAGTTGCTGGACATGGCGGAGGGCAGGGGAAGGAGGAGAATTGCTGGGCATGGATGGAGGGGAAAGGGGAGAGAGGAAATTTGCTGGAGTTGGATGGAGGAGAAGGCAGGGGAATGGAGAGTTGCTGGACATGGCGGAGGGCAGGGGAAGGCGGAGAATTGCTGGGCATGCATGGATGGAGGGGAAAGGGGAGAGAGGAAATTTGCTGGAGTTGGATGGAGGAGAAGGCAGGGGAATGGAGAGTTGCTGGACATGGAGCGGAGGGCAGGGGAAGGAGGAAAATTGCTGGGCATGCATGGATGGAGGGGAAAGGGGAGAGAGGAAATTTGCTGGATATGGGTGGATGGAGGAGAGGGCAGGAGAGAGGAAATTTGCTGGATATGGATGGATGGAGGAGAGGGCAGGAGAGAATGGAGAGTTGCTGGACATGGATGGATGGAGGGGAGGGCAGGGGAAAGGAAAGAGGAGACTTGCTGAACATGGATAGATGAATGGAGGGGGCAGGGGACAGAGGACATTTGCTTGATATGGGTGGATGGAGGAGAGGGCAGGGGAGAATGGAGAGTTGCTGGATGGAGGGAGGGGAGAGAAGTCAGGGAGGAGATGTGCATGGATGGAGGGGAGGGAAGAGAGGAGAAATGCTGGACATGGATGGAGGGGAAACTGCTGAGTTGAGGAAGGATAGGGACAGGGCTACAGCTGGTAGACAGGACACATAAGGACACAAGAGGATGGTGGACATGGTGAGAGAAAAAATATCAGATGGAAAGAAGACACTGCATGAAACAGAAGACACTGGGACCAAAGCGAATAGATCAGACAACAAAGGTAGAAAAAAGTATTTTATTCAGAATTTATTAATTGGAATATGTCAGCTTTTGGAAATGTACATCTGTGATATTTTGCATGTAGGTTTTTAATTTTTCTGGTATTGCTGCATGCTAAGTCTAACTTCTTGAGTTAACTTTCCAGTTCAGTATTTTGCCTTCATATTTTTTGATTTCTAGTTCCTTGTGTCATGTCCGTTGTGTCATGTGTTCATGTGTGATCAAGGTGCAGTATTCTGATTGCGTGTAGTATTTGCAGTCCTTTTGTTTTGCTTTTTTTTTTCACGAGGTAGTGTATTGGTGTTTTAGAGCCTAGTGTAATTACAGTTCTGCCTTTTCAAGCATAAGGTTGTAGCTTGTCCTGTCCTTGGAATTAGTGCTGTTATGGTTTAGTAAGGATATGAGTGTGTTTTTGCACAAGTTTGTGTACAGCATTTTGCAGTGGAGCGATTGTGGGATAATGTAATTATATTTAAAAATATCAATTTTTCCATTAAGTATGTATGTGGTTATACTGATGCAGGGCAGCTTTTGGGCAGACTACTTAGAAATCCATCATCAAGTGAATTCTAAGGCATTATTTTGTAGGATCCCAAGAGACACTGCTCATACTTATATAGACAGTGTGTGCCCACCCATATTAGCTCTGGGCCCACCCAAAATCTCAGGTCTGGCTACGCCACTGCTTCCACCTCACCTCCTAAACATCATCACATGACCAATCACCCAAGAATGGATTTATGATGGCTGTAGCATTGCACTACATACATTTTAAATGCATTTAACAATATCAAGTTAGTACATACATGAATGCAACTTACAACATATGGCGATTACATACATGATGCCTAGTTCTTGTCAATATTCTATCTAGATCATTTCAGGGCGGGGGGGGGGGGGGGGGGTCTATCCTTTCAAGTCACACAGTTCCAACTGCTTATTTCCACCTTACTTACAAAGCATGTTTTCTGCCCTGTCTGGGCATAACCGTAGAAGTGCCCATGCACTACCATCACTTCTTTCAGCAGGATAGTCACCATTTCTAGAATCCAGGGGAATTCCCACTGACCCAGTATGGCTACTCTTATGTTCTCTATAGCTTGACACATACAATTCTGTGCCACTTGTTGGCGTTGTTATTGAGAAAACTAGCAGTTACGTGCATAAGTATGCTAAGCACCATTCATTAAAGGCACATGTAGCAGGTTCGGCATATAAACACTAGAAGGCATACCAATGGGTGGAGCATGGGCAGAGGTACCACAGAATCCTGTAAATTACATGGTGCTCGCCGCACACACAAAGTTACACCAGGGCTCTGGGAGGTGTGTCTGATGGCATGTCACATTTTTGGGGTGCCAGTGATGGTCTGCATTAGTATTATTTAACAGAATCTTCGTATTAAGATTCTATTACTGAATTAGTACATAAGTATTGTCATACTGGGAAAGACCACAGGTCCATCGAGCCCAGCATCCTGTAACAGTGGCCAATCCAGGTCACAGATACCCAGCAAGATCACCAAAAATGTACAAAACATTTTATACTGCTTATCCCAGAAATAGTGGATTTTCCCCAAGTCCATTTAATAACGGTCTATGGACTTTTCCTTTAGGAAGCCGCCCAAACCTTTTTTAAACTCCGCTAAGCTAACCACCTTTACCACATTCTCTGGCAACGAATTCCAGAGTTTAATTACACGTTGAGCCCTAGTGCTAGTATTTTTGGAAAGCGTGAACAGACGCTTCACATCTACCCGTTCAACTCCACTCATTATTTTATAGACCTCTATCATATCTCCCCTCAGCTACCTTTTCTCCAAGCTGAAGAGCCCTAGCCGCTTTAGCCTTTCCTCATAGGGAAGTCGTACCATCCCCTTTATCATTTTCGTCGCCCTTCTCTGCACCGTTTCTAATTCCACTATACCTTTTTTGAGATGCGGTGACCAGAACTGAACACAATATTTGAGGTGCAGTCGCACCATGGAGCAATACAGGGTGTGCCAATGGGGTGCCAAAATTAGCAAGTAGGACCGTATTTGCATATCACATCTTTTTGGGAGTGAACAAATAAAAACACTTCCTAATAGATCGGACAGGTACTTCCAAGTGATGGACTTGATGGACTATTGGTCTGACCCATGACAGCTTTTACGCTTTACATGGCTCTCTGCTGAAAGTCTGAATCAATCCTCCATAAATAGCTTAAATAAATAAAACCATAGATATAACAACTTCAGATTCTTTTTTTTTTTTTTGGGGGGGGGGGGCATTAATGATATTCTGCCATTTCAAGTTGATCATACCAGGATAAAAGCATGAGATCCAGTACACCCTTTAATAAGGCAATGCAATAATGGGGTCATTTACTATGAGCGATATATACAATGGGCCATGTGGTAGATAACACATAATGGCATTATCAAACAATCCCCGGGCTTCTATATAGCGCAACTTAAGTTGCACATGCAAATCCAAGTGTATTCTAGATTTGTGCATGCAACTTAATTAACAAGCCAATCAGCGCTAATTGCCACTTAAGCAACTATTGGCACTAATTAACATTAATTAGAATTTACACACAGACCTGTCTAAGTGTATTCTTTAACAAGATGTGCATAAATTAAGTCACATAGTTGAAAAGGGGGGTGGCTATGGGTGTGGAATGGGTGGGCCATGGGCGTTTCTCAAATCTCTGCGTGTGGTTATAGAATACACCTGGTATGTGCCTAATTTAGGCATCGGGATATATACCAACTTTCACTTGGTGTAACTGCTCATGACTAAATTTAGCCACACAGACAGGCGCTCAGCCTAATCCATGTGAAAATTTAGGCTTATTCTATAAAGTACACCTAAATGTAGGTGTACTTTATAGAATACTAGTGGAACCAAGCCCGTTTCCTCAACAATGAAACAGGCCCTAGGAAGGCTGTCTTGTAAGCGATTTTTCTTTCTCCCCTGCCCTCCCCTCCATGTCCAGCGATTCTCCTCTTCCCTGCCCTCCCATCTGTCTGCCGCAATTCTCTCCTCTCTTCCCCTCCCGTCGATTCTCCTCTGCTCTTCCCTTGATTCTGTTCTTCTTTGTACTTGAACGTTCTCTGGCTGGCTGGCTTCGTTCCGTTCGTAACATCCCGATGTCAGCTCACCTCCAGCTTTCCCTTCCCTCTCACTATTCTGCCCTCTGTCATTACATCTTGACGTGAGGGTGGGACAGTGAGGGGGAATGGAACGCTGGAGGCGAGCTGACGTCAGGAGATGTTACAAACCCAGCCAGCCATGGAACGTTGGAGGTACAAATTATTATATAGGATGCCTAGGCATGTTTTCTTTCAGCGCAGATTTTTCAGGTACCATATGTAGAATCTTGCCCAATACCCATGACCACCTTAGTCATCTAAAAGAACTAGAACAGTAATTAAAGACAAGTTGCAAACTTATTCTAATTAGAATAAAACAAGAAGCAACATCTTTATGACTTCCTTTCCTGCTCGAGCACGATAAAAATGCAAATCTGGCTGCAAACCCATGTATTGTTTGGCATAGATAAAATATCAATTGGTATTAAGCATCAACTTTTTTTTATTTTTTCCCCAAAGTGCAGCATTATTTCTGGGCTTATGTATTGTCAATAAAACTATTTTTATGACTGATAAGATAGCATGTTTCTTTTATGGTGTCAAATCATCATTTCAGTAACAATAATTTTTTTCTCCATTTTTAGATGATATTTGGTGACTTACTTCGATTCTGTATCATCCTGATTATTGTCATCATAGGATTTAGCGCTGGTAAGTTCATAAGTCTTGCAATCATTTGCTTACCTTACTTATATAATTTGCATTATTTTGCCTGCCTTCTAGATCTTATATCGTATATTGGGTGAATCCTGTTCAGAAGGAATGTATCCTTGGGAGCTTAGCCGAGTTTAGGTGGCAGAGCAGGTGGTGGGAGGCGGGGATAGTGCTGGGCAGACTTATACGGTCTGTGCCAGAGCCGGTGGTGGGAGGCGGGGCTGGTGGTTGGGAGGCAGAGATAGTGCTGGCCAGACTTATATGGTCTGTGCCAGAGCTGGTGGTGGGAGGCGGGACTGGTAGTTGGGAGGCGGGGATAGTGCTGGCCAGACTTATACAGTCTGTGCCAGAGCTGGTGGTGGGAGGCGGGACTGGTAGTTGGGAGGCGGGGATAGTGCTGGCCAGACTTATACAGTCTGTGCCAGAGCTGGTGGTGGGAGGCGGGGCTGGTGGTTGGGAGGCAGGGATAGTGCTGGCCAGACTTATACGATCTGTGCCCTGAAGAGGACAGGTACAAATAAAAAGTAGCACATATGAATTTATCTTGTTGGGCAGACTGGATGGACCGTGCAGGTCTTCTTCTGCCGTCATCTACTATGTTACTATGTTATTATAAAGGATCATCCTATGATACGCTATTTTTACTTTGGAATACTGTGGTTACTGTTAGACCACATGGATAAATAAAAAGATAGGTAAAAAAAATAGTGTAGGTGACACACAGCATTGCATGAGCTGTGCACCTTTCATGTTTTTGAATAAGAATCTTAAAGTCATCCTTTAAATTTCCATACATGGAATCCAATAGGAAGAGATTTCTAGGAGAGCACCTTTCTCTCTCCATCCACCCCACGCTATTTAAAAAAAGCTAGGGTAATTAGAAAATTCATAGCCATCCTCAGTTTCTGCAGTAGCACAAAGGCCAATTACGCAGCCATTTTGGCCATCCACAACAGGTAAACAAGAGGGCTAAAGAGCATGGAACAAAGTCTACACATGACTAGCAACATGGCTACATCCACACTTGCTTTCCTCAGCATATTAAACTTAATGAGGTCAACACCATCCAGTGCCAACCCCATAAATTAATCCTGCTGAAAATGACCATCACTTACATGGCCAAATTCTGACCATATCAATCAGTGTATGGTAAGAAACTGGCCATATTAATGGAGATGAAGTTAGGGTTGTTTGTAGGATGGGGCTTGAGATCATCCGTATATTGGGTGAATGGATAATTTATCTGTTTGAGTTTGGCTGCAGTAACTTAAAAGGATAAAATATATTGTGGCACCCAATGTGGTTGATCAAAAATTTTTTTGTTAACTTTGTTATTGAATTATGCTTATCCAACTCATACATAAAACAGCCTATAAATTGCTCCAAATTTTTTAGTTATTTCAGAATAATTAACAAGAATAACTTGTTAGTGAAATACAGCCAGGAAATATTGAACAATCATATTATAAAAACCCCCCAGAGAATTAACAATTTACGCGGAAACAAATTTCGCTTTCTCAGACCACTAAGTTGAGGGGGGGGGGGGGGGGGTGAAATGAATAGAGAAGTTTACAATAAGGAAATTATTATTTAAACAAATAGAAAAAATCGCTGCATACTACCAAAATTAACATTACAGATGTTATTTAAGTTGCTTCATATCCAGAAATGACTTTAATTGATCTGGTGAATAAAACACATATTTAGTCATACCCATTTTTACTATGCATTTGCATGGATATGCAAGAAAAAAAAGAACCTCCTATTTCTAATGTCCTTTTCCTCATTGCAAGAAACACTTCCCTTTTTTGCTGGGTTTGTTTCGTCACATCAGGGTAAATCCAAATCTTTTCCCCTCCGAAGAGGGCATTAATATTCTTGAAGTAATGTCTCATAATAGCATTTAAGTCCTGCTCAAATACCAAAGAGACAATAAGAGTTGATCTTTCTGTGGAATTGTCCAAAGTTTGTTCTAATAAAGCAGAGATATTATCCAATTCGACATTTGTTCTTGTTGCTCCAAATTTTTACCAGTCCAGTCAGTCCCTGGCACTGGGCGAGAGTACATTATCACATGCAACAATTGTGCCTTTGATGGTGGACACTACAAGATTGGCGATACAAGATAAGCGTTGTTTTTGTGAAATTACTACTACTACTACTATTTAGCATTTCTATAGCGCTACAAGGCATATGCAGCGCTGCACAAACAAACGTTTACTGAGGTGCGCCGAAAAATGGCCTGCGCTGGTGTAGATGTGAGTATTGCACACGCGCAGGTCCATTTTTCAGCACGCCAGCAAAAAAGGCCTCTTTTTTTTGGCTGAAAATGGATGCATAGCAAAATGAAAATTGGCGCACGTCCGTTTTGGGCCTGAGACCTTACCGCCACCCATTGACCTAGTGGTAAGGTCTCGTGCGTTAACCGGACGGTAATCGTCAGCGCACATATAATGCTGATTACCAACCAGTTAGCGCTGTGCGCCAGAAAGCTTTCTGGTGTGCATAGCGGATGCACGTAAAAAAATGAAATTACCACACAGGCCACGTGGTAGCCTGGTGGTAGATCAAAATTGATGCACGTAGAATGCGCGTACACGCCTAAGCAGCTTAGTAAAAGGGCCTCTTAATCAATTTCCTTGTTTACTTAAGGTAGTCCAGTTTTCAACCATGTAAAAAGATCATTCTTGACCTTGGGCTAGGGGTGAAGTCCTCAGAAATGTAACTCACTCATGCTGCGGTCAGTATCTCATAGACAGCCTGTGCGGGCGGATAGGATTATAACTCGTCAGGCATTCAGCAACTCCGTATGTGACAAACATAAATTTGTGCAGGGACTGCTGCTTTTTAATATATTTATAAATGATCTAGAGATGAGAATAACTAGTGCGGTAATTAAATTTGCTGATGACACAAAGTTATTCAAAGTTGTTAAATCGCAAAAGGATTGTGAAAATTGCAAGAAGACCTTATGAAACTGGGAAACTGGACATTCAGATGGCAAATAATGTTTAATGTGAGCAAGTGCAAAAGAGGAACCCAAACTATAGCTATGTGATGCACAGTTCCCACATTAGGAGTCACCAACCGGAAAAGGATCTAGGTGTCATCATTGATGATACTATGAATCCCTCTGCTCACTGTTCAGCGGTGATTAAGAAAGCAAATAGAATGTTAGGTATTATTAGGAAAGGAATGGAAAGCACAAATGAGAATGTTATAATGCCTTTGTATTGCTCCTTGGTGCGACTGCACCTTAATATTGTGTGCAATTCCGGTCACCGCATCTGAAAAAAGATAGAGTGGAATTAGAAAAGGTACAGAGAAGGGCAAGGAAAATGATAAATGGGATGGGACAACTTCCTTATGAGGAAAGGCTAAAGCGACTAGGGCTGTTCAGTTTGGAGAAGAGACGGCTGAGGGAAGATATGATAGAGGTCTATAAAATAATGAGTGGAATGGGTGGGCGTGAATTGCTTGTTTAGTCTTTCCAAAAACACTAGGACTAGGGGGGCAAACAATGAAGCTATTAAGTAGTAAATTTAAGACAAATCAGAGAAAATATTTCTTCACTCAACCTGTAATTAAACTTTGGAATTAATTGCCAGAATATGTGGTAAAAGCAGTTAGCTTAGCAAGGTTTAAAAAAAAGGTTTGGCTAACTTCTTAGAAAAGTCTATAAGCCATTATTAAGATGGACTTGGGGAAAATTCACTGCTTATTTCTAGGATAAGCAGCATAAAATCTATTTTACTGTTTTGAGATCTTGCCAGGTACTTGTAACCTGGGTTGGCCACTGTTGGAATTAGGACCTTCGGCCTGTCCAAGTATGGCAACACTTATATTCTCATGTTCTAAGTAGGTACCTACTTGTCTCTGATGAATAAGCTTGAAATAAGTGTTCCTTATAGAATTACTCTGAATATCAAACATCTATTTTTCTTTTATATTCAGGTGAGAAATCTTTTGAAAGTAACTCCTGTGAAGGAATTGCTTCACTACAAGTGGACTCACTATGGTTATAAGTATTTTCTTTTGTGGACCATGTTATATATTCTGTACACAATTGTTTTGACGGTGTGCTGTTTGTATCGTCCCCTGAAAGCAGTAACTATTGAAGGTGAAGAAATTGTAACCATCAAGGTCTTAAAACCTCTGAACGTAAGAATGATTCTTTTATGCTATTTTAACATTCCCAAATTTGAAATAAACCTTAATTTTATATCTAGTTGCTGAAGTATTATTATTTGGTAATAGGTATATATGACGGCATTGATAAGTATTAATGATATTTTATGGTCTAATAGGGAGGATATTGGGCATACTAAATCAGTGTTTCCCAATCCTGGTCCTAGAGGCACCCCACAGCCAGTCAGGTTTTCAGGATACCCACAATGAATATTCATGAGAGAGATTTGCATGTAGTGGAGGCTGACAGTGGGTGAAGCTTGATTCAAATCCCATTGATGCTCCATGTGATCTTGGGCAAATGACTTAACTCTCCATTGCTGCAAGTACAAACAACGGAGGCACTGCAAGCAAATCTCTCTCATGAATGTGCATTGTGGGTATCCTGAAAACCTGAGTGGCTGGGGTGCCTCTAGGCAGAGGCGTAGCCAGACTCAGTATTTTGGATGAGCCCAGAAGTAAATTGGAAAGGCCCTTCCATGCGCACGTGCCCCCTCCCCCAACCACACACCACAAATATCTTCCCGGAGATATTTCACCTACCTCACATCTTCTCCCTCTCCTCTGTGGTGTCCCGGCATCTGTGCTCCTGTCTCTGAACACCGTCCCTGCCTGATGTCGGTATAAGCGTCCTCAGCGCCTGCAGTGATTCATTCTCGCTGCTTGTGCTGGCCCTGCAGGCTTCCATCTGCCATGTCGCTGCCCTTGCTAACGTCATTGCCTGTTTCCTATCTGGCGGATCACGGCAGATGGAAGCCTTTGAGGGCCGGGGCAAGCAGCAAGAATGAATCGTTGCAGGCGCCGAGGACACCTGGACCGACACCGGGGAGGGTAGGGGTTCAGAGACCAGAGTGCAGATGCCGGGATGCCGCGGAGGAGAAGGGGGGAAGACAGCAGTGTGGTGCTGCAGCTGGGTGAGCCTGAGCCAAGATTGGGTGGGCCTGTGCCCACCCAGGCCCACCCTTAGCTATGCCATTGCCTCCAGGATCAGGTTTGGAAACCACTGATTTATGTGCACAACTATGGCCGAGTATAAAGCAGGGTGCCTAACTCTACCAGCATGTAAATCAAAAGGGGCATCTCAGGGCTGTTCCATAGTTATAGTAGACCTAACGGGTGCCAGCATTTACACCAGGTTTCAGAAGATGTAAGTCTGGCACCTAAAGTTACTCATGGGAATCAGCACTGAATGCATTTAGCTCCTATTTTTTCAACCCCCCCCCCCCCCCCCCCCCCCCAATTTTTGAGCAGAAATTATAGAAGCCCCCTCTTACTGTGTGAGAAAAAGCATTAAAGCATTTTGTGGTATTTTACCTGTTAGTGTGTGCTAAATTGTGTTAGATGTTTTTTAAAATACTTTTTTGCAGGGGCATAGAAGCGTTAACCAGCTAGCGCATTCTGATTAGCATGGGTTAACTGCTAAATAATGTAAAGTTAATGCAGGAGCACCTAAATAGGAGATGCTAAGTGCTCCCATGCCAATTTTTTGCAGGTTCTGTATGCAAATGGAAAATTAGCATGGGACTTACAAAAATACCCTTATTAACCCCTACATTAAGTCTGGACTTAGCACATGGGAAATCCCACATGACAATGCATCAAGCAGTGGTGTGGCTATGGGGGGGCACGGGGGCCTGGGCCCCCCCAAATTGGCACTGGGGTCCCCAACCCCCGCTAGCTAAAGCATTTGTCCCGTGCTGGTCTCACATTGCTTGGCCTGTTTTCAGTCGCTGTGGATGCTCATATGCTCTTATGCCTCATATGAACAATGAGCAATGGAGGGTTAAGTGACTTGCCCAGAGTCACAAGGAGCTGCCTGTGCCTGAAGTGGGAATCGAACTCAGTTCCTCAGGACCAAAGTCCACCGCCCTAACCACTAGGCCACTCCTCCTATTCAGGGGTCTGACAAGGTATATCCATCTAATTCACAGGAAACATATCAAGCACCTGAGGATTTTGTCCGATTGGCTGGTGAGATACTTACAGTCCTGGGAGCATTCCTGATTTTATTCACTGAGGTAGGTCGGCCTGAACCTGAGATTTAATGGCACTGTTGTGAGGTACATAGATTTTCTGTCCAAAGAAGCCGGGGCCTATATTAATAGAGGAGATAAGTTCAGACCTCCAGAGGAGGGATAAGGATTCAGAGATACTAGAGAAGACTCTTACTGATCATAGGAAAAGCAGAATATGATGAAAGGAACTTCACCTCTGTTGTAATGCAAGGCTCCGTTACCCAACAACAAGGGAGATATGATAGAGGTCTAATACCAAGTGGAGTGGATGAGTAGACGTGAATCACATTCACTCTTTCCAAAAATACAAAGACTAGGGGCATGTAACGAAGCTAATAATTAGTAAATTTGAAATAAATTGGAGAAAATATTTATTCATTCAACATATAATTAAAGTCTAGAATGCATTGGCAAAGAATGTGGTAAAAGCAATTAGCTCATCAGGGTTAAAAAAAAAGGTTTGGATACGTTCCTAAAGGAAAAGTCCATAAATTATTTTAAAAGATGGACTTGGGAAAATCCAGTGCTTATTCTTGGGATAGGCAGCATAAAATCTGTCTTGTCTTGATCTTGTGGGATCTTGTCAGGTACTTATGACCTGGATTGGACATTGTTGGAAACAGGGTACTGGGCTTGATGGATCGTCTGTCCCAGTCTGGCAATGCTTTTGTACTTATGAATAGTTTAATTTAGGCAGCAGGGAGGGAAGAGCAGGGTGAACCAGAGACGGTGGCTGCTTTAAAACAAGATTTTGTTTGATTTTATTTTATTCACAAAATGAAATGAGTATATTTTGTTGAAATGTCCAGTTTTGTTTCAAATGAAAACTCATTGCTCTCCAGTATATGATGAATGATACTAACCATTAAAAAAAAATAATAGGGCAACTGTACTTTCTTAGTAGAGCTGTACCTTTTCTGATGATGATAACAATAATAAAATGTGCATCAAAATCTGGAATTGATTTTGATCTAGGTTGCTGGACTTCTTAGAGATGGACCTAGGCAGTTCTTTGGAAACACAATGAAAGGCGGACCATTTCATCTGACTATGTAAGTATGTGTTCAGTACTACTACTACTACTATTTAGCATTTCTATAGCGCTACAAAGCATACGCAGCGCTGCACAAACATAGAAGAAAGACAGTCCCTGCTCAAAGAGCTTACAATCTAATAGACAAAAAATAAAGTAAGCAAATCAAATCAATTAATGTGTAAAGGAAGGAGGAGAGGAGGGTAGGTGGAGGCAAGTGGTTCAAGACAGTGGCGTACCAAGGGGGGGTGGTCCGCCCCGGGTGCACGCCGCTGGGGGGGTGCCGCACGCCTGCCGGCTCTTCGTTTTCATGCTCCCTTTGCCCCAGAACAGGTTACTTCCTGTTCCGGGCCAGAGGGAGCATGAAAATGAAGAGCTGGCAGGTGCACGGCACCCCCCCCCAGCGGCGTGCACCCGGGGGTTCTTTCGCCGGGGGGGGGGGGGGTGCTGAACCCGGGGGCGGGGCGCATCGGCGATCCGCCCCGGGTGTCAACCCCCTAGGAACGCCACTGGTTCAGGATGATTTGCCTATTTTACAGGCGCGCTGAAAAATGGATCTGCACCTACACTAGCCCAGCCCATCTTTCAGCACATCTTAGTAAAAGGATCCCTTGGTGTGATCTTTTAATTACATTCCCTGGAAGGGTGATTCAAATGCTAAATGTGCATTTCACAAATATTTCTTTTACATGGATTATTAACAATGAAAATGTGTCATAGTTTCAATTTCCTTGTAATGGCATCTGGTTTTTATTTCAGGCTGCTCTACGCCGGCTTCATTGTGACCATTTTAATAATGCGGCTCGCAGGCAGCACGGCGGAGACCGTAATTACGCCCATGGCTCTTTTAAGTGCCTGGTGCAGCGTGATCTATTTTGCCCGTGGATTCAGGTTCCTTGGTCCTTTATGCATCATGATTCAAAAGGTAAGTCGTAAATATATTTCTCCCATCTTAGTTTCTCATCAGCTGATGTGGAACAGAGCTAGAAAAATGCATTTGCCGGTATCGGCTGCGGTGCCAGAAACAGCAGAGCTCTCTGTTCATTGATCTTTCAAATTGAACATCAGGAATTCTCAATGCTTTACTGAAGAGCCCACTGCCTCCCTGCTTTGCAGAATATCCATAATGAGATACAACGGTGTATACTGAGATTCCAAAGTATGCAAATTTATCTCATACATATTCATTGTACCACAGGGTTAAATTCTCAATGATTAGCCACATAATACATCACAATTCCTATGTCACTTGGCTAGTACAATGTTTCTATACCAAATTCAAAACATTCCAAACCCATTCACCCATATATTAAAATTGCAATCTTTATTACAAACTCATTTACTAACAATTAATAAAACTCTCTATTGGATGATCTCATGACATCCTACCTCCTCCACATTTTAACATACACAATGCCCAAATGTCCTTCTCCAATAATTGTTGTTGAAATCAGAACAGTTGTAAGATGCCCATAGGAAATTCCAAGTCTACAGTCTATTTCAAGAACTCTTTTAACATTGTGGCACACCCCTAATCAGGAGCGCCAAATTTCTAAACAGTGAAGCTGTTGTAAATCCCGATAGATTTTGAAGAAGAGCCGCTGATCATTGGGGGAAGTATAGGGTATCAGACATCAACTCCATCAAACTAAAAGTTTTTCTGGCCCCAAATATCTTTTTGGTCCCAACACTGGCCGTGTTTCCATTTAACTTCATCAGGAGACCTTATTCAATACGTAATGAACAGTATTACAATCATCCCCTCGTATCCATACTAAAACCTTGTAAACACTTAAGTACATATTCATTAAGGATATCCTGGAAACTAGATTGGCTTAAAAACCCCGTTGTACAGAGCTGTCATTCTCAATCTTTTCCTGGAGGCACACCTAACCCTGTCAGGTTTTCAAGAACACCACAACGAATATATATGAAATAAATCTGTATGAATCGGATACCTGATATATGCAAATCTATTTCATGCATATGCGTTGCAGTGATCACGAAAACCTGAATGGCTAAGTGCATAGGTGCCAACATTTCAAAATGATTGTGGGTGCCACACACAATACAAATGATCCCTCCCTGGACACGGTGAAAGAGCTTGGTCAACACCCACTGGCCCCCATAGAGCTGGCTCCTATGGCTAGGTGTGCCTCCAGGATAGGGTTGAGAAGCACTGGTATAGAACAATTAAAAATAAACTCAGAACATTCTAGAAAATATTGGGCAATCCAGAACCTGAGCAGGTGGCACCTTGACACCTTTTTTTTTGTTGTTACATTTGTACCCCGCACTTTCCAACTCATGGCAGGCTCAATGTGGCTTACATGGGGCAATGGAGGGTTAAGTGACTTGCCCAGAGTCACAAGGAGCTGCCTGTGCCTGAAGTGGGAACTGAACTCAGTTCCTCAGTTCCCCAGGATCAAAGTCCACCACCCTAACCACTAGGCCACTCCTCCACCTTCATCTTCCACCCAGGGGCGTAGCTACGGGTGGGCCTGGGTGGGCCCAGGCCCACCCATTCTTGGCTCAGGCCCACCCAGTCCTAGTCTGCGAGCCAATCGCAGCTCTGATGTTATTTTTTTCTTACCCGCAGCGGCGAACGGGCGGCCCTAAAAGCAGCAAGCAGCCAGGCTCATCGACTCTATCCTTCCTTCGCTTCCTGCCCTCTCAGCGTCCCGCCCGCTCAAAAGGAAATGACATCAGAGGAAGGCGGGATGCACGCAGAGAGGGCAGGAAGCGAAGGAAAAACGGAGTCGACGAGCCTGGTTGCTTGCTGCTTTTAGGGCCACCCGTTCGCCGCTGTGACTTGGGGAGTGGAGTGGAAGTGAGCCAGCAGCCTATCTATTCCACTCCCCCGCGCAGCCGTCGCCGTTCAGGCAAGTTAAACAAAGCAGGCAAACCTGTAAGCTGCTGCAAGCTGCATCCACGTTGTCGTTCTTTATTGAGACAGACAGATGGGAGATGCTGTGAAGGGGGAGAGAGGGGGAGGTAGATGCTGGATAGAATGGGGAAGGGGATGGATAGAAACAGGATGGGCAGGGGAGAGAGGAGAATTGCTGGACAACAGGGATTGCTAGAGGGGACAGGGGAGAGAGGAAATTTGATGAAGATGGATGGAGGAGAAGGCAGGGGAATGGAGAGTTGCTGGACATGGAGTGGAGGGCAGGGGAAGGAGAATTGCTGGGCATGCATGGATGGAGGGGAAAGGGGAGAGGAAATTTGCTGGAGATGGATGGAGGAGAAGGCAGAGGAATGGAGAGTTGCTGGACATGGCGGAGGGCAGGGGAAGGAGGAGAATTGCTGGGCATGGATGGAGGGGAAAGGGGAGAGAGGAAATTTGCTGGAGTTGGATGGAGGAGAAGGCAGGGGAATGGAGAGTTGCTGGACATGGCGGAGGGCAGGGGAAGGCGGAGAATTGCTGGGCATGCATGGATGGAGGGGAAAGGGGAGAGAGGAAATTTGCTGGAGTTGGATGGAGGAGAAGGCAGGGGAATGGAGAGTTGCTGGACATGGAGCGGAGGGCAGGGGAAGGAGGAAAATTGCTGGGCATGCATGGATGGAGGGGAAAGGGGAGAGAGGAAATTTGCTGGATATGGGTGGATGGAGGAGAGGGCAGGAGAGAGGAAATTTGCTGGATATGGATGGATGGAGGAGAGGGCAGGAGAGAATGGAGAGTTGCTGGACATGGATGGATGGAGGGGAGGGCAGGGGAAAGGAAAGAGGAGACTTGCTGAACATGGATAGATGAATGGAGGGGGCAGGGGACAGAGGACATTTGCTTGATATGGGTGGATGGAGGAGAGGGCAGGGGAGAATGGAGAGTTGCTGGATGGAGGGAGGGGAGAGAAGTCAGGGAGGAGATGTGCATGGATGGAGGGGAGGGAAGAGAGGAGAAATGCTGGACATGGATGGAGGGGAAACTGCTGAGTTGAGGAAGGATAGGGACAGGGCTACAGCTGGTAGACAGGACACATAAGGACACAAGAGGATGGTGGACATGGTGAGAGAAAAAATATCAGATGGAAAGAAGACACTGCATGAAACAGAAGACACTGGGACCAAAGCGAATAGATCAGACAACAAAGGTAGAAAAAAGTATTTTATTCAGAATTTATTAATTGGAATATGTCAGCTTTTGGAAATGTACATCTGTGATATTTTGCATGTAGGTTTTTAATTTTTCTGGTATTGCTGCATGCTAAGTCTAACTTCTTGAGTTAACTTTCCAGTTCAGTATTTTGCCTTCATATTTTTTGATTTCTAGTTCCTTGTGTCATGTCCGTTGTGTCATGTGTTCATGTGTGATCAAGGTGCAGTATTCTGATTGCGTGTAGTATTTGCAGTCCTTTTGTTTTGCTTTTTTTTTCACGAGGTAGTGTATTGGTGTTTTAGAGCCTAGTGTAATTACAGTTCTGCCTTTTCAAGCATAAGGTTGTAGCTTGTCCTGTCCTTGGAATTAGTGCTGTTATGGTTTAGTAAGGATATGAGTGTGTTTTTGCACAAGTTTGTGTACAGCATTTTGCAGTGGAGCGATTGTGGGATAATGTAATTATATTTAAAAATATCAATTTTTCCATTAAGTATGTATGTGGTTATACTGATGCAGGGCAGCTTTTGGGCAGACTACTTAGAAATCCATCATCAAGTGAATTCTAAGGCATTATTTTGTAGGATCCCAAGAGACACTGCTCATACTTATATAGACAGTGTGTGCCCACCCATATTAGCTCTGGGCCCACCCAAAATCTCAGGTCTGGCTACGCCACTGCTTCCACCTCACCTCCTAAACATCATCACATGACCAATCACCCAAGAATGGATTTATGATGGCTGTAGCATTGCACTACATACATTTTAAATGCATTTAACAATATCAAGTTAGTACATACATGAATGCAACTTACAACATATGGCGATTACATACATGATGCCTAGTTCTTGTCAATATTCTATCTAGATCATTTCAGGGCGGGGGGGGGGGGGGTCTATCCTTTCAAGTCACACAGTTCCAACTGCTTATTTCCACCTTACTTACAAAGCATGTTTTCTGCCCTGTCTGGGCATAACCGTAGAAGTGCCCATGCACTACCATCACTTCTTTCAGCAGGATAGTCACCATTTCTAGAATCCAGGGGAATTCCCACTGACCCAGTATGGCTACTCTTATGTTCTCTATAGCTTGACACATACAATTCTGTGCCACTTGTTGGCGTTGTTATTGAGAAAACTAGCAGTTACGTGCATAAGTATGCTAAGCACCATTCATTAAAGGCACATGTAGCAGGTTCGGCATATAAACACTAGAAGGCATACCAATGGGTGGAGCATGGGCAGAGGTACCACAGAATCCTGTAAATTACATGGTGCTCGCCGCACACACAAAGTTACACCAGGGCTCTGGGAGGTGTGTCTGATGGCATGTCACATTTTTGGGGTGCCAGTGATGGTCTGCATTAGTATTATTTAACAGAATCTTCGTATTAAGATTCTATTACTGAATTAGTACATAAGTATTGTCATACTGGGAAAGACCACAGGTCCATCGAGCCCAGCATCCTGTAACAGTGGCCAATCCAGGTCACAGATACCCAGCAAGATCACCAAAAATGTACAAAACATTTTATACTGCTTATCCCAGAAATAGTGGATTTTCCCCAAGTCCATTTAATAACGGTCTATGGACTTTTCCTTTAGGAAGCCGCCCAAACCTTTTTTAAACTCCGCTAAGCTAACCACCTTTACCACATTCTCTGGCAACGAATTCCAGAGTTTAATTACACGTTGAGCCCTAGTGCTAGTATTTTTGGAAAGCGTGAACAGACGCTTCACATCTACCCGTTCAACTCCACTCATTATTTTATAGACCTCTATCATATCTCCCCTCAGCTACCTTTTCTCCAAGCTGAAGAGCCCTAGCCGCTTTAGCCTTTCCTCATAGGGAAGTCGTACCATCCCCTTTATCATTTTCGTCGCCCTTCTCTGCACCGTTTCTAATTCCACTATACCTTTTTTGAGATGCGGTGACCAGAACTGAACACAATATTTGAGGTGCAGTCGCACCATGGAGCAATACAGGGTGTGCCAATGGGGTGCCAAAATTAGCAAGTAGGACCGTATTTGCATATCACATCTTTTTGGGAGTGAACAAATAAAAACACTTCCTAATAGATCGGACAGGTACTTCCAAGTGATGGACTTGATGGACTATTGGTCTGACCCATGACAGCTTTTACGCTTTACATGGCTCTCTGCTGAAAGTCTGAATCAATCCTCCATAAATAGCTTAAATAAATAAAACCATAGATATAACAACTTCAGATTCTTTTTTTTTTTTTTGGGGGGGGGGGGGGGGGCATTAATGATATTCTGCCATTTCAAGTTGATCATACCAGGATAAAAGCATGAGATCCAGTACACCCTTTAATAAGGCAATGCAATAATGGGGTCATTTACTATGAGCGATATATACAATGGGCCATGTGGTAGATAACACATAATGGCATTATCAAACAATCCCCGGGCTTCTATATAGCGCAACTTAAGTTGCACATGCAAATCCAAGTGTATTCTAGATTTGTGCATGCAACTTAATTAACAAGCCAATCAGCGCTAATTGCCACTTAAGCAACTATTGGCACTAATTAACATTAATTAGAATTTACACACAGACCTGTCTAAGTGTATTCTTTAACAAGATGTGCATAAATTAAGTCACATAGTTGAAAAGGGGGGTGGCTATGGGTGTGGAATGGGTGGGCCATGGGCGTTTCTCAAATCTCTGCGTGTGGTTATAGAATACACCTGGTATGTGCCTAATTTAGGCATCGGGATATATACCAACTTTCACTTGGTGTAACTGCTCATGACTAAATTTAGCCACACAGACAGGCGCTCAGCCTAATCCATGTGAAAATTTAGGCTTATTCTATAAAGTACACCTAAATGTAGGTGTACTTTATAGAATACTAGTGGAACCAAGCCCGTTTCCTCAACAATGAAACAGGCCCTAGGAAGGCTGTCTTGTAAGCGATTTTTCTTTCTCCCCTGCCCTCCCCTCCATGTCCAGCGATTCTCCTCTTCCCTGCCCTCCCATCTGTCTGCCGCAATTCTCTCCTCTCTTCCCCTCCCGTCGATTCTCCTCTGCTCTTCCCTTGATTCTGTTCTTCTTTGTACTTGAACGTTCTCTGGCTGGCTGGCTTCGTTCCGTTCGTAACATCCCGATGTCAGCTCACCTCCAGCTTTCCCTTCCCTCTCACTATTCTGCCCTCTGTCATTACATCTTGACGTGAGGGTGGGACAGTGAGGGGGAATGGAACGCTGGAGGCGAGCTGACGTCAGGAGATGTTACAAACCCAGCCAGCCATGGAACGTTGGAGGTACAAATTATTATATAGGATGCCTAGGCATGTTTTCTTTCAGCGCAGATTTTTCAGGTACCATATGTAGAATCTTGCCCAATACCCATGACCACCTTAGTCATCTAAAAGAACTAGAACAGAAATTAAAGACAAGTTGCAAACTTATTCTAATTAGAATAAAACAAGAAGCAACATCTTTATGACTTCCTTTCCTGCTCGAGCACGATAAAAATGCAAATCTGGCTGCAAACCCATGTATTGTTTGGCATAGATAAAATATCAATTGGTATTAAGCATCAACTTTTTTTTATTTTTTCCCCAAAGTGCAGCATTATTTCTGGGCTTATGTATTGTCAATAAAACTATTTTTATGACTGATAAGATAGCATGTTTCTTTTATGGTGTCAAATCATCATTTCAGTAACAATAATTTTTTTCTCCATTTTTAGATGATATTTGGTGACTTACTTCGATTCTGTATCATCCTGATTATTGTCATCATAGGATTTAGCGCTGGTAAGTTCATAAGTCTTGCAATCATTTGCTTACCTTACTTATATAATTTGCATTATTTTGCCTGCCTTCTAGATCTTATATCGTATATTGGGTGAATCCTGTTCAGAAGGAATGTATCCTTGGGAGCTTAGCCGAGTTTAGGTGGCAGAGCAGGTGGTGGGAGGCGGGGATAGTGCTGGGCAGACTTATACGGTCTGTGCCAGAGCCGGTGGTGGGAGGCGGGGCTGGTGGTTGGGAAGCAGAGATAGTGCTGGCCAGACTTATATGGTCTGTGCCAGAGCTGGTGGTGGGAGGCGGGACTGGTAGTTGGGAGGCGGGGATAGTGCTGGCCAGACTTATACAGTCTGTGCCAGAGCTGGTGGTGGGAGGCGGGACTGGTAGTTGGGAGGCGGGGATAGTGCTGGCCAGACTTATACAGTCTGTGCCAGAGCTGGTGGTGGGAGGCGGGGCTGGTGGTTGGGAGGCAGGGATAGTGCTGGCCAGACTTATACGATCTGTGCCCTGAAGAGGACAGGTACAAATAAAAGTAGCACATATGAATTTATCTTGTTGGGCAGACTGGATGGACCGTGCAGGTCTTCTTCTGCCGTCATCTACTATGTTACTATGTTATTATAAAGGATCATCCTATGATACGCTATTTTTACTTTGGAATACTGTGGTTACTGTTAGACCACATGGATAAATAAAAAGATAGGTAAAAAAAATAGTGTAGGTGACACACAGCATTGCATGAGCTGTGCACCTTTCATGTTTTTGAATAAGAATCTTAAAGTCATCCTTTAAATTTCCATACATGGAATCCAATAGGAAGAGATTTCTAGGAGAGCACCTTTCTCTCTCCATCCACCCCACGCTATTTAAAAAAAGCTAGGGTAATTAGAAAATTCATAGCCATCCTCAGTTTCTGCAGTAGCACAAAGGCCAATTACGCAGCCATTTTGGCCATCCACAACAGGTAAACAAGAGGGCTAAAGAGCATGGAACAAAGTCTACACATGACTAGCAACATGGCTACATCCACACTTGCTTTCCTCAGCATATTAAACTTAATGAGGTCAACACCATCCAGTGCCAACCCCATAAATTAATCCTGCTGAAAATGACCATCACTTACATGGCCAAATTCTGACCATATCAATCAGTGTATGGTAAGAAACTGGCCATATTAATGGAGATGAAGTTAGGGTTGTTTGTAGGATGGGGCTTGAGATCATCCGTATATTGGGTGAATGGATAATTTATCTGTTTGAGTTTGGCTGCAGTAACTTAAAAGGATAAAATATATTGTGGCACCCAATGTGGTTGATCAAAAATTTTTTTGTTAACTTTGTTATTGAATTATGCTTATCCAACTCATACATAAAACAGCCTATAAATTGCTCCAAATTTTTTAGTTATTTCAGAATAATTAACAAGAATAACTTGTTAGTGAAATACAGCCAGGAAATATTGAACAATCATATTGTAAAAACCCCCCAGAGAATTAACAATTTACGCGGAAACAAATTTCGCTTTCTCAGACCACTAAGTTGAGGGGGGGGGGGGGGGGGGGGGGGTGAAATGAATAGAGAAGTTTACAATAAGGAAATTATTATTTAAACAAATAGAAAAATCGCTGCATACTACCAAAATTAACATTACAGATGTTATTTAAGTTGCTTCATATCCAGAAATGACTTTAATTGATCTGGTGAATAAAACACATATTTAGTCATACCCATTTTTACTATGCATTTGCATGGATATGCAAGAAAAAAAAGAACCTCCTATTTCTAATGTCCTTTTCCTCATTGCAAGAAACACTTCCCTTTTTTGCTGGGTTTGTTTCGTCACATCAGGGTAAATCCAAATCTTTTCCCCTCCGAAGAGGGCATTAATATTCTTGAAGTAATGTCTCATAATAGCATTTAAGTCCTGCTCAAATACCAAAGAGACAATAAGAGTTGATCTTTCTGTGGAATTGTCCAAAGTTTGTTCTAATAAAGCAGAGATATTATCCAATTCGACATTTGTTCTTGTTGCTCCAAATTTTTACCAGTCCAGTCAGTCCCTGGCACTGGGCGAGAGTACATTATCACATGCAACAATTGTGCCTTTGATGGTGGACACTACAAGATTGGCGATACAAGATAAGCGTTGTTTTTGTGAAATTACTACTACTACTACTATTTAGCATTTCTATAGCGCTACAAGGCATATGCAGCGCTGCACAAACATAGAAGAAAGACAGTCTCTGCTCAAAGAGCTTACAATCTAATAGACAAAAAATAAAGTAAGCAAATCAAATCAACTATTGTGTACAGGAAGGAGGAGGGTAGGTGGAGGCAGGTGGTTACGAGTCAAAAGCAATATTAAAGAGGTGGGCTTTCAGTCTAGATTTAAAGGTGGCCAAGGAAGGGGCAAGACGTAGGGGCTCAGGAAGTTTATTCCAGGTGTAGGGTGCAGCAAGACAGAAGGCGCGAAGTCTGGAGTTGGCAGTAGTGGAGAAGGGAACAGATAAGAAGGATTTATCCATGGAGCGGAGTGCACGGGAAGGGGTGTAGGGAAGGACGAGTGTGGAGAGATACTGGGGAGCAGTAGGTTAGTAGAAGAAGTTTGAACAGGATGCAAAAATGGATAGGGAGCCAGTGAAGCGACTTGAGGAGAGGGGTAGTATGAGTAAAGCAACCCTGGCGGAAGACGAGACGGGCAGCAGAGTTTTGAACCGATTGGAGAGGGGAGAGGTGACTAAGTGGGAGGCCAGCAAGAAGCAGATTGCAGTAGTCTAAACGAGAGGTGACAAGGGTGTGGATGAGGGTTTTGGTAGAGTTCTCGGAAAGAAAGGGGCGGATTTTACGGATGTTGTAAAGAAAGAAACGACAGGTCTTGGCGGTCTGCTGGATGTGAGCAGAGAAGGAGAGAGAAGAGTCAAAGATGACCCCAAGGTTTCGAGCCGAGGAGACAGGGAGAATGAGAGAGCTATCAACAGAAATAGAAAATGGGGGGAGTGGGGAGGTGGGTTTGGGGGGAAAATGAGAAATTCGGTTTTGGTCTTTTCCTCCTATAGAATTTTTTAAGAATTTTATTATTCACTGTGTTGGTTTGTAATTATATGATGTTCACCCTATTATATATCAGACCACAGGACAAACCATCTATTATATTTTAGACAATTCAGATATTGTCTTTATCTTCCAATTGCAATCCCCCCCCCCTCCAAATGGTATGTCCCGAGGCTGCACACAATTATTCAATTCCTCAGTGTCATCACTCTTTGGCTATCTGAGGTCATCTTATCAGTGGTAAAGTAATAGATGGCATTTGCTAATTAAAGGTAACCATAATGTTTACATTCTGTTGAACTCCAGGAATTAATCTTTGAGTACATAGTAAACATCTTTTTCTTTCTGAAATAATTGTTTTAACACCTGTTTCACCATTTTTCTTCATGTTTCAGCTTTTGATGTTCACTTCCAAGCCATGAATCAGACAGTTTTTCCACATTTTAGCGACTTCCCAATTACCACATTTACACTCTTTCAGCTCATGATGGGCTTAACCAATCTACCAATCCCATCCACTGTCAACATGCCAACGATCATCACCATCCTATACCTGGTTTATATGTTCTTTGCTTATATTTTGCTTTTGAACCTCGTCATTGCTCTGATGGGAGATACTCACTTTCGGGTGAGCAATCAGCGGAAGACACTGTGGAAAGCACAGGTGAGTGTAAGGGTATTGATCTTTTGTCCATTATAAATTAACAGAGCTAAAAATACACATACCCCCAACCATAGGTGCCAACTCCATGGCTGCTGTGGGTGCTCGAACACCCCCAATATTTCACCCACTGGAATTTCGTTCCCTCCCTCCCTCGAGTTCCAGACCCCCTCCCTCCAAATTTTAAAAGTCATCTATTTTACCTTGTCAGGGTTAGGGCAGCAGCAGTGGTAAAAAGCAGCATGCATGCTCGGTGCTTAGTTTTCCCTTCTCTCTCTCTCAGCTCTGGTCCCGCCCTCATTTCCTGTTTCTGCAAGGGCGGGACCAGAGTATGAGGGCGGGACCAGAGCTGTGAGAGAGAGAAGGGAAAACAACTAAGCGCTGAGCCTGCATGCTTTTTACTGCTGCTACCGCCCTAACCCCGACGAGCTAAGATAGATGACTTTTAAAATTTGGAGGGAGGGGGCCTGGAACTCGGAGGGAGTGAGGGAGGGAGGGAGGGACACTGGAACTCGGAGGGGGGTGAGGGAAGGGGATGAGGGGGAGGGGTCAAGGGGTAGGGGGACAGAGGAATGCACCACCTGTAAAAAAAAAAAAAAAAAAATTCAGCACCCCCAATCATTTTGAAAAGTTGGCTCCTATGCCCCCAACCGCATGGTTCAATGGTTTCCAGGCTTTTTAATGCAAAATGTATAAAAGCTTAAGACTTTTAATGTGTTGGTTCACAAGCTATAAGCCAAACGTTTTGATATGAAAGGGTACTGCATATAGTAACAGCATAATGTGCCCACTCACTAGAAAAAGCCAAATTGTTCAGATAAACCACACAAAAGTCTCAGACCTGCAGCTTAAATGTACAGCAACGTTGTCATTATGCAAACAAGTTTGTATGCATAATAAAACATTTTTCCTAAAGAAAATAAGTAATTAAGTAATTATCTATTATGATGCATGGACAAGCTTAATTTTCAGCATAAATGTAGTTTTTCCGTGGTCAGTGCAACCAAGTTATCTTTTTCTAGTGAGTAAGTATCTTTTATTAGTCTGGTTCAAGTTAAATTATTGCTTTAAGAGAAGCAATACGTAACTTGAAATGCTATTGATTTTCTTCTCTTAAAACCTTTACGGCTTGTATATCTTTAAAAATGTATGCAGCTAACAATATAATGAACTGCAGAAAAAAACTGTTCGCACCTGTAGCAAGTTCCTTTTATGGCCAATATCTGTTTATTCTCACTCTAATAAACTTGGGTTCAAAATAATTTATCTTTTTTTTATATATGCACTTTAAAATGCTATAAATATTATAAAGTGTTTTAAATGTGCTCAGACCATACCGTTTACACCCATTATATCCCCAAGAGGAATATGTGGTGGAGTCACAATGGAACCATCATTGCACATACGATGTTCCGCCTCCTAATATTTGTGTATGTACATACAGCTGAGTCCAAGTAGATCTTTATCACCAGTGTACGCATATATCCATAATAAATATGTATAGGTCATAAACTACTCACATTAAAAACTGTTAGGCTTGAGCTCAAACCTCCGCCCATACATTATGGTGCATTCCATATTACCATCTGATACATAGATAATAAAACATACAATACAACATTTGTTTGAACCTAAAGGAGGTATATGTTAGTTCATGACACCCTGATCTCACTTCCCCCACATATCTTACATAAACCAACCCACAATGCGATATACACATATATTCACACTGTTATTTCACTTCCCTTAGGGTATATTGTGCTCGTGCTTCATTAAAATCACATATCATTCATCCATTCCAATCTTGCCATCACAATAAAAAAAGATAAATTATTTTGAACCCAAGTTTATTATAGTGAGTTTATGGTTTAACTTGGTTTGTTGGATTTGTTCTTCCTGATTTTTTGTAACAATATCAGTTTATGCCTTTGGACAAATTCCAAGTTTTTCTTGTTTACAAATCGGCAGCAGTACCATGGAATCAACCTACAACTTATGTCAGCTATTGCATCTTTTCATCTTATTTTGTGCCCTGCATCTCCACCCTTTTCCTGGAGGCACACGTAACTACATAGTTTTCAGAAATGCCACAATGCATATGCATGACATAAATCTTAATATACGGATCCTTGCTGCAGCAAATCTCTCACGCATGTCCATTGTAGTTAATTGTGAAAACCTGGCTGGTTAGGTGCACCTTTTGGAGGGAGCCGAGAAGCAGAGAGGCCTAGGAATAAGTGAACGTGCAAGATCTCTTAAAGGGGGGGGGGGGGGGGTCACCATGCAGTTCAATAAAGTGTGTGAAACTTCAAAATGTTCATTTAGAAGAATTGATTTTTCTCCCCAGAAAGGCTCCATTTGAAGCATATTCAAAAGCAGTTACACCAGCCTGAAGAAATCCAGAGTTATCAGCTTCAGGTCTTACTAAATCTGGCATGGAAATCTTAAGAAGCTGCATTTTCAGACTCGAACCAGGCTCAGACTGATTATCATCTAATTTTGTAATTGCTAGCACACAGCTGCTTTTAAAAATTCCTCTGGTCTCTTAAGGCAATAATCAAAAGTGTCCACAGGACTTTGAGGCCTGGAAACTAATTTTCAGGAGAAAACTGATACAGGTACAAAAGTACTGACCAGAAAGTATATGCGAGGCTTTCAAATACTCTCCTGTCCCCAACCTAACCCTGCCCTCTTTTTGTCATGGATAAAAAGTGACCACACTGTGACCATCATGGGTACTTTTACACCCAGGGGAGGAAGGTAAACCTTGTAATGGAATTCAAACATGCGTGGGATAAACATAAAGGAATCCTGTTCAGAAGGAATGGATCCTCAGAAGCTTAGCTGAGATTGGGAGGCGGGGCTAGTGCTGGGCAAGACTTCTACAGTCTGTGCCCTGAAAATGGCAGATACAAATCAAGGTAACATAGTAGATGATGGCAGAAAAAGACCTGTATGGTCCATCCAGTCTGCCCAACAAGATAAACTCATATGTGCTACTTTTTGTGTATACCCTACCTTGATTTGTACCTGTCCTCTTCAGGGCATGGACCGTATATAAGTCTGCCCAGCACTATCCCCGCCTCCCACCACTGGCTCTGGCACAGACCGTATAAGTCCGCTCAGCACTATCCCCGCCTCTCACCACCCAATCTCTGCTAAGCTCCTGAGGATCCATTCCTTCTGAACATGATTCCTTTATGTTTATCCCACGCATGTTTGAATTCCGTTACCGTTTTCATTTCCACTGCCTCCCGCGGGAGGGCATTCCAAGCATCCAGTACTCTCTCCGTGAAAAAATACTTCCTGACATTTTTCTTGAGTCTGCCCCCCTTCAATCTCATTTCATGTCCTCTCGTTCTACCGCCTTCTACACAAAAAGTAGCACATATGAGTTTATCTTGTTGGGCAGACTGGATGGACCGTGCAGGTCTTTTTCTGCCGTCATCTACTATGTTACCTTGATTTGTATCTGCCATTTTCAGGGCACAGACTGTAGAAGTCTTGCCCAGCACTAGCACTAGTTATGTGGGTAAACTGTTTTATCCATCAAAACGGCTTTAACAACTCTCCTCAATCTAGCACGGACCCTTCAGACACTGAGCATGCTACTGTATGCCAAATGATTTTCCCCGACTACGAATGTGTAGGGCATTAGAAAATTAAATATTACACACTTTGGGGCATAGTTATCAATGTGGATTACCTTTGAGGCGTGTGTTTTTATCATTAACTCACACTATTTTAGCACAGGTCCTATTTTATGCAACAAGACCTACTAGTGTAAGAGTGATTATGAACTTGGAAAACAACTTTTCTTATAACTGCCATTGCTTTAGATTACTGCAACAACATTACTGCTAGAGAGAAGAGTTCCAAACTGGCTGTGGCCAAGGACTGGAATACCAGGAGAAATTCTAGGCCTGGAGGAGGGGAAATGGTACTTAAGGTAAAAAGCAACATCAAGTCATCTTATAAAATTTGAATACCCACTTAAATCCTAGACCTAGCTTATTTCTGTAGTTAATTGTGAAAACCTGGCTGGTTAGGTGCACCTTTTGGAGGGAGCCGAGAAGCAGAGAGCCCTAGGAATAAGTGAACGTGCGAGATCTCTTAAAAGGGGGTCACCATGCAGTTCAATAAAGTGTGTGAAACTTCAAAGTGTTCATTTAGAAGAATGGATTTTTCTCCCCAGAAAAGCTCCATTTGCAGCAAATTCTAAAGCAGTTACACCAGCCTGAAGAAATCCAGAGTTATCAGCTTCAGGTCTTACTAAACCTGGCATGGAAAATCTTAAGATGCTGCACTTTAGATTACTGCAACAACATTACTGCTAGACAGAAGAGTTCCAAACTGGCTGTGGCCAAGGACTGGAATACCAGGAGAAATTCTAGGCCTGGAGGAGGGGAAATGGTACTTAAGGTAAAAAAGCAACATCAAGTCATCTTATAAAATTTGAATGCCCACTTAAATCCTAGACCTAGCTTATTTCTGCATAAATGGGCCCTACCTGTTAAAAAAAAAAAAAAAAAAAAAAAAATAATAGGGACTTAAACTAGTCAATCTAATTCAGTATTTTTTGATGTATAGAATTCCCTTTGTATGAAAGCATTCACTAGGCCAGTAGGTTTCAACTGATGCCTACGTAAGGGATAGGTTTAATTTTTTTTTCGAATTTCTTCTAAATTGTCTCTTGTAGAGATACCTTACTGCTAGACTATATTGTTTTATAGGTCTTTATTGAACTCTGATACTCAATTTGTATGGTCTTGCCAGGTGGAGTGGATGGTAGTTCCCCCATTTAGGTGTGGGTCTGAGGTGTATGGGAAGAGGGGGGGGGTTGGGAGGGATTAAGGCAGTGATGACCAAAACCTGTCCTGAGAGAACCCCAGCCAGATAGGTTTTCAGGATATCCACAATGAATATTCAAGAGATCAATTTGCATATATTGCCTCCTTTGTATGCAACTCTCTCATGCATACTCATTGTGGAGACCCTCAAAACCTAACTAGCTGGGGTTCCCCCAAGACAGATTTGGGAATCACTAATTTAAGGGATATCAGGGATAGAAATTATGTTTGGGTGTCAATGCTCACAGCAAGTGTTGTCTGAAGAATGGTATATTTGTGGCAGGGATGGAGCATTTAGGATGCAGTGGAGGGTTCAGGGGAATGCTATTTCCCCTACTCCCTCCCATGTGTAAGCACAAACCTTTTAAGAATGGGGCGGTCAACGTAATGCATGACAGATATTGTGCTCATTTCCAACACACCTGCCCCACCACCTTCTCCTGATTTTTTATTCACTATAGTCATGCTGAGAGCAGCAGAAGTGCTCATCTCTTACCTCAAGACATGGCCTCACAGCAGGAGATGAGCACTTCAGTGCTTCTCTTGCCCAGAGCCCTTCTAAAGTGAAGAATCCAGGAGATGGCAGTGGGCAATACTGTTGGAAGTGTTGACATCTTTGTTGTGTATGTTATTAAATTGGAAACCACCTAGTTTATTTATAGGTGGCCTATACATTTTTTTTAAATAAATAAATAATTGCCCCATTCCCCCCTCCCCGGCTCCTTGCTTGGCTTGCTCAAGGGTGACTATGCCATTGGTTGGTGCGTTCTGTCCTGATGCTCAATTGATACCTGCACAGCATCTATAATTGTATTCATGAATTAATGCTGTATTCAGGATTCCAACCCGCATCCTCTCCACATGGACAAGAATTTCTTTAATGCAAAATGGAAACCTCTCCCCCCCCCCCCCCCCCCCCACCCACACACATTTTTTTTTTCATGATCTCTTTTTTTTCTGCAGGGTTGAAGAAAGAAACACTCTCTCAAAGAAAAATGCAACACAAAGGAAGGAAAATTTAAAAATTCCAAGTGGTAAAAGAAACTGCTATCTTGCTCATGCCGACTCTGCAACCAGCATTTAAAAAAAAAAAAAAGGTGGACGGAGAATTGGCTTCAATAACTTTCAATAAACCTATACTCACTTTAGACTAACATCCTTGCCTGCTTAGGAGTGGCCTAGTGGTTAGAGCACCAGTCTTGACTTCCAGAGGGGGCCGGTTCAAATCCCACTACTGCTGCTGCTCCTTGTGATCTTGGGCAAGTCACTTAACCCTCCATTGGCTCAGGTACAAACTTTGGGTATTTCCCTGTCCCTGGAGGGCTCATAATCTGTGTACCTGAATGCAACCCACTTTGAACTACTACTGAAATGCAATCACTTTTCTTTAAACTCTGAAGGGTTTTTTTGCACTGCTGGTTGACGCTATGGGCCATCACATCATTCACATGAATACGGCAGCATCAATAAACCCCCCCCCCCCCCCCCACTAATTCAGGAAACAAGATCAGTTACTGGTATCAAACTTTAATAATAAAGTGAAATACAGCCAGTTTTCATTCTTGTACACAGGGTAGAATGTGCTCTTCAGCAGCGAAGTGCCGTTACATTTTCTATGACATTAACTATAATTCATACCGAAAACGTGCAGCTTTTCTCATATGCGAGGATACAACATGCACATTATTATCAGAATAGTCAAGTACTGAACACAGACAGACTTGCAAAATGGTTTGCAAAATGCTTGGGCCAATATTCAAGGGGAAATGGCCTCTTGCTTCATGCTGGACTGGAAACTTAAAACCATGTGCTTTGCAAACTGTTTTTTTTTGCAAAGCAAGTGGTTTGCAAAAAAAAAAAAAAAAACCATGTACTTTGCAAAATGGTTTGCAAAAAAAAAAAAACCATGGGAGTAGAAATCACCTCAGGGGGGTAAAGTCATTGGCTCCCACGCTAGTGCTCATAAATCTGCACGTGAAGAGCAACCGGTGCGGTGCAGAACTTGTCAGATGTTTCTATTGACAACTCTGAGCTTTTCACACATATATGATGTACATTACGTTTTGAAGATCAGCACACAATCACAATAGCAGCAACAGGAGCCTTTTAATACTGAAAGCTTTACTCCACGACACAATAGGGACTTCCAGCTTGAACTGTAAATCAAAAGGGCTATCAAACAGTTATCATATGTTACAAACCCACAAACAATAAGCGTACCACGTGCATACAGTGTGTGCTTACAACTGGTGCCTTGTTTCCACTAAATAGCTAAAGTGCTTCAAAATCATGAACATCATTCAGTTCTTCTGGTTGCATTAGTTTTCCCATGAACAAGAGGAAGCCTAGAACAAGAAAAAAAAAATAATCCAGAAATGTCACTTAAATGTTTAATGCTTCTCCCCCGCCCAGTTTTTAATGCCCAAAATGTTGAAGGGAAGCAAATATGTCAGTGGGCCCTGATCTGGTTTCATATGCTGTAACTAAAAATTTCAATTTCAAAATAGGGAAAGTTTCTTAATCCTGTGTCCTCTGTCATTTTGTATAAAATTGATTTTATTTAACATTTTCAAGTAGTTTTGTCATTCCTTTGTACCACAAAATTATTCTAATAGTGCTATGCTTTTCTGGTCTATTCTATGAGGTTGGATTAGATATTCTTTCCCCATGGATACATTCATTTGTTTTGCAAAAATCTTCACACACATTTCTCCTGCCTAAAATACAGAAATCAAAATGCATTAGAAAGGGAATTTGCATCACTGATCTACACAATATACTCTGCCCTTTCAACATGAAAGAACAATTCTAGACATATTGAAAACATGACTGAAAATAAGAAAAAAACAAAATCTTGATAGCACAAGTCCTTATACTCTGTGTCACAGCAAACCCAAATTAGCTCAATTTCAAAAAACCAGCTGAACTGATTCAAAATATACCTGGCCAAAGAATCAAGCTGTTTATACAATATGAATACGAAGCAAAGGTCTAAACATGCTGAAAACAGAACTGCCCAAAAAAACTCCAACACATTTATTCAAAAGGCACTGGGGAGAGTCTGAATATCCCTTGGAGCATTGTCAGATCCATCACTGTAAAGGGGGAACAATTTGAGCCATCAAGACAGTGCTTCCATTAGGTTGCTCCTCTTTAATCAGTACCTAAGGGTTAAAGGCCATTGTTGACAGCTGAGGAAGGCATTTGTAAGACCTAACATGACCTCTCATTGCGTGCATGTTCGGTTTTAGTGAAACAGAGTATGCGCGACACTTCGCGCATGCTCAATTTCAATAAAATCAAGCATGCGCAACGTTGACAGGAAGCAGGGCAAGCAATGTAAAGAGCATCGCTGGAGAAACGCTTCAGCTGGTGGGGGTTGGGGACTCCCGTCAGCCAAGGTTATGTGGTGTTGTGTCGGGAGGGGGAGGGAGAGAACGGGCCAAAATGTGTGTCCCCTCACTTTGGGCTCTGCCCCCCCCCCCCCTTCGAGGTCTGGCTATGCCCCTGCTTCAGACCACAGACTATCCCCAGCCAACCCAAAAGAGCTTGAGGTATTCTGGCAAGAAACGGACAATAACTGAACTATAGCACTGTGCAAAGTTGGTAGATACCTTCCTTTAAAGGCTTGTGACTTTTATAGCTGCTAAAACGGCTTCTGCCAAGTACTGAGTCAAGAAAGATTAAGCTACTTTTTGACTATTTCTATAATCCTTTCTAAGTTGAAAGTGCTTCTCTGATCTAAGCATGTCCTACAAACTACTGCTTTAATACCATTTTGAATTATACTTTTTAGGCAGCAAAACGTGAAAAATATACAAGGATGTGAAGAGTTTCCAAGACACTGAAACGGTATAAAACAGAGTCATTATGGTTAATAGCTATTCCCTATTAAGATTTTATAAACTATTCATACTGGATAATGATTTTATCTGATCAGGCACCACTGAAGAGGAGACATCCATCTTCAGCAAAAGTTACATACAAGAATGTAGGGAAAATAAACTCATTTACAATCTAAGAGAGAAGAGACTGTCCTCCTAATTCTATAAAATTGGGTGCTCAACTTTAAGCTTAAGTGCGTAAAATTCGACCTGCAATTTGTAGAATAAGGTCAGTGTGTGTGCAACTTAATTGGCTTAAACCGGTGGTAACTGACACCAATTAGCAGCTGCGCAAACAACTGTCCTGAGTCACTATTCCAAAAATTACACACAGGGCTAGATTCTATATATGGACCCTAAAAAAAAAAATTAGAGGCAACCCCCCCCCCAATTCTATAAGCCACACTTATGCTTAAGCGGAGAGGTCATGTGCCAATTTAGGTGCCACCATTTGCACCAATAAGAATATTTTGCAAATGCCCGCGCCTAAAACTTACACGCAGAGCACCATTATTCTACAACTACGCAAATAACTCAAAACTACGCTCCCAGTCCACCCCGAAGTGCACATGACCCTCCCCATTTCCACATCCCCTTTCGTGTACCTTTATGTGCGTCGTCCCAATTAAATCTATTTTGTGCCAATGCTTGCTAAAAAGCCAATTGCTGGCACTAATTGGCATTATTCTATTAAATTCTGCATGTAAATCGGTAATACGCCTACATTTGCACATACGGTTTTTGGCAATTTTTATACAACCAGAGAGAGGGTCAATTTCTATCACGTTCAACTTCTAAGGGTGTGGATGTGGGAGGGACATGATCGAGTCAGTGGCACGCCGGTTATAGAATAAAAGGAGCTAGATGCGACCACATACATCAGCTTTTGATATGCCGTAAGTGCTCAGGTCTAAAGTTAGGCGTGAAAACTCCTGACTTAGGTATCCAATAATGTAGTTCCATGTAGATCTGCTGTTACAGAATTCGTGCTTAGAGCACATCATCCTAGTCCCTAAAATTTGGCACTCATTCCTGATCCACCCCTGCATGATTAAATTGGTTGCAACTCTGATCACGAAAGCAGAACTCAACGAAGGAGCAGAGCCGGCCCAAGGCAAGATTCCGCCTGAGGCGGAGCTAAGATGCCACCCCTCCCCCCTCAAGACGAGATGCGCCCCCCCCCCCCCCCGGGTCAAGATGCCACTCCCCACCCCATGCCGAGATGCTGCCCCTCTTCCTACCTTCAGCCTGTTCGCGGCGTTTACGTCATCACGTTCCAAACCCGGCAGCGATTCTCATATGCTATCCTGCCGCCGGCATCTGCCTCTTCCCTTTAATGCGGCTGCCTGAGCCTCTGAAGAAACAGGAAGTTACATCAGAGAGGCAGCTACAGTAAAGGAAAGAGGCGGGTGCCGGTGGCAGGGCAGTGATTCTGCTGCCTGTCTCGTCTTCCGCCAGGGTCGCTTTACTCATACTACCCCTCTCCTCAAGACCCTTCACTGGCTCCCTATCCGTTTTCGCATCCTGTTCAAACTTCTTCTACTGACCTATAAATGTATTCACTCTGCTGCTCCCCAGTATCTCTCCACACTCGTCCTTCCCTACACCCCTTCCCGTGCACTCCGCTCCATGGATAAATCCTTCTTATCTGTTCCCTTCTCCACTACTGCCAACTCCAGACTTCGCGCCTTCTGTCTCGCTGCACCCTACGCCTGGAATAAACTTCCTGAGCCCCTACGTCTTGCCCCATCCTTGGCCACCTTTAAATCTAGACTGCCCACCTCTTTAACATTGCTTTTGACTCGTAACCACTCGCCTCCACCTACCCTCCTCTCTTCCTTCCCGTTCACATTAATTGATTTGATTTGCTTACTTTATTTATTTTTTGTCTATTAGATTGTAAGCTCTTTGAGCAGGGACTGTCTTTCTTCTATGCTTGTGCAGCGCTGCGTACGCCTTGTAGTGCTACAAAAATGCTAAATAGTAGTAGTAGTAGTAGTGATTCGCAGGGCAGCATATGGGAATCGCTGCCGGGTTTGGAACGTGACGAGGTAAACGCTGTGAAGGGGGAGATGCCGCTCCTGAAGAATGCTGCCTGAGGCCCCTGCCTCAGGTGGCCTGTCGGGCCGCCCCTGCTTAGGAGGTTCTCTTATAAGCTATTTCTGTACCTAACATTTTATATGTTGAAACATAAAACTGAGAAGCCATCCTCCTGCACATAGCTCTACTCAGAATAAAATGCAGGTGTTCTTATAGGTAGAACTTGGACTGAAGCGTGTGTATTATAAAATACATATAAATGTGAATATAATAACCAGGACATCTGTGAGGTGGGCCGCTGACAAAGCCTGGGGAGTATACTGTTCAGTTATTTATTTTTATATAAAGGCAAATATGTACTTAAGTGCCTTTTAAACAGGTGTAACTTGTTTGCATTTTGTTGCACAAGGTACACATCCTATTATAAAAATGACCCTTTAAGTGAGTAATGGCAAACAGCAAAACAGTAATGGAAATCAAACCAAAGGGTGGCAAAAGGTTAAAATACAGGCTTTTCAAAATAATAATAATAATACCCTTTTTACCGAAAAGCAAATCAATCAAAATACTCAACGATTTCAAAGGTATTCAAACTATAACAGAAAAGGACCTCAATACATACCCACTAAAATGCAGAAACTGCATTCAATCATCGGTCCCAAAAAGTAAAAAAATAAAAATAAAAACCTCCTGGTGAAGGACAAAATTATGCTCACACTATCTTTAGTGTATCAAAAATAAATATTTGTTTTGATTTTGCTCACATCTTTTTTAGTTGTAGCTCAAAATGAGTTACATTCAGGTACACGTGGAGGGGCATAATCGAAAGGGACGTCCAAGTTTTGCTGAGGACGTCCTCGCGAAACCTCCCGATGGAGGGGCGGAGAAACCCGTATTATCAAAACAAGATGGACATCCATCTTTTGTTTCAATAATACGGTTGGGGATGCCCAAATCTTGAAATTTAGGTCGTCCTTAGAGATGGTCGTCCCTAGACTTGGTCGTTTCTGATTTTCGGCAATAAAGGAAACCAAGGACGCCCATCTCAGAAACGAACAAATGCAAGTCCTTTGGTCATGGAAGGAGCCAGCATTCATAGTGCACTGGTCCCCCTGACATGCCAGGACACCAACCGGGCACCCTAGGGAGCACTACAGTAGACTTCAGAAATTGCTCCCAGGTACATAGCTCCCTTACCTTGTGTACTGAGCCCCCCCAAAACCCACTACCCACCACTGTACACCACTACCATAGCCCTTATAGGTGAAGGGGGGCACCTAGATGTGGGTACAGTGGGTTTCTGGTGGGTTTTGGAGGGCTCACATTTACCACCACAAGTGTAACAGGTATGGGGGGGGGGGGTGGGGGTGGGCCTGGGTCCGCCTGCCTGAAGTGCACTGCACCCACTACAACTGCTCCAGGTACCTGCATACTGCTGCGATGGACCTGAGTATGACATTTGAGGCTGGCATGACATATTGTTGTTTTTTGAGGGTGGGAGGGGGTTAGTGACCACTGGGGGAGTGAGGGGAGGTCATCCCCAATTCTCTCCGGTGGTCATCTGGTCAGTTCGGGCACCTTTTTCTGCCTTGGTCGTAAGAAAAATAGGACCAGGTAAAATCGTCCAAGTGCTCGTCAGGGACACCCTTTTTTTTTTTCCATTATGGGTCGAGAACATCCATGTGTTAGGCACACCCAAGTCCCACTTTCGCTACGCCTCCAACATGCCCCCGTGAACTTTGGTCATCCCTGCAACTGAAAGCAGTTGGGGACGCCCAAAAATCGGCTTTCAATTATACCGATTTGGCCGACCCTGTGAGAAGGATGCCCATCTTCCGATTTGTGTCGAAAGATGGGCGTCCTTCTCTTTCGAAAATGAGCCTGTATCTCCCTGTCCCTGGATGGCTCAGAATCAAAGGGCCCCTTATCAAGCCACGCTAGCGGCTCCCAAGCGGCAATGCTGACAAAGCCCATTCAAACTGAATAAGCTTTGTCGGCATTACCGTACTGGGAGCTGCTAGTGCGGCTTGATAAAAACGTACGCAAGGCAAATGGAGGTGGGGAGTTAAGTGACTTGCTAAGATCACTCACAAGGCGCGGCAGTGGAATTTGAACCAGGCACCTTTGGATGTCAAAGCCCATGGGTATCACATCTGTGTCAAATTCAGGAGTCCTTTTACTAAGGTGCGCTGAAAAATGGGCTATGCTAGTGTAGTCGCATGTTGCGTGCAGACCCATTTTTCAGCGCGCCTTTAAAAAGGGCTTTTAAAACTTTTTGCCGAAAATGGATGTGCGGCAAAATAAAAATTGGCGCGCGTCCATTTTGGGTCTGAGACCTTACCGCCAGCCATTGACTTAGTGGTAAGATCTCACACGTTAACCATGCGGTAATCATCTACGTGCGTAGAGTTGACGATTATGGCCCGGTTTCTGCTGCGTGCGCCAGAAAATAAAAAATATTTTCCGGCGCTAGTAGCGGACGTGCATCAAAAATGAAATTACCGCAAGGGCCACGCGATAGCCAGGAGGTAACTCCAAACTGAAGAGCGTTGGGCGCCTACGCAGCTTAAGTCTCTGATGTACTCAATGGTCTTCTCTGCTCCAAGCCCAAAGTCCTTCCTTTCACACAAAACAGCTGCATTTGTGGTAAAGCAAAGCTGTGGTTTGGAGAGGAGAAGAAAGACTGTACTCAAACAAGCAAAGACTGAGGATCTGATACAGGTAAGATTTATTTTTGATACATTAAATAAAATTGTGAATGGAATATACTGTGTGAATAATTTATACTTCACAAGAACTTTTGGGACCAATGACTGAACGTAATCCCTGTTATTAAATCTTTTTAGTGAGGTATGTATTCTGAGGTCCTTTTCTCCTACAATTTTGACAATTATAAGCATTCTGAATATTTTAATGCTTTTATTGTTTAAAGGATATTATTTTGAGATAAAAACGTTACAGACAACCCATGTAGTCTGTCCAATTCAGATTCGTGCATTATGGGTAGATATGGATACGCGTTCCGAATATCACCTCAACCCCAATCCCCTCAACTGAATTTTCAATCCTTTTCTCACCACTAATTTTGGCGCAGTCTCCAGCACGCGGCCCCAAAACTGTTACCAGGTGGCTTTACCACTTCGTTGAGTTACCCATGGCAGGTTTTACCATTAGCTTACAAGATCAATGCCAAATCTAATACCCAAGTCCTCTTTCAAGTTAGAATCTGGCCTCCTCATACTCACTGAGGGGGGAGTTTAACCATGGTCCCTCAGTAGAGGTCTCCCAGTGCAGGATCACTGCTGTTTTGGACTAATTATGGCACAGCTTACCCCAGTGCCTTCTAGAAGTACAATGCCGTGTCAATGGTTCTGGGTTGTAGCCATCATTGTGCAGGTTACACCAATGCTTTTTTTAGAAGAACATTGCTCTTGTGGGCTCTATCCATTGCTTCGTTTCCATTCTCTTGCCATTAGGATCCTCTTTGTATATCCCATGCTTTTTTGAACAGTTATTATCTGTCTCCAGTATGTCCTCTAGAAGACTTCCAACCCTCAAAATATTTCCTAGTCTTATCCTGAACCTATCCTGGAATTTGAAATTATGACACTCCTCTCCCTCCCCCCCCCCCCCCCCCCCCCGGTCTACAACTTCTCTTTCTCATGCTCTGCAATACTGGAATGGGAGCCAATGTAAAAAGGCATACTGCCAACAAAAGTCAAACAACTCACCTGTTTTCCTGTTCCTGATCACAAAGATGAATGGGTGGTCAGCAATTACCTGGGGGTACAGTACCGCCATCCTACTGATGGCCACCATTCCTGAGAACAAAGCAGCAAAGAGAAAAATGTCACCATGTTATCATTTTGAGATGCCTTCATTTTGTCACACTATGTAACATTTGCAATTAAGAGCAGCACTGGTTTAGGAGTTAGGACACAAGGTTCCAACCTTGGCAGTGGGATGAACCCAAAACATCTGCCCCTACACTATTCAGTCTGGAAAAAAAAAACCATGCCACTCCTTTCTTGAGACAAAGAAACAGACTAACAATCAGTGGCGTAGCCACAGGTGGGCCGGGGCCCATCCACTTAGGGCTCAGGCCCACCCAACAGCGGCACATATTTAATGCTAGCTAGTGGGGATCCCAAGCTTCGCCAACTGAAGACCTCCCCCTGATGGTGCTGAAAACACTGCTTTCCACTTCAGCAGTCTAAGCTTCCTAAGCTGCTGATACTGGCCTCCTCACATTGAGGGGAGAACACTTGGTGCCCACCCACTTCTTGACAAGGCCCACCCAAAATCTGCTGTCTGGCTACGCCCCTGCTAACAATGTGCAAAATGCGTGCCACAATTTACTCCCACTGCAGACGAAACCTGTTTAAAAATATCCAAAAGCTAGGGCTGTAGATAAATTATAAAAAGTTAATTTCTCCAACCGCTTGGGTAAGTTTTTTGGGCAAGCACACAAATTCAAGCGCAATATTTCATGACAGAAGCACTAATATATTATGAGCATTCTTCTACTCATTCATACTGTTTAAGGACGTAAGGGAAATTTTATTATACCCAACAAAATTAGCAGGACTCTAAGAAAACCACTGAAATACGCCATTTTAGACTTCACACCAACCAATTTGTTCATGAAAAATGTAGTACAAAGCAAGAATGTGCTAAGAGATGAAGAAATATGTTAGCCTTGCTAGCCCTTGCTCTTAGTAAAATACAGGCCAATGGCTCATAATAAGAGCTAGGCTTCTTAAAATCAAAATCATCTCTGATATAAGAGAGAGCTAGTTTGTAAAAATCAGAGATCACCTTTGACACAGCTATATTTCACTGTAGCAAGTGCTGAGCTGGCAAGGGAAGGGGGTTTTCGCTCTTGGAAACATTCCTGGGACTGGCACCTGTGAGAAGTTAGGAGCAAAGCTGTTAGGGCTAATGTACGTCATTAGAAGGTCGGATGCAAGGGGGGGGGGGGGGGGGTAAGCACACCAAGGGAAGGGGGTGGAGCGGAAGAGGGCAACATGACCTGTGAGATCATCTCATAGATGGGCTCTCAGGAGATTTTGTTTATACTTAGGACTTGACAACATGTGAAGTCATTTTAATTAAACTGATAAGGGCTAGGAACCCTGTTGAGACAGCTGGGGTCTATTGGAACCAATGAAGCCAAAATGGTATATAAGGACCAGTCTGGAGAGTATTAGATCAGACAAGAGAAGAAGAACAGAGAAGGAAGACTCCAGAAGGCCAGAGAGAGAGAGGACGTGCCATGTAATGCTGTTCCACCATGTGACTGTCTGAATTGCTTGTACTACTATTGGTAAGATTGTAATAAACTATCTTATTATATCTATTGAATACTGGGTTCCTTTCTAATTACAGACCTAGCTGCCATGCGCAGATACAGGATTGGGGTATTTAAGCATCTAGAGGGGATTTGCAGTTCTCTCTAGGATAGTACAGAGAGCCCATGGCTTCCGCTGCCCAAATGGGTGAGGCAGACCTAATTACAAACAGAGATTGTCCAGATGATAAACGTAAATCTACTGGGTATACCGAGTCATTCGTTAAAATCCATTCTATAAACGAGAGAGAGAGAGAGAGAGAGAGAGAGAGAGAGAGAGAGAGACTCTACCATAATTATGTAGGTTGTAATAAATAACCCATCTATTCAAGGAAGCTTACCCAAACGCCACGACCTAACTCTATTAACCCGTCTATTCATCACATGATCCGCAACAATGGCTATGACTCTGACCACACCTCCTTTCATTTCTTTCTATACTCACCCAACCTTTCCCCTGATTTCTCTATTTAACCTAAAACTAGCACCTCCTCCCACCTCCTTTACCCCTTCTCCTCATAATATTACCTATCTACACATCTCCATTACTCTGCATCACCATCACTCTGCTAAGATCAGCCTGTTTTCTCTACACTTTACTTTGTAATCCCATTACTATGTAAGCCGCATTGAGCCTGCTATGAGTGGGAAAGTGCGGGATACAAATGTAACAAATAAATAAATAAAATGATTCCCGATTCTATACAGGTCACCCAAAGTTGGGCATAGAGCCCAGATGCACACGTAAACTGATTATTCAACTGTTAACTGGCACTAATTTGGGTTTACGCACGAATTTGCCTATGGGCTATAACACTGTGTGCCCCAAATGTCTCATGATTAACCCAAAAGGGGGCGTGACCATGGGTTGGTCATGGCATTCTTAATATTTAGGTTCAGTGTTCTAATATCTTGCCAGGTATTTGCGACCTGGATTGGTCACTGTTGGAAACAGGATGCTGGGCTTGATGGACCTTTGGTCTTTCCCAGTATGGCAATACTTATGTACTTAATATAGAATACTGGGGTTATGTGCTCAACCTGTACGTCAGGATTTAAACCATGTTTCGGCAGGCTTAAGTTCTCACACCTATTATAGAACAGATTTTTCTCAGCGCCTATATTTGAGCGTCATTTATAGAATTTACTCCATACTGTTTTAATAATTCCCATAATTCAACGCCCTAATCTTACTTGCCCTGTTTGACGTGAATAGATCGTAAGCTCTGTTGAGCAGGGATAGTCTCCTATGTGTCCGTGTACCTCTAGTATCAGCTACAGAAATCAGTACAACTAATCTTACAATTAATCAAACTTTCAGTAGCGAAAGCACAGTAAGAGCAATTTAGTCACTGCAAACCAAGGAGAACTGCTGTTTATACCACTGCTAATTTATACAGCTGGAAAACAGCTGTAGTGGCAGCACAAGAGAACAAAATTCTGGGTAAGTAATTAGGGGCTCATTTTCAAAGCTCTTAGCCTTACAAAGTTCCATAGTAACCTATGGAACTTTGTAATTTTTATTTATTTGTAGCACTTATACCCCGCTCTTTCCCGCTCGATAGCAGGTTCAGTGCGGCTAAACAATGAATGAGTACAAAGTATTACAAGGATAACACAATGAATAGTTACAAAAGTCTTACAGAGATAACAAGTTGAGTAGAAAATGATAAAATGGAGAAATGAGGGGGAAGGATTGAGGTAAGGTTAATGTTAGTGGTGTAGGTTTGTGGTGTGGTTTGGTACGTAAATTAAGTTGGGTCGTTCGGATAGGCTTGTTTGAAGAGGTATATTTTCCGCAGCTTTCGGAAGGGTAGAAGTTCGTTTGTTGCTCGGATGTATCTTGGTATGGCGTTCCAAAGTTCACTGCCTATCACGGAGAAGTTGGAAGCGTAGTAGGTTTTGTATCTGAGGCCTTTGCAATTGGGAAGGTGAAGATTGAGATACGCTTTGAAAATACGCCTCCATGTCTGTTGCAGGTTGTACCAAGAACAGATGAATCTTAAAAACTCTACATTTTGTTACAGGAGGCAGCACATAAGAGGGTCTCCCACTGTGCACAGACTGTCAGTCTACGTTTTCTATGGTATACAGTGGTGGAAATAAGTATTTGATCCCTTGCTGATTTTGTAAGTTTGCCCACTGACAAAGACATGAGCAGCCCATAATTGAAGGGTAGGTTATTGGTAACAGTGAGAGATAGCACATCACAAATTAAATCCGGAAAATCACATTGTGGAAAGTATATGAATTTATTTGCATTCTGCAGAGGGAAATAAGTATTTAATCCCTCTGGCAAACAAGACCTAATACTTGGTGGCAAAAACCCTTGTTGGCAAGCACAGCGGTCAGATGTCTTCTGTAGTTGATGATGAGGTTTGCACACATGTCAGGAGGAATTTTGGTCCACTCCTCTTTGCAGATCATCTCTAAATCATTAAGAGTTCTGGGCTGTCGCTTGGCAACTCGCAGCTTCAGCTCCCTCCATAAGTTTTCAATGGGATTAAGGTCTGGTGACTGGCTAGGCCACTCCATGACCCTAATGTGCTTCTTCCTGAGCCACTCCTTTGTTGCCTTGGCTGTATGTTTTGGGTCATTGTCGTGCTGGAAGACCCAGCCACGACCCATTTTTAAGGCCCTGGCGGAGGGAAGGAGGTTGTCACTCAGAATTGTACGGTACATGGCCCCATCCATTCTCCCATTGATGTGGTGAAGTAGTCCTGTGCCCTTAGCAGAGAAACACCCCCAAAACATAACATTTCCACCTCCATGCTTGACAGTGGGGACGGTGTTCTTTGGGTCATAGGCAGCATTTCTCTTCCTCCAAACACGGCGAGTTGAGTTCATGCCAAAGAGCTCAATTTTTGTCTCATCTGACCACAGCACCTTCTCCCAATCACTCTCGGCATCATCCAGGTGTTCACTGGCAAACTTCAGACGGGCCGTCACATGTGCCTTCCGGAGCAGGGGGACCTTGCGGGCACTGCAGGATTGCAATCCGTTATGTCGTAATGTGTTACCAATGGTTTTCGTGGTGACAGTGGTCCCAGCTGCCTTGAGATCATTGACAAGTTCCCCCCTTGTAGTTGTAGGCTGATTTCTAACCTTCCTCATGATCAAGGATACCCCACGAGGTGAGATTTTGCGTGGAGCCCCAGATCTTTGTCAATTGACAGTCATTTTGTACTTCTTCCATTTTCTTACTATGGCACCAACAGTTGTCTCCTTCTCGCCCAGCGTCTTACTGATGGTTTTGTAGCCCATTCCAGCCTTGTGCAGGTGTATGATCTTGTCCCTGACATCCTTAGACAGCTCCTTGCTCTTGGCCATTTTGTAGAGGTTAGAGTCTGACTGATTCACTGAGTCTGTGGACAGGTGTCTTTCATACAGGTGACCATTGCCGACAGCTGTCTGTCATGCAGGTAACGAGTTGATTTGGAGCATCTACCTGGTCTGTAGGGGCCAGATCTCTTACTGGTTGGTGGGGGATCAAATACTTATTTCCCTCTGCAGAATGCAAATAAATTCATATACTTTCCACAATGTGATTTTCCGGATTTAATTTGTGATGTGCTATCTCTCACTGTTACCAATAACCTACCCTTCAATTATGGGCTGCTCATGTCTTTGTCAGTGGGCAAACTTACAAAATCAGCAAGGGATCAAATACTTATTTCCACCACTGTATGTACTGCCCCACCAAGCTTCCCATTGCCAACTGTTCGATTCCCACTTCAGGCACAGCTCCTTGCGACTCTGGGCAAGTCACTTAACCCTCCATTGCCCCAGGTACAAATAAGTACCTATATATGTAAGCCGCATTGAGCCTGCCATGAGTGGGAAAGCGCGGGGTACAAATGTAACTAAAAAAAAAAAAAATTCCCAACTGTCCCATTCTGGTACGGGCCAGCTTTCCTGTTCCAAATCTATGTAGGTTTCTTTTCAAAAATAGACATCCAAAGTCACTGTTTAGTATTTCAAAAAATCATGCACCATACCAGAAGATGCGGCAGCTTCTGACCCCTCTTCGTTAACTTCTAGAAAGGTCTTGTGAACAGCCCTGGAAAGGTAAATCTGTTTCTCTGCTAAATGAAACAAAAGAAAAAAAACCTTCAGTGGATGAATGAATAGGTGCTTTAACATTTCAACATGCACTATTTCAGCCTACCTTGCAAAAATTTGCCAAAATGATGAACACAAACAATGGGCTGGAATCAAACAATGTCAAGCACATATCTGCTCTGCAAAAGGAACCTGAGCTTCAAAGATCTGAGGCAGCGAATTGGCATTTTTCCAGGACACAGTCTGCCCCGATCTGGAAAATGTGAATCAGCTGGAATTTCTACGTATATTGTTTTGAATTTAGGGACCATTACACTTTCTTCACTTCTTTGACCTCTTTCATAATTTTCATCTATTATTATTATTTTTTATTTTATTTTATAGAAACAGCTTTATCATGCCAATTCTTGGTATGACTGGATAAAAAGGTCTCTATGTCTATCATTATCCTTTTACAGCCATGTCTACCAGTTGCAAACGGATATGTGAATGCAAAACCCAACTTGATTGAATCTTATCTTCCCTATCCCACTACAACATTTTGTACTTATCCCATACCGGACTTGGCGAATGCCTTCACGGTATTATATAAGCCACATTGAGCCTGCAAATATGTGGGAAAATGTGGGATACAAATGTTACAAATAAATAAAATAAAAAATAAAAAAATAAAAAACAGAAGACATTTTCAGTACACATACCACTCGAGTTTAAGAATGTTCCATTAACCCTTTAGTGTCCAATGTTCCTGTAATAAGCCATATGGGAACAGATTGATGGGAACATTGGACACTAAAGGGGCTCGTTTCAAAGCACTTAGACTTACAAAGTTCCATAGGTTACTATGGAACTTTGTAAGTCTATGTGTTTTGAAAATACACCTCTAAAGGGTTAAAAAAGGGCCATTGTAATTCAGACCCAAGTTTTGTTTTCTCATGTTTAGACCTATATTCTTCATTGACCACAAAATTTGCACATGATTTTGTGAAACTGTCCGCACGTTCAACTAAGGAACTGATTGCAGTTCCATGTTTTAGCAAAGCATTCTGGGGCTCTTTTACTAAAGCGCATTAAGCAGTTAAAGTGCAAATTAGTTGCGTGCGGATACCACACACACGAGCAGTTGCTGCTACTGCTGTGGCATAAGAGTGCATACTAATTTGCATGTTAGCTGCATGCAGTGGTAGGGGATGGGAACTGGGTAGGTTGCGGGTGGAGAATGGGCATGAACTGCACACTGTGGTTAGTACATTGTACATGGAATGTTGCTACAATTTGAGGTTCTGAATGGAATGTTGCTACTCTTTGGGGTTCTATGTTTCTTCCCGTTCAGTAATCACTGTTGGACATTCTGTTTTTGTGTCTCCCTAGTCCCACCCACATGTCCCCTTGCTGTGTGGACATACTGCAGTGTTGGACGTCCCTTTTCTGCCTTTGCAAAATGGGGATTTGGATGTTTCAAGCACATTAATGTCTGTTTGAGCATTTTGAGACATCCATATCAAGAGACTACATTAAGGTGCATATTTTCAAAGCATACGGATGTCTCAAAATGCTCAGACATTAATGTGCTCGAAACATCCAAATCCCCATATTAACACAAATAGCGAAGAACATTAAAATCTACCTCTGAATGAATAATCTATGTAACTACATGTACAGGAGAAACAAATTATATGAAGGAGGGATTCAAAACCTTAATTACAACATGTTTCCTTTTAAGTACCCATACTAAGATATCATCTTAACCTTCAAAGAATCCAATATTTCATTTACTAAGAAATGTTTACCACCTTTTTGAAAAAACAAAAATCACCCAAGGCAGAGTACAAGTGAGCATTTGCATATTCATTAAGGATTCAGAGATGTGTAAAGGAGTCAAAATTAGAGCAAATCTCCAGACAGCACTCGATACAAAAAAAGTTTTAGGTTGAATTCTGCCACAGACAGATATAAAATGACTGAATGTCTCAGGTATTTTGCAGAACTGAGTCCCATGCTGAAACTCTGCTCTGCTGAAAAAAACAAATCTTAACTAATCCTTTGGATGTCCCTCTAACTTTCTTACTTGGATTTTAAGTTTATTCCTTGCTTTTCCAAATCTGAGCTCAAGGCGAGTTACATTTAGGCACAGAAGGTATCTCTCTGCTCAAGACGGTTTGCAGTCTAAGATTTGTACCTGAGGCAACAGAGGGTAAAACGTTTTTTTTACAAAGTCACAAGGAGAGAGAAGGGTCTGAATTTTGGCTTCACTGGTTGAAGCGATTCTAATAGCTTTGATTTCCACTACCAATCACATACAAAACAGATTTTGGGACTGAATTAAATTGGAAGATCCACATGAGTATGATTTCCACGGTAGACCCCAGTATCAGGTAACTATGATTTGGATTATTCTTCCCAATGCGCATCACTTTACATTTGTCCACATTAAATTTCATCTGCCATTTCAATGCCCTGTCTTCCTAAGGTCTTTCTGCAATTTTTCACAATCCGCATGCGTTTTGACAACTTTGAAATGGTTTTGTGTCATCTGAAAATGTAATCACCTCACTCGTCATTCTGATTTCCATAATAAGCAGAGCAATCTCCAGGGATGGGACAATCTGTTTCCGACAGAGTTGTAATAACCATTTAAAGATGTAGGACCAATACTGTTGAACAACCCCACAGTCCCACTAAACTGTGGGGTTGTTCGACTGTCCCACCAAACCTCTTTCAACACTCACCCTCTCCAATCTCCAAACCTTCAGGCAACAATACTGGTTTAGCATACCATCTAAACAATTCCTACAAGAGTACTGGCCATCCCCAATGCTTGTGTCCTCTGCCACACCCCCTCCCACTCGCTCCCTGATAACTCACTCCCCATAATAGTCACCCATGATTTCATATACTTCAGGCACAGCCCTCTCTTAGAACTTAAGCACTGGTAAATTGGTGATATAGCAACCTCAGAACCAGTAGTTTTTCAAAGGCCGTCTAACCCTGGTTTAGTTCTAAAAAGAACTGAGTGAACTGTAAATAATGTTTGACCTGCAGATAGGGGAATAGGTCTCCCGGCTGCGAACTATATTTGCATTTCAAGTCCCCAAAATCTTTCAGTCTTCCCCTACTGTCATCCCAAAACTGCCCCACACAAACTAATCCCTTCCTCTCCTAAGTCCAAAATATATCCCGATTCCTCCAAGGGTTAAATTCCGGATTTAAAACATAGGAGAGTATACCAAGAATTTTTCTTCCCTTTCATCAATCACTTCCTGGTTCACATCTAAATACATAGAATAAGCAGCCTAGAGAAACCCCATCCCCTTTTAAAATCTCGACCATCATTCCCCCAAGAAGCCGCGTTAATGCAACAGAGGGACAGCTGTCAAGTCTCCCCACTCAAAATCCATCCGTTGTTTACACCCTTGTGTTAGCCACTCCAGTAAGGTATACAACTGTCCTGCCTGATAATATTTTTAACTACTTTTTGGCACTGCTAACCACACACACCCATCTGACTTACTCAAACACAGTGTAGCCATTGCTACCAGAGGCCTTCTCCTTGCCTAAATAAACCTAAACATCCATCATGATTTTTATGAGACACAATATGCTTAGCTAAACTCTCACTCCATGACACTGGCTTTCTTGGTTGAGTAATCACAACAGTGTGATTATGACCTACCTACTAGGACACTTTAGTGGGTGCAGATCCACAACTTGGAAAGCAGTGACATATTTTAAAAATTACGTGCTAACCTAGGGTTACCATATGGCTCCAGAAAAAGGAGCCACTATTTTCGGTATCAATCTTTTCTCAAAGGAGGAGGTATCATATATACACAATCCTATAACACCCAGCTCCTATCCACTCTTATTTAAACTGAACCAACAAACGTTTTAGGGAGTAGTGTAATGGATCTGTCAGATCTCCATGTCGCCACCATTCAGGCTATATACGTGAGCCAGGCACTTTATGGTGGGCATGTGTTCGTCATTTGATCCAATTTTTTAATTTTAATTCTTTAATCTTTCCCCCCCCCCCCCCAAACCCACCTCCCCGCTCCCCCCGTTTTCTATTTCTGTTGATGGCTCTCTCATTCTCCCTGTCTCCTCAGCTCGAAACCTTGGGGTCATCTTTGACTCTTCTCTCTCCTTCTCTGCTCATATCCAGCAGACTGCCAAGACCTGTCGTTTCTTTCTTTACAACATCCGTAAAATCCGCCCCTTTCTTTCCGAGCACTCTACCAAAACCCTCATCCACACCCTTGTCACCTCTCGTTTAGACTACTGCAATCTGCTTCTTGCTGGCCTCCCACTTAGTCACCTTTCCCCTCTCCAGTCGGTTCAAAACTCTGCTGCCCGTCTCATCTTCCGCCAGGGTCGCTTTACTCATACTACCCCTCTCCTCAAGACCCTTCACTGGCTCCCTATCCGTTTTCGCATCCTGTTCAAACTTCTTCTACTAACCTATAAATGTACTCACTCTGCTGCTCCCCAGTATCTCTCCACACTCGTCCTTCCCTACACCCCTTCCCGTGCACTCCGCTCCATGGATAAATCCTTCTTATCTGTTCCCTTCTCCACTACTGCCAACTCCAGACTTTGCGCCTTCTGTCTCGCTGCACCCTACGCCTGGAATAAACTTCCTGAGCCCCTACGTCTTGCCCCATCCTTGGCCACCTTTAAATCTAGACTGAAAGCCCACCTCTTTAACATTGCTTTTGACTCGTAACCACTTGTAACCACTTGCCTCCACCTACCCTCCTCTCTTCCTTCCCGTTCACATTAATTGATTTGATTTGCTTACTTTATTTATTTTTTGTCTATTAGATTGTAAGCTCTTTGAGCAGGGATTGTCTTTCGTCTATGTTTGTGCAGCGCTGCGTATGCCTTGTAGCACTATAGAAATGCTAAATAGTAGTAGTAGTAGTCTTTTAATCTTTAAATTTTACCCTTCAATTTTCTAACGGTTTCATAATTCAAAGTCCATAATAAAATTTACTTAACTTGCAAGGATCTTCAGTTCTTCAATACTTTTATCTTACTGTCTTTTTTTCAAAGTCGTTTCTTATATCAGAGATGTTCATTAATCCGACATGAACTCATGTTTCGCGCCACTTGCTGTCTCAAAGTACATCTCCTATAAAGAGCTTACGGAACATCCAACGCTCTGTTCACTTCCAAAATTGAAGGGTAAAATTTAAAGATTAAAAGATTAAAGAATTAAAATTTAAAAAATATTGGATCAAATGACGAACACATGCCCACCATAAAGTGCCTGGCTCACGTATATAGCCTGAATGGTGGTGACATGGAGATCTGACAGATCCATTACACTACTCCCTAAAACATTTGTTGGTTGAGTTTAAATAAGAGTGGATAGGAGCTGGGTGCTATAGGATTGTCCAGAAAAAGGAGAACACATTGATCCAGTCCGGGTTTTGCTTCCGTTGAAAGCAAATGGAAGTAAAACCCAGACTGGCTCAATCTGTCCTCCTTTTCCTGGAGCCAGTTTGCGACAATAAAGGAGAGAAGGGAACGCAGAGTTGAAAAGCAGCAAATACTCTCTTTCTTCTATGGCTAGGTGTGAGGAGAATCTGCCGAAGTCTAATTCACTTGGAGCTAGGGATGTGCCGAACACTTTGCACACCCATTCTCCCCCTGTCCCACCCAGTTGTGCCCACTTCCAAAAAAATGGCCTTAACAAGCTAACTGTAAATATACCATGTTGGCCGATAAGGCGCTTGTTAGCTGTTAACATGTGCAAAACTGTGTGTTAACAGGCTAACACACTTTAGTAAAGGGGCCCCTTGATTGCTAATTCTTTATGCTAAAAACTTATTGCTACAACATAATATGCTATTTTTTTGTTGTTGTTGTAAAGCCTTCTTACCAGATATTGCAGAGAGATCGGCATTGCTGTCAAACACTTCTTTGATCCCAAGACTCAACAGAATGTCTTTCAGATCTATCTTCTTTTCTACTTTGAACCTAAGACCAGGTTAAGAGATGAAAACAAAAACAAATACTTCAGATATTTATCAGCCCTGGTCGGGGGGGGGGGGGGGGGGGAGGGAGATTGTAACCAGGTAAAAGCTGTAATAAGTAGCTGAGTAGTCTGCAATAATAAATGTACTTTTACAGCAGCACACATTTAAAATACATTCTTCTATACAAGACGTATCCCTAAGGAAGGATACCCTTCAGAATAAATGATCCTTTCAGCGTATCTGCTGCCTCTACAACACGGGATCAAATCACAAGAGTACTAGAACAAAGTTACTACCATCTGGGTATTTCCAAATACGATCTAAAGCAGAAACCTTTTAAGAGTACATGACGTTTAGGGACCAGGACACTTAGGATCGATTCTCTTCCTCTGGGGCTCATTTTTAAAAGAGAAAAAGAGTCATGTGATGCAGTGAGCTGGTTGAGACGTGCTCTTTGCTAGCTCTGGGGATCCCCAGGCCCGACTGACCCCAAAGCTTGGAGAGATCGGAATAAAATTGAAAATGTGTTTTTTCAAATACGTATAGTTGAAGGTTATTGGACACACCCCAACTCCCTTCTTTCTCCTTAAGGTCCCTAATTTACCTACCTTACATGAACCTATTCAACTACAATAACACCTGTATTTGTTATTCCGGAACTGGCGAACGCCACTACGGTCCTATGTAAGCCACATTCAGCCTGCAAATAGGTGGGAAAATGTGGGATACAAATGTAACAAATAATAATACAACCCTCAAGACTTGAGGCTAAAAGAGTGAATAAGTTATGGAAAAGTTTTTACTGTAGCCAGGTGCCCTGATGAAAAGCAAAAGCGCTTTTTCACTTGCTGCGTTAAAAGGGGCCCTGGCACACGGGAAAAACGGCCCCCGCTGTCAGCACACAGATAAAGGAAATGCCTGTAATGATGTAACCAGCTATTTTTGAAACTTGCTGTTCTGGGCTCTGATTGGCCCAGGAGCTCATTTCACTTGGATTGTACTGGCTTTTGCGCCAGTTTCAGCCCAGGAGACGAGACAGAGAGAGAAAGATCTTTTCTGAAGCCCTGTAAAACAGTTATATTTGATAACTGGTGAGCAGCTATATCTTGATCTCCCAAGGTACTTTCTAGAAAGTAAACAAACGTTTAGTGTTATAATTGATTCTGGTGGTTTGTGTCTTGGGTCTGTGTGTGTTTTCTGGGAACTGTGGGACTACTGGGAATGTGGCCTCCAGGAACTTAGAAATCACTGGGGATAATTTGAGAGTGGGAGACTTGCCCAGAGGCGGTTGGGGACCCAGTTGGTGGTAGGAAGGTGCTAATGTAGAGCACAAGCGGCAGGTGCAGGCGGACCTGAGCTGTGCTGGGGACAGACCTAAGTGGCCGCGGGGTAACCCCAGGTGGGTGGCTAGGCGTTTCGTGACACTCACCACACTAGGAAAGCTGGAGTGGAATGGAATGGGTCGATGTGGAGCGTCTGTTTACGCTTTCCAAAAATACTAGGACAAGGGGGCATGCGATGAAGCTGTAGTGTGGTAAATTTAAAACGAATCGGAGGAAATGTTTCTTCACTCAACGAGTAGTTAAACTCTGGATTTTGCTGCCGGAAAAGGTGGTTAAGGCGGTTAACTTAGCGGACTTCAAAAAAGGGTTGGATGGCTTCCTGGAGGAAAAAGCCACAGAATGTTATTGAATGGACGAGGGAATAATACAGTATTTCTAGGAAGGGCGGGACAAATTGCTTGTTCTTTTGGCCGCTGTCGGTGACAGGGTGCTGGGCTCGATGGACCCTTGGTCTGTCCCAGCATGGCGATGCTTATGTACTTAAGGTGGTAGACTACCACAGACGGGGGTTTGGGAGCAACTGTGCATACCAGGATAGCCTAGAAAAGCAGACTTATTCTTAATGTGAAATGTGGGATACAAATGTATCCCATCACTGATCATTCTGTAAGAGAAGGCAACCCGAGGAACTTCCATTTAACGGCTGCAGGAAGCCCAGCAGCTGAGTAGAAGCATGATATATTCAACCTCCTGGGCAGAAGCTGTCAGAGCCAGGGAAGGTATTAACAGCAGGTCCTACACTATTATAAATCTGAAGCAAATAGTTCAAAGCCAAGATGTTTCAATATGCCCTTCTCCAACAGTACAAGGTCATATTTTGCTCAAGACGGCGAGAGTGAAATGCAAGATACAGAATTTTGTCCAGGGTGTCCAAGCGAGGGCTGCACAGGAAGGCACTGCTAGTATCTCTCAGTTTACGGGCATTTAAACATAGTAACATAGTAGATGATGGCAGAAAAAGACCTGACGGTCCATCCAGTCTGCCCAACAAGACAACTCATGTGTATACCCTACTTTGATTTGTACCTGTGCTCTTCAGGGCACAGACCGTATAAGTCTGCCCAGCACTATCCCCGCCTCCCAACCACCTGCCCCGCCTCCCAACCACCAGCCCCGCCTCCCAACCACCGGCTCTGGCACAGACCGTATAAGTCTGCCCAGCACTATCCCCGCCTCCCACCACCGGCTCTGGCACAGACCGTATAAGTCTGCCCAGCGCTATCCCCGCCTCCCAACCTCCAGCCCCGCCTCCCACTACCGGCTCTGCTATCCAATCTTGGTTAAGCTCCTGAGGATCCTTTCCTTCTGAACAGGATTCCTTTATGTTTATCCCACGCATGTTTGAATTCCGTTACCGTTTTCCTCTCCACCACCTCCCGCGGGAGGGCATTCCAAGCATCCATCACTCTCTCCGTGAAGAAATACTTAAACTCATATTTGAATGTATATTTTTTCTGACTTGAAGTCATTTGATAAAGAACTGAAAATCAGACTCAAGAGTTCCTCACCACTAGAATAAACTGCCTCAAAAAAAAAAAAAAAAGCTAGAGATACTGAGGGGCTAATGGTGAGTGCATGGTTGCTACTGCGAGATTAATGAGAAAATATTCCACAGGAATGCAGTAGATAAGTCATATGCAAATGTGAAGCACACAGAACTTGTGCCGGGTAGGCTCTCTCAGCATACAAAGGTTCTGCTGCAAGGGCACCTGTGTTCCCATGTTCAATCAAAGCGAAAGTACCAGCACACATTTGTGTTATTCTGCACATAAATATTAGCTTCACAAAACTTTCATGCGAGGTTTATGTAACATATGCATGTTTACCGGTTCTTTCATTTCCTTTGAATATTTATTAGGATTTATTTACGCCTTTTGGAAGGAATTCACTCAAGGCAGTGTACAGTAAGAACAGATCAAACATGAGCAACAGGCAATTACAGCAGTAAAAATATTCAAATAATAAAAAGTATGGCATAGTATAACTACTTAAAAATGTCAACACAAAACGTAAAAGAACATTTTAATTGATAGTGAAGGGTAAAGCAAAGATGGAACATATAGATAGGTAAGAGAACTCCTGATCTGTCTTCTAGACTTGAAGGCACTGGCTAAGAACCCCCCCCCCCCCCCCCCCCCAAAAAAAAAAAAAAAAAACTGGCATTAAATCCTCTCCACTAACCCCTTCTTCCCTTTGAGTGGAGGAGTAACGTAGTGGTTAGTGCAGTGGACTTTGATCCTGGGGAAATGAGTTCGATTCTCACTGCAGCTCCTTGTGACTCAGGACAAGTCGCTTAACTCTCCATTGCCCCTGGTACAAAATAAGTACCTGAATATATGTAAACTGCTTTCAAATGTAGTTGCAAAAAACCTCAGAAAGGCGGTATATCAAGTCCCATTTCCCCTTTCCCTTCTGCCTCGAACCTGGCAGTGAATTTCTCATGTTGAGTGTCCATTAAAAATTGCATACTTCTGTGCATTATGGCTGTGGCCATGCATTTTTACAACTGAACACTTGGAACAAGCAATCCGGCTAAGAAAAAATTTTAACAAAAAGAAAACATGTGGAAATATCAATCAATCCTAGAAGTCCACTATATAAATTTAGGGAGCATGTAATAAGAAAGGATAGTGACCATGCATTTAGATATTCTGTGCGCCGATGCCTACTGCTCAGATTAACAGCTGTGGTGAGCCCCTTCTGCATTCTGTGGCCAGAAACATGCACAGACCTCACAGTAACCGACCGATAATGGAAAAAAGAAGGGCGTCCCTGACAAACACTTGGACGACTCTACCTGGTCCTTTTGTTTTTATGACCAAGCCACACAAATGTGCCCTAAATGACCAGATGACCTCCCCTTACTCCCCCAGTGGTCACTAACCCCCTCCCACCCTCAAAAAATTTTTTAAATATTTTTTGCCAGCCTCATATGCTTTATAACTGAAGCCCCTGACTGAGTGGGGAGAACACGGGATACCCAAGGTCATCTGGCCCCACACAGGAGGTTTATCTCTCTACTATAATAAAAGGCACCGTCAACGTTCTGAAGCTGACTCCGTGGCTTCAAGTGAACAGTTCGTAAGGATCGTTAGGTTTGTTCGTTAGGTTTGTCGCTCTGTCACCATCTTTGTCGGCCCCGCCCTCGCACCTCTGATAGGTCCGCCGCCCTCGACGTCATCGCATTTTGACGTCCGATGTCATGACGTTTCGACGTCAAAGGCGGCGGACCTACCAGAGGCGCGAGGGCGGGGCTGACAGAGATGGTGACAGAGCGACGAAACTGACGAAAATTACGAACTCTTCACTTGAAGCCACGCAGTCAGCTTCAGAACGTGGCAGGCGAGTGGCTGGAGGGGAGGGAAAGAAAGGGGGCAACTACCCTGGAACTGGGATGGAGGGTAGGCGGCCGGACCTTGGAACTTGGAGGGGGGACAGGCGCACCCAGAAAATGGGATGGATGGGGGGGGGGGGGTGACCCTGAAACTGGCAGGGAGGGTGGGAGACCCAGAAAATGGGAGGGAGGGTGGGAAAAGACCCTGGAACTGGGTGGGTGGGAGGGCGGGAGCCAGAGACCACCCTGGAACGTGGAGGGGGTCCAGAACCTGAAACTGGGAGGGAGGGGACGCAGGCAGACCCAGACACTGGGTGGGAGGGGGCCCCTGGCACACACTCTCATTCTCACACTCACAGTCTCACTTTCTCTGTCACACACACACACACGTTCACTCTCCCTCTGTCACACACACTCATTCTCACACATACTCTGTAAAACACACACACTCCGAGGAAAACCTTGCTAGCGCCCGTTTCATTTGTGTCAGAAACGGGCCTTTTTTCCTAGTCTCAACATAATGCTTAGCCTGCCTCCCAGTGTCCCTGGATGCACATCTAATTCTTGCTAAAATGTACAATAACTAAGTAGAACAAGCTGTACACTAGCAGGACTGCTCTCAGCATCCCAGTGGACCGTGCCCGCAGGCTATATTTCACAGCATACCAGCTGAAGTCAGTTCATCAAATATGTATGAAGTGTTTATTTAGTGCATCGACAAAACCCCTCGGAGCACCTCTGAGTCCCAGTAGAAATCAACCATGGTGAGAGATTGTTGTTGATCTCTGCAATTTACCAAGGGCAGCACTTCATCAAATTCCCAAACTGCTGCTGGAATATATGTCAGTCCTTCACGGCAACGAAGGGGGAGGGAGGAAGTTAGAAAAAGAGGGGAAAGGGTGGGTAGTGCAAGGACTTGATTTCTACATTAAAAAGTTCCTAGATATGGTGAATGTTATACAACAGCAGAGAGATCAGATGATCAGTTGGGCATAATTAAAAATTCAAAATATTACATTTCCATTGATATGTTGTATTGTCTCCTTGGCTGTTCCCATCATTATAGCAGGAATTAATATCCCATTTGGTTCTACACAGCCAAGGTATTACATGTTAACATCGACCAGACCTTAAATTTCAACTGCACATTTCCAGTATAATCAGGCATTTTTTAAAAACTATGAATGATCAATCTACTCTGTATGCAACCTCTCAAAACCAGCTCTTTGGAGTGGAGGAGCCTAGTGGTTATTGCAGTGGACTTTGATTCTGGGGAACTGAGTTTGATTCCCACTGCAGCTCCTTGTGACGCTGGGCAAGTCACTTAACCCTCCATTGCCCCTGGTACAAAATAAGTACCTGAATATATGTAAACCGCTTTGAATGTAGTTGTAAAAACCTCAGAAAGGCGGTATATCAAGTCCCAGTTCCCTTTCCCTATTTGAGATTCTACATGGAATGTTAATGTTGCTATTCCACTAGCAACATTCCATGTAGAAGCCTGCCCTTGCAGATCAGCAATGCGGCTGCGCAGGCTTCTGTTTCTGTGAGTCTGACATCCAGCAGGACGCCAGACTCACAGAAACAAAAGCCTGTGCAGCCGCATTGCTGATCTGCAAGGGCAGGCTTCTACATGGAATATTGCTAGTGGAGGTGTAGCTTAGTGGTTAGTGCAGTGGACTTTGATCCTGGGGAACTTAGCTCAATTCCCACTGCAGCTCCTTGTGACTCTGGGCAAGTCACTTAACCCTCCATTGCCCCTGGTACAAAATAAGTACCTGAATATATGTAAACCGCTTTGAATGTAGTTGCAAAAACCTCAGAAAGGCGGTATGTCAAGTCCCAGTTCCCTTATTTACACACTTATTAGAAGTACAGACAATTGCAATGCTCTCCTAAATGGTTTACAGGTTCAAGATATCAGATGTCTGCAAATCGTGCAAAATTTAGGAGTGAAACTGGTGATCAGGTCTACAAAATTTGACCATGTGGCCCCATTCCTACAGGCAAGCAGTGCTCTTCTCGTATCTCATAGAATTATTTTTAAGGGATTCCCAGCTTGCACGCACTACAATGCCCCGGCAGAACGAGTCTCACAGCAGGAAAACTGCTAAACTGCCTCCGCGGCAGCTGCCATTCACGTAGATTGGCACAGCGTAGTCCCATGTGGTGAGTCAGGATCCCTCCCCTGCACCAAGTAGAACGTGCAACCTTCCAAGTGTTTCTGAGTCAGACTTAGCACTACCGGCTGCTCCCTCCAAGCACACAGTCTCCACAAGCCTTACCTCAGATTAGTGGTGTAGCTACGGGGAGCCAAAGAGGCCTGGCCCCCCCCCCCAAATTGGCTGGCAGTGGTCCCCGACCCCAACCCCCGCCAGCTGAAGAGTTTGTCCCACGCAGGTCTCGCACGTGCCTCGTCTCCTGTTTCCAGTTGTGCCATGCATGATCTCGTTTTAACGAAACACAGTATGCTCGCACATGGTCAGTCTCATTAAAACGAGCGTGCAGTGCATGGCGTGCTGAAAACAGGAGAGGAAGCAAGTGCGAGACCAGTGCGGGACAGATAAACGCTTCAGCTGGCGGGGGTTGGGAACCCCCATCAGCAAAGGTATCTTGAGGCGGCAGCGGTCGGAAGCGGCGGGGGAGGGATGGTGGTTGGGGGATGCAGGCTAAAATGTGCCCCACCACCACCACTTTGGGCTCTGGACCCCCCCCCCCTCCTGCCAAGGTCTGGCTACGCCCCTGCCTCAGATAAGAAAGAATCAGGACTGATACTCTGTCCCATGGTCTCCAGTAAAACTGTTACCTTCTCCTTTTTTTTTTAGGTGGTTGTGGTGGAAAAGGAGAGCTCCACAAGAAACAGGGGAGAGGTGAAGGGAAGGAAGAAGTAAATTCACAGGGCACCGGAGACAGGGATCTGAAGACCTCCAGATATGACTTTGCAGAGACTCAAGCCACCCACAAAGCTCAACTGGGGACCAGCAGCAAATCACTCAGAACCAGTGGCTGAAAAAAGTGTGTCCATCCACCTGCTGGAGAAAATAACGAGTAGCTGGACTGGATGCCGAGAAATATGTCTCAGCTCAGTTTTCAGTTCTGTTATCTCCACTTCATTGGCTCCTTAACTGTTTCCGCATACAGTTCAAACGCCTCTTATTGACTTACAAGTGAATTCACTCTGCAGCTCCTCAATACCTCTCCACTCTTCTCTCTCCCTACACACCTCCCGGGAACGCTGTCAGTACGTCAAGCTCCATCTCTGGCAGTCTTCAAATCTAGGCTAAAAGTCCACCTTTTTTTTTTTGCACCTAACCCCTATTCACTTGTACAATACCCGTATCTGTTTTATCATTCCTACCTTAGTAATTCCCTTATTTGTCCTGTTTTATCTGTCCTAATTAGATTGTAAGCTCTGTTGAGAAGGGACTGTCTCTTCATGTTCAAGTGTACAGCATGGCATATGCCTAGTAGCGCTACAGAAATGATTAGTAGCAGCAGTAATGATAGGCACAACTATCCCACAGGTTCTGGAATAGTGGGAAACTACGTAGTGGAAATTGCTGATGTGCCCATTCAATACCATTCAACATTATAATTGCCAGAATAAACATTTGTGAACTAGAGTTATAATCAAAATGGTCTTTTCTCAGAGAACTGGAATTAATAAGTAAAGTCACCTGTCTAGTCCTCTGGCAATAATGTTAGTGTGTGAGAAACTAAGGGGAAGCCTATCAGGTGAATTTTCGAAAGAGAAGGGCGCCCATCTTCCGACACAAATTAGGAGATGGGCGTCCTTCTCGCAAGGTCGCCCAAATCGGCATAATTGAAAGCCAATTTTGGGCGCCCTCAACTGCTTTTCGTCGGGGGGACGACCGAAGTTCACGGGGGCGTGTCGGCAGTGTAGCGAAGGCGGGACTGGGGTGTGCTTAGGAGATGGGCGTCCTCGGCCCATAATGGAAAAAAGAAGGGCGATGAACACTTGGCTGACTTTACTTGGTCCATTTTTTTTCACGACCAAGCATCAAAAATGTGCCCGAACTGACCAGATGACCACCGGAAGGAATCGGGGATGACCTCCCCTTACACTCCCAGTGGTCAATAACCCCCTCCCATCCTCAAAAAATATCTTTAAAAATACTTTTTTGCCAGCCTCAAATGCCATACTCAGGTCCATCGCAGCAGTATGCAGGTACCTGGAGCAGTTGTATTGGGTGCAGTCTACTTCAGGCAGACAGACCCAGGCCCATCCCCACCTACCTGTTACACTTGTGGTGGTAAATGTGAGCCCTCCAAAACCCACCAGAAACCCACAGTACCCACATGTAGGTGCCCCCCCCCCTTCACCCCTTAGGGCTATGGTAGTGGTGTACAGTTGTGGGGAGTGGGGTTTGGGGGGGGGGGGGGCTCAGCACCCAAGGTAAGGGATCTATACACCGGGGACCTTTTTCTGAAGTCGACTGCAGTGCCCCCTAGGGTGCCCGGTTGGTGTCTTGGCATGTCAGGGGACCAGTGCACTACGAATGCTGGCTCCTCCCATGACCAAACAGCTTGAATCTGGTCGTTATTGGAGATGGGCGTCCTCGGTTTCCATTATCACCGAAAACCGGGGATGACCATCTCAAAAACGACCTAAGGACAACCTAAATTTCATGATTTGGGCGTCCCCGACCGTATTATCGAAACGAAAGATGGACGCCCATCTTGTTTCAATAATACGGGTTGCCCCGCCCCTTTACGGGGGCCGTCCTGCGAGGACGCCCTCATGAAAACTTGGGCGCCCCGTTCGATTATGACCCTCTATAGTTCTTCCTAGGTGAAATTTTTAAAGAAAGTCGTTTTGCCAAGTACCAGATAAAGCCCCTTTGGTTGGTCCTGTTGGAATAAAGGACAGGAACATTTATACCATTCCTGGGGCCAAATGTATCTCTAGAGACCTGCAAGCAATGGATGTGCCTCCGTTACTTGGCTTCATGGAGAAGCGGTTGGAAGTGTCGCTGTCTATGAGGGCACTGCTGATTCAAGCCTTCCTCAGTGCCATGTGACCTTTAAACAGATGACTAAATTGCAGTTTCTTTTATTAAAAAAAAAAAAGCCCCCCAACAACAAAGTGTGACAGCGTCCTTGGAAAAAAAAAAGGCTGATGTTACTTTACCTGCCTCTTCAATAATTGCTGGATAAGTACTTTTGCTGCTCCACTGGTTCGTCTGCCCAGTGTGCACCTTCTCCACATCTGTTCTGCTGCTCCTAAACTACCTAGGCGTCGTCTGCAACCTGCACTGCTGCTGTTTTCTCTGCATCCTACTCAATCTGGTTTCTTCTTGCTGCTCAGTAAGATTTGCCATGTTCACTGCTGTACAATTATTTTCCCCTAATTTCATCTCTTCCTGTACAACTGCATTACGGTTTGTTTTGTGAACCACACAATGACTGGACCATCTTTCTAGTGACAGACTTCCTCTGAAAGCCGCGACGCCACTCTACTCGGAGTCTGGATATGGTCTCCGGCACTTACTCTTGTAGGTGCCGAGGACGGCAGGGAAGTAAATGGCTGTAAAATGCAGAGGCTGCTATCGGAATTGAAGTTTTCCCAACTTGCAAAACAGACCCTGGGCTTTGAAATGCTTTCCTATTTGCACATCACTATTGCTAGTTACATCTGTTCTCTAACCTATTTTGCTGGTTTGTCTAACCTATTTTACTAGTTGTCTTTATATAGATAGCATTCATGGTCTGTAGTGTTGCTTTCAGGGCTGTCTGGACAGGAAACCCTGTCCCTGAAGGGCTCATCTAAATTTTGTACATAAGTATTGCCATACTGGGACAGACCAAAGGGCCATGAAGCCCAGCATCCTGTTTCCAACAGTGGCCAATCCAGGTCACAAATACCTGGCAAGATCCAAAAAAAAGTACAACACATTTTAAGCTGCTTATCCCAGAAATAAACAGTGGATTTTCCCCATTTTAATAATGGTCTATGGACTTTTCCTTTAGGAAGCCACCAAAAGGTTTTTTAAATTCCACAAAGCTAACCGCCTTTACCACATTCTCTGGCAATGAATTCCAGAGCTTAATTACAAGTTGAGCGAAGAAACATTTTCTCCAATTCATTTTAGATTTACTACTTTGTTGCTTTATCGCATGCCCCCTAGTCCTAGTATTTTTGGAAAGCGTAAACAGACGCTTCACGTCTACCCATTCAACTCCACTCATTATTTTATAGGCCTCTATCATATCACCCCTCAGCTGCCTTTTCTCCAAGCTGAAGAGCCCTAGCCGCTTTAGTCTTTCCTCATAGGGAAGTCGTCCCATCCTCTTTTATCATTTTTGTCACCCTTCTCTGCACCTTTTCTAATTCCACTATATCTTTTTTGAGATGCAGCGACCAGAATTGAACACAATATTCGAGGTGCAGTTGAACCACGGAGCGATACAAAGGCATTATAACGTCCTCATTTTTGTTTTCCATTCCTTTCCTAATACCTAGATCCCTTTCTCGGTCTGTGACTCCTAACGTGGAACCAATGTACCTGGAGGTTTAAGTGACTTGCCCAAGAGCACAATGAGCAGCAGTGGTATTTGAACCGGGCACATCTGGATATCAAGGATCGGTGCTCTAACCACTAGGCCGCTCCTCCACTCCACATTATACCGTATTAAGCCCAAAACTTAAATTTTATAGAAGGGCCCCAAGCGTAGGTTTCATGTGGTATTTGGCTCTTAAAAATTTGAAAATTCATAGCGATTAGTGCAATCTTCAAAAAAAAAAAATAATTTTTAAAAATGAAAAGGAACCTTGTGCCAATTGGATGTTTTTAGCCCTGAATGGTACACCACTATTTACAAAACACAAGATCAGTTAACAATCACACCAGTCACAGAGTATGCAGAAAAAGATGAATTTCCTATCTGCTGCTCTGTGGTGCGGAAGGCAAGCCAGTATGCTTATTCCTAAAACTAAGGCCGTAAAACATTTTGATTACCACTGGTAGCATTATTTCATGATAATATTAGCTGCAGACTGGAAATTACAGTCCAATCCTACAGCTATAGCGCACGTTTGTTAGATTAGCTTGGACAAAACCAGGGACAGGACATTTATTCATAGCAACTGAAGAATGCAGCACAATACGTTAAAAGAAATGCACCGTACTCCTCCCCCCTGGAATCTATCAGAGGCCAATAATCAACTGTTGTAAATCCATTTTCAACAACAGGCAACTGAATAGATTAGTGGAGTGCCTCAAGGATCAATCCTGTAGACAGCTCCATTTGAATAGCATCGAGAATGTTATTACCGAAGGAGTCAGAAGGAAAAATTTGTCTTGTTGCAAATGACAATACTATCTGCCTCCCCTGAAGGATTAAACAGAATGAGTGATCTATGAAAACTTGTAAAAAAAAGGTCAAATGTTTGGCAATGAAGATTCAATGTTAAAAAAAAAATCAAACATATAAATGGCAAGTGGCCGACTCACCTGCAAATGCGCAGTAGAGACTTCCCTCTCCGTCCCGCCCTCGCGTCAAGACGTGATGACATCAGAGGGCGGAACAGAGAGGGAAACGGAGTCACTGTCACTGTCGGACGCTGCCGCCTGGAAACGAACATCGCGCGCACCAACCTCCACCCTCCCCCCCCGCCGTTCCCGCCCCCCTCCATATCGGGCCCCCTGCACTGACCCGACAGCGCCTCTCACCTCCGTGTGGAAGCGCTGCAGGCAGCAGCAGAGCGATCTGCTGCTGCCTGCAGCGCTTTCAAACGGAGGTGAGAGGCGCTGTCGGGTCAGTGCAGGGGGCCCGGCACGGAGGGGGGGAGGGAGCGGCGGCGAGGAGGGTAGCTGGAAATCTCGCCCATTTTAACGGGCTTAACGGCTAGTAAATAAAGTGCAGAGTCAGAGATTTGAGGAACAGAAACCTGAGGGGATGATGGTGCAAACTATGGATGAAAACCTGATTTGCACCAATCAGGAGACGCACATTAAGATCAGCATTTGATTCAAGGTAACAAAACAAGGTGGTAACTGGGGTGCACAGGGTGAGGTTCCTCCTTAAAAAAAAACAAAGCAACAATAAAAAGGAAACTGGTACACAGATTTAGTTTATATCACCAATTGAACCTGTTAAGAAATGTACAATTTAACATAGAAAATACAGAACCAAGCTATCTGCTAGCAAGGAGAATTGTCAGAATTATGCTCCTTAAAGTGGAGCAACGACAGTGCTTTTTTTGTGCCGGTACGCAACGGTACGGCGTACCGGCACCTTTTTTCACAGGTCCATCCAGCGATTCTCTTCCCTCTCCTGCCCTCCCCTCCCTCCCCTGTCCTCCCCTCTCCAGCGATTCTCCTCCCTCCCCTCTCCCATGTCAAACTCCCTTCCACTCACTGTCTCTAACCAATTCGCAGCGGCAAACTGGTGGGCGGCGCTAGTCAAGGCATCAAGCTCCTCCGTCGTCCTTCGCTTCCCTGCCTTCTCAGCGTGCGTCCCGCCCGCCCTCGCCGAAAGGAAATGATGTCGCCCACCAGTTTGCCGCTGCGACTTGGTTAGAGACAGTGAGTGGAAGGGAGTTTGACATGGGAGAGGGGAGGGAGGAGAATCGCTGGAGAGGGGAGGGCAGGGGAAGGGAGGAGAATCGCTGGCCATGGGAGAGGGGAGGGAGGAGAATCACTGGCCATGGGAGAGGGGAGGGAGGAGAATCACTGGACATAAGAGAGGGGAGGGCAGGGGAGTGAGGAGAATGGCTGGACATGGGTGGATGGCAAGGGGAACGGGGGGTCGCTGGACATGGGTGGATGGCAGGGGGTACAGGAGGGTCGCTGGACATAGGTGGATGGCAGGGGGACAGGAGGGTCGCTGGACATGGATGGATGGAGGGGAGGGCAGGGAAGAGGAGGGCTGCTAGACATGGGTGGATGGAGGAGAGGGAAGGGAGAGAGAAGAAATGCTGGACATGGATGGAGGCGAGGGAAGAGTGAGGAAGGAGATGAGATGAGGGAAAAGGAAGAGAGGAGAAAAACTGCACATGGATGTAGAAAATAGGCAGAAGCTGGATCCACTGGACAGTCAAGTCTGCGGAGGACCCAGCTTTTGGATGTAGGGCAAGAAATGAAGAAGAAAGGCGGAAAGTAAAGAAATAAATGAAAAGGAAGCCCTAGAAACGGAGTTAAGAGAACAAATAGAGAGCAGCAGAATCGGAGACTAGGACCAATATGGATAGAAAAACAAAATCACCAGACAACAAAAGGTAGAAAAAATCATTTTATTTTCATTTTAGTGTTTGGAATATGTCCAATTTGAGAATTTACATCTGTTGTCTTATTTTGCACTGGGTATACTGGAGCTGTAACAACTTACAGAAATTATTTATAATGAAAACAAATCACGTTGTTTTTTTCACTCATACTAGTATATTTTCAATGATGTCTGTTTATATGTGCTATGGCTGGTATAAGGGGTGTGGCTAATGTGGGTGTGGCTATAATAGGGGTGGAGTCATATGTGGTGACTCCGCCCACAATGAGTACCGGCACCTTTTTTTCTACAAAAAAAGCACTGAGCAACGATAATATAAATATATTCAGGTACAATATGCCATTGTGGCAATGAAACAAAAGTTATTTGTCCTACTTGCCCAAGGAGTGTCAGTGGCAGAAGCTGGATTTGAACCCTGGCTTCCTTGGCTCTCAGCCCACTGTTCTCAAGGCTCTTTGTGCTCAACCATTGTATTTAACATACATTAATCACTGTTAGTAGCATTAATTGCACTATTTTAACTTACACTTTTGCATTGCCAACAGCATGCAACTGCTGGCTTATGTTTCTGGGGATCAAACTATGTTCATTAATCCAATTGATACATGGCAAAATAACCAATTTTAAAACATAACATGTCAACTGCATTGTGGCTCTCTACAGCCAACCACCAGCATGAGGTCAATATGTTATTCAACAAAAATGGGGTGGAGAGGGCCCAATGTCAAGAGATCAGTCACCACACGCAAGGGTAAGATGCTCTAAAAAAACCCTTTTTATTTGGACCCAACACGGTCCGTGTTTCGGCTATATCAGCCTTCTTCAGGGGTCAATCGATTGGTGTTCGGTGATATATCGATTGACGGAGCATTTAATGGTCAATTAATAAGAATCACAAAAGCCTTGACAAGCACTTCATATAACGCACTGCTAAAAAGTTTGAAAAAATGGAAGACGACGAAAATTTCAACACTATTATTTTAGATGTTAATTCTCGGAGTAATACTTTTAAACAAGATATTAAAAAGGGTAAGATTGAAAAATTTAAACGAGATACAAATGATTATAAAAGAGGCCCAATTTACCCATGGGCCATGGCGAAAACTAAATATTTTCCACAGTCTTACCCTTGCGTGTGGTGACTGATCTCTTGACATTGGGCCCTCTCCACCCCATTTTTCTTGTGTCCGATTGCTGTGGAGAGTGTGAACCCCGCTCTGTTTCTCTGTCAATATGTTATTGGTAGGTGTTGCACTGCTTTGACTATCAGGATCACTTGCAGGTTAGACAACTAGGAGGTCTTATACCAACAAAGTTGTGCACATTCATTTTCTCCATCTGCACATGATGTCAACCTGAATCTTATTTTCACTCCAAATTCATGCTCTCATAACTAGCAGATTACATAAGAATAGAACAGCCACACTGGGTCAGACCAATGGTCCATCCAGCCCACTACGCTGCTTTGAACAGCAGTCAATCCAGGTCACGAGTGCCTGGCAGAAACTCAAATGAGTAGCAAGATTCCATGCTACCAATCCTAAGGACAGCAGCGGCTTTCCTCATGTCTATTTTAACGACAGATTCTGGACTTTTCCTCCAAGAATTTGTTCAAACCTTTTTTTAAGCCCAAGTACGCTAACTACTGGTACCATATTCTCCAGCAATGAGTTCCAGAGCTTAAGAATTCATTGACTGAAAAAATTATTTTCTCGTATTGATTTTAAAAATATTACCGTATCTTTATTTTCATTATCCATACAAAGAAACAACAACCTAAATGGATGGATAAGCAAATCAGGCCAATGAATGGTTTTCAATAAGTACTTCACCCACCCTTCATGTCCCAACCTCAAAACACTTCAATCTACCCTAAATCATATCCACCCCACTGCACCTCAAACCCAACACCACCCACAAGTGGTACAACAAGAGCAAGCAACCTGATGGATTAGTGAGTTAAAAGTGAACGGTATTCAACAATGACGAACTACATGTGGAGCAAGAGTGTTAGTCTTTGTATTTTTCGAAAAAATTAACTACTGATTCATGTTTACCTATTCTGCTCCACTCACGATATGGTAAACCTTTATCATATCCCCCCACCCCCCAAGTCATCTCTTTTCCAAGATGAAGAGCCCCAACTTCTTAAGCCTTTCCTCAATGAAAGGAGTTTCATCCAGTAGTAATCCTTGAAATAGAGAATTACAGTAAAGTCTGATGGCAAAAGGCTTCAACTAAGTCAAAATACAGTGACATATTTAACTGGATTGAAGAGACTCAAATCACATTGGTGCCAGTTCTTGGAAATTCACATTGGTTACAGGATGAAGCTTGTTTGAGAAAATACAATCCAAGACATCACTTAAGTTCACTCCATAAAGGACTACTCTGCTTACATCCACTATCAGAAATTTTAGACTGACATGCCCCACTGTATTCTTTTATTTTCTTTTGGTCCTTCCTTGGGTGATACCTTAGAGACACCAAGAGGGGCATAATCGAAAGGGGTGCCCAAGTTTTCCTGAGGACGTCTTTGCAGGACACCCTGACAAAGGGGCGGGGAAACCCATATTATCGAAACAAGATGGGCATCCATCTTTCATTTCGATAATATGGTCGGGGACGCCCAAATCTTGACATTCAGGTCATCCTTAGACTTGGTCGTTTCTGATTTTCGGCGATAATGGAAACGACCAAACGCCAGACCTTTGGTCATGATAGGAGCCAGCATTTGTAGTGCACTGGTCCCCCTCACATGCCAGGACACCAACCGGGAACCCTAGGGGGCACTGCAGTGGACTTCAGAAAATGTTCCCAGGTATATAGCTCCTTTACCTTGTGTGCTGAGCCTCCCAAAACCCACTACCCACAACTGTGCACCACTACTATAGCCCTTACGGGTGAAGGGGGGGCACTTAGATGTGGTACAGTGGTTTGTGGTGGGTTTTGGAGGGCTTACATTTACCACCACAAGTGTAACAGGTGGGGGAGGGGGTGAGCCTGGGTCCGCCTGCCTGAAGTGCACTGCACCCACTAAAACAGATCCACGGACCTGCATACTACTGCGATGTACCCGAGTATGACATTTGAGGCTGGCAAAAAAAGTATTTTTAAAGATTTTTTTTTTTGAGGGTGGGAGGGGGTTAGTGACCACTGGGGGAGTAAGGGGAGGTCATCCCCGATTCCCTCCGGTGGTCATCTGGTCAGTTCGGGCACCTTTTTGTGCCTTGGTTGTAAGAAAATCCGGACCAGGTAAAGTCGTCCAAATGCTCGTCAGGGACGCACTTTTTTTTCCATTATGGGTCGAGAACGCCCTTGTGTTAGGCACGGCCAAGTCCCGTCTTCGCTACGCCTCCGACATGCCCCCAGGAACTTTGGTCATCCCCGCGACGGAAAGCAGTCGGGGACGCCCAAAATTGGCTTTGGATTATGCCAATTTGGGCGTCCCTGTGAGAAGGACGCCCATCTTCCGATTTGTGTCGAAAGATGGGCGTTCTTCTCTTTCGAAAATAAGCCTGTCAGACTGTCATAGTAATGCTTGAATGTTTTCACTTATATACACTGTCAGCTAGCACATTTGCTTATTTCCGATCTGACGAAGAAGGGCAACCTTCGAAAGCTAATCAAGAAATGTATTAAGTTATGTCCAATAAAAAAGGTATCATCTTATTTTCTTTTCCATGTTTTATTTTGTTTGATTTCTATTGAAAATAAGCCTGCAATTATCTACTTTTTTTTTCCAGAAAACATAAAAACATGGATTTACTCAACTTTTTGGAGCATATAGGTTTTAGAGAAAACTATTTGATTATCTCTATTATGTTTATGTTATCTTTCATGTTCTTTATTTTGTAATAGTCTCTTTTAAGATTTTCCCAAGTCTTACATTCTGTATTCATTTGTATTTCTGTATTGCTTTACTGCTATGTACCAAGCAGCATATCAAAAGAATAAATACCATGGAATAAATGTGTCCGTCTGGGAAGTATTTCATTTCAGAAATCCTGATACTCCCCTTAGTTCTCCCTATTTACTAAGTACATAAGTAATGCCACACTGGGAAAAGACCAAGGGTCCATCGAGCCCAGCATCCTGTCCACGACAGTGGCCAATCCAGGCCAAGGGCACCTGGCAAGCTTCCCAAACGTACAAACATTCTATACATGTTATTCCTGGAATTGTGAATTTTTCCCAAGTCCATTTAGTAGTGGTTTATGGACTTGTCCTTTAGGAAACTGTCTAACCTCTTTTTAAACTCTGCTAAGCTAACCGCCTTCACCACTTTTTCCGGCAACGAATTCCAGAGTTTAATTACGCGTTGGGTGAAGAAAACGTTTCTCCGATTTGTTTTAAATTTACTACACTGTAGTTTCATCGCAAGCCCCCTAGTCCTAGTATTTTTGGAAAGTGTGACCAGACGCTTCACATCCACCTGTTCCACTCCACTCATTATTTTAAATACTTCTATCATGTCTCCCCTCAGCCGTCTCTTCTCCAAGCTGAAAAGCCCTACTAGAATACAGATATTAATACAGAATATTCCAATGTCTCACCTTGGAAGATAAAGTTCCACTTTCTGTTTCTTTACAGAGTTGGCCCACTCTTGAATTACTTGGGCTTTCAGGAGAGGCTCCAATTTGACCAGGGGCACTTCTTGTCTGGAAATAATTATCATCATACTTAACTCATCCCCTTCATATGGTATTTCCAAAACTTGGAATGTACCTCCTGCATCATTAGAGCCATCACTGAATTCCCCTGAAAAGGAAGGGATAAAGACATCTTTAAGTATCCCTAAACTTTATTCATTTGAAGCTTTCACATAAGGAAGTTCAGAAACAAAGCAGATTACAATAGAACCAACATATTAATCAGACAAGAAGCTGACACACCCCTTCTTTAAATTAAAGGGTCTTAAAATTGCTCAACATCTTATAATTTAGAGGAATCCCCACCCATTGCATCAGTCACTGAAGATGGCAGAAGTGAAGAACAATCAAAGACAGGCTACAGAGTGAGACATACACAAAAGAGAAATAGTTCAGCAACATTAACCCAGTCAGGAGTTATGTGTTGTACAGTAACTAAGCAAATGTAGTTACTGTACTTAAGTAAAGGTTTTGTCACTTTTACCTGTAAAGAAGTACAGTAAACATCTGTTAATTTTACTGAAATGATTTCACCCATTTTTACTACTTTTACTCAGTTACACCTGATGTTTGCAGTTAAAAGCGAAAGCAAGATGTAAATGATGATTCCTTGGTAAATCAAATGAAAAACAGCAAAACTGGGAACAGGATTTGGCTATTGCAAACCTAGTCACACAAACAGTGGATAATCTCATCTTAAATTTTGCTGTTTGGTGAATATAGTCAAAAGAGAACAGTGGAGTTGCCTGTGTTTGTTGAATTGGTTACTGGTCTTTAGCCAAACAGAAAAGTGATGAGTTGGGTCACTTTTAAGCGAAGATGAAAAAATGGTTGAACTTCTTGGTAAACAAATATATGTCTCTACCATAACAGACTGCTGGTCATCCCATGGAAATTTTTTCATTCGGGTTACTGTCCACTGGACTGATGAGTTTTTAGAGAGGAAGTCTGATTGTCTGGCCTTAAGACTGAAGGGTTCCCATGGATTTGATGATCTTGACACAAACAGAAATTGGGTGGAAAGGAACCAGTATCAAGTGATCAGTCACCACATCAAGGTAAGATGCTCCAAAAGAAACCTTTATGACCCTACACGGTCCGTGTTTCGGCTAAAACGCCTTCCTCAGGGGTCTACAAAACAATCGATGAGTGCTCAATTTCGTATCGATTGATGGAGCATTGTATTTGTACTGACAGAACGTTACACAAGACGCTTGTCAAGATATTTTAAATGCTCCATCAATCGATACGAAATTGAGCACTCATCGATTGTTTTGTAGACCCCTGAGGAAGGCGTTTTAGCCGAAACACGGACCATGTTGGGGTCATAATAAAGGTTTCTTTTGGAGCATCTTACCTTGATGTGGTGACTGATCACTTGATACTGGTTCCTTTCCACCCAATTTCTGTTTGTGTTTCGTTTTTGTGGAAGGTGTGAACCCCATCTGGCTGTGTGTTTGATGTTCTTGAATCATTTCTCAAAGCCATTCATACAGTTTACCAACAGACAAAAATAAACTGTTAAGCCTTCTCTGTCATTGGACATCATGACGACGATAAAGATGAAAATGCAAGTGATGAATTAGAGAGCACTACTTCTAATGCAGATAATGACAATGATGATAAAGTATTCTTGGCTATATGGAAGTCAAGTATTTCAGATTCTCTTGATCAATATCTGCAGACTCGGAAGATGTCAGCAGTATTGCAGCCTGGCCTGATTTGAAGGAACTTTATAAACAGATTGAACAATTCACTTCCTCTGCTAGTGCAGTTGTTAAACACCTTTTTAAGTTGTGCTGGATTAATTTTTAGTTATATTTGTACTCCGCGCTTTCCCACTCATGGCAGGCTCAATGCGGCTTACATGGGGCAATGGAGGGTTAAGTGACTTGCCCAGAGTCACAAGGAGCTGCCTGTGCCTGAAGTGGGAATCGAACTCAGTTCCTCAGTTCCCCAGGACCAAAGTCCACCACCCTAACCACTAGGCCACTCCTCCACTGTTGCTACTATTTGAGATTCTACATGGAATGTTGCTATTCCACTAGCAACATTCCATGTAGAAGTCGGCCCTTGTAGATCACCAATGTGGCCGCGCAGGCTTCTGCTTCTGTGAGTCTGACATCCAGCACGTATATGCAGGACGTCAGACTCACAGAAACAGAAGCCTGCGCGGCCTTCTACATGGAATGTTGCTAGTGGAATAGCAACATTCCATGTAGAATCTCCAATAGTAGCAACATTCCATGTAGAATCTCCAATAGTATCTATTTTATTTTTGTTACATTTGTACCCCGCGCTTTCCCACTCATGGCAGGCTCAATGCGGCTTACATGGGGCAATGGAGGGTTAAGTGACTTGCCCAGAGTCACAAGGAGCTGCCTGTGCCTGAAGTGGGAATCACTCAGTTCCTCAGGACCACAGTCCACTACCTTAACCACTAGGCCACTCCTCCACTCACAAATCCACTCCATTGTGCAGAATAAAAATTTTGAAGTAAATAAATTTGGTGAATCAGATGGATAAATGGCCCTAAAAACCCCTTCAATTTTAAATTAAACTAAATTTAAATTCTTATGAACCGCACCATACCCAATTGAGATCTGGGCAGTGTACAATACAAACAGCATAAAAATGACAACATCTTAAAAGTCATTACAAGTTAACCTTAGTAAATGTGAAATATTGTAAACTATAAAATTAAGTCACAAACAAAGCACATCCAAATTCACATAAACTTTATTTTAAAACTAGGAAAAGAAATTCCCATTAAAGTCATCCTTTATAAAATCCTATTTTATTGATCATATTAAATCATCCACTACTAACATTATCTACCCGCTATAATCTCATTATTGGAAGTCATCCTCTGTTCCAACAATATCTACTCACTGTAGACAATAATACTTAAAAAAAAAAAAAATTGATGTGCTTTCTTTTCTTGGAGGAGTAGCCTAGTGGTTAGTGCAGTGGACTTTGATTCTGGGGACCAGAGTTCGATTCCCACTGCAGCTCCTTGTGTCTGTGGGCAAGTCAATTAACCCTCCATTGCCCCTGGTACAAAATAAGTACCTGAATATATGTAAACCGCTTTGAATGTAGTTGCAAAAAACCTCAGAAAGGCGGTATGTCAAGTCCCAGTTCCCTTTCCCTATTTCAGATTCTAGATGGAATGTTGCTACTATTGAGATTCTACATGGAATGTTAATGTTACTATTCCACTAGCAGCATTCCATGTAGAAGCCTGCCCTTGCAGATCAGCAACGCGGCCACGCAGGCTTCTGTTTCTGTGAGTCTGACGTCCTGCACGTACAGACTCACAGAAACAGAAGCCTGCACGGCCGCATTGCTGATCTGCAAGGGAAGGCTTCTACATGGAATGTTGCTAGTGGAGGAGTAGCCTAGTGGTTAGTGCAGTGGACTTTGATCCCGGGGAACTGGGTTCAATTCCCACTGCAGCTTCTTGTGACTCTGGGCAAGTCATTTAACCCTCCATTGCCCCTGGTACAAAATAAGTACCTGAATATATGTAAACCGCTTTGAATGTAGTTGCAAAAACCTCAGAAAAGGCGGTATATCAAGTCCCATTTCCCTTTCTCTCCTCCCCTCTGTAGTAATGGAAGAAATTACACACTGCAAGATATGGCCAGTAAACCCAGGATATATTACACGCAACTTAAAACAAAATTTTTAAAAAGCGGTTCTGGGTTTCAAAAATGGAAAAGAAAGATCAGGATTAGGTATTATACCACATTCATTGCTAACTTAATCATGAATTGGTAAGTGTGACTATTGAGCAAACTGGATTGACCCTTCAGGTTGTCTTCTGCCATCATCTACTATGTTACATGCAACATTCAAGTCTTTCTACTGCTTACCATAATAAAATTCACCCTGTTGGTACATCATTGGGACTTGCACTTCGGTTTCATCATCTTTAGTAAATGCAAAGGCCCTGGTGTTCTCAGGTCTAAACTGCGACTTCCAGTTTCCTTTGAAGTATACAGCATTAATAAGGACCAGCTCTGTAAGATCATTGAAGTCTTCCGATGAGAAGAGATCAGTTATATGGTCTGCAAGGTTAAAAAAGGAAGCATCTGTTGATCAACTACAGTAATACCACATCTAAAGTCTCGGGTTTTTGAATACAAGACAAAATTCAGCAACAAGAATTTGAACATTATCTATATATCTATACACACACACTGTACATAAACATTGCTTTATAAAATGTTGCATTAGGGTGTGTAAAACGTGACAGTCTCATCAGCATATCACTCTTGGGCACTTAAGCACATAAGCACTGCCACGCTGGGAAAAGACCAAAGGTCCATCAAGCCCAGGACTCTGTCTCCGACAGCGGCCAATCCAGGCCCCAAGAACCTGGCAAAAAACCCAAAATTTAATAACGATCAATGGACATTTCCTTCAGGAATCTGTCCAGACCCCCTTTAAACTCAGCAAGGCCAGCTGCCATCACTACCTTCTCCGGCAATGAGTTCCAGAGTCTAAACTACGCGCTGAGTAAAGAAAAACTTTCTCCGATTTGTTTTAAACCTTAAGAGGAAGGAGCATACAGAAGGCCTAGTGGTTAGAGCACCGGTTTTGGCCAGTTCAAGTCCCACTGCTGCTTCTTGTGATCTTGGGAAAGTCACTTAACCCTCCATTGCCTCAGGTACAAACTTAGATTGTGAGCCCTCCAGGGCTGAATGTAACTTACCCTGAGCTACTACCGAAGAAAGTGTGAGCAAAAATCTAAATAAATAAATTAGTATAACTTGGTCAGAGTACATCAACTTAGTTAAGCATTCATCATGCTAGAACTCCCAACTTCAACGATTTCTTATGTTCCCTGTTTACTATGTTCCAATAAAAGTGAAGAAAAATTGCAAGGTTTAGAGAAAACTGGTGTAGCAAACAAAAAAACAAGTTTTGCAATTTCTTTGTAGTACGCACACTATTGGGCTCCTTTTCAAAAGCGAAGGACGTCCATCTTTCGACATAAATCGGAAGATGGACGTCCTTCTCACAGAGATGTCCAAATCGGTATAACCGAAGTTCGATTTTGGACGTCTCTAACTGCACGACCGTCACAAGGACGTCCAAATCGCAACTTGGACATTTCTTTCAAAAATGCCCCTCCACAGGCCCTTTTACTAAAGCTTAGCGCACGCTAAATGATGCGCATCATGTTTTATACCTATAGGTCATGTGGCACTTAGCAGCACACTGTAACGTTCGTTAGTGTACATTAAGCTTTAGTAAAATCACCCTTATACAAAATGTACAGAAGTAGTTAGCAAGTAAAAACTTTTACAAAATGGGATTTAAAATGTTTGGATTTGTGTAGTTGAGAAACATGAAATAGGTTTATATAAAAATAGCCCACAAATGGAAGGCCCATCTCAGCGTATGGATTATTCTTTCACAACTTATTGAAATCCTAGATTATCAGTGCTCATAAAAAAAAAATCTGTTTTAGGTATATTAGAAGCAAGAAGCCAGTAAGAGAATCAGTTGGAAAACTAAATGACCGAGGGGTAAAAGGAGCACTCAAGGAACACGAGAACGTAGTGGAGAGACTAAATGAATTCTTTGCTTTGGTCTTCACTGAGGACAACCTGGGGGGAGATACCGGTGCTAGAGATGGTATTCAATGCTGATGAGTCATGAGAAACTAATCTCTGTAATCCTGGAAGATGTAATGAGGCAAGCCTGGACCGGATGATATATATATATCCCAGAGTACTTCTTGTTTAAAAAGAGACATGCAGCCAGCTAATTCTACCTATATATCTCTCTATATAAAACGCACCTCCAACGTTCTATGAGGCCACGTTTCCCAGCATTCCAAGTACTTGGTCATGGCGTAGATCAGTTTTCAGGAGTGCCTGCCCCGCCCTCGCGTCACAACGTGATGACGTAGAGGGCGGAGCACATACACTCGACAAAACAAAAAGCACACCCGCTCCCTCCCATACCACACACGATGACATCACACGCAACGCGAACGCAAACGACAACCGAGAAAGAGAGCGAGGGACAGAGCCAGCCACACTGACCGTCACAGGAAGGGAGAGACACAACCAAAACGTAACAGGGAGGAAGGGAGGCAGGCACGCAAGCAGGCAGGCAGACTGAACGTCGGAGGGAGGGAGGGAGCGAACGAACCAGCCAGCCACAACGTGGGAGAGAGGGAGCCAGCCAGCCACCCAGCTTCATCATGGCAGTGGTAGGGAGGGAGCCAGCTACAACAACACAGTGGGACGGAGGGAGCCCAGACCCTAAAAGACGGAGGGAGGGGGACACAGGAACCTGAAGCAGGGAAGGGGAGGGAGAGGGCAGAAAAAAGAAAAGGGGAAAGAATACAGGGGGGAGAAGGAAAGCGGGCGGGAGACGGGGGGGGGGGCACCTGCCACACACACTCCCTCTAACACACACACACACTCATTCTCACACACAGCCTCACTCTATGGCAAACAAACACACACTATCGCACTCACTCTGTCTCTCTCTCACACACACACACACGAAGAAAACCTTGCTAGCGCCCGTTTCATTGGTCTCAGAAATGGGCCATTTTTACTAGTTTAAAATAAATATTAGATACTGGACTTTAAAAACTAACAGACACTTCTGTTCACTAGAGACATGCAGCAAAAGGCTGTATTTCACTCCTGTGACATTATTTGGAAGTTTTGATGTGGAGGAAGATTCAGCAAGGTATCAGAAAATTAGAGATAATATAAGTCAAAAACACGAAACTTCAACTCACAAATTGTAGTGATGGTTTCAATTTGCACTTTCTGATCCTGATGTCCTTTGATACAAACTGATGCAGATCACTGGAGGCTTTTTTTTTTTAAGTTATAGATCCAGTTCATATCGCAAGCAAAGAGAAAGGGTGCTTGCTCGAAAAGTGCAGGCAGGCAAAAAGTTGCACTGATCCAAACAAAACAAATCAACTAAGTGAAGGAAGGAAACTCAAAATAAAGCTCAGGATTGTACCCCAACATAGGTTGAGTGTGTAAAATGTGAGCAGTAAATAGTAATGTAAGAAAGCTGCAAAATCCAACACAATGTTGTCATAGGACTTTTAAGTTCTGTGACCTCTCTATTCCGTGCTGCATTTTGGTTTCTCATAGAGGTTTTTTTCCTATGGATTCTGTGTCCTCCTCTAGGGTGTGTACATATTCAGGTCCTCCGATCTCTTCTCATATGTATATAGACCGGTGAGCCCAACGGTGCAGGGAAAAATGGTAGACACTACTATACAGCACAAAATTACTGACTCTATACGGAGGCATGGACTAATAAGACAAAGCCAACATGGAATTTACTCAAGGGAAATCTTGCCTCACCAATCTACTACGTTTCTTGGAAGAGGTGAGGTGAATAAACATGTGGATAAAGGTGAGTTGGTCAATATACTGTATCTGGATTTTCAAAACGCATTTGACATAGTACCGGGTGGCATCTGAATAATTTCTGGGGAGGGGAGGTTTCATGATAGCATTGTGCTTATTATTTCACTCAGATTTTTTTGTACAAGTTTAGCTTCATTTGTCTTTATTTGAAATTTCGTAAATAAAAAAATGTTCTAAAAATGGAATAATCTTATCAATGGGGTGGAGCTAGGGTGGGGGCGGGGCTAGGGTAGGCGGGGCTAGGATGGGGCCCCACCAAACTGGTTTGCATAGGGCCTCGCACATGCTAAGACCGGCCCTGCATGTAGGAAAGAGGAACTCAAACCTATAGCTACAAGATGCAAGGTTTTCACATTAGGAATCACTTCCCAGGAAAAGGATTTAAGGTGTCATCACTGATGATACTTTGAAACCCTCTATTCAGTGTGCAGCAGCTAAGAAAGCAAATGTTAGGAATTATTAAAAAAGGAATGGAAAACGAAACTGAAATTATTATGAGTTTGCATCGCTCCATGGGGGATAGGATGACTTCCCTACGAGGAAAGGCTAAAGAGGCTAGGGTTCTTCAGCTTGGAGAAGAGAAGGCTGAGGGGAGCTACAATAGAGAGTAGAGTGGAACGGGTAGACGTGAATCACTTGATTACTCTTTCTAAAAATACAAGGACTAGGGGGCACTCAATACAAAGTAGTAAATTTAAAATAAATTTGAGGAAACATTTTCTCATTCAACATGTAATTAAATTTTGGAATTTGTTGCCGGAGAATGGCCTGGTGTAGCAGGGTTTAAATAAAGGTTTGTATAGTTTCCTAAATGAAAAGTCCATAAGCCAAGTCACGAAACGCCTAGCCATCCACCTGGGATTACCCCGCCGCCACTTAGAGGGTCTATCCCCAGCACAGCTCAGGTTCGCCTGCACCTGCCGTTCGTGCTCTACACTACCACCCTCCTCCCACCAACTGGGTCACAACCGCCTCGGGGCAAGTTTCACGCTCTCAAATTATCCCCAGGAAATGGGAGGGTCATGTGCAGATCAGGGGCATTCTTTTAAATTATGTAAGAGAATAAGGGCATCCACGCCTAAATTTACACATGGGTATCTGCACCACGTTTTAGTTAGTGCAAATGGCTGTAACTAAAAGTTAGGCGAGATTCCTGGGCGTAAACGCTATTCTATAAATCGCACCTAACTTTAAGCATGCTTTGTAGAATAGTGCTTTTTTCTTTGTAGATTTCTTTGGCGCCATATATAAAATTTACCCCTGGATTCAAATGAGGAGAATCCATGTTTTCACAAATTACAGTGGTGGAAATAAGTATTTGATCCCTTGCTGATTTTGTAAGTTTGCCCACTGACAAAGACATGAGCAGCCCATAATTGAAGGGTAGGTTATTGGTAACAGTGAGAGATAGCACATCACAAATTAAATCCGGAAAATCACATTGTGGAAAGTATATGAATTTATTTGCATTCTGCAGAGGGAAATAAGTATTTAATCCCTCTGGCAAACAAGACCTAATACTTGGTGGCAAAACCCTTGTTGGCAAGCACAGCGGTCAGACGTCTTCTGTAGTTGATGATGAGGTTTGCACACATGTCAGGAGGAATTTTGGTCCACTCCTCTTTGCAGATCATCTCTAAATCATTAAGAGTTCTGGGCTGTCGCTTGGCAACTCGCAGCTTCAGCTCCCTCCATAAGTTTTCAATGGGATTAAGGTCTGGTGACTGGCTAGGCCACTCCATGACCCTAATGTGCTTCTTCCTGAGCCACTCCTTTGTTGCCTTGGCTGTATGTTTTGGGTCATTGTCGTGCTGGAAGACCCAGCCACGACCCATTTTTAAGGCCCTGGCGGAGGGAAGGAGGTTGTCACTCAGAATTGTACGGTACATGGCCCCATCCATTCTCCCATTGATGCGGTGAAGTAGTCCTGTGCCCTTAGCAGAGAAACACCCCCAAAACATAACATTTCCACCTCCATGCTTGACAGTGGGGACGGTGTTCTTTGGGTCATAGGCAGCATTTCTCTTCCTCCAAACACGGCGAGTTGAGTTCATGCCAAAGAGCTCAATTTTTGTCTCATCTGACCACAGCACCTTCTCCCAATCAATCTCGGCATTATCCAGGTGTTCACTGGCAAACTTCAGACGGGCTGTCACATGTGCCTTCCGGAGCAGGGGGACCTTGCGGGCACTGCAGGATTGCAATCCGTTATGTCGTAATGTGTTACCAATGGTTTTCGTGGTGACAGTGGTCCCAGCTGCCTTGAGATCATTGACAAGTTCCCCCCTTGTAGTTGTAGGCTGATTTCTAACCTTCCTCATGATCAAGGATACCCCACGAGGTGAGATTTTGCGTGGAGCCCCAGATCTTTGTCGATTGACAGTCATTTTGTACTTCTTCCATTTTCTTACTATGGCACCAACAGTTGTCTCCTTCTCGCCCAGCGTCTTACTGATGGTTTTGTAGCCCATTCCAGCCTTGTGCAGGTGTATGATCTTGTCCCTGACATCCTTAGACAGCTCCTTGCTCTTGGCCATTTTGTAGAGGTTAGAGTCTGACTGATTCACTGAGTCTGTGGACAGGTGTCTTTCATACAGGTGACCATTGCCGACAGCTGTCTGT